>NC_050073.1:54635512-55989491 GCF_009764565.3 Dermochelys coriacea
ACCAAGTCCAGCACCTTTGGTGGGGCTCATTAGCCCCAGTCCATACTCTTAGCAAAGAAATCAGGTAGGTTTTTGGGACTTGAATGCCCTTCACACCCCTACAGCTGGCCCTTCCAGGACATGACTGAAGCACGTTGGCAGGATGTGGTGTATCCCACAATTCTGTGGCTATTAAATTCACACCTGGCCACATAACTATGTCCTGGAATCTCTGCTTTTAAATAAATAGTTTCTAACGGTGGTGGTGGTGAAGGAAACCTCAGAAAGGTGAGCACAGGGTAACCAATACAGCATTGTCTTCCTGAGCTTGTAGAGGGCCTGAAACAATAGCCCTGAGAGGAGTGAACTGCTCTTTCATCTAATGGGCTTGTTATAGGGTAGCCCTGCCTGGAGCACCCTCCTATGCCCCTTCATGATAGGCATGTCTGCCTCAGTTTCCCCCCTAAGGTGGCCCGATAACTTCACTTCAGGCTTTTTTGTCTCAATGCTCCCTCGATGGGTTGGATAATTAAAACAATATAGTCCATAACAAAAGTCCCACACACACAGTCTGTTTCTTGCCCCAATACAACCAGTCACTAAAACTCAGATCATCTTGTGTGTGGTATGTAGAGCAACGAGGGACTAGTGCCTTCAACCATGCCCAGACTCTGTCAGTCCTTTCCTGTTTTTGTATGAGGATGCCGTTCCCAGTGGAGTGCACTCCTTCTATTTTCAGAAGGAACCCTTGGAGCATCTTCCCTCATTCCCCTTGCCTTTCCCGAGTCCTCTGGGTCCAGCTGTCCGGCTCCAAGAGCCAGCAGGCATCTCCCACTGCTGAACCCAACCTTCTTCTCTCTCCAGCCTTCTCTGGCCTTGGCTCTCTGGCTCAGGAAGGACACCTGGCTAGCGCCTCCCTGGCTTGCTCCCCGCCAACCCTTTTCAGCCTCCCAGCGCTGGCTTTGGGTCTATAAGATCAGCCAGTTAGTCCCCCTGCTTTAATTCCTGATGATAATTCCTTCCTCTTTGCAGGGAGCACCTGCAAAGCTTTCCCTAGAGACCACCTCCAGTCTCCTCCTCACTGCTCTGATTCACTGGGTGTCACTTCCGACTTTTTTTAGCGCCCAGGTGCTGCCACATCCTCTTAATTGGCCAAACTGGGAGCAACCCCCCCCCCCCCCCATTCTGGCACAGGAGGGCTGGACATGCTTTCTTTACAGCGGCCAGCCACTCTGTGATAGGACTGTAACTCTACAGCAAGATGAGTCTATGGTCTACTGAAAGTGTGGGGACAGTGTAAATTATACTGAGTTCAACATCAAAACAAGCAACATGGATGGCTGCAGCAATTTCACACTTTCCAGCATGGATCGGAAGTGGCTGTAGAATGCTGAGGCTTTCTGTGGAGTTTGGATCTGGCTAAGGAGAAAGTTGGGTGTGTGTGAAGTCTGCTTCCTGTGATGTCCACAGTCTGGGAAGAAATAGAGGCCTCTGTCTCCTGGGCTCTGAGTCAGGCATCTTTCTCGAGGCCAAAATTCAGCTAATAAAAAATTAAATTCTGACTGGTCATGCTGTGTAGGTGGCCACTGCCTCGCTCAGGGGAGCTGAAAGCCAGTGTCCAGTGGGAGAAGGGAATGAGAAGCAGAGGCATTTTTCTCCCTCTCCTCCCTGCATTGGGTATATTCAGCGGGACACTGATGTGAAATGCCTGCATTCAGTTTCTATGTCATTGGCTTGACAAGCTATACAGACACAACCAGGGTGTAACAGAGGTGGAGCTGTCAGGTCTGTGTCATAATCTGCCTGGGGCAGGGCTTCACCCTCTGTTTGGGTTAATGCCCAGTGATAGGTAGCTCGGTGCCATCTATACAACTCCCCCTCGTCCATGCCCAGCTCCTCCTCGTTGCTTTTTGATTAAGTCTTCTTTGTCCCTGATCATCTGGGGACGTTCTGGCTCCTTCATGTGCAGACCCTGGCCAGTCTCTCCCTGTTATGCTGGTTGCAGTTGCTCCTTGCTAGGTTTGGAATGTGCTTTGTGACTCAGTTTCCACCCCTGGTTTATGATCACAGGTTCTGCATCTGAGAGTCTGACATAGGTTTGCACCTCTCCCTGCAATGAGGGATCTGCTGGGATGAGAGATCTTTGCAGGCAACTCTAGTTATTTGTCCATCCCTATGATTTGGATGTTGGTCTGGTATATTGAGCATCATTCACCTTTGCGGAAGATTGTGTGCTCTCCTGGTTGGGAGGTGAGACCTGACTAGGATGCTATAGTACTGGAGCATGGTTTTGTTTGAGTGTAGTCAAACATCCCAGATTAATCCCCACCAACTGCTTGCGCAGTCACATGTGCATGCATGTACCTGCTGCACTATGCTTACAAAGGCTACTGAAACTATCTTCTCTGTGCCCTGCTGAACATTCCCTGCTGTCAGGAACGGTCACTGATGAGGTGTTAAACTACTCTGCTTAAACTATGCATGGAGCAGCAGCTAATGGCAGACTTGAGTCACAATGCAAAGGTGGTCACAACCCCACGTTTGGGTGTGTTCCAATAACTGCTGCCCTGACGCCATTCTCTTGGGGCACAGAAATCTAGTCCATGTTCATTTTTCCTCGCACTTCAGCAGGGCTTCACCCCAGGTCCATTTCAAGGGCGCACAGGATGAAAGGTTCATCTCTTCCCAGGATGGCTATTTGGGGGCAGTCCTGGGCTTGGAAACCATGTCTGTGCTGGAAGTCACATGAGTCCATAGACTTCTGTCCCAGGAAGCTAACAAAGCACCTCACTGCAAAGGGGTTTCCCCTACTATGGTGCAGCTTGTCTTCACGGGAAGTGCTGGTGCCACAAACAGCCTGTCGTTCACTAGCTGCTGGAACTCTAGTGTGACAGATGGCCCAGGTGCAGTTTCACTGCGTGTATCCAGTAGAGTAGATGCTCCAGCTCTTGGAGTCTCTTTCCCTTCCCCCTAGGTCATGTATCCCTCTTCCCCCTCCCTCTCCTGAAGTCTGGGTCAGGAGCCCAGGGGAGCCTGGAGCTGAATTCTCCTTTCCCCCTAGGGGAAGTTGTCTGGCTCCATTGGTGGGGTGAGGAATCTCAAGCCTCAACAGACATCAGCCCTGAAGCGCTCAAGGAGCAGGGGTCCAGGCAGATGCTGATTGGGACCCAACTTCCCCATGTAGCCCTCGGGGGAAGGGGAATGTGCTGGGCCAGGTGCTGGCTGCTCTGTGTGAAAGTTCTCTCAATTGGATTATTTGTATCTTATAGTCAGTGCCTCAATGACTAGTGCCTTGAGTTGCCCTGATTCCGCTGTAAGCCTCTTACTGAAAAACCCGGGGTCACCATTAAAGAGCACATCACACCCAGGAGCATTGCTGGAGGCACTTGGCAGCCAGCTGACTGTGTTAAAATATGTGAGGTTCTCCATGGATTTGCCCCTCTTAAGGGCTAGCAGATGGCAGGATTAAAGGGCTGCTCCACTGGTATGGGGTCCCTCAGTGACTTTCTCTGAGCGTTGAAGTGGGATCCGTCTTACAGGGGCTTGCAGGGGCATTAACACAGTAGGAGCTGGCTAAGAGGGATGCTAATCAGGGAGGAGATGAGATCCAGCATCCTGCCTTTCCTCTGTGGAGAGTAGATCCACCCAGTGTAGGGGACAGCAGGGCCTGGGCCAGGGGCTCGGACACACCTGTTGGGCTGGTTTCTTGCTGTTGTGCACTTGTGCTGGATGTTGGTGGACATAAGCCTGCAGGTGTCATTGCTCTTCCAGACCCAGCTAATTCCACTTTAAATCCATCTGCCTTTCTACCTATCTAGGTACAGTACTTTGCAGTCCTTGTAACTGGAGTAATCCCCCTTCCCCAGCAAACACACCCACCCTGCCTTGCTGTCCCATGTTTTCCAGGTGCATGTGACAAGGGCTCCTTTCTTGTGATCTTCCCCATGAGCGTCCCCCTCTCCCCTTCAATAGGGGGCACGGTTACCAGGGGCACAATGCCATCAGATAGGTGATCATGTGGTTATCAAATCAGTGGGAGAAACACACAGAGGCTCCCTGGTTCTAGGAGCTGGTGGTGTCCTATGGTGAGGGCTGGTGGGCTGCCCAAGAGAGAGGCTGGGATGTATCACTGGGCTGGCCTGTGTAGTACATGGGGAGGAGCAGCAGGGCAATTCAAGTTTCACATTTAAGGTGGGCAGCACTGCGGTCCTGCGGCCCTCTCAAGCTGTGCTGGGGCTGCCTTATACACCTTATTTCAAGGATATGTCATTCAGCTGGAGCTTGGAATTGGTACTGTTGGCCCAGGTAGGGGCTTTTTATAGACAGTGTTGTTCATCGGCGACTTGGTGCTGTGTGTGCATCTCATCACTGCCCTGCATTCCCCTTCTGGGAAATAAAGGGTGACAGCGGGAAGTCACACCTCTTGTCTGAGGCTTCCAGCAAGGACCCAATTGTACAGGTGCCTGACATCAGGCAGTCACCTGCCTGAAAACTTTGACTGTAATTTGAATACTGTGGAGAGCAGGCAGCAGGCTAAATGGGCCCTTTTCCATCTCTAGTTTCTGTGGTGACTAACTCACTTCACACACATGCCACTCATTTGGTTTGGATTTGAACTTTTGACCGAAAGCCCAGTAAGCTATTCCCACTGCCCCTTCGCTTGGTCGGAAGTGCGACTGCTTTTCCGTAAGGCTGGTGTCGAGAGGTTGAGCCGTGATGGAATTCGGGGTGCAAATATCTTGGCTTCTGTTTTCCCAGCTGCCCTGACTAAACAAGGCTACGTGCTGGTTCATGCAAAGTTTGTCAGGTGCCTCTGTCATTTATTTGAAATTCAAATAAATAGCTGTGACTGGCAGCCAAGATTCTGGAGTGAGGGCTGCCAAGGGACAGGAACCACTGTGGTGCAGTGGGCAGGAGGGTGGGGGAGATAGATCAATCACCTGACTCTCCTCCCTCAGCCTTGCTGACAAGTATCTGGGTCACACACAGGCAGCTGTTTAAAGCACATTGACACAGGCCCACGCGCTCTTACTGCTTGTAGGGCAGTGCTGCCACCTGGTGGTGAAAGTCATTTCCTACATCTGTTCTGTTTCAGTTGAGCCTACAGATCCTGTAAAAAGAAAAGGAATACTTGTGGCACCTTGGAGACAAGTTCTGCTTTTCTTTTTGAGAATACAGATTAACACGGCTGCTACTCTGAAACCTGTCATACAGATCCTGTGAATCAGTGGAAGAGGATATAGAAGAGATACAATCTAATTCTCCCCCCCCCCCCCCAGTTCCTGAGATCCCTACAGTGTTTCCAGGGGTGCAGGAATTAGAGATGTGACCTGAAGGGCATCCTGTCCTCCAGGCCAGAGGCTGAGGGATCCCATGCAGAGGGTCAGTAGTGCAAATTTTCGGACTTTGCCCCATGTGTTTTGGGCTTGGTGGCTATGGGCACAAAGCAGCTCTGCTGCCCACTTACCAGGATAGTCCCAGCTGATGGCAGTAGTGGCCTAAGTGCTGTTTGGTCTTTGCTGGCTGTAAAATGGAAACGGAGGTCTTTCCCGTCCTGCCATGGTGTGGCCTTTTATTGTATTTAAAATGAATTTAGTAATGTGGTGTTACACTCAAGGTACAGGTATGGGCTCCAGTGACATGCTGCTGGAGTCACTCAGTGACCCAAGGTCAGAAGGGACCATTGTGATCATCTAATTTGACCTGTGTAACGCAAGCCACAGAACTTCCCCCCCAAAGAATAACTTCCCAGGAATGGTGGCCCATACACTGGGGGGAGTGCAACCAAGGTGGGGGCTTCAGAGTGCTGGTTGTTGAGGATGGGGGTGACAGGGCAAGGTTGCTTCATGGTGGGAGGGGAGGCTGTGTGTGTGTCATGGTGCTGGCAGGTGGGGGTATGTGGAGCTTGCTGACCACTCTCTTTGTGTCCCTAGACTCCACCTGCCCCACAAAGGCGTCCTCCCTTCCCTCCAGGGCAGCCAGCCCAGCCGTTGGGGATCCAGGAGGATAAAGCACAGGCCAGCAGTGTATAAGTATGTGGCATTTTTATTAGCTTGCCCAAGCTGTGTAGTTTCAGCAGCTGCAGCAACATGGCTGTTCAAGAGCTCTCTTCCCTCTCACCCGCGTCTCACCTAATGTTACCCTCTTGTGTCTGCATGAAACCAGGCTGCTGAGGGCCAGGCTGCTTGCCCACCTTGTGTGTCACTAACCTTGTCCCCAAGGGCAGCGCTCTGAGCTGGACTTTAATCTGCTAACGTGGCAGCCTTGCCCTAGTTATTCTGCTACCGAGAAGCTTGTGACTTTCCAATGTCCCTGTCCATGAGCATTTCTGCTGGCTGCAGAGGTGGGGGACAGTGGAGCAGCTGGTGGCTCTCTAATAATCCTGGATTTATGACACTGTAGTGCCTAGAACCTTGACAACTGGAGCTCTATAAAGACCTAAGACTGGTAGATGATCTAAATCAGTCGTTCTCAACCTGGGGTACGCAGAGATCTTCCAGGGGTTAGGTATATCAACTCATCTAGATATTTGCCTAATTTTACAGCAGGCTCCATAAAAAGCACTAGCAAAGTCAGTACAAACTAAAATTTCATACAGACAATGATTTGTTTATACTGCTCTATATATTATACACTGAAATGTAAGTGCAATATTCCAATTGATTTTTTTTAATAATTATATGGTAAAAATGAGACAGTAAGCAATATTTCAGTAATAGTGGGCTGTGACACATTTTTGTGTCTGATTTTGAAAGCAAGTCATTTTTAAGTGAGGTGAAAGTTGGTTGTATGCAAGACCAATCAAACTCCTGAAAGGGGTACCGTAGTCTGGAAAGGTTGAGAGCTACTGATCTAAACAAGGCTGTCCAAGGGGTTGAGGGAGGGCATTCGAGTTGGACCAGGCCATGAAGCCAAGCTTCAGGAGAGTCTGAGCATGCCAGATATGGTGGGGTATGGATGGGAACCCCTTTGGTCAGGTCATGTCTGGTGATAGACAAGTTGTGCCCCAGGAGTGAGACCTCAGACCATCTCTCTTCATTGAAGTGGGGCAGGACCTAGAGAGGTGAGTCCTGAGGGCAGATTCCATTGGGTGAACTGAGGTGATGTTCCCAGGTCTTGGTCCCAAATTCTCTTTAATTGTTATTCTTTGCAGTATGGTAGCACTCAGAGGCTCCCATTGTGCCCCTTGTGCTGGGTGCTGCAGACACACACGGGAGCATGTGGTGCCTGCTCTGAAGATCTTTGTTTCCTTGTTTCCGTTTAATGAGCGTGTTCCATCCTCTGTGTTATACCAATGAAATAAAAACCAGCAGGATCTTATTAAAGGGGAAAAGGCAAAATGCCACATTTATTGTGAATACAGAAAGAATCATAGTAAGCAGTTAGTTATAGCTATAACATTCCATTCAATTTCATATTTATTCACACATTCATTCATACATACACACACAGAGGTTCTGCAAGGCTGTTATCATAGTTAACAGCATTAGAGTTGCTCATGCCAAGCCACTGTCCAGGTGGCCTGGACATGAGGAGGGAGCAGGGCCTTGTCAGATGCTCATCTGATGCTCCTGGAAGTTGGTTTGCAGAATCAGACCCCAAAGTTCTTACTTTCTAAAGTCCATTTTTATAGGAATTTCTTCCTATGCCATTCTATGGGAATTGCTTCATCATGCTGTTGCTGAGTCAATCAGCAGATAGCACGTTTCTGACGGCTCCATGCTGCCAGATGTTATCTTGTTCTTTGGTTTTCCCATCCTTGAGGCTGTTGGGTGGATTCCCGTCTGCCCTCCGGAGATCCTCTGGTTATTTCCACTTGACGCCTTCTTCAGCCGATGGACTCTGGATTCTTAGGCTGGCACCTCCCTGATCATTCAGTTATTATCCACACCAAGCATCCATCCACATACATCCTCTATCTCTATTTTAATCACAATTGTTAACAAAGGGAGATGAATACAGCAAAAGGGCGGGGACTCTTTGGGTGCTGTTTCTGTTACGGAGTATTGCTTTGAGTCTCTCACTGTGTGAGTAGTTGTTGTTACAAAGAATTGCTTTGAGAACAGACTCTGTCTTAGATTGTACTAACATAATTAGCAGCTTGCAAGTTTCTATGAGGGAGAGAAACAGTACCAAAAACCAAGAGACCTCTTAATTAGTTTAAATTCCAGGGTATTATGGGGAATCAAACTCATTTGTGATTTTAATACAGAACTTCTTTAATATGATCCAACATCTGCACAATAACCCCATTGTTTCCATGTTTCCCTCAGTGCCTTGCGTGGTGGATGGCAGGTCCGTGGTGAGCAGTGCCTTCCAGGCCAAGTCCCTTTGTGATCCCCAGTCCAGTGTCCTTCCTTTGTTAGATACCAAAGGCTTAACTAGTCAGAGATGTATGCAGTTCGCTGCTCAGTCTGGGGCTTCTTGAAAGTCTTTTGGGTGGAGGCAGTGTGGCTGAGACCCTGCATCTTTGTGTAGCACCCCGGGGGACAAAGGGAGCGAGCCCCAAATCTGTGTGAGGCAGAATGAAGAGGTTTGGCAGGAAATGAAGTGCTTCGGGTTTCAGAGTAGCAGCCGTGTTAGTCAGAAAAGGAGTATTTGTGGCACTTTAGAGACTAACCAGTTTGAGCATAAGCTTTCATGAGCTACAGCTCACTTCTTCGGATGCATGCAGTGGAAAATAGAGTGGGGAGATTTTATATACACAGAGAACATGAAACAATGGGTGTTACCATACACACTGTAAGGAGAGTGATCAGGTAAGATGAGCTATTACCAGCAGAGGAGAGAGAGAAAAAACATCTTTTGTAGTGATAATCAAGGTGGGCCATTTCCAGCAGTTGACAAGAGCGTGTGAGGAACAGTAGGGGGAGAAAAATAAACAAGGGAAAATAGTTTTAATTCATGTAATGACACATCCGCTCCCAGTCTTTATTCAAGCCTAATGTAATGGTGTCCGCTTTGCAAATTAATTCCAATTCAGCAGTCTCTTGTTAGAGTCTGTTTTTGAAGGGTTTTTTTGTTGAAGAATTGCGACTTTTAGGTCTGTAATCGAGTGACCAGAGAGATTGAAGTGTTCTCTGACTGGTTTTTGAACGTTATAATTCTTGACGTCCGATTTGTGTCCGTTTATTCTTTTACGTAGAGACTGTCCAGTTTGACCAATGTACATGGCAGAGGGGCATTGCTGGCACATGATGGCATATATCACATTGGTAGATCAGAGGCTCATTCACCTGCACATCTACCAATGTGATATATGCCATCATGTGCCAGCAATGCCCCTCTGCCATGTAAATTGGTCAAACTGGACAGTCTCTACGTAAAAGAATAAACGGACACAAATCGGACGTCAAGAATTATAACGTTCAAAAACCAGTCAGAGAACACTTCAATCTCTCTGGTCACTCGATTACAGACCTAAAAGTCGCAATTCTTCAACAAAAAAAAACCTTCAAAAACAGACTCTAACAAGAGACTGCTGAATTGGAATTAATTTGCAAAGTGGACACCATTACATTAGGCTTGAATAAAGACTGGGAGCGGATGTGTCATTACATGAATTAAAACTATTTTCCCTTGTTTGTTTTTTCTCCCCCTACTGTTCCTCACACGCTCTTGTCAACTGCTGGAAATGGCCCACCTTGATTATCACTACAAAAGGTTTCAGAGTAGCAGCCGTGTTAGTCTGTATTCGCAAAAAGAAAAGGAGTACTTGTGGCACCTTAGAGACTAACAAATTTATTTGAGCATAAGCTTTCGTGAGCTACAGCTCACTGTTCTCTCTCTCTCCCTCCTCTGCTGGTAATAGCTCACCTTACTGGATCATTCTCGTTACAGTGTGTATGGTAACACCTATTGTTTCATGTTCTCTGTGTATATAAAATCTCCCCACTCTATTTTCCACTGCATGCATCCGAAGAAGTGAGCTGTAGCTCACGAAAGCTTATGCTCAAATAAATGTGTTAGTCTCTAAGATGCCACAAGTACTCCTTTGCTTCAGGTTAAACGCCAGGGGGCGTGGGTGCTCTTCTGTGCTGTATTCTTAGAGGAGTTTGAGATGGAGGAAAGCTCTGCAGGGCTCAGTGCAGAGTTACTGCAACTGCAGTTTTCTGGTGCTTTGTCCAGCTAGGCTCTACCATCCCCAATGATGGGACTCCCACCAGGAGATAATTTCTCAGCCTCGTCCATCTTGCTATTGGGGCATTTTTCCAGAGCTCAGCTTGTTGTCCTGTTAGCAGGCTTGGCAAATTTTGATTCTGATTTTTTTAATCATTTTGATGGATGACACTGTTTTATTTTTAAGCATTTTCCCCCAATTTTTATTGATTTTAAATTTTTGCAGTTGTGGGAAATTATGGAGGGTCAGACAATGGGTGAGGGGGTGTCAGCCAGCAATTATGTAATGATAGTAGATGTTGAGATTCAGAAAGTTAAAGCTGTATTACCATTCAAACACACTGTCCACAGCATATGTCCAAATTTTCACCTTAAATCAAACTCTAAGTTCTTGCGCAGCATTTTTCTTACTTTGCCTCTCTACATTTTGATTATCATCAATGGAAATGTTTGTTTGTATACAGTGAAATCAACATTTACTAACAAAAATCTTAAGCCTTCCAAACCATCCCGTTGTCACTTCATCTCATGCTCCAAGTTCTGCCCCAAGTTTCTTCTAACTAAGTCATCTCCCTCCTTTGAAATTTACCCCTCCAAACATTTGGAGACTGTTCTGACATATATGCACCTTAGCCCAGTCAGAGAGGCATATTTTATTTAGCTTTTTAAAATCGCTTCTCTGAGAGGAAGCTCAGCAGTCTGCACACATGGGTTATTTAGTTCTGATATGGAATGGAATGAGTGAGATCAATAGCATTTATCCATTAACTCTGGCCTCGGTTCCCCTGACACTCAGGCCTGCCCCCTCAGGGGCAAATACATAGCCAAAGGAAGCCATTAGCCAGCTAATGACAGGTTTCAGAGTAGCAGCCGTGTTAGTCTGTATTCGCAAAAAGAAAAGGAGTACTTGTGGCACCTTAGAGACTAACAAATTTATTAGAGCATAAGCTTTCGTGAGATGCATCCGATGAAGTGAGCTGTAGCTCACGAAAGCTTATGCTCTAATAAATTTGTTAGTCTCTAAGGTGCCACAAGTACTCCTTTTCTATTAGCCAGCTAACTGGCTTCTATGCTGACAGCAATTCTTGGGTCCCATTAGTGTGTATGTTAACCCTTTAGGGCCCATTCCTGAAACATCCACCCAGCCATTGTGAGACACTGACCTTGTCTTTGGATTGCTCTCCTATACTGGGGCTCCCAGAGTGCTTTCTCCAGCAGTGCTGGAAGCAAGTGAGCAAAGGCAGCAGTCTGGGGTTGAGGGCACTAGCAGTCATCTTATTGTGGGTGAAGGCAGTGTCAACAAACAATAGGCAGAAACCTGCCCAGTTCCCAAGTGTCTTTTTCCCTGTTGCATGATGCAACGTGGCAGGGGATGGGGCCAGACAAGGAAGCCCTGGACTGCTAGCTTGTATCAGAGTGCCCAGCTGTATAAAGGACAGGAGGGACTATTATGACATTTTACAAATGAATGTTACCTCCTGGCCTGGAATTCTGGAGTTTTGGTCGCCTTGTCTCCAAAAGGACAGCACAGGAAAAGAAACAGGCCAGAGAGACCGTCCATGAAAAAGATAAGTGTCCTGGAGAGACTTTCACATGAAGAGAGACTGAGAATAAGTTTAGAGAGAGGAAAATAAGAGGGGATATGAGAGAGGTAAACAGAAAAATGAATGGTCTGGAGAAGGGAAATCGCTCTTACTTATCCTTTCTCATAATACAAAATCCAGTAGACGTTTTGGGAAAGGCAGCAAATTTAAAACTGCTAAAAGGAATTCCTATTTACATAATGCATGATTAACCTGTGGAACTCACTGTCACAAAGTTAGAAGTTTCAGAGTAGCAGCCGTGTTAGTCTGTATTTGCAAAAAAGAAAAGGAGTACTTCTGGCACCTTAGAGACTAACAAATTTATTTGAGCATAAGCTTTGAGCTGTAGCTCACGAAAGCTTATGCTCAAATAAATTTGTTAGTCTCTAAGGTGCCACAAGTACTCCTTTTCTTTTTGCAAAGTTAGAAGTGACACCAAAGATTAAAAATAGGATTAGACGCTTATGTGAATAATAAGATCCACAGTTATATTGGCTAGGATGAAAATTCTCCTCCTGGGCATGGGCCAAAGCATGCCATGCTTGGGCTTGTGGTTAAAGCACTGGACTGTGACCTGGGAAGTCTGGGTTTCATTTCCTGGCTCTGCCATGGACTTCCTGTATGACTCTGGGCAAATCGCTTTGGGCCTGATTTTTCAGAAGTGCCATTGATTTCTATCCCTCCAAGTCCTCTCTCTCCTCTTCATTACAGACTCTGCTACATGACTGGGCACCTACAGAAACTGCTGCTTGCTCTGTGGTTACAGGTGCATTTCCTAGAATGGAGCCCAAGCTCAGTTGCTTGGAAAACTTGACTCAGGGCTGTGCGGTGGTGGCTCAGGGGGAACAGCCCTTTGGAGGATCATTGCTTAGAGCTGTGGTTTCTGCTTGACTGTATCAGACTGAAACTGGTAACAGCAGTAGAAGGCGACAGAGCCCTTTAGTTACCCTGTCCAAACTGCACATGGGGGTTAGTCTCTCATGTATGTGGGCTTCAAAGAGATTTGTATTGTTGATTCAGTGCAAGAGCTCTCTTTCCTTTTGAACCGCACTGGAGGGGACACCAGCCTGTTTGGGAAGAGAGGAGAGTTCAGCCTCTATAGCCCACTCAGTTCCCAGGCTCTGTGCTGTGATTGCTGTCCATGCACTGGGAACTGGATGAGACCCTCAGTTTATTCCACACTGGCCTCTAAACAGTCTTCTGACAGACAGGACTTTAGAGGACTAGATGGGTCCATGGAGGGGCCTTTGGCTGCTTTGCCTTTTCCTAACACCTTGGAAACAGAGCATTGCTTGTTAACTCAGGATTATGAAGGGCTTTCTAGGAGGTGGCCAGAATCCACATGGAGCTGAGTACCTGCTCTTGTGGGGGTGGTATTTTCACTTGTATGTCCACCTCCTGCAGGGCCAAAACAGGAAGTCTGCTTGTGACATAGTTGAGAAACAGGAATTGATGGACCCTCTGTTCTCTCCTAGGGCTGTCAGAGCCGCTGGGCTTGGAGATGCAATGTGTGTCAGTAGAACACAAGTGCCTCTGGCTGATCTCTGCAGGGTGAATGTCACGGTCTACGATGGGGACCTAGAAAGATCCGTGCTGCCGCTCTCAACCTCCCTGACCTGGCATCTCACTGATACTTGAAAGCAATGGAGGCCAAATACATATCAATTTTTATGTCTTAAAAAAAAATAAATTGGAAAAATAATCCCCCGGTCCCACTATGTGAATCTGGATGATGATGACGATGGGCTCAGGAACCACTTTCTGGGCAGCCCAGCTACAATCTCTGCCCTCCACCTTTCAGCATCACACCAATGCTTGTTACAGCTAGCACCCCAACCACTCTGGGAGTATGGGGACACACTTGCATGCTCAAGAAATCCCCACTCCCTCCAAGTCCTGAGATCAGGCGCTCCTTGGCAGGCCCTTTAGGCTCCTTTGGAACATTATGCAGCGCTAATGGCTGTTGTTGTTCATAGCTAGAAGGGACAAGTACTTGGGTTAGGAAATGGCCCAGAGCCTGCAATGGAGCAGGGGCTGTGAGCTGGCAGGAAAAGGGGTGCTTAGGGGCTGGAGAAGCACAGTGTCTGCTCTCTGCTAGACCTTTCCCTGCAGGAGCTCTCTGCAGATGCCTTTTAGTATCAGAAGGGGAGGTATAAGTGATTGTGTTTATACAGGGAGTAGGAGGAGGACAGATTCCTCCCCTGTGTGCGAGCTGGGCTTTACTGAAGAGTGAGCTGAGTATGGGCTTCAGCAAGTTTAATGTTTCCTGCTGACTCCCCTTGAGCGTCTTCAGGACCCTGGGTTCCCTTCCCGGCCAGCAAAACACAAACAGGGCCGAAACCAACTGCATTTGCTACAAAAGCAGCAGCTCTGTACTTCAAGGTTCAAGAACTGCTAATGTCTCGTCCTCCCAGCATCTCCTGCTGCTGCTTTGCTAAGACTGTGTGTTCCCTCTGCAGTGACAAAGATCTTGTCAGGATATATAGCTGCATGTAATGGTAGCTGCTGCTCAGCCTCTGGGCTCTGGCTCTCCTCTGGTTAATGGTTTCCTGTGTGCTGCTTTCTAGATACCCATCAGCAGCAACCCTGTGTTTGACTGTGCTGCTCTGGCAAAAAGAACCTTGACATTTGGTTATTATGAATTTACTATAGTCTCTCACCAGCCCCCAAAGTCTGCTGGGTGCTGTTCAAACAAACGCAAAGAGCTCTCCCAGTCTAATTTTAGAGGTGACATGGTGAGGTGAGGGGAACAACCCGTCAAAGCAGACAAGGGGAGAAAAGACAAGGTCCAGCAGTAAGGTCATGCAGTGACTCAGTACAGCTGTGTACGTTTCTAGAGGCTCTAATTACCAGTGGTTTTGTCTTAAATAACAATAACCACTGACTCATTTCTTATGAGTATTGTGGGAAGAGTGAGTCTTCAGTGCCACTCTGCTCTGCAAAACGACTGCAGCAATGGCTGCTTCGTATCCCGTGGATCTGTTCCTCGTGTGTCAGTCACAGGTCTGCCATCTGGTCAGATAAGAATTGGGAGGGGGCCCTGTGGGAAGAGGGCAGCATGAAAAAACTTGGGAGAGGATGTTTACAAAATGTCAGCAGCAGATAACACCCTCCAGCCCCTGCGTTCTCTACAGTCTCACCCCCAGACTACTTTCTGGGTGCCGTGGGTGGACATATTCAACACTTGGGCAAAGCACAATAACACTTCTACAGGTCACAAGAGAGAATCCTGAGGGACTGACAGGCCCAGGTGAACTCTGATGTAGGGCTGTAATCCTCTAGGTCACTGGTTCCTATCTGGACCTGATCAAGGGGACTGGCAGGTTAAGGGGGCGTGGTGAATAGGATACATGCAGCCTTTCACCTCTAGGTCACTGGTTCCAGTCCAGCATATGTCAGTAGTGACCAAAGGCTCTTCCCATCTGATACTTGTTCTTTAGCTGCTGTGTGAAATGATTTGATGGGCCTCAATACAGATTCTGGTGGGCTGGTATCCACAGCACACGTACCACCCCTAGCTTGGATGCTAGACTCCCTCCTTGTTGGTAGACCCAGCAGGGAGGCCAAGAACTGAATGAACTATGGAGACCTCTTGCCCCAAAGGGGGATCTCTCAGGTGGGGAAGAGGGATACTGTACTTGACCTGTGGAAAAACAGAGGCCTCAAGTCTCCAGGGCTGTCAATTCGGCACCTTTCAGGAGTACTAAATTTTTTTTTTTCAATTGCTAAGTGAGCAGGAAACCCCCACCACATCACCACCCCAGCCCCCACCTCTCTGTCTCACTGCCTGGGCTCAAGAAGAAACTTGTTACATGTACAAATGCAGTTGCAGAAGTGGGTTGTTTGTGAAAGGAACATACAGGGTGTGTGTCTCTCACTGTGTCACTGCAAGGAGGCCAGGCAGGGACTGTCCAACAGGGAGTTCCCTGCTCTCGGCCAGCCTCCAGCCCCAGATGGTGCCTGGGGCGGGCAGGGGGTTGGGTTGGGGTTACTCCAGGAAATCGCATCTCAATGCAACAGCAATGTCATTGCACACAGAGAAGGCAGCACGTCACTGTGTGCCCGGGTTGCATCCCTCCCGAAGAATGGAGTGTCCCTGTAAGTGGAAGCCACTGTCACTAAATCTGTTTATCTAGAGAAGCTGTTAACAAAGAGAAGGAAATGAGTTGGAAGGGTGATGTTTGCTGGAGTGACTGGCTCCGGGCATGTCCGTGCTCTGGCTGAATGGCAGGGACACAGGGGAGGGAGAGCCGAGGGGTGACTGGGGAAATGAGGACAGTTATTTGAGTTGGTATTGGGCTGCCTGCAACCTTTTGCTGTGTCCGTGAGTGCTTGGGGGAGATGTTTGGAATACACGGCAGCCTGTCATTGCGTCGTGAATAGACACTAATGACAGTGGTCATGAATGGGGTGGGGGTAATGAACATAGGATGAAGTCCTGTCCCAGGCAGATTGTCCCCATCTCAGACACAGAGCAGCTGAGAGCTCATTGTCTTACACTTGAGTTTGTCAGACCAATAAAGTATCATTGCACTCAGGTGTGTGCACTGGGGTGTCTGAGAGTTGAGAGGCCGCGAGAGTCTCTTCCCCCCACACTCCTCCCCCTGGGAGAGCCTGCCTTCAGGGCTGCTCGAAGAGGAAGTACAGTCAGTTATTTTAACAAGCGCTGTCACTGTTTTCAGTGTGGGGAGGAGGCGGAGGGATAAACAGAGCCCTCGCTCTCCAAACTAGGACTTAATCTGTGCAGGGCTGGCTCTGCTCCTCCACTGCCACTGCCGCGGGCTCTTCACCTGCAGGAACTTGGCTCCGCTGCATCGGATCAGGTCACAAGGGCTTTTCCCACCTTTTCCCTTTCCTCCTTTCCCTTAGTTTTGTGTTTTCCGTTTGTGTGGTGTTTGGGTGGGGGGAGGAAGTGAGGGCTTTGGGGAAGGGGGTGAATCTCTGGCTCAGTGAGTATAGTCTGAGCGGGTACCTCACCCCACCATACTGGTTAAAAGGCAGGGAGGACAGGCCCTGGGCAGGAGGAGATAACCAGATCCCAGGGTGAACTCTGAGCCCTTCAGCCTACTCCTTGCTGAGCTGTTTCACTGTGGAATGGAACAGAGCTGCCCTGTTGTGCTACCAGTTTCCTGAACGTTGACACGAAGGGTCTTGGAGCAGAAGCCCCCGGTGCATGCAACTTTAGTCACAGTGCCACCCTGCTGCACACAAGTGTGAATTGACCTCGGAGAGAAAGAGAGGGGTCTCCTGGGGGACACGAGTCTCCAGCTGCACGACCTGCCTGTTGGTTTGTTGTTGCCCGTATGCCATCAATGCACCCAGCACGCTAATGGGGCTCAGGAAATAACAAAGTCATTCTGTGCAGCCAGGGACTCTTGTTCGCAGGAAAAGCCCCTGGCGCAGGTCTGCCCTGAAGAGCTGATAATCTCACCGGGAATTCATTCTCTACTAGTTTGTGAGGGTGGGCCGATGACTCCTGGGCTCTCAGAAGCTCCCTTCTCTCTGGCATTAATGAGCAGTTCCCTTGTACTGTGGTTCTGCTGGGAGCTGTCCCCACGCCATGTCACAGGGAGGCCCGTGGCTTTTGTGTGGGTCTCTGTGTTTTCAGCTGCCCATGAGCCTGTAGCTGAGTGACTAGGGCTCTGCTGACTTCCCTGCATGCTTTCAGCTAGTCTTTCCAGCTTCCCCATTGGGAAGCACTTACGCTTGTTTACACATGATCGTGTCCAGCTGTAACATTATGGGCAAAGCTATACTGCTCTGAGTCCTTTAGCCTGGTTTCATTGTATCCATGCTAGGCAGCTGTCATAGCCTACAAACAGCCCTTCAGATGGACCCCTGCCAGGAATTTCTCCATCTTGCTCCTGTGTGCCTGGGAGAAAACACTGGAACCCAGGCAGGGAGCTGCAAATCAGACAGCTGGGCTGTTGGACAAGACAGACTTTTTGTGAACAGTGCGTCCCTTGGTTTGAGTCTGTTGAAACCCCAGTGCGTGAGCCCCAGAGCCATATATACTATAAGATAGGATGGCCCTGAGGGATGACACTGGAGTCTGCTGCAGAACATCAGCTCAGGACCAGCTTCCTTACGCTGTGCATCTTGGGCCTCGCAGTGCACCCAAGGTGCTGGGGGAGCCAGTCTAACTCCCACCAGTCCTTACTTTGCTCTTATGCATGGAATTCTGCAGAGGGCTCTTGGATAGATAAGAAACACTAATGTCCTTCCTTCCCTGAGTCTTGAGTAACCCCTAAGACACTGGTTTTCAACCTTTTTTCATTTGCCGACCCCTAAAAAATTTCAGATGCAGGTGCAGACGTCTTTGGAAATCTTAGATATAGTCTGCGGACCCTCAGGGTTCACGGACCACAGGTTGAAAACCACTGCCCTAAGATGATTAAAACAGAAACCACATGGTCTTCTTTCTTCCCTCCTCCCCCCAACCCCTCCACCCCTGATGCCTGCTCAGTTTTTGCACTTCATTCTGCTTGGACAATGGAACTGAATCAGTCATTTTTGCTTTATGGATCTCCCACACTAGCTCAAGGCTGCAGTGTTGGTGTTGCAAACACAATAGGGGATTGCTTAAATCTATACAAAACACTTTTATCTTTGGCCTTTGTTTAAAAAAAATCCAATATTGTACAGGAATATTTCTATTGGTTTTAAGATTGGCAAACCCTTAGTTTTACAAAACTTAAGGCCTAAGTCAGTTTGATGGGATCCCTTTAAGCAGGCTGAGAGCTGACTTTGGGCTGTAGGCAGAGCAGTGAAAAGAGTCTTGCTGATGAGGAGAGGAGTGCACTGAGAGGCTGAGGCAGCCTATGCTCTGTCATCTGGGGTTGGTGTATAGCTGTGGGAATTGTGAAATGCTCTGCTCTTTGGTGCTAGCCTGAGGCTTGCATTGCACATGGGCCACCTAGGAAGAGGGGAGCTAGGATGATCTTATTTGGTAACTCTCTCTTTATAGGAGCATGTGCTGAAGTTGGTCAGGATGGCTGGGTATGTTTTGGGAGTGCAATGGGGAAGGCGATCTGTGGAGTCTGAGGCACTACCGTGCAGAATGGCAGGGGGCAAGAAGTGGTTAGTAAAATTCCCAGCTGGTTTCTGACTCTCCCTCTCCCACTGTCCTACAGACAGAACCCTGAAAGAGTTCAGTTCCTGTGCAGGGTAGTGGGGAGAGTTGTCACCCTTTGCTTCGTCCAGACATTTTGCTTGTAATGGTGGATGGAGAGAAATTATACCTTCAGGAGTAACCCATTCCCATTGCACTTGCTCCCTGTAAAGAACCGCAAAGCCCCTGTATTCTCCTCCTTAAAACTAACTTCTGCCATGAGGTCTACAAAACCCTCAGTGATGGCTAGGCAATCAGTGTGCCGTGACGGCTGTTTATTACTCCAGCTGTCGCTATCTCACTGTCACCTGCAGCTCCCCGCCTCAGTTTAGTGTCTCCGCTTTTTTTTTTGTCTTGTACTCACCAGAAAAAGGTGTGACTTCGTTCACTGATTTAAAAAAAAAAGTGTTTTTTAGATGGAGTTAGGCCTCTCAGTGTAAAATCTCAGTGAGGACAAGTCACAGATGGTTTTATTTTGATGTAGTTAGTGGAGGTAAACCCAATACCACCCTACACACACCTGAAGTTTACTTCACTCGCTATATCCAGGTAAAAGCTACTCATGCCTTGTTTACACTGGGATTTGATATAAAAAAAGCTGTCTCTATGTAAAAATGCACCTCTTTTGCCCGTGAAGACATGGCCAGAGTGCTTTGGGGGAGTGTAGGGTTGTGGGGGTTGGTAGCAGGGGTTGGGGGAATTAGGGGGCAGGTCTTACCAGCACTCCTGTGAGTCAGATCCTTACTGCATGAGAGCAGGAGGGAGCCTGTCAGAGAGCCTTCAGGTCTGGGTGGTGCCGTGGTGGGTGTCTGAAGAGGGCGGGTGGTGGTTGTTTGGGGGTGAGTGGTGTTTTCTCAGCTTCTCTCCAGGCCTTGTCTTGATTGGGAAAAGGGTGTTTGTTAGCTGATCATGTTAACCCTATGGTGGCTGCCCTTGGTTACAACAGGACCAGCCAACTAATGTGTTTTTCAGCAGTTTCAATCAAGGGGTATTTATGATACAAGTCATGGACAGGTCACAGGCCATGATTTTGTTCTTGCCTGTGAGCTGTCCATGACTGTTACTAAAAATACCCATGATTAAATTGTAGCCTTAATTATAACATGAGGCTTGAAGGTGTGAGGGTGCTTGGCAGGCTAAAGCTGGGGGATCTGGGGTTTTATTGAGAAAGGCTCTTTGTGAGAAGACCTTGAGGAGGGATTATTCAATGCGATGACTTCAGGCAGCGGAGGCAGGCAGCCTTAATATATTTAAGCAAGAATGGAATGACCAGGAATTTATAAAATGAAAGGGGGCTTAGTCAGTTCCATGTTTGCTGGGAAAGGAGGTAGCCACCTGACTTGCCCTTAGATGGGTTTGGAGGGAAATTTTGTAATGACCATGCCTTTCTCTCACAATTGCATTTGATGATGGAAGGATTATTGGCTGTTTGCTCCTTTTTTCCTGGGAGTCTGCATGCTGCCCTCCGGCACAAAAAATATAAAGGTGCATGATGAACTGGGATAGTAGAGGTGTCAGCAAAGTTGTCTTTTTTTTTCTGGTTCTTTACTCCTGTGTAAGCTACGCTGGGCTTCTGAGTCAGAAGTAATTCTGTAGTATAGTCCTTTCACTGAACTGGGCTGCTGTTGGCTGGGATGTCCTCTGGCTGTGCCATGGAGTAAAGCGTGTGAGTTAGCAGCCTCTGCGCTGACACTGCATGCCATTGCTCTTCCGTCTGTTCCATTCTTGGTGGGAGCTAGGCACTAAAGTGAGAGTGAAGAGATTGCCTGTCTCAAGAGCATGTCGTTGTCACTGTGCTGCTTCCTTCCTAGGTGGAGCAGGCTGGAGAAAGCAAACAGCAACTAGAAGGGGAGGGAGATGTAACCAGGTCACTAGGGTGGGTCTGGGGAAGTGAAGAAAGAGAGAGATGGAAAAGAGTAAGGAAAAGGAGGAGGAGTGGCAGACAGGGATGGGGAGGAAGAGCCAGACAGAAAGGCAGTCCCTGGCTATTGAGTGCAATATAATGACGGTGAATAAGGGGAAATGAACCCACCCCACTGAGCTCATAACCCTGGAGCACGTGCATTTTATTTCAGAAATAGCTTGAGTATCTTGTGCCTAGTGTTACACATTTAGCGAATGACCAGCGTCTGCAGCTGTGGACTGTTGGCTACACATGGTTAGCAAGAGAGGATGGTTCCTGTGTCCAGTGAAATGTTGTCTAGAGCAGTGCTACTCAAAGTGGTGGTCCACGGACTGGTGCCAGTCCGCGAGCCATCGGCTGCCGGTCTGCGCACACATTGGAAAAAAAAAATGCCCGTCCCTCTCGGATAGCTTGAGAAGCACTGGTCTAGAGCAGTGGTTCTCAACCAGGGGAATGTGTACCCCTAGGGGTACGCAGAGGTCTTCCAGGGGGTGCATCAACTCATCTAGATATTTGCCTAGTTTTACAACTGGCAACAAGCACTAGCAAAGTCGGTGCAAACTAAAATGTCATACAGACAATGACTTGTTTGTTCTGCTTTAGATACTGTACGCTAAAGGGTAAGTACAATATTTATATTCCAATTGATTTAATTTACAATTATATAGTGAAAATGAGACAATACACAATTTTTCAGTACTAGTGGCTGTGAAACTTTTTTTTATTTTATGTCTGATTTTTGTAAAGCAAGTTGTTTTTAAGTGAGGTGAAACTTGGGGGTATGCAAGACAAATCAGACTCCTGCAAGGGGCACGGTAGTCTGGAAAGGTTGAGAGCCACTGGTCTAGAGTAACTGGGAGGAGCCCCTAATGAAGGTGGCTGACATGTCATGTTGGTGTGTGATGGAGTTGGTCTCTCAGTGGTTACAGCTGGGTGTCTCTGAGGTGTCACCCACAGAGAGGCCTTCACTGGACACTGTGAGCTGCACATGCAGAGATCTCAGGGCCATGGGGAAGTCCTTTGCTGCTTACTGCACTGTAAATAGCCAGTCTGTTCTAGGCACCTCACCGGCATGCTGGGGGCCCCATCCCTTCATGTGATTTGAGTTCCCTGGATCAAACTGACTGGAACCGAGGATTGTCTAGAGGATCTTCCTCACCACTTTCTTCTCACAAGAAATAGGGAGATCATACTGCTCAGCGTTCCCGGGCCACAGCCAGTCTGAGGGACAGCAAAGGGCTTTTGTATATCATGTGTTCATGGCACTCTGTCACTAGCCACTAAGCCTGAAGGTGAGCAGCTGCACTCGTTCTTCTCACATACATTGGCACTTGTTGCAGTTCATCAACTGAATGAAGCTTAAAATAGAAAACAAACACAACCAGGAGCCCAACCCCCTCTGCAGCTGCTCCCTGTACAGTAATTCAGCATCTCAGTTGTAGAGGTGGGGAACCAAGAAGGGGATGAGACCTCTGTGCTGTCAGCGACAATGTATTCCAGAGCCCTCCATGTCCTAGCAGCCCTTCCGCTGGGCTCAAATGGCAGATAAGGAGAGACAGTTGTCTCACTAAGGGCCTGATCCTGCAAAGTGCTGAGGGCTCATATCAAGGTGTTGAACAGTAGGAGCTTCAAGGGGAGCCATGTACCTCCCAATATCAGGCCTGTCGTCTTGCTCTCATGAGCAGGGGCTGTGTTTCTTGGGTTGTTCATCAGTCTGATAGCGAATGGGAGTGATAGCAGGGGCTGGGTGAAAGCAGATGGGAGAGCTGGTGTACGTGAGACAAGCTCTCTGCTAAATTTTGGTCCCTGCTGTGAAAACCGTCAAAGAATCCTGTAGCTCAGAGATTTTCATCTGCTGTCAGAAAACCATTGTGGAGTGTTGCTCTGTGTGATTAAATTGCTGCTACATCCTTCCCCAGAGGTGTGTGCATTTCAGTGCTGTGTGAGGTGTCTGTACCCTCAGTATAAAGTTAATAGAGTGCTTGCGTTCCCTGGGGTGGCAAGAGCAGTGTATAGAAATGTCAGTTGATGCTCAATTATTTTCAGACTCTGCTACCCTAGGGCCCTTATTCTGACTGAAGTTCCCCCACAGGCAGCTTCTGACTCTGTTTAACTGGATGCTTTGTGTATGCTTATTTTTACCAGAGATTTTCCCGAGCAATAAACCACAGAAAGCTTGGTGTCTCCCTGAAACCACAGAAAGCACACCTCCCACCTTTAAGACCACAGGGTCACAAGCACACCAGCTTTTCTGCACCACATCAGACGGTTGGCTCATCTAATCTGGTGTCCAGTGCCTAGTAGTACTTGAAAGGAAAAGAAATCTTCCCCCAGTGCGCTTGGCCAATTGTGCAGCACTGCGTGTGGGCTGGGGAAGGCGTGGAGGAGGGACCTGCAATGGCCGAGGCTGGGAAGGGGGATGGGTAGGGATCTCAGCAAATGGGAATTGAGGCAGCATCATACATGGGAAAATTAAATCCTGCCATGCTTAGAGGGTGGAGGAGTAGGAGATTTCTATGGATACCAAAGAGGAAGGAAAGCTATGGTATGTGAACTGAGCAGGAGTCATAATGCGCTCCCTGGACAAGCTCCCAGGCCTGTGCCCCTGGTCCCCTCAGCATCCTGATGGCAAGGACACAGCAGGTCCCAGAAGGTCTCTGTCATGCACAGAGGGCTATTAATAGCTCTCATACTTTCTGTGTTTTCCTGAGCTGAGGAGGCTGGCAGACCTCAACAGAGAAAAACCCCATCTAGCAAACCAGAAAGGGCCTTTTACTCACCCTGCCAGCCTTGGCACTCCATTAGCAAATCAGCAGTCTGCTAGAAGGGCATTGCCGCAGCCACTCAAAACATCCATGCCATGCTCTTGGCTTTGGCCAGTCAGGGATGGGGAAATTCCTGTGGCCTCCTGCCTGCCCCTCCCCTCTGTTTGAAAGGTTTCAGGGTAGCAGCCGTGTTAGTCTGTATTCGCAAAAAGAAAAGGAGTACTTGTGGCACCTTAAAGACTAACAAATTTATTTGAGCATAAGCTTTCGTGAGCTACAGCTCACTTCATCGGATGCATTGCATGCATAAATAAATAAATTTGTTAGTCTCTAAGGTGCCACAAGTACTCCTCTGTTTGAAACAAATTCTTGCCAAATCACTAACAATGCAGGGAGGAGGCCACAGGAACCCACCCGCTGCCCAAGAGCAAGAGCATATTCTGAATGCTGCTGGTCTGAGTCTCTGGAGCGCTGCCCTCCCAGCAGACTTGGTGGTGGGAGATGGTGTGCCACTACTGGCAGGGTATGTGAGGTAAAATGCCACTTTGGGATCTCATTTGGTTCTGGGCAGCTCAGTACCAGGAACATATTGAGAAAGTGGAGGAGCTCAAACAAGTAGTGCTAGAGGGACATCTAAAGGGTGAGCAAAGTAGCAGTCTGCAATCAGAGAAAGGTGTAAAGGGATCATTCCGTGTGACGTGCAGTGATGTAACTAGGGATAATTGGGGAGACCGGGAAACTTAGGCTGAATCTCAGGAAGCACTTCTGGAAAGAGAAATGTGCAAAGCCCTGGAAAATATGCAGGAGGGACCAATCATGCCTGGGCTCCAGGAGACGGAGTGACTGATTCCCCAGGCCCTTTCCATCTCTGTTTATACCCTTTTTGAAGACCTCATCAATATATTGTGTTACGCGAATGACTTGCTCTTGTGTACACTGGCCTTGTCTGAAGACAGCTTGAACAAAGGGCAGTTGTAGTTCAGTAACTTCGTGGGTGCACATCAGAGTCACAAGCTTATTGAAAGAGTATGGGACACAGAGGAAAGAGATGGGTTGGTAGCTCTTGGGATCTTCCAGTGGTTTTCCTGGTTTTGAAATAGCTATGACCTTTGCCCTGCATGAGATTTTTGGGATGCAGTTATCCTGGAAACATCAGTTGAGGAGGTGAAGCAGTCAGCTTTTGGGCCTAGGTGAAGTAGGAACTCTACAGATATAATCCAGACCTGGAGTCTTGCTGGTTTTTATAAGCTTCATGGCCTAGTCCAGTTCTTTGTCTGGAAAAGGAGCCATCTGGTTTGAATCCACACTAGGAGCCTGCTACCTCTCTGAAAGCTCAATTTTGACTGCATGGCTGAAGATTTATCCAAGTTCTGTGTATGTCCACTAGCTGGGATGCATTTGTGGTGACTGGAAACGCCTTTTTGCAAAGGGTAGAATAATCTCCAGAAAGCCTTTTGATGGTTTGCCAGGCTAGCCAGCTAGAGTGAGAACAGTCTATCTTAGGTGAATCACTGTCTGTCCATCGATCACACCTGGTTTGATCCAGCAGTTGAATGAATTCCTGTTTGTCACCAGCTGATTTAAATTCCTGGTAGAGCTTAATTGCCACTGACCACCACCTAGAGATGTACTGTCGGCAGTAGCCTCCAGGGATCAATTTATTTGCAGCTACCCAAATTAATTTGCAGAAAATTTGGTAAGTGTCATTTATACTGGTTGGACATGTCACGTCCAACTCAGCCGGTTGGCTGATAACTGTATCTAGTTCTGTTTGAAAGACCCACTGAGCTTTCAGAAAATTCCACTGGGCCTTGGTAAGGCATTTGTTGTTATTATCCACAGGTCTATGGTGATCAAAGATGGCTGATGCAGAGACTTTGGAAAAGCTTTAAACACCTTCCGCTTTATGGCCATTGGCAGCATTTGCCAAGATGATGATGTTGGGTGAAGAACCTGTGGCCCATCTGCTACTGTGAAAGCTTGCCATTTGCTTTGGTCACAGAGAAGTTGTAGGTCAGCAACTGATGACCTTCCTACTGGACTGACAACAGCACTCTCCATCTGTGTTTATTGTCAGGGTATCCCCAATTGTAACTCTGCAGTAGGGTCAGCAACCAAGGATAATGGTTAGGATTCCTGAAATCTTTCCTTATTATCTTCCTGCTAGTGCCCGGGCTCTTGTGTGCTCCTCCACTGGCTCTCCTGACCTACAATGCTGTCCCTGCAGGGTTGGTGCCCAGGGCTGCGTGTAGGGGGGCTCTGAATCTGCAGCTGCCTCTCTTTGTGCAAACTAAACCTGGGCAGGAAACTCCCAAGGATGGGACCGTGGAGCATGTTGCCTGGGGGAAAAGGCTCTTTCCAAGGTTACTTTATTCATGGTCTCTTCCAGCTCTAGGAGCTAGAGGACCCTGCCTGCGTGACTTTGCTACCTGTTTATTATGCTGGGGCCCCATCTGCCTCTTGTCAGAGTGATATGGTCCCCATTAGGAAAGCTCATCATGACCCTGATTGCAGTTCATTAGCAGATCAAAGCCACCACATTGTGAGGCTCTTACTAAGTTACAGAGGGATTATAATAATGCAAAGCTGTTTGTGACAAGAGCCAGGGCCCTGGAGTATGCAACATTATTTCTCTTCCCTCACCCCGGTGAATGCCAAATTGCCTCTGCAAGGCCCTTTTATCCAACATATTTCAGAGTGAACATATGTTCCTTCCCATCTTACCATCAAATAATATTTTAAAAAGCTTCAAAATCACAGCAAGATCATAGAAATCTGAAAGGCTGAGACAAATGACTGTTGCGGGGTCTCTCACAGCTCTGTGCATGCCCCTTGATCCCAACATGCAGTTGTCCTCCAGGTCTGGGCTCTGCACACAGTTCTGCCCCTCAAACCTGGGCTGTGGCACCCCCTTGGTGGTAGTCCCCACCTACAGCTCTGCCAAAGCACATTAGTCCTGGCCCTCAGAGATATGTCTACATATTTTGGAGCAAGCCTCCCAGCCCAGGCTGATAGATTCGGGCTAGCAGGGCTCTCACTAGTAGTCTAAAACTAGCTGGGCAGCTGGTGCTTTGAAATCGCCGTTTTGGCTGGAGCTTGGGCTCTAAAGCCTAGTGACAGGATTGGGCTTCAGAGCCTAAGCTCCAGCCCGAGTCACGACTCCAAAGCACTGACTACACAGCTAGTTTTAGAGCACAAGCCTGACTAGCTGGAGTCTGTCAACCCGGGCTGGGGGACTCACTCTCGCACACTCAAAAAAATGCTGTGTAGACAAACCCAAGTAGGACCTAAAAGATCCCATGATGTGATTTGGAAGATTTCTTTTGTTCTGCCAACCTGCACTAAAATTCCCTGCAATTTCCACTGGACGTGGGTTTATTTCTTCTTCCCTCTTAGATCTAAGATGTTGTGTAGCATTGCTGTGCAGCTGTTAAATAGCTGCCAAGTGTGTCCCACCCCGACAGTAAGTAACGTGATCCTTGTGTGTACTGGATGTAGCATTTTGGGACCCTTCCAGATAGAAGGAGCCATAGTAAAGTACCGTACAAAATGATTTAGCTCAGAGTTCAGATTGCTCAAGTGTATTTGCTCTCAAGAATGTCAACCTGAAAACGGAAGGAAATGGTGTTAAGACAAGTTATTCCCACCCACCACAATAGCAGCATCCAGGCATTTAGCGTACCACCAGCATGACCTTGAGTGTGACCATGCACCAGTGCGCGAGCAACTCTGTAAGGCTGCTCAGAGCTTCTCTAGATGACATGGTGGTTAAAGTTCTGTTGGCCAGCTTGCGTTAGCCCTGCCACTGTTGCTCACTGTGGTGGAGCTGCATGATGCTAGTGCAATGGTAGGAGAATATCGGAAAATCTGCCATGTAGACAAAGCCCTTCATGTTCACTTTCGATTTAGCAGGACTGTAGCCCACAAGTCACCCATGCTAGAACTTCAAAGACCTCTGCAGTGCACAATCATGCCTCCCACCTTCCAGCACTATGCCACTGTAATGTAACGATACTTAGTTTAAAATTACAGTTCTGGGATTTTTACATACCATATGCCAGGCAGAGGGGGAAGGAGGAATTAATCATATGCTCACTATCTCTTACTTATCAAGACTGTGGTAACTACGGCAGCATTAAACTCATGAGTCACACGATGAAGATCTGGGAGAAAGTTATTGATAAGAGACAATGAAGAAAAGTAAAGGTCAGTGACTATCAGTTTGGATTCGTGATAGGCAAGTCACCAATGGATGCTATCTTTGCATTAAGATTGCTGTGGAAAAATATAGAAAAAAGAGGAAAACATTGCACCTGGTATTCGTGGATCTTAAGAAGGCTTATGACTGTGTTTCAAGAGAGGTTGGCTGGTGGTATGAGAACGAAGCAGATACCTGACGACTATATCAGACTTGTCCAGGGCATTTATGAGGGTGGTGTTACCACAGTTAAAAGGCCACGTGGAGAAACTGAACAGTTTCTAGTAAGAACTGGAATGTGTCAAGGCTCATCACTGACCCCCTTTTTGTTTGTCTTGGTGCTTGATGCGCTTACAGAAAATATCCAGGCGCATGTTTTTGCAGACAATGTGCTAGTACGTGGAAGAAGATGGAGATGCGTACTTGAAAGAAATGGCATGAAAATCAGCAAAAATAAAACTGTGTGTGTGTCTGTAGATTTGATTATACATGAAAGGAAGACAATGAGACTGTAAGTCTTTGGGGCCAGCCACTATCAAGGGCACAGAGGTTCAAATGCCTAGGTTAGGTAGTACAGGATAATAGTGAACTCAACAATGAATTTATAAGCAGAACAGAAAAGGTATGGACTAACTGGAGAGAAGTGAGCGGCATGGTTTATGATAGGAGAGTGCCTATCAAATTGAAAAGTAAGCCCTGGTCTATACTTGGTGGGGGGAGGGAATCGATCTAAGTTGCACAACTTCAGCTAAGTGAATAACATAGCTGAAGTCGAGGTACTTAGATCAACTTACTGTGGTGTCTTCACCGCGATGAGTCAACTGCTACCGCTCCCCCGTCGACTCCGCCTGCACTTCTTGGGGTGGTGGAGTACAGGAGTCGACAGGAGAGTTCTTGGGGATCAATTTATCGCATCTAGACTAAAGGCAATAAATCGACCCCCGCTGGATCGATCGCTGCCTGCCAATCCGGCAGGTAGTGTAGACATACCCTTAAATCTACAAGACCGTAATTAGGCCTTCACTTTTGTATGGTTCTGAATGCTGGGGACTGAGGAAGAGAAAGGGGCACATATTGAATGTAGTGAAAATTTAAAATATTAAGGTGGATTCTTGGAGTTATACAGGTGGACCATGTTTGGAATGAACAAATTAAGGGAAGTGTGAAAGTGGTACCACTAACTTTATTTAAAAAGTTCTCTGCAGAGAAATGGTTCTAGGAACTGGCTGTAAACTCAGTGCTGACAGGGCATTTGCGTTTAAACAGTGAGATCCTTCAACTCCCTCCAGTGCTGGGAATCAGGAGATCAGTAGCAGTCTGGGCTAGTCACTGAGACATAGAAAGGGAGAACTAGAGCACAAGAGAGGGAGCCTCAGGAGCCAGCTCCCATGGTGATGGAAGCGGGATACAGAGGGAACTAGTAGCAGAGAGTAACGCTGCCCAGCTCAGCGTGCTGGGAAAGGCACAGAAACCGTCTCAGTGGGGACAAGTGCATTACAGAGATGCTTAGGTATGGGCATGTGAAAAGAAGATTGGAAGAATATATAGGAAACAGGGTGTTAAACTTAGAAGTGGAGGATAAGAGAAGGGTTGGAAAACCTAAACCTAGGTGGATGCATGTCATACAAAAAGATTTCATTAGCTCTAGCCTAGCCAAGAAACTTCAAGACAGTGGAATAGAGAAGGAGGACTCCAAGAGCCGACCCTATATAGCTGAGATTAAGGCTAGAAGAAATAGATGGAGGCTGAGGACACATGGCTGGAAACTGTGATAGTTGGAAAGGCAGAATAGAATCGCTAGCTGAAGAATGGGAGTGTGGATCTGGCCAAATAACATCGCTTCCATTTAAAAATGTGCCCATCAGGCAGAGTGTTTTAACCAGTGCTGAAGCCTTCTCCATCTGCTGTTCAAAGCTTTTCTCCTGCAGCTGCAGTATCTTGGCAACCTGACAGTACTGGGCAGAGAGAGCTTGAGAGTCATTTAAAGCTCTCTCCAGCAGAAGAGTGAGGTTTTGAGCAGATACGATTATTTTCCCAGCCCTGCTCCAAGTCTCTTAGCCAGTCTCTATTCTCCAAGTCCTAGTCAGGCACCTTCTGCCCTACATTTACTGTTAGTTTCTACTTGTAAACTCTGAGTGCTGAGATCTGATATGTCTAGAATTCAGTAATGTCTGAAATGTCAGCGCTTAGAATTTACGAGTAGAAAACTTGATGGGGATGGCAGGAGAGGGAGGAAATTGAGTAATGGGCAAAGAGGCGCATCTTCCCAAGATCTCCCTGAAGGGAGCTGTCTTCACACACCCTTGGGATGTGCACAGACTGTTCTCCTGCAGACTATGGGAAATACTGGAGGAGGGAGCTCCCAGATACCTGCACTGAAAGCATCCTGCGCCATGCTCAGCATGTTACCTCATCCTCAAGTGAGAATGTAGGCGAATGTCAGTTTGGTTTAAAGGGAATCGGCTCTCAGCAGAGCTAAGTCCAGCGTTTACACTTGGCTTTAAAATGTCTGTTCTATTTTTTAAATAAAGTTCTCTGCAGAGAAATGGTTCTAGGAACTGGCTGTAAACTCAGTGCTGTCAGGGCATTTGCGTTTAAACAGTGAGATCCTTCAACTCCCTCCAGTGCTGGGAATCAGGAGATCAGTAGCAGTCTGGGCTAGTCACTGAGACATAGAAAGGGAGAACTAGAGCACAAGAGAGGGAGCCTCAGGAGCCAGCTCCCACGGTGATGGAAGCGGGATACAGAGGGAACTAGTAGCAGAGAGTAACGCTGCCCAGCTCAGCATGCTGGGAAAGGCACAGAAACCATCTCAGTGGGGACAAGTGCATTAGGTGCTTGGTTCCTAACCCAAGGGACGAGTGGTGTTTTGTGGCTGCATCTCTTTAAGGCCATGCCTACACTGCAGGCGCTACAGCAGCACAGCTATGGTGCTGTACCTTTGTTGCTGTAGTGCCATAGTGTAGACACTTAGAGCAACTGAAGGGGTCTTTCTGGCACTATAGGTAAACCACCTCCCTGAGTGGCGGTGGCTAGGGCCACAGAAGTGTTCTTCCATTGACCTTAGAGCATCTGCACTGGGGGTGGGTTGGTATGGTTATAGTGCTCAGGGACAGGAATTTTTCACAGCTACATGGAGAAAACTTTAATCGTAGACCGGGCCAAAGAAAAGCACTTGTCTGCAGAGTGGCACTGTGACTCTCACTGAGGTGCTCCATCATTGCACAATTGCCCACGGGTGTCCTTTTAACCAGCAAGTGGTGGACTGAGTTTGCACTCAGGCCCAGACTCCCCAGGGATGTCTGTGACTCTGCTCGATTAGGTCTGAGGTTGGAGTCCTGTACACAAGAGGGTTCTGTGGGTCTCACTCTGTAGAAGGCTGCTGCAAGAGCATACACTGTTCTGCTTTTATTAACCAGGAGACTGGGTTGGAGTTAGGGTCCCCTTGTGCAGATTCCTTCCTGCTTATGTCCTTTTCCAGCACCATCAGACATGCACTTTTTTTAGTAGTCAAGACGAGTGGGGGCTTAGAATCCATTCACTGTTCAGTGGAAGGGCTGGGATCTTCAGTCTGCAACTGCAGAACTGGACCATGGTACTGGAGCCTTGCCTCTTTGGTTTGGTCCTAGCTCTGCTCCCTCCCCAGGCAGAATGGATGGCACTCATCTCTGCGGGGACCCTGTAACCCAGATGGAGGCCAGATCATACCCAACCTCAGGAAGGGGGGTGAAATTGGAGCATCCTTGAGGGGCTCTGTATATTGGCAGGTAGGGAGCAATGTTGTATACCCCTCTGTGGGGCTCACTATGGTACCTCCACAGCATTCCCACTCCCAGCTGCCTTGGAAGGCAGAGGCTGGCTGCAAATCCACGCTGATGTCTCCTGTATGGAGAGAACTGCTTCTAGCTGTCCTCAGGTGCAGGGTTGGGACTTGTCTCCGATCTGCCAGCTGGTCCAGTATGGGAAGTCCCCAAATCCAGGTGTTCTGCCTCATCACTCATGACCAACTCCTGAGCCACCAGACAAGCCCTTCAGGCTTCACACCATCCCACTTCTCCTTTTTGCCTTGCACAGGGGTTTCCTTGCCCTGCATCGGCCTCTAATGTTGTAGTATTCAGTATAGGTCTCCTGGCTACAGTACCGCATGTTAGTCTTCCCCTGTGTCCCCCTCCCCTCCTCTTTCTCCCTGATGTCCCTCGCACCAGTACCCTTTGAGTCCCCCCAGAACTCCCTCATAGCATCCTTTTTCCCTGCAAAGACTGGTAGTACCCATCCCTGACTGGGACTTGTAGACCTCCCCCTTTAATTGCTGGTTTCTGTGTTAACAGCCACTGTTCGGGGCACCCCCAGTCACTATGGACACCTTTTTTAAAAGGCACTTCAGGAGGAAGGTATCGTCGTTGGGTTTCCAGCATGCCAGCGTTGTGTCAGTGCCCACTGGCAAAGCCAGGCGGCGCTCCATGGTGGGCATGCCCTCAGCCTTGCTGGCACAGCGCCGCCGCAGGTCCAGTACCCAGCTGCAGAGCATTTCCTGCCTGGGCTCCCCAGACAAGGGCAACCTGAGCCCCCGGCGACGCTCCAGCACCACCCCGCCCCACCTCAGCCCCAGGTTTGCTGTCCAGAAGAAGCGCGGGGGCCAAGTGCGCACCATTGATACCCAACTCATGGGCCCCTCCATGCTGCTGGCCAGCCTCATCCAAGTGAGCAAGGCAGAGGAAGGGAGGCGGATGGCTTGTGCCGAAGGCTCTGGATCCGAGTCGCCCTGGGAGGAGCTAAAGGAGGGCTGTGGCAGGGAGGAGACTGTCGCCTCAGGAGCCAGGTTGGATCGGCGTGAGCTGCAGGCCAAGCTTCCCCCCAGGAGCAGGCGCCCTGCCCTGCACCCTATCAGCATGAGGTCTTTCCTGCAAGCTCCAGGCTGCCTGCGCTACCACTCCGCCCACCTCCTACCTGCAGAGTTTGTGTACAGCAAGGCAGCCTGCGGACTGCAGGGGTATTACCGACGCCTCAGCCAGCCACGGCTCTCGGGGGAGAGCCCCAGGCCAGGTGCTCTGCTCCCACCATGCAGAGCACGGCTGGCTGCCAAAAGATGGAAGGTTCCTCTTAGAGCCAGGCGGCCATCAGAAACCATATATGAATGCTTGGGAACGGAGCCTGCCTATGGCAACTATGCCAGTGCCTTCCCTAAAGCCTGGAGCCCCCGGCTGCTGTATGTATGGTGTTCCCAAGTGGCGGGGAGAGGAGAGATTCAGAGGGATAGTCCAGGCCATGGCTGGGGCAGTACTGAAGGGAGCAGAGATTGGCATAGGGTATCTAACTTGTCTGGCTTGGGGTAGGGAAGGTGAGAGCATGGGCAAAAGATCTATCTGGCTTTAAGATTCTACTCGATAAGTTTATGGAGATGGTATGATGGGATAATGTGATTTTGGTAATTAATTGATCTTTAAATATTCAGGGTAAATAGGCCTAATCCCCTGAGATGGGATATTAGATGGATGGGATCTGAGTTACCCAGGAAAGAATTTTCTGTAGTATCTGGGTGGTGAATCTTGCCCATATGCTCAGGGTTTAGCTGATCGCCATATTTGGGGTCTGGAAGGAATTTTCCTCCAGGGCAGATTGGAAGAGGCCCTGGAGGTTTTTCGCCTTCCTCTGTAGCATGGGGCATGGGTCACTTGAGGGAGGTTTCTCTGCTCCTTGAAGTCTTTAAACCACGATTTGAGGACTTCAATAGCTCAGACATAGGTGAGGTTTTTTTGTAGGAGTGGGTGGGTGAGATTCTGTGACCTGCGTTTTGCAGGAGGTCGGACTAGATGATCAGAATGGTCCCTTCTGACCTTAGTATCTATGAATCTTAGTATCTGAGTCCCAAACCCCTCTGGATCAGGGCAAGTGGAGGGGGTGGGGAGAGGGAGCTGGAGGGTCTGCATAGGGCCTCAGGGTAGGATGAGGGAAGGGGCTAGCATAGTACCCTCTGGCAGGCCTAGCTGCAGCTCCCACCCATGTGCTCAATATGTTTGTGGACTAGGAGAGGCCAGGGAGTCAGTGTCTCCATTTCCTTCGCTGCTGATCAAAGGCCACTCAGCCTCTTGTCCATCTGTGTGTGTCTGACTGGCTGCTGAGTTTGCTTTCAGGCTGTTTGCAGTCCCCCTGTGCTTGCTGGCTTCTCTCAGCTGCTGGCGCCAGGTGCAGGCGTGAATAAGGGATCATGAGAGGGGTTTTGGAAGAGAGGGGATGTTTCTGGGATGGGGGGAAGGATGTGTCCAGTTTCTCCAGTTGGCTTGCTCTGCCCGGCTCCAGTGGCTGCTGGGCTCAGAGGCTGCATGACTCCTTGCCCGAGCAGCTACTGGAAATGGCACTGCCATGGTGGGAGGAGTCAAAATCTTTGCTGAGATGGTCGGTCCCAGGTGAATGGCTGTTGACCTGGAGACAGCGAGAGCCTCTTGTGAGCTGGGGCCGTAAGCTACTTCCCCCACCTCTCACCGCACTCCGCCCCACTTCTGCTGGCTCTTGATTCTCTGTTCATTTGTGACATTCAAGTGAGAAGGTGCATCTCTGGGATGTCTCAATGTCTTCGGAAAGAGTCCCCACCCTTGTGACCTTCACCCTCTTTGGGAAGAGGGGCTACTCCCAGCAGGTCAAGTCTGAAGCTCTTTGTGTGTAATGTGACGCTCCTGAGTGGGGCATCAACCCCTGGGGCCTCTGGATCTAAAAACATGAGCGTCTACTGCCTGGGCAAAACCCAGCTCTGTAGCTCAAGGGCTATAGCAGACTCCCAAGCCACTCTGTGGCCCAGCCACCGCTAGAGGGGCATATTGTGTAGGTGTGGCTTGTGAGACCCCATATCTCACCACTGCAGGGAACACTTCACCGGCTCATCCTCATGGCCTATGCTGGGAGGGTGGGTATTGCCCAGTCTGTCATTAGAGTGAATTCCACCTCAGCTCGGGTTTCTGGCTTGGCGGAATACTACTGAACGATGCACTGCCGCCCCTTAGCGTTCCCTTCCTTCTGAAGGGCTCATGATGCCTTGCATGCATTCATGTTCCTGCCTGTTTTTTATAGCCACCCCTCCCTCTTTCTTCCAGGAAAGCCATCGCCAAGTCCAGCCTCCAGCACATGGTAGCCCAGCCGAACCCCACACTAGCCCTGAAGAGTGAATCAGAGAGGCAGATCCGCAGCACTGTGGACTGGAGTGTAGGTTGACTTTCATTTTCCTTGGCGCTTGGGAGGGGACTCTCTGATGTTACAACAGCTGCACTCGGGTTGTCGCCATTCCCAGGAGGAGGGCTATAAGGCTGTACCAGGTGGCTCCTGTTTTGACACACGTAGCCTTGTGGCTAGCAGCTGGTGCTTTCTGATGTTGCTGGGTAAAGCGCCTTGATGCTGGGGAAAACGGACAGTGCATTCACACTCATTCCCCACTGCTACACACAGCCATCCATTCGTCACCTGGGAATGGAGACTCAGTGAGTGGTGGGAGGCACTGCTCTCCTTGTCAGAGATGCACAAGCACCTCTGCTCCAACTCCTGTTCTGCACAGGCAAAGCTGAACCCATTGTGAGCTGCATCCTCAGAGGCTTCGTCCTGGCGCAGGGTGGGGACAATCCCTCTCTACAACTGTGGGGAGACCTAGCTGGGATAGTGCCTTCTGCTCTGGGCCCCTCATCCCCAGAGGCCTTGTGTTTGGAAGCTGAGAAAGGATGGTTCTCACCTGGAACACTGTGAAGGGCAGGAACAGTCAGGGGGCTGAAAGGATTGACCTGTGAGGAGAGAGGCGTCTAGTTGAGCTCGGCAATGAGCGAGTGGGGACATGACAGTCTGCCAGTAACGGAGTGAGGGTGCAGACCTCTGGATGGGACACTGGGTCGGAGCATGTGACGGGAAGTAAGGGGAAAATATAAGCTGAATCTCGGGAAAACTCCCTAGCAATGAGGTGAATTTGCCCAGGAGAATCCTCTCCCAGACAGCCCCATTGTTTACAGCTAGATGGGATAATATCCTACAGGCTGTGCTTTTCCATTTCTGACAGATCTGGGCCACGGTGGGAGCTTTGGGCAGGTTTCCTGGAGGTGCCCTCGCTCTGGAGAGTGGGGCTCTGTGCAGCCTGCGATCACGGGGTGCCCCATAGGCCCCCTTCAGCTGACTGTAATATAGCACAATGTATTTGTGGGTCTGGGATATTAATCATGTTGGAGGTGACTGTTGGGATCCAAGGCTAGGCAGTGTGGGAACTCTTGTGGCCCATTGGAGAAGTGCAACGTATCTCATGTGCCTTCCAGGAAACTGCAATCTACGGGGAGCACATCTGGTTTGAGACGAGCGGCTCTGGGGATTTCTGCTACGTAGGGGAACAGAACTGTATGGCCAAGATGCTGGTAAGTCAGGCACAGTGACCCCTTCGTCAGCTCGGCTTGGTCTATGAACAAGACTGCTGTGCCACCTAGTGGAAAAACCTGGGTATCCCTTTCTGCACTCAATAGCCTGGAATTTCTCAAATGCGGCCACCATGGTCTTTTTTTGCAGCCACAGCCTGATTGGTGGGCGGGGGCGGAGAGAGTAGCAGCTCCTCTCCTAGGGCTGCCATCAGTGGTTGAGCCTTTTCCCCCTCTGGGAAGACACAAGCTGGAGGAGCAGACAGCCAATGTGAATTACCCGCTTTCCCGGGGGTGGTGGGGTCAGGCTCCAGTCATGGGGTGGCTGGTGGCAGGCTCCACCCACATGGCTTCAGGCTCCATCCTCTGGGCTTGAGGCTTGAGTCTCCGTTCCCTGACTGCGCAGTGGCAGGCTCTAGTCCCAAGCTTAGCCCTCGTCATCACCTCTGGCCCCTGCTGGCTCTGTACCCACCTTCCTATCCAGGGCTTAATTTGTCCCTAGGCTTGCTGGGGCTGAGTAAGTCTGTTGTGAAAAGTGATATTTGTATATTTGTTAATATCACTTTTCATAGCAGACTTCCTAGCTAGTCAGTCCCCTCCTCCCCAAAAGCAACCAGAAATGTAAAAGAAAAAAGACAAGAACATGCAAAGCACCTTATTTATTTGTTCTGTTTATAAAGAATAGAGACAAGTATACATTATTATTATTATTTATTGAGTCTGCAAAAAAAAAACCTACATAAATAAATTACGATGATTTGGACATGTGTATTTGCATATTTATTGGTTTTTCCTAAAGTTGAGCAATTATTTTAGGAAAAATTGTCAGAGCAGCCACCAGCAAGAGTTGGTGGCTGCACTCTGAGCCCACCAAAAAATCTGTTGAGAGAACCCCAGTGGAAGTTCTCAGGCATTCTGGAGTCCAACAAAGAAGGGGTTAACACTTGTGGGGCCAATGAGGGAGATGGAAAATGTTCTGCTCCAGACTCTGCCTGCTGCTAATGCTGCTTTGAGTCTGAAAAGTTGCTGCATCTGAGCTGGCAGCAGGCGCCAAGGCCTCTGGATATCTCTGTGGCTATTATCCAGCTGACTGAGTTGCTACAGAGTTTCTGTGAGGGGGTGTTGTGACCCCAGATGCCCCAAGAGAGAAGTTAATTCCAGAATTTTCCAGGAAGGATCTTGCAATAAAAGGAAGGACCAAGAAATGGAAGCCCAAGCCCTGCAATTACGTGACTGCAGGCTGGGTCGCCCATAGGGGCAATGCCCTCAGAGACACTGCAGCCATCCCCCTCTAAGTGCAGGTTGCATCCAGCTGTTAGTGCTGGGGCCTGAGGATGGTGCCCATCCAATGGCTGTTCGTTGGTCTGGGTGAAATGAGCTTGGGGTCTCAGTCTGATGGGCAGCACCAAAACCGCCACAGATGGCAGTGATTGGCTGCCTGGTGCCAGTGTCAGAAGAGATTGAGGACTGATTGGCCAATGGAGAGTGCCTTCGCCTCTTGCCCCAGGGCAGAGCTGAGGCAGGCTGGGGGTGAGGCATTCAGATCAAGGGACAAGGCTTTTACATGCGGTGATCCTAAGGGTATATTTGTTCTTTATGGCTTCCCATCCTGCAGAGTACTGAGCTGCTCGCTCTCAGGAGTGCCCGGCTGGGAGTGGAGGAGGAGTGAGTGGCGCTCCAAGGCTTCCTGAGTCTAAATAAATACTGATGTTAACATAAGGGCTTTTCCCTTTTTCAGCAGAAACCTCTGACCAGACGCAAGTGTGCAGCCTGCAAAATCGTAGTGCATACGCCCTGCATAGAACAGCTGGAGAAAGTGAGTAAAGCCCAACATAGGCTGCTCCTGGGCCTGACGAGCTGGTTACCCCTTACCTGGGCAACATTCAGCATGGGTCCAGCATTGTGCCCCATGTGCTTTGGTTAACCATTGTCATGACAGGCAGGTGCCTCCTGAGGGGACATTAGTGAGGAAACAGAATTTAAGCAGATCTCCTGGCATTTTAGCCCCAAGGGCTGGTGAATTGTTCCTCGGGTAGGGGGTTGGATGAGGATCCCAGATATGCACCAAATGTCCCAGGAAGCTCCCAAGCCTGCCACACTGAACTCGACTCCAGTAGGTTTCCTTTATCAGATGGTTTTATTGATGCTTCTCTTGTGTGTGTTTAAATCTGCAGATAAATTTCCGCTGCAAACCTTCCTTCAGGGAGTCGGGATCAAGGAACATTCGAGAGGTGAGAGACTCAGCTGGACTGCTTGCTGTGTTTGCCAGGACAAAGTCCCGTCCCCTTCTAGTTTGGTGGCAGAGGGCTCATGGTGCCGAGGAAAAGGCTTAGCTGGGTTTGTTGTGAAAGCAGCAGAAAGTCTGGGCATTTTCAAGTGTGGCAGGAGCCCCTGAGTCTGTGCTGCTTATGAAACCTCTGAACGTGGTCACCCATCCGGTGGGGCATTTATTTGAAATGCACCTGCACGGGATTGGTGCTAGTGTGGAGTGAATCTCAAATGATTCATAGGAAGATCCGCTTCTGGTCAGTCAGCTGTTGATCTGCATTCTCAGAACCTCCTGGGCCTGCCAGGCTGTGCCAAAGACACGTCAAGGCAAGCCTTTCCCCGGAGGAATTTCAGCCCATGTGGTGCTGGCCCTGAGAGAATGAAAGAACAGTTGAACTTTTGCAGGCCTCCTGGAAAGTTTTGTGTGTGGAGTTTGGGGAGAAGAGCTGGGTTTTTGCTTTATGGCCCAGCCCAGGTTAGCTGCACCTATTGCCACAGTATGTGAACTTGACCCTGGTTAACCCCTGTGCACCCCTTACCTGTGGGGACTCTGGTGTATGTCAGGTCCGATCCACTTCATTTCTCCCAGACAGGGCAGGATTGCCCCTACATAGTCTGTACTGCATGGCTGTATACAGGCCAGGTTAAATATGCACTCTAGCACTTTAAACCATTTTCCCTGTGGTGCCCATTGCTGCCATCTCTCCGGTGTGCACTACAGTGCCTTCCAGGAAGGAGTAAATGGCTGCCTAGCACTGAGGTAATGCCCCCTCAGGAGCTCTCCTGCAAACCTCTGTGCTGCAGGGGTGTGACCAGCAACAGCACCCTCTGCCTTCCCTAGGGATGTGGAGCTCTCCATGGTGCTGAAAGGTAGGGGTGGAGGGAACTGGAGAGTATCTACACAAACTAGTCCTAAGGCAGTTCCAAACTAGCAGACATGTCTAGAGGAGCTTTTGGTAGGACACAGGCCAGGGGTCTCCATGGGCCACACCTGGGATTCACCTGAACAGGTACTGCACTAGCTTTTAGATTAGAAGCATCCGAGGATCTCTCCTCTGCGGTCTCCATAGAGAACCTAATCCAATCTGTTTCCAAGGTGCCCATCAGTATGGTATCTGGGGTCTCTTATCCCTCAAACTTACCTTACCAGCTTTAACCAGGAAATAGGGGTTAGATCCCAGACCCTGACTGTGCTATAAGGAAAGCGCCCTCCAGAATTCATCATTCCCACTGCTGTACAATAGGAAACAGAACCTAGAGAAGAAAGAATAAACAAACCTGTGGACATGTGGACAGCAGCTGTTCAGCAGCAAGGGGGGGCAGAGAGTGCTCTTGGACTAAGCAGCAAACTCAGACTCCCCTGTGCTCCCCACCCTATGTGCCTTCCTTCTCCCCTCCAGGTGGAGGTTTAAAATTGGGGGGAAGAGAAGATTTAAACAGATGCACCTCTTCCCTTCCTCATCGCCCAGTACAAGGTGAGGGAAATGTACTGCTGCCTCCTCCCATCGCTCCCTAATATTACTCCCCTGGCTGGGGAGGGTGGACGTGCCATCCCCGTAGCGGTTAGGGACCGGCACTGTGCTTGGCTGTCCCCTGTCACAGAACGAGCTGCCCCTGCCCCACGGGGCTCCCAGACTCGGGCACAGAGAAAATGGCTATGTTTGAATGATCCTGCACCTGTCGTTGCCAGTGTGAGGAGGTGCCAGTTCAGACAGGACCTGCTGGCTGGCTGACATTACATGGATTTAGCTCCACTCATGATTAAGTTGGAGGGCTGGGAGAACCAGGTGAGCAGAAGGAGTTCGGAGGAACTTAATTTCTCTCCTCAGTGACTGCTGTGGTCTGGAGCTCAGCAATTTCAGCTCTTTGCCTTCATCATCTGTGTTCAGAGCCGCAGGTGTGTCTGCTGTGACCATGAGGTGGGGCATCTGTTTTCCATTAGGCCTGTGGCAGAGAAATGGTTTGCCATGGGGGAAGCAGCGTGGATTCACAGCATTTCTTTTTCTGATTATTCGTCATAATTGTGACACTTCCTGGGGTACCCAGGGCTGTGAGGCAGTCTTGTCTGTGCCTGTGGTGTGTCAGCTCTCTGTCTCCACCAGGCTCTAGCAACACAAACACTCCCCTCCAAGCTTCTGCCGGCCTCATTTTCTCTCTGCAGGTTAGCAATAGGCACACCCCAACCTCCCTGTCCTCTGAGCATCCACTGTAGAGTCCAGCCCCTGCTCCACTGGACGCTCACAGAATTACTAGGCCTGCTATCCCAAGGCTGACTACACAGCTCTTCTAAATACACAGCACTTACAAGTATTCCCAGTGAAAACAAGAATACGTTTATTTTCAAAGAGCAGAGAGACAGGTGACAGAATATTGGAAACAAATGCTTAGGTATAATACAAAATCACAAAATTTCTAGACACTAAATATAATGAACAAGTTACTCTCTTGTCTAAAGCAGCTCATCTTGCCCACAGTTCTCTCCAGCATTTTCAACCAAGCCTGGTGGAGGTTCCTTTCTCATGACGTAAACTTGCTTCTCCCCTCCCCACATGGGTTTCTCCTGGGGGTTGTTGAGAGCAGCACTGGGGGATAAGGCACCTAACATCTCAGCCAGGTACCCTGTGGTCTGGGCTCTCATCTCCTTGGCCTCTCCCAGAGCTGAGTGCTCGTGCTTCTGAATCTCTCCGGTGTCTGGGCTTAGATGTTCCCAGGGGCTTCTGCAGTGTCCTCTCAGCGCTAAAGAGACTGCAAAGGAGGATTCCATTCCATATGGGCCAGAGAAGAGGCCAGGCCCTGTGGGTCCCAGCCAAGGAGTGTGCAAACAGGATCATTTCCATACCTTTCTCTGCGTTCTCTTTGAACCTGGCCCTTGTGTTTCTGTTTAGCCCATAGTTGTCCGGCATCACTGGGTGCACCGGAGACGCCAGGAAGGGAAGTGCCGGCAGTGTGGAAAGGTGAGAAGGGCTGAAAAAAATCCAAGGTTAGGCGGGGAAGGAGAAGGTGATAGGTTTGGGGAACACAGAGAGGAACCACTTGGAGCACAACCCTGCTGGGAGGGGACAGCCCCCTCACAGCCAGTGATCCTGTATTCTCTATATTGCTGCCTACTGGCAGCACAGATATCTCTGTCGATCCCTACATTCATCCAGTCATAGGATTTCCGCACAAACTGATCTCCTTTGCCCTTGGTTCTGGAGATGCTTGTCCCAAGCATGCTCAATTCTCTCATGCCAGGGCTGTGGGTGGGGAACTGTCCGACTGAGACCTGAGCTTCACTGGCTGCAGAAGGACTCTAGTGGCTAACATCTTCCATAGCTGGGGAGCTGCTGTTCCCCTTCCTATGGGCCCCTCGCTGCACTGCGGAGAGTTATCAGGAGCTTCATGACCCGCCTCCTTCCCTCCGCAGGGTTTCCAGCAGAAGTTTGCCTTTCACAGCAAGGAGATTGTAGCCATCAGCTGTTCCTGGTGTAAGCAAGCGGTGAGTGCAGCCCTACCCTGAGTTAATGGCCTAATGACTTCTGATGGCCAAGTACGTTCTAGTGCAAACTGCGAGCTCCCCACAGCTGCTGCTCCTGCCCCATACCCTGCAGCACCTCTTACCGGGAGAGGCTGGGATTGGAGTACCTGGGAGTGCCTCTCGCAGCCAGAATTCCCACCCTTTCCGTGCAATGCCTCCTGTTGGGAGCCCTCACATTGTTAGGCTCCTGACACATTTCCTACAGCACCCCCTGTTGGGGGCAGGTGTGCTGTGTGTGTTCAGAGCTGGGCTCCCCAGGCCAGGCTTCAGCAAGCGAGTGCTGCGTTCTCTCTCTCTCATAGTATCACAGTAAGGTGTCATGCTTCATGCTGCAATGCATCGAAGAGCCGTGCTCGCTGGGGGCTCATGCTGCTGTTGTCATCCCGCCGACCTGGATTCTGCGGGTCCGGCGCCCCCAGGTGAGTTGCTCCCTCAGGCTTCACTTCTGTTTAATCAGCAACTCCTGCTCGACTGGCAGCTGGTGATGTGGTTTTTCTCCTTTGCTAGAATCCACTGAAGTCCAGTAAGAAAAAGAAGAGGACGTCGTTCAAGCGAAAATCCAGCAAAAAGGGGGCGGAGGTCAGTGAATGAGGCCTGTGTTGACTGGGAATTGGTGGGCAGGAGAATGGGAGTTGGAGAAGGAAGATTGCTGGTCACAGGGTATGGTCTGAGACATGAAGCAGAGAAAAATGAGGTGGAGGGAAGGTGCTGGGTTATGAGGGTCATTTGCAATTGTAAGATATCTCAGAGGGGTGTTTAAAAAGAGAACAGAAAGGCTGGCATGTGGATCCCACTCCCACTGGAGCTGGAAGGGTAGATCCCATTGCTAGGGCCCTTGGGGTAGCTGGGTATTTTTGTCTCCGTATTTAGCTCAGTATTTTGTCTCCATTTCAGACTTTAGTGACTTTAAATTTCAGTTGCAGGCAAGAGCTTGTGTTTCCCATGTTTGTTGATGGTGGTGTGGTGTCTCTTGCAGGAGGGGCGATGGAAACCCTTTGTCATCAAGCCTACTCCAGCCCCACTCATGAAGCCCCTGCTGGTGTTTGTGAACCCCAAGAGTGGTGGGAATCAGGTAGGGACATTTTTCTGACAAGTTTCTGGATAGCCAGCTCCATAGAGGCCTCGCATCCCAAATGCTGAGAATCCAGCATGTTCGGTGATATCTCAGCTGCAAATACAGAAGCAGGCAGTGTGATGCCAGCTTACTCCCTGGCATCTCCTCTTGAGGCCAGGCCTTGCCTGACTGTCCAGGACTACAGATTCCCATCACCTCTGTCTAAGACCCTGCTTCCTCCCCATCTTCCCCCTCCCACCATTGGGATTCTCTGTATCCTATTTCCTGAAGTATTTCATCCTTTTAGGGAGCCAAGATCATCCAGTCCTTCATATGGTTTCTCAATCCACGGCAAGTCTTTGACCTCAGCCAGGGCGGCCCCAAAGAGGCGTGAGTACTGACTCAAGGAGCCCCATCCCCCTTCTCTCACTGTCTCCCCCAGTAGCAGCCTTGGCCTCTTCTCTTCCAGCTGGCCACTAGTGAGGGACTGAGGCTCTAGGAAAGGCCCTTGGGAAGAGCTGTGTGACTGGACACCCATTGCAGGTTCAAAGCCTGGGACGTGTCTCTGGGGACTGATCCCATTTCACTTCCCAGTCAGTCCTGGCTCCCTTATGTTTCCAGGAGGAAGGATGGCCAAATGGTTAAGGCACAGGGCTGGGAGCCAGGACTCCTGGGTTCTATTCCCAGCTCTATCACTAGCCTGTTCTGTGACTTGGGGCCAGTCCCATTCCCTCTCTATACCAGCATCTCTCCATCTGTACAATGGGGATAAAGATCCTGGCTTTCTTTTCCAGGGGCCTGTGAAAATAAACTCATTACAGTGTGTCAAATGCCATGAGGCTGTAGGGTGTCCAGGATTGTGACTCCTCCAATAGACAGCCTGAGAGAGGAACCCATTGTAAACACTGGCCAGTGCAGTCCCAGCTTCAAGTGTCTCGGTGATTCTCCCACCTTTCCTTGATTCCCTCCGCTTTCTGCTTCCCTGCAGGCTGGAGATGTATCGGAAAGTGCACAACCTGCGGATCCTGGCGTGCGGGGGGGATGGCACGGTGAGTGACCCTGACCTCTCACTGAGTTATCAAGGGATGTGGCTAGTGCCTTTATCCAAACCCCTTGCCCTTCCAGGAGAGGTGGTGGCGGCGGCTTCCTTTCTCTAATCCAGAAGTGGGCAAAATTGGTCCCCCAAGTTCTATAATGTGGCTCACAGCCCCTAGTGACTACAGGTCCCAGCTTGCCATACTCCATCTTCATCTCAGAAGCTAGCTGCATGGTATGCTGGGGCCAGTAGTCTTTGTGGGCTACGTCTCCATACTAGAGATGAGGGCGGCTGTAATGGTCTTTAGATGTCATTTAGGTGCCGCCCTTGAGCTCCTGATGAGCTGCTGGCGCAGCCCTCAGCTGGGCAAAGTTTGAGAGCTAGAGTGAGTTCAGGCTTCCCCCATCTAAGCTCTGTCTGCAGCACTCCTGGAAGATTAACTCTCTCGCTCCCAGTGTAGGTTAGGTATAGAAAGGGGCTGATCAGCCTTTGGGGCAAACAGCAGTAGGATTCTCCTAGAATCCACTGTACAGGGGCATTAACACGTACTAGGGCACCAACATGCTGTGAACTGCATGAGATGTCACCTCTGGGGAACCTCACTCACTTACCATTTGGGGTGGGGCAGGTATTTCCCCAGAACATTGGGTCGAAAGATGGGGTTTGTCCCTTCTGTCTGGAGCATTGATGGTTGTTGGCTGAGCATCTCCTGTAATGGCTGGGGAGTGGGGGCGGGGGGCGCCAGTCTCCATGTCCTCCTCCTCTCTGGCTGTTGGTAACATTCTCTACCCCCTCAAGCTGATCACCTCATAGGGCTCTGAAGTAACCATCTGCTTCTTTGGTGTCTGTCCTGTTTGGCCAGGTGGGGTGGATCCTCTCCATCCTGGACCAGTTACGTCTGAATCCCCCTCCTCCTGTAGCCATCCTCCCTCTGGGGACAGGGAATGACCTGGCCAGGACTCTGAACTGGGGCGGGGTAAGTGTCTCAGGGGGGAGGGGGCGGAGAAGGGTATTTGCCTGGGCGGGGGGCTCTCATAGGGCCCTGCTCTCTGGTACTATTGGCTCCTGAGCTTGGGCACAGGTGGTTGGAGTGGAGGAGGGACCTGAGCTGTGATGGCAGGACAGAGGTTTGGTGTGTGGGGGAAGGGGAGCTAAGCCCCCGGGTTCAGGGTTGTGGGTGGGGAGCTGAGCTCTTTTCTCTGGCGTGGGGAGCTTTCCCACTAGCGCTCCATGCGCTGCCAGGAATCCACCCCGTTGGAAGAAGTAACTAATTGTGCCACCTGGCAAGCCGCTGTGGTGGGCTGGGAGTCACTGTGGAAAGCACCCCCAGTCACAGAGATAGAGCCTCTTAGGCTGTAGGTTACACAGTGACAATCCCGGCCCTGTGTACCCTGTGTTCTCCCCACTCTTTGCTTTGGGGCACCTGGCAGCCCCCTCACCCCCCCCCCAGCCTCTGGTTAGGGGAGTCAGGTTGGGCGGCTCACTGAGCTCCACTTTGGCCCATAGGGTTACACTGATGAGCCCTTGTCAAAGATCCTCTCTCATGTGGAGGAGGGAAACATTGTGCAGCTTGACCGCTGGAATCTCCAGGTGGAGCCAAACTCCGAGGTGAACCCTGAGGAAAAGGACGAGACAGCCACAGACAAGGTGAGAGACACAGCGCTTCTCCATCTATCCCCAGCTCAGGAAGCACTCTGCTCCTATGGGAGTGTTTTCTTTCCTGTTTCCGCTTTCTCTCCTCATGGCTCAGGGGCCGCTCCCTGCCTCCCATCTGGGAGAAGCTGCCCCATGGACTAGTGGCAATCAGAACTGGCCCAAAGGTGCAGGTCTGGAAGAGGCTTGGAGGATTGCAACCATTCCTTTGGTGCAGAGACCCCGAGAATAGCAAGCGTCTCAGGGAACAGAGGTGGTCTGACTGCTCGGTGAGCCAGCAGTGACCCTGTAAGAAGGGGGACTGAGCAGCTGGAATGGGGTTTGGTGGAGAGGAGACATCCCTACTTCTCTGGAAAACTCTCTCTGGAGATCCTGAAGGTTCCTGGGGAAACAGGCCCCAACCCCTGGTGCATTTGGCACAGAGAAAGCATCTGCTGCACTGCATTTGCCACTCTGTTCCACCCTAGGTGCTGATCTGGGCTGGACACTGCATCCACATTGCAGGGCAACAGAAAGGGCTATTCCGTCTCCCTCAGTGTATCCCTCTTTCAGGCCAATAGCCGCCTCTGTCTCAGTTACTCCCTCCGCCTCCCTCTGCTGGCAGCGGCCCCAGTATATGGCTAGTGAAGTGTGGTCTCTCCTTTGCAGTAACTCTACATTCCTAGCCCCATGTCTGGGCACCACAGTTCCCAGCCTCAGCCTCCTCCTTTTCCCTTTTCAGCTTCCCCTCGATGTCTTCAATAACTATTTCAGCCTCGGCTTTGATGCTCGTGTGACACTGGAGTTCCACGAATCTCGAGGTAGGTGGGAGCTGGAGTAGGGCTGTCTGGTGCTCTCTGTACAGAGCTGCGGGGCTGGGCTGCAGAGTGAAAGATTCTTGGGATTTAGAGGGAGGGGTGAGCAAGGGGGAAGCAGGTTTATAACCTGGAGGTACCCCCAGCTTGGTCAATTGAAACACTTCGTGGTAGGGAGATGGCAGAGAGAGAACCAGCTGGGGAGAGGGTGGGGGGAACTGACCAGGAAGAGGGTGGGAACAACCAGATAGGGGAGAGGAAGCTGCAGAGAATTGCGAGTGAATGGGACAGGGAGGAAGAAACTGAGGAGTGTGAGGGGGCAGCTGGGGAGGCTGGTTTGCAAGCCTGGGAGAGTGAGGTGAGGCTGGGGCGACAGGCAGCTGAGTTGCTCCTGGCAGTGAGTGAGTGACACTAACGTCTGTCCTTTTTTTTTTTTTTTTTTTTTTTTCCCTCTCCTCTTTCCCTAGAGGCCAATCCAGAGAAATTTAATAGCCGGTTTCGGAATAAAATGTTCTATGCTGGGGTAAGTGTGTGGGTCTCCTTGGAGACAAGCGCTGTCTGTCTAAGCTCCAGCTACTCTTAGAGATTTCCAAAGCTGCTTTCTCTGGGTAGCTACAAACGGGGTGTCTGAACTATCAGGACTCAGCTCTTTTAATCTCCCCATCAATCTGTTCCTTTAGCCCCATGATATTGTTTTAGCTCTTCTCTGAACTTCTCCCACTAGCTTTCTTGTACTGAGGGGCCTGGGACCAAACATAGTGTCCCAGTCTGGACCTCCCCAGACCTGTATTAGAGGGTGATTATCCGCTCCCTGCCCTGGGATGAGGTCTCTGCATATGCAGTCCCCAGGTTGCATTAGCCTTTGTAAAACCCTATCGCAGCGCAGACCCCTGGCTAATTTTTCTCTTCCCCTTGAGTCTTGGCTGCTTCTGCTTCCCAGAGCTGTCCCTCCCATTGAGGATCTGGGTTTGGGGGATTAGCTGTATTACCCTAGATTGCATGTCATATTGTTTCATGCCCTCTCAGAACTGCCTTGCACTGAGGAGGCTGGTGTCTTGCTCCTCTATTGGGCCCAATAACTTTTGTTTGGCCATATTTTCGCACAGCCAGAGAATGAATTTGCATTCCGTGCCCCGAGTACAGCATCCCACCTGGAGAAGGAGGTGCCCTAGCCCTAGATCACAGCTGCTCCTGGAGGCCCAGCCTGGACACGGGGGGGCTGCAAGTTAGGACAGAAGTCCATTGTCAGAGCTGGGTTATCATGGGGTGCGTCAGGTCAGGAGTGAGGTGCATCTGCAGCCCTGTACCAGGAGGGGGAATCTGCCAAAGGTGCAGTGAGGCCTGGAAGAGGATTTGCCCAATCTCGGGGGCTTGACTTGAGACTCAGTAAAGCATGAAGGGTCCATGCGATCCAGCTGCTACTCAGGGACACGGTCTCCTGGCACTGACCTCGTCTCTTGTGTTGGCAGACAGCGTTTTCTGACTTTCTCACGGGCAGCTCCAAAGACTTAGCGAAGCACGTCAAAGTGGTGGTGAGTGTCTGGAGAGGAGGGGCTGAGATCATTCCCTGGGAGCGGTGGGGATTGGTGAATCCGGGGCATCATTCCTTTAGGGGTAACAGTAACTGGTACCACAACGGCTGAGGCAGCTTTTGCGCTACGAGGGACATTCCTCTGGTGCTGCAGGGCGACAACTCCCACTCGGAAGGCAACGGGGAGTTCGTTCCCCCCAGAGTACTAGGGCTGGGCTGGGCCCCTCTCCTTCAGCCAGCCTACGTGTCTGACTGTCTGTTTGTCTGTTTTCAGTGCGACGGGACAGACCTGACCCCCAAGATCCAGGACCTGAAGCCCCAGTGCCTTGTCTTTCTGAACATTCCAAGGTGAGTGGCTCCTGCACCCCTGGATGCTGAGCAGCCTGCGATCCCTGCCTGGTGTGTTTGAGGAGCCCGCCCATTGGTCCCAGGTGGTACTCTGCTCCCGTTGTCTCCGCAGGTACTGCGCGGGCACCATGCCCTGGGGCAACCCTGGGGAGCACCACGACTTCGAGCCCCAGCGCCATGACGATGGCTGCATTGAGGTCATCGGCTTCACCATGACATCCCTGGTAAATCAGCTCAGCCACTGGCAGCAGGCAAGGGAGTTGCAGGTTCTGGCCCTGTTGCCTTGCACCCTACCTGCCCCCCACCACAGTTCCCGACCCTGCAACCTTGACTTGAAATCCAGCTGTGCCTGAGAGCTCCTGGCAGTACCCATCCTCTGAGCCAGTGGGACCTTCCAGTCTGCAGACAGCATGGCTCAGTGTAGTCAGGAGCAGGACCCTGGAGGTGCACCCCCAGGTATAGCTTGGGGGGACCTCTGCCAGGAACAGTGGAGCCCTTGTATGCAGGACAGCAGAGCAGCCCTCCCTAGAACGCTCACCAGCCTGCACCCTGTGCCTGAGTGGCTAGTGGTGGGAGAGAACTCAAACACCATAAGCCTTGTTTGCTGGGGTCTTTGGGTGCCTCTGCATCCTCTCACCTGCCTCCGCACCCAGGGCCTCCTCCAGACACCTATGAGGACTCCAGCGTGTGCTGGTCTTTGTGGATTCCTTCTGCTGGGGGACTGAGCTGAGCCCCTCCAAGCTCAGTTGGCTTGTGACTCCACTCGGTGTTGGATGCTGCTGCTCTGAGGTATGGCCCGTGAGCCTTTCCGCCATAGGCAGCCCCGCTGTAACCCTGGTTTTGTTTGCAGGCTGCCTTGCAGGTGGGTGGACATGGAGAGCGGCTGCACCAGTGCCGGGAAGTGATGCTCACCACGTCCAAGGCCATTCCTATGCAGGTGGATGGGGAGCCATGCAAGCTGGCAGCCTCCTGTATTCACATCTCTCTGCGCAACCAGGCCAATATGGTGCAGAAGACCAAGCGACGCAACTCCATGCCTCTGCTCAATGAGTACGTTCACCTGGCTTAAGGCAACCTTGGGTGCCCCAAACCCAGCAACTTGTCCAATCTGGGTCGGTTCCTCAGGGCATGGGGGTGGTACCAATCCAAGAGGGCATTATTCACCCATTTATCCTGGGTGGCCTCTCCCGGCTCTTCATGCTTCACAGTCGCCTCCAAGAGGCGTGAGCAGGGAGCCTTCCAAAGGATTTCTGGGCAACACTGGAAGGAAAGTGAAAGGAGGCTTGAGTTATGGCAGACATCCGGTGCAGAAAATGAAGCCTTTAACTGTTGTCACCTGCTGCTGGGACTGGGTTAACAAGGAGTTCTGCCACACTGCCCGCAGCACCACTCCCTGTGGGAGTCAAGTACTGGAGTGGCTGGGCACGTCACCCCATGTCCCTAGCCTGCCATACCAGTGCTCCTCCCATTCTGCTTACGGCACCACTTGCTGGGAGAGACAAGTACTGGATAGCTGGGAGCTCCCTAAGACAGTGCTCTTGCCTAGCTTCCTCAGTTGCTTCTTGCTGGAGAAGGCTGGGCTACTGTAGCTACGAGCTTCTGCCTACATCTATAGGGCCTCCTTTCTAACCCCTGCCCTTCTCCTCCTGCCTGCATGCAGCCAGCAACCAGTGCCCGAGCGGCTGCGAATCCGGGTGAACCGAATCAGCATGCATGACTATGAAGCACTTCACTATGACAAGGAGAAGCTCAAGGAAGCCTGTGAGTGACCTGCCTGGGGGCTTTGGGAATGTGCTATCCCAGGGGGCGATGGGTGAGGCCTCCTTGAGCACTTTGGGCCATAGGGCCATTGAGACAGCTCTGGGTGGCCGCAGCTCTGCCGTAATGAAGCCGTGGTCTGCAGATGGAATGTTGCATGCTTGAAGTGTAGTCTCTGTGGGTGGCCATGGTCAGCCCCATTTTATACAAAGTGGCCATGCCCTGTTGTTCTCACCATGTCTCTGGTGCTGTCCTCAGCTGGGCAGTGGCCATGCTGTCTCAGGGGCTCAGTGACGGGAGGACTGGCAGCAGGCAGCTCCCTGAGATGTCTGTGCTTTGCTTTCAGCTGTGCCCCTGGGGATCATTGTGGTTCCAGGAGATAGTGACCTGGAGGTCTGTCGGACCCACATCGAGAGGCTGCAGAAGGTGAGGCACTGCAGGTGGCATGGGTGATTGTGGGAACTGATCGTTGAGGGGAGGGAGGCACAGGAGAGGTCTCTCCTGACCCCTGGTTATTGAAACCTTGCACAGTTGGCATTCTGAACATCCAGCATTGCCCTTTGATGGAGACCGGATCCCAGGCTAGAGGGACCATTGATCTGTTGAGTCTGACAGCTCCTGTGTATCGGCCTCACTATTTTCCTTTTTGTCATCCTGGTCACCCTGTCCTCTAGCCCTCCCCAGGGTGTTGGGCAAGGAGAGGCTGCTGGGCAGGTAGAAAGAGAAGGCTTTTGTCCTGCACTGAAGTATGTTCTACAAGATCTTAGTCCTTCCCCCAAACCTAGGTACACTGCAGAGTCAGTCTCCCCTGTGTCGGGTGTCCCTTTCTCTCCCCTCTTGCACTAGTGTGAGCTCCTTCTCAGCCCTCACCTCCAGGGGCAGAGAGTTCTGCTTCTCCCCAGTGCCCGTGGAGTTATGCTTTTCCCTACCTCCTGGAAGGGATTTGGCCTCTCCTGGAAGGGTCCTGCACAGCCTGAAAGTGGGCTCCTTGTGGCCTAGGAGTGCTGCAGGATCCCAGTCTGGTTTGAGTCAGTGACCACAGAGAGAGGAACAATCTACCGTGTTTAATTACAGAGCATATTATGCAGGCTGGCATAAGAGACCTGCCTATCCCTCTCTCTTGTGTCTGCATTTCTGATGGCCCCTTCCCTGCAATGGCTCAGTCCGGGGTCCAGAAAGGGGGACACTCACAGGGAGGTGGCTGGACAACCATGTGATGGGTTTGGTGAGGGCCTAGCATCTCCACCCTTACCGAGTCCCATCCCTCTCATAAAGTCATGTGAAGCAACTATGGCCACAACATGGGGAAGTTCCTACAGCTGGAGGGGGTGGGGGTTCTAGAGAGTGGCCTGGCCTGTCTCCTGGCTGATGCTTTAGATGACATGTTTGAGCACACAGAAGCTGGGCAGCTTGGGACACGTAGCTCTTGGTTTCAGCTGCTACCTTTCTCCCCTCTTTCTCATTCCATCTGGAGCATGTCATCACTAAACTCTGAACCCAGCTGCATGTCCTTGGGCTGTAGGGACTGGGAATGCATAGGCCCGAGTGGCTACATGCAGTGGCAGGGGCTGGCTCCTCATACAGGAGAGGGCACAGAACAGGCTCTGCTGAGACAGAATGGGGGCAGCTGAATGAATGTGGTAACCCACCCCCTTCCCTCTTTGCAGGATTTTCTTCCATGCCCTTCTTCTTTACAGTGCCTGCTCCTTCAGGTGTGTATCACCCACCTCCCTCCCCTCTTGGGGGATCTCTGTCATGTACATGGTGCCAATCTTGTGGGCTTGTTTGGACACCTCCCCAGTGAGTTTGGCATATTGTTTGGACGCTTCCATAGCTGCACCCCATGCCATGCCTGTGTTCTCCACTCCTTGTGCCATGCCCCTATGTGCCCCACTGTCTCTGTGCCACGCCTTGGTGCAAACTGCTTCTGTCAAAGGGCCATAAATCTGAGCCTGTCTGAAGGCCCAGTGCAGGAATGAACCCAGGAAAGGTTGTGGGGAATGACAAGGAGCTGGGAAATGTCACTGTCCTCTCTTTATGCAGGAAGAGGATGGAGCCAAATTAAAGACGCTTTCATCTCAGAAACTGTCTCCCAAGTGGTGTTTCTTAGACTGTGAGTATTCTCTCCATACTGTACAGTAGCACTGGTCTGCCCTGGAAGGTGGGGTCAAGTCCTGATCTGCTCTAGGTATCAAAAGTCCCAAACCAATGATGCCCCCAGGAATGCTCGTTCCCTGTGATATGCTGACCGGCTCGCCCCATGGCAGCATTTCCATCAGTCTGGTGCTATCTGCATGTGGCTCCCCGGCAGTCAGCCCATTACTTTTTGCTCAGTTTGTTTGGGTGCCTGAGTGCGGCAGCTTTGAGTTGAGGGGAATATGCCTTCCCTGCCCTCAGAGCAGCAGTTGTGCCAGTGCCACTGGTCATGTGAGTCCAGCAAAGACTGCCAGCTGTGGAGTGTTTGCTAACAGCACACCTGGCCTCAAGTCCTTGTTCCTGGCCTGTGCATGGAGCAGGCTCTCCAGGATTGGGCTGAGGTGCTGTGCCTATATCTGACGGACAGGGGGCTCCCTCGGGCTGGGAACACATCCTCAGCGAGGCACTGCAGAATCTTGTGTGCCTGTCGGGAGTGGGCTCTGGGTGCAGCCACTGGATACATTCTGTGCCTGCCTGACACCAGCTGGCATTTTCGTGCAAACAGCCTTCTCCTCACCAGTACTTGGGGTGCTACTAGTCAGAAGGACTCACTATTCTCCCTCTGTATGGGGGAGAGGACTACCAGTGGCACTCCAGCCCCATGATTTCCAAGGGGAGTTTCCCAACTACAGATAACACTGTGGCCTTTAATAGCGCAAGTGAGTACTGCTAGTCGTGTACTAAGTGTTTGGAGCGTAGGTGGTTGGGGGAGAAGTGAATTAGGAGCTCTGCTCCTGAAAAATAAGTCCAGTGTGATAATGACAAGTCAGTGTGGGCCAGAGGGGAAGCAGGCCAGGGAGAGGGAGGGTGAAAACTGAGAGTTGGGCCCAGATTCTCCCAGCAGGAGGTACTGCAGTGAATAGTGTAGGAGTTTTGGTCAGGAGGGAGCTGCTGCAGTGACAGGCTTCTCCAGCAGGAGGTGCTCTACAGAGCAGCATAGGTGCTGCAGTGGGAGATGCCTTTGTACATCTAATTCAATTACAGGCTGTACAGCTGATGCCTTGTGGAGAAGGAGGAGGAGAGTGCCAGGTGTGCTGAGCCTGTGACCCAGCCGGCTGTGTTTGCAGTAGCCCCTGAGTGCTGGGGCAAAGCAGTGGGGACTTGTTTACAAACACGGCTTTGTTCCAGCTCCTTTCTCAGCCCCGTCTCCCCTTTCCGCCCCTGCCCACGGTCGACACTTTGTTCCCGAAGCTCCAGGCTGCGTGTTCACTTTTACTAGCATATTTTTGGTGTCTCTGTTTCTGGTTTGAGCGATTCCCTGGGAATCCCCCACAGCCTGCGACAATAGGGGCTTTTGTGCCCTCATAATGGTGCTGGAGCAAGTTCCCAAACACACAGGGAGAAGCTCACGCAGGGGCACCAAACAGGGCAGGCCTGTCTCATTGCACTGATTCTCAGAGCCAGCAGGCCTGCACCAGGCACTCACTGGGCACCAGCCACACCACCTGAGGAGTCCGACTGCAGATGGACAAGCTAGGGGTCAATGGGGAGACCAGCATTTGGCCCCATGCCAGGGGAGACGCTGGAGGGACCAGGTGAATGAAAAGGCCAGAGCCTTTTCCCAGACGCTGTGGGGATAGATTGCTCTTTTCTATCCAGTTTCTGGAGTTTCTGCTCCTCTCCCTGTTTCCCTTGTGTTCGTTTCCCTCTGACTCTGCGTCCCTCCAGGCTCCCCACCAAATCTCTGATTTCAGGAGCGCAGTTTGGGCTCCATCACTGCCACGTCATCGTGGGGGAGGCGGTTTTCCAGGAGCAGTCCCAACAGGGGTGCAGCCATTGCTCCCTGAGTTTGGCCGGTGATGGGGAGCCAAGCCAAGTTAGGCTCATTCCAGTGAGAGGGGTGCTGTTCCTTGTCTCTTGGAAGTGTGGGGTCCCACCCAGAGGGGGTGGAGCAGACACCCCACTGCATGCACCGCTCACATGATCCCTGCTCCCAGATATTGCTGCTGTGGATTATTTCCTCCTTTCGCTGGTTTCCCAGCAGCAGGTTTGGTGCTGAGGAAAATGTGCCAGGAAAGAGGCTGGAGCTACATTCAAGGGCGACGCAGGCTCATTAAAGTGGCTGAATTACAGACCTTCGTTAGCAGCTCCGTGGCTGTAAATCTCTTGCAGGGACAGGATAAACGGGGCTCTTTCACTCCTCTAATCTGCTCTGGCTTGTGTCACGGACACCCCTCCCCCACATTCTTGTTCTGTTCCTAGAGAGAATTCCCCAGTCCCTTTAGGGCCCAGCCATAGCAACCCCAGTCTGGGCAGCAGTCCTCAGCCCTGTGGGGGACACAGAGCCCACGGATAAAATGCCCATAAAGCACTGGAGCCCACTAACCCTGGCCTGCCCCTGCTCTCCCCACCACATTGAAACAAGGCTCAGGAGCCTCCGTTCCCTCCCCAGCCCCTTCGCCTTGCTGGAATTTTGATTGTGAGTTTCATAGTTACCGGCTGCATCCCAGAGTTGCAAAGTGCTTCCCAAACACACACACACGCCCAGTCTGCTCTGCTCCTCTCGCCCCGGTATATCAATGTGGGGCTTTTCTGTCCCTCCAGCTGGTGCTCAGCAGAGAGAGCAACAAGCATCCCAGGACAGACTATGGACTGGCTTGGGTACAATTCTTAGCCCCCACAGGGAGAGTGGATGGTGGGTGCTGGTTTAAAACTGTGCTGCCATCCCAGGGGACAGGGACCAATGTCCATCCCATGCCCCATTTGGGAAGTGTGCTCTGCCAAGGCCAGGAATAAACAGCAGGCATGGAGCCTTGGTGCTGGTTTGTGATGAGCCCTAGTCAATAATGTAAACATGTAGCGGCACCAATTCCCCGAGAGCGGAGAACAGAAAGGCCCGAGCTCTCCATCTTGGCTGCTTCATGTCCCCGCAGTTATTCTGTCACAATATGAGTGATTTTAAGCCAGAGGAATAATCTCTCCCCTGGTGTAAGCAAGTCCTGACAGCGATGGGCTGTCATCTCCGCAGCTTGCTCAGGCAAGGCTCTGCTCTGTACAAGGTCAGTGTCGGAGCATCAGCAGCAAAAGTCCTGAGAGTCAGGAGGCAGGACGCGGGGGCCTGACAATCCCCAGAAAGCTGGAATTCCAGGCCAGCAGCCTGAAGGTAGCCAGGTATGTCCTGCTTCTGCTCCTAATGGTGATCAGAGCCTAGAACAATGGCTGGTTGCTCAGTCGGGCTGGAACATTGCTTGGGGTGATCTGTAGTCTGTGAAGAGGTCGGATGTGTCTTTAGGGCACATTATGGAAGTCAATGGACCATCCGTGGTCAAGAGTTATCTGGTTTCCCTGCTGTGTCCTGCTGTTGTGTGAGTGCACTCACTCAAGGGGTTGTAAGGTGGCTAAACAGTTTCATGTTGCCCAGGGGTGGAATGCAGTGGTTCTAGGGAGTCCCATTGCCCCTTTGTCTCTTGCCAGATTCTGGGGACAGGAATCACACAGTTTTTCTCTCTCTCTCTCTCTCTATCTCTCTCAGCAACTACAGCTGATCGGTTTTACAGGATAGACCGCGCACAGGTGAGAGCAGACTCATTCGCCAGGGACTGTGAGGACCGAGGTGGTGGTGTGCAGCTACGCTTGACCAGTAGCACATGTGTGTTCAGACATGCAGACACATGCATTGCCAAGGACCACTGCTTAGTGTGCTTTGTCCCCAGGCTGCCCAAATCCTGTTATCCTGTTATTTGTTGTTGTCCCATTATGGACAAGGGGATACAATTTCCTGGGAAGGTTGTAAACACCGGGAAATAGAGGTGCTCTGCAGTCAGGCACCTCTGGGATCATCTGGTATTGGATGCTTCAGGGGCATCACCATCTTCTTGAACCTCTGTCCTAGTGAATTAATGGAAGAAATATTGAGAGGAAAAACTGATGAAAGGTCTGGAGGATAATGCCCCCCAGGAGCAGTGGGCAGTGATGAGGATTAGTGAGAAGCCTCGCCATGCTGATCTCATTGCCCTGGTTGATAATATCACAGAGTTAGAGGATGGAGGCAATGCAGTAGCTAGATATAACTGGATGCAAGTCACGTATCTCAGGCTGTGGCCCCCATTCTGGGCTCCAGCTGAGCTGAGCGGCACAGCTCAGGCCATGGGGACAAAGGTGACTTTAGCTACCTCTGCACCACTTGGACTATGAGGCTGCTGGAACCTCATTCAGCCCCCATCCCAAACAAGTGGTCCCAGGGATTGATCTAACTTGCACCCTAGCTACAGCAGTCCCTAAGGGACTACCTAGCATCCCAGAATAGTTAGAGCTTAGAGCATAACCAAACACACCCCATCCCTCACTCAGATACACCCCTACTCCTGGGGACAGCAAAGGGTCATGCTGCTGGCCCTACTCACTAGGAAATCCACCTTACACTGGGTTATTCCAAGGAGGGAGATCTGGCTGGGTACCGGGCCCATTATGCTGCTGGAATGATGTAAAGGGGCTGGGATGTAGCTCAGACTTAGGATCAGTGTCTCACAGTCTTAACTTGAAAAATGAATGCAGGTTGGCTTGGCTAGGAACACTGAGATATGGGCTGGAAAGTGCCTGAAGGAGCTGAACAAAGTACGGTGATAAATGGCAGTGTACTGAGTTGAGGAAGGTGTCCATGAGGACCTGCAGGGCTTGATCTCAGGTGTAAACTTAAGTGTTATTAAATATCTCGGTTCATTAGCTAGAAAGAGGGCAAACAGGAGCATGATGCAATCAACAGGTCACACTGAAATGGGAGGAGTTGTAAACCCTAGAGAGGATAGAGAAAATGCAGAGGGACCCAGAGATGTTAGACACATGGGCAGGAAACAACTAAGTGAGACTCACCCTGGGGAAATGTAGATTTTGCAGCCAGGGGAAAAATAACCCAAAACCTTGATCCTCAATGGGAGGAGAATGCCAGGAGCAGGAATGTCTGAGAGAGACTCTGCGAGGAGAGGGAGAAGCAAAAGACTTCACAGTGAGATGGCTGCAAAACACCAGGGATGTTCTGGGGAGTGGGGATGCAAAGTCCTCAGTCCCAGCACAGGGAGGGCCCAGTCCCTCTAGCTACAGCTCTGGAGAGACCCCACCTGGAGTCAGCTCTGGGTCTCCTAAGCCAAGAAGCCTCACATCAAGATGCAGGGATATGGTCCCTTCCTGTGCGGTACTAGTGAACCCACACCTGGCCTGTGACAGTCAGTTCTGGGCCCCTTGCTGACAGAGGAAGATTGGAAGGCAAGATTAGAGGAGGGCAACAGGAATGAACAGGGGCTTGTGGGGAGAGATTAATAGAGTTGAATCCGTTCAGGTTGGCTAAGGGGCATTTAGCCTGTGCTGACAGTCTGCAAATATCATCCCGGGATAACCGCTGAGGGTGGAAAGGGATTACATAGGGTCATAATGAGAGATGTGGGCAGGGATTTGGAGAAGGGATCTTCTAGTGGAGTCTCTGCAGACGCCCTGACAGTGAGATGTGCGAGGCTGTGGAAGTGTTTTCCAGGAAAGGGGCAACAGCTCAAAAATAGACTGGACACAACCTACACTTTGTTGGAGACGAGACCCTGATAGGGCTTTTCCATCTGTCATTGAGACTCCACTCCACACAGTGATCGTTGTTCAGAAGCATCTGACCTGGCCAGGGTCATGGTGATCAGTCTAAGAGCTGTGTGGCAGGCTGGGGCTGCCCTTGCTAAGTTGCCATGGGCACCAGTCCCAACTCCACTCTAATTCCAGCCCCTTTGAGCTGCCATGGGCCATCACTCCCCTGAATGCTGCTCTGGTTGCTAGTGGGGGAGGGGATGTTTCCCCAGGGTGACTGGCCTGGAGTGGGTGGATCCCCTCTCTGAAAGGCTGATCTTTACCTTCTAGGAGCACCTCAACTACGTGACGGAGATCTCCCAGGATGAACTCTTTGTGCTGGACCCGGAGCTGGTGATCACTCAGACCGTGGGCACCTCGCCTGCCATGCCTGACCTCGTTGACTTGTCCTCCACGCCCACAGGGCACCATTTTGCTTTCCCTTCTTCCTCATCCTCTCCACCCTCCTCACCAGCCCTCAGGTGAGAATGGCCTTGTGGAGTGGAGAGAAGGGTCTGAGGGAGAAGTGGAAGAAGGACCAGCCTGAGAGGCTTGGCGCTGGCTTAGCAGCTCTGAATCCTGAGCTCTGAAGCGAAACACCAGCTCTGTGTGACACAAGTGAGAATTTGTCTCTGCAGCTTGTCTCTATGGAGACCAACAATCTTCCCTTCCTCCCCCATGCATATTCCACCCTAGGAAAGTGTGACTCTGGGCAGTGGGGCTGCACTGGAGGGTTACACCCATGGCTTTAGTTTAGCCGCATCAGTCCAGGGCTGACTGAGACTCCAGAACTCGTTTCCCATTGCTAGCCCCCATGGCAAAGGGAGATGATTCTCTGGGGGGCCTGAGACACAGAGCTGGGATAGGGGTAGGTGTCACTGACTGAGCTGGGAAGGGAAGAAATTAGTGGTGGAGATGGGCCAGGGAGAGGAAAGAAACCAAGTCATGGAAGGAATGGGTGTCCTTGCTAAGGCAAGGTTAATTCCCTCAGTCTTTCAATTTGTAAGCACCTGGAAGATAATAGAGTTATAAGGAATATCCAGCATGGATTTGTCAAGAACAAATCATCCCAAACCAACCTAATTTCCTTCTTTAACAGAGTTATGGTACAGCTTGACACAGTCCCATATGGCAGTCTCATAAGCAAACTAGGGAAATGTGGTCTATATGAAATTACTATAAGGTGGATATACAACTGGTTGAAAAACTGTACTCAAAGTAGTTCTCAATGGGTCACTGTCAAACTGGGACAGTGTATCTAGTGGGGTCCCACAGGGGTGAATCCTGGGCCTGGCACTATTCAAAATTTTCATTAGTGAGGTGGATAACAAAGTGGAAAGTATTCTTATACAATGGGAATACTAGCAAGCTGGGAGGGGCTGGAAGCACTTTGGAGGGCAGGATGAGAATTCAAAACAACCTTGATCAATTAGAGAATTGGTCTAAAATCAATCAAATTAAATTCAATAAAGACAAGTGCAAAGTACTTCACTAGGGAGAAAAAATTGGATGTACAACTGCCAAATGGGGAATAACTGGCTAGGTGGGAGTGCCGCTGAAGAGGATCGGAGGGTTCTAGTGGATCACAAATTGAATATGAGTAACCATGTAATGCAGGTGTGAAAACAGCTCCTGTCTTTCTGGGGTGTATTAACAGGAGTGTCATATGTAAGACAGGAGAGGTAACTGTCCTGTTCTACTCAGCACTGATAAGGCCTTAGCTGGAGTGCTGTGTCCAGTTCTGGGCGGCACACTTTAGGAAAAATGGGGACAAACTGGAGAGAGTCGCGAGGAGAGCCACTAAAATGATCAGAGGTTTAGAAAACATGTGCTATGAGGAAAGTTTAAAAAAAGCTGGGCATGTTCCATCTTGAGAACAGACAGAAGGGGACCTGATACCAGTCTACTAATATGTTGGGGGCTGTTCTAGAGCGGACGGTGATCAGTCGCTCTCAAGGCCCACTGAAGGTAGGACAGGAAGTAACTAACTGAATCTGCTGAAAGAGAGATTTAGGTTAGATATTAGGAAAAACTTTCTAGCTATAAGGGTAGTTAAGCTCTGGACCAAGCTTCAAAGGGAGGTTGTGGAATCCCCATCTTTGGAGGTGTTTAACACCAAGCTGGATGCACACCTGTCAGGGATGGTCAAGGTTTGTTTGGTCCTGCCACAGCACAGGGGGCTGGACTAGATCTCTTGAGGTCCCACCCAGCCCTACATTTCTGATTCTGTGATTCCTTTCTCCTGTCCTATCCCAGCTGGCATCCATGCAGCTGGCCTCTCAGCAGCAGTGTCTCTCCAGTGGCAGGCTGGTACACAGGAAATGTCTGCTGCTCACACAGCCCCAGCTTGACTAGCCATCAGGCAGGGCTCCGGCAATGGGGAAGTATCACAGAGCCACAGAATCGGTGCTACCACCCCAGCTTTGGAACTGTTTCGGGGGGGGGGGGGGGCTTTCAGTGTGCCAGATCCCAAAGGAGTCTCACACTTCCTCCAGAGTAAGCCATGCGGCTTCACTGCCTCCTTAGACGGGACCTCCTGGGCCTGCAACGCTCCTGCTTCACACGAGAGTGCTCTTGAGCATATCCAGCTGAGAGAGGAGCTTTGTGTGCTCTTCAGGAATTAATGCACCTTGCCAAGCGTGTGCAGTGACATGCAGCATTGTCCAAACGGGGGACGGTTAAGAAGTCATCCGGAACAAAGCATAGCACTTCCTTAAGTGAGCAAAGAGGCAGGAAGGTTAAAGCCTAGTCCATTTGGGTTTGCCCAGAGCCCAGCCAAGCTGTAGTGAGCCCTGTTGTTCAAGCTCGCTCGCTCTCTCCTTGGTCAGGCTCCAGGTGAAAGCCTCCCTGGCTGGCTCCAGCAGACAGCACTTATCCCCGCACCTAGAGTCCTTCTTTGTTCCAGACCTGGGAAATGCTGCCCAGCCGTGTGCCCCTCCCGCAACCCCCTGGGGAGGCGGAAAAGTGTATCTCTCTAGGTCGTTGATTGCTAGGTCTCAATCTCCAGAGAGTTGGATTTGCCGTCCTCTTTTCAGAGACTCCACTGCTATGGGGACCAAGCCCCACACATTTAGGAGACATCCATATCTACATCTGAGCAAACAGCCCTTTTCTACCCCCTAAGTAACAGCGCCGCCCATAGGGGAAACTGAGGCACAAACAGGACTCATAAAATATTACAGAAAATTTCCACTTCATCACAAGGAGTTCCCAACTAGTCTAGTCCTGGCCTCTCCCAGCAAGGGATGCTGATGGGCTCTGACTGTGAGGATCACAGAGAAGAGTGCAGGGGAGGGGAATTTGCTGCAGAAGACTTGCTTATCATGGCATTTGACAGCGTCAGTTCTGAATCTCTCCCTCTCTTCTCTTCTAGCTCAGAAGCAGGGGGCTGCCCCTGCCATGAAGGTAAGTCCTTCAATCTGTGCTGCAGGCCTCTGGCAAGTCTCTGGCTCCCCTGTTCCTGTCACACTTAGGGTTATACTAGCAGATGCACCTGAGTCCCTGCCCTGATTCTGTGTTCTCCACAAACTGAACACTATTGTTGTCTGAGAAAACGGGGGTGATGGGAATGTCTGGAGAGCCCCAGCCCTGCTGGTGTCACATGGCACCGCTCTGTCTGGGATCCAGACCAACCACAGGCTCTGCAAGAACTGCACAGCCTATGGGGTGGCAAGGGAGAGGGTCACACCTGGGGCTGCAGTGACTGCACAATACACTGCCATTCAGGGGGATCGGGGCTTAGGTTCTCCAGGGAGGTGCCCCAAGGGGAGCAGCAGGAGTGACTGGCTGGAGAGACCTGATAGCCATTTGCTCGCATAGTGGAGCAGTGCAGGGAGCCTTTTCCCAGCCTGCTTGTGAAGTGTGGAGCTCCCAGCTGGGGGTGGGGCGGGAAATGGCAGGGTGGTGAGGTTAATCTCCCACCTGCAGAATCCAGGCCTTGAGATGTGTTGCTGGGGGTGGGGTTTGTCTCTGCCAGGCACTGGCAGGAGCTCTGGGAGGGGGAGCACAAGGTCAGGGGCCTCCCTCAGCTGAGCAAATGGAAAAAGTTTCCTGGAGCTTGAACAGAGCCGTTCCTGGACGTGTGAATGAGTCACTGGTGAGAGGCATCCCAGCTGGCCGGCTCCCCAGAGACCCCCGCATTTGCCCTTCGCCCGGCTCTCCCCCTCCACCTCAGGAGTTACTTTTTCCATGGTCTCAAAAACATTCCTTCTGGACCTCGCCAAAGCTGGGGCCTGGCCTTGCCCCCAGGGAATGTGGTCTAACTCCTCCCATGGGTGTTTCTCCCCTCACACCCCATCCCGTGGGCTGCCCCCATTTTCTCCTTACCTCTACCCCACCCCCAGGGGCACCCAGCAATATAAAGCTGAGCCCCCCACTAACCCTCTGGTGCATGCCGTGTTCCAGGCAAAACCAGCCTGGCCAGTGGCCGCTGGTTTCCAGACTCCCCAGAACCCCTCTCCTCCCAAGCCCTGCGCGAGGGGATTGGACTCACGGGAATTCCAGGCCCAGGGATGCCTTGCCAGCAGCGCCCTGATGTTCAGGGACTGTCAGCAGGAAGCAGCCAGCTGTGCCCAGCAGCTGGGGAGGGAGGGGAGATTTTGGCCCTGCTTCCACACTGGGAGGAGGTCACTAGTGCAGACTGTGGTGCTGGAGAAACATGGTTCTCGCAGCTCCCATTGCATAAGCAGTAACAGGCTGTGAGCCGTGTCCCAAGGCAGCTCCAGAAGTACACGATGTGAACTGGCCTGGGGCAAGGACTGTGTCACTCTGCCATTGAAACTGCCTCTTAGCCCAGGAGAGACTGAAACGGAAGAGAGCCTGGGGAAAAGGTTGCCTCCCACCTGCACCTCCTTGGTGTTTCCACCTGTCCCACTGTAGGATACCCGGCAGCTCAGTCCTCAGTGCGCGTGCATGCGCAGAGAGAGAGAGAGTGAGTGAGTTTCCCCCCGCACAAGCAGCCCTCTCTCTTCCCATCTCCTGCTTCGCTTCTGTCATCCTGACCAGTTTCTCCTCTCTGCAGATAATGCTTTGATAGCTGCTGCCAAGAGTAATGATTTCCAGAAGGTAAGAGCTGCCATGTGCCATAAACCCAGCCACAATGCTGGGGGTATGCTGTGCCTTTCCCCACAGCAGCTAGCTAGGACCCCAGTGTGGCGTGAGCATCCCTTCTCCAGCACCCTGTTGGTGCCTGCTAGCCAGGCTTTGTCATTGCCCTGCCAGCCCCAGCTGTGACTCCTTCCTCACAGCAGTGCATGGAGAGTCCTTAGCAGTGTGAGCTTCCTCTGAGCAGTGCCGGATGGGGTCCAGATAGGCTCACAACAAGGAATCCTGTTCTGGGAGGGTTGCATGTACAGCGTTAGATGAAGGCAGCTGTTGCCTTGCTGGCTGAGTTTGGAGAGCAGTTCAGTTCCCTACCTTGGGGCATATACTCAGGTAATCTTGCTGCAGGTTCTGCTGGCAAAGGCCTGCCCTGCAGGGTGTGAGTGGGAAGGGCCTTCCCACAGGCACAGCTCTTGCCCTAGTGCTCAGAGGTTAGAGGAGGCCTGAGTAGGAGACACTAATCCAGAGCTGACTTGTGTTCCTGTAGTTTCAAAAGCTGCACCAGGCAGGAGGGGACCTGATGATGCGAGACTCCTCAGGTCAGACCGTGCTGCACCATGCCGTCAAATCGGGGAGCAAGGAGATTGTCAAATACGTCATTGAGAATGGTAAACTGGGAGCCTGGATCCAGCTGTTGGTATAGCTCTGGGATGGGGATGCCATGACCTCTGGAGCTGGCACAGAGGGATGGAGGCCGAATTCACTGAGCCTCTCTACGAGTCTCTGCTCGAAGGGGATGATGCTAGTGTTCAGATGCCCTTCTCTCTGCCTTGCTGTGTTTGTGGCAACCTCTTGCCTCTCTGCAAGGCTTGGGAAGTGTCCTGTCCCTCCTTCCTGTTTGCATTCTCGCTGGCAAATACAAGGCCAGGTTCAGCCTCAGACTTATGTGATACCTGTGTGATCTCACCGAAGCCAGAGGCAGCTGAAGCTGCAACATGGCCTGGTGTATTTTGGTCCTTTTCAAGTATTGATGCCTGGTTCTCCTGTCTGTTTTCTAGTTACCTGCTTTTGCCAGTGGGGGCAGCTCACAGCTTGGGTTTTGGTGGGTCTCACCAGAATGCGGGCTGTTTTTTCTTTTACATTTCTCTGTATTTGAGTCCAGGGGAAACTCCTCCTCCCCAGATTCCGCCACTGTTCCTAGGCAGCTACATCTCTAGCTGCTTGGGTCTCTCTCAGTTATCAGATGAGGTCTCTGCAGTGGTATGCAGGAGACCCCAGGTGTGTGAGAAGAGACACTGCTGTCCATTGCTGGGGAGTGTGCAAAAAGGTCTCTGTCAAGCAGGCTGGGCTCATTATCCCATATTGTCTTTCTCTCTCCAGCCCCTGCAGAGATCCTTGATGCGACGGAAGAAGAGAAGTAAGTTGCTTGTGGTTTGTATTATTTGGTGCCCAAACCCTGTGTTTTCTATACCCAGCTGCCTTCACTGCAACCTCCAGCCACCACTTCCATGCTAGGCTTGGACTGAACAGCCCCAGGGACTGAATTCTCCTCCCACCCAGGTGCTCTCTGAGGCAGGGTGGGGTCCATTGCTGAAGTGCGACAGACTGAATTTGCCTCCCATCCCAGGCCTCCCTAGCAGGGGTCCCTCACTGCAGCTCCTGTGTATGTCACTTGCCCTCTCACTTTGCCTGGGGATCTCACTCCTTCCTCTCGTCTTTTCTCCCCAGTGGCGAGACCAGCCTGCACCAGGCGGCTGCCCTGCGCCAGCGCACTATCTGCCACTACATTGTGGAGGCTGGGGCATCACTCATGAAAACAGATCTGCAGGTAAGATCAGATGGGCTGGGAATGGGAGATGGGAGTTCTGGGAACAAGGGTGTACATGGGGCACTGGTGAATGGCTGGAGCAGAGATTCAGAAGGTATGAGCCAGCTGGCTCAGCAGAGGAGCAGTGAAGGGAATGTGAGAGCTCTAGCTTAGAGCCCAGCCAAATGTGCCACACATTCCCTATGTGAAGGGGAATACAGTCTGGAGACTCGGGCTTCTCCAGTAGTTCAGCATGGAACACAAAATCTCACCTAGCCCTGCCCACTCACTAAGCAGCAGATCCTTAGAGCGGCACAAAGGGTGTCTCCTCCTAGCTCTTCTGTGCTGCCCCAGTGCTTTTTCTAAATGAGTAGGTGGAATGTTTCTTTTCCCCCCTTCCCACCATCTGAGGTCATTGCAAGGACAGTCTCGAGTTCCCCTCCCAGCAGCACTGTCAGCTCTCCCGAGTGGGGGATGGGTAAGGGAGGGAGCTCTGAGAGATGCAAAGGCAGGGCGTGCTTTCGAATAGCCAGCCCCACAGAGAGTGTTAGCAAGTGCGTCAGGCAGTGTCACTTATGTGCAGAATAAATTCTGCTGCGTCTTGGTGCCAGTAGCTTGTGAAGACCAAGACACAGTGGCTGGGATGCAGTCATGTCTCTGCCAGAGCAGTTGTAGCAAAAAGGGCGTGGTTATGTTTTGATACAAGAGGTTCCCAGGGGCTGGCATACAGCGGCAGGGAAGCAGACATGTCTCTGTGTCAAAGCAGTGTCTATTGGGATATAGCACAGGGAACATAATAGCATCTCAGTGCGGGCCAGCTCTGGGAGCTGGTAGATAGCCAAGAGGTGCAGTTATGTCTTGGTGCCAGAGGTTCCCGGGGCTAGGATACAGCAGAGGAGCTCACCTGGGCAGCCAACCCTGATGAGGCTATAAAAACTTCTGAATGCTTTAGGCCGCAATCAAACCCTTTGCCAGCAGCCAGGGAGATGCTCTACGAACGCTCCCTGGCAGCTGCCCTGCCTTCCTAACTTCCAGCAAATGACTCGGGCCTTGTGATGTGCCCAGATCAGGAATGGCTTTGCTTGGGGGCACATCGCGTGGCCATAGAAACAAAGGAGAAAAGGACCAAGGTCGGAGGCTGAGGCCTGGGCTGGGGCTAGGAAGACTTTGCCAAAACAGCTTTGCTGAGGTCCCACCACAAGATCTCTGGGCTTGGAATCGTCTCTGTTGAAGTGAGAAGGACCCAGATGTCTGTCACCCTGAGTTCTCAGGTGCAAGTGGCCCCCCACTCCCCCCCCCCCCAAGCCAATGCTGAAGGGAATTTTTTTAAGGACTGACTGCCCAGCTATAGGAGAGGGGGCCCAGTGGGGGGTGTATCTGTATAAATGCACACCCGGCCTTGTGACTGTCAAGGAAGTCCTGTGTCCTCCCCAGCACTGACCACTTAGAACTTTCCTGTAGTATGGGCAAGAACAAACCACATTCTGGAAGCTGTATGGGAACCCTGATCCTTACAGAGTGTAATACAGTTTGGTAATGTGCATACAATACAGTTGGGTCCCATACACCTCAGGCAAAGCAAACCAGGGTAGAATGGGGCTGGGCTTCATCATGTTACATGAATCAGTTGGGCTGCGCAGAGGGCCTCTTGCAGCTCTTGTTTCAGACTGTGTTTCTGCAGACTCGGGCAGGCAGCGCTGCATCAGGGCTTGTGCAGTCAGAAGGGAAACACAGTATTTCCTTTTGCTAAATGAGTGTTTAGATTCTGCGTACTGAGGAGACCCCAGGAGGAGCACTGGGCAGTGAAGCACAACGCACTGGCTCCAGCCCTGCTGGGGGAGATCCCTGTGAGATCTTGGGCCCACAGAGTGTGTGTGTGTGTGTGTGTGTGTGTGTGTGATTGCAAGTGGACCTGTGTGCGCCTTGCATCTATCTGCTTTTGTTCCTCTGTCTGTGTGTGTGTGTGTGTGTGTGTGTGTGTGTGTGTGTGTGTGTGTGTGTGGGCTTGTCTGCGTCTGCAGCTGCATCCGTGTTTGTGAGACCCTTGCGTGTCTGTGCATTGTTTGCCCCAATGAAATATAGATGTGGATTGTCCCAGAGGCTTGGGATCCCTTCCCCCTTGTTCTGGCTGCCTTCACCCTGCTGAGGTCTGAGGGCCAGTGTGGATAAGTTGCACTCTCCTTGGGGAGGGGGTTTTCAATGGAAGTGGCAGAGTGCCAGGTTTCCTTGGCCCTGCTCAGCAGAGGGTTTGTTCAGTGTGGAGGAGCAGGGGCAGTTAACCAGCATGAGGGGGAAGGGAGGAGAGAGGAGACGGAGCTGAAAGCTGTTAACAGATTTGCTTTTTATGGAGTGCGGGAGTTCATTAGTGGACACAGTCCAGATGGCTGCAATAAGCTGGTGAAATGTGAGCCTCCTTGAGGAGCAGGAGCAGTTACTGGGGAGAGGAGGGAGGGATGGTGTTTCAAAGCTCTCCCCAGACGTACACCGCACTCCTACCCCCACACGTCCCTCAGCTCTCTCCCCCTCACTCTGTCCAGCTTGCTTTCCACAGAGCTGAGAAAGGAGCAGGTTACAGAGACTGGACAGTCAGAGAGACCAGTCTTGGTCATCTTTATATGCAGTGTGTGAAGAAGGGAATACAGTCTCTGTCCTAGCCAGCAGGAGGTGCAAATGGGCTTGACAGGGACTTATCTAGCCTGTACCTTCCAGTCTCTTAGCAAAATCTAAGTATCCTTTCCAGCATGCACCTATATATTGTCCAGTCATGCTTCCCTTCCTTTTATGGCAAACCTGTTATCACTAGACATTGCACACCGCACATCTTGGCCACGTGCCCTGCAGGGAACCAAATATGGACAGCAGCAGTTCGACCCTGGGCTCTGTACTCCTAGAAACCCTCCTCCCAGCCTGTGGCTTTGGGAGAAAGCAGCACTTCTGCTAGGCCTGAAGTTCCCAAACTCTTTTGCTGGGTCCTCCTTCAGAGATTCATGTCCCAGGAGCACCTCCCCTCTTTCTTAGAAACAGTATTTCCATGGGGGCTGGGAGCCCAACCTAGCCAGGGTGCCCCCTTGCTCCCCAGCCCATGAGCATCCACTGCTTGTGACCCACTCCAGGTGGGTGACCCCAGCAGGACACAGACAGGTGGGCTGCACCCCTCTTCTTATGCCCTTGCCTCTGGGACCTGCTAGAATCACTGAGAGGTCGTAGGCTCCTTTGGCTCTGGTGTGATCCCCAGCACACATGTACAAGAGCCTGTGGGGGCAGGGAGGAACTATGTACCTATGCACAGGGGGCCTCTGTGCATCAGTCTCAGGAGAGGCCAGTGTAAGGGCCCCTCTCCCTCCCCACGACCTCCTGTGGAAGGAGAGGCCCCTCCTCCTCCATCTTTCAGCCTGGCAGCTAGTGTGAGGAATTCTTATTTTGTCGTTCATATTTTGAAGAAACAAGAAAAAATTTGTAACCAGTCAGGTCCTCGCACCCTCCCAGTAACTTAATTGTGCCCACCCCCACCCCTAGCCCTGGACATGCCTCACAGTTTGAAAACCACTTTACTAGGCTACAAACAACACAGCCATGAAAGGGGAAGCCATGGGGGGGAGCTACCCCAGGCACAGAGCTGTTAAGGCAGGGAGGGACGCAGGTGTCTGGTGGAAGGAGAGCAGCATAATACTAGTGGTGTAGCAGCTCTTCACTAGAGACACCAGGCCGAGCAGAGGCTGTAAGCAGAGCTCTCCTCACATGGTAAGAGCAGCTCTCTCATGCCCATGGTCAGCCCTACAGGACGTAAAATGGCAGGGAGAAAGGGGTGCAAGTGTGGTGGCCGCCATCTTGGCCACCACACCAGGGATTGAGCTGGGGGCCTCCAGAGCTAAAAGCACCAGCTGCTACAACTGGAACTCGAGGTTCAGTGCTCTGTGATGGGGGCTGTAACAGATTCTCAGCCTCTGCAGACTGGGTATGGAGGAGCCCCTCTGGCACTCAAAGTTACTGACTGCAGGCTGTGGGGAGGGATCTCCTGTGGGTCTGTGTTTGGACGTTTCACCTCTGCTTTGCTCCCTTTTCCTCTGAATAGGGAGACACCCCCAAGCACAGAGCTGAGAAGGCCAATGACCCTGACCTGGCTGCCTACCTCGAACATCGTCAGCACTACCAGATGATCCAGCGGGAGGATCAGGAGACGGCTGTGTAGTGCTCAGTGTGCCTTACCACGCGGTCCTGCCAGTGCCAGCAGGACAGGAGGGTGACTCCCATGCTGCGGGTCTGGCCCAGCCCTTCCCAGATCTCTACTTAGTCCCAGAGGAGGGGGAAGAAGCAACAGCAGCTCTGTCCCAGGCCTGGCTGAGACTGTATTCATTTGTATGGTGGACAATTGGGACTCACTCCCCCCTGGCCATATCCCACCACATTCCATACACCCTGCACTGGATGGACTCTGCTCCGGGAGCTCTCCCACCCACGCATCCTATAGGAGCCATCTCTGCAGTTGGGGAGCGATGGAGCCTCTGTACTGCCCCTGTAGGTGGGAGTGATGGCTGGTGCCCCCTCAACAGACTCAGAAGCCCCTGTGGGCTCTTGTTGTTCAGCCTCTACCTGCCTGCCCCAGTCATGGCTCCATGTGCTGCCGTTCCACTGGGCTCATCACCACTAGTACTGCCCCCGCCGACCCTCAGGAGCCTACCCCCAGAACCTGTCCACACCACTCCCTAGGACCGCCACAGGGGGTCACCAGAGAGCAGCCCTGCTCCTGCAGTTGGCACTAGCTCTGCTGTCCAGACTGCAAAATAATTGGGGATGCTTGCGGGTCTGAGAGAGGTTAACTGCTATCCAGCTGACGTACCACTTTCTACTCCTGCTTCCTCCCTTTACTCTGAGACTCTATGCAGCCGCACAGGGGGTCCCCAACAGCTGGCCAGAACCCCTGGCACGTCCAGTGGAGCCATGCCCATAAATTTGCCCCGAGTTCCGAGCAAGCTGTCTGTATGTTGAAACTGGACCCAGGTGCCGCAACAAAATGTCAGCAATATGCCCGGTCTCCCAGGTATTCTCCTTCTGCACTCCCCCCCCCCCCCCCCCACACACACACACACACTCTTTCCTGATTCCTCTCCTTGAGTTCATCTGCTGCCTCCCCTTCCTCCACATGTGCTTCTAATTTGCTGCACACCAGCCTGCTGGAAGTGTGGATAAAAATATGTGCTGCTTATGCAGCAGGGAGGCTGCCAGGCTGAGGAGGGAGCTTGTCTCTAATCTTAGTACTGGGTTCCTGCCGCGCCAGCACCTACATTAGGAGCGCTTGCCCTGGACCCCTTTGGTGTGGAGTTGGGGAGCCTCTGGGGGTTGGAGTGTGCCATAGACCAGATACTCCCATACCGACAGCGCCGGGGAGCCGGATCCAGCATCTGGTAAAAGCAGCCAAGGGCCCAAGAACTACAGCTGCTAGAGGTAAGGGCTAGATGAGGCCCTGTCTAGCCCTCTGGCCAGGGTAAGAGTAGTCCCTTCAGTCTATTCCCAGGGCTTTGCCCAAGCAAGGGGGCTCCCATGCCAGCCCCCTATCAGCATGGTTCACGAGATGCAGTCTGGGCCCTGCATAATTCCAGCCCTTGCTCCTTAGCTTTCATGTAGATTCCCACTGTCTGGGCCGGGGCCCCCAGTTCTCTGTGTGTGGCCCCTCCTGTCTGCCCCGAGCTGCTTGGAGCTCCCTGCTCACCCAGTTTTACGCACTTGCCCCATTGCCATCCTAGTCCCTTCATTTGTCTTCTTTTCAACAGATAAGAGGAGGGGGAGCTACCTCCCCACAGTGGCCCCCATCCCTGGCAGAGGCAGCGAAGTCTTCCCCAAACATTCCAGAACAATGAGGCTCACTCCTCTGCTCCCGGGGGAGCTCTAATCCTGGGACCTGGGAGACATATCAAGCTGGTAGCCAGCTGGCCTGCACTTGGCTTTGTGCTGGGGTGGGTGCAGCAGCCTTAAATAGTCCAGGGCTGTTTGGGGTATGACCCTTCACACTGCACCGGGGTATGACCCTGCCAGAGCATGGTGACTGGGAGCTGGCTGAGGGAGGGCAGGCTGGTACCAGGCCTGTCCAGACCAGAAGTTGAGTAGTTCAGGGGTGAATCTCTGGTGTGGAGCACAAGCACTGAAACATGAAGGCTCAGTGGCGCCATGTGGTGCTCTGAAGCAGCCAGGAGGCGAGTGCCTTCCAGTGAGTTCATCTCAGCCTTGGGTTCCTAGGCGGCTCTGAGAAACAGGAAGCTCCACTTGCCCAGCAGGTCTTTGGCTACTGGGGCTGTGGGGGGGCTGCGCTCGGAGCTCAGGGAGAGTGGGGCTGGTGTTCCTTAGGACCCTTCTGATTTTGTTTCCAGAGGGGGAAACCTGCTTTTTACTTTGTTTTCAGTTGTTAATTGTTCCCGGCATGGGTGGAAGGAGAGCAGAATCGGGGGCAAGAAGGCCCTGGAGCCCTCCCCCCAACCCCACATTATTCCTGTTGGGGTGGAGCTGATGTCTTTGGGAGCTGCTCTGGCACAGAGCTGGTTGCTGTGATCTGCCCTTGGGGCTGTATTGATTAACCTGCTGTATCAGTACTATGATGACAGGAGTGTTGGGGTCTCTGCTGTTGCCAGAGCTGTGTGTGCCTGTCTTCTGCGTGGTCTTGCCACACACACACACACCCACCCATCCACCCCAGGTAAAGACAGAACCATATGGTGAAAACTAAGACACACCTGGCCACCACAGTTGCAAGCCAAATGCCCCCCGGTTCTGAGGCAAAAGGGGGATTTGGACCTGCAGGAGATGTGTGGGGCACTAGTGAAGAATGCAAACAACCAGCACATGTTCTGTCGAGGGGAGGGGGCACAAATGGGTCAGAGTGACCCATCTCTCCAGATGCTTGAGGGAGGGGGGCATGGCAGTTTAGCAAACCTGCACCCAGCATCCATAAAATGAGTGGTGCTGTCCTATGCAGGAGTGCAGCAGCCCCTGGGAACTAAAGGCTCTGGCATGCACTGTGGGCAAGCTGCTTGGATCAGGTGGGCCATCATGGGCCTACCCTTGTGCATTAAAGAGGAAGGTGATTCTGAACTAGTTTAGGCTGTTTGTCATGTGCTGGGCACCACTGGAGGATGCTGCTTGATGGATGGATCTCCATGTCCATTTCTCACACACATGCAGAGGGTCAGGGTAAAGGGCCTTATCATCCAGCTGTGGCTGCTTGCTAGCCAACAGCAGGACAGACACTATGTCTCTTTAATGGTGCAAACTGCTCGCTCTCTGCTGGGACTTTGAGCCTGGCCTGGAAGCGTTTACACCCTGAGCCCGTCCTCTCGCTCCCCGTTTTGTATGCTCTCTTCGTCTTTGTACAGGTAGTTCAAACACACGCTGACCACTTCCCCCGAGTGTGCGCGCGCCCATGAGCTGAGTTGCTGTGCAATTCCAAGCCAGGCTTGTTTTTATGCGAGGAGGAGAGTATTTTATAATACTGGAGGGTGGAGATTCTGTGCAATGCCCAGTTCCTGTCTCCTAGACTCTATTTGGACTGTATATTTGTAACTCTGTAGGGACTGTGGCTCTGGCAGGCCGAGTGCTTGGACAGCAGCCTGTGCTCTCATCGCTTTTCATCTTTGACCGTTTGGATGTTGTTGTTTCTTGCCATTAAAATAAAAAGATGAACATTTTACTGCCTGTTTCCCTCCCTCTCTGAGACCTGCAAGGATGATAGATGCTACAGGAATGAGCTAATCAGCCTTGTGTGACGCTAAGGTGCCCCTTCAGCGACACCGCTTCCGTTCTAAGCCCTGGCCAGGAGCTCAGAAGGTGTTGGGTTTCCCTGCTGGATCAGATCCTCCCTACCTAGGCCCAAGGCCTTTCTTTTCAGAGGACCCCTCCCCACCCAGGTGCACTTGGCCAGCGATCCAACAGTGCAGTGTAGCATGGAGAAAATTCTCCCCCTTACCCTGACGATCAGCATGACTGAAGCATGGACTGTGAGCTCCTAATTTGCTGCCTGTTGTCTTGAGCATCTTGTTCTTTCTTTTGGGGTCAGGCTTCTGGGAGTTTGTCCCCCCAGAATCAGACCCTTTGCAGCTGCAGGGTTATTTGTTTATTATAATTTGAAATGTTTCTGTTTGTATTAACTATTCCCAAAGAGCATTTGTAGCATTGATAGCAACCTACCCATGAGAGATCATGTCACTGGGAAGGGATGCACTCCGGTGGTTAGAGCAAGGACTGGGACCCAAGGTTCCTGTGTTCTTTTCCCATTTCTGGAAGGGTGTATGTTCTAGTAGTTAGAGCTGGGGCTTGGAAGGCAGGATTCCTGGGTGGTCTTCCCATGTCCAGGAGAGGAATGTGGGCTGGTCACTGGATCAGAGGGCTAAGAGCTAGGACTCTTGAGTTCTGTTTCCAGCTCTGGTATTGACTCATTCATGTGAGCGTGAGCAATTCATCTGTGTTTATTTCAGAGAGAACAATCCTGATCTACCCCCACAGTGCTCTGAGCTGCACTCATGAAGGTGTTTGGAGATGGACACAGCATCTTGCTAATTAATGAGGTGGGGGTGAGGGCTGGGAAATTTAACTCACACCTCAAATTCGGAACCCTGAGGGTTGCATAGTAATCTGACCCACCTTCACACCCCTACATTCTGTAGACTGTTTGGGGTTTATAAGCTTCCCCTCTGCCCCCAATGTACACATTTCCTCCGTCCCCTGGGAGCCTTGTGTCACTAACAGCCCCTTGAAGCTAATGGCAGGAGCGTGTGGCTGGTGTAGTACACGCTAAATTGCCCCAGCCCTTCTGGCTCTGTGGCCGGGGATCAAACATACATGCTGGGATTTCAGCGACGGGTCAGTTCCACTTCAGTGCCCAGACCCCTCAGCATTTGGATCATTTCTCCCCAGCAGGGACTGTAAGTAAGTACAGAGACCAGAGATTTCCAGCTTGTGGGAGGGGAAAGAGAATTCAAAAATCCCATTGCTCTTCTGGGAGGTTTTGGGACTCTGCCTCCAGCTCCCTGGGCTGGGGGGTGGGGTGGAATTGTACAGTTCCATACAGAGGGTAGTGGATTTTTAAAACTCCCCCTGGCCAGCAGGACATGGACTGCAGAGGTTCCTATGGAATCCTGTGTGTGTTGGAGGTGTGTGCCAGAAGTACATTTGTGTGCATCTGCATGCTTATATGTGTCAGGGTACCTGAGTGAGTGCCAGATGCATGCCCTGCCAGCATATATATATGTCCCTGCATATACACACAAACCTAGCCTGCACTAACCAGACCCTGTGCTGAGGCAGGACAGTGCACATATGGCCGTGTTAATCATTACCCGCATCAGCTACCCTCCAGACCAACTACAAACGAGACAAGGCCCTTCCAGAGGACCCATGCCATGTTCTCCCAGGACAGAGCTACACGCAGGCAGTGCCACCTTCCTACAAGGCATGTGCCATGCTTTTACAGGGCATCTTAAAAATCCAAGCCAACAGGCAGTGGATTATTTTTTGCCTTACAGATATCCACACAGCTGCAGGGAAATGCCCTTGGGTTTCTGGCCCCTTGGCCCCCTCCCCACTCTGCTCCGTTTTTGCAAACATAGAGCTTTATTTCTGAGCCAGAGGAGGACATAATGTCCCCCTGCATCCCTCCCTGAGGGCTTGGAAGGGGCGAACACAGGACTGTCACCTCCATTGCAATTAGAAAGAGATCCCTACAAATGCACTCTGCTCCCCACTCATGTTCCCAAACAGTCATCACCATGCTCTGGTCCCCCAGGGACCAATGGGGAGTATGGGAGAAAGCCAGGGGGAGGAGCAGAAATAGAGGGGAGAGAGAGCGAGGAAAGAAAAACAATACTATTGACCTTCAGTGTCGAAGCACTTTGGGCAGATTCAGCTTGAGACGCTAGCGGGCTCTGCTGCAGGGCTCTGGTAACTCCTGTTCTCATGCTCCATGGTCCAGAAACGATTGAGCAAAACCAGCAGCTCTTGCCTTCAGAACTGGCTATTTCACTGGTACCACAAGCCAGGGTCTGTTACATCACAGGTCATGCCCATGGGCATAATGGTGATGCTAATGTTAGAGACTTGCAAGCCCGACCAGCTTGCCACACCCAGGGCAGGCAGCTCCTCACATTCTGTGCAGCTGAACTTTGTTTATCCTTTTCTGGCTCTGTTCAATCTCATTTTAAATATCCCCAGTGATGGTTCTTTCATCTTGGCCCCTTGGGGAAACAATTATCCAGCCTTCAAGATGCTTTTTTGTGAGATTCAGCTGGAATGTCCCCTCGCTTAAATTCACTCTGATTGCTCCTTATTACATCCCTGTGGAGAACGTGAAAGAATCACTCTTGTTCCTCTCAGGGGTTTTCCATCTTCAGATGTGTAGTCTTCTTCTGACATCCCCACACAGTCCTGGCTTGGCCAGACACCACACAGAGCTGGGCCTGGGATAACAATGAATGGGGAAGGAGGCAGTTGATTGTCATGGATCACAGTAGGAGCTTCTGTTTGCCCACTAGTATCAGTAATGGACAAAGAGACAAGACAATGCAAAAGGAATGTGCTCTCTGCTCTGCTTTGGGGTCTCTCTCACTCCCTGTATGCTCTAGACATCATTCCAGAATCACAGAAATATAGGGACCTTGAGAAGTCATCAAATCCAGACCCCTGCACTGAGGCAGGGCCACGTAAACCTAGATCATCCCTGACATGTTCATCCAACCTGTTCTTAAAAACCTCCAATGATAGGGATCCACAACCTCCCTTGGAAGCCTAGTCCAGAGTTTAACTATATGTGAGCTTGTGCTTACTCATGCATGCACCATGCACACATGTGCCATGCTGGACCAGTCAGTCAGGAAACTGCCAGCAATGTGTGAGTCAAAAGTGGGACTCTCTTGAAAAGAGGTTTCAGAGTAGCAGCCATGTTAGTCTGTATTCACAAAAAAGAAAAGGAGTACTTGTGGCACCTTAGAGACTAACAAATTTATTGGAGCATAAGCTTTCGTGAGCTACAGCTCACTTCATCGGATGCATTCGGTGGAAAATACAGTGGGGAGATTTATATACACACACAGAGAACATGAATCAATGGGTTTTATCATACACACTGTAAGGAGAGTGATCACTTAAGATGAGCTATTACCAGCAGGAAGGAGGGGGGGGGAAGGAGGGAAACCTTTTGTGGTGATAATCAAGGTGGGCCATTTCCAGCAGTTAACAAGAACGTCTGAGGAAGAGTGGGGGGTGGGGTGGGGGGAGAAATAACATGGGGAAATAGTTTTACGTTATGTAATGACTCATCCACTCCCAGTCTCTATTCAAGCCTAAATTAATTGTATCCAGTTTGCAAATTAATTCCAATTCAGCAGTCTCTCCTTGGAGTCTATTTTTGAAGTTTTTTTGTTGAAGGATAGCCACCCTCAGGTCTGTAATCGAGTGACCGGAGAGATTGAAGTGTTCTCCAACTGGTTTTTGAATGTTATAGTTCTTGACGTCTGATTTGTCCATTCATTCTTTTATGTAGAGACTGTCCAGTTTGACCAATGTACATGGTAGAGGGGCATTGCTGGCATATATCACATTGGTAGAGGCGCAGGTGAACGAGCCTGATAGTGTGGCTGATGTGATTAGGCCCTATGATGGTGTCCCCTGAATAGATATGTGGACAGAGTTGGCAACGGGCTTTGTTGCAAGGATAGGTTCCTGGGTTAGTGGTTCTGGTGTGTGGTTGCTGGTGAGTATTTGCTTCAGGTTGGGGGGCTGTCTGTAAGCAAGGACTGGCCTGTCTCCCAAGATCTGTGAGAGTGATGGGTCGTCCTTCAGGATAGGTTGTAGATCCTTGATGATGCGTTGGAGAGGTTTTAGTTGGGGGCTGAAGATGACGGCTAGTGGCGTTCTGTTATTTTCTTTGTTGGGCCTGTCCTGTAGTAGGTGACTTCTGGGTACTCTTCTGGCTCTGTCAATCTGTTTCTTCACTTCAGCAGGTGGGTATTGTAGTTGTAAGAATGCATGATAGAGATCTTGTAGGTGTTTGTCTCTGTCTGACGGGTTGGAGCAAATGCGGTTATATCATAGAGCTTGGCTGTAGACAATGGATCGTGTGGTGTGATCTGGATGAAAGCTAGAGGCATGTAGGTTAGAATAGCGGTCAGTAGGTTTCCGATATAGGGTGGTGGTTATGTGACCATCGCGTATTAGCACCGTAGTGTCCAGGAAGTGGATCTCTTGTGTGGACTGGTCCAGGCTGAGGTTGATGGTGGGATGGAAATTGTTGAAATCATGGAGGAATTCCTCAAGGGCTTCTTTTCCATGGGTCCAGATGATGAAGATGTCATCAACGTAGCGCAAGTACAGTAGGGGCATTAGGGGACGAGAGCTGAGGAAACGTTGTTCTAAGTCAGCCATAAAAATGTTGGCATACTGTGGGGCCATGCGGGTACCCATCGCAGTGCCGCTGATTTGAAGGGATACATTGTCCCCAAATGTGAAATAGTTATGGGTTAGGACAAAGTCACAAAGTTCAGCCACCAGGTTAGCCATGACATCATCGGGGATACTGTTCCTTATAACATTCAAAAACCAGTCGGAGAACACTTCAATCTCTCCGGTCACTCGATTACTGACCTGAGAGTGGCTATCCTTCAACAAAAAAACTTCAAAAACAGACTCCAATGAGACACGGCTGAATTGGAATTAATTTGCAAACTGGATACAATTAATTTAGGCTTGAATAGAGACTGGGAGTGGATGAGTCATTACATAAAGTAAAACTATTTCCCCATGTTATTTCTCCCCCCACCCCACCCCCCACTCTTCCTCAGACGTTCTTGTTAATTGCTGGAAATGGCCCACCTTGATTATCACCACAAAAGGTTTTCCTCCTTCCCCCTCTCCTTCCTGCTGGTAATAGCTCATCTTAAGTGATCACTCTCCTTACAGTGTGTATGATAAAACCCATTGTTTCATGTTCTCTGTGTGTGTACATAAATCTCCCCACTGTATTTTCCACCGAATGCATCCGATCAAGTGAGCTGTAGCTCACGAAAGCTTATGCTCCAATAAGTTTGTTAGTCTCTAAGGTGCCCTAAGTCCTCCTTTTCTTTCTGGGAAAGAGATTTCAGATTCTGAAGTGGTTTATGAAATCTGCAGCGTCTCGGCTCTCTCTACAACATCATTCCCGAGGGGCTGGTTGGAAAAATGACTTCATTCCCTACCACAACCCCATTCCTTGGGCATGACACCAGTCCTGCAGTCTGCTGGGCAGCAAAGCAGGAGAGCTGGCTTGGCTCCTGCATTCCCCTCCTCACTGGAGATGGAGTGTAGGTAAGGGGAAAAAATCACTGTCCCCAGTGTGCTTTTATTTCTCTGAATGGCTTTTTTTGCTTTGTACCCAGTGTGAGGGATCCAAGTGGGGGGAAAGATGCATCCAAGGCTAGGGGAGGCAGAGTCGCTGGACCAGATTCAGAGGTGGGTCTGATTCTAAGGGGTGGAACAGGCCCCTTGTCTCAGGTCCCCTCCGTGGGTAAGTGATGCCTCTTTGATCCACTCTTTGACACCTAACCTCCCCTGCCCTGCCACATCCCCCTTGAATCTGCCTGTGAGTTAATTCAATTCAACGTGAGAGACTTCACTGGCATGACCACTATTGCACAAGGGTAACAAAGAAACAGACCCCTTCAAGTCTCTGTCTGGGGTGGATCCAAGGCAGTGGGAATAAAGGTCAAAAACTGTGTTTGCTGCCAGTGTCGGCTGGTCGCTGCTGCCCATGCCTGATCTGGAGGCAGGTTCCTCAAGGGGTGATGCCCATCTCTACTGTCTCCCCAGCTGGGTGCCAGTTTTCCTTCTTCACGGTTTGATCAGATGGTTTTCGGGCTGCCTGATCCTTTGCGGGGGTCTCCTGGCCCTGGGGTAGAAAGGGTCCGGCAGTCCCGGTCTCTTGCTGTGCTTCGGCGGCTTGCCTTGCGTGCTGGGGGGGGGGGGGTGAAGGTGAATTACCCCAGGCCCGCCTCCCCTCGGGCGCTGGCCCCCGGCTCTTGGCATGGGGCTCAAGCCGGCGGGCCTGGGGCTGGGAGCAGGCCGAGGGCGGCCCGGGGCAGGGTTCGCCGCTGGAGCGCGGCTGGGCTGCGGCTTTTGTTGCCGGGCCCGGTTCCCCGCCGCGGGGGCGGAGCCTGCGAAGTTTGGGCTCCCGCTGCCCCTCGCCGGCGGCTGGGAGCGACGTCAGGGGCGCTGCGCTGCGCTCGGCGAGGGGTGCCCACGTGTGACCAGCTGAAACTAGTTCTGAAGACACAAAGGGAAGGAGCTGGGGAGCGCGGCGGCGGCGGCGGCGGGGCAGCGAGCGATCAACGCCCGGGAGCCGCGCGGAGACCGAGCGAAGCTCAGCGGCCGGACAAGTAAGTGCGGGGCCGCGGCGCGGGTGGCGAACGCGGGCTCAGCGTGGGCAGCAGCCCGGAGTCCCGGGCGGCCCCCGGGGCGATCCGGCCCCGGGGCAGGTTGCCGGGGAACATTGATCCGGGCGAGGGGAACCGGCAGATCCTCGCAGGGGCTGTCACCTGGCGGGCCCGCTGGGGCCACCGCGGTGCGTCTAGGAAATGGGGTGTCTGGAACCTGCTGCCCAGTGCCCTCCGCACAGAAAAGAGCCGCGCATGGCCGGCCGCCAGGACACCGCCCTGGGGGGCACCTTAGCAGTGCCTGGTGCCTCAGGGAGGCAGAACCCTGTCACTGACTCGCTGTGTGACCTGGGGCAAGTCCCTGCGCCGTGCCTCAGTTTCCCCACCCCTAACAAGGGGCTCGCGGGCCTTCCCTCGGGGAGGCGAAGGTGAAGTGCCTGCCCCTCTGGCCGGCTGGACTCAGGGTACCCCGGGCGACCGTGCCTCAGTGTCCAGCCCTGATCCCGTGGCTAGGACGCACCAAGCACATTCCCGGGGGGGGCGGCTCGCTCGGATCCGGCACCCCGACCCTCAGCTCTGGCTCGTGGCCCCTCTCCAGCCCGCAGCGGAAGGAGGCGAGGCGGCTCTTTCTCCCCGCGCTGGTGGGGCGGGGGGTCCCGCTGGGCGCCGAGCAGGCTGCGCTCCCCCTGCTGCGGAAGGAGGAGCAGCGCTAGAGCGGGACTCCGCCACACCAGGGCTTTCCAGGAGCCCCGCTCCGCAGGAAGAACCCCCCCGAGGCCAGGCTGCAGCCCAGTCTCACCCTCCTGCCCTGCTGTGACCCCCCCAACTCACCAGCATCTTGGGGGGGCGGGGGGCTCGGGGCCGGGACCCCCCCATCCCGAAGGCTCAGGGGTAGGCTGCTGGGGGCTCTGTTCTGTGTTAAATTCCAACCCCAGGCCTTGGGCTATCAGGCTGGCCCCAGGGGCTCCCTTGCTGGGCTGAGTTGAGGGCTGTGGGCATGGGAAGAGTGTGGGGCCCAGGGCAGTCCCTGCCGGCTCTGGGCACAACCCAGTTCTCACAGTCCCTGCAGCGCCTCCTCCCGCTCTACTGGCTGCGGCTGGCTGCCTGGTGTGTGCCTCCCATCCTCTCCAGCACCTGCACTGGCTCCCTGGCCTTTACTTGGGCCAGTGACAAATCACCTCCTTAAAACCGCCCATGGACGTCTCCAGTCAACCACCCAGACCTTGCCTCTCTCCTCTCTGTGATCCTCTAGACAGGCCTCCCCCACTCTGTCCCCTCACGTGCTCACCACGAGTTGTGCAAGAGCCCTCTTCTCTATACCACCTGGAGCAGCCTCCCCTCTCCTAACTCCCACTCTGGTAACACCCTCCCCCCCCCCGCGGATTCCTCCCCAGAGATGGCTAGCTGTGACCAGAGGTCTATATAGTGGCAGGCTCCCACTAGGTGCCTAGGTGAAAGGTAGATGGAGAAGAGGAGAGAGCTAAGAAATGAGGATCATGGGAGGCCCCAGCACTGGTGTCTTGAAAGGCAGGATCCGAAGCAGGGGAGGGAATCTAGCCCCACAGTGTGGAAGCTGCAGGAAGGCCAGGGAGCATGAGAAGGGAGCTACAGGTTAACTACAAGGAGGAGGGGGACAGCTTGGATAGTGAAGCTCAGACAGAAATGGCCCAGGAAGCTGTTGGGTGAGCAGGGAGTGCTGCTCTCCTGCACTTTGCTGAGAAGAGGAAGGGGAGAGAGCAGCAGAATGAGCTGGGAAAGGAGCTGCCCACCTGAGCAGTAATGGGGGAGCAGGAACCAAAGGGCACTAGAGGGAAGGGATGATTGGAAACTGGCTGTGCTGGAGGAGGCAGTGCTGTTATGGGTGTCCTTGTGAACTGGGGCCAGATAATAAAGAGAAGGCCGTGGATTCCTTTGCCAGGTGGTGGTTGGGGGAGAAAGTTCTCACCAGATTGGCAGCAGGAGCAGGAGAGGCAGGACTTTGGGGAGATTCTGGGAGGGCATCTGTAGAGTCTGTGAGTAGTCTCCTGGGGCTGGATGGCTATGGAGCTAGGGCACTGCCCGTGTCTGGATCTGCAGGGAAAGGTGAGGTCCTTGGGAAGGGGAGGTTGGGCTGTGGGGACAGTTCTCTGTGCAGGAGGAGGTGTTAGAGTGACCTGACAACGCAGGGGAGTGAGGAGAGCTGGGACACTTTCTGCTTCATTCTGCAAAATCCAAGGAAACCCGAGAACGGTGCCGCCCCATGTCCAGGGGAAAGGACTGAGCATAATTGGGGAGAAAACAGCCCATGGTGATACAGTCTCATACTACAGAGCAGCTGCCACCCAGTCCAAGGAGATGCTTAGGGGAGAGGAAGAAGGGGTCAAGGCAACAAGCCTGAGAGGGTGTGGAGGGAGAGGCCAGGGGGTGTTCAGAGGAAGAGAAAGGCTTGAAGACACCCAGAGGGATATGACTACTGAAGGGGAAGGATGTCGGGGAGGGGAGGAGAGGGAGGGTGGCGTCAGAGCAGGGAGCTGGTCTCAGCATGGTAGAGAAGGTCAGTGGCCTTCCCTGAAAGGGCCATAGGCAAGGAGCAGTGGGGCAGGGCAGATTTAGCAGGAGGTGCATGTGATGGATGGGTAGGCAGCCAGCCTCCCCAGTCTCCCTCCCTGCTGCAGCTTTAACCACAGACAGCCAGGCTCCTGCAAGCCAGGGCTGAAGGGGAGTCTGTGGAATGAATCAGCCCATCCCTGGTGATAGGGGGCAACGGGCAACCCGTCCTGACTCAGAATAGGCGTTTTTCCCTACCACGAAGGGCAGGTTGTCGTGGTCCCTGGAGAAAGCTGACTAACTCCAGACAGTTGTGCTCTCCCACTGGCCCCAGGGCATTAGGGTACCAGCCCCTTGTTACATATAAGGAGTCCATGGGGAAGGTTTAGCATCCCCTGCCCAGACTCCCTCCTGTACTGAGATCCTGGCAGGGAGGATGTGCTGCTCCCGCCCCTGGGGAGTAAGAGCTGCTCAGCTCTAGGGAAAGCACCAAGGTACCGAAGGGAGGGGGTGGTGGTTAACCCCCTTCTCCCCCTGCCCTGTGCTTCACAGACTTGGAGGCTCTGCTGTCTGACCCAGCTGCAGTGTGAGACAAGCAGAGGGGTCCCCATGTTGAAAGCAAGGGGTGCAGATAGGATTAGCAGCAAAGCGATGTCCCTCACTCCCTAGGGTCTCTCGGGACCTTTCCAGGCAGCAGCAACAGGAACCAGAGGTCTAGTGGCTGCAGAGGGAGCAGTCAGGTTTCGGGGGCAGGGAAGTATGCAGCTGCGCCTGCTTCAGGAATGGTAACCGCAGCTGGCATTGCCTGGCACAGAGTGCAGCTCAGATGGGGTCCCAAGACCCCTCATTATTATGTTTGGCATTTCGGATCCCATTCCAATATCACCCAGAGGGCTGAGCACGCACAGCCTGCTTGGGAGAGAGCAGGTATGGGGGATAGGGACCCTGGATTTGAACATCTGAGGAGCTGAACAAATGTAACCAGCCAGCAAGGGGGCAGGAGTCAGTTGCAAAAAGGACCAACAGTTTTGCAAGCACATTTCAAGTCATTTTCATCTGGAATTGGAGCCATCAGGGGGATTGAAATCATTGAAATTATTCTGAACATTTTTGATATTTAGTTCCCTCCCTTTCTCCACAGAATACAATAGGCTGAATAATGGCCAGAATTGATCTCCAAGGGTTGGGTTGGTTTTTCTTTTTTTTTTTTTCTTTCCAACTCGGGCACAGGGATGGAAAGTGACTTGCACAGCAACTCAGTAGTAGAGCTTGGCACAGAACCCAGGACTCCTTGCTCCTTAGGCCAGGGCTTTAGCCAATCCTGTCCATCCCCTGCCCTGTTTTTCTTGTCTGTCCTACACTTGTCTCTCACTGGGACAGCATTCTGAAACTAGTGTTAGCTGCTGCCCCTGCAAGGGGAGCTCAGCCACAGAGTTCTGGTAGGTCATGCTGAAATGAGGACTCTTGTTTTGTTTTTGGAACTGTTTCCTGGGGGTTTTGCTCACAGGCAAAGGACAGGGTAGTGCATCCTGCCTCCAGAAGTTGGAGGACATGCTTACTGTGCACCAGGGAGGGCAGTCATGCCAGTGTGGTATCCCAGCTGCAGAGGAGAAGGCTCTCGCACTGTACTGGGGAGAAGCTGTGGGACATAGCAGAAAGGACACTGGTACTAGAAGAGCAGAAGAAACAAGGAGACAAATTTCATGATGTAGAATGGACTAAATCCATGGAGAGTTTTAAAAGTAAGGACCGCCAGTTTGCAGTGAGCAGCCAGTGAAGAGGGCTGCAAGTATTGGAAGCCGGAGAGGAGGGAGCTGCATTAGCCCAGGCCAGAGGAGATGGGAATATCACCCTAAGCAGACTGGAGGCTGTGTTTACACAAGGTCACACTGTAGAAGTGGGCAGAGGATAGCCCAGGGCCAAGGCAGAAGCAGAGGTTACAGAGTGGAGGTGAATAGGAGAGTCTAAGTAAAAGGGGAGATAGTTTGAAGGTGCTGCTCTGAGGGCCCAGTAGGGAATTGGATAGGGCACTGTCTCTGGGGCAGTTCTTAGTTACCTTAGTCCCATCCACTCCCAGCAGGAGGTGCTGTAGAGAGCAGGGCAGCAGTGTTGGCTGTAGCGAGCTCCCAGCCTCTGCCTCTGGAAGGTGGGCGGTTCCGGCTCATTCTCAATGCTTGTCCTTGCAGCCCCTTTGAGGAGAGTTTGGTGGGAAGGGGCTTGAACTGTGTTCTGGCTGGCCCTGGGCTCCCCAGGATAATTCCCAGCTGAGGTGGGGAAAGCGGAAGGCAGCTCTCTTCCCCTCAGCTTTGCCTTCAATCAGCCGGGCTGTGTAATTCTCTGTGACAGTTCAATTCAGAGTGAAGCCGAGAGCTTCACAGCAACGGACACACAAAAGGTGAGTGCACTGGAGCCTGAATAATGAACGGAGCTGCTTTCCCCAGCGTGCTGCCGGGGTGACCATGTGGGGGAAGGGAGCGAAAGTTGACCCGCTGTTTCTCCCCCCACACTGCACCCAGTGTGTTCCCTCCTGTAACAGACCTGTAGGGAGGGTCTCACACAGCAGGGGCAGTTGATTCACTGGAGCCAGGGTGGGTGTGCTGCCATCACACTGGGGAGCTGCCTAGTCAGAAGCAACAGTGAGAAGGGGTGTGCCATGTTTCCCTGGTTTACTGGGGCTTGTAGGTTGGGGGAAAGGGGCCGACAAGTGAATAGCCTGGCAATGCACTTGGTACAGGGCAGAAGATGAAGCCAAGCAGAGCTGCGCCCCCTGCATATGGACCTAGTGGGGAGCATCACATCTGCAAATGCATTGGTTCCAAGCAGCTGTAACCTTAATGCTCAGCTAGTCTAATCTCCTCCCCTCCGAGTACCCAGATTTCACCAGCTTCCTGGGTTGATAGTTGCCATTCCCTGTATCCCTATATGTTTTCTCCCTCTTCTGCACAAGCTGCCTGGGACCTGTCCCCTCCTGTTTAAGCTCCAAGTCTGGGTGAGGTGTACAGGATTTGTAATGGAAAGACTGGGGCCTGGCCTTCCAGAATGGGACAAAGTCTGGTGTGGGAGGTATGGTCCTCTCCCCTTTGATCTCTGCTGTATTTGAGATGCTGTGGACCCACAAATCCAGCTGGCTCAGCACCTCTAAGAATCAGGCATCACTTTGGAAAATGGGGCTGTTAATGACACAATTTCCAGGGCAACTTCTGCTTGACACCCCTTCCCCCTTACCCCATCTCTTCAATCAGAATGATGCCTCATGCTAAAAAAGCATCGTGAGCAGTAGCTTAGTGCAGTCCCTGCTGCTTTGATCTTTCTGCCAGCTGGGAGCCGGGGCTTCAGTTGCAACCTGTCTGGCTCCCCATGGTGGTGAAGTTGTACCTATTTATTTTAATGTGCATGTTACCCTCTGGCATTGCCACCCACCAACCCCTTGGTATTGGCCCTTCGTGGGTGTGGGGGAAGTTGGCATTGTCACTGGCCGTACCAGCTCAATGTGTCTATTGCTGTCCTTCACTGAACTGCCACCAATGGGGAAAACATCAGAGGAATTCTCGTTGGTCATGAGAAGAGCAGGTGAAAAGCTGTTGCCAATCCCCCCCACTGCCAGGATCTGGCACTGCTCTGCCAGGGCCCTTTGTTCACACCCACAATGCTGCGGGATCGATCTCCTGGAGCTATGAGGAGGGGACAGATGCATTGATGTCAGCAGCAGCTCAGACCCCACCAAAGAAGGGACAGCTTTCTGCAGAACGGCTCTAGAGAAGGCTCCAGAACCAGATTTCAAACCTGTCAGATGCAGGGGCATCTGGGCTTAGAGTTCAGTTTACAGTGGAAACAGGTGAGCTGGGGAATTCTGAGTCTGGATTCTGTGTCCCACCGTCCAGGTCTCTGATTTGGGGTTGGACCCATTTCTAGCCACCTTATTTACTGTAAACTAACAGGGTGTAGTGAATGGGGGGAGAGTCAAGTCACTGACCTGCCCATGCAGGGACACTGTGCCTCTGACTGCAACCCTGGCCAGGGGCCCTCTCAGAGAAGTCAGCAGGTGTGAATCTGAAGTAGAAACTAAGTCAACTTAACAAATGTACCCACTGCTCAATAGTGCAACATATGCACGGTCCCAGTGTGCACATACTCCGTGCATACACACTCCCCCATTATGCATCCACAGATGAATGACACACACACTCTCCCACTGTGCACAAGTTCCTCCATTGCACATTCAAACACAGAGGCATGTGCACGCACACATATAACACTGACAGACCTCGGTCGCTGGTGGGCAGGATCGAACCTGGGACCTCTGAAGGTTAGTGCATGAGCCTCTACTGCATGAGCTAAAAGCCAACTAGTTGTTAGCTAAGGCTGTAGAGCAGACTCATTTTATCTCTCTTTAAGTGGTCTCAGTGCCACTACATGGGACAGAACGCCACACCCAGGAAATGTGTGTGTTACACGTGCACAACTCCTACTTCCATTTCTCCCCCTTCCCCCCCATCCCCCTCCGACTGGCCTTCTGCATTCATGGTCCCTTTGTGGCCATATGGTAATGGGCTGACATTAAGGGAGCCAGCAGGGGGAGCAGCTTCACTTCTAAAGCTCCACATGAGCTCCACATTGTGTGGGTTTTTTTTAATCTTCTGTTTTAGTCCTCAAAAACCGATGGTCGTGGTTTTTTTCTGCCCTGGATTCTTTTGGAGCCGGATAAAGGTTCCATGGCAGCTGCCGTCCCCATAACGTTGGGAATCTTTGGCGTGGGCGAGGTGGCCTGCTGGGCGCTGGATAAAAGAGGCACTGGGAAATGTGGGCATGGAAGGGGGCTGGGGAATCACTGGGGATGGGGAGTAGGGAGCAGGGCCTCATTACTGCCAGCAGGCAAACAGGACAAACAGCTTTCCAAGGGCTGGAGCAGCACAAATCCCACCCTTGGGCGGATTGGCTTTTCCAGCCTTCTCTTGGCTGCTCCTGGTTTGAAGCTGGGGGTGGGGATTGTGATGTTAATGTGCTGACCCACATCCTGTACCAAGAGGCCTGAGCCCTCTTCTCATCCTGATACTCACCGGAAGGGGTCCCACCAGCAGAGGGGGGACAGAGAAGGTAACTCCAGAGAAGCTGAAAAGCGGGGCCCAATCCTGCACTTTCCCACCACCGTATGTCAATGGGAGCTGGGTGGGGGTGGGAAAGGATCAGGCCCAAGTGTTGTGCAGAGCTAAGGGCCTTCTCTAAGTTGCACACAGGGCCTGGTTTTTCACATGGCTACAGCAGAGCCTGTAGAGCCCAAGAGAAGAGGTCAGGAGTCCAGCCACTTCCACAGCGAAACTCGACCCTCTGTACACAGAGGCATATAAAGATAGTTATAGCTTTGTGATCATCCATGATCCTTTCAGGGTGGGCTCTGCATGTGGCTGTGAGTTGCTTCCTCACCAGGCTGGTGTGGACAAGCTTTGGCTGGTGCCTTTGGCTTCCCCCTCCTTTTCACTCTCTGGTCTTCTTCACCTGGAAACCAGCTAGGGTTGCCAGTTGTGGTTAGATGTATTCCTGGAGGTTTTGTCATGTGACATAATCTTGAATTAACAATTAATCTTCAACTTCTGGAGTCTCCAAGACTATCCTGGAGGGTTGGCAACTTAAAACCAGAGTCTGCTTACATCTGGCTGGTGACATGCCCATTCAGATGTGCCTTCCTAGCTAGTTCAGGGAGGAGGCGACTGCCTTTTGATGTGGGCAAGACCTTGGGATTCCCAATGGTTTGTCTGCATTTAGCATATGAAGGCCTTCCCCTCCCCCTGCCTGCCCTCCCCCACCCAGGCTCTTCTCCACTAGGAGCTGACTTTCCTCTTTGTTTGTGCCTGTGGAACCCTGAAAGTCAAATCCCCTCAGGCCCCCTGCTCCTGGTCAAGGTGGGGCTGGGGTGGCAGCATTTAGACTACACTGAGTTCCCAGAGGGAGAGGCATATAGTTGTGAGGTAGGAACATGCATGCTGGACCCACTGCCTCATACCCGGAGGCCCAGTATTGAGGCCAGCAGCAGGATAAAAGGGGCTGAGCTGCTGGAACACCCCAGTCCCTGGGCAGCTCATTACTGGGAGGGGGGCTCCCCCTCCTCACACACCGAGCTAGAGGGCTGGGCTGGACAGGGTGTCTGGGGTCACCTTATCCATCCCTCACTCTGTAATGGGAAGGATGCACCCCTCCTTCCTTCATGCACCTCTGTAACCAGAGGTAGCTTCTATTTAAATATGGCTGCAGCCACCCCACTATGAGCACTGACCATCCAACTTGGAAGGGGAGGATTGGGGTGGGAGCTGGATTGCAACATGGACTCTCTGCAGCATCTGTCTATGTCTGAATGTCCCACACCCTGGAGGGCTTGTAAGTTGGGGGCGCACACAGACGGGGGAGTCTAGCCCTGTCACACTCACTGTTTGTTGGTCTCTGGTGGGAAGCCAGCCTCACTTCCCTCCAGACTACAATGGCTGTCTGTGTCCTAGCCCTGTCCCTGAGCCTGGCTTAGGAGTCCCCCGAATCCTGCAGCTAGGTGAGACTCCCACTTGACATACACAGCCCTAGAAAGGGCCCTGGCCCCCTTCTGCTAGGCCAGGCCAAGCATTGGGGCTGGTGGAGCTCAGAGTGGTAGCCTCTCCCCCATTTCCTGACCCTTGGTCCCTCCTCTAGCCCTGGGCTTTGCCTAGGGAAGAGAGATCTCAGCTCAGAGTTTGGGGCTGCACATGTTTCCAGCTCTGTCCTGCAGAGGAGGCTGCACAGCCCCAAGCCAGAGGAACTGAAATCCCTGGGACCTGGGCCACCATGAGCCCAGAAGAGTGACTCAGACACCCTCCCCTGAGCCCACGCAATCCTGCCCATCAGTTCCAGAACCCTCTTTCTCTCCCCACCATCAGCCCCATGTCCTGCTCCTCACATGTGCCATCCCTCACACTGGGTCTTCCCTCTCAGTGCACAGGCTTGGCTCTCTGTGCTGATATATTTCACTTCTTCCGCGCAGAATGCAGATCCGTGGATTCTTCCTCCTCCTGGTGCTGATCCTCATGGCTGCAGCCTCTGAGGCTGGTAAAAACAAGAAAGGTGAGGGGAAAACTCATGGCTGCTTAGGAAGAGAACTCGTCCCTCATCCTCTGCTCTGTGGGGCTGGTTGTGGGTGGGGTCAGGGGATGTTCATGTCTCTGGCTGCAAGTGAGGGAGGGCAGAGCACCTGTCTATGGGACCAGCTGCAGTCGGAGTGACTGCCTGCTCCCTCCTCTGCACTGCAGACAAGGTGAAGAAGAACGGCTCTGAGTGTGAGGATTGGCGCTGGGGGCCTTGCACCCCAAACAGCAAAGACTGTGGTGTGGGCTACCGCGAGGGGACCTGCAAGGAGGAGACTAAGAGACTCAAGTGCAAGATCCCCTGCAACTGGAAGAAGGAGTTTGGAGGTGAGTGCACAGCCCCATCCCAGAGACTCTCACCAGGCTCAAAGGGCAACCAGGTGCCACCAGCTTCCCTTGGCTGTGGGAAACTGGCAGGACTTTTGTCCAAAAGCTGGCATCTTTATGGTTATTGTCCTGTTAACATATGGGAGCCCCAACATTACCCTTCTCAGGACCTACAAGCAACCAGCCAGGAGCCCAAGTGTGCACCTATGACCTCACCTTCCACTTCCTTGCACACAATGTGCTAATGTATCTGTGTGTCATATAGAGCCTGCATGTCCTGGTTTGCAATGGTCTGGTCTGGCCATTCCTACCTGGCAGAGGATTGCATGGTGGACATGTAGTCTCTGCAGACCACACCTTTGTTAAAAGCTGGGATGGCCACAAGCTGCACAGTGAACACTCCTGGGTTCAGCACATCTCCTGTGAGATAGGGTCTCTTTCCCTGCCAAAGGGAAAAGAGCAGTGCATTGTAGGTGCACTGCAATGGAAGAAAGGCTAGACGCAAGTCAGGTTAGCTCTGCCATAGGAGCAGTAGCCATTGCTGAGCTCTCCACTTCCCAGAGAATGTAGGGCACCTAGTCAAACAAATTTACTACAGGGGAAGGGGCAGGCTGAAATGAGCAGAGACTAATCCTTGCTGGAGGGTTCCAAATTCAGCTACTGCTGTTGGACTCCATTTGGGAGGGCCCTTGCATTAAAGGTTCGGCAGGCCACATTAGGCCCTTGGTGTCACCTAGGGATATCAGGCTGTATGGGCCATTGATCTGCCCCAGTGCAGCAGGGGCAGGTTAAATAGACCAGTGGTCTGATGCAGAACCGGACAGTCTGACCCAGTAGTACCACACAACTGATCTTTGCTTTACACTTGCCCAGCTTGTGAGTCCTGCTTCCCTTCCCAGAAGTTCAGCCCTGGCGACCCCTGAGCTTTTCTTGTCAAGCCCCCTCTGAAATTATATGCTAGCTGGTGCTGCAATCTTCAAAGTTTGAGCTGCCCTCCAGCTGCCGAGCTGCCTCACCATTTGGGTATCAGGCTTTTTGGAATGGCCTGTTTGTTGAGGCAAACCCATGAAGAACAGAGTTCAGGTGTCAAGTCTCCATGAGGGAGCATGATGTTGCATCCGTGTGACACGGGGCAGTAGTGGACCCACATACTGCATGTAGCCAGGTGCTGTTCACTCAAGTGGGATGACCCAATGCCTTGCAGGGCCTGAAGAGGCAGTGTGATTGCTAGCTGGAGCAATGTGAATGCAATACCAGGCTGTCCGATCGAGCAGCATGAACATTGTTTGGCCACCAGTCCAATACTGTTCCCGGGGCTCCTAACGGGCTGCCATTTACTCTGGTCCCGGTATAGAACTAATGGCTCCAACCTCTCTTCCAGCTGACTGCAAGTACAAGTTTGAGAGCTGGGGCGGGTGCGATACTGCTACTGGTCTAAAGGCCCGTTCAGGCACCCTGAAGAAAGCCCTGTACAATGCCGAGTGTCAGGAGACCATTCAAGTGACCAAGCCCTGTTCTCCCAAGACCAAGTCAAAATCCAAAGGTCAGTCCCCACCACTAGAAATCCTTATCCCACCTCTGTGTGGGAAGAGCTGTTGTATGTCAGGTGCATGACATATTCAAGAGGAATGCAGCCATCTAAGCTGGTCTGTCTGGATTGTACTTCCAAGGACAGCGTGGTGTGCAGAGTGGTGCTGGTGATTCATTAGGAAGGACTCTGAGTCAGTACTGACCCTGTGTGCTAGCAGGGTCTGTGGAGCTCTCTGCAAATGCAAGAGTAATCTGTTGGAGGAAACAAAACGCTGAGGTCCTGGATATATGGTCTCCTTAAGACCCTGGTTCTTTTCACAAGAGCTGGGTTGTTAACTCTACCTTGGTAAAATTCCTATTTGGATCATTACATTCCACAAGGCTCAAAATCCCACTACAGGAGTCTTTAGGTGAATTCCTGTCTCCACTGGCAAAACACCCATGGACTTCAGTAGAGCCAGGATTTCACCCTCTCTCGCTCCCTTACATAACTGGTGTGTTGCATCGCAGTGAACCCTATAGAGACTTGCATTTCAATGGGGCTTAAGCAATTTCTGCTTATAAAATCTGAGAGGCATTTTGGGATCCTTCAAGGTGTGAAAGGCCCCCAGTCCATTCTCACTGCTGGTCATTAAAGGGTCTTGATACAGTTTGATTGTGCCCACTGGAGTCAAAGCTGTAGCTGGTAACTGCCAGCTGTGCTTGCCATCTACTTTCAAGTGCAAAACAGTGTATATAGATTCCTGAGCTGGTACTCCAATGCCTGGGCAGGCCTCACTCTATGATTGTGACAGGACATGACCAGTTGTTGGAGGTTCTCCCCTGCTATTGCCATTCCAGCCTTACCTAGTCACTACACCCGTAAAACACAACTGAGTTTAGTGCAAATAATATGGTGCCTCCTGGTATGTCAAAGGACAAGAGGTCTGGGTGATCCACCAGCAGATGGTAGCACTACATGGGATGGCAAGCATTGTACCCACGGAGCAGACACTTTACAGGCAAGTGCACTGACTAGCAGGGTTCACCCTCCCTTGGTCCTGGCTGGATTCACTGCAGCTGCCTGGCCTATGTGCCACTGCAGCCAAAACCCAAGCCAGTGGCGTGCAGGCAGCTTTGTAACCGGTGAGCTACAGACATACTGAAGTGACTTCTCCAGATATTGCGGGGTCGGTAAGGCAGCAGATGGGGGCGTCCCGCAGATGCACTAACTCATATCTTGTTCCATTGTTCCAAACAGCCAGGAAAGGGAAGGGGAAGGACTAGAAGGGACGGGCTGACCCTCCTGTCTCCTAGACACGGTGCCTGAACCCATCTGGACATACACCACTCGGCGCTGCAGCATGGCCCCCCCGCTCGGCAATGTTTTGCCAAATTCCATTCTTCCTCCTCCCCCAACTTCATCCTTAACTGTGATGCCTTTTTTAATCACTAGTTGTGTAGAGACCAAATCCGCCCTCACCTGAAGGAGGTGCTGTTTACCTTCCCCATACCTACTCTGTGCCACTGTCTGGTGCCTTTTTTGGACCCTAGTGTTCCCTTCTCTGCTTCTGTTTTCAGCTATTCAGTGCGATGTGCGTGGGGCGCTCTGGGCTGGGAGCAGCTGGAGCCCTTCACGTTTTTGGACCCTTTGCTGGAGCTAAGTGGCCTTTGGCACATCTCTGGGAAGCTTGTGACCCGTCTGAGTCACAGTGGTGCTTTAAGGAAAAAGAAAAGCGAACCAGTGAACTAGCAAGTGACCCAGTCACAGAGGGCAGGGATGATGAGAGCAGGAAGGAATGAGCCCCAGTACCCTGCTGGGCTCACGTGCAATGGAAACATTTGGAGATGTCTCGTTATTTCTGGTTTCCTTGACTTTGCAAGAGGCACAATGTGTGCCTCCCAGCAGTGGTCTGCTGTGTGCCTCTAGCCTCCCCCACTTCACCTGCATTTGCTCACAAATTGTTCACCCAAGGACTGGCCTCTTTGGTCAGGGTGACCCCTTCCTGCTGCCTGCTTTTCCACCAGCAGATGCAAACCCAAGGATCCTGCAGCAACCAGGAAAAAAATCTCTCCCAGGTTCATGGGCCTTTCCCTTTTCTCTTCCTTTCCCTTCTGTTTCTTCTAATCCGTGTCTGTGCTGGGCCACTGTGGCCTCTCCCTGCTTTCTGCTCTCACACAGGTGTTGGGCCAGCCCGCACTACTTTTGGATTTTTTTTTTCTTTTCCAATAAAAGTCTTTAAAAAAACAAACCCACCTCTAGTACCATATTCTGCTTCGGTGCTGCGAACTCTGCCATGGTGCCAGCCAGGAGAGGCTGTGACATACTAGCTGCAGTGACGGTTACCGCTGGATCAGTCCAGTGGCTGCTGCCTAGCCTGGAAGGTTAGCCAGGGCTCCACTGGGGTGATTGGGCCAGGTCTCTGTTAAACTGAGCATGACTTACTTGAAATGAATAAGCCAATAACTGGGTAGGAAAGGGCAAGCAGAACAAGAATTTCTGGTAGGCCGACATCAAGCTGCTATAGCTACCTTTGGCACTGCAGCTCTTGGTCTCTACCCATGGGCATGCTGGAAGCAAAGCTTCTACATGCGATTAAAGAGGGAAAGGTACGGAAAACCAGGCAGTTACCAAGGGAGGTGGGCTTGGTTGCAGTTTATGGTGCCAGACTATTACTTGTTATATTGGAGAAGGGTTCAAAAGGTTTTCTGGCTTGGCTAAGCATTGGAACAAATCCCCCACCTCCCAACCTTGGGGAGAAGCATGAGCTGGCTGGAGTTTACCCTGAGCTCCATATACTCAGGAACTCTTGAAGAATTTAGATCGTGATTGGAGGACGTGAGTAACTCAGGCAGAGGTTATGGGTCTATTACAGGAGTGGGTGCGTAGGGTTCTGTGGCCTATGAAGGGCAAGAGGTCAGATTCGATGATCATGCTGGTCTATGCATCTATGAATGCTGTCTGAGCTTTGTGCTAAGCTGGTAACCTCCCGGCACCCTGACAGGGGCCCTTAAAGCTTTCACAAGCCAGGGGACGGGTCCAGGGTTCAGACTGGTTTTTCACAGGCACATGGAACAGTGAAGTTCCTTCTCTGATTGGACGGAACCAGCTGGGTTACAGTGATGGACTCCCACCTCCCCAGTCCCGCAAGTGATTAGTTATGGGACTAAACCACAAGAGGGCACCCACTACTAGCTAGTCTAGTCACAGTGTCTCCCAGCAGGAGGTGCTGCAGAGAATAAGGCAGGAGCATTTGTTGTAGAGGCTGGTGCTATGAGGAAGCCACGGCTAGTCCAGGATTAGCCACTCCCAGCAAGACTGGGAAAAGCAGCAGCAGAAGAGAAGTGACTGGAGGGGCTGGGTGGGACTTGCTGCCTGACTTGTTCCCGTGGCTGTCGTACACTGATTGAGGGTGACACGCTGCTATGAGGGGTCATCTCTGCAGCTGCTCGAGGCAAGGCAAGGATGCAGCTAGACTTGGGCTGCCAACAAGAGACTTAATGAGATGACATCAACCCCCAGAGAGCTATCAACTGTTCATAGGTAAAGGCTCTGGCAGGCAAATGTGTTACAGGGTGCCTCTGCCCCAAGGCCTGTGTTAGCCTCTGTGTGGCGCAAGGCAGAGGGAGGCCTGCCAAGGACTTGGCATATGGCCAAGCCACAAGGGGCTGCTTGTCAGACATCGTGGCTCCTCTCTAAGATCTCTGAACCCCACAACAGGGGTGGGTTATGCTCTCCTCTCTCATGCTGCTGCCCAAGGAGTCAGAGACCCACCTGCGCCAAGAGGAGCGGCCCGCAATCTGCTCTAGCATGTCAGTGTGGCTTGCAGATGTCCAACAAGCTGCTGCCATAGTCCTTGGTTAGGCAGAATTTGGATGCCACATCCCCACCTTAAGAGAACAGTGAGTTAAATGTCATCAGCATCTGCCCTGCAGCTAGCTTTGTGCTGAAATCAGAGGTACAGGACAGAAACCTGCTCCTCGCTGTATCAGTCTATATCTAACCACTCTGGCCTCCTACCTCCCAGTTCCCATTCGAAGGCAACACATCAAACGGGTAGATGAGGAAACCAGGGGGCCACTGGTACCAATGTACCAGATGTTTCCTTCTGCCAGTATTCTTTAAATCCCCTCACCTCATTCCCAGCCCAGTGTGGCTCTGGTAACAATTATGCTGCCTCACTGAAGAGGCTGGTGCAGTCAGCTATGGGGTTAGCTGAAGCCACTGCACCAGTCTAATGGCCCACGTGTGGTTGGAGATCATTGCAGGCAGGGGCCTTCAGGCCTCTAGCCAGAGACCCCCTCACAGAGGGGGCAGCTGCCTGAGTCCTCCCCTCAACCCTCCCCCGTGCCTTCAAGGGAAAAAATCCCAGCCCCCAGGCACCTGTGCTCGCTGGCATTCCTCAGCTATTGCAGGGTAATCACTACCAGACAGCAGGGATGGAGCTGATTGAAAGCAGACCTAAGACGAATGAGAAGTTGCTTGAGCGGATGCTGTGGAAGGCAGCCCTTGGGCAGAGTGGGTGCTGGCCCCACAGGCCCCTCTCTGTTCCAGGGGACCCCTCTTTGCACCGCTGATCCCAGACCTGTCCTGCCCACGGTAGGGGGTGTCAGGCCCCGTGACTGAGAAGCCCCAGAAAGCCCCTGATCACAAACCACTGGAACAGGAAAGGACAAATGGAGCTGACCCAATTGACATTCATTTGCCTTAATGAAACAGTTTGTCTGTCCCCTTGCCAGCAGAGCCACCCAGCCAGGGCAAGGACCAGATGCCTGACTGGGCTGGCCCCCTAGAGGCCCATAAGCCAATTGCAAAGTCTGCCTCAGAGTCCAAATGCAGTTTTGTGTCACCAATAAAATAAAATGTGCTATGAAGTGGGCATGTACCAGCCTGAATTGCTGCAGCTGTAGCACAAATTGGTAGACAAGACCCCCCCCTTCAGCTGCCCCACCCCGCATGGTGCTGAACGGCAAGACCACAGCTGCAGGCTTGGGCCAGCCTCACATGCAGACCCTCCCAACCCTGCAAAAGGTGAGCATGAAACAAAGAGGAAAGAAGTAATAACATGGGGCGCTGCAGCGGCAGACATATAGGGGAGAGGCTAGCTGTGTTTTGGCCAGCAGGAGGTACTGTGGGAAGGAGATCAGGCTCTGTCCCAGGCAGCAGGGGCTGAAACAAAGGGGAAAGACCCTGCCATAGAGTACAGAAGTTTAGCAACCACCTTTCTCTGCTAGATGGCCACAGAGCCCCTTGTGTAGGGAGCAGCACCATTTCAGGCTTATTTCAGAGTGTTAGTCTGTATTCGCAAAAAGAAAAGGAGTACTTATGGCACCTTTAGAGACTAACAAATTTATTAGAGCATAAGCTTTCGTGAGCTACAGCTCACTTCATTGGATGCATTTTCCACCAAATGCATCCGATGAAGTGAGCTGTAGCTCACGAAAGCTTATGCTCTAATAAATTTGTTAGTCTCTAAGGTGCCACAAGTACTCCTTTTCATTTCAGGCTTAGTGTTTCTCTTTCAACCTTTCACATGCACTACCAACAGCACGTTGAAGGCTTTGCTGGAGAGGCCAGTGGGCCTGGGGAGAGAGGCTAATCAATGGCTCACAGCCAGGGTCCATGAGGAGGCTGGACTCTGAAGCTGGCTTCCTGAGAACGAATTACTCACTGAAAGGCCTTTGGTTTCAGGTTTGATTCCTTTATTCATTTAAGTAGGTTCCGCTGGAGTTGTAATGATACCCAAAATGCCTTGCATTTTTTTAACACTATGCAAATTATCCTAAAGGCAGTGACAGTGAGGCTGATGCTCTCGCAGGGCAAAACGTCAGCCTTTGTCTAAGTTGCACAGTATCCCTGGGGTTGGGGGATGGAGACCCTCATGTATAGACACACGGTAGTCTCGCCCAGCCACTGATGGACACTGTGCACCTCTGTAATCCACCCCGCCTACCTATGTAGGACATATGCCCCACACAGCTATCTGACTCTGCCCAAGAGGGAAGACAGCGTTTGACTTTGAGAGAAGCTGAGCAACAGCATGAATTGGTTTGGCCTGTACACAACTACGCTAGGATTTGGGCTGTACATTTACATTGAACCCCACATGCTGAGGACTCCATGATAACACTGATGAGAGGATTACATCCATTTACAAAGTTCCGTGGCCAGCTCCTTCTCACATCCCTGGGTGCTTGTCTGCACTGGGGACAGTAGCCATTGGGGAGGTCCACATTGTCACGCCTTCCTGTCCCTTCCCTCAGGGTCCAGAACCCCATAGGCAAAGTGTCCCTTCTGCACCTGCTAGGGGAACATACTCAATGACCCATACAACCTTAAGGGAGTCTTGGCCACACCAAGCAACTCCACAGCCGCTTCCCCACTCCCTTCTAGCTAGCTGAGCTCCCCTCTGCAGGCTGCTCTGCACTGCTGTCCTGTGAGCAGCGCAGCCCCCAAGGGCAGTTATTTTTAATGCTGCCACACACAGTTCTCAGAGGTCACAATTCCTCAGGGCTGTGGAGATAAATCTCTCACACTGACTTTTTTTTTCTTTGCAGTATTAAGCTCTTTTGTTTTTCAGAGTGGCATTTGATTTTATGCTGCTCACATAGGAACAAGTCTTTCTGTGTTTGGCCCCGGCAGGAATGGGATGGAGTTCAGAAAGGGAACCCCGAGGTTGACTCACAGGAAAGACTTTCAGACCAGCAGATGGCTCAGGCTATGGAGTCACCGCCCCAGAGGGAAGGGGTGAGAACCCCATTCATCTTGTGGGATGTTTAAAGCCACTAGAGAATGCATGACCGGGAACAATCCTGTCTTGGCCCCAGGGAGATGGTCTGGGTCATCTAACAGGCCTTTTCCATCCAGTCCAGGTTGGTCCAAAAGGAATCATCTGACACCTGATGTATGACAAAGTGGCTGATCTATGTTCCTTTTTCTCTTGGGCAGTATATGGTTTAAGACCCTGTTGAACCCCTCCTGATGCCAGGAACCTTCTCTCCATGTGACCTGCAAAGCCATCAGGATGCTCAAGGAGTGAAAGAAGGGATTTCAGTTACATCATTTCTCATTGCACAGTGACACCTCACTGTGACACAGGTGTAATCAGCAGGAACCCCATTTAGAAACTCCACGGTTTTACCTAGAGAGCAAAGATAGCTGCCAATTCAGCCAAGAGCTCCAGAGGGAGGAGCTACATGGGGTTCAAAGTAACTATGGAACCTGTTGGTGGGGACACTCCTCTGGTGTTCCCTCTTCCTTGTTTTCTTCCAGTGTAGAGTCAGGGGTTGTGTAGGAAGAGGAGCTGTTATTTGATTTATGCATGTCTGAGGGCTCCTTCTCCCAGGCTGAGAACAAGTAAAAGAGCTGCATCATACAGCTGCATTCGGAGAAGGGCATCTTGTGGAATCTCTAAACAGTCTGCATCTCTTGTGAGTGGGGAGCAGAGAACCCCCTAAAAGGAGAGGCAAAGAATGAGTCTTTGTAATCTTGACAAGCAGTCCCTCAGTGCCAGCTTATCTAGCTGTGCCAATGTTCCTGTACTGGCACATGAGAAGGTGCTTAAAGGTCTTCTTGAAAGTGGCATTACAGAGGGCATAGCAGGCTGGGTTGATGGTGCTGTTGACATAGCAGAGCCAGTACCCAATAGACCACACTGTCTCGGGTACGCAGGTCTCACAGAAGGTGTTAATAAGGACCATCACATTGTAAGGAGTCCATGTGAGAATGAAGGCAAGCAGGATGGCAAATATGGTTCTGGTGACTTTTTTCTCCCGGGCTGCCATCTGGCGCTTCTTACGCACCTGACTCCTGGCAATGCTAGCAAACTTCCTGGCAACATTGGCTGGGCGATTGTTTGAGAGGGTGTTCTGGGCAGAGGCAGCTGTCTTAGCTGGGACAATCTCAATGGCCGTGACGCATTCAGTACCAGTTTGCTTGGTGACGATCTTAATCTTGGACCACTTGGAGGTCGAGTTAACCCGTGGGTGGGCAGGGCTCCGCCCTTGCCCAGCTGGTAAGATTTCTGTCACCTGCTTCTCTTTTGTGGTCTGGGTGATGCTGACTGTGCTGGATTCATTGGAAGTCTCCTTCTCCTCTTGCTGACCAGCAGCCTCTGTCTGTGCTAAGGGTTGGTCCTCCAATTTACCATTCCTCACCTCCTCCTTCACCTCCAGCGCCCTCTTGGGAGAGGAGTTGTTGTTCTGTTTGATCAGTGGGCTCTTAAAGAAGCTGAGTGGCTTAGTCTTCTTCTCCTTCTTGCCCTCAGGCTTGTGCCGTCTCACTCTGCTCCTGCTGGCCAGTGAGATGTGAATGTACAGCACAGTCATGATGACCACAGGGAGGTAGAAAGCAGCGATGGCTGTACCAAAGGTCACGGCCGGATTAGATAGGAACTGGATGTAGCACTCCCGCTCAGGGACTGTCCTCTTCCCAACGATGAACTGCCAGAACAAGATGGCAGGCGCCCAGAGAACAAAGGACAATATCCAAGCTGCTGCAATCATCAGCCCTGCCATTTTGGTGGTCCTTCGAGCCGGGTAGGTCAGGGGCTTGGTGACACAAAAGTATCGGTCAAAACTGATGATGAGTAAGTTCATCACAGAGGCGTTGCTCACCACATAGTCCAGCGCCAGCCAGAGGTCACACACCACAGCCCCCAGCGGCCAATAGCCTTTGATGATGTAGACCGTGTAGAGGTTCATGGAGAAGACCCCAATGATCAGGTCAGCACAGGCCAGGCTGAAAAGGAAGTAGTTGTTCACAGTCTGGAGCTGGCGGTTCACTTTAATGGACAGCATGACCAGGATGTTCCCCACCACAGTGACCAGGCTGAGCGAGCCAGTTACCGTGGCAATGAAGACCAGCTCCACTGTTTTGTACTGGTTGGAAGGATGCTGCATGACCACTGCAGATCGGTTGCCATTGGTGAAGTTGTCATAGGTTAGATTGGCCATCTTCATCTGCCAGGGCTGAGCAGAGAGGTTATGCATGGATTCTGCAGTGGGGAGGGAGCGAAAGGAAGAATATTACACATAGGCACCCTTCTCCCTTCTGCCCTCCTTCTTCTGCAGTTGTGGGCTCCTTTAACCAAGTTTCCTACAAGTTTAACAGTATTTTTCTATGTATGTCGTCTTTGGTTTTGCAAAAAAGGATGGGACGGTTTTAGCCGCAATTTTATCTCTCCTATCACCCCCAGATCTCTTCCCATATCCTCTAGCTCCCCAGTGATACCCTTTTTGGCCCCGACTATTAGACTTTTAAAACAATGGAGATTCGTCAGCAGAGCTGTATAAGAGGACCCCAGGGCTGGAATAGCAGGGGGCAGAATAATGGGAGAGGAGCAGGAACACTGTAGGTCAGGACTGAGGCAATTAGACAGGGCATCTTGGTTTTCACAGGCCTTTCTTGTTATTACATCTATATTAATGAGCAAGGGAAATGATGCAGACTTAAGTCAAGAGGAGGCCAAATTTTGCTCACTTATACCCCTTACACTCCATTGGCTTTACTGGGATGGTACCAGTGTAACTCGCAGCAGAACAGGTCCAATCCCCTTCCTGCATACTGCACCCAGAGGAATGGAGTGAATTCAGGCCTCCTTCCCTCGCTCACAAGCTGGACAAAAGACTCTTGTTGCCTCCCCATAACTGAAGCTGTAGCTGAAAAGCCATCACTGTGAGAGCGTGGAGGGAGAGTCTGGGCTGAGTGAGCGATTTGCGCAGCCTGAGCAATTGTGTCTCTTTAAAACTCAGCATTTTCCCAGGCCAATGTTGTTTTTAGCTAATGCTTGAAAATCTCTTTGTGCTGTACCATGCCCATCTGCCCCTGCAGCCCTCTCCCCAGGAGTTGTTCATGGCAGCAGTTTGTGTTCCAAAGCAGAACAGCCTTGGAACCATCTCTCGGCTTTGTTTTTAATCATTGCATGAGATTATGGAGACACAAAAGCTCCAAAGGAAAGCTCTAAAGAGCAAAGCCAAAGGAAGGGTCCTGCTAACAGAGCTCCCAGCCCATCCTCAAGGCATTTGATATGGAAATCCTGCCCTCTGCTGTCTGCTTCTTGTACTGTGCTGGGTGACTCATCCTGAAAGGGCCCCTTGCTCCCTGCAAGACCCTGATGGGGCTACATGGATTCTGTGGGAAAATGAAGCAGAGTGAGAATGGCTTGGTGGGGTGGGAAGCTGCAGTGGCTCCTCTTCTGTGGCAAGCCCAAGCAGCAGGTTTAGGTCTCTTTGTGCCTCCTTGTCCTGCTGAAATGCCATTTTCAGCAGGTGTTTTACCAGACCTCAGAAGAGAGATGGAAACTGATGGTGAATGCAGGAAGTTTGGCCTTCTCTCTGAACAACCCCCCTACCATTCAGCCCAAAATTTTAAAAGGGAATTGGGTGCTTGTGAGAGGGCCAACCCAACAACCATGGAAGTGAACACAGCCAGTGTTTATCTAAAGGACAGGTCCAGCCTGGGCAGCAGCTGAGCAACCTTCTTCTCCATCTCCCCACTGGCCACTGATGTTCTTCAACCCTCAGGAGAGGTGCAGTCCAGGGGGTTGAACAACCGTGTTCATTGTAACAATTCTAGTGGCCTTAAGCCAGCTCCCCAGCCAGGGTAATGGTGAGCACTGGGCTGTCATGTATATGTCACTACCTCCGTTGTGTCCCTGTCTCATGTGGAACAGCCGGGGGGAGGGGTAGAGAAAGAGGATCACTAGGCCTTCATGACCACACTACAGACCCAAACAAAATAATGGGCTATACCAGGGCTTGGCATCCTGGGAAAGCTCATGCTGGGGTGTGGGGAGGACTCACGTGGGTCTCCAACAGCAAATGGCTCCCTCTGGAAATGAAGACCTAGAAGAGAGACAAGAGCAAACTCCTGATCAGGTAATGAGAGTGTGACCTGCAGCACTGAGAAACCCCTTTAGGAGATACGGCATCTGGGGCAAGCTCTGAACATCAGCATGTATCCAATAATATTCACTGTTCAACAAATGGCTGAATCGCCAGGCCCAGCTGATGGAATAAAGAGATGTGAGCATCACACCAAGTGACAGGTCTACATTGCAGCTGGGAAGGTCCTTCCCAGCACAGGTAGATAGACACTCGTCTGCTCAAGCTAGTGCACTAAAAATAGCCCTGTGCCTCAGCAGCCCAGGTGGCGGCTTGGGCTAGCCACCCAAGTACATACCCAGGGCCGTGGGCAGGACTGTACTCAAGTGCCTAGCCTGGACTGCCGGCCGTGCTGCTGGGCCACCAGGCTTTATTTTTAGCACATTAGCTTGAGCAGAGCTAACGTGTCTGCCTGCCTGCAGTGGCAAGCCCCTCCCAGCTGCTGTGTGCACATCCCCAAGGCCGGTTAGTCACTAGGGCTGACCAGCCATGCAGCATGCCAGCATCGGAGTGACAGACCAGACTACCAATGGGTCTGAGCGTGAGCCACACCTGTGCCCCAAAGGCCCTGTGTGAGCTGGAGAAGGTCTGCCTGTCTTGTGCTAGAAGTACAAATGCTCCTTGATCATCTGCTGCATCCCCCCTCCACATCACCCCATGTGCTGCCTGATCCTCTCTCATCAAAGTCCCCCCCCAGCAGTTGCTCCCCAACATCGTTCTCCCCCATAACACTCCTGCCCCTCATGCCTACTGACCTTCTCTATGCCTTCTGACAGCCACACACGACGTCTAGAAAGATGTCCCACTCAATCTTTAGCATGCTCTTGTAACCTGCAGGAACTGTGCAGAGTCCCAGCCACAGAGGGGGCTGAATGCAGCTCTCCCCATCCTCTCATTGCACAGACACTGGGTACCCACCATCGATATCAGGACCCTTTCATTCCCACACTGCACTCACTGTCCCCCAGGAGAAACTCAGGGACAGAGGCTGCACCTTGGGCAGAGCTGCATTTAACCCCCTGGCACACCATCTTGCTCGATGTCTGATTTTCAGAGTCTCATGAGCAAATAGAACTAATGAGCCAGCCACTTGGGCTATGTCTACACCGCAGTCAGACACCCCCCATTGGCCCGCACCAGCTGACTCAGGCTCCTGGAGCTCCACCTTGCAGGGTTCTAGAGCCCCGCCTCCATCGCAAGCCTGAGCATCTACACTGCTATTAAACAGCCCTTAGCCCAAGCCCCACGAGCCCATGTCAGCTAGCGTGGGCCAGCCACTGGTTTTTAACTGCAGTGTAGTCATACCCTGAGTGACTAACGCATAGCTGCACCTGATAAATATTTCACTAAGGAGTGGATCCATTGCAGTCTGATTAACCCAACCAAGATTCACTCTGGGCTGGGACTGTTGGCCTCTCACCCCACAGCTTAGTGTCAAGACCCTCCATTCCCTCCAACAAGAGAAAGAGGGATTATCTAGCCCCCACCTCCCCCGCATTGGACAGACCTGCCTGCATGGGGATTATCCCTACCCCAGCAAACAAACACATGCACACCCTAAGCCAATGTGGCTCACTCACTAGACATGGCTCTGCTTTCTGGGTCACACTGTCAGCCTGGAGCTACAATTATTTAGTTTGGCTGCAGGCAGCTCTTGCAGAATGTTAATGGGATGAAGAAATCCCTGGCACCTTTAACTCCTTGAGCAGCCCTTGCCCCCTTCCCAGGGGAGCCACTGAGACATCAGGTCTCATTATGCCAGCTTGGTACCAGCAGGAAAGAGAACAGGCCACTGACAACCTGGGACTATTTCCATCTCCTTCACTGAGCCATCAGAAGTCCCATAATTATTGCATGAATAAACCGGGGCAAGCGTGACTCTTTGAGGACTGCCTGAGAAAGCAGCCAGCACCATGACTCCACAGCCCACACACAACTGTAAGTGAAACTCAGGAGACTCCATGCAAAGTGGCCTGGCAGGGGCAGAATCTACAGGTACCTATTACATAGTGTATCTGGAGACCTGAGGGAAAGGAGTGACTGTGAGAGCTGCAAACCCTGGTAAAGGAAACAGTTCCTGTCTGATTCACACCCCAAACTGGTCTGCTGCACCTACCGAGTCTCACACCCTGCCTGCCCTTGGCCACAGACAATGCTTCGGTACGTCTAGAATGCAGCCTGGGCCAGACACTGTGGCAGTGAGAGACCATTGCCTCTCACGGTATTTCTAGCCGAGTTCTACAGAGCCACACATTCTGGAGAGTTCATTAAAGCAGCAGAATCTTTGTGGGCTTCGCCCTGTGTAGCTGATAGAAGCTCGACCTACCCTAACTGAAGCCCACCTAACCTGCCCCAAAGGCTGTTAAACCCATTTCCTGGTAGAGGCCTGATTCACTGGAGCCCACTGGGGGCTACTTGGGGAAAATGGGGTCCTAGATCTGGTGCACTAACTAGGCATTGGGCTAGAAGAGCTTCAGTGTCATTAGCCATGACAGGATCCAGTCAGACACTAGAGAGCACAAGGCTGAGGAGGGAAGAGAGGGAGCCAAAGGAGAGTGCCCCATGAGACCTGACCTGATTTGCGGACAAATAAAATGTTTTACAAGAGCCTTCCCGATGCAAAGTGGAAAATCAGATTCAGCTGCTGTCCTCAGTGGGAGAGGGGTTGGGAACTCAAACCTCTGAGATCAGGAGTCACAAAGCAACTGGGCTGGTGCTTGAAGGAGCTTTAGAGCACAGGAATACAGCGAGCACCTTGAGCCAAAAGGAACAGAGAGGATAAAACCTCGCCCAGCCCTGGGACAGGGGAGGAGGCGCTGGAGGAGGCCCCTCCCTGTGGCTGGATGATGCTCTCTGAAGAGTCCCACCTCTTGGTTTTATGAAAGTTCATTGTGAAAGTGGTAACAGGAAAGCAAGCAACACCTAGACACCCTCCCGCTACTGGGGCCTTCTCACTGGCTCTCTGAGCCAGACGCATCACGGAAGCAGCTCCCATATTCAACGGACGTGCTAATCCTGCCTGGTGCACCGGAGCCTTTGGCACCATGGATCACCGAGAGGCTGCTCCCCCCCCCAGCACTAGATATATATGGAGTTCTCAAAGATGGCTCCATTCATCCATTGGATACGAAGCCCAGAGACCTGCAATGGGTTTCTCCTCTCCCCAACTGGGGCTGTCCCAGGGGATTTGATCCTAGCACCTCTTATTTATCATGAGTGTGAGGCCACTAAGGGAGGACCGAGCCATGTCACAGGCTCACATGCCATCTTGACAGATGCAGACTAGCAGTGCAGCCACAGTGCTTTGGGAGCCTGCAAATAGAGCAGCTGCTACAACTTAGCCCAGGTCAGCAAGGAAGCATTTTGAGGCCCTGTTGTAACAATGGTCACTTTACCCACTGCTTGCTAACGGTGAAACTGGGGCATAGGCTCAGGATCCTGCTTGACTCCTCACTGCTTCTAGAGACACAGGTAACCTGTTACCTCTGGGTTGCCAAATGACTATGATCAATCATTCCTCTCCGGTGCACCCCTGTGACAATGATCCATGCACTGGCTGTGGCAAGTCCCCCTGCCTGGGTTTGACACCAGGGGCTAGTTCACAATGACCAGCACCTAAGCAAGACTGACTGACGTCCTCACATCAGCACTCACGCTGACCTGGCTGCCAGCCGAGTTCCAGATCCAGGTCAAGGTCCTAATCTTCATCTGCAAAGCCCTGAACGAGCCGCGGCACGGTTACCTCAGGGGCCTCTCTCTCTCCTTTCCTCACTGCTCTCACTGAGCAAGACTGAGACACTGGCCACACCCAGGTTTAACTTTGAAACAGTCAGGGGCAGGGCCCAGGACTATGGAAAAAATACTGCGGCCTGCATCTCAGCACCTGCAGAGCACTCTATAAGGGACAGCTAGTTCCCAGGGGCCTGGGATCGAAGGGAAAATCAGGCCCCAACACAGAAGGGATCAATTGCTGACCGCTGTGGATGGAAAGAAAGTGGAATGGTTCCTGAGGTGGGCTGTGTCTGTGGCCTTGGGAGCTATGCTATGAATGAATACCAACACTTCTCCAGCTGGATCCTATCCCCCACGGGGTGTTTAATGCCGTCTGTTCATCATTAGAGTGATTAAGTGCCCTGTGCCCCTCTGAAGGCACTTGACCTGCAGTTTTGAAGGCTGGGCCCATGGGGAAGTAACAAACTGGGCCCCTAGTGTAACAAAGTGACACACAACGCTGCGTGTTAGGCTCCGTTACAGCCCTGCAGACAAGTCTCCTGGATGCAGGCAAAGTCATGCAGAGACACACAGCACCTGGGGTACCACACAGGCCTAGCAAAGTTACAAAGACCCAAACTGAGCTCCCTCCTCAGCTCAGGCCACAGGTGCTTACCATGCAGGGGCTCACTCCTGGTATTTATCCATTCAACACCCCCAGCTCTGGGGTTCCATCCCCAGGCCAGCTCCCACCTCAGCCCCTTCTGCCCTGGATCATTCTAGCAGCTTGGGCTTCAGCCCGAAGGAAATACAAGTCAGGCACAATTGGCTGGTTTATGCTGACGTCCGTACACCGGGGCCCCACAGAACGGCCTCAGCTGTCTAGAAGTTAACACACTGGCCTGGGAGGGAGGAGTCTGGCTCCTTTCCTCAAGGGGTGGGAGGAGGGACACAAATTCACTCAGTAAAGCTCAAAACAAATGCCCATCTTTAGCAGGGTCCATACTAATACGTGTGAGCGTCTTCTACGGGCTGATTTGCATCTCGGCAGAACACACCATCTGAGCTGCTGGTGGTGCACAAGCCCAAGGAGAAAAGCGAATGGTGCCACCTGGGCCCTGTCTTGTTTTGGTCTCAGTGACACCTCGGTGATCAAGAGTGACTTCATTTAACTCAGTGGAGTTGTTGTGGATCTCCAGCAGTGTGACAGACAGAATTTGGCCCATTCTCTTTCCTTCTTTCCCTGTGACTGCCCCACCTCTCCCAAAAAACAGAAATATGAGATCAGAGGATGGGAGAGTCCATTTCAGTGCTACTCACCAGAGTCACAATCTCCCCAACAGGGGTACTTCCCTATTACCCTCCACTTCCCAGACCCGTGAAAGCCACTTACTGGGCATCTCCAACATTACTGCTCAAGAACTAGGACCCTGCACAGACCGGATTGCTGAGTGCCGGCTGCCATCATTTTCTCAGCTCGTGAGCACGGCCTATGGCTGGGGTGGCTGGGGGTGGGGATGGGGGGGCGCTGTTCTGCCTGCCCTGTTCCTGAGCTCTTCTCTGCCCCTCACTCTGCAGCCACCCTAGGATACATCAGCTGAATCACCAGCTGTGCTGCTTGAAAAGCTCTGAGGCTCAGCATGTGCTGGCTGTAGGCACAGGGCACCCAGGGTCCAAAGTGCCCCCCGGGACTGGACTGGCAGCTTTCCCAGCTGATATTCACTTTAAACGCAGACAATTCTTTCTGTTTCAAAGTCTAGAGACGTTCATGCGGCAGGTGCTACTGGAGGGAGAGCTGGTGAGAGGGAAGGAGCTGGGGATCGGGGCTGGGTGATGGGAAATGGGCTGTGGAGAGGTAGGGGCCGGGCACTGGTGACTAGGAGGGCAGCGATGCCTGGGATACTCTCTCTATGGAGGGCACTTTATGGAAAAGCCTGAGGAACTTGAAGCTAGACAATGCGGGGGAGGCAGGAGTGAGATCTGGGTGGGGACTGCAGTGGGCCTGCTTCCCCTCAATATCCCAGCATTCCTGTGTTAAAGGAAAACACTCTCCTGTCCCTCAGGGCAAGTTGACTCCTAAGTGTATTATCCTTCTCTTCATAAAAAGAAAAGGAGTACTTGTGGCACCTTAGAGACTAACAAATTTATTAGAGCATAAGCTTTCGTGAGCTACAGCTCACTTACCCCATCTCCCCCCTCCCCCACGTCCTACAGGCTTTCTTGCCCTTTGCTCATCTTTTGTCTTACTTACCCCCCCCTTGCATTTTTCACTCCTCCTCCCCCCACTTTCATTTCCTTCTCTCCTCCGTCTCATTCTCTGGCTCCATCTCCCTCTCTTTATGCCTCTCCTCTGTCTGCTGCCTCCTCTCTGCTCACTAACACAGGAGTCAGAGGGAAGATGCAGTCTTGGCTCAGACCAAATGGAATTTTGAAAGGGTTCGCAGGGATGACAACCAGCAGGAGCCATAAACTTCCATGCCAATTGGATTTGCTCCCTGCACTCCCTGTCACTCATCCAGTGCATGCAGCGGATGCTCTCCCAGACTCACTTTCATCAACAAGCTGGAACAAACTCAATTTTTGTCCTCATGCCTCTCTTGGCTTTTCAGCTGCAATTTATGAGTTGTTTTCTCTCCTGCTGCCCTTATGCTCCTGAGAGTCCTTGCAGATAAGATCCATCTAGGTCTTTCTGTGGCCCCCCACCAACACAAGCACCTCACAGACCTGACAGGGAAGGCCTAGCCCCATTTTACAGATGGGAAATTGATGCAGGGAGAAAGCCTTACCCAAAGAGTTTAGATTTTAAGCTCTCTGAGGCAGGGTGTTCTGTGTTTATCCAGCACCTAGCACACTGGGGCTCTGATCCCTGAATGGAGCCATCAGTGCTTTGGCAATACGAACAACAAGACATACAGGGAACCTGAGCAAACCATGTCTTCAGAGTGCCAGTCCATCACCTTAACCTCAAACCGATTCCTCCTCCAGCTGTCTGGCCAGCTAAGTATTAATCCTCACATGCCTCAGGATGGGATCTTCAAGCTTGGGGAAAGCGTTGGAGGGGGGGTTTCATTCAGTTGTAGAACCATATTCTCCACATCAGAAGAATGTTTTGCCCTTTTCTTGAGACCAAAAAACACGTTTGAAGTGGTTTTAAAGGGGATTAGATCTGCATGGGGGAGGAGGTTTATTTCCCCAGAGGCTGAGAGCTGTAGACTGTCAGGAGGTCGGGGATGGGGGAGGTGCAGATAAGCTGCTATTTAAACTTTTGCTCTTGTAACTTGTGTCAGAGATGCACAGAGCTTTGAGAAGGTGCCCCATTGTCAAGTAAATAATGCAAGCAGTCACCAGTCCACTGGGAGGTGGGTAAGAATGATAAAAAGCCCACAGTATTATTAATTATCCTTCTGTACAAAAAAATGAAATAAACACAGTTATTTCATTCAGTGCAATTATCTCCTCGGCAGCAGCTGAACACTTTGCCCAGTGCACTACGTGTGATCAAGAATGCAGAGCCTTTGTTTCAGTCCATATATGTCAAAGGAGTCAGGGCTCCATAAACACCGTATTATCCTACTTCTAACAGTCGATTTACCACTTCACTTTCTAATGCACATGAGCAAATGCATTGTGATCCTAAGAGATCATCTTGTCCATGGAAACATGAGTGGCAGTGTGTGGATGGCACCTCATTCTTGGTGAATGACCCCTGGAAGAAACTATCAAGTGAAGTGAAAAGAAAAGGAGTACTTGTGGCACCTTAGAGAATAACAAATTTATTTGAGCATAAGCTTTTGTGAGCTACAGCTCACTTCATCAGATGCATTCGGTGGAAAATACAGTGGGAAGATTTATATACACACACAGAGAACATGAAACAATGGGTTTTATCATACACACTGTAAGGAGAGTGATCACTTAAGATGAGCTATTACCAGCAGGAAGGGGGGGAGGAGGAAAACCTTTTATGGTGATAAGCAAGGTGGGCCATTTCCAGCAGTTAACAAGAACGTCTGAGGAACAGTGGGGGGTGGGGTGGGGTGAGAAATAAAATGGGGAAATAGTTTTACTTTGTGTAATGACCCATCCACTCCCAGTCTCTATTCAAGCCTAAATTAATTGTATCCAGTTTGCAAATTAATTCCAATTCAGCAGTCTCTCATTGGAGTCTGTTTTTGAAGTTTTTTTGTTGAAGGATAGCCACCCTCAGGTCTGTAATCGAGTGACCGGAGAGATTGAAGTGTTCTCCAACTGGTTTTTGAATGTTATAATTCTTGACGTCTCTTTTGTGTCCATTTATTCTTTTATGTAGAGACTGTCCAGTTTGACCAATGTACATGGCAGAGGGGCACTGATGATGGCATATATCACATTGGTAGATGCGCAGGTGAACGAGCCTCTGATAGTGTGGCTGATGTGATTAGGCCCTATGATGGTATCCCCTGAATAGATATGTGGACAGAGTTGGCAACGGGCTTTGTTGCAAGGATAGGTTCCTGGGTTAGTGGTTCTGGTGTGTGGTGTGTGGTTGCTGGTGAGTATTTGCTTCAGGTTGGGGGGCTGTCTGTAAGCAAGGACTGGCCTGTCTCCCAAGATCTGTGAGAGTGATGGGTCATCCTTCAGGATAGGTTGTAGATCCTTGATGATGCGTTGAAGAGGTTTTAGTTGGGGGATGAAGGTGATGGCTAGTGGCGTTCTGTTATTTTCTTTGTTGGACCTGTCCTGTAGTAGGTGACTTCTGGGTACTCTTCTGGCTCTGTCAATCTGTTTCCTCACTTCAGCAGGCGGATATTGTAGTTGTAGGCATGATAGAGATCTTGTAGGTTTTTGTCTCTGTCTGAGGGGTTGGAGCAAATGCAGTTATATCATAGAGCTTGGCTGTAGACAATGGATCGTGTGGTGTGATCTGGATGAAAGCTAGAGGCATGTAGGTAGGAATAGCGGTCAGTAGGTTTCCGATATAGGGTGGTGGTTATGTGACCTTCGCATATTAGCACCATAGTGTCCAGGAAGTGGATCTCTTGTGTGGACTGGTCCAGGCTGAGGTTGATGGTGGGATGGAAATTGTTGAAATCATGGTGGAATTCCTCAAGGACTTCTTTTCCATGGGTCCAGATGATGAAGATGTCATCAGTGTAGTGCAAGTAGAGAGGGGCATTAGGGGACGAGAGCTGAGGAAGCGTTGTTCTAAGTCAGCCATAAAAATGTTGGCATACTGTGGGGCCATGAGGGTACCCATTGCAGTGCCGCTGATTTGAAGGTATACATTGTCCCCAAATGTGAAATAGTTATGGGTGAGACAAAGTCACAAAGTTTATGCTCAAATAATTTGTTAGTCTCTAGGTGCCACAAGTACTCCTTTTCTTTTTGCGAATACAGACTAACACACAGTTGCTACTCTGAAACCTGTCAAGAGAAGTAGTGAATTCTCCATTTCTTCATGTCTCCAAATCAAGACTGGCTGCCTTTCTGAAAGATCAGATTTACTCATACACAAATTACTGGGCTCAATACAGAGGTAACCATAGAGGAAGGTGAAATTCTAGGCCTGTGTTATGCAGGAGAACAGACTAAATGATCTATGGTCCTTTCTAGCCTTAATCTATGAAGCATTCATTTTATTGCGCATCAAACAACATGTGTATGCTCATGGCATAACTGGCCACATGACACCAGTTGTCATTGGACTACTGAATGTATTCCTTCCAAAGTGTTTCATACTTGCCTCTGAGGTGCTGCCACTGTTCAAAAACAAGCAAAAAAATCACTGAAATTTTTCACTCTTTGTTCTCAGAAATGGCTGAGCTGTGTATTTGCTATTTTCGACAAAATCATTCCTGGTCTGATAATAAACAGGCCAAATTTCAGCTAACAATAAGAGATTAAATTAGAACCTTTGAAAAATGACCGTTTGGAATTAAACTGTTTTGGAAACAGGTGTCACTGCAACTATCATTTTACAGCTCAGTAAACTAAGGCACAGAGAATGAAGTGACTCACCCAGGGTCACGCTGCAAGCATGTGGCAAAGCTGGTACTAGAACCAGTGCTGTAACTAGGTATTGTAGCACATGGAACAATCAAGCATATTGCGCCTCCTACTACAGCCCTGAATGGGACTATTCTTAATCCCGCTCCCGCCCTGCTCTGCAATACCCACTCCCACTCGATCCTGCATTGTTTGTTGAATTTTTATCCTGCTCCCACTATTATGGCAGTGGGTCCGGTGGGACACACGGGATCTCAGTCCCCCTGCAGAGTTCTACCCCCTATTGTGTTTTTTATCATCCATCGCATTTTTCCGCCCTCTTCTCCGGCTTTGTACCCTGAGCAGCTGCCTCACTCGCCCACCTTGGTTACCACCTTGTTAGAACCCAACATCGATGTGTAGGCCACTGTTCTAATCACTAGACAAAGCTGCCTTCCCTCGAAGTATTGCTAAAACCCAGCCCTGGTATCAGTAGCCACAGACTGAGAAGGCACCAGAGAAGAGAGTCCTACCTTGCAGGCCCCTTTGTTACTTAGTCCTGGGCCCATCTGCATCCAGCCCTAAATGCCCCTCAATCTGACTCACAGCCCCCTTGCTATTCCAACTTGCCCTCCTCGGGTCCCTGAACATTGCACACATCTCAATTCCAATTTGCAGCACCACCTGCTATTCCAGTACTGGGGGTCCCTCACCTCAGCTCTGCCCAATGCACCTTAAGCTTGATACACCTCGCCCCTGCAATTCCAGTCCGGCTTTCTCTTCTGACCAGAGACAAACAGTTCTGCTAAACTGCATGGTGGCTTTGTCTTGGAGCTAAGTGAAGATTCATTCATTTTTGATCAGCACAGGATTTGAAGCTAGCACATAGATTAAACATACTTCCATGTAATGTATCTGCTCAACAAGAATCATCATCAGAAATAAAGACAAACTCTAATAAATTTGTCAGAGGGACATATACATATGGGTATGAGATGAATTAGATAAACCAATTAGTTTCTCAAAGGCATATGAGTGTAATCGCCTCCCAGAGGAGATCGGCTTCTGATCTGGGCTTATTAAATCAAGACCTTTAGAGGAAGAGCAAAGCCTGAAAGATGCTGAGCCCTATGTACTCCCTTCCTCCCCAACAGTGATGGGGCTGATGTATTTAATTACAGTTCACATATCTGAACCTCTGATATCACATGGGATAAGGCACAAACCTATTCATAAATCTTAATAAGAAGCTACCCTGACACATTCCAAGTCACAGAAAACCCTCCCGTCAGCCACTCCTCCCCTCCAGGAATCCTGGAAGAACAGGTAAGTTTGTGACACAGTCTGAAAGGCTCCAAATAGGCTTATAACAAATCAAAGCAGGAAGCAATAACAGAGAGCTGGACCCCTGGCCAAGAACAATTTCAGCTCCAGACCCCTTACAATTACACCACACCCTCTGGGAATTGTGGATTTTGCAATACTCCATGGAGAAAAAGGCATCTGTCAGAAAGCCAGGTCTCCAATAATTTAGTGCTTTGTAGGTGAAAATGGCATCTTCAACTCCACCCAGAAATCCTCCGGCAGTCACACGACCCCCAAGGCTAGCCATCACTTTCAATTTCCAATGTCCCCACTCCATCCTGGCAACAGAAGGGGGATACCATAGGCAGCATCATGGCTGCTCACAGATTTGGGCCTTTGCAAGTAGACTGTATGACTGTCCACTAGCAGTGTTTCTCAGCCTTTTTGGTACCAGGGACTGATTGATGCCTTCCTAACTGTGTCAGGAGATCTCAGGGACTGGTGCTGGTTCATGGGCTGGTTGCTGAGAAACACTCCACTAGAACACCAGGTGGAAGCCTTTTCCTAAAAATCTGGGGTTGGAACAGACTTTCAGAGGTCTCCTTTGGGAACCCTTGCCCTGACATCCACAAAAATAAAAGGAGTACTTGTGGCACCTTAGAGAATAACAAATTTATTGGAGCATAAGCTTTCGTGAGCCAGAGCTCACTTCATCGGATGCATTTGGTGGAAAATACAGAGGGGAGATTGATATACACACCCAGAGAACATGAAACAATGGGTTTTATCATACACACTGTAAAGAGAGTGATCACTTAAGATAAGCCATCACACAGCAGGGGGGGAAAAGGAGAAAACCTTTCATGGTGACAAGCAAAGTAGGCTATTTCCAGCAGTTAACAAGAACATCTGAGGAACAGTGGGGGGTGGGGTGGGGGAAGAAATAACATGGGGAAATAGTTTTACTTTGTGTAATGACTCATCCATTCCCAGTCTCTATTCAAGCCTAAGTTAATTGTATCCAGTTTGCAAATTAATTCCAATTCAGCAGTCTCTCCTTGGAGTCTGTTTATCAAGTTTTTTTGTTGAAGGATAGCCACCCTCAGGTCTGTAATCGAGTGACCGGAGAGATTGAAGTGTTCTCCAACTGGTTTTTGAATGTTATAATTCTTGACGTCTGATTTGTGTCCATTTATTCTTTTATGTAGAGACTGTGACCAATGTACATGGCAGAGGGGCATTGCTGGCACATGAAGGCATATATCACATTGGTAGATGCGCAGGTGAACGAGCCTCTGATAGTGTGGCTGATGTGATGATGTGACAGAGACAAACACCTACAAGATCTCTATCATGCATTCCTACAACTACAATACCCACCTGCTGAAGTGAAGAAACAGACTGACAGAGCCAGAAGAGTACCCAGAAGTCACCTACTACAGGACAGGCCCAACAAAGAAAATAACAGAACGCCACTAGCCATCACCTTCAGCCCCCAACTAAAACCTCTCCAACGCATCATCAAGGATCTACAACCTATCCTGAAGGACGACCCATCACTCTCACAGATCTTGGGAGACAGGCCAGTCCTTGCTTACAGACAGCCCCCCAACCTGAAGCAAATACTCACCAGCAACCACACACCACACAACAGAACCACTAACCCAGGAACCTATCCTTGCAACAAAGCCCATTGCCAACTCTGTCCACATATCTATTCAGGGGACAAACCATCATAGGGCCTAATCACATCAGCCACACTATCAGAGGCTCGTTCACCTGCGCATCTACCAATGTGATATTTCCAATCATGTGCCAGCAATGCCCCTTTGTCATGTACATTGGTCAAACTGGACAGTCCTCTACGTAAATTGTTATGTCTACACATTGTTTCATTTCTCTGGGTGTGTATATCATCTCCCCTCTGATTTTCCACCAAATGCATCCGATGAAGTGAGCTGTAGCTCACGAAAGCGTATGCTCAAATAAATTTGTTAGTCTCTAAGGTGCCACAAGTAGTCCTTTTATTTTGTGAATACAGACTAACAGACTGCTACTCTGAAATTCTCAGGTTTCAGAGTAGCAGCCGTTGTAGTCTGTATTCTCAAAAAGAAAAGGAGTACTTGTGGCACCTTAGAGACTAACAAATTTATTAGAGCATAAGCTTTCGTGAAGTGAGCTGTAGCTCACGAAAGCTTATGCTCTAATAAATTTGTTAGTCTCTAAGGTGCCACAAGTACTCCTTTTCTTTTTACTCTGAAATCTGACATCCACCACACCTGTGTCCCTGCACATCCCTTTCCTCAGACCCATGGCCTGGGATCTCCAGAGGTAACACAGTTGTGGGATTCATTGTGCTGTGTTGGTCCCAATTATCCCATGTCCTGCTGACCAGGTGCATGATTCCAGCAGGGGTCCCTTTTCCTTAGGAGCTTAGCTCCAGCATGTCCGTCTTTGGCCATCACACTCTGATGGCATTAGATCCAGCCGCCACTAGATGGCACTCTTGTTTCTGACAAAAATGAAACAATCCTTTCTCCAGCTGTGATAAAGTGAGGTTAAAGGTGGGGTTGAGTCAGTAGCTCTGGTCTGGTCAGCATGGTTCTGCTGTAGCTTTGATCTGATTAGTGTGGGAATGCTAGAGCTCTGCCCCAGCTGGATCTGGGAAAGCTGCAGAGTAAGTCCTGTAGGGCTTCTACGCTGCAATTAAAAAACCGCGGCTGGCCCGTGACAGTTGACTCGGGCTAAGGGGATGTTTAATTGCTGTGTAGATGTTTGGGCTCATGCTGGCTGCAGCCCAAGCTCTGAGACCCTCTCACCTTGCAGCCTCCCAGAGCCTGGGCTCCAGCCCAAGCCTGAACGTCTACACCGCAATTAAAAGCCCTGTAGCCTGAGCCCCATGAACCTGAGTCTGCTGTCACAGGCCAGCTGTGGGTGTTTAATTGCAGTGCAGAGGTAGGGTTTGATATTGACATATTTTGGTGTGGTGATGAGGAGAAAGAACTTGCACTTTTCCAACAGTGCTGGTGCACTTCATGGCTTCACTGGAGCCATCTGGCACAGTACGTGTGGGGAAGCCATGGGGAAATCTAGCTCTCTCTTTATCTATGTATGCTTTCTACATCACTCATCACCAGGACATTGGACAGTAACAGTAATGTATCTAGGTGAAGTCAACCCCAGGTAAGGGGGATAGTGCTGATCTCACCTCAAGGTAGAAGCTACCTGCCCTTGTCTTCACCAGGATTTTGCAGTGAGAGAGCTAATCTACATTAGTGATCCCACAGTAAGAATACCCCTTGTTTAGCAATGAAGACAAAGCCACAGTGCCTGGGACACTGATTCCAACATGTGCAGCTGAAGAAAGTGTTTGTTGCAGTTATAGCATTGACGGTTAAAGGTCGGGGGTTAATGAAAGGTCAGAACAAATCAGGTTTCATATTTTGGTTAGAGACAGAGACAAAGGAATTTGCCCAAAGCTGTAAAGGCCCCAGCAAGAGTCATTTCACCCTGATTCCCAGCCTTTTGCTGTTTATCTCTGTTCTCCTAAAAGTGCCGAGAGGGTAAAAATCTAATGGGATTAGTTCTGTCATGTTAAACTGCAAATGCAATGCAGGTTTTAGCATTAGCACAGGCAGATAACTAAGCTCTGAGGAAAGGAGGGGAAAGGGAGAGGGAGAAAGGAAGAGAGCAAGAAAGAAGAGTGAGGGGAAGAGAATGATAAAATGAGTATTTGTTTATGGAGTGTTTGTGTGTGTGTGACACGAGAGAGAGAGAGAGAGAGAGAGAGACTGAACTGAGTGATGGTTTGTAGTGATAATAGCTTTATCTAATAGTCATTAATTAGTTACTGAGTCATGGCACTGCTTTACATGTAGCGAGCGATTGTTCTAGTTGACAGATTCACACCCCTGAGAAAGTGTGAAAATGTAGCTCTTTGATACCAGTAATAGGCACCTTGGCAATATGATAGATAGACAGAAGGAATAAAGAATGTGATTCTATTCCTAGCAAAGTGAATTGGCCAGATTTCATACAGGCAGGGACGGTTCAGTGCTTGATGGTGTCAGACACAAGTGCCAGTGATCTCTGGATAATTAACATGTGGAAATAAATGGAAAGACAGAGAGGGAAAAGTAAAGGTGAATCAATAGTTCACCAGCATTCAATTGTATTTGCTCATTTAAAATGCAGTCACTCCTCTTGCAGTGTCAGGAATGCCCCGGACTTGGCAGTTTCATACTGGAGGCATCCCTTTTAACTCCTTACCCATCTATAAACAATAGATCAGTGAAAGAGTTGTAAGAATTACTCGCTGCAAATAATTTATAGCATGGGGTAGGGCATTTTTTTTCATTGAGTAATAATTCATGATTTTTTCCTATTTATGACCAATTCTGAGAAGTGAAAACAAAATTACTGCACTATCATGACTGAGCTGAAAGTCTCTGACAGTATTACCTGGAGCAATACATACACATGCTGTTTGTCATCAGTCTTTAAGACTCCCACTCCTCCAAACCATATGGGCAACGCCAAGTATTCAGGTGACTGGAAGGTCTGATTGTGGGCAGGCTGCAGGCAGGGAGACAGGCTGATGGCACTCGTGGTTCATTAGGAAGACTGGTTGAATGGTGGCAGGAGGGAGGGTTGAGAATTACAGTTCTACTTGATTGATTTATTTTTCAGTTTTTAAAAAGGCGCCCATGAAAGTTGCCTGCTGGCGACAATAGAGCATGTTCGTTAAAATCATATCAAATTAATTAATCAAAGCAAATGAATTAGTATTAATTTATTCCATTTCAGTGCTCAGAACAGTGCTAGGCACCTCTCTGTATAAGTAAACAGGCATGAGCCTCTAAGCAAATGGCTTTCCCCATCCTGCTCCTAACAGTGATATAATATTAAAGCTAAGGTGAAACTTTATTATCAGTTGAGTTAAAACCCCATTGGACATTGATAGGTGTGAATTCACCCTTCAATTAACATACATTTAAGTATAAGCCATTACCTAAGACAAATGGAACTCACGAAAGCTTATGCTTAAATAAATTTGTTAGTCTCTAAGATGCCATAAGTACTCCTTTTCTTTTTGTAAGTACAGTGTGACCCTGGAAAAAGCTAGAGACTTTTTGAGTCTGGTGTTGGCTAATGGTGCTTGCAGGCTATAAGCTAAGAAACCATTCCATTTCTTCTTAGTTCCTTCTGCATTCAGAGACACAGGCCTTTGTACATTCCTGTAAATAAGCAAGATGGCATCAAAGAAAATCCCACAATCTAACAAACAATCAAACATCCCCAGGGCCCTAAATTTTTACTAGCTGTCACCTCAAATAGGAGCACCACAGGATCCACTTTCCAAGGAGAGAGCTTGTGAGCTGGTATTCCTATTGACCCAAGATGGAGCAAATAATGGGGGTTCTTGCAGAAATCACCAAGCGCCAACAGGATTTCAAACAAGCCCCAAAACAGGAGCTGAAGATATCACAAAAGGTTTAAACCAAAGCCTGGAGGTTTTACAAAGGAACTAAAACAGAATCTGGAGGCTGAGGGTTGCCTTGCAGTCAGAGGTCAAATCTCTGTTGGAGCAACTACAAAATGTCCAGACAGGTTGGGAAGCCCAGCTGCAAATCTCCCAGGCTAAAATGGCAAGACAGAAAAGAGGTGACCAACAACCTAAGTTCCATAGACCAGATGTTTTTCCATAAAATATTGGATACCAGGCAATCTGTAGCCAACCTGGAACTTGCTACCAGAGATGAGCTGCAGATAGGACTTAAGAACTGAAAATTCAGCTCCAGAAGGAAATCAAAGGGTCACAGAACACCATGGAAGGCAGCCACCTGGGTGAGAAATTGAGCCAGCCAGAGGACTTGGGTAAGACCAGACCAACAATTTTCTACCCATTTGTAACTCACAGAGGTCCAAAGGGGAGAGATTGGGCTGTCCCAGCTCAAATAATGCAAAAGCCCCACTATCTTGGAGGGGAAAACTCCCTGGGAAGCTTATTTGGTTCAGTTCAACTTTATAGCTCAAATAAATGGCGGGGAGGAGGGACAGAAAGGGGGCTTACTAGCAGCCAACTTTGGTGACCCAGCTCTGATGGTGCTACAGAACTTACCGCCAGAAAAGGGACTGAGTTCTCCAAACCTGGTACAAGCCCTGAACATATGGTTTATAGCTAAGCTGCCCAGGGCACAGCTGAGATCTAGAAGGAGAGGGAAAGAAGAAACCCCTCCTTAACTGGCAGAGGACCTGTAGAGATGTATGTTCCTGGCATATCCAGGTACAACCAGCCTTCCAGAATAGGCTGGCAATGGACCAATTTATAGATGTTCAGCTGGACTTGGATTCGCAGATCAAGATCAGCAAAAGGAGGCCAAAGACACCCCAGGAGGCTGTGGAATTTGCCCCAGAACTTGAATCTTTCCTTGAGGCCATGCACCAGAAGAGTAAGCAGCTAGTTGTGAGGATGATGGAAGCTGATTGCCATAACACCTGGAAGTACAGTTCTGTGCCTAATATATATGATGAAGGAGGGGATTCTAATCTGTTTAATGACCATATTGAACAATTAGAACAAATGATCTATTTGGTTTGTAAAACAAGGGAAATTAGCAATAATGCAAAAATTAAAGGAAATGGTTCAGTTAAATGCTGGTACTGAAAGAAAATTGGCCACAAAAAAAATCGCAATAAATTAAAGTCGGGCCAAGACAGACTGTCATAAGTGTCTAGTTAAAGCGGCTCTCCCATTCAGGAAATGGGGGGAGCACCAAGCTGAAGGAGCAAAGCTTGGAAGAGGTACAAGGATCAGCCCCACAGGTTTTGTTTATATCTGGGCAGCTAAAGGGCAATAATGGGAGTTTGGCTATTGAGGGCATATCAGGATGTGTGATGAGTATAGGGATAGTGGACGCTGGCTCAAACATAATAGTTATTAGACCAAACACACTAAAAAGGCTAGGAAACAAGGGAACTTGTTCACCAGAACTGAACCATCTGATTGATCTGAATGGAGACAGTGACTGGGTAAAGGGCAACCATCTAAAAAGTGGGAAAATTGGGTTTGAAGATTGGACCTCTGAAATTCAAGCAAGAAGTCTGGATGGCTGAAATAATGGATGAGCTAATAATTGGCTTAGATTTCATTATAGCTAATAATTGTGGAATCAGTGCTAGGAAGGGTGTCTGACAAATACAGTCTGTGGAAATTCCCTTGAAAGATATGGCCCAGGTGAGTCAATGGTTTGTAGGCAACTGGTATGCAGTGAACAAATTGTCCTGCCCATGCGGGCAGAAACCACTATAACAGAAACCTACTGTGCTAGCTTTCCAGAAAGGGAAAGATGGCAAGTAGTTGAAACCTGTCTTGAGACCAAGAGTCTTGGGGGAATCTTAGCTGAATCAGGACCAGGTTCCTGTTCCTTGGCTGAATGTTAGTGACAGGCAGCACATAGTAAAAGAAGGGAAATCATTTCAATGGGCTGCGGGGTGTGATTTTGCATTTTCATAGGTGAAAAAGCTCTTGTGACTTAATCTGTCTTGGGATATCCATGTTTCAAAACCCTTTCATATTGGACACAGATGCAGTGCTTCCAGTTATGGGGCAGGATGTCAGCTTGGTTTGCCCCCTGAATCTAAGAGTATTGCGTGTGGAAGTGAGGCTAGAAAAGTTGTTTCAGAGGTGAATCCCCCAGTCAGACAGAGTAGGTAGATTATGCCTCAGACAGCAAATTCCTGAGAAACAATACATTAGAATATAAGAACAGCCAAAGATCCATCTTGCCCAGTATCCTGTCTTCCGACAGTGGCCAATGCCAAGTGCCCCAGAGGGAATGAACAGAACAGGTAATCAAGTGATCCATTCCCTGTCGCTCATTCCCAGCTTCTGGCAAACAGAAGCTAGGGACACCACCCCTGCCCATTCTGGCTAACAACCATTGATGGACCTTTCCTCCATGAATTTATCTAGTTATTTTTTGAACGCTGTTAGAGTCTTGGCTTGACCTTCACGACATCCTTTGGCAAGGAGTTCCACAGGTTGACTGTGAGTTGTGTGAAAAAATACTTCTTTTTGTGTTCCTCAGGCTGACTGAAAGGGATCCCTCCTTGGCATTTGACAGGAAGTCCAGGGAGAAAAAAGCCCCAGATCTGGTTGAGAACAAAATTTGTTTATGTTGTTGATGTGAAACTATCCTGACAGAAAGATACTGTACATATGTAAATATGTAACCATGTATTATTTTTAATTTGTTAAATTATTTATTTTTTTCTGTTTGGGATGGGTTGTTGTTAGGTGTCACCATTTTAGGCCTCATCGGGATGATAAGCAAAGCTGAGATGGGGGTGTTGTTATGAGCTGAATGAAACCTTGTTATGGGTTGAGTTAAAACCCCATTAAGACTTCCCACCTAACAGTAAGCATAAGCCCCCACCTAAAACAAAAGGCATGTGTGAACTCACCCAGGAGCTCTTGGCTGAGTATTGTTTTGGGTATGTGTGTGTGTGTGTGTGTGTGTGTGTGTGGGAAGAGAGATCTCACAGAAACTGAGAACAGAGGAGAACCGGCAGAGAGAGAGACAGCCTGATAAGCTGAAAGCATGGTGGCTGACCCTGGATGAAACCTGGAAAGAGGCTTATTGACCAGGGGAGCAGGCTAAAACAGTGCTCTTTCTGCTGTGAGCAAAAGAAGCTGTTTCCTGCTATTTGATTCCTCTGCACTCAGGATGTTGTGCCTTCTTTGTAAATAAACACAACTGCATCAAAGAAATACCTAATTATCACCAATTTCTGCACCCAGCTGGAACACCCACAGGGCCTCAAACCTTGACTGGTCACTTGAGTCACAAATGGGCAAAAACAGTTACACACACTAGGTTTGCTCCAAACCTCCGCTTCTGGCTGTGTTTGCCTTTATGGCTAACTTTATATTAAGGTTTTGTTATTATACGAATGTGAGAGACATGAGCAGCCTGCATTAGAGATGGTTAACAAGCACATCAGTAGAAGGTATTATAGGTTATAAGCCACTGTTATAAATAATGTATTGCCCTGCTGGAGCATATCATCTATAACAATTGATTAACCAGCTATTAAAACATCTATTATTCAATTATTAAACCTTTGTAACTATTTATAAATGGAACCTTAATATAAAGTGTGACTTAACTTAAATGGCAACAAAATATAAACCTCAGCCTAACCTTTCTTTTGCACTTAACTGCTTTCCCAGAAGAACCTCTTCTGTCCCTGGCCCTAGTTCCCTCTGCCTCAGATAGAAACTCAAATTCTTTTAAACTCCTGGGTTGAAGCTATAGGACCACCTGTTCTAGGGCAGTTCAGCATAAATAAGTCTGCCCTCTAAGCAGCAGGCTATAGGTTCTTGCCTTGAAGATTTATATTAGACATAGCACAATGAGTAGGGGTAATAGGATGGGGAGGGGCAAAGGCAAGAAAGGATGAGGGTGACAGTAACACGGTCCTGTGGTAATTTGGAATTAGTCATGCTCCCTTGCATGGAGCTTCAGTTCCAGGTGTTTTCAGGAGTTAGTACTTGATATATAGATAGAAATGGAACCTAGAGGAGAGATTGGAATGAGGAGAGTGAAGTGGCCAGTGGATGATAAATGGGAGAGCATTCCAAATGTAGGGGGCACCACAAACAGACTCATCCCCACCATGCAGAACAAATAACGTCACCCTCAGGAAAGACTGAACTGACGGCCTTTAACTGAGCCAAGAATGGCAACCAACAGTTTGCAATTATCTTTCAAAATTCATGGATGGCAATGACAGGAGAGATTCCAGAGGACAGGAAGAGGGCAAATATTGTGCCAATCTATAAAAAGGGGAACAAGGACAACCCGGGGAATAACAGACCAATCATCTTAACTTCAGTACCAGGAAAGATAATGAAGCAAATAATCAAGCAATCAATTTGCAAACACCTAGAAGATAATAAGGTGATAAGTAACAGTCAGCTTGGATTTGTCAGAAACAGATCATATCAAAGCAACCTAATAGCTTTCTTTGATAAGGTAACAAGCCTTTTGGATGGGGGGAAGCGGTAGATGTCATATATCTTGACTTTAGTAAGGCTTTTGATACTGTCCCACATGACCTTCTCATAAACAAACTTTGGAAACACAACCTAGATGAAGCTACTATAAAGTGGGGGCATAACTGGTTGGAAACCATTCCCAAAAAGTAGTTATCAGTGGTTCACAGTCAGGCTGGAAGGGCATATCAAGTGGGGTCCTGGATGGGTCCAGTTCTGTTCAATATCTTCATAAATTATGTAGATAATGGCATAGAGAGTACATTTATAAAGTTTGTGGAGGATACCAAGCTGGGAGGAGTTGCAAGGACTTCAGAGGATAGGATTAAAATTCAAAATGATCTGGACAAACTAGAGAAATGGTCTGAAGTAAATAGGATGAAATTCAATAAGGGCAAATGCAAAGTACTCCACTTAGAAAGGAACAATCACTTGCACACATACAAAATGGGAAATGACTGCCTAGGAAGGAGCAATGCAGAAAGGGATCTGGGGGTCATAGCAGATCACAAGCTAAATATGAGTCAACAGTGTAACACTGTTGCAAAATAAAGCAAACATTATTAGCAGGAGTGTTGTAAGCAAGACACAAGAAGTAATTCTTCCACTTTACTCTGTCCTGATAAGGCCTCAGCTGGAGTATTGTATCCAGTTCTGGGAGCTACATTTCACTAGGGTGACCATATGTCCCATTTTGGCTGGGACAGTCTCCTTTTTAGGCCCTGTCCCGCTGTCCTGACTTTTTTTTGACAAAACTGGGCATTTGTCCTGTTTACTCTTGCCAACTGATCATCAGCCCTGCACACAGGGTGGGGAAAGGGAAGGCTCGGACCAGCCCCACATGAAGAGGGAGAGGGAGCTGGGGTGGGGGGGTTGTGGGCTGGCAGCAAGGGGCCTCAGAGGACCAGCCCCACATGTGGGGGAGTGAGGGGGTCATAGGTGCCAGTGAGAAGGGGAGCTCAGGCCCGCCAACTTTCTGGATCCCAATAGGATTAAGAGGCTACAGTTTGAACCAGCTGTAGCTGCTTCCAAGTGGTCCTCAAGGATAGTGTGACAATTTAGTGAATGCACAAACTTCAAGCCATGAAGAGCAGGTATTTTTGTGATGCTTTTGTTAGGACCAGGCAGGTAATTTCTTTCCTTTAACAATATACAAAGTGATATGGGGCTTGGCATCAGAAAACCCAGTTAACTCTCTAGATGCTGAGCTCTTCTGGATAATTATAACTTTAAAATGGGCCCTGCAAAAGTATGCCCATGAATAACATCAATACCTTAAACACCAACTCCCTCCTTTTCTAGAGGGTTATTGCAAAGAAATTGAACTTTCAGGCTATTCAGCTAGAAAGATCATACAGTAGGAAATAGCCACTACAGAAGAATCCCCAAAAGTTTTACAGATTTGAAAAAAAATCACCAAAAGTAATTTCCTGTAAATATGTCACTGTTTCTTTCCCTAGTGGTTCCTGCTGGCTACAGCAATGAGCTCTCCAGCAATGGTCAATGTAGGCATGCTGGCACAGACTCCAGGCGTCTCAGCAGTAATAGCTTAATCGGGCTGCAAACCCTATTGCTAGGTAGCATGAATATTAGCACTCCTGCAGTGGTGCACCCTAGTATAGTAGGTTTCAGAGTAGCAGCCGAGTTAGTCTGTATTTGCAAAAAGAAAAGGAGTACTTGTGGCACCTTAGAGACTAACAAATTTATTTGACCTTAGTATAGTAGCTGCTATCATGGACGTGTGAAAATAATGAGATGCCAAATTGCCAGCATGAGTAGAAGCACAAAAGAAAATATAGTTGTGAATATTCCCAGTTCTATTACCTAGTAGAATAAAGTTGCTTTTTCTAAAAAGAGATCCTGCTTCCCCATGACTTATTTTTCCCAGTTTTTTAGCTGTTTGGCAGACTCTAGGGATGGCTGAATGAGACACTTCAGGTCTCTGGTCTTGACCTTTCCAGAATTTAGCAGCTTCTCTCATCTGGAGATCCAACTAGTCCCTTTTATGAGTTAATGTAGCAGCTGTGAAGCTATTTCTTACTGTGGAGCATAAAAGCTATTTTTACTTATTATTTTCATTATGGTAACTCCAAGAGACCCCAGTCAGGGATCAGGGTCTCCTTCCGCTAGGCACTGAACACACATATAACAAAAAGATAGATCTAGAGCTAGACAGTTTCAGGAACTCTCTACACTTGGAAAATGATCTATTGCTAACCAATGGTTGTCAACAACAGGCGTTCCCCATTTCCCTCCTCCCCCACAAACTGCTAATAGAGATGGGTTCAAATTGTTTTCAGCACCACTCCAGTAATCATGATATACACCATAGCCCTCTAAATCTCAGTCATGCTTTCTGTACAGCTACTAAAACTGGATTGGTCCCATCCAGACAGGAGTCAAAACATTCTCATTACCAGTGCAGGGGGCCTAAACAATCTCTACACAGGTTGTTTTCCAAGTGTGGAGAGATCTTTAAAGTAGGGCTCCACATTTTCAGAAATAAGAAACTACAGAATTGGCAGTGAGATTCACCTTACCCAGAATAGTACTCCCAAATCTGCATTTTGCTTTTTTAAACTATATTTGTAGAATTTACTGTTGCAGAGAAAATCTTGAAAATGTCCCACAGTGTAACCAATGCACTAAACTGTTCCTGTGTTTGCAGAGAGCCTAAAACAATACTCCAAGAAATGTGAATTGCTATGATCATATCAATGGAGCCATCTTGAACCTAAAGATGACATTGTTAACTATTTCACTGGTGAACACTGTTGCAAAACAATGTGTTTATTTTACAAATCTAAACTGCTTCCCACCCACCTCCTATGCCAAAAGGCTTGATGATTCCAAATCCAGCTACCAAACCCTTTTCTGACAGCTTCTATTGTGCAGTTAGACATTGTCAATACAAAACTCTGTTACAATTTGAAACCTGCAAATGTGGGGATGTCAGATAAATGAATTTAATATCAATATTGGTAACACATAGCCTACTGTTCTGGCTGGATTATTCATTATCATATTTAATTCAGTTTTTTAAAAACTTAATTTTATAATGTACATGAAGGTGCCACAGAATTTCCACTCTCCTGCACTAGAGTGCCACATTATCCAAGGACTTTAACATGGAATTTAGATCCAATTTGCTGTGGATTACACAGGGGTTTGCCTTAAAGTGCAAACTTTCCAGAAGAATTTCTTCATGTCTCCTCTGTCCCAAGATCCCCTTAATGCCAACTAACAAGGTGGTTACAGGAATGTCCCATTTCTAGTGGGTACATTCTGGCATCAAAGAATATCATGTGAGGTCTTAAATGAAAGCCAGGATCACACACTGGTCAATACCATTGTGAAATGTATATACCAATACTTTGTATGGATAAAAAGAAAAGGAGTACTTGTGGCACCTTAGAGACTAACAAATTTATTAGAGCATAAGCTTTCGTGAGCTACAGCTCACTTCATCGGATGCATTTGGTGGAAGTTTTTTTTTTTTTTCCACCAAATGCATCCGATGAAGTGAGCTGTAGCTCACGAAAGCTTATGCTCTAATAAATTTGTTAGTCTCTAAGGTGCCACAAGTACTCCTTTTCTTTTTGCGAATACAGACTAACACGGCTGCTACTCTGAAATTTGTATGGATAGTTTCAAATCTGTTATCAAGACAGAATTGACAAACAGGTTTTCTGTCAGGCAGGGATGTTTATTCACCTGTCTCTCTGTTGAGATGCAGATTAAGCATTGTAAATTAACACAATGGATATCCATTTACATGAGAAGTCAGCAGGGAGATGTGAAATCAATAGAGAAGCAGCACACAGGAAAATAAGCCCGGGGTTCTTATCCTTACTGAGTAGAGACAATGAACTTTCAAGATATAAGTAAAAGGCAAAGAAGATGCCCCTTTATCCTGCACCAGGAAGTAAATGAGCAGTGCATTTACAGTCATGAAAATGAGATCTCAGCCAACCTTGGTTGAAATGTGAACAAGTCCATAGGTCCAGGACTTATAATGCATCCCAGGCTGATGTGATTGCAGAGCCATTGGCCATTATCTTTGAAAATTTGTGATCAGGGGAGGTCCCGGACGATTGGAAAAAGGCAAATATATTTTATAAATATAAAAAATAAAAAATTTAAAAAATAAATAGTGCCCATATTTTAAAAAGGGAAGAAAGAGAACCCTGGGAACTACAGACTGGTCAGCCCCACTTCAGTCCCCAGCATGGAGCAGGTCCTTAAGGAATCCATTTTGAAGCACTTGGAGGAGAGGAAGGGATTCAGGAACAGTCAGCATGGATTCACCAAGGGCAAGTCATGCCTGACCAACCTGATTGCCTTCTATGATGAGATAACTGGCTCTGTAGATATGGGGAAAGCAGTGGATACGATATATCTTGACTTTAGCAAAGCTTTTGATTTTGTCTCCCACAGTATTCTTGCCAGCAAGTTAAAAAAGTACGGATTGGATGAATGGACTATAAGGTGGATAAGAAGCTGGCTAGATTGTTGGGCTCAATGGGTAGTGATCAATGGCTCAATATCTAGTTGGCAGCCAGTATCAAGCGGAGTACCCCAAGGGTCGGTCCTGGGGCTGGTTTTGTTCAACATCTTTACCAATTATCTGGATGATAGGATTAATTACCCATCATAAGCTCTCAGACGACACTAAGCTGGGGGGAGAGGTAGATAGGCTGGAGAGTAGGGATAGGGTCCAAAGTGACCTAGACAAATTGGAGGATTGGGCCAAAAAAAATCTGATGCGGTTCAACAAGGACAAGTGCAGAGTCCTGCACTTAGGAAGGAAGAATCCCATGCACTGCTACAGGCTGCGGACGGACTGTAAGCAGCAGTTCTGCAGACTTGGGGATTACAGTGGACGAGAAGCTGGATATGAGTCAGCAATGTGCCCTCATTGCCAAGAAGGCCAACGACATATTGGGCTGTACTAGTAGAAGCATTGCCAGCAGATCGAGGGAAGTGATTATTCCCCTCTATTCAGCACTGGTGAGGCCACACCTGGAGTAGTGTGTCCAGTTTTGGTCCCCCCACTACAAAAGGGATGTGGACAAACTGGAGAGAGTCCAATGGAGGGCAATGAAAATGATTACAGGGTTGGATATTAGGAAATACTATTTTACTAGGACGGTGGTGAAGCACTGGAATGGGTTACCTAGGGAGGTGGTGGAATCTCCATCCTTAGAGATTTTTACGGCCTGACTTGACAAAGCTTGGCTGGGATGATTTAGTTGGTGTTGGTCCTGCTTTGAGCAGGGGGTTAGACTAGATGACCTCCTAAGGTCTCGTCTAACCCTAATAGTCTATGATTCTATGAAACTCTGCAGAGGATGTTGTGGGGTGAGGTAAACTTCTTTAGACAGGAGGTAAGCCTGTTAAGATTAGTCTCCAGAAAGCATGTTATGATTTTGTTTTATACGTAACCTTTTAATTCCATTATTCTTACTCGCTATCTCTTGAAACCTTGGTAATAAACTTATCCTTGTTTTCACTATCAATATATCTAAGTGCTGTGATATTAAGCAAGGGGCTGATCTTGAGTTGAATCATATAAGCTGGTGTGTACATTATTCGCTGGGGGACAGCACACTTGGTATTTCGGTGAGTGTTCAGTGGATAAGGAGCTGGTTCAAAGGGATTCAGGGACTGGGATATACCTACTGTTAACCTGAAAACAAAAGGCTAGCATTTCCCAGAGGAGAATGCTTGGGTGAGTAATAGGCTGGTGGTGTCAGGGAGCTGACACCCAGCTAAGCATAAACAAATGTCCCTCATGCTGGAGGCAGGGGGCTAACAAAGTGACTCACAGTCCTTGGTACCCTGAGAACCAACACACCCCATACATAGGATGAAATTCACCCTTGTCCAGAGGACAAGCAAAAAGTCAATGCTTTAGTCTCTCTCATGCCCTATTTGGAAAATGTAAGTAGTGGACAGATCCTTTGCATGGGGAAGATTTCACCCAGACAGATGCTGGGGGAGTCTGTGATCAGTGTGTGGCTGCACAATTTGAAGAGAAGAGTTGAGTCAAGCTAAGCAGACCAGGAATGGTGTAGGACAGGATGGAGTCACAGAGTATAGGTAAAGAGTTATTATGTTGCTAAAAGGACTCTTATTTGCAGGACTTCCATTAGTGACCTCTGGGTTGTCACAGCAATAGGACTTTGTATCCATAGCAGCATCATTTAGGGGTTTTGACAGTACAGTCAACTTCATGGCAAAGTAAAGTGAGATGAGTGTATGATGAGCCATCACTCAAGTTCAAGCCTCTGAGCTTTGTTAGAGTTCAAGCTAGGTTAGGGTGTATTATGCTACCATTACAGGTGTAAACAGTGGCACAAAGTCAAGGCCATTGAATACAAGTTTCTCCACCAGAGGCTCCTCACAGAGAGCAATTCTCCAAAGGCCACTATTTTAAATGAACCAGGATTTTATATTAATATATTTCACAAATTAACACTGTGGCCCATGATCAATTATACTGACGTGACAAACTGAAGGGTGTGTGTGTGAAGCGTGTGAGCACAGATGGTGTCTGGGGGAAAGAGAGGGCTTGTGCACATGGTGTTTGGGTGTATCCATGTAGGCAAGTGAAGACTGTTGCTTGATTGCGTGTTTCTTACCTTCAGCTGTCATTCCTCCCTTCTCAATACAAGAGGCAGAACTCCTGAAGGAGGGAGAAGACCAGGGTAACTGAGATGAGATGTACTGGGGACTCTTCAGGAGTGGATGCACTGCTTTATGCACCCACATTAATGTCTGATTATCCCACCACTCTGCCATGAGTAAAATCATGGCATGGATCAGCAGCATAGCCTTCTACCACTTGTCACCAAGCTTCTGGCCCAGCGTCATAGGAGATGGTCAAGTAGTAATATGCCTATGAAATCCTGCTTGTAAATTAATTACTCTGAACATATGCAGGATGGTAATGCAAATGAGAGGCAGTATGCACAGTGAGTTAATACAGTAACTAAAGGTTTAAATGGAGTTCATATGAATTAATGTGCTCCCATAGGTCAGAAATGCCTGGAATTGGTCGAGTGATACTTTGTTGCAACTAATTAATATAATAATTATATAAATAAGCAATAATGCTACAATCATCCAGCCTACACCTGGTTAGCAACCTGGGCAGAATAGTTTGAGGGTTCCTGCTGTTTCTCAACTGGTGATCTGAACTCCTTGGCAGTTAAACAATTTTGGAGAAACACCAATGAGGTGATTTATGATTCTTCAACCCAGAATAGGGACTGAGGCCCAGATCCTCAAAGGGATTAGGCACCTAACTTCTATTGAAACCAATGGAACTTAGATAGGGTGACCAGATAACAAGTGTGAAAAATTGGGACAGGAGGTGGGGGATAATAGGTACCTATATAAGACAAAGCCCCACGTATTGGGATTGTCCCTATAAAATTGAGAGTTAGGTGCCTAAACCCCTTTGATGATCTGGGCCTGAGCCCTGAGGTAGGATGTGAAGATGATTAATTAATGCTTTTACAGCACTTTGAACGCACAAAGCTCTATATTACCAGTGAGTATTGCTACAGTTTAAGTGCAGACAGATCTGGATGAAGGAAATGCTTGATGTATCTGCTAGAAAACTGGGGAAATAGAGGGATTTGTATGTTTTGAGTCTAGTTTCTGTGGTGAGGAGGTAAGCACAAAGAGCCATAACTAGAGAACTCCCTGGCTGGGAAGTCCCTCTATATTATCCTGGTCCTCTCTGGTAACTGTTGAGGACCAGGAACTCTATAACCACTCCACAGCATCCACGATAGGGACTTTCATTATCATCCATATTTCCATTCTCAGAACTTTCTGAGACTCCTTTAGACTAAATATTGTAGACTTGGTTTCAGAATCCACCCACAATTGTTTCCCCCCCCACACACACACTCCCAAGCTGATTTTGAGCTATTGGAGGGTGAAGAATGCATTTTTCCAGTATTTCATTATGCTCACCAGGAACTCAGCTATGGCTGAATAAAAATTCCTCTAAATGTTGCATGGAAATGGTCCCTACAGAGGAATCATGGAGGGAAGGAGATAAACCCTCAGAAGTCATAAGCGATTTGAAAAAAATCACTTCTGAACATACTCAAGAGGTACCTGCTAAGGTTATAGCAGAACCTACCAACACCCCACCCACTTTGTGACATCCAATGTTGGAACTCCCACCTGTTTTGCCCAAGAAGTTACTATTCCCAGGTTTTTTAGGGAAAATCTGGGGGAGAAAATTAGTGCACGTCACACTGATAGCAGAATTCTCCAAAAGGTGCACACTAAGGCCCTGATTTTCTGATCCTGAGTAAAAGTACCAGTTGGCCATGTGAGAGAAAATCCTACTGGATGTTAGCTAAACTTAATTTACTGTGTGGCTAGCTAAACTTAATTTACCCATATGCAAGCTCAAAATGGCATTTTGTGTGTGGGCATTTGGCAGCATGCATGCAAAGACGGCACATTTAAATTATAGCCTATGTTTCTATCTACTCCTGTTGCTGATGCTCTCATCTGCTTTCTTCTTAGAGGTGCTGCTTTCCTGTTAACGCAGCTTGGCAGAAAAAATAGCAGGGACTTGCCAACCCATTCACTTCAGTGGCCCTGGATCACTACTCTCAAGACCTCCAGACATCTCAGTGAGAGAGGAACTCCAGAGCATAGTTAGCACAATTTCAGTGTCAACATGCAGAGGCCCTTTGTATCTTTCCCACATTTTGGGAGGGGAGGGGATAGGGTGTTTGCTGTCTTATTAAAAACAAGGCAATGAAATGCAAAAACACTCTCTCTCAGGTACCTATCTGGCTCCCAACACTGTGCATTACTAGAACCTTGTGAGGACAGGTTTAAACACAAACACACTGCCCCTTCTGCAATGCCCATAATAAATGAATTATGCCAGTACTAAATCATTTCTATTAGGCTTTCTAGTATTAAAAACAACATACTAACCTATGGAGGTGGTCACATGCATAACATGACAGAACAAATTATCCTGTTGTGATGATAACCTTTACCCTTCCCCATCCAGCCATCCATCCAGCCATCCTCTGCCCCAACGTTTCCCCCACAACCCACTCATTTAAAATTTACATTGCATTCTCTTTCAGGCATGGACAGTAATTTTCGATGAGTTCTGTAAAGTTCCCATCATGCCTTTGTGTACCATGAAATAATAATAAAATAAGAATAGAATGCAAAAGTTTAGTAATAGTACTTAGTAATATTAACTCACCCACACTGCACATAATACTTTTGATTAATAGTTATGCTATTAAATGTCACCTGAATATGTACAGTATGAACAAAGTAACGTTACTATGGCTTTGATTTAGCAAAGTGCTTCAAGTAAGTGCTTAGGTGCTCTGCTGACCTGTGCCTTGTGAGAGCTTTTATTTCTTCATGCCCTGATTTTCTGCATCTAAATGTGTAACCTTAACATTACTTTAAATATACATACATTTGGCCATAGAAAATTGCTGTACCTTTGCGTGTGGGCTTTCCAGGTAGGCAGAATAAATGTCCCGCAATGTCTACTCACAGGGAGAGATTATCTAGATTGATGTTAATGGGGAAGGGGAGTGGTGCTGGTTGTTACAAGCACCATTTCAGATAGTATATGCCAGAGTGTTTTGTTGGGATAACAGTTGCGCTCTGCCTAGGATGGAGTACATGCTGCTAGCATATGAACAGCATTCTATTTGAATCTCTAACTAAACCACCAGAAACACCACCCTTCACGTTTAAATATATCTGTTTCATACAACTGGATACGTACATGCATGTCCTGGTATTGGCTGGTTCTCTGGAAACAGAACCACCAGAACTGGTATTGTCTTCTTCTGCCAGAAACTGAGACATGGATGGCCAGGCCCAGTGGTTGGTGCAGTGGCAGTTAGCCTAAGAACCAGAGCCAGTGGTCAATGCTGGAATCAGGAGTTAATAGCAGACTCAGAAGAAGGCAAGCACAGGGCTGGCAACTAGGCTGGAAAAAGCTAAGGCCTATGGTATCTGTCACCGCTATCAAGCAGGGGAGTGCACCAAGCCATGAAGTGACATTAGGCAGATTGAGTGGCTGTTTCTCCCTGTGAGGCTTAAATACCTGCTCTGAGAGTCACCAGACCAGCTCCTGACTTGTGGATTTGCTAGAGCCTAGCACAGAAATGATTCATCACTGCATGTGGCTTAATCAGGCTCTAGTTTATCACCTCACAGGTTCTCTGGGAATGGGCATGACTTTACCAGGTTGGAACTGGTACTGGCTGGTTCTCTGGAATGGGTGTGTCTCCCAAGCAGGCACTGGTGTTAGCTGGTTCTCTGGGAATGGATGCCATTAGTTGGTGTTGAGCTAACATGAACTGTGCCAATGAAAACAAAAAGGTAGTTTTCCAGCTTTTTGGTAAAAGCACAGTCTGTGAGTGCTGATCCACACTGGAGACCTCTGTCTGGGTGTGCCACCAGTCAGGTAAGGAAGGACAATGAATAACTGAAGAAGTTCCTAAACTGAATTGTGGAGAGAGCTGGCTGATGCTGGCGCCTCATTTCCAACTGCCAAAATTGAAAAAAAAAAAAAAAAACCTAAAGATATAGTAAGGTTGCCAACTCTTGCAATTTTATCATGAGTCTTCCAATATTTGGTGTTTTACTTAAATTCCCAGGTCCAGGAAACTATCTAACTGGCTTAGGGTATGTCTATACCTCAATAAAACACTGGTGTCTGGCCCATTTCAGCTGAGTCAAGCTAATAGGGCTATAAAATTACAGTATAGATGTTTGGGCTCAGGCTGAAGCCCAAGTCCTGGGACCCGCTGAGGGGGAGGGTCCCAGAGCTCACTCTCCAGCCAGAGCCCAAATGTCTACCCTGCAATTTTATATCCCCACAGCCTGAGCCAGCTGATGCAGGCCAGCTTTACCTTATTGCAGTGTAGATTTACCCTTAGATACTTGTATGGCCACTATTACCACAGTATCCAAGCACTTTAGAAGTTCTAATGGACTTATCCTCATAGCACCACTAGGAAGTACTATTATCTCCCTTCGGCAGATGGCAAATGGTGGCACAGAGAGGCTAAGGCTCAGATCTTCAAAGGTGTTTAGGCTCCAAAGTTCCATTGATTTCAGTGAAAGTTAGGAGTCTAAACACCCTTGTGGAGCTGGGCCTAGGTGACTTGACAAGGTCCCACTGGCAGTCTGTGAAAGAGAGAGTCTTGAGCTCAGCGCTCCTAACAGGCAATCTAATATCCTGATTTTAAACCAATCTCATGATCTGGGGGTGTGTGACCCATGACTTTACTGGGGGTTGGCAATACTGGATTCAGTACTTTCCTAACATCATTTGTCCCAGAGAAGTCATCTCGTCCCCAGTAGGAAGATAGGTTTCAGAGTAGCAGCCGTGTTAGTCTGTATCCGCAAAAAGAAAAGGAGGACTTGTGGCACCTTAGAGACTAGCAAATTTATTTGAGCATAAACTTTTGTGAGCTACAGCTCATTTCATCAGATGCATCCGATGAAGTGAGCTGTAGCTCACGAAAGTTTGTGCTCAAATAAATATGTTAGTCTCTAAAGTGCCACAAGTCCTCCTTTTTTTTTTTTTTTTTAAGTAGGAAGATAGATGCTCTGAACCCTAGTGAAAGGGGGAGAGGAGGCAGAGGCAGCACAGCTGTGAAAGGAAGAGGAGATGGGGCTCACACGATGGCAAATGAGAGGGAAGACAGACATACAACAATCTCTCCCTTAAAGTGCCACGAAAAGATCTGAGAACCCCTGTATCATTGGAATGGAAAGAGAGCAGCTAGGAGATCACCTTATCTGTGTGCATCAGCTTCTGCTAAATCACTGCTTTTACCCCTCCGGTGTCCCAAGAAGAGTGAGAGGATCTTTTGCATGAACATGGATTGAAAAGAACCACTTCCCTTCCCTTCTCCTAAGCAGGAGACCCCACTTGCTAGGTGTATCATTCCTCTGCTAGGAAATCGGGGGGAGCAATTTTCATTTTAAAAGGAGTCTCTTTTGAGACAGTTTCCTGCTGGGAAAAGGAGTCTTTTTTAGAAATGGAAACATCACATCAAACAATATCTCCAGAAAGCTGAGGGCTGCTGATGTCACAACGCCTACTGGTGCCCATTCTGTTGTCAGCCCACTTCCACCGTTCCAGGTGGGATGTGGTTGAAAGGAACAATACAAGAAACGAATGCATTGTTTAAAGTGACCCAAATGAAAATTCCAATCCATTCACACATCATAGTCTAAGCCCACCTTCTCAGTCACCCGACCCCACTGATTTACTTTACACCTTCAGTGAGTAAACCCAAGGAAGGCAGGAATTACCTAGCATGGGCCCAGTGGGTAAAATTAAAGTAATGAGGTGAAATGAAGCAAAAGAAACGTGAAGTGAATGGGGACCGGGGAACCAAACTGTGAGATCGGTGAAAGAGCGGAATCATCTCATAAGGAGAGTCACGCCAGCCTCTTCGTCCGGGGGGACATTTAAAACTGACAGTCAAAGCCTAGGAGAATGGACTTCAAGGAACAATCGGTGTCCTGCAAGGAAGGGAGTGGGCAGGACTAGATGGTATCTAATACATATTTCCAGCTGTCCTCTCTACAATACTTCAGTGGTAGATTCATACAGCCCTGCTCTTTAATATCATACCAGTGACACACAATAAGCATGATCCACAACAGCTCATGATTACACATCCCAGATTTCCCAGTGTCTTTGTACACACATGTCCTTAAACCCTTGTCCAATCACCACCTAGCCCCTTGTAATTGCTCCTCGCTCCCCTTCCCTCCTGTTTTGTTGTCTCCATCAGTGTCAGCTCTGCCGGACAGCAACCGTGTGGGCCCAGTTTGTACAGCGCCCAGCACATTGTAACAAAGGAGATGCCTACGCACTTGCTCTCCGTCTAGGAGGAAGGAAGAGGAACGATCCCGGGTTTGCTTGATAATGACACTGCCCCCTGTCCTCCCGACCCTGATTTATGTCCTATGTGCCCCTGAGTCCCGCGCTAACTGTAAGGGAGTCACGGGTGCTAGCTCCACAGCCCAGACTGCTCCTTAACGGTGCCCGCGGCCAGGCGCCCGGCGAAAGCAGTGCTACGCCAAGCCCCGGGCTGAGTAGGCCCTCATGCTGCAGAGGGGAAGCGTCCCCGTGTCCCCAGAGCACCCCTCCGTACCCGGGGAACCGAGACTTGCGGGGCAGCCAGGTGAGTGCCACATGCTTTGCTGGGTGCTGTTATGGGGGCGGGGAGATGAGAGTCTCTAGTGGCGATTGCCCGTGAGGCTGCAGGCGGGGGGGAAAGGCGAGGGGACCAGTGGAAGTCGCTGGGGCCGGATTGCGGGGTCCCCTAGGCGAGAACTGCCTCCTGCGCTGGGTGCCAGTCTAACGTGGCTGTAGGCTGGATCCGAATTAGGTGCTACCCATTGTGGCTCTTTCCTGAGAGCCGCTTCCCAGGGCGATCCGAATCTTACTGGCCCGGCGTGGGCGCTGCCCCGAGCGGCGGGGCCGGCTGGTGGAATCTGGGTTAGTCCCGTTCCCCGCAGCAGCTGGAGCGGTTCGCTGGCTGCTAGAGCCCCCCTCCCCGCTTCCCAGATGTTGCGCCAAGAGACAGCTACTAAAGGCGCGAGAGAAGCGCAGAAAAGCCATATTTAGGCAAATGGAGCCCCGGAAAGTTGATCGAGAGACAGCGCGTCCTCAGCCCGCCGCGCCAAAGCCCGTGAGCCCCTTCCCCGACCCCGGAGCCTCGGTCCCTTCTTGGGACGAACCTAGAAAAGCGGGGAAGCGCCAGAGCCCGAGGCTGCCAGCTGCCCTGAGAACCCCCGCTATGTGCAGCGACGGGGGCAGACCCCACCCCTTTGACCACCTCTACCCCGGCGCGATCGCCTCCCCCACCGCGCCCGCCTCCGCCCCGTCCAACTACACCCCCAAGGTAGCGGGCACGTCCCTGCCTAGGAGCAGAGGGCGCTTGGGGAGTGGGCGGGCCGCGGGGGAATCACCCCCCACTATGCAATCTGCGCTCTCCCCCGCCCCCCTGCAAACTCCTGGGCCAAGGGCACCCCGGGCGCCCGCTCCGGCTGGAGGGCTCAGCGTAGTAAGCAGGAGCCCGGCGGAGAGCTGAAGAGACACGCGCGCTCGGCCCGGGCCAAAGGGCAGCCAACGCCCGGCCGGGGCATCGCTCTGTGCACTCCGCCTCCGCGCGCCGCGCACGGCCAGAGGGGAGCAGCTCACTCACCGGGCGCCCCCCACGGCCTTAGCGCTGCGGCGCCGGTGCCGTTCTCAAAGGCCATGGCGCGTCTTCCCGCCCGCCGGGCGGTGCTCGCGGCTGGGGGGCTGGTGCCGATGGAAGGAGCGCGAAGGAGCCCCAGGCGCCGGAGTCCGCTTCATGGGACGCTCCCTCGGGCAGTTCCCTCGCCGCCGCCGGCTGGCTCCGCTCTCGGCAGCCGGGGCTGCGCCGGGAAGGCGAAGGGAGCCGGAGCCGGAGCCGGAGCCGGGCCGGCGTGGCGTGGCGTGGCGTGGCCGGCGCTCCCGCCGGGGCCGCCCCGCGCCCAGCCCAGCCCAGCCCAGCCCAGATGTGCCGCCCTCTCGCGCTAACTAGCGCGCGCCCACTTTTCTCCCCCGCGCAGAACAAAAAGAAAAAGCAAAAGCAGCGAGGCAGCCCCGGCACCATGACGTAATGGAGCCTCCGCCAATCACAGCGGGGCTGCGAGCGCTACTTTCCCCTCTCACCCAACCTGGGGGGACCGTGGCTCGCCGCTGGCACATCACTGGGCAGGGCCCGGGCGGCGGGAGCTCAGGGTCGTGCCCCCCCATTACTTGCCTTTGTCTGAGGCGCCGTCCCAGAAGCCGCCGGCCCCAGGTGCTCCCTGGGGGCAGGGCACAGGCCGCCTTGGCTCCCGTGTGAATGGCCTCGGGGGGCCCCAATTCAGCCGCTGTGGCCGGGGAGGGGGGAGGACTCTGAGCTGACGGGCCGGCGCTAGGGACCGAGTGCGTTGCCCACGGGGCGCCCAGAGCGCGGCGGCCCAGGGCCCAGGATCTGCCTCGCCCTGCTGGGGCGGGAGCCAGGCCGGACTCCGGTGGCAGCGGCTCTCCGGGATCCGGAGAGAGACAGCCTTGCCCCCCGCCCCCCCGGCAGAGGGCTTGGGATCCGTTACGGAGACATCTGGCCAAGGGCTAATGAGATTAGCTCCCTAACTAAAGATTAATTGAGTCTTGGCCGCCTGCTTCCAAACCCCTGTTCTCCCGGCTCCCCCTTGGGACAGCGAGCTCGGCCTCTCGCTGCGCAGCTCACCGGGGACCCCAGAGCTCAGGCAGACTCGGCTCTGGGGCACTTTCAGGGGCTAATCCTGGCTGTGTGATCTCCGCTCCGGGGTGCGTAGTGTCCGGTTAGATACCCAGACTGCCGGGCCCACAGAGCCGGAGGGGCGTGGGCAGGGGGTTAGGGGAGCGGACTCTGATGGCAGGGCCATTCTCGGCGCCCTGGGACAGGAAGCAGCTCCGGGGCAGCCTCTGTCCTGCCTGCTCCCCCGCGCCCCGCACCCGACGTTCAGCCCAGAGCGCATTGACAGGGGACGGAGGTAACCTCGCCAGTGGCTGGGTTTCCATGATCGAAGTGACTCCTGGCAGACTCCGCGGTCTGCTCGGGGATCGCTCTCCCCGAGCCAGAGACTCCGGGAGGCGCCGAGATGCACAAACTGGCTGCGCACAAAGAAGCCACACACAATAAGGAGTCGATGAGTTGAACATCTCGCTTCATAGGTTTCAGAGTAGCAGCCGTGTTAGTCTGTATTCGCAAAAAGAAAAGGAGTACTTGTGGCACCTTAGAGACTAACAAATTTATTAGAGCATAAGCTTTCGTGAGCTACAGCTCACTCCATCGCATGCATCTCGCTTCATGTCACCGCTCCCCCAAAGCCCATTCTGCTCTAATAGCTGGGAAGCGATCCTGGCTGATTGGACCTGACTGCGCCTCCAGGTCAAGGGGTTTAGGAAATGGAACCCCGCCTGTTACACAGTTCATAGCCATGAACCCGCCTCGTCAGGCCAGGAGAGGATTTTCTAATTTCTCGAACATCTCCCCTTCTCTAGCCAACCACCCCGGCGCTCTGCTGGAATATGCAGAAAGAATATACAGGTGGCGAAGAGAGGAGGAGATTCGGAACAATTTCCAGCAGTTTAATTGAGCAACAAAGGTGAAGCGTTCATCTCCCAAACGGAGGTGTATCCCTGAGCTTGCGGATGTGATGGAACCCCACTGGAACAGAACCCCTGCACTGCAACAGGACCCTACAGAGAGAATCCAAGCACCGCAAGGGAGCCCCACAGAGAACATTTGCCTCCCAAGAGAATCCTGCATGAGAACATCTGCACCTCAACAGAACCTGCGCAGAACCCTTGCACTGCAACAGAACCCAGATCCTGTAAGAAAACCTTCCACAGAAACCGCTCACTGCAACCGCACCCCACACAAGACCCCAGCACTGCAACAGAACTGCAGGAGATCCCTGCGCTAAACCAGAATCCCCGTGTTCCAACAGAACCCAGCACAGCAGCCTGGCCCTGCACCAGAGCCCCACCACTGCAACAGAACCTCTCAAAATGTCCCTGCCCTGCAACAGAACCCCCCTCCAAGAATATAGTGTCACGTTCTTTTTTAATCATGGCCTCCCTCGCTTTTCTCAGCACCAGGCTAGGTTATGCACTCCTGTGCTGAGTCCTCAAATGCTCCGCCAGTGTAACCGATCAGGCAGCAGAGAGATCAGTGATGCTATAATAATCATTAAAAAAAGCACAGAGAAAGAAAAGAAATCACAAAAGAAGCAGCTGTTCACATTTCAGCAGCTGACACATTGATTTGAAACCCTGTAATTTCACCTGACGCTCATTTCAAATATTTATGGGTAATTTTTTCCTCCCCACTCCCCACTTTGCCTTCTATTTCAGAAAATATCGGTGGGGATTCCACTCCCCCCAAAAAATTCTATTCTAAAGTCAAAAGTTTTCCTGGGTGTTTTAAATAAGTTATTCAAAGGTCTTCGACGTCATCTCCCCTCTAGTCTGGCTGAAAAGCTACCAGCCTCAGTTCAGCACCAAGGACAGAGGTACGCACGGGAGGTAGATGGGGGCGCTGAGCTTGTATGGCTCAGGGGCCGACACGTGGAATCACGGACAGGCATTTCTAGCATTTTGAACGCCGCGGATCGGTAGGAAAGTTGGTAGCAGAAAAACCTGGTGAAGAGGTTCCATGGGAAGAGGCCTCGCGACCATAGACAACCCCATGCTCCCCAGTTTAGCCATTGGAGATGGTCCTTCTTGGAAACCCACTCCAATCCCTGAAGCCTACAGCTCTTTAAAAAGCTTTATATAATCAAACTGATCGATGTAGTTCATTTACATCTAGCGCTAGTGTTCTGCATCTTCGCCTGCACGTGAGAAAGGAGACCATGGCTCTTTTTCCCATGTAGGATTAGGGATAGGCTACAGCGGATGCCTGGGAATCCCCGATTCATATCCCTCCACTGCAGGGAGGGCAGGGCTGGGTAGGTTTCTTGCCTCTGCTGGAGTCCATTCTCCTCGCTGGACACTGATAAACCAGCACGGCCACAGAGGATTTATCTAAATCCGGTGAGCAAGATGTTTGCTTTTGAAATGGACCAGGGCCGCCCTCGAGGGCAAGGATTTTTCAAAGACAAGACCGCCTCCCCTCAAAACATTGTAATCGAGGGCTCCTTTCTTGCTCCCTCATATGCTCGGCTTTCAAACGCTCGGTATATTTTCCCAGGGACAAAACATCAAAACACAGTTTCATAAAATCTGATTTACCCCATAGTGTTGCCTTCTCTCGTGTAGCTATGACAGCGGTTTTGTTAGGGAGGAAAAACAAATAAAAAGATTTCTCAACCCCTCCCTCCTCTCCTCTCGCATATACCCTTCCCCGCTGGAGCACACACACCCATCCACCCACACCCCTTTCTCCCTCCTCTTTGTCTCCACACACGTACACACACTCTCTGCAGGTTTCAGAGTAGCAGACGCCCCCTCCCTTTTCTGCACCCTTTCTCTCTCCCCCGCACGCACAACCCCTCAGCGCCCCCACACACACACCACCTACCTTTGGGACAGAGGAGTTATCACAGGCTAAGGGAGACAATTCTGAGGAAGCCCTTTGTTAAAATACTGGCAGTATTTCATAGTCTCAGGATTGCAGGAGAAACGGGCCCAGCCTGCGGTGCCCCCTCCCTGGAATCTCCTGCCCTGAGAAGGGGGGAGATTTCTGAGTCACAGCAAAGATAATGTTGCATTGTAATTTAGACAATTTTCTTTGCTGACACAATTCTAAGGCTGGAATTTTCAATGCATCACTCGGCACCCTGAAAAGGTCAAGCAGGCAAGTCACTTGTATGAATTCCCATTGTGTTGTTCCCTGTCAGCACCAAGAGGATCCTCCTCCTCTGGCTAGTGCAGGGGCCACAGACAAGCTCACCACGGGCTAGTTCCTGGAACTTCTCAGTTAGTGCCAGTTGCAAGGCTGTTTGCAGGTGCCTTCTCTTCTGCCTCATCTGGAATTATCCAAATGGAATTATTTCCTAGTGCTAGGGCCAGGTTCTCAGCTGGTGCAAACCAGCATAGCCCTATTGACTTCAGTGGAGTTATGCTGATTTATATGAGAAAGATCTGGCCCACAGTTTTTAAGCTTGTGTCAGAAAGCTGCCTCCTACCACTACCCCCTCCTTCCCCCCACAAATAACCCACACCCAGCTAAGGGGACATGCCACATAGAATCATAGAATATCAGGTTTGGAAGAGACCTCAGGAGGTCATCTGCTCAAAGCAACCCCCTGCTCAAAGCAGGACCAATCCCCAACTAAATCAACAGGTATATTAGCCTGTTGTAGTGGCTGGTGGGATGGCTAAAAGGAAGACAAACAGTCAGGGTTTATGTTACCAGGCCTTGTCCAGCAGGGTCTCAGATCACATCTACACTATAAACTTTGGTCAATGCAAGTTTTTTTTGGCATAAAGCCACTGCAGTTAGCACATTGCTTGTGCTCATGTGCACTTGACTCCTTGTGTGGGCATTGCACATGTTCACCAGGAGTGCCTGTGTTAATGCACAGTGCAATGAACCATGGGCAGGTATCCCAATGTGCAATCTGCCACTATCCAGCGCATTATTTTTGGGGAAGTTTTGGCAATGCATGGTGGGGCTGAAGCGAGTTGTACAGGGAGCAAGGGAGCTTGCTAGTGTGCAACTGTCTCCATCCCATAATGTCATCCATACCACATAATTTTCACACCTTTTCTCAAAATTCCACAAACCCACACAGTCCACCTTGCTGTCCGCCACCTCTGACAGAAGCATGGAGCCTGCACAACTCTGCGCTTTTGTCAAAAGGATGCACAATCCTCCTGTATTTGCAGAACCTAAAGAAGAACCAAATCAGTGGGGAGCATGACAATTTCTTGGTGGACTAATTGCTGTGGGTCATAGCAAGAACCAATTCAAGCTTGTTGGGGGCATTGATGAAGGAGCTGCAGATGGTGGAGTGCCACTTTTGGGTCCAAGAAACAAGCACTGACTGGAGGAACTGCATTGTAATATGGGCTTGGAATAATGAGCAGTGGCTGCAGAACTTTTGGATGCACAAAGCCACATTCCTGGATCTGTGTGCCAAGCTCGCCCCAGCCATCTAGCACAGGGTCACCAAAATGAGAACTGTACTGACAGTGGAGAAATGAGTGGTAATCCCCTGTGGAAAGCATTTTGGAGTTGGAAATCCACTGCAAGGGCCATTGTCATGAAAGTGTGCAAAAGTGTGAAAGTTAATTGCTTCCTGGTATACAGGACTGTGACTCTCGGCAATATACAGGATCTATTGGATGTATTTACAGAAATGGGGTTCCTGATTGGCATTGGGGTGATAGACAACATGCATATCTCTATTCTGGCACTAGACCACCTTGCCACAGAGTACATCAACAGAGAGGGCTACTTTTCTATGGTTATGCAAGCACTGGTGGATCACTGGGGATGCTTCAACAACGTCAATGTGGGCTGGTCAGGGGAGGTGTCTGACACTTGCATCTTTAAGAACACAGGACTGTTCAGAAAGCTACAAGTAGTTTTCTTCCCAGCTGGCAGATTACCACTGGAAATGTTGAAATGCCAACAGTGATCCATGGGACCCAGCCTATCCCCTCTTCCCCAGGCTCAAGAAGCCATACACTGGCCAACTTTACAGCACCAAGGAAAGATTCAACTACCCACTCAGCAGGTGCAGAATTACATTTGAATGTGCTTTTGGTAGATTGAAGGGATGCTGGCATTGTTGACTCTCAAGATTGGATCTAAATGAGCAAAATATCTCAACAGTTATAGATGCCTGATGTGTCCTGCATAATATCTGTGAAGCAAATGGGGAAAGTTTCTGCTGGGATGGAGGGCAGAAGTGAAGAGACTGTCTGCTCAGTTTGAACAGCCAGACGCAAGGGCTCTTAGAAGAGCTTAACATGGAGCGATACAGTTTAGGGAGGGGCTTGCAAAGAGCACTTTAACTATGAGCCACAGTAATGCATTGTGGTGCACTGTACTCTACCTGTCCCCAATGTTTTGGGGTCTGTTTGGAATTGTGTGGTGTTTGGTGTAGGTTTATGACTATAGCACTGTCAATGCAGCTGTTAATTTTGCAGTGCTTGCTGTACATTTATGGTGATTTCACTGTTTGTTACTGCTCCTATGAGCTATATTACATTGTACTGTAACAAGTAATGGGTTGCTTTCAAAACTGCTAGGCACTCTGCAGCATATGTTGTGAACTAATAAAGATTAATTATGTTCCAAATAATATAATTTTATTCAGTAACAAAACAGGTGAAAAGATAAAATCATGGCAATTTTAAAGCAAATACATTATAAACTTAATAAATTAAGATAAACTTTTGAAGGGAAAAGAACATTCATATCCATTTTAGCTACACCTACGCTAACCATGGCTTTCACAGGTCCGTGTATGTGAAGCTGTAGTTGTCTTTAATGTCCCTGGAGTGGAGTGGTAGGGGGAGGTCAGCGGCCCCTGATGCCACATGGAATATTGAAGGGGGGGTAGGAAGGTGCTGCAATGGAGTCCCCCATGGACTGCATAGGAAGGCGAGCCCAAGATTGTTGAACCTGCAGGTCCCCAAGAGTTAGAAGCATCTGTGTTTGCTTCCAGAGAAGCCCCATTATGTCCTGGTGCATCTCCCTCTCCTTTTCCTGTGGGGACTCTAGGGCTTTCTCCTCTCCACTCTTTCCTTCTCCAGGCTGTCTGCAACATTCACCTGCCAGGCCCTATGCTCATGGTCTAAGTCAGCACTAGCTTGCAGGATCTCATTGAAATTGTTATCCCGAGTCCTCTTCTTTCTCCTCCTTGTCTGACCCAGGCATTCCATGGGTGTGCAGGAGGACCTCCTCAAGGCTACAGTGACAGCAAGTGCAGACAAAACACACAGAGGTACCATTGTCAGTCTACTCACAACGGAAAGCAAAACTTAAGATTCAGAACTCCCTTTCCTTGCTCCCTGTAACTTTTAAACAAGACATGCTCATTGATACTTCTGCTTGGGAGAGCTTGTGCATGGCGCCACTCACAGCACCAGCCCTGGTGAGTGTGGGCTGCCTGGGTGAGAGAAATGAGAAGAGAATTGCTTGGTTGTATGAAACTCTGAGTGTAGGGCAATGGCACTGAGTACTGGCACCATTTTCTGGAGGCAGTGGTGATTGTAGCTGATATCTCACTCCTAGGGGTAACAAAGGCACAGATGCTGGTGGTGTCCCAAAGCCTCCCTATGTTGTTAGTCTGTGTACTGCATGGTGCCTGCTGTAGTTATCACTGACTGGTGTGTGAAAGTGTCCTACTGTAAAGGAAGAAATAAGGCTGCCATCCCTAGAACTCTCCAGGAGAGCATTGCAGAGTACTTCCATGACAGTTTCATCAAGCTCTCTCAGGATGGTTCAAGGGACATCCCTGGGTACATAAACAAACTGCTCCACATGGCCCCCCCCTTGCCTAACTCTACAGGGGAATGAGAAGCAGAGAACAGCTCTACCTCTCTTTATGTTGTAACATATCTCTTCTAGTATAAGTAAATTAAAGAAAAGTCAGTCACTCAGTCCTATTGAAGTTGGGGATGCCATCATTGTAATGGGAAATAAATGTACACACTTACTGGAGGATGCTTCTCCTGCATCTGGCTCATCCCTGCTCAACTGCCAGGACTAACTGGTCTGCAGTGAAATCTCACAAAGGTCCTGGCTTGCATAGCTGGACCTCCTGGTTGCATGTCTCCCATCCTCCTTCTCTTTCTCCTCCACCTTCATCTCTTCCTCACTGTTCAAGCCAGTGGCCTGTGGCTCGGGCTCCCTGGAGGTATCAACAATGGTTTTCAGGGTGGTGGTGGGGTCTCTGCCAAGTATGGCATGCAACACTTTGTAAAAGCAGCAGGTCTGTGGGTCAGCACCAGTTGAGTGTTGGCCTTCCTTGCCTTCTGATATGCTTTCACTTCCACATGGCACTGCTGCTGATACCTGCATCCCTTGTGCAATCTGTTCATAGATGTCAACATTTCTACAGCTGCTCCGTAGCTGTGCTTGCACAGGCTTTTCTCCACACAAGCCCAGGAGATCCAATATCTCCTCTCTACTCCAAGCCAGAGTGCAGCTGGAATGTGTAGCCAGCATGGGCACTTGGGCAGTGGCATACAACAATGGAAGCTGCTAAGTGTGCTTGCCAAGCTGGACAATCAGGAAAGGGCATTTCAAAAATTCACAGAGCTTTAAAGGAGGGGTGGTAGGCCTTGCAGTTTACATAACCTCTGAGAACTGGAGTTCACAACTGTGACCAGAGCAGTCAGTGTCAGGTATTGTGATACAGCTGCTGGAGGACTGTTAGGGTTGACAGAGGTAACAGAGTGTCTATACATGTGCTGTGTCAACTCATTATAGTAGCCCTGGCTCAATTCTGCTTGGAGATGTGGTGTTACTACATTGGCATAACAGGGCGCTTACATCGGGGGGAGAGAAATTTAAAGTGTAGACACATGCACAGTTAGTTTGACTCAAAGCAGATTATGTTAACCTAATTTTGTAGTGTAGACCAGGCCTCAGGCTCAGCAATGCATACATGGTTAGATTAACATGAGCAAATCAAAAGACATAAACACCTCTGGGAAGAAAGAAGATCTATCATGAGCTACCTAAGATAAGACATTCTGTCTCTGAGGCTGGATTGTATGTGGGATGAGATGGGGACAAGAGATCCAGTCAAGGCAGGTCACTGGGGAAGCCAACCAAGTGGCAGACAGCATGTCCTTTTTACCTGAAATAACTAAATTTCTGCATAGGCCAGGCCTGGTTGTAGTATAGCGCTGGGCTACTGTCCTTTCAAACTGGGGCTGCTATAGGTTTGCATGGCAAAAGAAAAAATCCACTGACAGTTACACTATCCTGACAGTCCACCAGCCCTTTACATTTCACCAAAGTCTTCGGTCAATCAATTACCTCCCCCACAGCAACAAAAACCCCAGAGAAAACTTTAAGAAGTTTAGGAGGAAGGCAGCAGGCTGAGGAACTAGCTCAACATGTTCTGCTTCAAAGACAGTTATATTACCCAGTAGTTGTGTTATTTGACCGGGCTCCTGTTTAAAGCCTGGGCTTCCCATGGATAGAAATCAGACTGTAATGAACAGCAAGGAGTCTTCTTCCAGGGCTGATCAATCACCAAGATCAAAAAATTTAATCAGATTAAAAGGAAAAGCCTGTACTTTTAAACTTTTAACTCCCAACCTAGTTTTATTCAACCTCATTAGTCAAAAGAGCTCAGGTCTGCAAAAGTAAACATCTCCCCATGTGTAATCTGAGGAGAAATGGCTGTTGCTTCAATTACTTTGGAATGTTAATGTACTTGTTGCTGTTTCACCACCTGTTAGTAAGTTACATTGGTCACATTCTTCTTCACTCAGAATACAAAATGACGTTTCTTTCTCTCATAAGCCATTTGGATGGATGAACTGGCCAACGAGAAGTGGTGATTAACTACATCTCTCTCTCCCAAGCTCCTGGCAATCTGGATTGTTGCCCACTCAGCCCCACTACTTGCAGATGTCCCCAAGATGCTAAGACATTTCATATTTTGCCACATCCTGGGATGGAATCTTCCACTGACTTAAGTGAAATGATCCTAAATCCAAGAAAACTCTGTGGAAATGTAATGGCTACACAGGCCCATTAAATGATGGAGTTTGTAGACCCACCAATGTTAAATGTGGGCCAGAGACTTACCCACATATTTTCTGTAGTAATGTATTATTCTTTTCCAGCACAGAATAGATTCCTCTTACAATTCTCAAGACCACACTTCTGAGTTTGTAGATCTACTGGGTGGGACCATTTGTGTGTTTTAAATTGGAATGGCAGCATATAAGAAGTTTTATTTAGTCCAGTTTTATAGTCAATTGCATAGGGCCTTAAAGTGTAATCTTCTTGAGGCAGGGTTCTTGGCACCTTATTACTTTGTAATTCAGTGCTATATAAACAATATAACAAATACCAATAATTATTGTTACAACTCCCAGACTCCGCTTGCTACTCAGCCTCTGGGGCCTTGTTCAGAACTTGCCAATTTTCTTCCTGTACTAATGTGTATTAGTATATATCTAAGAGTTCATCAATGACTGGTTTCACTTCAGACTTACTACCTCTCTGAAAGGAGGATATTCTCCCTTGAAAACAAAGGCCTGTAACATGCCCAGCCACTGGCCATTGGTTGATTTACAGACCCATGTTCATCCAGCTGGCAGTTAAAAAAAGAACATTTAATGTCATAAGGAAGAAAGAGTAGAAAGTAGTCATGGAGCTGGCTGTGTTTCATGTAACTGTGTGTCTCTGTTCTCTTTCTTCATCATCACATTTCTATCAGCTATTTTCAGTTGGCTTCCTTTTTATAGCCTTTCCCATAAGCTTCACTATAGCTCTGTCTGACCAGTAATTTCTTCTTCTCCATTATCTGTTGGCAAGAATCCACCAAGATCCTCTTACTCTAAATCTCCTCTATTCCCAAATCATTTTATACTCTTGTAAATCTTCAAATCCACTTTGCCCTTTGATCACTTAACCCAGTGGTATATAGGCTCCTGAAGATCCTAAGGTTAAGTAGGCTAAAAGGCAGATGACCATTATGATCATTTAGTTGGACCTCCAGCATAACACAGGCAGCTGAATTTCACCCAGTACCTCCTGCATAAATCCCAGTGATTGTATTAGCAGGTAGCTTTTAGAAAGCCAGTCAGCCTGGGTTCAGTTCCCAGAGCTAGCACTCATTCCTTGTGTGACCTTAAGCCTGTCTGTGCCTTAGTTCCTCATGTGTGAAATGAAGAGACGCCTTCCTTTCACGCACCTTGTCTGTCTGATTGCCAGGGACTGTATCTCACTATGGGTCTGTAACCCACACAGCACAAGGGACTCCTGATCATGGCTTGGGTCTCGAGATGCTACCGTAATACACATAAACAAGAGTCATAACCATATACCAGCCCTTAGCGGCTGGTGAGTTACAAAGAGATTCCGGTGACAAGGGCCCTGGGCCTGTTTCCCTCAGCATGGTAACTTCCCGCAGGGGGCATGGCTGCTTCCTAATACCAGCCCTTTCAACCTGAAGAAACATCGTCCATCGCTCAGAGGGGCAGCCCGGTTAGTCTATAGCCACAAAAACAAGGAGGAAGCCGATGGCACCTTACAGACTAACCGATTTATTTGGGCATAAGCTTATGTGGGTAAACCCCCCCACACACACACTTCTTCTCCATGCAGCTGAAGAAGTGGGGTTATTTACCCAGGGAATCTTATTCCCAAATATATTTGTTAATAAATTAGTGTGTAATTCGTGGCGCCAGGACAGCCTTGCCTCCCCCTCGTGTCTGGGGAGCATCCTTCTCACCGCCTTTGTATGCCCCCCATAGTCCCCTCCTTTGCCCCTCACCGAGCTCCCCAGTGAAATCTCCTTGGCTCGGGCTCCCCCAGTGCGCTGGGCTGGGGGGCAGCGCCAATGTGGGAAGAGCCTGGTTCCGCCCCGAAGTGTCCGGCGCAGGAGGCTGGCTCAGAGGAGGCGTGGGGGGGCAGGAGTGCAGCCCAGGGGTTGCGAAGGAGGTGACTGGGGAAGCGGGAGGTCCAGACCCACACGCGGCCCTTCTCAGGGCACCCCCGGCTGGAGCAAGCCGCCCAGCTTTAATATTCAGGCCCGGCCGGGGGTAAAGCGAGCGTGGCTGGCGACTCGAGGCGGGTATTTCCATTGCAAATGGCTCGTGATAACGCCCCGGAGCCAGCCCGGTGCGAAATGCTAATCCCGCCCGCAGCCGCAGAAGAGGAGTGGGGGGAGAGCCAGAGACTCCAGCCCGCCCCGGCGCCCCCCGAAGGGAGAGCGGCCCCGAGCCCCCGGCGCTGCTGCCAGGCAAAGGGCAGGAGACAACCGGAGCCCGGCCCCTGGAGCTGCGCTCCGCCCTGCAGCCCCGGGGGCGGATCGCCCAGCGCCCAGCCTGGCCCCGAGCAATACTGGGGGGGGGGGCGCTGTGATCCGCACACGGCGGTAGCCAGAGCTGCGCAGGCCGAGCTTCGGGGGTCCCGGGGAGGCCCGGGCACGCTGCCCTGCGAGCGCCAGCCGCCGGCTCCTCTGCCCCGAGCCCGCGATCCCCCCAGGACCGCCCGGGACTCTGGGGTGCTGCTCCCCGCAGCCCCATTCCCTGGGCACCGGCGGCCGCTCCCCCTCCAGCCACGGGGGCCCGAGGCCAGGGTGGGAGCCGGCCGCAGCGGAGTGGGCTGGCGGGGGGAACTGGCAAGTCCCTCCTGGGGCAGCACCCGCCGCTCCCGGCAAACCCCGAGCGGGAGCGGAGCTGCGGGGACACGGACCGAGGGAGCTGCGTTTCCACTCCCGGGCGGGACTCGGGCTGCTGCCTCCCTGAGCCAGGGGGCGCGGGCAGGTGTGAGCCCGAAGCCCCGGCCTCCCCGCCCCCCGCTCACAGCCCCGGCTCTCGCCCTCCAGCAGGTGCCGCCGCCCCCTCATTAGCGCGTAGGAGATGGGTCCTGGCCTGAGGGGGGACCCACTTATTCGGGTGTAAAGCCGGGAGTCGTGCCAGGGTCCGGGCGAGGAGGATCCGACTCCCGAGCGAAGCCCCTGGGAGCAGAGTGGCTGCACGGCTAGAGGCGAGGGAAGGGTTAAACCACGCGGCCTGGCCCCTGCAGCGCGGTCCCAGCACCCGAGGGGGGTGCTCCGGGCACAGCCGCACGCCGGTTGTTTGATCACATCCCGTAGCCGGCGCGCAGGGACCCAACGATCCAGCCCCCGGGCGTGTTGGGCAGCTCGCTTAAAACTCAGCTGTTCCCCCGCCTCCGGGGCTGCCCGCAAAGACGAGACAACGGGCGGGGGCGGGGGCGGGGGTTCAGCTAGGGAGAGCTGCCAGCCAGACCGCTCCGGAACCGACTCCTGTGTGGAGCCACGGCCCAGCTGCAACCCCAACAGCAGGAGGGTACCTCGCCCCCCGCCCCACGGGCCCTCCCCAGCCTGGCCCGAGGGACCATGGGCTGGGGAGGGGAGAGAGTTCAGTCTCCGGGGCCCATTTCTCTGCTGAGGCTGGCGCCAGGGAGGCCAGTTGGCTGTGAAGGGGGTTGTTGAGAGAGCTGTGGAAATGCATCCACTAATACAATTCACAGAAGCCACTGAGCACCCATAACAGGGGACCAGGGCTTGCTTGCGGTTTATCGTCGGGCTACATGAATACAGGGCAGAAGACCCTCGCTGTTGTAAAAGGTTGTACAGGGAGCCCCAGAGGTTGTGCGCTCTAGGGGCCCAGTTGGTGAGCTTGGGTGTCTAAAGTCAGAGGCGTAATTATCCCATTTCACAAAAAGAAAAAGAGAACTTGTGGCACCTGAGCACTCCCTTTCTTTTTGCGAATACAGACTAACACGGCTGCTACTCTGTATCCTATTTCAAGCTCTCAGCTGATTTAAGTGCCTGCACAGAGACTTAGGTGCTTAGTTGCTAGGCGCCCACGTTTGGAAATTAGGCCTGGCTTGTAATGTTAGCGTTTGTCAATGTTAGACAACTAGCAGCTATTTGTCAGTCAGACAAAGGAACACTGAAACATTTTTAGAGCACCGACTGGGGAATTTTGAAGACAATAGTTCTCTAAGCAAAACAGCAGATGAACTGTTAGGCTATTCTACATTTAAAGTGCCCTTCTCCAATATTGTTTAGACGAGTTACCATTTCTGGAACGCAGCCAGAAACAGGAAAATAGCGGAATCTTTCTTGATCTGATTTAGAAGCTTTTAGAGAGACAGTCTGAATCCAATTCAGAATGGTGCAGCCATAGCTCTTCCCTGATCTATTAGCAGCCAGTATGATCAAATCAGGCAGTTCATTCCCTGAGCAGTGCCTCACAAAGGGCCAAAGAAGTGGCATTTCACAGGGAGCCCCAGGATCCTGCAAGCATTTCCTCCTTGTCCAAGTAGATTGGTGGTCATGAATTCATGACTAATGAAGCTCTAAGTGAGCTACAAAGAGGATTTCTCCCTCCTGTTAGAATTAAATACAATATTCCACCCCCCCCATCCATATTCCACTCTCTTCATGTCAATGCTCATCTGCTGTTGGGATTTTAAAAGACTACTGCTGCTATTTTAAGGTTGCACTCAATTTTGTCACATTTACCATATAAGCACAAGTTGGAATATTTCAATATAATTGTTTTGCTGCCTTCTTCATTCTTGCAACTCTTATGGTTAATGGAGGGGTTAAGTGTCTCTGAATCACTCCTTTTATACTTTATTGTTCAACAAACCCCAACACTTCAAAATGTATGCTGGGGCTGCTTTATTGGTATTCCACTAACGTACAGCTTCCCATGCTGCAGCAGAGGAGAATCAGATCTCCCTAGTAAATATGAAACATTGGATCAATTACAGCCTCAATTAGGGACATTAAAGCCCACCCACATTGGAAGAAACACCAGTTCTAACAGAGATTCCCAACTTTCTCAGTCAACTGTACCAGTCCACCAGATACAGTAAGTCACAAAAAACAGAGAATCACTGTTCTAGAGCCTATGTGAGCTGCGCTGGGGAAACAAAAATATTGCTTAGGCTACAGTGACAACAAATTCTCATTTGCAACCACAATCATGCAACAACAGTCTTGGCACAGCTCCCACTTTCAGCATCAGCCAAAGAGTCTGGACTCTGCTGATTTGAGGCAGTGTGAGCATAATTACAATGTATACAGTAATGTCAATAGAGGCAAAAGCTGGTCCTTATGGGAGAGTTACTCAGAAATCTAATCAAGTAATCAGCTGTGCAGGGCTTGGGAACCAGGGCACTGTAGGGGAGTGAATGAAGAACAGAATTCACCTTGGGAAAAAACTGCACATTTCCATAATGTTCCATGTCTGATGACAATGAAGAACAAGTGGTTACACAAGTTTCTAACTACAAACCAAACCTTGGGAATTTACTGGGAATGTAACCTCCTCTCGTTAGTGATTGTAAACCAAACCATGTCCCATGTCTTGGGAAACTCTGGAAAGAAAGAGGAAGTATAGGAAAATCTCCCTTGTGCTAGGGAAAGGGCACACAGATCCTATACAGCTGCACCATAGTTATTGTCTGGCCAGAAGTAACATGCATCTCAATGACAGGAATAAACTAAAGGGCCAGATACTCAGCTGGTCTAAATCAGCCTAGTTCCATTGAAGTCAGTGTACCGAAGTCAATGGAGTGACAGCGACGTGCACCAACTGAGCATCTTCCCAAAATGTTGTTTGATCGTAAAACTTGGGATTTGTCGATGTGGAGACAAAAATAAGCTTAGAATGACCCAAAGCAGGGTCCCAAACGTCTCAGGCAATTGTCCCTCAGATCGAGAGCTCAGCTGCACCGTCAAGGCCTGCTAGCTCACAGTCAGTAGCACACACACTGTCCCATTTGTGCTGCTTCAAGCCCAAATCTTAATTTCAAGAGGCCCAAGCTCCTTTGGGGGCAGGTGGCTGTTTAGAGAAAAAGCAATTACATGAGTCAGGCATGCATCAGGGTCCCTGCTCAGAGGCTTATCATTCAGGTAGGGAAGGGGAATCTAGAGTACCCCTCACACAAGCCTTCAGTACCAGCACTATGCATGAACTAGTAGCTAGGCCCCATTGACCCAGAGAACCATGGTGCAAGCTGCTGTGTCCTGTGGGGGAAATGCACCCCAGGCAGGAGGGTAGCACAAGCCCTATGCACTACCTGAGTCCCATTCAAGCTCTGTTTCGAAGGCATAAATGGGACCTAAGTTATGCCTAGGCATTGCACTAGCACTCTGCACAGGAGGTGAATTTCCAAGTCATGCCATGAGCTGTTGCATTTGCTTGCAGCACCCTGGACAGAGAATTTAGAAGCATCACCTGTAATTAGGTTTCAGAGTAGCAGCCGTGTTAGTCTGTATTCGCAAAAAGAAAAGAAGTATTGTGGCACCTTAGAGACTAACAAATTTATTTGAGCATAAGCTTTCGTGAGCTACAGGCAGTGTTTGTATGAACTGATAACTCTAAACCAGCCATGTGATTCTCCCCTCTGCCCCGTCTGTCCCCTTGCAAAGGGAATGGGTCACCCTGAAGCCAGCTCTATAGCTTATAGCAACAAAAAGTAGCAAAACCATCATTTTCTGTTTCCAAGGCTGTGCTCCACTAGCCTGCAGGAGAGTCTCCCACTGCTCTGGCCATAGGATAGTAGGATGTTAGCAAGCAGGCTGTATACAGTCAGACATTGAGTCTACACACCAGTGGCTGGGTGGTAGTTCATGTAAGCTTCTCCAGGACAATTATTGCTAGAAATGTAAGAAGCCACTAGGATTTGGGCCAGGGTTCAGTGAACAGTTCAAGAGGTTTTGGCCAGCTGAGGGCTTCTGCCAATTTACTGTGAACCTGAAGGCTGCCTCTAAAAATGGAGCCACATTCATTTGCAGTATGAAGATGCAGCTCAAAGAGACTACAGGTCCCAGCATACAATGCAGCCAGGCACACAGATCCTGATGGGGCACCACACACTGCAACCTGTCCTCTCTGTGCCCTGCATCTCTCTATAAAGATGAGAGGGGTCTCACTAGCCAACATTAGCTTACCCGAGTACAAATCAGAGACCCTAGATTATTTTTCTACAAGTTGACACTTGCTGCCTTGTCAATCACTTTTTCCCAGTTCCATTCAAAGTGGCCTGGGTTAGATTAAAGTGTCTGATCCTACTGCTGGTCTCAGAGGCTGCGTGTTGGAATCCAGATTTTAGGAAAGGGATGAAGACCACATCCAGTGGCCCCTGAAGGTACTCCTTTGCTCCTCCCCTAAGCTCCATTAGAATTGTTTTTTTCTATACAAATACATACAATGTCTGTAACTGAGGACAGGGGGACTGGGATAGAGGAAGAGGAGAGCAGGGCTGGCTTCAAATCCATGATGCTCAGCTTGTTCACACTCATCATTGTATGTGGTGGCGTGTGCAAGAGAAGAGAAGAGAAGAGCAAACGTGGGCTGAACTCTATGTCTCTAGCTTCCTGTCTCTAGCCCCTGCAGCCTGTAGCATTGGCCCTCTGGAGAGAGACTGGATCAAATCCATGCATTTGTCCTGGATCTGTTGCACAGGTTGAGGAGGCTGCAGTGGAAAACAAGATTAGGCTATCGCCCAAGTAATGCTTAACCCCCTGAGCCAGTGAACCCCAGATACTGTTCTCTGGGCTCTTGTACCCACTCTAGTCTGTCCTCCCCCCAGGAGGACAACATGCTTCCAAACTTCCAGTCACTCCAGCTTTGCGTCTCTCCAGTTTGCTAACAGAGTGCACGAAGAGAAGGGGCCTCTCCCCTCTCCTTGGCAGATGGGCATGCTGGAAGTGCTAGATCCAGGCAAAGCAGTTAGTTGATGAAGGGGCTTTTCACCCAGCTCGTCAGGCTCATCTCCAACAGAATTAATACAGCAAAGATACATCGTGTAGCTGTGATCTGCTGCTTCTCCTCTAAAGAAGCATCTACTTGAACTAAAGAGAGACTGAAGAGAGTGGAGATCCTGAGCATGCAGGTACCATAATGAGGAATCTTCTCCCCTGCTCTCCGCTCCCCCATGCAGCCTTCCTACGCTTACCTGGTACTTGGGTTCATTATACTGACACTGTGCTCAAGGCTATTGTATTTCAGCCACTACCATAGCACTGGTTGGATAGCCCAGGATGCTGTAGCCAGCTAGATAAAGGGTGGTAGTACACGGCTGAAGATCCTTCACCTGGCTTGTGGGTGTATGAGAACCAGAGAATCAGAAAGAAGAGGCAGAAAAGGCCCAGCTGGCCGCAGTCAACACATCCTCCTCCCAATCAGGGCAGGTTTGTTCCTGTCTATTCCTCAGGGCTGTGACCAGTCGACTTTTACAAGACCCCAGTGGTGGGTCTCCCCTCACGCCAAGACTCCACCGTCTCAGAGAGCTGATGGTTTGGGAGGTTTTAGTAGCTACCTGGCCTAAACTTTCCTTTCTCAGTTTCAGGCAAGAGTTTGGGATTGGCACAAAGACTTCACTAAACCAAAAGCTTCCTGGATTTGTTTATTTCCTCTTTGCTTCCATTTCCATCTCTCCTTTTCCTTCCCACCCTCCCTCTAGTTCTGGTATTTTTCTCCTCCCCTCCCCTCTGTCTTTCTGCCTGTCTCTCACTTTCATTCTTATTCACATCTTTCTCTCCTCTTCCTGACTCCCACCTTTTCTCTCCCAACCTGTCCCTAGCCCTTTTCTCTCCCTTTCCAATTCTCCCCTTACTCTGCTGCAGTTTCCTTTTCCTCTCCCCCTTCCCAAGAGTTCCATTTCCCCTTCTCACACTCTTCCAAGCACCACTGGCTCTCCCTCCTTCTCTCTCTCCATAGGACCATCCAGCTCTCCCTTCCACCCTGGCTCTTGCCTCTACACACACCTCGGGAGGCCTGCTGAGGTGGGGTGCTGGAGTACAGGAGGTAGGGGGCAGCACACAAAGGGGTGATAGCAGCAGCAGTGAGGAGGAGCTAGGAGCCATGCTCAGCTGGTCAGACCCCAGCCTGTGCATGGGTCTGAGCTTCATGGATGGGGGGCAGTTTCCTGAGCACCCACATATGCTGCAAGAGACTCAGACCAGCTCTACAGCCAGTGTAACCTGGATCCCTGTCGTGCCACAGATGCCATTTGCTATTTGCTTACTTGCTGAATGCTTAATCCTGACCTTCTACTGCTATGCTCAGAGCATCCTGTACTGCAACTGGCCCTCCCCACGCCCCCAGCCCAGCAAGCTGCATGCAAGGACCACTGCTGTGCAAAGGCAGAGCTGAGAATAAGCATTACTAAGGAGCTACTGCGAGAAGCAAGAGCCCATTTCTCAAGGAGGAGCCAGGGAGTGTGGAGACTAAGGCAGCAGAATGAGCGGGCTCTGTTCTCTGCCAGCCAGGCTAATAACCCTCTATGCAATTACTGGCTGGGTTTTTTATCAGCTGTCTCGTTAGCTTTATCAGCATAATTCCTGAGCCTGCCTTGTCAGGGAGCATTATGATAATCTCTGTAGTGTAGCCTTGGGGGCATAGCGGGGAAAGCGAGGGGCAGGCCTGGGAGCTGAGGAGAAGCAGCAGCACTGTCGCCCTCTCAGACTCCAGTTCTGAGTTGGTGAGGGTGTCAGAAGTGTTTTTCTCTGGAGGAACAGATCAATGTGCATGAAACAGGGAAGTGTGTGTATGTGGGTTATTCTACAGGCCCTTTCACTATAAAGGATCCTAAGGCACTTTGCTGAAATGCAGCCACCTCTGGGGTGCAGAGCAATAGCCAACATACAGTACAAAAGGGGAGATTTGGGTCTATGGGTTTCTAACCTGATTCATAGATTCACAGGTACTAAGGTCAGAAGGGACCATTCTGATCATCTAGTCCGACCTCCTGTACAACGCAGGCCACAGAATCTCATCCACTCACTCCTGCGAAAAACCTCACCTATGTCTGAGCTATTGAAGACCTCAAATTGTGGTTTAAAGACTTCAAGGAGCAGAGAATCCTCCCTCAAGTGACCTGTGCCACATGCTACAGAGGAAGGTGAAAAAACCTCCAGGGCCTCTTCCAATCTGCCCTGGAGGAAAATTCCTTCCCAACCCCAAATATGGCGATCAGCTAAACCCTGAGCATATGGGCAAGATTCACCAGCCAGATACTACAGAAAATTCTTTCCTGGGTAACTCAGATCCCATCCATCTAATATCCCATTTCAGGGGATTAGTCCTATTTACCCTGAATATTTAAAGATCAATTACTTACCAAAATCATATTATCCCATCATACCATCTCCTCCATAAACTTATCGAGTAGAATCTTAAAACCAGATAGATCTTTTGCCCCCACTGCTTCCCTTGGAAGGCTATTCCAAAACTTCACTCCTCTGATGGTTAGAAACCTTCATCTAATTTCAAGTCTAAACTTCCTGGTGGCCAGTTTATACCCATTTGTTCTTGTGTCCACATTGGTGCTGAGCTTAAATAATTCCTCTCTCTCTCCTGTATTTATCCCTCTGATATATTTATAGAGAGCAATCATATCTCCCCTCAACCTTCTTTTAGTTAGGCTAAACAAGCCAAGTTCCTTAAGTCTCCTTTCATAAGACAAGTTTTCCATTCCTCGGATCATCCTAGTAGCCCTTCTCTGTACCTGCTCCAGTTTGAATTCATCCTTTTTAAACATGGGAGACCAGAATTGCACACAGTATTCCAGGTGAGGTCTCACTAGTGCCTTGTATAACGGTACTAAACCCTCCTTATCCCTACTGGAAATACCTTGCCTGATGCATCCCAAAACCGCATTAGCTTTTTTCACAGCCATATCACATTGGCAGCTCATAGTCATCCTATGATCAACTAATACTCCAAGGTCCTTCTCCTCTTCCGTTACTTCTAATTGATGCGTCCCCATCTTATAACTAAAATTCTTGTTATTAATCCCTAAATGCATAACCTTACACTTCTCACTATTAAATTTCATCCTATTACTATTACTCCAGTTTACAAGGTCATCCAGATCCTCCTGTATAATATCCTGATCCTTCTCTGAATTGGCAATACCTCCCAGCTTTGTATCATCTGCAAACTTTATTAGCACACTCCCACTTTTTGTGCTGAGGTCAGTAATAAAAAGATTAAATAAGATTGGTCCCAAAACTGATCCCTGAGGAACTCCACTGGTAACCTCCCTCCAGCCTGACAGTTTGCCTTTCAGTAGGACCCGTTGTAGTTTCCCCTTTAACCAATTCCTTATCCACCTTTTGATGTTCATATTGATCCCCATCTTTTCCAGTTTAACTAATAATTCCCCATGTGGCACGGTATCAAATGCCTTACTGAAATCTAGGTAAATTTCTTTTGTCTAAAAAATCTGTTACTTTCTCAAGAAGGAGATCAGGTTGGTTTGGCACGATCTACCTTTTGTAAAACCATGTTGTATTTTGTCCCATTTACCTTTGACTTTAATGTCCTTAACTAAGGCTGAGACCATAAAGCCTGGCCATCCCTGCCCTGCTGCTTGGGCTCTGGGAGCTCATTGATGGATTCTGCGATGCATTTTCTGCGAGGCACTGCAAGAAAGCAAACCAGTATTGGGGAATGTTAGTGGGCACCAGGAAGTCATTGAGGAAAGTGCTCCCAGGAAAGGGTGTTCTTTGTCAGTTGGTGTTCTCCACAGCACCACTGTATCACACATAACCCCTTTGTGCTCTTCGAAACAATCCCTTCCTCTGCTGGGTAAGAAACATAAAGGGGGCTTAGAAATAAAGACACACATCAAAAGTATTTACTGTACAGTGCCCACAAGCTCCAGCTGAGCAATAAAGAGTAGGACAAGAAAGCCATTAGCAATGGCAGCAGCACCCCATTGCAGAGCGGACTGGGGCAGAGACAGTAATTCTTTTCCTCTATCCCCTGAATCACACTCCAGCCCCAAACCTTGTGGTGGAGAGTTCTCAGCTGCACTAAAGCAGTTAATGCCTTGCCCTGTGTTTGCCAGGAGCCCACATGGCATAATTTTAGTACACTGGGCTGGGTTTCATCAGAACATCTCCCTGATCCAGCCATTAGAGAGCTTATGAGTAAGAGACAGGATCATATGGCCCAGTACTTAGGGCACTATCCTAGGCGTTGGGAGACCTCCATATTTCAATAGTTGTTTTTTTGGAGGGAAGGGCCCGGGAGGGGGCGCAATTTAACGTAGATCTCCATTAGTAACTCTTAGGCATAGTTTAATCACCAGATCATGAGTATAAATGTAGTCTTTGAGACTGCACCCAAATTTGCATTTACCATGGCATCTCCACAGACATCTTGGCTGACCATGGGCTAGTCACTTATTAATGTTGTTCCTGGGCTTCCCCTCTCTAAAATTGGGATAACAGCACTTCCCTCCAAGGGAGTGTGGTGAGGATAAATACCCTACAGGTTGGGAGGTGCTGTAATGGAAGCCTATAAGCACATTACATAGATAAAGCAAACAGCAGCCTGTACAGAGAAGAGGCCCATCATAGAGCCAGAGACGAGACATCCCATTTGCTTTGCCCAGTGACTGTTTGCTACATTATTGATAAAGGTCAATATAGGTACCAAGCTGAAAACAAGACTAATTCTGGCAGGATGGTTAAATACTAAAAATCAGCCAAAGACACCCCAGGGCCCCCAGAAATTCTATGGGGCAGGGCCAGATTAGGGCAGTTCAGCTATTTTAATAGGCATAGGGAGGCAATATTCCCCTCCAGGGCTCCCCAAAGTTCCAAGAACCCTCTTCCTTTCATCTGTTTGTTGAATGTTTAGTGTCCCTGGCTAGGAGAGATTTAATATCAGCTCTTGTTCTGGCCCCTTCAGCAGGTGGCTCTGTAGGGAATGATAAAGCAGGAGTGGATGTGGGGCGAGCTCCCAGCCACCACAGTTCTTCTTTCTCCCAACAGGAGGTGCTGCAGGGAAGGGCAGGGGCAGTGGCTGAAAGGCACTTCCAGATCTTCCTGTCCTGGACTCTCTCAGCAAGGTGCACTGTAGAGGCAGGGGCAGAGGGGCGACAGTGGAGAGTTCACAGCTATTTGAACACTGGTGTCTCCCTGAAGGAGTCTTTGTGGAATGGTGCAGGACCACTGGCTTGGGCTCCCAGCTACTCCAATCCCAGCCTCTTCCAGCAGGAGGTGCTATGGGGAGCAGTGCAGGAGCACCAGCCGTAGGGGCCGAGATCCCTTACAAGATCGCACAAGGAAGAAGAGACTTGTTTTTAAAATGAGTGAAGACAAATCCTGAGGATCCAGTGAAGCTGATAATTGGAAGCCTTTGTGTTGGCACCAATTCCCCACCTCCCCTTAATTCCCAGTAATTGCATCATTTATTTAAATAAGGCTCAGAGCAGAAAGTATAGTGAGGGGAGGGTGAGGAGGCCAGCCTTGCCCAGCCATCCATCCCCAACACTTGTTGTTTTCTCATGTCATCCTGAGAGCAGAGATCTGTATGGCTGGTTCTTTCAAGCTACAAGTCTCTATCTCCCCCCGCCCCACTCCTAATTGCAACAGCTGCAGCTGAGCAGCTCTGCTGTTCGCTCTACATGGGGGGATCCACGCCAGGCCAAGACAAGGAATCTGGTTTGTAGCCCTGCCCTGCTTGTTCTGTTTATAAACACTTACTTGGCAGAATGCAAAGCACAGACTGTTTTGTTCCCCAGCCTTTCAGTGGTGACTTTGCATGGAGAACCTTTTGCCCTAACAAGCACTAGCCCAAAGCTGCATCTGCACCCATATCACAGTGGGAGGGGGAACAGTGCCTCTTGGATCAGTTTGCAACAATGTCAGTGGTACTCACTGGAGGTTAGTGAGGGGCACAGCTCAGGGAGTCTGCTCCTCAGCTTTACAAGAGGGATGCAGGCAAGGAGTCCAGCAAGGCCTTCTGGCAGCGTTCCACTCCCCATAAACAGGGCTTGCATCACCAGAGACAGGCAACTCACACCCATCAAGGCTAAATTGTGAGCCCTCCCTGCTCTCTGATACTCAGTCCCCCCTCTGCCAACAGAAGCGAGGAATGCAAAGCCCCACTCCTGCCCCAACCAGTGGGTTCCCCCCTCCATCCAGGGTAATGCCTGTGCTCCCTGTCCCAGGATTCAGGAGGGGAGGGAGGGAACGGCATCTGCCTCTCTGTGATTGCAATTGCTTTCCCACCCCGAGCAGAGCTGGAGTCACCAGTAACCCTCACTTCTACAGTGCCCCCTGGCACGGCTGTCAGCTCCTAACAGCGTGGGAGGAGCTTGAATCCAATTCCACCCAACTCCCAAGCTATTGATTTTATTTATTCCTATGGATTTCGTTAGATTCTCCCATCCCATCCTGGGCTCATGGAATCAAAATGCAACAACAAACCTTATGGATAAACCAACAGCACAGGGTGAGCTCTTCTGTCCCCTGAAGCCTCTCTGGCGTCAGAAACACCAAGGACCCAAGCACCCCCCATCCTAGCCCAGGAGAACAGACAGACCCTGCAGCAGGTCACCAGGCTCAGGTTCTGTCAGACCAAGGGGCAAGTGTGGGTTCCATGCCCATGTTCCCCTCATGGTTAAACTCGGGGACTGTCAGCTCCCATGCCTTGGGGGTCTCAATTGCTGCAGGATCACATCAGGCACAGCTCTGAGGTAACCAGGGACCAAACCAGTCAGGGCTTTCTAGACTGGAGTCAAAAGCTTTCAGTTGCACCTGGGAATGATCTGTTTGCCAGTGCAGCTGCCAGAGCCCAAGGTAATGCATGTCCTAGGGGGTTCGCCTCAGCCCTGTTCTGCACCAGCTGATGTACACATTGTGTGGATCCAAATTTGAGGCCTGGGGAACTGTAGCAGAGGCCTCACATCCACAAAATAAGAACAGATGACAAAGGTGTAGGCTTGGCCATTGCTACTACCTGGGCATCCAGAGGTAGCTGGTGCTCTACTCCGATACCCAGGCATGACAGGCAGGGAGACAGTATGCCCTTGGTCACATCTCCCCATCACTTCCCCCATCCAACAGCTCACCTCAGTCTTGGTTGGGTTGCATCTGAGACAGTGCACCCCCATCCAGGAGCCCTTTTGGGGGCTGGGAACATGACTGCACTGCAGCAAGTCAGACCAAGGGGCTTAAATACAATGGGAGAGAACATGGGGAAAAGAAAGGAATTTGGGTGAATGGAGAGAATGAGGGGGAGGAGAGAAACTGACAGAAGAGAGGAGGAGGACAAACAGCAATGGAAAGAGAGAAGAGAATGAGAACCAGGAGCTCTGACTTAGGGGCCTTGTCACACCCACCAAGATAGTGCGGCACACTCCGGGAGCTCTTCCCCGCCCACCAGGGACTGTTCAGCTATTGAAAGACACCAATCCCCCCCAGAGTCCCTGTTAGAACCATAGCTGCATTCACACAGCTAGCAGCAGCCACCAACTGGGTATCCCCACCTTAGCCTCTGCTCCCCAGTGGGCTGGCTTGGCCAGAGCAGAGGGGGAGAGGGAGACAAACACACCAGACAAATAACCTCCTGATGGTTTTATTAAATAAAAAGAGCCTCTTAACTTCCAGCCTTTCAGAGATTAGGAGCAGTGCTGGGATCTAGCCCAAGACCCTGGAGACAATGAGCAGAGAATAGAAGAGACAGGACTGGAGGGGAATGAATGAGAACCACCAGGGCCAGCTAGAGAAAGGCTCAGACCATATGAGTGAGAGATGAGGGCCCTGTTTGAAATGGCAAAGGAATTCAGGTGCTGCTCTGCAATTAGTAAGAGAAAGGAGAGAAGCAGCCAATATGACTAATGCAAAATCAAACACATATAATTGCCTCACTCAAAACAGGGCACTTGAAGTAGCAGCAATATTAACCCCAGTGATCAATTAAGGGGATGCTTTGGCCAAGGGAAAGGGCACCCGAAACTAGTTTGAGACCCTGCATTTAGATGACAATCCTGCAAATATTTATGCCGGAGAGTAATTTTACACACATCAATAGTCCCATGAACTCTATGGGAACCCCCACATGCCTAAAGTTACTCTCCTGTACCAATGTTTATGAGATCAAGGCCTTCGGTTTTAGCAGCCCCACTAAGAATCACAACCAGGTGAGTTGGGTTACCGAGAGGTACCAAACCGATCACCTAGGTGGTAACATTACTACCACGATGCCTGTCTGACAGCTCAGGATCCTGCAGCTCCTGGGCTGAATCTGTTCCAGAGTCATGACAATGAAGGGCATGACGATGTTAGAAGCCCCCTGTTTTGCCATGGGTGTTTAGGGAGCCACCTGAGTGTGATGGAGTCAAAGCAGCTTCCCACACCCTCTCAGTAACTTTCTGCAGTGATACCTGTCAGTGAGCCACAGCCCAGATCCCCTGCAGGAGCCATGGCGGGGGCGGGGCATGTTTCCTCTTCCCTCCCCAGCAGTAGCAGTTCAGCACTGTTCCTGGGGGCTCTGTTCCCTGCCCCGTACAAAACAGAGGCCTACAGGGCCTGGCTGGGAACTGCAGCCCCAAACAAATCAGCAGGCTGGAAAAATAGCGCTAAAGAGGCGAGTGTCCCCCCCCCAAGGATGGTTTGTTACAAACGGGCAGGGAGGGATTTGTATGCAAAATGTTCAGACAGCACGCAGCCCCTGCAAACGCCAGCCAGCCCCCTGGATGGGCAGAACGGCACTAGAGTTTGAGATCAGGGCAGCAGAACATGAAACACCAAGCCTAGGAACCTGCCTGGCCAGGGAAATCGTCCCAGAGTCCTGGGAAGCAGCAGCAGCCCCAGTCCAGTCTCACACACTGCACCAGGATGGCCAAGGGTGGAGTAACTAGTGGCTCGGTTTCAGAGTCTGTCCTTCTGGATGGGCCAGACAGTCCCTTAGCAGCTGGGCTCAACTCCTTAATGAGCATGGAGTAAACAACAAACATTTGCAAACCTTCCTCCTCCTCACATAGGGTTACCATATTTGAACATTCAAAAAAGAGGACACTCCAAGGGGGGACGTATTTGCTCGTGTCCCCCGGCCCCACCCCAACTCCACCCTTCCCTGCCCCCATTCCAACCCCTTCCCCAAAGTCTCTGCCCCCTCCGTGCCCCATTGTACCCCTTCCTCAGCCCTACCTCCTCCCCTGAGCATGCCACGTCCCCCCTCCCAGCCATGCAAAACAGCTGTTTTGCAGCGCAAGTGCTGGGAGCTAGGGGGGAAAAGCGGGCACTCTCTCGAGTGATCAACATTTACTCTCTTTCTTGAATGATCAACTCTTCTTTGGGGGAAAAATAATAATGGCAAAATCCTGGATGTTTTTAGATGTTTAAAAATTCCTCCTGGATGGCGATTTAAGAACGAAAAAGCCAGTCATGTCCAGGAAAATACTGACGTATGGTAACCCTATCCTCACAGCTGTATGAGACAGACCATTGTGTCTGAATGCATCAAACCCCACAGACAGCTGGGGGGAGGGAGGGAGGGAGAGGCTGGAGACAGCCCAACCCTCAAAAACCAGAAGAAAAGGAGAGCAAAGCACGGAGCTCCCGAGGCAGGCTTACACAGTAACCATTATAGGGGAGCCCCAATAGGGAAGGGCTCACCCCACAAAGAGGAAGGGCCCAATCCTGCATGGTGCTCAGCTCCCCCGACCACTGAGCGCTTCCCAACATAGGTTCAGCACTTCTAGCAGAGCAAAGGGGGGCCTTTAGCTCCTGTCCAGGCTCTCTGGGGCAGAGGCTGCCACTCAGTATATGGGGCTGGCCTGGCTGAGGTCTTAGGGCTGTGGCAATGTAAATGTTAAATAACAACACTAAATCTGAGGCAGGGCTATTGCTCTGGTTCCTTTAATGACTCCACCCTCTAAATTCTGATTCATCAGCATCTCCGGGGGTGCTGGGAAGAGAGATTTCAGGGAAAGTCTTGGTGGCTCCAATATCTCCCCTCCCAACACCCTGCCGTTGGCATAGAGACAGGATTATCATCATTATATACAGAATGCTGACAACACACCTGGCCTTGTACAAACACAGCCAAAGGGCTGCCTGCCCCAAGGTGCTTGCATCGCGCCGGGGGCTGCATCACAAGGTGATACTGGTACGGTGAGGTGACTGCTCCACACTTCGCAGCCTCAGGATGCTGCAATGGCGGGTGACTCCAGCCCTGGCCCAACAGGATACCCTGCCAGCAGCACGGCGCCCGCTGCAGAGGTTCAAGGCACAGAGCCAGACACTGCTGTGTGTGGAGATTTCACCCGTGCAGCAGCAGACTAATGCCCATGTAATTTAAGCAGGAAACTCCTCATTAGGGCTCCCTCTCATGCAGCCTTGCAGGGAGCAGAGCTCAGCTCAGCCACTAAAGATGCTATTTGTCTGACAGCCAACTCTGTGCGCATTAGCAGCTCCCCTGACAGCAGTGGCTTCTAAACCCCAGCACGCAGAGCTGGCAGAGCTGGCAGCAAATCTGGCTCTGGGAGCTTTCTGGGGCACTTTGGCATTATGGTCCCTGGGCAGCGAATGGAGGCCCCATAGAGGACAAGGGAAATGGCAGGAGTAGGAAACAACGAAGCCTCCTCACCCTTTATCTCCATTTTCTCCTGCTACCTGCCTCTTCCTGCTCCCTGCTCAGTAGCTGGGAGATAGGAAAGCCTGCTCCTAGCAGGACCTCACGCTCACCAAAGCTGTCTGGTCAGGGCTGACCTCAGGTGTTACACAGGGGCTGTTGGAGTCAATATTTCCTTTGTGCTGAATGGTCTCCCCATCAGTCCAGCATCCTTCTGGGCCAGGGACTGCTCTAGCTATGGGAAAACTAGGCAGCTGTCTAAGGTGGCAGATTCTTCCTAGGGCAGCTGGGCTAAACTTGAGTGAGTGGCACTGCAACCTGAAGCTTGGTTACCCCATTTCTACTACAACTACTGAACCTTCATAAGGCTCCCCACCTCCCCCACCAAAAGTACCCCCTCGCCCCAGCTGAAAACCTCTGTTGGGGGTTAAGAGCTCTCTGAAATTTTGCCTAGAGCAGTAGACTGTCTTGAGCAGCCTCTGTTCTGGGCTCTAATGCCAGGCTGGGAGGCTGAGATTTGAATCTTTGAGCTTTAAACTCAAATGCCTGGCAGCTAGTTTTGTGATGTCTGTGTATGTCCAGAAAAAGCCAAGGTGAGAACACACTCACTGCCGCAATCCATCTGTGCTCAGCAAAGAAAGAATGGAAGAGCTGCAGAAAAAAAACACAGCCTCACAGTGCATGGTACCCCTTGGGTATCCACTCTGCCAAGGGCTAGCTGAGCTCAGACTCAATGACAGCAGCAGGAGTGTGGGACCCATCGCTAGGCAGCTGGTCCACATTAACCAGACTAAGAGCTTAGCTGCCCCAGACAATGCCCACTGCTTTCTGCTGTGCAGTGCCACTGACCTATCACAGAGACTGGGCTGGTTAGTGCACACCCCCTGAATGGGATAGGATATGGGCAGCAGCAGCGATGCACTGGGGCCTAGCAGAGCTCCCCTTGCTAAGGTTGGTAGAGAGAAGCGTAGAGTAGCTGCCCCCAAACCTGAAATGAGGGCTCCAAAGTGCCCAGATGGCTCAGTGGGATCATATCAGCTCTTGCCATTTGGCTGTAACTTTCTATCTCAAGCCCTTTCTAAGCAGGAACCTAAAGCCAGCTGACCTTTCCACTGACCTTTCTCACAGCCTCAGAGCTGGGTGACATTTTTTGGACAAAGAGTAAATGAGCCAGAAAATGCGGGTTTGGTCGATCTGAGACTATTTTTGGGTTTGACACAAATTGGCCAAATAGTTTTGGCCAGAAAAAAAATCAGGCTAGATTTACAGACCAGCTGCAGGTGGGGAGGTGATTACCTTATAACTTTTAGCCCAGTGGTTAGCCCTCTGGCATGTGGGGGACACACGGTTGATTCCTCACTCTGGAACAGGGACTTGAACCCAGGTCTCTCCCTTTCAGTGTGTGTGCTGTAACCACGGTGCTAAAAGTGGTAAGGTGAGCACCAGCCCTCTCCTCCCACCCCCACTGTGCTTGTGAACTTAGCCCTTTTAAAATGCCCAGAAACAAAACAGTTCAGATCAAACTACAAATCTTCTTTGACCCAAAACAAATGTTTCTGATTCATCAAAAAAAAAAATCTTCCAGATTCGGGTTGGACCCAGTTCTTTTCCAATTCTTCAGAACTTCCAGGGTACTGAAAAGTTAGTTATTTACCCAGCTCTGCTCACCATGTGCTCCCTGGCTCCAGGTATGCTTTCTGATCGGGTCAAGGGACTCAAAGGGGGGCAGGGGATTTACAGGGGATTGGATGAAAAATATAAAATTGTCAGCTTCACCCCATCCAAACACTTCAAGGACCAGACAAGGTCGTTTCCCAGCTTGTAGGGTTCGCGTGGGCTCGGCTCAAGCAGGGCAGAGGCTCGAGGACAAGGAATGTGTGTGTGACAGGTCCAGAAGGGAAGGATGAAACCGAAGCCTGTGGCAGCCCGGCCTCTAATTTGTTATCCTAAGACACAAGTGCTTCTGGCTGAGAAGGATTACTGAGGTTTCTTGCTTTCTCTTCTCCAAACCATGCTTCCCCCCACCCCCGAAGGGTGTTGAAAGCTGCAAACTCCACACTGTGGCCCAGGACACATGCTGCCTCATGTCCCTCCATCTGGCTGGAGGAGAATTATCTGATCCAGAGTGGGGTGATCAGAGCCCCCATGGAGCGTGTCCCCTGCTCTTCCCTTCCCAGTCTGCGCACCAGTGACACCAGCCTTTTGTTCTTCCCCTCCCTGCTCGCCCTGGTGAAAACAGCTTTGTCACTATCCGGTGGATGCAGGCACTGGTATGCGAGAGGCTCATACACATAGCAGTGCCTTGCTTTGCTAGGAATTAGGCCTGAGAGCTAACCCAGAACATTTCCTCGGAGCGTGCCACAGACTGATAGAGGCTGAAAGAGAACTGCACCAAAACATCTCAGTGAGCTCAGGGGAGCCACCCAGCACGTTGGTGGAGGGGGGGGGGAAAGCGGGGACGGACTCTCGCAGAGACTTGGACTGTCACTCAGAGCAGCTCTTTTCCTAGTTGGGATGGGAAGATGTGGTGGCAAACACTGGGAGTAAGACACCTTCCCTCTGCACTAAGACAGCCTCAGGTCTGGGAGTGGGGGGTGCAATCCACTGAGCATTCTTACAAGGAGCAGCATGGTTTATAAGCATTTCTCTGGCCCCCATCAGTAGCATGTCTGAGCCCCTCACTATCACTCCTGAATCCATCCTTGCAACACCCTGGGGGACAGTAAGTACCACAATCCCCATTTCACAGACAGGGACCTCAGCCCAGAGACATTGAGGCCAACTTTTTCAACAGAGGCTCCAGCTGTCAGGGGCCTCAAGAGTTTGGTACCCGACTTGAGCCCCCATTTTCAGAAGTGCTGACCACCCTATGGTGAGCCTCTGGCTGGCTTCCATTGGGCACCACAAATCAGGGGCCTCTTTTGAAAATCTTGACCAAAGTGATTAGCCCAAGTCACAGCTCGAGTCTGTGGCCAAGCTGGCTATTGAGCCCAGGGCTCCCGATTCCAAGCCCAGTGCCTTAATGTTCAGGCCAGCCTTCCTCCCCAACATGGCAGCACCACACGCAGCTGCCTACGTGTCAATCTGTCAGCATCTGATCTCCCCTCAGTGCAAGCCTTAAACTGCGTGCTGGCACTTCCTGCACTTAGCTTTTGGTGTCTAGCTGCTGGATTGATGAGTGCACCAGATGGGCTCAGGACTGCATGAGACCAGGCCCTGCCATCTCACTCAGCTCAGCACATGTGGAAACACGTCGGCTCAGCAAGCACAGGTCACTGCTGGGGGTCCAGCCTTCATTAGGAGAAAACAATGCACATATATGCCGGAAAAGTGGGTCCTCGGTGCCAAGCCAACATGGTATTTCTTTCAGGCCATGGCAGAGGCAAGGGCAGCGCAGCCTCTGACCCACCGCAGGATGCTCTCAGGTCTGCATTCAGCATCACAGCAATGTTTGGCAAAGCCATTGTTTTGATCTATATAACGCCGAAAGCCCATTCTGCTGCACCAGACTTGGGCATGCCGGGATTTCCTGAGCCCAGAGCTCCTTCCCCAGCAGCAGCTGCAGGGGCTCATTGCCTCCACTCCCCTGAGAGAGAAGAACCCAGAGATGGTGCAACACAGCAATCACCGCTCTGTGGAGCAAGAGCCACAGTAACTGTGGTGGTTTGGGAGGCAGCTTCCCACACTGGTGACTGAACCCAGAAGAACTCACATTGTCAAACTGTCTCTGGGGCGCTTCCTGGAAGACTAGGATCTGAGCGTGTCGTCAGCTTTGCCAGGCTAGCAGGAGGCAATATAGGGAATGTGACGGGAGCACAGGCTGTGAGGTTGCATCCTGCTACCCGAGGCCCTGACTCTGCCACCAGCTGGTGCCTTAGGGAAAGATGCATGCAGGAGTACTGGCTGTTGCTAGGGGTCACCGCTGTTGCAATCTGAGCATCTCCAAGTGGAGAGCAGCCTGCACCAGGGCAAGATGACATTGTAACCCGGTTGGAGAAGCAGAACTGTGAGGCATGGAGGGAATGGAGGTGAAATGGCTGTCTGCATTGGGGCTGTGTGTCTACAAGGGCTTGGGAGATTTCTGTGCTCCAGCTGTTTCCTAAAGGATATGACTTTTTGCAAACCCCTCTCCAGCAGCAGCAGCTGTTCCCCCAAAGGCTTGGGAAATAAGTCACCACGGCACCACCACCATGGGGTTTGAACAGTGACAGCCTGCAGCGCGGGAAAAGGCCTCCCTGCAGGAGCCCCCTGCCTGCCTCAGCATCGCATGTCAGGGGTCCCTCTGTTATTCGTCTTCTTGTTGAATAGAGATGGGTGTGTGACAGGTACAGCTGAAATGGTACCACCCTTACTGAGCTGGGATTCTTCAAACAGCTCTGGACTGTGACACAAATTATACTTTTATGAGGCCCATTATGCCATCTGGATGGACTTAAACAGCCTTAATTGAGCTAGAGCAGGGGCTGCTTAAAGGAAGAGTCTCAGCAGCATCAGCTCGTTTGCTATCCTAAACTAAACATTTGGACTGAACGATCTGGGGACAGGGACTCGTGTCAGCAGCCATGAAGGGGCTAGCAGTGGCAGGATGTGGCCAGCTGCCTCCCTCCCCCACTTATTGTGAGAATAGAGGGGCCTTTGACAGGGGTGTGTACCCCCATGTACTCTGCCCTCCCTGCTTTCAGATTGAGAGTCCCTCTCCCCACATCCTCTGGGTGACCAAAACTGTCCAGGTGCTGTCCTTCCCAGGGGACACCATGAGCTGAAACGGGGAGGTTAACCATGGAGCGTGCGGGGTGGGGGTGGAAGGCATGTTAAAGGGGAAGGAACTTTTGCCTTTCAAGACAAAATGAGAATTGTAAGGGGTCCTCCCCCTGCATTTCCTTTGGGCTCCCCAAGTAGCTGCACTCAGGCAGGACTGTGGCCCAGGGCTTAGTGCTCTCTGCTGGCCCTTGGGAGCTCTGGGTTCAGTTCTCACATGACCCAGAGGCAAGGAAGAGGGAGCACGAGGCTGGAAGTGCAGGAGAAGGGGCTTGTGGAGATGAAGTGCTGGAGATGGATAGAGCATGTGTGCCCGTTTCCAAGCTCTCCTAGCACAGAGTACAGCCCCAAGACCCTTTCCCCAGGCTCAGGCCAGGCTAGAGTGTACCGGAACTGGAACCAGGGAGAGGCTCTGTTAGGGTTCCCATCATCCCTCCAGGAGCAGCTCTCCTCTGCAGACTGTCTATTGGACCACAAGCCAGCCCTAACACAGGCCTATTCCAGGCTCGAGCGCACAGAAAGCTGCTTCCCCTGCTAGGAGGTACTTGGTGGGGGGCTGACTCACTGCCCAAACCTGGCACTGACAAACTCTTCTTCCTGCCCACACAAGGGGCCACCCGCTTCTCCTCTCCACCCCTGGAAAGACAAAATCAGGAGAGGGAAGCTGCTCTGCTCTCCTGCTGGTAACCCAGCAGATGCCATGAATCTGCAGACAGTGCTGTGGAGCACGCACCTCTGAGCAAAGGGTGGCATTCCTTCAGTGCTGCCACACAGAGCCCAAGCCTCAACCACCCACCCACCGTCCCCTCCCCTTGGCACCAGGAGCAGCCCCAAGAGGGGAGCTCAGGGGGGTGGATATTTTTCTAATTCAGATGCCAGAGAGATGAATGAATGTGGAGTTAGGGGAAGGGGCTCAAGAGGTGAGCCAGCCGAGTTAAAGCCTTACTAGTTCAAGCCTTAATTCCCTCCTAGCATGCCAATGTGCCAACAGCCCAGGCCCCCGCAGCCTGCACCCCCGCACTGGGCTGGCAGAGGCAGCATTGCAGTAGGCATTTAGTGAGCTGAAAAGAAAGCACAGGCGCTGCATGAAACAACTGGACTCTAAATAGATTCGAGTTCCACTCAGGCATTGTCGAGCCAGAACAAAAAAACAGAAGGGGAGGGGATGGCTGTGTAGGCAGTGACTGGATAATACGCTATCAGCTGCATTAAGAGGAATGTGTTAGAAGGGCTTTCCCTGGGGGAGAGCTAATCTATTCTCTAGTTTATTATACCTCAAACAAGAGTCTGCAATGCCTCCAGGGAGGAAAAATACAGAGGCTGCAAAAACCATTTGCAAAGGACCAGCAGGACGGGCTGAAGGTAGAGGACAGGAAAACAGCTCTCAGCCCTTGTGGGGACCTGCCCCAGTTTATGCAAACTAAGAGTTCAGCTTCCCCCAACAGCTGTGCTACTGACCCACCTCTTAGCCCCAACCACTCCAAACACCAATCTCTCCCTCATGGCACAAGGGACAGACAGAGGCGCTAAACAGAACAGCCTGTATGTCCTTCATCAACCAACGGTACATGCTATGACCTTGTTACCAGGATTGGACATAAATAGGAGCGCACAAGGGCAGTATGGCAGAATACTGCCCAGCGTGTCAAGAAGGGAGAGACAACCTATGCTTTCACTATGCATACATCCACTACATGAGCTGCCCAGGGAAGGCAGTGTTGTCCATTCATTAGAGCACCAGAGAGTCGGGTTCTGTTCCTGCATCACCATGTGACTTTGAGCAAGTCCCATGAGCTCTCTGGACCTCAGTGTTCCTGTCTGGTTAAGCAACGATAAGGAAAAATTAATGTACCTGTCATTCTGCTTCTCTGGGGGTGTCATCTGTGCAGGATCTTCTCTCCCATGACTTGAGTCCTTTCGCTTTGACGGGGATTTGACCCTTCAGGGCAGGAGCAGTAGCTGGGTAGAGTGCAAGCCAGGCCCCCTACTGGCCATCACACTCCTCCCGTGCTGAGTATAAATGTTGCCTCAGAATGGTCCCCTTCCATCGGTTCCTTGTGTTGCATGGGACACATGGCTCCCAGGAAGAAAAAACAATTCAAATTGATCAGCATAAGATAAATAATGTGCCTGAGAGAAAAAACAACAACAAGGTGCAAGAGAAAAAGTGTGGTGGGGCGTCTGCCCCACACTGGTAGCAGAGGGGTTAAAGCAGCCCCAGGGAGGCTGAGCAGGAGACAGCCAATTAGGAAAAGGTTTAGAGAGACAGCCAATCAGGGCCAGGCTGGATCATATAAGAAGGACTGCTGAACCAAACAAGGGCAGTCACTCTCTGGAGTTTGAGGAATAGGAGGACTGACTGCCCTGAAGGAGGGAGAAGAGACAGCACCATGGCCAGAGCAGTGCTGGGCACATGAGTGAGCACCCAGCTGACCGCTGCCAGACTGAGGCCTTGATACAAGGGTGGAAAAGGTGCTAGAGCTGTAGGGAAGAGGCCCAGGGAAACAGATGGCAGGGGTTGGAGGTGACGCAGTACATGGCTGCTGGCTAGAGGGTCCCAGGGCTGGGATCTGGAGTAGCAGGCAGTCCTGGGTCCCCCTCCCTTTTGGCTCCACTTGTCACTGAGGGCAGTGGCTAGACCCCAGACTGCAGCCTGCCACTGAGGCAAGTGGCTGGACAGAGGACTGCTGGCCCCCCAGAAGCAGGGGAGAGAAGTGAGTGGGGTACAGCTGGAGGGATGTGTCCAGAAGAGGACACTGTGGTCGTGAGAGCAACATGGGTCCTGACAACAGAAGCGAGACGCCATTAGTTGAGGGTGCACTGGCAAACCAGAACTAATTCCCAGGATGGCCAGCAGGAGGCGCTGAAGTGGTGAGTTGTGCCCCTTCGCAAAGAGGTAACCTCCAAAAGGAGGGGAGGTGGTGGGAGAGTGATAACTCCGCAAGATGAGCTTTTCGGAGAAGCACAACAAGGCAAGGAATTTCCCCTTCTCTACAGATTCCAGCAGTGCAGGGTTCTCACAGCTGGGGAGATAGCTACTCAAGGAGTGACCCAACGGAAAAAGGAGAGCAAAGCTTCAAACAGGTAGCTGTGACAAGGCCAATACCAACAGCGTGAATGGGAGGAGGGAGAGAGCCCTGAGGTATCACTCAACTCAATCTTGGGCAACTCAAGCCAGGAGAATGAGCTCACAATCTCTCAAGGGACTAGAGAGACCTGGGTTAGATTCCTTGCTCTGCCATAGAGTTCCTGTGTGACCCTGGGCAAGTCACTTCACCTGCCCTGTGCCTCCCCTGCTGTTTGCACATGGGGATAACACCACTTCCCTACCTCACAGAAGTGCTGAGAATAGTCCATTCATAATCGAAAGGCGCTCAGATATTATGTTGCTGAGGGCCAGAAAAATACAGCAAGAGAGAAAGAGAAAATCCAAAGAAAAAGAATTCTTAAAGAAAGAGGCCAATTGAAAAAGAGGGTCTTTCTGAAATAAACTTCTTTGGAGAGTGGAAGAGTTTCCAATATAGGGGTGACCAAGCAGGTTCTGGAGCAGAGAGAATCTAGAAAGGGTTTCCCTCTTGGAGAGTGAAGCTAAGCAGTAATGCTGGGCAAGCGTGCATAGCGGGGGCATTGTAGCTGCTTTGCAGATGTCTATAGTGTCAGCATTGCCTCTGACTTGACCTTTTCATTTTGGGCCACTCAGGCCGTAGCAAAAGGAGATGCAGTTGTCCAAAAGCTTCAACCAATGCCAGACAACCAGCTGAAGCTGATGAAGCCTGGGTAGAGAGATGGAAGAATCCTGGCCTATGTGTCACTGGCACAACTGCTGGTGAGGTGCCATCACCTGCAGGGAACTCCTTCACTGACCACAGTTTTGAGCACAACACCTTCACCCAGCTGGGATTGACATATGGTGGCCAAGACAGATGGTTCATGCTTCATCCTTCGACCACTTTCCAGACTCACTAAACTTTAAGAGTTTGGCGTTCTGCTTGTCTCATGCTAAGAAGCCAAGTCCCAGGCGTGAGAATCCTGCATAGATGGTGTCTTCAGAGAATGATATTTACCCAACTTACAGGACAGCTGTCATGTGAAATTAATATTTGCCAAGTGGTTTGAGATCCAGTAGTAGGTAGGGGTGATACAGCTACAGTTAAGGAACATCAGCCACTGTGGTGACCAGTTCCGATGGGTCTAGCTCCAATACCAGCTGACCAGAGGGTTGCATTGATCTTCCATTACATGCTGATCTCATGCCTGGTAAAATGGAAGGAACAACAATGTTCATACATCTGACATGGCAGGGAAAGCTACGTGCTCTTGGAGTGTCAGTTTACTCACAGGGAAATTCAGGGCATTCTATCTCCCCACTCCTGTCCAAAGAGGATTAGGGTAGCACTCCGGATCTTGCCCCCAAGATCTTTTCCCTTCAGTTCCATGTTGACAAACTCCCACTCTTTTTCTGATCCAGCCTTGTTTTCTGCCTTTCCTCTAACTGGTTGGCATATATTCATAGATTTTTAGGGCCAGAAAGCACCACTGTAATCATCTTGTCTGATGTCTTGCACAATAAACCATAGAATCTCACCAGCAACTCCTCTATCAAGCTCATAACTTCTGTTCTGAGTTATTGCGTATCGTTTTGACAGAGAACCAGTCATGATTTACAGACTTCAAGTGATGGAGAATCCACCATATCTGTAGCATAAACTGTTCCAATGGTTAATGAACCTCACTATTAAAACATTTCCCCTTGTTTCTAGATTAGATTTGTCTAGCTTCAGCTTTCAACCACTGTTTCTCATGATACCTGTGTCTAAAATTAACAAGTGCTCTGCCATAAGAACACTTCTGCCCATGTGGACCATGATCAAGTCACTAGTCACACTCTGTAAGGCAGGTTTTTCAGATCTTAAATCATTCTTGTGGCTCTTTTCTGAACCCTTACCCAGTTTGTCAGCATCATTGTTAAAGTGTGGACACCAGAACTGGACACAGTATTCAGTCATGGCCTCACTAATGCCACACACAGTGGCAAAACATCCCTACTTCTACTCAGTATTCTTCTGTTTATGCATGCTAGGGTCACATTAGTTGCTTTTAGTCACATCACACTTGGAGCTCATGTTCACTTGGTATCGACCATGATTCCTAAGTCCTTTTCTGAGTCTAAAACAGTTTCCCACCCTCCTAATGTGACCTACATTCATAGTTCTTAAATGTCTGACCTTGCATCTAGCTGTAGTAAAACTGCATAGTAGTTACTTACTATGTAGTAAAATTGCATAGTAAAACTGTAGTAACGCTGCATAGTGCTATTTATTTTTAAACAATGTCATGCAGTAAATCTAAATATATTATGCCAATACAGTTACTGTTGTTCACCAAATTTATGATCTCATCACAAAATGATGATATGTTGGTCTTTCCCCAGCTCTTTTTGTAACAAATCCATCTTCAGGGCTCTCATTGGGTCATAAACCAGAGTCCTTAGCCTTTCACTTTGGGCAGAGTGTGCATTTAGAACCAGTAGCTCCAAACTCCTGAAAGACTGCTAGAATGCTAGTTCAAGAGAGAATAGCTTCGGGGGAGGGGGAAGGGGTTTACAAAGGAAGAATGTGTTTGCCCTTTGATTCCTGAGCTGGAATTCATTACAAACATTGACAGTGTCCAGTGGTGCCTTCAGGAGAAGGCTTATGTGATCTTGAAATGAAGTACACACTGGATATCCCTATTCCCAGTCCAAGAAAAGGTGGACTCTGTGCTCCACCAAACATAGCTCTGGTTGAGCCTAGAAGAGAAGCATAGCCTGGGCTGGATCTGGAGACTGAGCCCAGGTCACACTCCAGGATAGGGTGTAACCCCTAGTCTATGGCTGGAGACTGCAAAAGTGTGGCCCAAAAGCTGAATGAATTTGGAGGACACAGTCACAATGGACATACAGTGGTGTAGCACTGAGGGAAAGCAAGGGTAATAAAATGAAAAAAAGCCCAGGACTGAATGAACACAGACTGAAATCTCTCTGCAGAAGAGCACCATGGGTTGCCATGTTGATGTCCCTTGGGCAAGCAGCATAGGAGATACAATGGGCTAAATGAACTGAAAAGGTGGTGTACTTTACATACTGCTAGCAGGAAAATACTGGCTGTGTTGGAACCCTCAAGTTGAGGGAACACTGAATTCCCATCTCATATTGAGCCTGTTGGTCTTCTCAGCTCAGGCTGCTGTCAGAGGCACATTGCAGTATGACCAGAGAACACAGCAACTCTGAGTGAGAGTGAACCAATGGAGGAAGGTTTCAGAGTAGCAGCTGTGTTAGTCTGTATTTGCAAAAAGAAAAGGAGTACTTGTGGCACCTTAGAGACCAACAAATTTATTTGAGCATAAGCTTTTGTGAGCTACAGCTCACTTCATCGGATGCATTCAGTGGAAAATACAGTGGGGAGATTTATATACATAGAGAACATGAAACAATGGGTGTTACCATACACACTGTAACCAGAGTGATTGCTTAAGGTGAGCTATTACCAGCAGGAGAGTGGGGGTGAGGGGGAACCTTTTGTAGTGATAATCGAGGTGGGCCATTTCCAGCAGTTGACAAGAATGTCTGAGGAACAGTGGGAGGGGGATAAACATGGGGAAATAGTTTTACTTTGTGTAATGACCCATCCACTCCCAGTCTCCATTCAAGCCTAAGTTAATTGTATCCAGTATGCAAATTAATTCCAATTCAGCAGTCTCTCGTTGGAGTCTGTTTTTGAAGTTTTTTTTGTTGAAGTATTGCCACTTTTAGGTCAGTAATAGTGACCAGTGAGATTGAAGTGTTCTCCGACTGGTTTTTGAATGTTATAATTCTTGAAGTCTTATTTGTGTCCATTTATTCTTTTACGTAGAGACTGTCCAGTTTGACCAATGTACATGGCAGAGGGGCATTGCTGGCACATAATGGCATATATCACATTGGTAGATGTGCAGCTGAACGAGCCTCTGATATTGTGGCTGATGTGATTAGGACCCAGGATGGTGTCCCCTGAATAGATATGGAGGAAGGTTATCGTTGCTGCTGCCATTGCAAATCCTAGTCTGAGGTTTGCATGCCAAAACCACTCTGCACAGGGCAGGTTCCTGGAGCCCGAGCACCAGTTTTACATTACAAAACATGGAACTGTCCTTGTAATTCTACTTGTCATTGTGATTACACCATTTCCCAGTGCCTGAACACTCCTACTTAGTGGCTAAGTTTGGCCACCCAGAGAAAAACAAAAAAACCCAACCAGCCTTGTTTCCTCCATGAATAATTGTTTTAATTAGCATTTGCTTTGATGCAGATGGTTAGCATGGGGCTGCTAGCAGAATTTCCATGGAACTTTTGCAGTGGGCAGACAGATAAGTGCAGCCCTTTGTACTGCTATAGCATTTAAACACTTTAATGTCACCTCCCTCAGAGCTGCCAGTCAGTCTTCATTAGGCCATTGGAGTCTTGTCTAATTATGTCTTTAATTGAACCATTCGATGCAGAGGCAGAGGTGACTGCATGGAGGCCTTAACTGTTTCAACAAGATCAAGTTCATGAGCAGAATCATGAGGACTTCCTGACAGAAAAACACTCCAGTTCCCTCTCTAATCAGCTGCACTCTCTAGCTACCAGATACCACTGCACAAGAGCTGCATCTCTCCTGCTGTGGAGGAAGGGGTGTATACGGGGGTGGAAGAATGGCTATTCTAGCATTATTGACATGCCATAGCACTCAGAGGCCCCAGTCAGGATCAGTGTGCGGGGCACTGCACAGCCACAAGGTAAGAGCGTTCCTTGCTCTGAAGAGCTTCCAATGCAATTTTTTAAAAAGATGCAACAAGTGAGTGTAGCAAACAGGAGGGAAGGGGCTGAGGGTGTCTAACAAGGTCATGCAGTTACACAGGTTAGCGACGCAGTCAACTTGAGGGTTCCAACACAGCCAGTATTTTCCTGCTAGCAGTAAGTAAAGTACACCACCTTTTCAGCTGGGCCCCAACCTGGGAGGAACTTAGAAAATCCATGTGTAATGGTGACGGCTCATACTTCACTAAGGTATCTATTGCAAAGTACCAAACATCTTCTCTGCAAGGCTCTTATTAACTGGTAGAGTCCCTGCCCAGGGAATTGTATTAGCAGAGATGAGAAACCTTGCTAGGGTGAATGGAAGAGCAGAAAGTTGGGTTTTAGAAGCCACATGTCAAAGTGCTTTGGAGCCTGTTAGACTACTCTGAATTGGCAGGTCAGCACTCTGAGACCGCTGTGCCAATAACAGGAACTCGCTTAGCCCCCAGTTGGGTCCAAGTCAGCCACAAAAATAATCTGCCAATTAAACTTTCCCTGCAATAGGGCCCTGTGCTCTGCTCTGAAGGAGAGATTAAAGCCAATTTGATCAGAGCCAATCCATGATCTTATCAGGGAATTACAGTACTATTGAACTGGGAATTGAGAACTATTTTAATAGCTACAATCTTATGAGAAGTCAAGCACTAAACTCCAGGAGAGCCCATGATTCCTAGTGCTTTCTCTGCTGCAAGCCAACAATTGCAAAACACAGAATTCTTGAGGGTAAAAGTATTTTCACCTCTGCCCCAAGATTTATACACAACCCCCATCAATAGGAGCCAATAAAATTGTATTATTTATCAGGCACTGACTGCATGCTGGGAGCTTTACAAACATCCCAGGAGACTGATCCTGCCTCAGGGAGTCTGATTTCTAGTTCAGACACAGAGGGCCTGGTGCCGGTGGAGTGGTGGGAGGCTGAGCTAGAGGTGGGAGTTGGCCACTCACTTTCTGACCAACTGATATTTACAGGACTGTGTCCTGGAAAGTGGTGACTCTGAAAAGGATTTAGGGGTCAGAATGGACAAGCAACTCAATCTGAGCTTCTAGTGCAATGCTGGAACATGCCAGTGCGCTTCTGTAGCTCACGAAAGCTTATGCTCAAATACATTTGTTAGTCTCTAAGGTGCCACAAGTCCTCCTTTTCTTTTTTCCGAATACAGACTAACACGGCTGCTACTCTGAAACCAGAAACAGGAGAGGAGCAAGTAAGAGTAGGGATGGTTTTCCCTCTGGATACAGCATTGGTGAGACCGTTACTGGAATACTGTGTCCACATTTTTAAAAAGTTGTTGAAAAGGTGGAGAGGGTGCAGAAAAGAGCCACCAAATTGATTGAGGCTGAAGAAGCCATACAGGGAGATTTGAGGAACTCTTCTTTAGTTTAGCAAAAAGACAACTGTGAGTTGACTAGATTACAGTGTATAAGTACCTTCATGGGCAGAAAATAGCCAGGACTAATGGGCTCTTTCACCTAGGAGAGAAAGGCATTATAAGAACCAGTGGCTTGGGGAAGTGCTGGATTCTCCATCTCTTGATGTCATCTAATCAAGACTGGCTGCTTTCTGGAAGCTATGCCTTAGCCAATCACAAATTATTGGGCTCCATACAGGGGTAGGTGGGGGAGAGGTAACAGTCTGTGATGTGCAGGAGGTCAGACTGGATGGTATAATGGTCCCTTCTGGCTTTAAACTCACTGACTCTCAGAATGTATCCAACCCCTGCAGTTTCTACCACCTATTTGAGCTCATCCTCCTCTCTCATCTAATTGTTAGTTCCCCATTGGCAGGGAGTCTGGGTTAGCCCATCTGACAGAAGCAGCTTGACTGGAGTTGCTGCCTCAGCAGAATGGCACAGGGACAGTCACAGCAGGGAGAGCCCCTCTTCTGTCAGCTCTTCACCATGCCTTTGCCTCAGGCTGGTCCATTTCTACCACTCAAATAGTAGTAAGGAGAAATCAGCATCGCAGGGGAGGGAAGAATGGAGCTGCTCCCTGTGGGGGCACTGCAAGGGCCCGTCCCCATTGTCAGCCTTCCCTCCCTGCATGAAGAGTTTCTCCCCTCAGCCTGCGGCAAGGAGTGGCACCCCCAATGGGCACCATGCCTGGTTGTGAGCACTTGTGCTGAGTACTTTATTGGGTGGCACAGGGCTGCTGGCAGAGTTTCCTGGGGAACTTTTGCAGTGGCCAGAATGGGTCAGACCCCATGATACAAACACAGGGAGGGTTGGAGTGAGGGTCTGTGACAGGGTGTAGTAGGCCCAGAGGTCCCCTGCTGGAGCTCTTGTGGTCCTACCATACCCGTTCCAGAAGGGAGCAGTGGAGGTGAATCCTTCAAGCTGCCCCGAGTGGCTATGTGAGAAGCAGCCAACTGGGGCTCAGTAGGGCCATATAGAAAGAGCTGCAGTCACCAAGGTCCGATCAGTCGCTGTTTGGAGATGCAGGAGCGAGGACTGTGTTCCTGGCTGGCTGACAGAGCGGCAGGACCACAGACAGATCAGTTGCTGGCCGGGACTGGGGGAAGCAAGAGGGAGCTCCTGGCTGGCTGCTGGGGCTGAGTAAAAGACTTCAGCCCTATGGTATGGGTCAAGCATTTGTGAAGCTGCTGGGGCCGCGGGGAAGTGGCCCATGGAATTATAGCAGCGTAGTGACTAGTTAAAGAGGACACAGTGGCCCATGGCTGCTATTCAAAGGATCCCCCTGGGCCGGGAGCTGGAATAGTGGGCGGGACTGGGTCCCGTCTCTGCCCCAGCCACTAGGGAAGTGGCTTAAGCTCTGAGGAATGGAGTTGAGACTGTCCAGAGAAAGGACTGCATATCGAATTGTGAAACACTCCCAGAAGGAGATCAGATGGTTTAGTGGCCCAGCTGCAGAGCTGGGACCAGAATGGCCCAGAGCGGATGAAGACAGCATCTCCAGGGAGGAAGCCCTGTAGGTAGGGCCCCATACCAGGGCTGGGACAATTTAAAGATTGAGCCCGGGAGGGCTACAGAGATACCAGTGGAGGGGTACTGGGATAGACCCCTGTTGGATTGTATGCCCTGAAAGGGGTCTGTTTTGTTTCACATACAGACTCTATGAGAGACTTGGCCGGAGGGCTGAGTTGTTGAAAACTCGCCTGAGAAACCACTGAGAGCACACAGCAGACTGAGTGCAGGGACATGCACCCAGCCAGCAGGCGCTCGTGAGAGGTGGGTGCCACCCTGTTACAGGGTCCCTTACCAATCAGCTTTGTTCCCCATTGCTCACACGGCCTTTGATTTCTTTCACCGTCAATGGTGACTCAAAGGGATGAAACCCCCTCTCTAGAAAAGGATCCTGCTGCTAATTCCATTCTGCTCTCACATTCTTGCTTATACTCCAGATAAAAGATTCACATGGCCAGGAGCATTTCTGCCCATGAAGGGAGGGGCAGATCCAGCAGTAGCTGCAATTTTGTATGAGCATGCAGTAGGCTTTTTGATCTTGTCCTGGGACCTTCAATGCATAAGCTAAATGTACAAAGAATGGGATAAAAGGAAAAGGAGTACCCGTGGCACCTTAGAGACTAACAAATTTATTAGAGCATAAGCTTTCGTGAGCTACAGCTCACTTCATCGGATGCATTTGGTGGATTTCCACCAAATGCATCCGATGAAGTGAGCTGTAGCTCACGAAAGCTTATGCTCTAATAAATTTGTTAGTCTCTAAGGTGCCACGGGTACTCCTTTTCTTTTTGCGAATACAGACTAACACGGCTACTACTCTGAAAAGAATGGGATGTTTAGGATACTCTTAGAGGGCTGTGCTCTGTGTTTGGGGGGCTTGTAGGGGGGAAAGCATTAGACAGAGCCTGAGCTCTAATCTAGGAAAAGAACCTCTAGTCCCAGATAACGTAGAATCTTAAGTGTTTGTCCAGGCACTTGTATGGTGCCAAGCACCACGGAACCCGGGCACCTTACATCTAATCTTAGATTCAGTTTATAAGCTCCAATGGCAAATACGCAGGTATACAAGGACCCTGGTGTATCACCAAACCTGAGCGAGCCTAAGTCCAGCCATCAGAGGCCACCAAGCAAGCAGGGGCAGGTTGTTTGGTACTTGGAGCCCTAAAGAGAAACCCCACCGGCTGCGACAAATGGTGTGCTACTCAAGAGCTTGCACTCCTATCAGGTGCCTCAGTGTGGCGAGAATGGGGATGTGCCCTTCTACCTGCCTCCTCTCACGCTCCCCCAACCACAGCATGAGTAATTGAGAAAATTGCAGGAATTGACATGTGGCCCTGTAGTGTCTCACTCATTTCCTACGCACAGGAGCTGGTAACAACAGGAGCGAACATGAGTCCTCTCCAAGAGCAAGGCCCAGTTAGTCCAGCAAATGCAGGCAGCCTTGCAGCATCCAGCTATTCCAACAAAGTCCAGGAAATCTGGGAAAGCTGGCTCTGAGAACCCTTATGTCTTGGCCCTCCCTTCCAAGATACTGAGGTCAACACCCAGGCCTTGCTTCAGACCAGTTTCTTTAGCCCAGACCATTGCTGCAACCTCCATTTTGGCATTTGCCTTTTCCATCTCTGTTGGCTCCATCATGGTCACTGTAGCGCCCAGAATCTCCTCCCAGGATGGTAGCATTTGGTCCATTATATCAAAGGTAACTTAGCAAGTCACCAACGGAGGAGCAGCTTCCAGAGGGCAAATCTAGTCTCTGTCTCACCTTCCCCACCCCACCCTTCATTTAGTTTTATGTTCAGTACAGCTGCCGCTATCCAGCCTTCTCCCCTGTGGGTTTGTGCCTCACACCTATCCTGCCTCCGAAGCACACTAGCAACGTGGAGAACAGAAACAAAGCAGCAGCCACAGCCTCTTTTCTCTTCCTAGCACCGCCCCATCTCCCTTCCATCACCTCTCCTTGTGCCATAAACACACCGAGCAGCCGAGGACAACCTGGCACCCATCAGAGCCTGGGGCTAGAAAGCCAGCTAGGGAAGGGGCGAGACAGAGGCACAACAATGGTGGTTGGTTTTCAGGACGAAAGGTAGTGGGAGAGGGGCGTAGTGTTCCTCATGTCAGGGTGAAGGATACTGTACCATAGCAGGTTGGGGATGGGGGGCATCTGCCCAGTCCTCACCAACCCATTATCTGCTGGTCTAAGAACCTACAAGCCAGCTCCTTCCTGCTACTCCGGTCAGCGAGCAGAGAGTGGCGGGAGCTTTGGGGACAAAGTGGGGAAAGCAAGGACTGTTCACAGGTGGCACCACGTGGCTTCAGTATGAAATCTCCAGGTGTCCCCACACCCACCAACTGGGGACAGCTGGGTGGACACCCGCAAGGCCAGAGCCCCAGCTGGCAGTAACTGGATACTGCTGGGAGGGGGCCCATGCGGCTGGGTTCTCAGTGGGTACAGATTGGGCACTGCTAGCTCCTGCCTGCTGTACACTAGCAACAAATTGCTTGAAAGAAAAACAAACATTAGCAAAGGAGCTAACCAGGAACAGATGAGACGCGCCTCTGCTGGGGACACTGTGGGGAAACAAATCCCCGCATGTCTTTGCTGATAAGTGCTAAGCATGTTTTAATGAGTCTCCCACCTGTTCCCCCAGCAGGAACGCCAGGCAGTGACAGCAAGAGGGGGAGGAGAGAGGCCCAGCCCACTTCAGGGGAAAGAGAGGAAGGGGCACTAGACATTAATTGGCTGGTTTTTCTCCTCGGGTGCTGGCTGGAAATCAAAGGCCATCTCCCTGCATGGGCCGAGTCCCCCCTGCAGAACGACATTTCCATGCCGTGCACTGAGATCCCAATTAGAGCCACAACAGTTTGCCACATGGCACATTTTAATCAATTTGCCTTTCCCGTGGAAGAACAGTTCCGCTGACATAGTGCGGCTACGCAGGGAGGTTTCAGAGTAGCAGCCGTATTAGTCTGTATTCACAAAAAGAAAAGGAGGACTTGTGGCACCTTAGAGACTAACACATTTATTTGAGCATAAGCTTTCGTGAGCTTCTGAAATGCATCGGGATTGCATCCAATGAAGTGAGCTGCAGCTCACGAAAGCTTATGCTCAAATAAATGTGTTAGTCTCTTAGGTGCCACAAGTCCTCCTTTTCTTTTTAAGCAGGGAGGGTGGCTGATCCCAGGCAAGTTGCCTCTTCTGTCAGCTTGAGCCAAGAGCAGAGAAGCTAGTTCCAGGCCTTCACCCTGGCTCAGGGGCAGGGGAACGGCAGCAGCTCCCTCCACACAGTCCCCTGGATGCTTCTGGCAGGAGGCCAGAGTAGCAGCTTGGCAGCTCCTTCCTTGCCAGGCTAAAATGACACCTGTGGATGAGGGCAGAACTGACCAGCAGCTGGAGCAGGCAAGTCACAAGCCACCTGTGGGTGTGAATCTGATGCACGTGCCCTCAAAGCTCAGCTCATTCATTTGCCAGCACTTCCCTGGGGCTCAGCACTATAGAATCCCACCACCCGAATCTCCCATTTGCTCCTTTCTGTTTCCCCCCAAGCAGCCGGAGTGGAACAGAGCCCTGTAGAGAGGGGCCAGGCAATACTAGCTGCAGGTGGGGACCAGCCCCACCATGGAGAAGACAAGCCAATGCACAGGACCTCAGTGTGGGCTTAACTACCCTGCTATCCTGACAGCGGACACTTCAGAGGAATAGGTAAACCCCCCCCCTTGCACTCAGCTGAGCACTGGGGGGGGTGCAGGCACCAGACACCCCCACCTCAGCAGCTTGTTGCTTTGGGGTGAGTGGAGGAAGAAATACATAAAGACCCAGAGGAAAAAAGCAGAAAATGGAAAAAAAGGAGACAAGGCAGCTGTCAAGTCACAGTGTGGGTGAGACACTCATCTGCTCATCCAGCCCAAGGGCTCCAGCAAAAACCAGCTGGGAATCCTGGCCTTAGCTGCTGATTGTCACTAGGGACTGGTCCCCAATGGTGCCTTGAGCTTATTCCTCCCTCTCTCTAACACACCTATTGCTATAGCAGCCTCATAGGTTAGCACTGGTTGAGTCCTATCAGTGTGTCTGATTAATTTCAAGCTGACCTTCCAACAGCCAGCACCTAGCACTTTTCCCCAATGAATTGCACCTGCCATTGTTCTCCCAATGACCTAACTTTGCTGGTTCTTTCCCTCCTCTTGACTGACCTAAATAATGTTGCATCTTCAGCAAATTTTGCCCCCTGGCTCTTCCCCCTCCTTTTCCAACTCATTAAGGCATTTATAGAACATGGGGCCTTGTGCTGATCCTTGGGCCAACCCACTATTAACCTCTTTCCCCGCTGAGAATTGGCCACTTATTCCTAATGCTGCTTCCTATCTCAAAAAGTTTTAATCTACAAGAGAACTTTATCTCTCACCCCCGAGGTGACTGTTTCCTTAACAGACTCTTGTGAGGGACTTTATCCAAAGCCTTTTGAAAGTTACATAAATTCTATTCACCAGGTTTCTCCACACTTCTGTTAGCTCATTAAAAGGCGTCTGATGGGTTAGAGAGCCAAGAAAAGCCTTGGAATTCAGTTTATTTCTTGTTCCCAGGAAACAGATGCTCCCATTTCCCCTTCTGAACGGGGCCAGGGAAGGGCGTGTGGCCATGGCACAGCTTCTTCCTAAGGCAGCTCTTGTTGACATGCTGGGATAGCAGGTATGAGGGGCTGCCTCGCCCTCACTCCTGGAAGGGTGTTTGCTCCACACTGGGGTGTTTTCTCCTTTCAGAGCAGGGTCTTTGTGAGAGGTGCCCTTTTTAAAACTGCTAGAAAAGCAAGGCTGTGCAGCAGTGAAGGGAGCCAGCCCTAGCACTGGCTGCAGACCCTTGCCAGAAGAATAACTCTGCCATGACAGTATTAAGAAACAGAAAAACCCTAATAGGTCTCATCTAATCCATCTTCATACCCACATCACCCTCAGTGTAGGATTGTCCCCTGCAGCACACATTTCCAAGGCTTTCTGGAGCTCACCTGTAACTCGCTCAAGGAAAGGAAGCTCTCACTCTTTCCCCATAGGCCAAGATCCTCACTACCCTAGATCAGTGCAAGCACAAGGGATGGAGTGGGAACAGCAGCCATAGCTGCTCTGAGATTCGCTGGAGTCCCCAGCCTTGAGTGCACAGGACTTGACACAGCCTCTGTTCAAAGCTTAATGTGAGGAGAAAGCTGCTGGCCCTCTCTTCCCTGACACGAAGCATCTTAGTCAGCTATTCTGGGCATGCTTCCTCAACCCTCACATTAAGGTCCTGCTCCTGCTGAAGTTGATGGGGAGAACTCTGATGGGAACAGGAGCAAGCCCTAATGTCTCGGATCACTCACTCTCCTGTATGGAAGTAGATCTTCATTTGGAGAAGGCTCAAGTGAAGCCTACCTAGAGGTACCGAGGACTGAGGTGCCCAGCAGTTATAGATCAGGCCCATCAAGAAGGCTCTTCTCCACTTCTCTCTCAAGTCTGCTTGGCAAATACAGCTCTGTGCAGAGGCTGAGATCACAGTTGCAGTTAATTTATTTACAAATGCTTGGAGAGAAGGTGGTGGGGAAGATGGACAAACCAATTCTCCAGGCCACAGCCTACTGAGTCCTCACTTACTCTTCTTCAGAAGCTTTGCTGGAAATAGAAGTCAGGCTGATGTTGGGAAACCTGGTTCTAGGGCGGAAAGCCTGGCAGGTGCTCTTTGGTGCAAGAAGTTGGTGGGCTTGAGCCTGCAGAGGCAGCAGCAGTTTACTGTAGCTGCTGCAGGCAGAGAACCTGCACAACTCAATAGCCTACCCCTTAGAATAGGCCCAGAGACCCTAATGGAGCAGAGCGAGGGGAGGATGATCTAGATTGCCAGGGGGAGCTCAGCACCCAGGAGGGAAACAATGAGTAGAATCACTTCTGCTCAGGTTGTCTTCCTCCAGCTCCCTGGCCCTTGGCACTGACAGCCACCCCTTCCCCAGTCCCTGCAGATGTACTGTTTCGCCCACACCCCCAATCCCTTAAGACAGGTGCTAGCTCTCTCCAGTCTGGTGCATTGGAACCTTTCTGCAGGTTCTGCTCCTTTTTATTTCCAAGGGGAGCAGTAATCAGACCCACAAGAACTGGGAATATCTCGTGCAGACTCTGGCATTGCAGGAACATAGCCCCTCTGGCTCAGGATATCAGCACATGCCCATGGAACCTGCACAGACGCAGGGGCAGGGTGTGTGAAACCATCATCTCCACAGAAGGGAATCCCATTATCAGGCTCTGTCAGCTCAGAGATCCTACTGACACAGGGCAGGTTTTAGAGCCTCATTAACACTCTGCGATGAGGCCTCACAGTGGCGGATTTGATTTAAGGTTAATTTCCAGGCTGTGATTTAAGGGAAGATTTGCTTAATGTTCTTTAACAGACTCTTCTGACTGAGAGCTTGAGTGCTGCTTAATGATGGGCTTATTTATTGGGATGGGCCAGGCAGGTGCTGGGTGACAATAACTCAGACACAGTGGGAGAAGTGCACCTCACACTAGGGTGGTTATCACGCCTAGCTCCCATGGGCTTAAGAGCACAGTCCCATCTCTGAAACAGGCCCCTGGCCACCTCTCCACCCCCCTCCAGAAAGAGGCAGGCAGATGTCTTTTGGCTGTTTTGGGGTAGGGAATTGGACAGGAAGGACATTTCCTGGCTCTCTTGGAGTAGACAGCTGTGTCCCTATTCTTTTAGCGGAATATAATGGGAATCAACTACTTTCCCCTTGCCTTAGGAGGTGAAGGGGAGAGCAAGGGAAAAACCAGAGAGGAATGTACCTAGCTGTGCAATGGTTAGAGCAAGGCACTTGGAAGCAGGACTCCTGAGCTCTATTCCCAGTCGTTGTGTGACCCCGCGTCTCTCTAACACAGAGGTGATTCTACCCCCTGCCCCTTGTGGGGGGTGAGGGAATGAAAGGTTAATGTTTATGAAGCACCTGGAGCTCCCTGGCTGAGGGCACTATGGCAGGGCCAAGCATGCAAACCCCCTTCCCCAGCACACAAGAGAAGACAGCAGGCCAGAGAAGGGTTTGTCATATTTTAATGACATTGATCTTTGGTGTTTCCCTCGTTAGCACTCAGACTCTCCCCCCACCCTCCCGCCACAAGCTTGCTGGGATGGAGAGTTACAAACGAAAAGGAAAATCACATTTTAGACTAAAAACAAAATATCAGAGCCTTGATTTCTCCACTAGAAACTACATGTACAAGGTCAAGATTTCACATGCAACACCTTACGTCACAGACCCATACCTCATGCCCTGACCTGGAGCTGGAAAATCACCCCCTCCTCACCCCAAGGGAAATGCAGCCAGCCAATGGTGCCATGATACTGGCAGGCTTTGCCAAGATGGCTCAATCATGTTAATATTGGCACAGCTGGCGGTGTGAAGATATTGGCGTATCCTTGTGCCAACTGCATTCTTACCAGGGGGAGCCATGCCCACCTCACTCCCACACCCTGCATTTGCTCCCATTCTCTCCCCCCATCGATAGCGGCTTGGTGTTAAACTGACACTCAAAGAAAAGGTCCTCACTTCTGAGAGGCTCCTGGGTATATAAAGGATAGTGAAGCTTAAGCCTGGCTCTTTTTACTCCAGCTCTGCCCCTAGGAAGACCGCAGACTGGATAGGAATAATGTTAACTCTAGTCTCCAAAATGCTCTACTCTCCCCCACCCTTCCCAAGGGGCATTAGGGCCATGCCATGGAGTGGGACTGTGGCCTGGAAGACTCCTCCACTCTACTGGCAGAACTGGGGCATCAAATCCAGGATATGCCCAATAGGGTTGCTTGTCTCTGGAGGACACTGCAGGCCCCCTTCCCTGATATTCGTTCTTCTGCTCAATCCTTGGGGCTGGTGACAAGCAGGGGGAAAACACTCATTGACAAACTAACATTTAGAGCACTGCAAGGTGAGGGCTAAGACCAGGGATTCCCTGTCAGCTGGGAAATTTACACAAGGCTCAGATGAGAATTGTTAGGGATCGTTAATGTTCTCATAGAAACTGCAGCAACATGGGTGCCGGAAGCAAAGACCAAATAAAGTTTCTTCCCTCTGGGGTCCCTATAGATTTGATAGCCTCCCTTCCATTTCTGCCCCCTCCGCATAGGTACAGATGCCCCCTCAATTACCATCATCCTATCAGAGCCACAATACCCCTACTCTTCCAGCTCCTGATCAGCTGTGAGGTACAGGTCTCTGCTTAGCAGTACAAGGGTAGCACCAAGACACAATTCATCTCTACCTGTTCCGCGACTCCGCACTGGTGCTGTCGTTACTATAGTAGTTGGTATTGTCAGGAAGATGGTTATTATTGGTTAGGTCACTGTATTCAATTGGTCCCTCAGTGTCCATAGAGGACTGGGACTGCTCTGGCAGATCCAGTCCATTGGCTCCTTGTCCTTCACTCCTGCCAGGAGCTGTCTGCGGGCTCTGGCCATGCTCTGCCAGCTGCATAGACTCTGAAAGGATCCGTCCCTCCAGCTCGGCTGCCAGCTCACGTGAGGTGGACTGCTGCATCAAGGCACCATCAGCTCCCATGGATTCCACACCAGTCTGAGAGCTGCGGTGAATCCGGTGACTCACAATAATGTTGTTGCCAAAGCCGCCCATGGATGCCATAGTGGTGCTCTGCTCCCGCTGGACCACAGCGGTCATGCCACCCTCAGCCATCAGCCTTTGGATCCTGCTGAGGGCATCGTCCCCACTGGCCCCATATTCTGGACCTTCACCTGGAGGAGAGAACATGAGAAGTGGCTTGAGTGCACAAAACACAAGAACTATGGGACAAAGAAAACCATGCTGGCCAGCTAGAATGGAGGAAGCAAAATGGTCAGATGCAGCATGGTGCACATGGACTAGGACAGGTCAGCGACAAGGCACACTAGCTCCTCTGCAGATGTGCAGGGTTTGTGCCAGACAGACCTGGGAGTTTTAACTTTTATTAAAGTGCCAAACAAGAGAAATTCAACTCAGACCACACATCCCGCAGAAAAGAACATCTGCCCAAGCCACAGGCCCCCAAAGCTGCCAGCCCATAGGACAGAGGACTGAACAATCCCTGCCAGCCAGCATCAGGGATGGGTAATGCTGCCCTCTCTAAAGGGCCCTAAGGGTAGGACACTTGAGGTAAAGCTCCTCAAAGAGCCACGGGTAAGTGTGTCCATGGTATCTACATCCTCAATAACCCACACCCTGCACATGCTACTCTTCTCTTCTGCCACACCAGGGAGGGGAGCAGTCACCCCCCATCCCCAAAGCACTGTGAGTCAAACTCCCCTATTGTGCTCCACCTAATCTAGAAAATATCCCATAGTGGTAGGCCCAGTTTCCTGAGAGTCAGTGCATCAGCTGTGAGCTCACAGGCTGCAATAGGTCCCAGGCCAGCAGACCGGCCCCCTGGCAGACCCTGCCCACTCTAAGGCCATGTAGACCAAAAGACAGACTGTGCAGCATGTCTGGTGGACAACAAGCTGCTAAGCACAGCACAGCACAACACAACACAGCACAGCACAACACAGCACAGCCTCCCCCTCACGCAGCTGCATTCTGCACTAGCTGCAGCACAGGAGCGGTTTCCAAATGAAAGAGAGGCAACAAGACCCGTCCCTGAGTGGGGTGGCAAAGAGTCCTGGAGGCCCTTCTCTACCACACGTTCACACCCACCCTGGGCTCCCTCAGGCTCTAGGAAAGAGAAACAGCATCCCTGAGACACACAGCAGAGTCTGGGGGGTAGCTCTTATCAAGCCATGCAGGTGTCAAGTGAAAAGGTCACAGAGACAGAGAGTTTCTTCCCAGCTCTGAGAAAGGTCAGTGAGTCCCTAGGACGCCGAGGGGAAGAGCACAGCTCAGCATGCACTGCAATAAACCAAATGTTTTGCCAAGTGGCGAGAGGGACTAAGAACTCACCTCCAGTGCCCTTCCTCCCTTACCCCACCAAGAATCTCCCAGACGGGGTCCCCCCGCCCCCTCCAATCAGAGGGAGAGGCCAGGGTTGGAATGAATAGCGATCCATTGCTGTGTGCACAGAGCAATCACAAAGCAAGATCTGTGCCCACACATCACCGCAGCAGAGAAGACTCAAAAGTCTAAGATATGCTCTATGGAGAAAAAAATCCTACAAGAAATAAAGCCTAGCAAGAGGAAAAAGTAGTCACCAGTGCAGAAAGGACTGGCTCCTGATCCTCTCACTCCATTAGCAGTAAACCTCATCCAGACTGTGCAGGGAAAGGTTCTGATTCACTGGAATGGGTTAGAATCATTCCGCAGAGGGATGCAGTAGCCTACCTGATTCTTATTAAAGAGATAAATCTCACTCCCAGCTCTGGACTGATTAGAAAAGAGAAGAAAGGAGCCAGCTTCTCTGGCACCATGAGAAAGAACAAGAAAATATGAGCAAGACAATAGGGAGAGTGAGTGTGTGTGTGGTGGGGGGGAGAGGGGGAGTATTTAAAAACCAACAAAACACTGAACTAGAGGGCAAAATTGGCCCTGCTCCTGGCAGTGGCCTGAAAACATTGCTCCAATGAGGGAGCCGAGAGAGATTCAGCCTGGTCCACACACAATTTTTGTACCATTGTAACTATTTTGATTAGAGCTGTGATGTTTCTTTTTTTAAACCCTGTTACACTCATACAGCTTGCCAGATTTTACTATTCATGGCACCAACATGAAGAGCTGGGCACTTCATAGACAGAAACAATTACCAGATCCCTGCCCCATGGAGCTTACACTAACTAGGTAATACACAGACCAAAGCAGTGGGGGATGGGATGCAGCAACAAGCAGGACTGGATGGGCAGGCTGAGCGCCCGGCTTGGTTTGGAGGGATGGATGCTGTAATTTACTGACATTACTCTGAGGAGGAAGGTCTGGTTTATAGAGGAGAGGGTGGAGGACGCAGATAGGTGGCTGCACAGAGTAAGGCACAGAGCTGATCGAGAGTGAGGATGACAATAAGGGAAGTCTGGGTGAGGAGGAATCAAGCACAGAGAGGCAGACAGGCTGTGCAGGGCTATGAAGAGAAGGAGGAGGAGCCTGTGTATGATATATGACCGATGGGAACTAGTGTTTGGACTAACCGGGCCAGATGTGGTAAGAGCAGCAGCAGGGGAGAGAATCTTTGTGGCAGCATTCCAGGGAACATCTGGGAGGCCAGAGAGGAGACAACCACAAGAATCAGGGACCCAACAAGGGTTCTAGCCATGGGGACAGAGATGAGGAAGTGATTTTTGAAGATGCTGCTTAGGAAGAAGGGCAGGAATTAGAGACAGCATCAATGTGGGAGAGATGGAGGTGAGAACAATGCAGAGGCTTGAGCTTGCTGCGCAGAATGTCACCAGAAGGAACCTTACAATGGAATCATAGAATCATAGAATCATAGAATATCAGGGTTGGAAGGGACCCCAGAAGGTCATCTAGTCCAACCCCCTGCTCAAAGCAGGACCAAGTCCCAGTTAAATCATCCCAGCTAGGGCTTTGTCAAGCCTGACCTTAAAAACCTCTAAGGAAGGAGATTCTACCACCTCCCTAGGTAACGCATTCCAGTGTTTCACCACCCTCTTAGTGAAAAAGTTTTTCCTAATATCCAATCTAAACCTCCCCCATTGCAACCCATTGCCCAGCCTCACAGGGCAGAGATGCTGGTTATTTCAGCTGGGCATTAACCTCTCTTCCTGCATTGCACTGGGAATGACAGGAGAAGTGAGACACACACACACACACGGACAGGAATCATACAGGAGCACAGAAATGAAATACAAGGTTGTGGGCAAGGCTGAATCAGGTGGTTAGCAGCTCTGAATTCTTCCTTTCTGGAGGCAAGTGAAAACCAGGAGAGCCCCAGGGCAGGTTGTGGGGGACCCATGTCTTACTGCTGCAGCATGGCTGTGTGAATTTTGGGGGCATGGCTGGTGAAGTTCTGAAATCCCATGGATTGGTCTGGATGGTAACATCTGCCTAGGGCAATGGTTTTCAACCTTTTTTCATTTGCAGACCCGTAAAAGATTTTGAATAGAGGTACAGACCCTTTTGGAAATCTTAGACAGTCTGCAGATCCCCAGGGATCCACTGATCACAGGCTGAAAACCATTGCTCTACGGCAATGACAACCTTTCGCGGACCCCTTAGACATAGTCTGGGGACCCCCACAGGGGTCCGCGAACAACAGATTGAAAACCACTGGTGTAGGGAATGCTCTCCAGGACCATGGGAACCAGAGATGCTTGAAAAGGGCAGAACATTCTGGGGCAGAGTTTATTTTGGTTGAATTATACATTTTTACTTCTGAGGTGTTGTGGCCAAAGGCTCCTGGAAGCTAAACATCAGCCCAACTGAAAATGAGACTCTTAGCACCAGTCTGGCCCAGTGACCAAGATCCCAGAACAGTTATTATAAGGAGCCCCCAATAAACCAGCCCCTCCATCACTAAAGGGGCAATGAAAACACAACACTGCCTCCTCAGAGGGTACATGGAGCACTAGTGTATATAAGGCAAAGATACAGGCCCTCAGGAGAGAAGGTCCTTCCTTTCATCCTGACAGGACCCTATACAGGGCAGCAGACACGGACCCTCAGCTGCTGCAGGCTGGGAGGATATTCTACCTAATGACTGATCACAGGGCATACTCTTGGGACCAGCAGCAGCCACAGCAGAGTGCAGCTCACAAGTCTAACCCTCACAGCAGCCATGCTGCTGCCTCCAGCACTAGCTGCTGTCTACAATTGCTTTTCAAGGGCAGCCACATGTAAAGTGCATTGCACTAATCTAGCCTAGATTGCATGGGTGCAGGTCACCACAGTATAGAGGGTATCTTCAAGAAAGATTAAATCCCAAGTGAAGAAAGTTTCTTCTAACCACCACCAAGACATGAAATTCTACGTTCAGCTCTTGGTGGCCATTCTCACAGCATCTACCTAGCTGCCTGGGGCAAACAGTAAAGGGAGGACATTAATTGAGCAAGCAAGTTCCTCCAGACACTTCCCCCAGTCTCTGGGCAACACTCCCACCCTTTAGAGATATAGCTTCAGTCAGCATCTCATCCTCTGCTAGACAGAAACTGAATGGCTTTGGTAAGAATATCAGGAGCATATTGATCACAATTCAGACCACATGTGAACAGTAGTCTTTTGTTACTAAATATCTGGCAATGCTGGAAATATAAAGCATTAGAAATCCAGAGTTCACAGTATCAGCTAGGGGCATGCAAACTAGTTCCTAACTTTAGAGTCTGTAAATACCTGGTATTCTGCCCCCCCTCATGCATGCCCTGGGGCTACAAGTCAGCCAGGATTGTCAGCTGGCACAGGCACCAACTTTCTGATTTCCCTGGGGGTGCTCGACCCGTGCTCTGCCTCAGGCCCTGCCCCCATTCTACCCCTTTCCTCAAGGACCCCATCCCACCCCACCACACTTCACTTCTTCTTGGCTCCACTCCTTCCTTTTCTGCTGATCATCTTCTGGCGGGCAGGAGGTGCTGGGGAAGAAGGGGGAGCAGCTGATCAGTGGCGCCCACCAGTGAGTGATGAGCACCACTATTTTTTTTCCATGGGTGCTCCGGAGCAGGAGCACCCATGGAGTCGGCACCTCTGTCAGCTGGTACTCCTGCCTCTGACACGCTCAGACATTAATAGCATGTGCTGAATATGAGCACTCCCTGCAAGCAGCCTTCAGGCAGATCATGCCATACCACCTTTAACTCTCCCCCCACCTCCCGCCCTTTAATTCAGATCACGTGCTTCACTAAGCTACGGCTGGAGTGGAATTCCGGGGTTTGAGGCAGTTGCCTGCTCAGAGAACAAGTGCTGATTCCACAACACCAGGCCCTGCTGCTCAGCAATTTATCACATCAGGAGCAATCATATTAAGAAACGTGAAAGTGCAGAGAAATGAGTGCTAGAGCTTCTAAAAAAAGGCCAATAGGGACTGGCCTGCAATATCATTGCTGCACCCACTGGCTTGGTCACTCCAGTCCCTTATCACGTACAGCTGAGGAGCTCATCTTGCTCTTTCCTTGGTCCAGCTTGTTACTTTTCTTTCTTCCTCCTCTCAAATGTATAGCAATTGCCTCAGCTAAGAGGCAGCAGAAAGTGTCTCACACAGACTGTCCCATCAGTTGGATAAGATGAGGACAGCAGGGAGGGCTGGCGATTGGGCGTCTCACTACGTCTTACATCTCTTTCAGGCTCCACTGGGGTTTTGGCTGGTGCTCTGTGTGAGCAGAGAGCTAGTATAAGAGGAATGAGCTAAGTGACAGTTCATTCCACTTTTCCATTAAGAGGCTGTTCGCTCTCTCCTCACCTTTAAAGCTCAACAAATGCATTGTGACCTCCTGGACCCTGCAAGGGCCCTCACACACACTGCACAGAGGGCGGTCTGAAGGTCTGCGTCCCCCAGCTGGCCCCTACATTGCCTTTCTTAGGAGGGCTGAGTCAGCCTGCTCAGCAGAACGCAGATTTCTCACGGATACTAATATGACAAGCAGAAGTAACATACTCCCTTTTGTTTCTGGATGGGACATGAACCTGTGACTCCCCAAAGGTGAGTCTTTCTGAAACGGTCTCTGCTGCATTAGGTCTTGGGAACATTGTCCCCATGGCACCCCTTTCTTGAGTGCTGGTGAATTTTCCACAGCGCTAAGCATCTCCTGAGAAAAATTTCTGCATGATCCCAAGCCCTTCCTTGTGGAACATGGTGCTCTTTACTAACAGCTCTCCTCAGAATACCGGGACAACTAGCATAGCAGATGGCTTTAGCTAATTGCACATTGCAGCAACATGGTCTAGTCCAGGAGACCATGGCAATTCTTTGTGGGCCAGGAAAGCAGCAAAGACCCCACATCACACCAGAGGCAGGGAATTCAGATTAGCAGGCAGCCAGCTCCGCAAGTGAGGGTACTGAGTGGAATGTGAATGTGGACGTATCACACAAAGAAGGAACAGCTGCTCATCTTCCACCTGGGTTGCTCCAATGTCAGAATTCATCTTGCAGCAGAAACTGACCTTGAAACACCTGAACTGCTTTGCCATTCACCTGGGATAGGGATAAACCAGCTCCACTCCGTCAGGCACAGACCAGGATCACTGAGCCCAGCAAATAGCCCAAACCCAGCAGGCTGGGACTCCTTCAAGGAATGCAAACATTAAACAGAGCTGTCCATAGCATCTAAGTTGCAAGGCATTTCCCCAAGCGTCCAAAAGATTCCTATTCCTATTCCAAAACAAATGCAAAGCTATAGGCAGAGCTTACAGATACTTATCCCAAAGAGTAGGGGATTCCACCAGTCTCTGCAGCTGGCCCGAACACCATATTAGTGAGTATGGCAGAATCATTCTCCCCAGTGGTTGGAAACCAACTCAGATGTCCACTGCCAGGCTGCTCTAGGAAGAGGAGAATTTTGTTTGGAGTAGCAAGACTACAAATTGGGAATGTATAATGACTCCAGTAGAGCCGAGAGATAGCAGGCAGGAATTTTATAGCTAGCACTTTCCACAGGATATACAAAGGGTGTGACATTTATATTCCCGGGTGCAGGGATGGCAACATAACACATGATTAGCAGGGACCCAATGGGCAGCAGGGCTTGGATTGAATTGATTTGTGGCAGTATGGCATACTGGCACCTCCCTTCAGGTGTTATTTTGTTCTCCAAAATCTCAACTCTCCTTTTTAAAAGAAAATCAGTCTTTAGCTGTTATGGTTGTAAGCCTGAACAATGGGAGCCAAACGTAAATGATGGAGAGATGTCTATTAAATGAGTCTGCTGAGAACATGGAACAATAACTTAGAGCCCCTTTAACTTAGATGCTCAAGGATAATTCCGATGTCGACATTGTTTCTGATTTCATATCTCACGCAAGAAAGGCACAGGAAGGTCACAGTTCTGCACAATCTATTGAGAGGGACGTCTCATTTTGGTACCATACAGGATACAGCCACTTATTTTTCCACAAGCCCAAGGATCAATATTGGAAGGTTTTCGAAAAGCTTTACTCTACGAAATATTTTGGGAAGTTCTGTGGCCAGTGCTATACAAGAGGTCAGACCAGATGATCACAATGGTCCTGTCTCGTCTTAGAATCTACTAATTGACTCTATCAGGGCCCATGGCCACATTCAAGCTCCACTGAATGATGACTAAGCTCACGGAGCTCCAAGAGCAGGCACAGTTCTTTTGTTCATTAGCACAAACTACTCAGCAGTGAATAGCCAAAATGAGACACAAGGGTGGAATTTATTTGGTGGGAAGATCTGAGTGTACCACTACCATTTCTCATCCACGGTTTGACCTCTAGAGGGATGGGAAATGGACAGGGAATCACAAAGGATCTGATGGTATATGCCACTCAATCTACCCTCTCTAGCTAGCCCTTTTCATCAGAGGATCTCTTACAAACAGTAACAGAATTCACAACACGGCATCTGATTATGGCGCTACAGTGACATAGCCCCAGTGCTAGACATGGCCTTAGGTGCGTGTGTTCTCTGCGAGCACTGCTGAGGTCTTTACAGGGCGCTTCACTTACTCCAGGATCCAGGGTCCTGCTGGAATGTTTCAGGCATATGCGACGTCACTTGGCTACTTGCAGCTTGTGAGGCTCAGCATATACTAGCCCAGTGCAACTTCCTGGCTTTATTTTTAGGAACACCACCTCTAAGGGCCCAGGTCATATAGCTATTTGTACTAGGCAGTAAAACAGGCTGGACAGATTACAATCAAATCAGAGAGACCAGAAGCTGCACATGCATGAGCATAGGCATCCTGCCCTGGTCTCCCAAGAGGGACAGGGTGACCTACTGATAACAGATCTTCTCATTTTTAGGATACTATGCGCTCATACTGCACTTATATGCTCAATGAGTATTAAAGTGTCTGTATTACAACTCCCCAAACACAGGCAGATGCTGGGAATTGGGATGATAAACGTCACTCACCAGAGTCCCATCAGGGGTTTGTTTTGTTTAACGTTAATGTAGTGATCAGAAAAGAGAGGGACAGATATATATTGTTAAGGGCAGGCAGGCTGTTGCACAAGCTCCACTCACTCAGCTCTGCCAATGCTTCTCAAGCTCAACCCATAGCACCTCTCCTTTAATATTCCAGTCCTGGGCTTCTCCTGATAAACACTGCCAGTTCGGCCAAATTGTGTTGATTCAGTGATGTGTACAAATGTCAATTAGGGACTAAGATGGAACGCATCCAACTCATGTCTTTTCTGAGATGGTCTGAATTAGCCATCACGTTTCCTAAAGGTTGGTTGTTGGGAGGTCCTCCTTGTTTCTAATGAGATTTAATTTGGCCATTAGGCAAGCAAGACCCTCCCCACTGCATCTCTCCATTTGCAGGGAAACTGAGCAATGTAAATACCAATGTTTAACAAAGAGACTGTGTTAGAGCCCAATCGGAATTACTCGTACAGCTGTTAACTTAAAAGGAAGCAGGAGACGGACACATTTTTCAGGAGGAAAAGCATCTTTCAAATATTTCTTAGTGCCTTTCTCACAGCCTTTCACCCAGACTTGGATCTCTCTGGCTTATGCATGCTTCAGAGGCGACACAGTTCACAAGGCAGTGATTAACTAACAGAAAAGGCAACGTGCACAGGAGGCATTTGCTTCTAATAAATTCACTCCCTGTACATTCATCCTTCCGAAGCAAGCACAAAAACAATCAGCGAGGCAAAGCGTCTGCAGAGCTTAGCAGGGAGAGAAGGAGACTGTGTTTACACACAGAGAGAGCTTAATTAGATTTCTGATGCTACATTGCATATTTCTTTCCACAGAAAATATATATCTGGGAGAGCACCATGACATGGAATTCCCCACACCAGGAGAGGGGACAGCAGGTGGTCCAGCAGGTGTTTCCAAAGGAGCTGCAATGTACACTTGCTTTTTTCTCTCTCTCTTTATGAAGCTGGTCACTAAACATTTTCCTTGGTGCTGCCCAGACTCGCATCTGTTTCATCCATCCTGCTGAGTGCTTCCCATAATAATACTAAACCCTCATATAGTGTTTTACATCTTCAGAGATCAATACAAAAACACAAATTAATTCTCACAACCCACTCTGGGATGTACTATAGGGAAGTTTATCCCCATTTTACAGACAGATTAAATAGCATACTCAAGGTCACATACTGAGGTAGTAGTAGCACTGGGAGTCATGTTTAGGAGTTCCTGGTTTCTAGCCCTGTGATCTTACCATTAGACAATGCGGTTTCCCTTTTAAAATGGCATCAGAAACTCAGAATGGTTGAAGATTTTGACAGATGCAGAAAACAAGAAAGCCATCAAAAAGGCAGCAAGACATCTAAACAGCCCAGTGCAATGTGCAGCTCCGTTAGTGCCAGACACAGTGGGAGCATTAAGGTGGACTGGCTGATGACAGCCTGACCCTGTTATGGGCAGGGTTAGATACAGTGGGATAAAACTGGCAGCCACTCTACACCAGTGCTTCCAATATTTCCAGCACAAATGGAGCTATGACAGTGCTACAGCAACCAGAGGATCTTCAGCACAGATGCAACCCTAAGGCGTAAGATGCTTCTGCTCAGAGAAAACACAGCATTACCTACTTCTGAATCTGCTGCCAAAGGCGGCTACAAATAACCTAGCAATGTTACTATGAACAAACAGACTGTTTGAAATCATGGACAGTACAAGTAAAATCAAGGAAGGAGTGTTACCATCAAAACAGCTGATTTCACACAATCATAGAACACACTCCAAAGGTTATCACGTGGGTCAGGCTATGTTAGAGCAAAGTGCTAACTTGTTCTTGGAAGGAGCAGGCCAGTGATGCTGTAATTGTGCTGGCTAATTGGCTAGGGTGCCAGTCTCAGAGGAGCCAAAGGACCCAATCTATCCAAACCTTGTGAACCTAACATCACCCCAGTGCCAGAGGGAAAGGGGCTCACTGGTATCTGGTAGTGAGTTTCAGCTGGCCTGATGAGGTGAATCTACTCCAACTCACTAATGTCATAACCCCTATCCAAAAGGTATCACGTAAAATAGCAACACAAAGTGAGTATCATACCGATCATTAGTATTATTGCGGGTATGTACGGAGGACAAATTCAAAATTACGAAGTGTGTGTGCCAGGCAGGGCTAACATTACTTCACCCTAAACAAAGGTACTGCCACCGTGAAGGTACTTACAAGGTACATTAAGAGACAATAACACTGCAATTTATACAGAAGGTAAACAGGATCATCAAGCCAACAAGGGGAGGAGATAACTACACAGCATCACGGCAGTGGAAGGAAATTGCAGGAACAGAACAATCTGCATTTTTAGCAAACACCAGCAGGGAAAGAAACCAGCATGGAAATTCCTTATCACCTTCCTTACAGCTTGAATGAACTTTACTTTGGGGGAGGAGGGGTAATCTTCAGAAGAATCCATTTCAAAGGTTTACTGCACCATAAAGAGCGGGGCAAAGAACCTCAAGTGATCTTTCACCTAAGACGACAGAGGGACTCAACCCTTCGTACTTTGTGGGAGTTGCTGACCAGAGGAGTTGGTCAGCCATCATGCGGGAAGGTAGTGTGAAAGAATCTTACCTTAACAAAACAAGCTACAGCCTTTGTTCAAGTCTTAGTCTCTAGAAAGCATTTTTCACTTTTGTTTGCTTGTAACCGTTTCCAAATCCTATCACCTTTGTTAATAAACTTGTTTTACTTTTAAATTTAAACCAACCCAGTGCTGTGTTTGACTTAAAGTCAATGTTAACTTCAGTTAATGTGGCAAGCTGCTGGGTAGTGTATCTTCAAAGAAACAAACAAATCTTAAAACCTCCCAGGAGAAGGCTGGATACGTGGAGCACAGGATTTGGGGAAAATCTGGGATCAGGGCGTTGGGGTCATCTTGCTATGTGTAACAAAGGCTGGTGGATGCCAGAGTGTGTTAGAGGTGTAACACAGAGGCCGCTGGAATCAGAGCACTGATCCAGGGCTGCTTAACACACAGATGTTCCGAGCATGCCTGTATGCTGGCTGGAAGCCCCCAGTCAAAACAGCTACAGCAGCAGACACTGAGAGGCATTCAGGGTTACAGGGCAGGCAGTGACACTTGTCTGGATTGCACCCCAGAACAATGCTAACTGATTGGGGTGCCAGTCACAGAGGAGCCAAGGGTGCCAGTTTATCCAAACCATCCTTCTTACTTCAGAGGAGGCTGGTCCATCAGTGCTCGGGAAAGGAATGGGCCTCCTTGCAATAGTACTCTGCCACTGAATTTCAGCTTTTTGGGGCCATTTGCTGTGATTGGCTTACAGTTAAGGAGCTCCTATGTTCTGAGCTGCTCTTGGCCTTTGGTAAGCATCTGCTGATGGGCAGAAGCAATGAATCAATAAGATCCACTGCAGAATAATAATACTCTGCCCATTTCTAGTGCCTCCTCCAGGCTATAAACAATGAATTTATTCCCTCAGAACCCCCTTGGCAGGTAGGGGAGTTAGTTCATTTTGCAGGTGAAATGATTTGCCCACAGTGAGCCAGTGGCAGAGCCAGCAATAAAGCCCATGAGGCCATGCTGCCAGCCCGCAAGAGGCAGAGGGGACAGCAGGGGGCATTTGTCACGCTCTCCTCACTTCTCAAAGTGCCAGATTTGTGGTACCCTGAGAGCTGGCATTGCAAGGTTGAGCTGCCACATGAACAAGAGGAGAGGCTCAGGCTCTTATTTCACATGCTCAGGTTCTCAGCACAGCCATTATTTCAGGTTTACTGATGAACTGCGCCTGCCCCGGGTGCTCGTGTACATGAAAGCATGTGAGAATTTCTAACTGGACTCTTATAATCAACCTGCCCACCTGACAAGGACCTGCAAACAGACAATCTGAACTGCTGGTGAGAGGATGCGACTCCCAGAACCATCCTCTTCAATTGCCTCCTCCCTCTCCCATGCACAGAGAGAGATATTTCTCTGGTGAGCTCTCTCCTGCACTCACCACTCTTTTCCAGTGCTCCCCACTGAGCCAGCTTAGCATGTCTGACTTCTCCAGTATGTCCAGGCTCTAGCGCCCAAGGCTTTAGTGAAGAGAATCTCTTCCCAGACTGGTTAGGGACTGGTCACAAACCAGTCCCTGTGTCTGAAGACTGAAAAGCTTTTTTAAGAATGGAAACAAAATCAAGCCCTCAGCTGGAACAGTAGCAAGGGAGAGGAAGGTTGGAGAAATGCACTGGTTTCATGGAGAAATGAGAACAGGTGACACCTAAAGCAGCCACATACCCCAGTCACTGTGTCGAGGTCCTCAGGGTCCCACGGCCTGCACCAGCCACCAACTTTCACTTTTCTGTTTATCAATATTTTCCCTCCTCTCGCTTTTTTCTCAGGCACCATGCCAGGTACAGAGAAGGGAACAGGATTATCCTCCCAATGAATTTGGCATTTGCCCAGCCCGTGTAGCTTCCAGCATGGTTCACATGCCCTCAACTGCATTAAGCCTCCCAAGAGGTTAATTCTGATCCCACTGAGACAGGTCGCCTGGAAACTACTCTGAGATCAGGAGGGCATTTCCCACTTAATTGATTCTGAACTGAAATGTACCAGGACCAGAGTAGTGCAAATCTGTATCTCACACACTGACTGCTGGCTACAGTAGCAGGAACAGTGGAGGGGCACAGGCCACAGAATAGGCAGTTAACTCAGCTTCAGAACAAGCAGGCATAGTTCACAGAGCCTGTTCCCATAGCCCAGACTTCATCATGAACCTAAATGCACTCAGAATCACCTCCTCTGAATCACACTGCCACTTTCCTTATAGGAGCTCAAGTCTAAGTCCCCAAGCTATAAGCTGGGAACAGGTAAGGTGGCCCTGACACAGAAGGTACTTGGAAGAGCTCTGAGGCATGTTCTTCATCGTGGGGAACTGCACCTTGGAAGCTGCCATCTCTGGTTTTGTCACACACTCTAGCACATCCCCTCCTTATCTGGGAAGTGGCAGAGATGTTCTCGAGCAGTTCATCTAAGCTCTCACTGAGGAGTTGCTGCAACCACAGCCCCTGCGCAACCCAAACCAAGGCAGATACACAAGCCCACTCTTGGAGCTGTAATTATACAATGGCAGAAGAGGGTTTGCAGTGTCCGGCCCTGGCAACAGGACAATATCAGAAAGTATAATCAGCTTCTGAAGACTGGGGTAAGAGGGAGCCTAGCTAGACTGGCAGGGGATGGAAGAGTGAAAAATCTTAGAACTGCCCAGTCTCCCATTCTGGGAAGGGAGCAGGGAGATGCCTGCAGAAGCAGCACCACGAGGAGCTTATTTACCAGGAACAATGTTCTAGAGAAAGCTTCTTTCTGAACTTTGAAGCAGAGGCCATAGCTATTGCACAGAGCTGACAAGTGAGGGCCAGGAGGGAAAATGCTATGCCCAACTAGGTAGAATAACCCCCAGTGGAAACGAGAACTTTATAACCATCAAGGCCTGGATCCTGGTTCCACCTCAGAAAGGCCTCACTGCAGAAGATAACTCAGAGGCTGGAGATACCTCTTTGCAGACAGATGTTGGAATATCGACATCACAAGGGATTCACGGGTCACCAGAATCCTGTGTGTACGAGCTCCCTGCCACTCAGCTGGCAAACACAAGGTAGCTCTGTCAAAGAGAGGATACTACCCAAGCTCCTACCTTCTCCGGTTCCTGAGGTAGCAGCACCTGGCTCCTGTACCTCCCTCTCTGTCTGAGTCTCTGCATTCTGCAGCAGAGGAGCCAGGGTCTGGGTACCCTGTGATGTCACCGAAGTGGTGGGGTTCCTGGGCTGTAGACCTATGGCATTCATTAGGCCCATGTCTCTGTCTGTCCTCCATGTGGCTCTGCTTGTTCTGAAGAGAGAGACAAACAAATAAATCAGGAGCAATGGGGGCTCTGACAGCTCAGCCTCCCATATCCTTAGGAACACAACAGCATTCAGCTCACTCTCCTCTCTCCATCCCAACCAGGCATCTCGTAGTCTAATCTAACTGCTTTGCAGGCAGTAAGGAATGACACTTATATCATGCTATGAATGCCATCTCCCTCCTTGGCTTGCTGCTCACAGGACTTTCTGCTTGATGGTTAAATCACACTGGGGCCTTGTCATAGGGTCCTTTACCCAGTGTTACCTCCCCATAGGCTGCATGGCTATTTGAGAGGCATGAACATACCAGCAATACCACCAAGTCTAAATAACAAACTTTATGCCTTCAGAACTACTAGATTGAGAAGGAACTACAATAAGCAGCTCAGAAACATACATTTATGGAACCCTTTTCTGGCTCAGGAGATGGGTCAGGGTTCCAGAGCAATTTGGCAAAGCAGGGTTTCTGCTCCTGAGTGTATGATCTGCATCACTTCCCTTGCCTTAGCCTCTTGGTTTGTAAGAATCACACACTAGCTCCCCTCTGGCACATGTTTCAGCCTGTGCTGTCTGGGCCAGCCAATTCTATTTTCAGAAACAAGTAGTTGATATGTAGGAGCTTCCCAGGTGGGAGTGCTTGCAGTGAAAAGGGACTCTTCCCTGAACTGGCCTCTGACTGCCTGTCCTCCAAGTGCTGAAGGGGCTGCAAGAGATCATCTCATCACATGGCTTCTATTCTTCTGTTTAATGCTCTGTAATCTTCTTATGTTCTGAACCCACCCAGCTCCCCAGCCCTCCAGCAGGAATCAGAGGTTTCTCAAAGCTGTCCTCCTGCCTCTGGCGTCCACACCAGATGGCGAGAGAAAGGGGAAGTCTGGATTTTCCCACCATACTGCTGCTCCCCAGCACATCACACTCCTGCAAGACTAAGACACAAGGAGAGAGATCCGATGACTAAGGAGGGGAAAGAGCTCCACCTAGCTGGAGAGGACAACATACTACAGAAAAGGGACAGCATCTCTCTTCTCCCACCCTGCAGTCTGACTGGGAATTTAGGACTGCATGGGGGAGGGACAGGGGGAACTTGGACAGAACCACACTCTGAGCTCCAATTTCCTTGGGATTCTGGAGTTCAGGTATCAGATGTATAGCCTGGGGAGGGGGTGGCCCTCACTGGGGCAGGAAGCTAGAGAGGGCCCCATTCCCACATTTAGGGTATTGTGTGCATCACTGGACAGAGCGGACTGGGATTCCCCATTGATCCTGGCTGCCTATGAAATACCCTTTGGGATTTTGGGGGAAATCTAGCTCTGCTTTTAGAATTTGTTACAAAGGAACAACTGTCCTGTGACTAGGAATTCAGGGATTAAAGACATTAGCACTATCCTTCGACTCCTGGTCACTGGAGTTGTTTAATGGATTTGTCTTTGCCTATAGTTGACCCATTATTCTCCAGGTATCTTGCCCAGTGCCATTTATTTTACACAGCACTTTTCATACTGTGAGCCACACATGGTTCCCCAATGGTTTGCTTAAGGGTGCTGATGGCAGGAGGGGCCATAGGCGATAGATGTACTTCAGTATCGTGGTCTGCCCCTCTAGGCACCAAATATTACTGCTAGTGGTGTGCCAGCTGGCATTGGCTGGGCAGTGCCAAGAGAGAAGTTGTGTACTTAACGATGCCAGTAGGATGGGAGACAGGAGGAAAAGTATGGGCATGCAGCACTGTCAGCTGTAGTAAACCCAAAAGGAAGAACCAAGACAGGGAGCACTCTGATTAGCTGCCTCTAACCCTCCCGCCTCCCACAAGACTCACCCAGGCCGCTCGGTGCTCCTGTTGCTGGAATGCACAGTGAAGACAGTTTCATTCAGCTGGTCCCAGTAGTACTCAACTCCAGAGTTTAAGGCCCTGAAATGCCAAAGGGGGAAAACATTAGAAGGGGAGATTGTTCCACGCAAGCCTCCTACTGGCTGCACTGCACGACAATACTCAGCACTTGTCTAATCTGCCCACCCAGCTTGGCTGAGCAGACATAACTGTTTGCAATAAGGGTGTCTACTCCTGCTGCAGAGGTGGTGTTCAGTGGGCCCCCAGGACAGGCTCAGACCCTGCCAAATTTAACTGAACATTTCTAGGGATTATTGCTGCACAGTTTCCCAGTCATGGAGTGCTGTCTTCTAGTATCTCTATGCTCTGAACTGAAGGTGTAATTTCCAGCTCAGGTAGATGTTCAACCACTAATTTTGATTGAGCAAGTGCACTAAAAATAGTAGTGTAGGCATGGACTAGCTGTCTGTATACAGTCCTATCAGAGACCCTACATAAATATTCAGAGGGCTAGGCCTCAGACTGTGCTGCCAAGCCTACACTGCTACTTTTAGTGCACTAGCTCGACCTAAGCTAGCGCATGTACATCTATCTGAGCTGGAAATTACACCTTCAGCTGCAGCATCGATGTATCCTGAGCCACAGAGTAGTGAACTGTCCCCTTTATTTCAGTGGTGTGTTAGCTCTGAAAGACCACGCCACAGGCCAGATTGCCAAGTGACGCAGGCACGCAGCTGCACATTCATTTACCACAACTGTGTTTATACATGCAAGTGGCCAAATACACAAAGGGCAGAAAAAGCACTTGTCTAAAAGGTGTCTGGCAGCATTTTACCCCACTGGGCAATGCTAACAATTACTCAATACTAAACATCTAGTTACTATAAGGGTCTTTCCTTTTACTCATAAATCTCAGTGCAAACATCTCATTGGCACTGGCAGGTCTTCTGTGGAATAAGGATGGATGTAGCTCAGGTTGTTAGACCACAAATGTAACTTGGCCCTACACACAGAATAGGTTTGATACAGACCTGACAGGACCTAATAAGACTTTGTCATATCTAACTTCTGTTAAGGGGCACAAGAGGATGCAGGGAGAGATGCGCATGTGTATCATCCACACTGCTCCACTAGTCACTCAGGGTCTGGAGCAGAGCAAGTGGGTCCTTTATCTGGAGCTTTGGCATGCAGTGTACAGCACTGGTGCCATCCAGGGATTTCAGCAGTCACATTGCTTGGTTGCTGAAAGCCCGATATGTCTAGGAAAGTCACAAAATGCTGCTATTGTTAGTCCAGTAAGCAGACTTAGGGAAGAGGCCTCAGGTGCTACTCCTGTCCTGCAGACACTGAGTATAAACTGAGAAAAATGTTTCAAAAGATACGAATGCACACGTGTTCCAGTCACCCTAGAATATGTGCTGTAGAAGCAGGGAGCAGCTGAGCCTCCCACATCCCATGAAGGGAAGCACAGAGCCGGAAAATGCACTGCTCCCCAGAGCTCTGAGATCCAAGCTCGGTCAGCAAGTTGCGTGGGAGAGTGTGTGGAGCATGGTGAGCCAAGTAAGGGCAGAAGGGCTTCTTAAAGGGACAGGCAATGCAAATACAAAGATATAGTGACACATGAAGCAAAGGGCCACGAGGTGCCAGGATACTGTAAAACACATAGGAGATGATCACTGCACAGCAGGAGAATCCAGCTTGTTAACACTAGGGGTCTGAGAGGGGAAAGTAACAGGATTACATCTGCAGACCTGGGTTCACATCTAATACAGATCACATCAGAAACAGTCTCAATCTAGTCCAGAGTAGATGTTTGTCCAGGCCATGGGAAAATCTAGTCAGGGAGAGGCCCAGGATAAATGGTATATAACCAATTAGTTCTCAAATGCAGTGAGCGATTGTGATATCAGTGGCCCAGTACTGGATTAGTGAGGGGGGCTGTGGGTCAAGAGTGAGGTGCATCAGCAGGATGGCTGCAGGGGAAGATTGAGAAGTACTGGCAGAGCTGTGCATGTGGGAGGACCAGGACCAGCAAAACATGAGTGGCTCCAGTTTAGAGTAAATGCAAAAGCCAAAGAGAAGAAAACAGGTCAACGCAACCGTGCACAGCGTCTGCAGAACGTGATCTGTCATCACATTTTTCACTGAGCTAGTCCTACAGCATTATAACCATGTGAAAGCAGCTGCCAAGGAGACAACTACTTACAAACTCTTCAGAATTTATTGACAGATGGCAACCCATCACTAGAAACTCACCAATCCTCCCCAGTGCTCTGCCTGATACACTGAGACAGCAAAACTTGACAACTAAGCCTACAGGGCAGCGGCATTCCCTGGGAATGAAAGCTGTTCAGATCTAGCAGTGAAATCCTCCCGAAAGTGCCTAGCTTCTTTGGCATTTGAGACTACTGGCCATCAGAGCTGTGCTGAGCCCAAACTCCTACCCTGTCCTCTGAAGCTCCTCCGCCCCCAAGAGCACACAGTCCCCACAGCTGTCCATGCTGCTCCTACTCTTCATTAGGAATGCATGCCAACTGCTGTAATCATCCCCAAACAACTGGAGATCTAAGATTTCAGTGTTGCCCCTAGTGCAGGTTCTGGGATGGTGAAATGCTCCACTCCACACATCAGCTGTTCAGTTTCCATGGTGCACAGGGAATGTGGCTCCCTGCCCTGTGCAATGCTCCCTTCCTGGGAGTCTAATCTAGCTTGTTGCTATCAGAGCAACAATATAGCCAGGTTGCGTGCCCTGCACATTTTGGAGAAAACAGGATTACAACTCTCACCCCCACTGCCACCCCTTTAGGCGGAGCTCTTGCTGCTGCTCTCTCTTCCTGCTCCCCATTTGTTGGATGGGAAGGTCCATTCTAACTCCACGCTGTCAGCTTGCCCCTTTCCCTGGACAGGGAAATCAAAAGCCATTTAATACATTACTTCACATGCAGGTCTTAAATGGTAGCATTTATCAACTAAGTTCCCTCTGCCATGCTTCTATTAACCACTCATTAACTGCCAAAGGGCTGCGGCCTTTTGCTTTCATTCCCGTGGGAGAGGAGCCTGTTGGAAGCATCAGCTGTTTACCTCCACCACTGGCTCTGGGAATTCTGACAGACAGCACAAAGCAGAGTATGTTTGATTTCATTAACTGTGGAAGTGGAATGCCTTTTTTCCTCTTCACTCAGGACGTGATCTGATCCAGTTGCCAAGTTTTCATTCAGAGAGCTCAACGGGAGGCCAGGAGACTGGCGAGTGCCATCCACCCACTCTGAGCCCATGTGCCAAGTATCCCAACTGTCCTCCTTTTGCCCTCCCTAGGCTAGCTACCCCTCCTCACCCCACGTTTTTTTTAAAGTGTCAGGGTGCTGGAGTCATCTGACACAATCTTTATTCCATCCCTTGCCATGCCCTTCCCTACCCTCACTCTTTGCCTGTACACACTCATCAGGGCAGGGACTGACTGCTCTCCCTTTAACGTGCTATGAAAAGTGTGGTGGCAGATTATTGAAAAACAACAAAATAATCCTCCAGCCTTCGTGGACTCAATTTTGAGCCCAAGGTGTCTCCAGATCTCAGACAGGGAAAGGCACACTGGGATCTTTGTGGGAATCTCAGATATCCTGGTTCAGGTACAGGAAAATGGCATAAATAGGGGCACAAAAGGGCTGCCTGTCTTGCCCTTACCATTTTAGGCTATGTTTCACTGCACAGTTAACCCAGGTGATTGGCACCCAGATTAGCCTAGCCCAGGTGTGAGCATCCCCAAAGTAAAGCCCTACTAGCGTTCTTGTGTCCTCACTAGTTCTGCACTAGCTCGTACATGTCTAGGGGTATATTTCATGACTTTTTGAGGAGATGCTCTAGAATTCTTTCCCATAAAATTATGGGAGAATTGGTCTGTCCTTTGAGGGGAATACAGGAAGGGCACTAGACAACTGTCAGCACTTGAGTGATTTAGCCACAAAGCAGGTGGGTTCAAGCCAGAGTTGAAGCAAAGCCTGGGTTTTAACTCCCATCCCAAGCAAGTAAGATGGCCTAGAATGAAAGCATCTTTGGACCTGCGTCAGAGGTTTTTCTGTGTGCATGGGTAGGGGAATGAGAGGAGAGTGTGGGGAGCTAAAAACCAGGTTAACCATGCAGTGCAGCCATACCCAAGATGTAACCACAGAGATGCTGCTATACTGAGGGTTCCTATTATTAAGTCTTTGTCTACATGAGAAACTTGCACTGGTTAAATATGTTGTGCTTTTTAAACCGGTTTAGTCAAACTAGCGCAACCTCGTTTGGGCATTTTGTTTGGTTTAAACCAAGTTTATTTTGTTTTTGCTTATGACAATTTAAGAAATGGTTTAAGATAAACCAGAATAAGCCAGTCTTGAACCAACATCAGATTGTCTACCCAGGGGTTTGCACTGGTTTAACTAAATTAGTTTTAAAAAAACAGTGCAACTTTCTTGTGTAGATAAGGCCCAAAACTTCATTTTTACATCTTGCATTACAGAATATTGTTAACTTGAAACATTCAGTCAGTCTTTCACAATGGGTTTCCCAGTTTCAATGGACGTCAAAATCTGAACTATTCAGTTGAGAGATACAGAACTAGTACTGGAAGGGGGAACACTTAACTTTTGTCCTAGCAAGCTCTAGACACAGAAATGCTGGAAACATCATCTTCTGAGGCTTGAGGTGGTATCTTTCCTCGGCACAGCACCAGATGTCTCTTGGATGCAGCTGCAGTAAGGAGGGCATTCACTGCCCAGGGCCTCAGAGTAAGAAATTGCAATTCTCCATGCTGCTACTAGGTTCTTATTTTTCTTCCTTTTTATGGTTGTCAAACAAGCTCCTCAAACCCTCCCTGGAAATCCCCATTAGCTTTGCTGAATGCAGAGCTAGTAACAGACAGGATGCCCCAACAGGATATCTGCTCAGTGAGTGGTTTATCCAGCTCAAACTACTGATGTGCTTGGAGAGTCTGAGGGGCACAGAGCCCCATGTTATGTTGTACAGCTGAACAAGGGCTGGGAGTTGGTTCTTCAAAAAACAAGCAGAAACAACCTAAGCAGTCTTGTCCCTCAGTCTGGGAGCACTACCTATACTGCATGTGAGCCCTGTGGCAGAGAAGAAACTGGTGCTCCTGTCTCACAGAAATGCTTGATTGATTTTGCCATCCATAAGGGGAAAACTGAACACTCCCCATTTGTAGTTTCCTAGGCCAGAAGGGACCATTGTGATAATCTAGTCTGAGCTGTATAGCAAAGGCCATGGAACTTCCCCAACATAGTATCTAGAGCAGAGTTTTAAGAAAAATATCCAATCTGGATTTAAAAATGTCCAGTGATGGAGAATCCACCATGACCCTCAGTAAATTGTTCCAGTGGTTAATTGCCCTCACTGTTAAAAATGTGCACCTTATTTCCAGTATGAATTTATCTAGCTTCGACTTCCAGACATTCGATCATGTTACACATTTATCTGCTAGACTGAAGAGTTCATTATCAAATACTTGTTCCCCATGCAGGCACTTACAGACTATGATCAAGCCTCCCTATAACCATCTCTTCATTAAACTAAAGAGATTGAGTTCATTGTCTCATTGGTTTAAAAGGAATTTAACAAGAGAGCTGCCCCAGGGCAAGTCCAACATCAATCCCATAGTGAGGCCATCAGGGATGAAAACCTCCAGCAGCATGTACCCATAGATGGAACTCAGTAGGGAAGCGGGATGAGGCCAACAATGCTAAAGCCTTGCCAGGTGCAGTGAAGCCAATCAGCGTGATGGCAGGAGCTGTTATGAAGAGGCCTTCGTCTTGCAATGGGCTGAGCATGCCTGGCCAGGGGGATCATGTTTCTAACAGCTCAGTTTATGGGACCCGGAAATAATGCTTATCAAGATAATGCTTATATGTCTTTCATTTCAAACCATCCCAAACACCTTAAAGTTAAAGTGAAATACAAGCAATGGTCAGGGATAACCTCACACCTTACTAAAACCCAGAACAACCACAATACAGGACTCCGTGGAATAGAGCTGGGGCACTGAGTTCAGTTGATTCAGGGCCATCATTACCACTTCCTGCAGCCTTTAGGAGGTGGTCTCATCTAAATACCAATCTAGCCTGAAGCTACTTGGCTTGTGAGATCTGAAAAGACCCAACATGAGGTGAACCGACGGCATACCTAACCCATATAGAACAGGGCTGGGTGAAACATCTGGCTTTCACACTGCAAAAGCTCCTCTCTTGCTATAAGAATATCAATTTTTAAGCCAGTTTCACAAATCCATCATCAATTCAATTTCATCATCATTGTGGGTCATTTTGTAAATTTTAGGGTAATATATTAAACAGTTTGCATTTTCCATGACAAAAAATACCTTCTCCTCTCTTCCTGTGAAAATGCCAGCAACTCTGCTGCCTTCCTGCTAGGATGAGAGAATGAACAACCAAGTGAAACTGCACCAATCAATCAGGATTTTGTTGTTCTTGTTTGGAAAGGCTGAAACACCAGAACCTGTCTCGCTGGTACCCCACATAAAGTTCCCACCAGATCCCAGCTGTACTCCACACAATCAAATTTTATCTCCTGCCTACGGAGAGAATGAGTAAGGGACCTATTTTCAATGTAGTGATCATAGTGCTTGTTCCCATGAATAGCTGGACAGTACAGCTTTATGTACTTGAGAGGTTTGGATCTCTAAGCAGCTGCCCAGATAGGGAAACACTAGCATTTATAGTCCTGATTTCAATACAATTTAATTCCCTGTGCAGGAGATGGATCATGTGCAGAGAAAGAGAGAAATTAAAGGTCCTTCACCAAAGGGTCTTAAGCAAAGTAAGCAGTCATGGGATAAGTAGTAAGGTCCTCTCATGGATCAGTTTAAAGACAAGAAACAATAGGTAGAATGGAGAGAGGTAAATAGTGCTGTCCCCGAGGGATCTGTACTGGGACATGGGAAAGGGGGTAAAAAGTGAGGCGACAAAGTTTGCAGATGATGCAAAATTAATCAAGTTCATAGCAGACTGTGAAGAGCTACAATAGGATCTCACAAAACTGGGTGACTGGGCAACAAAATGGCAGATGAAATTCTATGTTGATAAATGCAAAATAATGCACATTGGAAAACATAATCCCAACTATACACCCAAAATGATGGGATCTAAATTAGCTGTTATCACTCAAGAGAGATCTTGAAGTCGTGGATAGTTCTCTGAAAACATCTGCTCAATGTGCAGCAGCAGCCTTCTTTTTAGCACATGCACAACGCACCGCAGGTGGCACATGACCAGGATCCATCAACGTATTTGGTCGACTGATTGAATCATTAGCTTCCCCAGCCCAAGCCAGGCACTGACAGGGACAATGACATGAACGCTGATCCATGAAGCTAACAGAATGTTAGGAACCACTAGGAAAGGGACATATAAGTCAAGAAATATCCCTGGTACACCCACTCCTTGAATACTCTGTGCCGTTCTGGTTGCCCCATTCAAAAAAGATATATTAAGAAATGGAAAGGAACATAGAAAGGCAGCAAAAAAAATGATGAAGTGGCTGAAACAGTTTCCATTATGAGGAGAGATTAAAAAGACTGGGACTTTTCATCTTGGAAAAGGGACAATTAAGGGCGGATAGGACAGAGGATTATATAATCATGACTGGTGTAGAGAAAGTGAATATGAGAATTTTTTTATTTCTTCAGATAACACAAGAACCAGGGGTCCCCTCCAGTGAAATTAACAGGCAACAGATTTAAAACAAACAAAAGAAGGTACTGCTTCACATAATGCACAATCAACCTGTGGAACTCATTGACAGAGGATACTGCTATAGTCAAAAGTATAACTGGGTTAAAAAAAGAACTAGAAAAATTCATGGATGATAGGTCCATCAGTGGCTATCAGCCATGCCCTGGGTGTCCTGAAGCTTTTGACTGCCAGATGCTGGAACTGGATGACAGGGGAAAGACCACTTGACGGTTGTCCTGATCCATTCATTCCCTCTGAAGCACGTGGCATTGGCCACTGCCGGAAGACACCATACTGGGTTAGATGAACCATGGGTCTGACCCAGTATAGCCCTTCTTATGGGAAATTAGCTGTGATGCAGACCTGGAGGGAATCAGGAACTGGGATTCCTGGAGCGGATGTGCTGGGCAGTAATTGCCTCCAATCAGGGGAAGATATACCAGTTCAGATGTAGGAATCACTGATATGGATTAGAGCTGTTGATTAATTGCAGTTAACTCAAGCGATTAACTCAAAAAAAAAATTAACTGCAGGATTAAAAAAAATAAATTGTGATTAATCACAGTTTTAATCTCACTGTTAAACAATAGAATACCTACTGAAATTTATTAAATATTTTGGATTTTGTTCTACATTTTCATATATATTGCATTGTGTTGTAATTGAAATCAAAGTGTATATTATTTATTATAAATATTTGCATTGTAAAAATGATAAAAAATAGTATTTTTCAGTTCCCCTCATACAAGTACTGTAGTGCAATCCCTTTGTCGCCAAAGTGCAATTTACAAATGTAGATTTTATTTTTTTTTGTTACATAACTGCACTCAAAAATAAAACAATGAAAAACTTCAGAGCCTACAAGTCCACTCGGTCCTATGTCTTCTTCAGCCAATCGCGAAGACAAACAAGTTTGTTTACATTTACAGGAGATAATGCTGCCCTCTTATTTACAATGTCACCAGAAAGTGAGAACAGGCATTTGCATGGCACTTTTGTAGCTGGCACTGCAAGATCTTTACATGCCAGATATGTTAAACATTTGTATGCCCCTTCATGCTTTGGCCACCATTCCAGAGGACATGCTTCCATGGTGATGACGCTTGTTAAAAAATAATGTGTTAATTACATTTGTGACTTTTGTCAGGGGCGAATTGTATGACCCCTGCTCTGTTTTACCCATATTCTGCCATATATTTCATGTTATAGCAGTCTCAAATGATGATCCAGCTCGTTATTCATTTTAAGAACACTTTCACTGCGGATTTGAAAAAACGCAAAGAAGGTACCAATATGAGATTTCTAAAGATAGTTATAGCACTTGATCCAAGGTTTAAGAATCTGAAGTGCCTTCCAAAATCCTAGAAGGATGAGGCGTGGAGCATGCTTTCAGAGGTCTTAAAAGAGCAACACTCTTATGGGGAAACTACAGAACATGAACCACCAAAAAGGAAAATCAACCATCTGCTGGTGGCATCCGACCCCCCCGCTTCTCGCCCCCGATGACTCCCCCAGGACTCCTGCCCCATCCAATGCCCCCTGCTCCCTGACCACCCCAGGCCCTCCCACCCCTGACTGCCTCTTGCTACCTTATCCAACCCCCCCATTTCTGACTGCCCCCCCGAGACCCCTGCCCCCTGACCACACCCCCTGTTCCCCGCCCTCTGACCACCCCAACCCCTATCCACACCCCTGCTCCCTGACCACATCCCCAAACTCCCCTGTCCTCTATCCAACCCCCCTTGCTCCCTGCCCCCTTACCGTGCCACTCAGAGCACTGGGTCAGGCCGCGGCTCTGCACTGGGCTGCCCAGATGCCCAGAGCACCGCGCCGGCGGCGCGCTAAGGCTGCGGGGGAGGAGAAACAGCAGGGGAGGAACCGGGGGCTAGCCTCCCCGGCTGGGAGCTCAGGGGCCGGGCAGGAGGTCCCGCGGGCCCGAAGTGGCCCATGGGCCGTAGTTTGCTCACTTCTGCTCTAAAATGTGATGCTGTTTTATTTTTGAACGCATTTTTTCTACATAATTCTACTTTTGTAAGTTCAACTTTCATGAAAGAGATTGCACTACAGTACTTGTATTAGGTGAATTGAAAAATACTATTTCTTTTGTTTTTTTTTTACAGTACAAATACTTGTAATCAAAAATATAAAGAGAGCACTGTACACTTTGTATTCTGTGTTGTAATTGAATCAATATATTTGAAAATGTAGAAAATATCCAAAAATATTTAAATAAATGGTATTCTATAATTGCTTAACAGTGAGATTAATCGCTTAAAACAATTTTTTTTTAATCGCTTGACAGCCCTAATATGGATATATTTTTGGTACAAGTCCCTGTGGTGGAGCCCACATGGCTAACGTGGATATGAATTCTGAAGGCAATATAAGAGGATTTCTAACAAGGTAACTCATGTGGAGAGAGAGTTTTCAGTTTGAGATTTAAAATCCATTTGCATTTAAGTGACCGTGCTAGCTCTGAAGTTTACCTGCTCATCCCAGTGAAGATTGCTAGCGGAAGGCCACCTTTCGGCTGACTAGGTAGCAGGAGCACTTGGTTACAGTGCAAGCTCTTATACTGCCAGCAGCTCCTTTTCCTCCAAACCCCACACCCCAAAGAACTCAACAAGTTGGTGCAGCTTGGTGTGGTGCAGAAAAGGGCATACTGCTGCTCTCCCTGAAGTGCAGAAACTCCAGTTTGATCACTATGTGGTTGGGTAGCAGGAACGCAGAGCCCAGTGCAGCCAGTAGTCCCATGCCTGCTTCAGGGAAGAGGCCAACTCATAATACTATTGACCCAGTAGTAACTGACTGCACAAACATACAAGCTAAGAAAATAAGTGGATTGGAGTGGACTCTGTTCAAAACTATGCCACTTGACAAAGGTCAGCGCTGTAAACCTGGAGACATGGATGGCTGGTGACATTTTCCTGTCTTATAGCAGGCATGGTATTACATGAGCCCCTTCTGCCCACCACTAGGCATCCAAACTGGCTCTTACCCACTGGCTTGCAGCCATGGAGAAAGAAGCCAGCTTTGTCATCAAAGATACACCTCAGTCAGTCTCTTTCCCAGGGCAACATGGTCACTCTTCTTTAGCTAGGATGTTGCATCTGCCAGCCAGGCGAGATCTCATTAAAGAGACAGACTTGGAAATCACACAAGACACCAACACTCAGGGAAGACGTACAAGTGGAATGGTTCCAGCTGGTTTACAAGGTTACTGTGACAGACTCAGGAGGTTTACAGGCCCCAACATCTTTTTGCAGCCTTAATCTCCCATAGGCCACCTATGACAGGTGTACTGGCTTATGATTGGCATGAAAGATGTACTGTGAGAGGAAATGGACTACAAGCGGAATTCATCTCTGCACTTCCTGGGATGAAGAATCTAAATTAAGAACCAAACTCCTCTCGGGTTCCCAGCAATTACTGAAAATGGAGATTAATCACTGGTTTAGTGACAGCCAAAGCGGGGAGTTTAGCACGCAAGAGTGCCAGCAAGACTGTCTTGGAGCATGACTAGGAGTGCTGTGACTGGGAGAGTGCCTCATGCACAGCCTGTGCGACAGAGAAGCTACAGAGCAGAACCATACTTTCCTCTATGCTGAGAGCAAGGGCAGAGGATTCTCTTTCTCTCTCTCTCTCTCTCTCTCATGGAGAGCCCCCATGACCTCACCATCTTCTTTTGCTTGTGGTAACTCTCCTTACAATGAAGAGGGTTAGGTGTAGCTCCCTCTATAGCTCATCCATGCTATTCTGAGCATCAGACAGAAGGAAGTATTTCATGCCCCCCAGAGAGTGACAAGGGACCCTTCTGTGTCCCTGAATTTGGATTCCTGCCTCAGACATGCCAGTCACAGAAAAATTACACCCCAGTTTGAGTGACACCCTGAAGCCTTAATTAAATGCAACAGTGAGAGTTGAGGCAATCAAGTCAGGAAATTCCAAAGTTAAGGTTATTCCAATAATGACAGCGCTCTTGTACATCATGAATGTTTATGGTTAGTTTAATACCATGAATCTATTACTCTTTGTTTACATGCACCAGAAAAGCACAGAACAGAACATATCACCTACATGGAATGGGGCTGAGGAAACAAAGCAGAAGTAGTCTTTTACTTTGGGAATTTCCTGAATTTTCTGATTCCTCATCCTTGACAATACACTAATGCTGAGGAACTTTTTTCATTTAATTCCTGCAGACCAACCCCCAAACCTCCCCTACACAAAAGTGAAGCTATTCAAGGTAGGGAGTTTATAAGCTCCACTGACAAGTTCTCTCCATTGGCGCTATCTGCATTGTGGAGTTTGTAAGTTCTTTGAACAAGACCTATTTGGTTTGAGGTCCTTCAACCAGGCTTCATAAGAAGAATAAAATGCTTAAACCACTCCAATGACTTAGTGCAACTTCATCTGGATCATGGACTTAAGACTATTACTGCTCAAGCTGCTTTGATCCCTTATGTTTATGTCCTGTCAGGTTTCATAGTGGCTTAAACTACTTAAAATGATTAAAATCTTTAGGGCAGTTCAAACTGCTTAAACCCTTAAGGAATTAAACATCTTAAACTGCAATAAGGTCTTAGAGCCAAATAAGCTGTTTAATCTACTTTTAAACACTTACAATGGTTTAGCAGCAGTTAATGTATAATCAGTTCAAAGAAGGCTTGTTTTGTAGATCTTATGGAGAATTAATCAAGACAAACCGGGGAATATGGCTTCAATTGGAAGGAAGTTGCTTCTAAAGTTCTGAACATTTAAGGCTAGAAAGCATAACAAAGCTTTCAGATAGAGCATTCTAATGAGCATGCATGAAGCTGACAATCTTAAACATTCACCAGTTACAGAATCAAAATCTTGGCTTGACTGAAGTCTCAGAGAAATCCACAAACCAAGTCAAATTTGATATATTTCTAGTCCCAGCAGCTCTGAAATTAGCTAAGTAAAAAAAATATCTAACTGGAATATATGGGGGGGGGGAGTAACATTTTTTTTTCCAGTTCCAATAACGGAAAATAAAATGCTCCACCAATTACTTTTCATAAAAGTTAATATTTGGATTGAAATCAAACACGGAACTTTTCAATCCATAAGAATATCTGAAAGTTTTGAACAATTGAAAGAGAATATGTAAAAGAGAAGCAGGAACTCCACCTTGGCTATTGTGGGATCTACCTCAACTCACTACAATACTTTAAACAAACCACTACAATCCCCCTGCCAAAAAAATAGCAGGTAAGGAACAGGGAAGATGGCTCCATACCGGACTGCATCAAAGTTCAGAAGATAAAAAATATTGTACTGCAAATGGTGGAGGAAGCAACCAAACAAGGACAGTCAGTTAAGGCTTGCAGGGAAAAGGTGAATGCTGCAACAAAGCAGAGTGAGTTAGTGCTGTCAAATGGGGAAAACAAGGGGTTTTCTAAAATTATCAGGGAGCAAGTAGTACTAAAAACACAGGTGGTCCATTCACCAATGAAGAAAAGGATGAAACAAATGATGAGTCAAGTGGCTGAGATCCTGAACTGCTCTTTGAAATCTGCACTCCAAAAAGAAAATCAAGGGAAGTTTAAACCAAATAGGAGCAAGAAAATTTCTAAAAAGTGTTCTTGACAAAAGGCGGGTAAGAGAACATTTGGAAAAAATGGAGCCTGTTTGAGAGAGGCTGTCATCCTGGGAGATTTCAACACCCACCAACAAGGCCACAGATACAAAAGCTCAAAAACTCATTTTCTCATTTGCTTCTGTAGGACTTTCACAGGTCATCTCTGGTCCAACCCATACAGCTGGTCACACCTTGGACCAGATCTTTGGCCTGTCTAGTTCAAGGACATTGCAACCCAAGCCTTTGTCTGGGACAGACCATCACCTCATTAAGGCCATGGCCAGAGTTCTTCCAGCTCTCAGGCAACAAGACAAACCCAGGATCCCAATTCAACCATGCAGACTCATGGACTCCAACACATTCCAAACATCTGCTAAAGGACAACAGTGCCCCAACCAAACAACAATGAACTGAGGTCCTGGTGAATCGTTTTCACTAGCCTCCACCATTGACAGGTTGGCCCCCAAAGTATTCTTCCTTCCCATCACTTCCACAGATCTTCTTGGTTTTCTAAACTCTGCACAGGATGAAGAGAGAGGGGTGGAAACCCCAAGAGCTGATGGCAGAAAACAAAGGCTGATACAGATAGGATGAAACAATTCCTCCAAGCCTATGCTGTGGCTGTACTACAGGCCTAGAGAGCATTTTTATCAGTCCTCACTGAAGCTGCTAAATCCCACTCCCAGGAGCTATCCAGTATGATAAACCACCTTTTCAATCCTTTCATAATGACAGGTTTCAGAGTAGCAGCCGTGTTAGTCTGTATATGCAAAAAGAAAAGGAGGACTTGTGGCACCTTAGAGACTAAAATTTATTTGAGCATAAGCTTTCGTGAGCTACAGCTCACTTCATTGGATGCATCCGATGAAGTGAGCTGTAGCTCACGAAAGCTTATGCTCACATAAATTTGTTAGTCTCTAAGGTGCCACTAGTCCTCCTTTTCTTTTCAATCCTGAGTGCCTAGAACAGAGCACCAAGTGCAGGGAAGAACTCTTATCCTACATTGCTGAACAGATCACAAACCTTTGGGAAGCTCTCTCAAAAACATGGACCCTTTCTGCCTATACCCACTGACTGCCAGCATGCCTCCACTCCCAGAGTTCAATGCGTTCAGTCACCAACAAGTTCTGAACACCCTAAAGAAGTCTTGTCCCAAGCCCTGTGAATCCAACCTATGTCCTTCCTGGCTTGCAAAAGTGTCACGTGCAACAGACATCACTCCTCTGAGGCACTGGCTCTTTCAGTCAGAAGGAATCTTTCTTTCCTCCTTCAAATACATAAACAGTCCAACACTAAAGAAACCCACCTTGGATACATCAGTTCTAGCCAACTACTGATCAGTGTCAAACCCCACATATCTGACCAAGCTCAGAGAAACTAGCCAAAGGCCAACTACAAACTCATCTAACAAACTAATATTCTAAACCCAGAACAATCTGGATTCAGGCCAGAATATGGATCTGAAACTGTTTAGTGGCACTGATGGATAATCTGCTCATGGTCAGAGGGCAGACATTCATTTTCATTCACTTCTTTGAACTTGCCTTCTTTAACATAAATACATAGCAACATGTCTATTAAACGAAACAGAATCCTACCCAAACAAGAGATTCCACTGCATTTACCTCTCTCCCTGGGGACAGGATGATACAAGATGTTAGTCATGTCGCTTTAATGCAGTATTGGAAGACACTCAGATACTACAGTGATGAATATGGTATAAGAACCTACATAGAATAGAATAGGTTGGTTGTACAATGTGCACTCCAAGATAGTTAAGAAAATTACCAAATGAACTTCTGTGCAACTGATGACTATTTTTGACAAGTTACATAAAACTGGAGAGGTACCAGAAGACCACAGAAAACAAATGTAGCACAGATCTTCAAATAGAGAAGGCCAATTTAATTTGGCAATTACTGTCTCTCCTCAGCCTAACCCCTTCCCCTCCTGCTCCTATATAAAACAGACAGAATAATAATTAATTGAATATCCAGAAAGGAACAGAAGAATGAGCAATAAGCAGTATTTTGGGGGGTTAGAGAGAATTTCTTGTCAGATAAACAAACCAATGCTTTTCTTGACTGAATTACAAAATTAGTGAATGAAAGGAAAGGTAAATGTGATATACTTGGATTTTAATGACTTATCAGATATGGTGTCTCACACAAATCTTACTCAACATATATTTCTACCAGCTTGGATACAAACACTGAACTGAAAACTGACTGAAGAACTGCAAAAAGGTTACCGCAAAGGCCCAATGAGTTGATACACCAGATAGCAAACAGATGAGAGAGATAAAGGTTGTAATATAAGGACAGAGACAATAGCTATGAAATATTTTTAATTTTTTTTTTGATCTTTGACCTTTAACCTGGGTTAGGATTTTTTGATTCCTCTGCAGTTTTGAAAGAAGAATTAAGTTTATGATTTATGGGGTCTATTATAAATGAATAAAAAGCTTACTTAAACTTAATCTTTTACTTAAAATAATTTTATTAAACTAATGTTTGAATAGCACAATTAAAATTGGAATTTGATTTAATAAATTAAATTGATAACATGAAATAAAATTAACAATTGACTAAATTATTAAAATATTGTGAATGAACACAATTAAGGCCTAAATTATGGAGTTAACATAACACAATTTTTGTACATACTTAAGCCTGGACAGTTTGGGAGGCATGGATGTAGTTTGGTTGTTAGCCTATGCAGCAATACACTGACTCCTTCAAAGTGCATAGTTACTGAATGACTTGTGCAGTTAACTCATTTTTTTTTCATAATATCGAATGATTAACAACCATAACTTTCCTCTTGAGGCAGATTGTGTTACGCAGCCACGTTTTATATGGCCCGGGGTGACCTGAGTGATTTCAGGTAGTATTTACTTTAGAGGTAGAATAAGCATGTGCTTTTTAACAAGTAAATTGCAAAAAGAGAAACATTATTTAAAACGAAGATGGTTATTCAGAGAAAAAGACTGGCTCTCTGGCTTGTTGGTTTTGGGAACTTCAGAGTCAAGGAACTGCACTTTAGGAGACCAGGTGTGGTTGTTTTTGGTCTTGGTACCTTACACTGGCAGGTGGGTTTTCTCAGGCACTTGGCTGACACAGCAGCCTGCAAGACAGGACAGGCAGCAGCCTTTTTTGGTATGGGCGGTGGCCCAGAGGATTACATTTGCCTCCCTGCTTACCTGGATTTTTATGGTTGTGATTTCAGTTGGCTTCAATTAGTGGCACTTCCCCTGAGGTCTTTGAGCAAATAAGGGGATTACAAATCGTGCACCCTGATACATGGCTCAATCTGGGTTGAGAAGTTGGCCAGATGAACCATTCTGTTAGTTTGAAAAGTACTGACTTACTGACATTTCTGTCACCAACTGCAACTGATGTTCAGGAGATGACTGCACAGATGTGATTCTGGGCCCTCTCCTATGGGGTACCAGTTACAGCAGTGGTTCTCAATTAGGAGTCTGAGGCCTCCTGGGGGGCCACGCACAGGTTTCAAGGGGTCTGCCAAGCAGGGCCAGCATTAAACTCGCTTGGGCCGAGGGCAGAAAGTCAAAGCCCCACTGCATGAGGCTGAAGCTGGGGCTCTGAGCCACATCACTGGGGGCTGAAGCAGAAGCTTAAGAAATGTAGCTTTGCAGGGGCCCCTCTGGCATGGGGCCTCGGGCAATTGCCCTGCTTGCTACTTCTAATGCTGGCCCTAGCTTTTATATGTGTTGTTGTGACACAGGTGGGCTGTGGAGTTTTTATAGCATGTTGTGGGCGCCGCAAAGAAAAAGGTTGAGAACCCCTGAGTTACAGGATACAGATGGTTTGTGTTCCTTTTGAGTTTTAGGCATGGGATACACATTTAGCAGGATTTTTTTTTTAAACCTATTAGCCTTAGGACTTTTTACATTACTTATACTTCCAATCATACTTCATCCTTTTAGCACTTTTAAAACTATAAAGGAATTTTTACTGGTAAAACTGGGGAAATAAGAGGTCTGTATAATCTAATGGGGTGAAAGGCTATTCCTAAGCAAAAGGCTGTCTTAGGCTTTATTAATATCAACTTTACTTGACCTAAAGAAAACCTAAAAGTTTGTCAAACAAGAGGTTGAACTTTATAAAACTAGGCCTGCTTAGGTAGGCTGATTTACCTTATACAGACTAGACTGCTCAGATGTCCATATACTTCCTCAATGAAATCCAGACATATGATCCAAGCTCTCTAGCAGCAAACTACTAGTGTCACGTTAGTCAGTACTTTAGCATGTCCTGGGGGACAGAAGGAAGGAGGAAACCCATTCACACATGACAGAGATAAAGTGTTAAATAAATGGATCCTCAAAACCAGCATGTGGTAGTGACACAGATGAGCTAAGCAGTGCTGTGAGGCCAGAGCTTCATCCTTCTAAATGACATCTTTCAACTGACACCAGTTCCGTTCTCTGGAAGCATGATGTCAGAAGGGAGACACTGGTTCAAACCCAATCCCTATTTTGCTAGTGAAGGTATAGCTACACTGGAATTAAAAACCAGCGGCTTGCCCACATCAGCTGACTTGGGCTCACGGGGCTTCAGCTAAGGGGCTGTTTAATTGCAGTGCAGACATTTGGGCTTGGGCTGGAGCCAGGGCTCTGGGACTCTGCTGGGGGGAGGGTCTCAGAACTCAGGCTCCAGCTTGACCCCGAACATCTACACTGCAATTAAACAGTCCCTTCACCTGAGCCCGAGTCAGCTGACATGGGCCAGCTGCGGGTTTTTAATTGCAGTGTAGACATACCTTGAGATGCTGCTGTATCCACAATGACTAGGTCTCAGAGCACAGTATGGAGCTCTCAGGAAACATGTGCTTCCATTGTCAATTTAAAAAAAACGTAGTCCAATTTCCACTTGCAAAATGTCTGGGATCACAGGAACTCCTAACCTAGAGGGGCCAGCCCCTGAGGCAGAGTTAACTTGAGCAGTGCCCCTAGCCCCCTCCCATCCACACACAAAACCCTCTCACCTGAATTTGGTGGTGCTTTCAATTTGGGGTAGCTGACACAGCTGAGGATATAGCTTTTTCACTCAAGTTGGTAACCTGCCTACATTACAGCATGGACACAGGCTAAATCACAGGCTAAGTACTGATAGTCCTCCAATACTTTCCCACAATTCCCCCGCGTGTCCAGAAGGACAGACAAATTCTCCCACAATTCACTGGGAAAGAATCAGAGCATCTCATTTTACTGCAGCATAAAAAACCTTAAAATATTCTCACAGGAGTCCTCGCAACACACATGGGGAGTACAGCATCACTGATGGCACAGTAACTTGGGCATGACTTTGCAGGGTGGGTGCTCAGAACCAGTTGCCAATCATAAAATCAAAGAACTGGAAGGGACCTCGAGAGGTCAACTAGTCCAGTCCCCTGCATTCATGGCAGGACTAATTATCTAGACCATCCCTGACAGGTGTTTGTCTAATCTGCTATTAAAAATCTCCAATGATGGAGATTCTACATCTTCCCTAGGCAATTTATTCCAGTGCTTAATCACCTTGACAGTTAGGAAGTTTTTTCTAATGTCCAAACTAAACCTCCCTTGATGCAATTTAAGCCCATTGCTTCTTGTCCTATCCTCAGAGGTTAAGAACATTTTTTTCCTTTTTCCTCCTTGTAACAATCTTTCACATATTTGAAAACTGTTATCAATGATGTCAATGTCGTGTTAACGCAATCGCTTGAGTTAAGTCTGCAATGAAATTATTCCCCGAGTGCCTGGGAGAGATACCATCTAACATACTTCAATTACACAGGAAGGAGAACACAGAGGTTCCTTTTTCCCTCTTCATTCATCCTGCATCCACTGAGGTTGCTCTTAAAAGGCAAACTATGCATTAGGGCTTATGTTGCTGGGAGCCATCTCTGCTAATAACTGAACAGGCTGATAAATGGGATCAGCCAGCACAGAGACATGACAGATGTAGACAGTGGGATAGATTGCCATCTCTCTTCCAGCACTAATAACCGGATGAAGGCATGCTGCCCCCATGGCTAGATTAGATGATATGCAGTTCTCAAGAAGAAACTGGACTGGCACAGGCAGACAGTCTCAGTGATAAAGCATGGAAGGCTTGTATAGTGAAGTCAATTTTCACCGAACAGTTTCCACAACAAAGAGAATTGCAATAAGTGCACAGAACAGCACTGAATTAATCTGGGACACTCTACCTACTTCCCTATAAGGGGATTCCATCGAATAGTCTCGGTCTCAGAACCAAGACATCTTCAGGTGATATTTTAATTTGTTACCAGAGGCTCTTATCTGCAGAAGGAATGATTCCTCATCTCTGCCTGTACTGCATAGCTGGCCCTGCAAAAGGCCTTTGCAGCTCTTAGTTTTGGAATTACCCGTAGCCATGTTCAAAGCATGTTCAAGTTTTGGAATCAGTGTTTCCAAAAGATCTGGGCAGTAAATCCCACCTGAACCTGTTCCTGGAGAAGGGAGACTGAGAATGGAAGAACACAGAGAATGGTACTTAGTTCACCCTGCTGCACAGCCTTCTCCAGGAGAAGCCAGAGTGGGCACTGGGCAGAACAGCTGTCTGTGACTGCCAGCTAGTGTTCTCACACACAGGCTCTGGAAGGTCATGAATATTTCATAAGATGGGACTGCAGGTCATTTCTGATGAATGGGAAAGATCTTGATTGAACAGGATGGGGTGGAAAGATTATGAGGAGCTGATATGGTGAGTGTCAACAGGGGCTTGGGACAACTACAGAAATGCCAGCGCTTCCCCTAGAGAAAGTTCCTCCTGCTGCACAGTAACATTACTGATGGGTCTGGTCTCTACATTGCAATGAGACAGCCTCACTTGTTTAAACAGTGATTCCTGTTCTCATCTACACTGGAGGGAAGTCACCAGGAGTTTTGTCTGAGGACATTGCATTCTACATGGGCTAATACAGGGGTGGGCAAACTTTTTGGCCCAAGGGCCACATCTGGGTATGGAAATTGTATGGTGGGCCAGGAATGCTCTAAGAAACTGGGGGGTTGGGGTCCGGGAGGGGGTGAGGGCTCCAGCTGGGGGTGCAGGCTCTGGGGTGGGGCTGGGGATGAGGGGTTCAGAGGGCAGGAGAGTGATCAGGTCTGGGGCAGAGGGTTGGGGTGCGGGAAGGGGTCAGAGGTGCCGGCTCTGGGAGGCGCTTATCTAAAGCAGCTCCCAGAAGCAGCAACATGTCCCCCCTCCGGCTCCTAAGCAGAAGTACAGCCTGGTATCTGTGCGCGCTGCCCCTTCCCGGGCAATGGGAACTGCGGGAGCTGCACATGGAGCCCCATGGCTGCTCCTATGCATAGGAGCCAAAGGTGGGACATGCCACTGCTTCCAGGAGCTGCACAGAGCGTGGCAAGCCCCCGACCCCACTTCCCAGCTGGAGCTCGAGGGCCAGATTAAAACGTCTGGAGGGCCGGATGCGGCCTGACAGCTGTAGTTTGCCCACCCCTGGGCTAATAGCACTGCCTATATCTCCACTCTCATTCCCATCCACTCCTCCCTCATGCACCATACTCTGCCTGTTCCTCTAGGAATGCCTTTTTCATGCTACCCCCTTGATAGAAACATCTGCCTCTACCTGTGCCTTAAGTGTTCTCCCTCAAAACTCACTTTCCGCCAACCATCTCCCTACGAAGCATTCTAGTTCCACTGTGGTACCTGATAATTTATGAACAAAACAGAGCAAAAACACTCACCTGCACCAACAAATTAGAAATAAATTGCTTGTACCATCTGCTTCCTTTGCAAAGACTACCTCCAAGAGCTGGATTTCCTTCCCATTGTCTCCCCACTCACTACGAAAGACAGGGATGAAAGGCTGTGTGCATGTCTGTGGGGTCTATCTTAGATAATAGGTCTCTGCCCCAAATGAACACTCAGTCTCCTTTCATCTGTTCAATACAGAGAGGACCAATGGTGCAGTGATAAATGAAGCGGGAGAGCTTGCTTTTATGGACACCCAGCCAGCCATTTAGCTATAAAATCCCTCTTAGTAGCTGTTCTCTACTTGCTTTACCTGTAAAGGGTTAGAAGTCACTGCAATGCATAGGTAAAAGGAAGGGAGTGGGCACCTGGCCAAAAGAGCCAATGGGAAGGCTAGAACTTTTTGAAATTAAAACAAGACTCCCCTTTTACTTTTGTTTGTTTGTTGTTTTCCGGAGAGAGGGAACAGAGCAGTGATACTATAAAAAGCTTTGGGCCAGGTATGAAAAATCGTCAGATCATACCTAGAAACTACTCATTTGAAACCCCAGATATTTAAGTACATGAGGGAATGTTTAGGAAGACACAATTAGGTTTCTCTCTTTTATTACTTTATTGCTTGTAGACTCCTCTGTGCTAACCCCAGGTGCTTTTGTTTTGCTTGTAACCTTTAAGCTGGACCTCAAGAAACTATTCTTGATGTTTAATCCTTGTATTTGCTCTTTTTAAATCTAGCGATAGCCTGAGTTTTCAGATGTATTTTCTTTTTGTTTTAATAAAATTTACCTTTTTAAAGAACAGGATTGGATTTTTGTGTCCTAAAAGGTTTGTGCACGTTTAATTAGCTGGTGGCAACAGCTGATTTCCTTTGTTTTCTTTCTCAGCTCTTAACCGGGGACGGAGTGGGGGAGAGGAAAGGTTTGAGGGTACCCCACAGGAAGGAATTCCCAAGTGCGCCTTCCTGAGTCCTCAAAGGGGTTTTGCACTTGAGTGCTGCACGAGAAAAAGCTGTAACCTTGGGAGTTTAATACAAGCTTGGAGTGGCCAGTATTAATTTTTAGAATCCTTGCAGGCCCCCACCTTCTGCATTCAAAGTGCCAGACTGGGGAATCAGCCTTAACAGGTGCTATGTAAACAATTCATGCCTTTCCCTCTCACGCATATGGAGACTGATCAGAGGCCACCCAGATTGCTGCCTTTTTCCTCTCTGTCCAGGGGGCTCCTGTGCTGCTTAAAGCAGAATGTTTTCCATTTCATTCAACTTTGGACCAGATGCTGGGTAAGTAGGGTCAGATCCCAGTTGTGCTACATCAGTTGTTTGTCTCCTTGGCACACAATGGAGGAAATATCTGCAACTGGTGGGGTTAGGATTAAAAACTGTAGGAGTACCCTTCCAAGCTGTGCCCACAAAATTAAATCCCATCTACAAGATGCCACTAAGACTAGACATGCTGTCAGGGCACAACAGGGTTCCTTGGATTTTGTCTCTCCCCCACACCTCAAATATACTCAAATAAACCGGTTGGTTCCTCAGTCTGGCTTCCCTTCACTGGGGCTTGAAATCCCCACTAGGTTTTGGTCCCCTTAATTGGGGCTCAGATGCTCTGCTAAAGTCCTTGGGCTTGGGTCTTTATTGATGGGGACCTAAACATGGAGACTCTTCCCCCAAGTTCACTTGCTTGTGGTTCCACTTATAGTCTATTGTGCAGATCTTCACAATATCATCCTCCCACTGCCGTCCTACTTGTTTTGATAGCAGTAAAATAGTTCAGAATGTTTGACATTTAAAGTATTACCACTGGGCATGTGAGTCAGCACCCAGTGAAATGAATGGTGCAGTTCACATCTCTCAGAGCTAATGTCCTACACTGTTGCAAACTCAGACTTTGCTTTATTGGTTACACTGTCCGCACTTGAGGTTCTCTCAGAAACCATAGACATTTTTCTTTGGTCTTGTCAACATGGGGGATATTGACTAGCATGGCTATTCTGGAATAATTCCTCCATATAGATGGTCTACTCCAGAATAAAAACAATGAGGAGTCCTTGTGGCACCTTTTCCCTGGTCTACACTGCGGGGGAGGGAGGGGGTCGATCTAAGTTACGCAACTTCAGCTTCGTGAATAACACAGCTGAAGTCGACATACTTGGATCTACTTACCATGGCGTCTTCACCGCAGTAAGTCGACTGCTGCTGCTCCCCTGTCGACTCCTCCTGTGCCTCTCGCTGCGGTGGAGTACAGGAGTCGACGGGACAGCACTCAGGGATCAATTTATCGCTTCTAGACTAGATGCAATAAATTGATCCCTGCTGGATCAATTGGTGCCCATTGATCCGGTGGGTAGTATAGACATACCCTTAGAAACTAACAAATTTATTTGGGCATAAGCTTTCGTGGGCTAAAACCCACTTCATAAGATGCATGGAGTGAAAAATACAGTATGCAGTATATATATTACAACACATGAAAAGATGGGAGTTGCCTTACCAAGTGATAATGACTCCACTTTGTGAGCACTTTGTGAGTACAGTGCTTATTCCAGAATTAAATCACACTCATTCCATAGTGAAACCTTCATATGGGGAACTATTTACTTCACAATAGCTAAAGCAGTGAATCTCCCCATGTAGACAAGGCCATAATGAAAGCTGAGATTCTGGAGAATCAGCAAGTAGTTTCAAAGAGGTGCTGGTATGCTGTACCACTGCATACTGGCTCAATTAAAGCTCTGGTTGCAGTTTCCCCCATGGCTCTCTGCTGAATTAGTAATTATCAAAATAGCCTATATTTGCCCTAATTCAATTAGTTGTATGCTGACCATATAACGCTTTACAAGTATCACATGCTCAATCGCATGCAGAGCAGAAGGAAAATGGCTTCCATGCTCTAGTATTCCAATGAACTCATCCGTTGCAGGATTTCAGCCGCACCTTCTACAGAAAGGGAGCAACTTCACTCCCCAGGAATCTCAGCAAGTGAAACATAACCCCACACAAGGGCATAGTTCAGGGACCAAAGGCAGCTCAGCAGCAGGAAATCACTAATGCAGAAATATATAAGAAGTGTCCTGCATTTCAAAAGGAGCTACGAAGAGCCAGTGGAGGAAGGGATCTCAGCCACAATGTTTGGTCCTCAAGTCCCCCGATGAACCTCTCATACTACAAGAGAAGTGTGTAAGCACTCCACTACCAGGAATTCCCTTGCCTGTCATTATCCCTTCCTATGTTGCATAATTTCTAAATTAGATTGTGTCTACTTGCAAATCTATAAAGTGACATGCACACTTATGGTGCTGTATAAATAATAAATAGAACTGCCAGACTGGATCAGACCAGTGGCCTTTCATGCTAGAGCCACAACAATTCACTGAATTGTTCTAACAGCCCATACAAAATGTTCTGGTTAATATAATCTCACATTGAATATTACAGGAGATTCAAAGATGTCTGGGCATATATGCGCACTAGAGCATCTGGAAGGATTGTGAAGACTATACTAGGCAGAAATAAGTGAGATATCCCGTCCCCACTCTGCCTCACAGGTTTCATCGTCAGGGCAGAAACACTGTTACTTTAATTGTCAAAGACTGAAGTAAATGCTACAACTGCTCAAAAAAAGAGTGAGACTCCTTGCCCCCTAACACAGCCCTGTTTGAGGAGAAGCCACCCTGGCCTGATTCCCCATAAAAAGCAGAACGGTTAAGGTTTCCCTCAGGTTAAGCCATGCCACTTACTCTGGTCGGCAAATCACTAGGTCCCCCTTGTTAGTGCCATATGCCAATCCCAGGCCTGGCTCAGGTAGCCAGCGAGCTGAGTTTATGCTGACGTGTCTCCTCTGGTCAGCAGGCATCGGGTATAGGACGTTGAAAACTCTCTGAAAAAAGCCACAGAAAAGGATTATTTGAAAGGGCAATAAAAATCAGCGTTGCCAAGGCAGCTCAAACACTTTAATCCCCTGTAGCAGCACAGCTGGGCAGAGAGGTTAGTCGCTTATTTATAGGCTGTTCCAAGAAACAATTAACCGGTCAGCGAGAGTAAGCATCTGATAGAAACATGTACATACATCCACAAATGTTTAACAGAGCACTCAGCAGATAGCTGTGGAGCAGGCAGCTGCTCCATCATCAGATCTTCACTTGGATAGTGGGCTACACAGCTGCACAGTCCCTTCACTGGCACTAATAAATAAGAAAGCTGGGAGCTGGTGCTATATTCACATCAAGCTGGACAGCAGCACAACTGGGAATTTTCTGGACCTTTATTAGCCCCACTTCCCATCTTCATGCTCTCACCATCACAGAACTAGGGGAACTGTGCCAGCCAGGAAATGTGCTGGCTTCCAACAGCAATGGCCCAAACAGCTACCTGCATGGCTTAGCTATTGAACAAACCTGAGCCCTACAAATAATATGGGATCTAATCCATGTTAATTGTTTCCTGAATTGCCTTTAGCAACTGGTTAACTCCCAGGCTGCAGAGCAGTTGAAGGAAATGCCAAGTCCAGAGTTTACCGAGGAGACGCACAAGCACAGAAGTGACATATACCCCCTGAATTCAGTTTGCCTCCCACCACAGTCCCTTCACCAAATTAATTTTGTTCCCTTAACAAGACCCTAAGCTACGGCTTGCGCCATACCAAGCACCAGCTGCCTCTGCCTCCCAATCTCACTTGAATCCAATACTGCAAGGCTCAGACTTGTGCTGATCTCCCTCAACTTTAAGTCATAACAGCTCTGCAGAAGCCTGCAAACTCTCCATCTGCACTCTTAATCTCCTATGGGCCAGGATTTTACATGCCAGCCACACTCCCAATAGTAAGGAAATATGGTAAATCTAGGAGAGGTTGAGACTATAAACCATGGTGGGAGAAATGGAAAAGAGCAGTAATGTGCTGGTTTGGCCATTGGGGTACATGGGGAAAGCTGCTTCAGAACATTGGACCATCCAGGGCAGATTCTAATAGTGGGCTCTGAGCACCAGGGCTTCAGAGGGAGGACCAAGAGGTACTTTAAAAAAAGATGATTCATTAAGGAGGTTAAGGAGGGTTACAGAGGAAACAAGTTCAAATGCTGACCTGGAACAATCCTAAGTGACATGCCAATTGTCTAGACTTTCCTCTCAAGAGGTCTGGGGTTTAATCCGCTCTGAGTCACAAGTGAAATGTGTGTTCCCATTAGAATCACTAGTCAGTTTTAGCTCATCAAAACTTCAACACAAGTTTGGCCAAATTGGACAATCTTTGTTCAGAAGAGGCCCAATAGCCTGCTTGGTGGTGGGCCACAGGAGATGGGCAATACTGCCTACAACAGTATGGGGTTCTGCAGGTTAGCACTGTGGTGCATTGTCACAGCTGTGGGGACCTAGGCCTGGAATAGCAGCAGCTCAGGATCCAGGGGCAGCATGATCTGTTGATTAAGTCCCTGGACTGGAACCCAGGAGATGTGGGTTCTACTCCAGTGCTACCACTGACATACTGCGAGATGCTGGGAAAGTCACTTTACTTCTCTGTGGCTCCATTTCCTCTCCCACCCCGTCTATTTAGACTGTAAGCTCTTTGAGGCAGGGACTATTTTAGTATGTGTTTATAGAAGGCCTAGGTGCTGGGGGCCCTATCCTGGCAACTATCAGACAAATAAATAGAACAGCAGAGTTATGTGACATCATTTCTAGCTACAGGCAACTTTCAGTCTCTCCTCAGAAAAGGCCACATTTAGAATAGCAAATGAGTCGTTTAGGATTTTTCTGCAAGATAGAGGCCAGTCACTATCTCTGCCCTTGGTGTTGCTTGGTAGTCAGTGGTGTTCACAGAAGCTCAGTGTCAGAGTGGAAGGAACAGGTCCCTGATGTTTTGTTAAGTACTTTCCACAACCCCACACTCTTCCAGTACAGCCATCCCGTTTTCTGCTCCTGCTTGACTAGCTAGCAAAAATCACATGCACACTAGTAGCACCCGTTGCCATGGAGACTATGGTGCACTTTTCGAAATGGGGAGTGTGGATTTTGATGGGTCGGGGAGGAGAAAGTGGCTTATAACAGCAAAGAGCATTACATTTGTTGCAGAGTAGCAGCCGTGTTAGTCTGTATTCGCAAAAAAGAAAAGGAGTACTTGTGGCACCTTAGAGACTAACAAATTTATTTGAGCATAAGCTTTCGATCCGATGAAGTGAGCTGTAGCTCATGAAAGCTTATGCTCAAATAAATTTGTTAGTCTCCTTTTCTAAATTTGTTGCGAAACTGATAGCTAAAGGCGGAATCTCAAAGATAAGAACAGTTGGAAATTCTCCCTAGCGACACCTGCTTCATTCAGCCCACTTCTCCATTCACTTCTAAATAGTGAAAGATCAAAGAGTTCCCCTCCCCTGCTGCTTCCCACATCCCTCGCTAATGGGACAATGCCATGCAGTTTTAAGAGGTGATGACATCCATGCGTGTGGTAATTAACAGATACAAGGAAAGAGAGAACACTTGCACTGGCACAATCACCACTCGCAGCAGTAACCAGAACCTAGCTAACGAGTCTGATGCAGTCATACAGATGAGCTGCTGCAACCGTATCCATTAAGAAGATCTTCCACCCACACACAGAGAATATCAGGGCCCTTTCACATGCGCAGGTGCCCTGGCCCAGAGGACACTCAGAAAGCTACTAGACACATCCTTCTCCCCTAAACAAGGACCAGATCCTGTTTCTTTCTGTCTCACTGCAACACTAAGCATCTTATGAAAAGTTAATGAAATACTTCAACCACACAAGCATGCCATCTGGAAAATTCACGAAGGAGGGCCTGACACCAGCCTGCTGGGAAAGGTTCTTTTCCAGCTCTATACTTGTAGGTACAGCATTTGTAAGATCAGAGAAGCCACTTAATGTTCACTCTTCTCCACTTCAGCCAAAGGGTTATGGGACCAGCTGTACTTTTTCCATGTATTCCAAACTTGGAGGGGTGAGAACTTCATTTAACGCAGGCACCAGTTTCACCTATGCAATTGCAATGACATTTCCAGCAGGCATGGCACATTTTCAAGTTCTACCACCTACTGGCCAGCAGAATGTGTCATTTATTACCACAGTCAAACCCACTCTAGTATAACTGGATTACTGACTCAACATTCAATGACCAGGGATATTCCTAAGCCCGGACACCTCATTATCCCAGTAAGTTACCCACTGTCCACTCCATGTTTCTCTTGTTATCAAATCAGTGTCCGGGTATGAGATCCTGAAGAATTTTGATTCCAGTGCTGGGAAATTTCAGAGAATGGGAGTCTGGGAAGCTGCCGAGCAAATCCTTAAGAGCATGTCTCTGAGGCCTTGAACCCAACAGGTGATGCAAAGGTAACATATAATTTCCCTCTTCAGATGGCACATTATGACCCAGGAAAAGGGGCATGCTACAGTCAGTCAGAAAATGCCTTTTCATCAAGTAAGAGATGTGCTTCCAGAAAACCTTTTACTGCGAGCAGGTCACTGAATCTCAGGGATGTGTGCAAGACTCTGAACCCAGGGGACCAGAGGAAGATGGGTTGTCACCAAATCCAGGAATGTCGAAAGGAAAGCGATTTTCTCTAGACATATCCCAGTAGTGTCTAGCTAGGTTCTTGTACCATCATAAATGAGTGGTATCAAAGGAAAGCAGCTTCTGCTAAAGAGAGGATAATATACACGACCATTTCCATTTTACATACCTGCATCTGAAGCGTGGGAAGAGACTCAGCTGAGTCATTTGTTACTGTGCTTTCACATTTTCAGATGTCTCACAAAGATCATCTTTCAAGCAGTCACTTACATCTTGGGTGAAGGTTGGGGAAGGGTATCTACTTCGTTCTCCTTGAACATAGAAGCTGTGTGTCTATAATGATCATTCACAAAAAACAGACACACCCCCATCACCCTACAGCCCCCTTCAGGGCTAATCAAGGAGCATCTCTCTAGAGCGATTTGTCCAGAACATAAGGCTTTGAGGAGGAAGGGGTATAAAAGCAGGGGGAAATGGGTGAACAGAGGTCCAATACTCCGAAATGTTCTGCATACGTTACGCTGGAGAACATGAAGGCTCCCAAACTCTGCTGCTGCTCGCCCTCCATCTCAGCAGTACTGGAGCATCAGCACTGTGGCACCTGTCACATCCAATGTTTGGGTATTAAGTGAAACATTTATTTATGGCAGGAAACCAGGAAAGGCTTCATGATTATCAGCAGCCTCAAGGAATCTTTCCTAATGATTCCTTCTAAGCTATCAAGCTGCTATACATGGGTGGGCTTGAGAGCGCTTAGGACACAGTGCACACACAGAATTATGATGCTAATTTGTTCTCACTCCAGGGGATGGGGACTTTTATTTTTCTTCGAACAGCCTACCTCTGCAAAGTGTTACTTATCCATCTAGTGCTGCTCCTCCACCTGCCCCATCCTAAGGTAACAGCTGCTTCCTAATGATGCTGTTTAAATTCCATCTTCCCCCTGCGTTTAAGGGGGCTGCCAATGAGAAGAGTTGGAAAGGAAACTCCCATGCCTGGGATATTGCTCACACCAAGAAAGCAGCACGCTGCCCTCAAGCTTATGCTACAATCGCCAGCAGACACTGCTGCTGCAGCTGCCACTGCCCCAGTCCCAGCAGCATCACATCTCAGGCGCCACGTCAATGATAAAAGCATCCGACCAACGGCTTCCCAGCTCTGAAGGAAGGGATAGAAAGCAGAGGGAGATTTCTGTTTCCTTGGAGGATGGGGGAAACGTTCCCTCTCCTACACTAGGCACTGAGGGAAGAAAAGAGGAGAAAGCAGCTATAGGCTGTGCTGAAGACACAGGCAGGCAGTGAAACTCATCAGGAGCTCTTGCTTTCCTTCCTTTTTAAATTTAATAGAGAGGCATTTCTGCTCTTGATGAGGCGCTTCTCCTTTGTGAGATGCTGATAAATCTCTGACCGTTTCCTGTACTTAGCCCCAGCAGCAAATGGGGCTGCTAAATCAGTCTTGATAAGAGGGACTGCATGAATAAAAATGCACAGCCACTAACTTGTTTACATGGGGGAAAATCTTGTCATCTGTAATGCTCCAACCTTGTGGGTTGGGGGGGGGAGGGGAAAGAGAAGTGGCTGGAATGGTACAGGAGGCACCAGGCTACAGTTACATAGTATCAGTAGTATTTTTAAATAGAACACAGGCTCCCATCCGAGGCAGAATGCTTGCAGAAAGAAAGCATGAAAAACGGAGGTGCGTGAAGTACACTGGAGAGGGAGCTGAGAGTGGAGCAGTCTCAGAGACCAGAAAAGGGCTGGAATATAGAAAGCCACAGAAATGGATCAGAGCCTAAGAATGGCAAGTGCCTTGACAGTATCAATCTGTGTTTACGGAGGCATATTTCTAAGGCAGTCTATTGAACATACAGCATTATAATAAGGAAAGTCAATGGGGACCCGATGCTGAGAGACAGCTGACCTTTAAGTTCAAGACTGAAAGCACTCCACCCTAAAGTAGCAGACAGCTATTAAGCTTCACCTGTAGGGTTCCTGAGGAGGAACTGTGCTCTTTTTCAAGCTTATGGGTTAACAAACTGTGCAAGTGTGAAGGCGCTTGGGATCTCTCTGGAGGTCCTCCAATCATCACATCCTCCTTTCTCCCTGGGCTTTTCTATGCCTCTTCATTTTGGTGACTGTCACTCTGCATGCAGGCCTTTAGTATCTCCTCGTGTGGCCACAGCTTATACTGGCAAAACTGCACTTTGTCAGTATAGGTTCCCCCAAGTGAAATAACCTGTACTGACAAAAGCACAGTTTTACTGGCATAACTGTGCCTACATTAGAGGCTTTTGCTGGAACAGCTATGTTGGTCAGAGATCATACCTCATCACACCCGATTAAGCTATGTCCACAAAAGTTTGTAGCATAGACCTGGCCTTAGGAGCAGAATCAAATACAGACACGGCCCTATCCAATTGGAGCTCATTCCAAAGCCAAATCCACATACATCTTGCCCTGACTAACAGATCAGAGCCTTTTTAGTTATTTACACAATGTTCACATGTGTGCAGAGTGCTTTTCAGAAACAATGAGGGAGGGGATAACTTGAGGCAGGATTAAGGAAAAGTAATCTGATCTGGGCTCTGTATTTTGCAATTCCCCAGCTGTAGAATTCCCTCCTTGCTACTCTGGAATCTCAGCTTGCATTTAAAAAAATATCTTCGCTCTTTTATTGCAAACATAGTGAAAGAATGAACTGTGTATAATTGATCAATTTTTTTTTGCCCCGTTCACCTCAGCAGGGTGTTAACTTGGAAATCTAAAGATGACCATTTCACTGTCAACATTAACTATTATTTTAGCAGAATAACTCCCCATATGTGCTTATCCCACATCCCAAACTGCTTCTCACTCCTCCTCACATGCTGCAAGCCCCATGTGTCCCTCACTAGTTGCCAGGATCTACAGCTTCAGCACCATCTTCTATGGATACAGTTAGGCAGTTAATACAAAAATCTGTGGCATACTGACAGCTGAAAATTTATGTGCATTGTAAAGCCAACAACTTATCAGAGTAACGATAGTCCTTCTGTGCGGATTGTCATTCATTTCCACATTTATTCAGACCGCAACCTCCTATTGTTAAAAGTGGCAATGAAGTTGTTGGTGAATTTCAGTATGCTGTGGGGCTGTGCCAGAACCTTCCAACAGTCTTGTAGCAGAGTTTAGGTTTAGCTTGCCATGGAGCACACAGGGCCTCAAGTGCATGTGAACACGATGACTGGGTTTAGGTCGAGTTATTAATGGTTCGATAACACATTTTATACATACATTATATATATAACATTGTGATCAATGCGCCTTTTGCAAGCAAGGATTTTTGGCAAATCTTTCTAGGAGTTTCCAGTTTGGTAAGAATTTCCCTAAATTAAGGCACAAATAGGAGGCGAGTTATGGCCCTGAATCTTTCAGGACACATCTTGCGCCTTCTTTCATGGATTCACCCCTGCTCAGATAGGTTAGTCTGTGCCCTTCCCTGCAATTCATCACTCTCAGCTCAATAGACGTTTCTTCCCACTAGCCATAATGGGATAAATCAATCGGTTCTTGCTCATCTTTTTGGCTTTCTTGGAATTGGTGTGTCTCACCTTAAATTTTGCCATGTGCAACAAGACAGCAGTTTCTTTGAACTGTGTTCATTTTCCCCAAATGTGACAGGATCAAATGTTTTCAAAGTTTATTTTTCACTCTAGAGATACAACAAATCTGTATGTTGCATTCGTATTCCATTTAGTCTACAACTCCAACAGAGCTGAAGATCCTGAAGAAGATCCTACTTTCACCTTTCAGGATACACCGATTCAACTGGGACCTAACTCCCTGACTCCTAACCCTGTTCTACACTACGAGTTTAAGTCAAATTTAGCAGCGTTAGATCGATTTAACCTTGTACCCGTCCACACGACGAAGCCATTTTTGTCAACTTAAAGGGCTCTTAAAATCTATTTTTGTACTCCTCCCCGACGAGAGGATTAGAGCTGAAATCGACATTGCCAGGTCGAATTTGGGGTAGTGTGGATGCAATTCGATGGTATTGGCCTCCGGGAGCTACCCCAGAGTGCTCCATTGTGACCGCTCTGGACAGAACTCTCAACTTGGATGCACTAGCCAAGTAGACAGGAAAAGCCCCAGGGACTTTTGAATTTCATTTCCCGTTTGGCCAGCGTGGCACAGGTGACCATGCAGAGCTCATCAGCAGAGGTGACCATGGAGTCCCAGAATCGCAAAAGAGCTCCAGCATGGACCGAACTAGAGGCACTGGATCTGATTGCTGTATGGGAAAGACGAATCCATGCTATCAGAACTCCATTCCAAAAGACGAAATGCCAAAATATTTGAAAAAAATCTTCAAGGGGCTATAGCAGTGCCGTATGAAAATTAAGGAGCTGAGGCAAGCCTACCAAAAAACCAAGGAGGCAAACGGCTGCTCCGGGTCAGAGCCCCAGACATGCCACTTCTATGATGAGCTGCATGCAATTCTAGGGGGTGCCCCTACCACTGTCCCACCCCGTACGTGGATTCGTGCAAGGGGGGAGTCTCATGCAACAGGGATGAGGATTTAGGGGATGAGGAAGATGATGATGAGGTGGAGGATGAAACCATTCTCCCTTACAGCCAGAAACTGTTTATCACCCTGGATCCAATACCCTCCAAAATCTCCCAAGGCGAGCTCCCGGACCTAGAAGGCACCTCTGGTGAGTGTACCTTTGTAAATATAATACATGGTTTAAAAACAAGCGTGTTTAATTATTAATTTTCCCTGAAAACTTGGGATGCATTCGCGGCCAGTACAGCTACTGGAAAAGTTAATACGTCTGGGGATGGAGCGGAAATGCTCCGGGGACATCTCAATGAAGCTCTCCTGGAGGTACTCCCGAAGTCTTTACAAAAGGTTTCTGGGGAGGGCAGCCTTATTCCATCCTCCATGGTAGGACACTTTACCATGCCAGGCCAGTAGCACGTAGTCTGGAATCACTGCATAACAAAACATGGCAGCATATGGTCCCACTGTTTGCTGGCATTCAAGCAACATCTGTTCTTTATCTCTCTGTGTTAGCCTCAGGAGAGTGATATCATTCGTGGTCACCTGGTTGAAAATAGGGTGCTTTTATTATGGGGACATTCAGAGGTGGCTGTTCCTGCTGGGCTGTTCGCCCTTGGCTGAAAAGAAATCATCCCCGCTGTTAGCCACGCAGTGGAGGGAGGAGTGAAGTGATCGCCCCAGAGAATTGGGTGTGTGTGTGGGGGTTTGGTTGGGTTTGTGCTGCATGTTAACCCAAAAACCGCAGCCCCTCCTTTTAAATGGCCAACCCAATGGGTGCTTGGTATGGGAAATGAGGGTGCTGCTGTTTGAAACCATTCCCACGTGTTATGAAGGTTAAAGCAACCAAAAGACTGTGGCTTACCATGGTTGCCTGCAAGCCGAATTCTGCTGCCCGGCCCTGCGTGTGTGATCTCACACCAAACCAGCAGGCCCTCAATATAACAGGCAAAATGTGACCTTGTTCCGAAAGCACATGTACTATGTAATGTTAACAGCTTGGTTGACCATGAAAGAGTCTCCCATTGTTCTCTAAAATGTGTCTGTTTAAACAGAACTCTCCTTTTTTTCCTCCCGCAGTTGCAAATGTTTCAACGTTCCTCCTACTGTCTCCGTCCCAGAGGCTAGTACAGATAAGAAGGCAAAAAAAAACCGCACTCATGCAGTCCTCCCACACTGAAAGAGTTCAGCAAAATGTGTGGAGACAAGCCATGTCAGAGTCCAGTAAACACAAAATGAACTCGAGGACAGGAGGGATGCACAAGAGGAGAGGTGGCGGTAGCGTGATGGCGGAAGCAGGATGCAATGCTGAGGCTACTGGAAGATCAAACTGATATGCTCCGCCTTATGGTTGAGCTGCAGGAAAGGCAGCAAGACCACAGACTGCCACTGCAGCCCGTGTAACTGCCCGCCCTCCTCCCCAAGTTCCATAGCCTCCTCACCCAGACGCCCAAGAACGTGGGGTGGGGTGGGGAGGGAGAGAGAAGAGGGCCTCCGGGCACCCAACCACTCCACAGAGATTGTGGAGCACAGAGCAAGCAGTAATAACAATGGGAATATTGGTTTCGCTGACGTCTAACCGAGTCAGTAAACTGTGCCAGCGCGCTTTTAAACATCCAAATGCACATTCTACCACCATTCTGCACTTGCTCAGCCTATAGTTGAACAGCTCCTGACTACTGTCCAGGGTGCCTGTGTATGGCTTCATAAGCCATGGCATTAAGGGATACGCTGGGTTCCCAAGGATAACTATAGGCATTTCAACATCCCCAACAGTTATTTTCTGGTCTGGAAAGTAAGTCCCTTACTGCAGCTGTTCAGATAGACCAGAGTTCCTGAAGATGCGAGCGTCATATACCTTTCCCGGCCATCCCACGTTGATGTTGGTGAAACGTCCCTTGTGATCCACCAGTGCTTGCAGCACCATTGAAAAGTACCCCTTGCAGTTTATGTACTGGCTGCCAAGGTGGTCCGGTGCCAAGATAGGGATATGCATTCTGTCTATCGCCCCACCACAGTTAGGGAATCCCATTGCAGCAAAGTCATCCACTATGACCTGCACATTTCCCAGAGTCACTACCCTTGATAGCAGCAGCTCAGTGATTGCATTGGCTACTTAGATCACAGCAGCCCCCACAGTAGATCTGCCCACTCCAAATTGATTCCTGACTGACGGTAGCTGTTTGGCATTGCAAACTTCCAGAGCGCTATTACCACTCACTTGTGAACTGTGAGGGCTGCTCTCATCTTGGTATTCTTGTGCTTCAGGGCAGGGGAAAGCAAGTCACAAAGTTCCATGAAAGTGCCCTTACGTATGCAAAAGTTTTGCAGCCACTGGGAATCATCCCAGACCTGCAACACTATGCAGTCCCACCAGTCTGTGCTTGTTTCCCTGGCCCTGCCCCATTGCCCCCAGGATGTCCAAATTGCCAGGGCCCGTACTTTGAGAGAAGTCTGTGTCCATGTCCTCATCACTCTTGTCACCGCACTGCCGTAGCCTCCTCGCCTGCTGTCAAGGTTCCTTCCCCACTCTGAACTCTAGAGTACAGATGTGGGGACCTGCATGAAAACCTCCTAAGTTTACTTTTACCAGCTTAGGTTAAAACTTCCCCAAGGTACAAACTATTTTACCTTTTGCCCTTGGACTTTCGCTGCCACCACCAAATGTCTAACCGGGTTTTTTATTAGGAAAGAGCCGTTTGGAAATGTCTTCCCCCCAAAAATCCTCACCAAAACCTTGTACCCCCCTTCCTGGGGAAGGTTTGGTAAAAAAACCTCACCAATTTGCATAGGTGACCACAGACCCAAACCCTTGGATCTTAAAGAAAAAACATTCAGTTTTCTTAAAAGAAGAATTTTAATAGAAGTAAAAAGAATCACCTCTGTAAAATCAGGATGGTAAATACCTTACAGGGTATTTGGATTCAAAACATAGAGAATCCCTCTAGGCAAAACCTTAAGTTACAAAAAGACTCAACAGGAATATCCATTCTATTCAGCACAGCTTATTTTCTCAGCCATTTAAAGAAATCATAATCTAACGCATATCTAGCTAGATTACTTACTAAGTTCTAAGACTTCATTCCTGTTCTGTCCCCGGCAAAAGCCTCAGCCAGACAGACCCAGACCCTTTGTTTCTCCCCCCTCCAGCTTTGAAAGTATCTTGTCTCCTCATTGGTCATTGTGGTCAGGTGCCAGCGAGGTTATCCTAGCTTCTTAACCCTTTACAGGTGAAAGGGTTTTTCCTCTGGCCAGGAGGGATTTTAAAGGTGTTTACTCTTCCCTTTATATTTATGACACCTGCCTTTACAGGTTTTGGTTCTGAACATACTGCAGGATAATGCGTGAGGTGTTTACAATGCTCATAACTGCCGTGGTGATCTGAGCGGGCTCCATGCTTGCCATGGTATGGCGTCTGCAGGTGAGCAGAGTTGCAGCGGTAGCGATGGCTGATGACAGATGCCACGAGAATAGATATTTATAGAGAACGATGAGAGGACTTGCGAGGTGGATTCATGAGAGCAGAGTTGCAGCGGAAGCGGGAGCCCACGATAGCCAACATAGAGAAATTCGCTATCGAGACAAGAGCAGGAGAGCAGAGTTGCAGCGGAAGGGGTGGCTGGATGATCAGTTTTGCAGACCTACTGCACCATCTGCTGCCAACAGCACCAGGACACAACAGCGGCAGTGTCAGTGAGCTGAGCTGAGCGGGCTGCATGCTTTCCATGGCATGGCGAGACAAGAGGAGGAGAGAAGAGTTGCAGTGGAAGTGGTGGAAGACGACGGTCATATAGAGGACCTGCGAGGTGAATTCAGGAGAGCAGAGTTGCAGCGGAAGCGGTGGTTCGATGACGACAGTTAGCAGTCCTACTGCACCGTCTGCTGAAAATAGTAGGGCATCCGCACAGAAAAAAGGCACAAAATGATTGTCTACACTTCTTTCACGAAAGGAGGGGCGACTGATGAATGGACCCAAAACCACCCGCGACAATGTTTTTGCCCCATCAGGCACTGGGAGCTTAACCCAGGATTCCAAAGGGTGTGAGGGAACTGTGGGATAGCTACTCACAGCGCAACACTCCGAAAGTCTACGCTACCCATGGTACTGTGGGCACACTCCGCCAACTTAATGCGCTTAATGGGGGGGGGGACGACACACAATTGACTGTATAAAATCGCTTCCTAAAAAATCGACTTCTATAAATTCGATCTAATTCCGTAGTGTAGACATACCCCTAGTGTTGACAGACTATGAACGAGGATACCTGGCCTATCTCCTGAAACGGATGAGTAGTACATGAGGCTATGGGGGAAGGAGAAACTCTACACAAAGATAAAATGCTGCCACTTTCTTATTCATTGCTCTTGATCATGTAGCTTATTGTCATCCCTAGACCAATGCAGGTCTCATTAGAGCACACCCAACTCTTCCTTTCTTCAGGGGAGTTCTTGGTCTTGTAGCCTTGTAACCCCTCTCAGAAGCCTATCATGACATAATTGCCTAGGAAGCTTCTTTTAATAATCATCAACTAGCAGATGGGTTGAAGAAAATTAACAAGGGCTGCATCTTAGGAAGGCGTTAATCATCTCAGGCAAAAATGCCACCTCTCACTCAGCAATATAATGCTCTTTCAGCAAAGAGCCTCATTACTTTCCTTCATTTCCTGCTAGTTTCTCCCAAAGGCCATAAAAAGGGCAAAGAAACCCAATGCCTCAAAAACCAGAGAGTACTGTCCAGTACTAGATCTGAATCCAATAACAGAGGAAAAAACAAACAGAACTAAGCAAACAGGCCTTGTCCTTTAGGGGAGAAGCAGATAAAAGGACAGAAACAGCAGGCATGTTGAAAAAAATGGGCAGTCAGCATAAGAGAAGACAGATAAATGTATGTCAGTGCAGATATGAATGCTTACAAACAAGACTGTGCCCTAAGCTACTGTTGATCTCTAGCAAATTACTCTGACATCTGCCAATGCTGCAATAATCTCACAAAATTATGGCCATTTTTATGGCAAAGAACTGATGATCCTCTGCTAATTTTTAGCTTTAATTCAGCCAGTGAACCAAAAACAGTACCTTTGAGTTGCCTGTTAAATGTCATGCTGAGAGAATGAAAGCAAAATTTACAGTATCGTAAAGTTATAATGACAAAAGCAAAGGATTCATATACAGCTGCCACTCCATCTTGCTCTCAGACTGTTGGGCACTCAGTGGAACAATAAATGAGATCAAGTGTCAATAATATGCTGACGAAACAAGCTATATGTATCCTCATTTGGATCAGAAGATGCTCTCAGCCAGCTGCCTAAATGTCTGAAATGATTAAGCAACTAGAGGAAACAGTTGTCTTAAAGTTAACTAAGTAAGATAAGAGAAAACACATTGAAAAATCTTTAAGAAATCATGACCGACCCCTCAATCAATAGTCAGACTGGTGCAAATCTTGAAGTCACACTCCGTTCAGTGTTATGCTTGGGCGAGCAGGTTCCAGAAATATATTTCTCCTTCTCTGATTGACAAGATTACTGCGCCCAACTCCCCAGACAAGGCCACAGTGATGCTTGCCTTTATTTCTTCAAGGCTGGGATACCACAATACTCCCTAGGTGAGGCTGACAGAACCAACTGCGGATTGTGTCTGCTATAGAGTGCAAGAACTCATCATGCCCTCAGCAGAACACGCAGACTGGATCATATCACTCTGGTGGTGTGTGCTGGTTCCTTGTTCAATATCAATCCAATTTAAGGTGCTGGTCCTCATCTTCAAGGTCCTTACCGGGTTAGTAGCTGACTCTCTTTGATACCCTATTTCTCTCTTCAGCACACAATGGGCATGATAAAACTGATATTCCTCCATGGATAAGACATTTAATTATTTATTTGGTGCCTACTACCATATTGGTGCACTAGAAGCAGATCTTACAGGAGTTTCTAGACCACTGAAACACCTACTGTGAGTTCTGGATTTTCCTGGCTCTACAGGTGTGGGCCCGAGTGGACAGAACAAAATATTTACAGCACATAGTCTTCCCATCAGAGAATGCATCTCTTAACTCTTACAGTGTACCAGCCCAAGAGCCATAGACAACAAAGGCCTTTGGTTATCCACAAAACAATACAGAATGGGCACCAGCAGTGCAAATTTCCCACAGTGCCACACCCAATTACAAATGTCTCAGCCCATAACCCCATGTCTAGTCTAGAAGTTTTGGTTATGTGATTATGTAATTTAAAGACTGTATCTTAATGCATAGGCACAAAGGGGCAGAGATAAAGTTACACAGGCAACATTAATTCAGGTATTCCCTAACTTTAGATTGTTTGACTTTGCAACCTTAACGTTCTTTTAATGTAGTTTTTAAACATATAATTTAAGTTTTTTAACACCTTAAAAACTGAAAAACAAAAACGTCATTCTGTAGAACCATATTGACCCCTAACAGGAGGCTTGAGCAGGGTTGAGATCTTCAGTTCCACAATGCAGTCTTTTACCATTTGAGCTAATGGAGTAACTGAGAGCAGCTGAAGGCTGTTATCTTCTATGTGGACCTACCACTAAAGCAGAGGTGGGCAATTTACTGCCTGTCAGGGTAATCCGCTGGTGGGACGCGAGACAGTTTGTTCACATTGACCGTCCACAGGCACCACCACACACAGCACCCAGCGGCCACGACTCGTCATTCCTGGCCAATGGGAGCTGTGGGAAGCAGTGGCCAGCATGTCCCTGCAGTCCGCGCCTCTTCCCGCAACTCCCATTGGCTGGGAATGGCGAACCACGGTCACTGGGAGCTGGGGTTACTTTGATGGGCCGCAGGTTGTCCACCACTGCACTAGAGGGATGGAGATAAATAGCTGTGAAACCCACTGCAAAGTGCTAGACAGTAAAGGAATACAGAGACTCAGGAATAATGGGTTCAATTCCAGATTCTACAGAATGCCCTCTAGTGATTACAGACCTTTCTGCCCTTCTGGTCTCATCACCTCCAGGATCCTATCCACTCATTCACCCACCCCTCTGAATTCAAATAAATCTGCTTCCTCCTCCTACTCCAGGTTGCCTGGGCATCTGCAGCAGGAGCACAGGAGTGTTTCCCTGCTCTCAGGTCCTATGCTTGGTGCCACAGCAGCTCCTGGCAATCGCAAGGAGCAATTGCTGGGAAAGTTCTTCTCAGCCATTCCAGCTCCAGAGTGGATCATGCACTGTCCAGTCTAATCACATGAAAGCTTTGAGATTTAGCTGCCAAGCTAATGAGTCTCTAGGCAGATGCAAACTACAATTTTTTAGGGGCTTATAACTTGGCTAGAACATTTCTAAGAAACAATTGTAAGAATTTTTTTTAAATCTTATTCTTGCAAAATTGAAAAACCATTTTAGTTGAAAAGAAAATCCCCCAACAAAATAGCTTTGCTAGTGTAAAACTCAATTTGAGACCAGTATACTACATGTTCTGCAAAAAGCAAACACAGCAAGCAGGATCTGAAAAAGAAATGTGCGTGAGTGAAGACTTCCATCCCCATTGTCAAGCAGGTAAAACTTCCAGAGTATGTGATGGAAAGAATCCGATAGATCTTAAACACCCAGTCCTGTGTTCCCACACAGCTCTGACACACATTATACTTAACTTCACACCTCTGCTATTGAATTTTTGTGCTCGCGCTCTTTACCAGTGCACCTCTGTCAATTCACCTCAACCCTAACTGGCACAACTCCACTCAGTCTCTCCCAAATATTAAACCCAGGCTCACTGTAAACGGAAGTATGGACACCGCAATGTCATCTACACAGGCTGCATGTTAAAGCAATTCAGGAATGTGGCACTTTTATATGGAGTACATTACTCCTGGGTTCCAGAAACTATGCTGGATGACAGTTGGCTTTTAGGTGCAACTTAAGATATTGGCTTTTGTTTATGAATCCCTAATGAGTTGGATCCTGATAACGTTAGTCTCCTCTCCTCCCATTTGATACTGTTGCTGTTGAGATCATCTAAGGCAACAGAATCAACACCCCTAGCTTAATTGTGAGAGGGATGAAGGCTTGGAGCTTCTGTTTTAACCGGGAGGGGGCAGAACTGTAGAACTCTATTCCCCATCCCCCATCTATTCCCCAGCTTGCCAAAGCTGGAATCTGATGACCTTCAGGTCATGTTGCAAGGCTTATTTGTTCTCCCAGGCTTTTCCAGTGTCCGAGTGGAGAGTATCTGCATAGTGTGATGGGAGAGCTTTCTGAGGGATTCAACAGAATTTGGAGTGCTGTTTCTCTTGGACTTTAGTCTCAGGAGTTGTTCTAATTTTATATTATTTTAACAAGCACCCAGAGCATTGGTTTATAGAGCATGGCTGTGATTTTTAAACAGAATACAAGTATATGTTAAGCAGTATTTCCTTTGTCACAAATTGTGTCAGCACACAGGCAATATGGATGATTACTGATTCTTTATCTGTAATGTACTTGTTTTAAATTACAAAGCAAAGAATAGAAGCTTTAATGTGCTTATTTAAAAAATACTTTTTCTATTACACACTTGCCAAGTTGCAAACAATCTTTTACCCAACTGAATATGAATACGGCAGCCACTAGTCAGCATTGAGTGTGCTAAGACTATTATAAAACATCTTAATTGAGGCCGTGGTTTTATTTTACATGCTCTCAGAAGCAGGTACAGAGCAATATAACAGCCTTATTGCAAATCCCAAAGATGACTCATTTTTACAAGTTAACAATTCGTAAAACTAGATGATGAGATAAATGTTTAAAAAACAAACGGCAGTTTTATTGTGCCTTCCATTTATTTTTTAGATCTTGGACCGATTACAAAGAAAGTGCATGGCAGAGGCAATAAATGCAGCACAGCTCAACTGAAGTACATCATTTGACATACTGCCATATGAAATCTTGCTGGCAAAATTCATTCCAATTGATCTGGACATGGACACTGTCATATTGACTGAAAACTGACTGAAAGACTAAAGGATTGTGATTAACAGGCAAGTTCAGAAGAGAGGCATTTAGTGGGGCCACAGAGAATGGGGTTAGATCCTGCTACATTTAACATCTTCATTAATGATCTAGGAAATGGAAAAAACAGATTAGTGAAATTAGCAGATTCTTTTAAACTGAAAGGAGCAGCAAATACCAGTGCAGAAAAAAAAAAACCACACAAAAAAAGCCCCTAGAGGTTAAAAATACAGGCAGGAAATAACATGAAATTCAACCTGGATAATATGGCTAATCCATCTGGGGAAAATAATCCAAAACAGAGATATTCAGATGGAGGAAGAGAACTGGAGAGCAGTAATGCTGAGAGTGAACAGCAAATAGGATAGGACTTTGCAATGCAGAAGAGTGCCAAAAAGAAAAAAAACCCAGAACTGTGTCAATTTTGGATTGCATCTACTAAGCCTAACATCCCAGAGAAATGAGGAAATATTCCCTTTATAGGGTTCTTGTGAGACCACACCTAGCACATTACATACACTCAAATACTAGCAAGACATTGACATGTAGAGAGAATTCAGAAGAGCAAGAAAAGTAAGTACGAGGCTGGAGGATTAAGTTACAAGGAAAGATTAAGGGAACAACAATTTATTGCTAAACAATGACTCAGAGCAGGAGAAAATAAGTGTTTACAAGGACTTGAACGGTGTAAAACACCAAGGAGGGAGAAGACATGTTTAAAACTAGTTCAAGGGGACACAAATGGGAAGAATGGAATTGAAAAGGAAAATATAGACTGACTATTAGGCAATATTTCTTAATAGTCAGAATTAGTTGGCTGAGGAACAGTCCCCACAGAAAGGGAGGAAAGCCCCATCTATTGGGATTTAACAGCCTATCTAGAGAATGGGCCTTAAGGAACAATCCTGGCCTGGCTCCTTATAGGAATGGATGAGATGTGAACTAAGCAGACTATTCCACCTTTAGCTTTTATGATGTGATACAAGACAACCCTGGGAAGTGACACACCCATCTATGGCAGTGAAACTTGGGTAGGTCAGAGGGATCCTCAAACAGCTGGAAATGGAAAACATTCTAGTACCAGTGAAAAGTGCAGTCATCATACTAGACACTGTTGCTTATCACATCCATATTCAGGCCTCTACCCCAGCTGACCATTAGATGATCTGTGCTGGGATGTCCCTCTCTCTGCAGTTTGGAGACTGACCACAGAGTTATGAATCAGAGCCAAGCAATTTATCCCAACAGAGAGGTGGAGTGTCTCCCCTGCATTCTTACAAAGGGACGTCTCAGAGTAACACTCACACTCTGGGAAAGCACTGCCAAAATCAGAGATAACAATCAGAGGAAAACGCTATTTGTGGCTTTGTAGCATCAGTCATGGAACAGCTGTTACGGAAGCTATTCCACTGTGTAAAGCTACCACCATTCAAAATGAAAAGGTTCAAAACCTTAGCCAGTTAGGCATACACACTAATCCCACTGCTTCACAGCCACAGCTCACTACTTGGGACACCTATTGGGTAATTACTGATAAAAAAAGACATTCATTAACCGTAGGCATATTTCAGAGATGTAAAGATGCAGTGTGGCTCTCCTGTGGTAATGGAAAATGCCGTGACACTGTCCTCAAGTGTATAGGAATTAACTCCAGTATCCCGTCCAGATTTAAATTCTGATTATTACATCATTCTGCCTCCTTAGCATTCCTTCTGCAGTTTCAACCTCACTGCCTAACTTAAATGTTGTGTAGTGCTGTATTGTACAGCTGCCAAGTTTTTACAGTGGAAGTGGTTACATTTCAGTAGTGGTTGATGGGATCATTGTGCACATTTTGTTAAGTTTGCCCATTGCTTTGGGAGGAGATAAACAGACTCTACAAATATCACACTTATTGGGTTGACAGCCAGGTTCTCATACAGAGCACAAGCACAAACAAACCTTTTCCCACTCTTAAGACAACGGTTCATCCCCACCAGCTCAAGCAATTGTGTTAAGATAGATAGGAAACATCCACTCAGAGTGCAACAAGAGTGCATTTATTTGGTATAAGCATTGCACGGATGTGGTAAGCATCATGCCTAGCCTTCAGACGAGATACTAAACTGAACTCTCATCCTTCCCCAATCACTGGTGGCTGCTCTCCAGGTAGAAGTTAGGCACTTTTCAAAGAGAGTTGACAAATAATCCCAATACGCCAGCAGAGAGACTCCTTCAACTCCTTAGTGAAACCAATTCTAACGCCCCAGGCTGGGTGCAAGATATTTATAAGCACAGAATGGCTGCCACACACACTGACCCGGCAGTAGTAATGTTCATATTTGGGATGCTCCAAGTATGGGGCATACTACAGACACAAAACTGCTGCATGGTTGATGTCAGGCTTCAAGCCATAGTAATCTTTCACAACTCTGTACCATTTAGGTCCTAATTCCATGCTCCATCACTGTGGTATGCAAGTGCCTAGTAGATTTTTAATCACTCATTGGGATGGGAACTTTGAACCCTTAGCCTTATAAGCCAGCAACCACAGCACTGAGCCACACAGCCAGCTAAACAAGACACCAACACAAAGTGCTGTAGGAGCAGAGGAATACTCACCCTCATGGATGTTTCTCCACCATGTGGCTGCTGCAGCCTGAAGACCTGAGCCACCATGTGTTCTGTGGAAGGGTGCAGGAGAATGCGCCGGGAAGCCAGTCCCACCATCACATACCTGCCCATTGGAGACAGGCTCACAGAAATTGCATTGGGGCCTGGGGATAGAACATAACAGGTGACATTTCCCGTGAGGGATTGCAGAGCCACTGGCCATGTCCTCATTAATTATCTACTCCCTCATCCGCCTTATAATCCACTATATAATGAGCTCATGCTGCAGTGACCACTGACCTAGGAGAGCCCTACCAATGCCAGTTAGAACTCTGCAAGGAGATTCCTCACAGCAGTGCCCTCCCATTAGCGACTAGGATTCCAGTACGTCTTCACAGCAGTACTGTCATCATCAGCCAGGACTTCAGCAACAGGAGCTTCACCACAGCGGTGCCACATCATTGTCTGGTCAGAACATTGATATGATCTTCCTTATAGCAGTGATGTGCTACTTCATTGTGATCTTCAGATCAGGGCATTTCAATGCCAAGAGTACGCTCCTGAAGTAACAGTCCTGGACCTCTCCCATCCCACCCCCCTAATGCATTCTTACCAAATCTTTTCGTGTATAGCATCTCGCCCAGGTTGTGAGGTGCCAGAGAATACACAGCCAGTATGCCTTCATCAGGAAAGCCCCGCTGACTGCTGGGAATGAAGGCTGCCAGGAGCTGCCCATCTGCAGAGATATCGCAGCTAGCATCATTGTAAATCTTGCAATTCTGAACAAGCACATTCACAGAGGCTGCAAAAGAAAAAGGAAAGAAAGGAACAGGGGTTAAAGAAGTAAAGTTGCAGTTGGGAAGAACTGAGGCTCAAGCCTAGCGCCAGAGATAGGGATCTTCCATGCAAAAGGGCTACAGATTTTTGGTCTCCTTAAAAAGGTCCCACAGCATTTACAGCCCTACTGGAATACAATCTATTCCAAAATGGAGACCAGACATTTTGAGGAATCTGAGACTGGGGAAACGAGATCCATTCACCTCTTAGAATCTTCAGCCTTAAGCAGAGAACAAAGGATGATTACATGCTATCAAATCACCTTCTTCATTCTGAGACCACACTTTGCTAAAGATGGCATAGTTTAGAACAGGAGTTTAGAACTGTGGAGCTTTGAACACTTGAGGTCCACAGAGAGGTGGCTGTTCACGGGGTCCTTGTTTCCAGCTGCTAAAAAGGCATTAAAATATTTATTATCTTAAGCTACTTTCCTGGTATTTTTCCCATGTTAGCAACTGCTGTAGTTTCCACAGTGATTTTTGTGTTCATGAATGGGAGAGAAGTACGGGACCCAGACAATGGATTCTGAAGAGAGATGTCAATGAAAATCTGCCTGTTAATCTGTAGTGTATGCTGAAAATCTAAGAATCATTATTTTAGGGTAATTAGAATACATATGGCAAACCAGGAGACAAACATACAGACATCTTAAAAGAGCTCAGAGTTCAACCGAGTTGCCAGCCTAAAGCTATATTCCCTTTATTTGCTCCAGTAAACAGGAGATAAAGGGTAAACACTCCTCACTCCATGTAAGAAAGCCCACTTTTGGTGTGAGAATGCCAAATCCACCCTAGATATGGCTAGCAATTTTCACTGGTAGAGCATTCTCCTCTGGCCAGCCCAAACACCTCAGTGCCAACCCATCATTCCACTACTCCAAAGCAAAAAATAAAACAGAAAAAATGCATTGTATGCTACTGTATTTGAGAAACAGTCTGAGACCAATGAGGCAGCATAGTTTAGTGGACAAGACACTGGACTGGGAGTCAGGAGACCAGGGTTCTGCTCCTGACTTGCTGTGTAAATTTGTGCTACTCACTTCCCCTTCACTGTGTTTGTATAGCCTCCCACCATAACCATTTGTCCGTCTTGTATATTTTGGTTGATGGCTCTAGGCACTAAAGTAATAACAGACTATTGTAATGCTTACTCAAGGGGCAGAGAGAAGTTTGCCCCTGCAGCTTAAACATTAGCACTTCGGGATTTCTGACGGCTTAACTGTAATTGCATAGGCTCTTTTTACAAAGAAAATCAAGAACCACCTTCACTTTCCAGACTTTGAAACTGAGTGGATTACAAAGCATTTGCAATATTAGTCTGTTTAAACTCCATGTTGTGGAACTGTTTTGATAAAAAGCAATGGAACATGCTGTTCCACACACCTTAGCCGAAGGCACCCATGGAGTGTTGCCTCAACTTACAAAGTGCACAGGGGCCTTCACACAACCCCTTCAGACCTTACATGGTCTGCAGGAGGTCTCAATATATTTGGCTACAACTACACATAGGTGCACCAAATGCTTCCTCAGCTGGACAACCAATGAGTTTAGTAAAAAGGAATCTGCTGGGCATGCATGGTATGTAATTTTGAAAGGCCCAAACTCAAACCAATTTTCTCTGTTCCCAAGGTATTTTTCCTGAAGGCTGGTCCCTGCCCAATTTCAAATTTCAACTCCTGCCATTTCATCTAAAAAACTGATCAAAAATAGTTACAAGCATTAATAATAGACAAATTAATTCCACTCCACACAAAAAATACTCTTCTTCTACTTAAAATGGCTGAACCATTTTGCTCAACCTTGGATGACACCAAGTATGGTGAGTTTAGCTTAACAAAAGAGAAGGTTAAGGGGTGACAATCACAGTCTATAAGTATAAACCTAGCAACAAATATTTTGCTCTTAAGTCTAGCAGAGGAAGGTAGAACACGATCCAATGGCTGGAAGCTGAAGCTAGACAAATTCAGATTGGAAATATGGTGTCAATTTTTTTACGAGAGTAATTAACCATTGGAATAGTTTACCAAGGGGATGGTGGATTCTCCAACACTGACATTTTAAATTTTAAAATCAAGATTGGATTTTTTGTTTTTTTAAAAAAGCTCCGCTCTAGGAATTATTTTGGGAAAGTTCTATGGCCTGTGCAATAAAGGAGGTCAGCCTAGAATAGATGATCACAACAGTCACTTTTGCCCTTGGAATCTATGAGTTTCAGCCCATAAAAGTGAAAGTGTCAGAATATGATGGTACTGAAAAAAAGGGGTTCCAATAGAAACTGGTAAACAACCGTAACTAACTATAGAGGTCTGCGTCTGTAAAAAAGCTCCATAAATATACACTACAAAATATATACAGTTGCCCAAAAGAGGACAAAACACCAATTTCAGGGAGCTTACCGCCTAAAGATGCATGAGTGGATACAGTACAGAACAGAAAGGTGAGAGAGCATTCCATCTGGAATGCTTTGCATAATTCATAAGTTTGCAGGAGGAAAATAAATGGCAATTTACAAACTAGCCTGAGACAGTGCCAATTTGAGGTGATATCAGAAAGTAAAGTGTGAACCTAGTAGCTGTATCAGTCCATAAGAGGAGAGCAGGGCAAGAGAGTAGATACAAAGCAGCAGCACACGTTACATGGAGTATCTGAAGAGACATCTGCAGAGCACTGTTCCTTTTTAAATTTGCTGCATATAGTGAAGCCCTCTTAGGGAGACAGATTGTTAGCTTCCCTGCCAGAAGTGAGCCATCTACCCAACTTGATGTGAGCCTGGAATATGAGAACATCACAGCTGCACTGTACAGGGAGAGCATCCTGCATTTCAGTCCTTTCAGCTCTTTTTCACACTGACTTTGTGAAGGAGCTTCTTTTGCCCAGTTTACATATGGTCAGAGGAGATGTAGCACTCCCATTCAGGGTTGAGAGATGCCAGGTTCACAGGAGGGAAAAAGTCTTAACTCAAGAAGTGGGGATCTCAGCAACCATCAGCAGGTTTTTGGTATAAGTAGTTACTCTCAAAGAACAGGGATTTCAGGACTTTCCAAGTCACTGTGGGTGGAGCTCTTACAAGATTTTAGGTAGTTACTCTTTGGGACCTGCTCTTTAGGAACAGACAGTACAGATGATTTGAGAGAAAAGTTTGCTATTTCAGTAAAAATCATCGTGACAAGGCTGCCCTTTCATCTCCTGTTTTCTTTCACATTGTTAATGAAGTGACTGTGTTGACAGAACACATCAAAAGAGACATCAGACAACAAATTAAGCTGTTGTGCCAACTTGGAGTGCATTACACCTACAGCACAATTATGCTCAGAACCAAGGAAAGCTTGGAATGCCAGCAAAAGAAGTGTTCTGTTTGCTCTGAGTATCTCAGGAAATAGCAGTAGCCAGAATACTCTGCTCATTCCAGCCGCCCTGTGTTCATCTTCCTCATGGGCTGTATATTGTTTCTCATCGACTTTATTTATTACAATTTCTTATGCCACACACTGGTGTGGGGTGGGAGAGGGCTTACAATTCTGTGGGTACTGATTGTCTCTCATCTTGAGACACGGCCAATGTTACATAGGAGAATGGATTTCTGGCTTGTGACTATGTGAGGTGAACAAGACCAGTTTGCCCAAGGTAGCACTCAGCAGCATAAGAAGAAAGACTATATTTAAAAGGGTGATGGGCAACAGACTTATGCTCAAAGTTTCACCTACTTTAATATATGTAATCTGGAGAGGAGTATTCAAAATTTTCTAATCAATTTACTGTACATCACTACTTTGTTGCTGAGAAAAAATAAGAACACTCACTAGAAGAAAATGCAATAAATGGGCAGTGTTGGCTCTGCTTCTGCCACCAAACCAACTTCCTAGTCCACTGCTGACATGGTGACTATCATTAAGGATATGCTTTAGTCATGGAGGTCACAGATTGTGTGACATTAATGGACCTCCGTGACTTCTTCAGCTTCAGCCCCCACCACAGCAGCTGCAGCTGGAGCTGCCAGAAGCAGAGGCTAGAGTGGTCTCCCCCTACAGCTGCCAGGGCTGTCTCCCTCCCCCCCGCCACGGCCAGAGCTGTTCATGGCCAGAGCTATTCACACTCCCCACCCACCCCGTGGGCACAGCTGGGGCCAGAGCTGTCCCCACCATCACTGCTGGAGCTGGCCCCCCTGCCCCCAGCGACCAGAGCAGTCATCCCACTACCCTCCCCCCAGCAGAAACGGCTGAAGCTGTCCTTCCCTACCCCAGAGGCTGCAACTGGGGCTTGGGCTGTCAGTTCCCCCAAGCAGTCAGCCCCTCTTCCCCCTGGTTATTTATAGCAAGTCATGGACAAATTGCGGGCTTCCATGAATTTTTGTTTATTGCCCATGACCTGTCTGACTTTTGCTAAAAATAACTGTGACTAAATCTTAACCTTAACAATCATGGCTCTGCCACAAGGAAAACAAAGAATAGTGTTCATTTTGGAGTCATTAAAAACAAAGGTGGGGGAGAGGGAGAGAAGCAATAAAAGCTTATTAGCAAAATGGAAAAAAGACAAATCAGTAGGGAACAAGATGGGATTTTACAGTCTTTACTCTAGCTGTCTATATGGTGCCCATCTCTGTACTGTCCGAGGCTTCTCGAAAGAACGTGTGTGCACGCGTGCGCGTCTCTCTCTCACATTAACTCCCACACCCACCCTCAGCTTTTAGTAAGACCTGCTGTTGAGATGAATTCTGAAGCCTGGCTTGATTCATGGCATCGTCCCATGAATTCCATGCCTTAAGTGTTAGGATAGCTGCCTATGCATTGGGAAACGGGTTGAATGAAGAACGTTTTATCTAACCTCATTTTGTTAATGACGTCCCCTTCCAGAGTCATCTCTCATGTGAAAGATGTCATCTCCAATAGCACAATACCCCCAGCACCATGACAGGGTACTGGGTTCAGTACTGACACAAAGGAAAGAACACTCCTACAGAATGCCTTATCACTACCTCTGCACCATCTGGATATTCCTTGAAGGTGTCCCATTCAAGTACTAACAAGATCACAGTTCAATGTAATTAGGCTACAGCCATTCCATGACAGGCAGGTCTGATCTTCCTTACTCTCCTTCTGATACAGAAAGGGGAAAAGAGGCCAAGTCTTCTGACACCATTAGTAAGGGGAAAACAGCCTGGAGGGGTTTCTCACCAATACTTCTAATACAACAGCAGCTGAAACAAGGTGTGGTGCCATTCTTATTTTTGCACTTAATGCCTAGAGTTTATGATGATGGATGCACTAGAAATACAGAAACATAGCAGAAGAGAAAGTAGGCCTGTCTACATCAAGGTGCACCAGTTCAACTAAACTGATTTAGGTGATGTCTACATTACTACTTCCGTCAGCAAAACTCATGTCACTTGGGTATAAAAACAAACCCTTGAGCGACGTAAGTTACACCAACATAAGCACCCGTGCGGAGAGACCTATGTCAGAGGGGAAGAGCTTCTCCCACTGATGTAGCTACCACTGCTCACTGGGGATGGTTTAATTATGTCGATGGGAGAGCTCTCTCCTGTTGGCATAGAGCGGCTACAAAGGAGCTCTTACAGCAGCACAGTTTCATCAGTACAGCTGTGCTGCTGTCAGCTCTCTAGTGTAGACATAGTCTTAGGGAAACCAGTGTAAGTCTGTATGTAGACGCTCTTCTATGAGTTTAAAATTGTCTTTTTTGTTTAGCTTAATCCTGCAAAAAACCCCAAAAAATTAACAAACTTAACCAAGCAACTCAAACCGAAATACAAGCATTTTCACACAAACTTTGATTAGTTTCACTAAAACCAATTGAAAAACACATCTCTAATGAATATGGTGGAGGCTTGCATATAGACAAAGGCAAAGATAAAAAGACCAAAACCCTGCTTACTTCTATTTAATCGCTCCTCATATTGCTTTAGAGTCTGTCAGGAAATTTATAGGTACAAGCTAACCCAATATAGTGGGCTTCAAGAGATATAAAAAGTATGTCCCACACAGATACGGTTTGCAAGTTAATTTTGGATAAATTGATACAACTTGTGTGATTAATCAACACCTTGGCAAAGAAGTGAAAGGGAGGGGAAAGGATGTTCAAGGTCACATCAGTAGGGCCCTACCAAATTCAAGGCCATGAAAAAAGCATCATGGGCCATGAAATCTGGTCTTTTGTGTGCTTTTACCCTGTACTATAAAGATTTCACAGGGGAGACCTTAGACTATCCCACACTTTGCTGCACATTAGCCTACTCATGTTTGCCATCCTTGCCTGTCAAGTGCCCTTTTCTCCAAATCTTCCCATTTCATGCTGAGGTGCTTGATGTCGTTCAGAACTGTTCGTTTCCATGTTATTCGCAGTCTTCCTCTTCTTGCGTTTCCTGGCTTCCATTCACGGGCGGTATTTGGTCAGTTATTTGTGAGGGTGCCTTTTCCAGTAATTTTTCTGATTTCTTCATTCATCTTCCTATCTCCATATGTTATTCCCAATATTCTTCTCAGATATTTCTAACGAAATGCATCCAGCTTTTGCACATCTTTCTTGGTAAGTTGCCATGTCTCAGTGCTATATGTTGTGATGGCGATAACATTTGCTTTGTACACATTCAGTTTTGTCTTGAGGAAGATGTTTTTGAGTCTTCAAAATGCAGCGTTTGCCTTCCAGATTCTTATTTCCTCGGAACTAGTACCATCTTGGCTGATGGTGCTTCCAGATATGTAAAATAGTCCACCTTTTGCAGTTTCTCTTCTTCCATTTTGATTTCTGTCCCTGTAGTCCCCATTAACATGACTTTACATTTTTTTGCACAGGGGAGACCAGCGTTTCTCAAATTGGGGATCCTGACCCAACAGGGAGTTGCAGTGAGGTCACAAGGTTATTTTAGGGGCGAGGGTCATGGTATTGCCACCCTTTTGCACTGCTTTCAGAGCGGGCGGCTGGAGAGTGGCGACTGTTGGCCAGGCACCCAGCTCTGAAGGTAGCGCCATGCCAGCAGCAGCCCAGAAGTAAGAGTCACAACACCATACCATGCCACCCTTACTTCTGTGCTGCTGCTTTCAGAGCTAGATGGCCAGAAAGTGGTGGCTGCTGACTGAGGGTTCAGCTCTGCAGGCAGCAGCACAGAAGTAGAAGTGGCAATACCATACCATGCCCCCTGTACTTCTGTGCTGTTCTGGCAGCGGCTCTGCCTTCAGAGCTGGGCTCCAGGCTAGCAGCTGCCGCTCTCCAGCTGCCCAGCTGTGAAGGCAGTGCTGCCGCCAGCAGCAGCACAGAAGTAAGGGTAGCAGTACCACAACCTCCCACGCCCTACAATAACCTTGTGACCCCCGCCCTCTGCAACTCCTTTTTGGGTCAGGATCCTTACAATTACAACACTGTGAAATTTCAGATTTAAATAGCTAAAGTCATGAAATTTATGAAATTTTAGGACCGTTAAATTGACTAAAATGGACTGTGAATTTGGTAGGCCTTACACATCAGGGTTCAGTAACAGACAATCATAACTTAGGAGTTACTGGCTCCCAGTGCTGTTCTCTTTCCTCTGTGCCCCAGTATAAGGTCTCAGGTTTCAAGTGCAGCTCTGGAGTAATTCTGGCCAATGAACCAACAAGAACAGGGGTCCACGAACCACAGGTTGAAAACCATTGTTGTAAGATGTACAAAGTGCCAGAGATGCGTGCAGCGACTGAGTGGGAAGGAAAGGGAGAACTTAATACCTAAACATTTTAAAATTCAAATAAATGAAGGTAAGCAGGCCTGGAGCCAGGTTCTGGCTAGCCAGAGTGGGGAGCCAGATGGGCACAGCACAGGCTTGCAGCAGGGACCGAGGCTGCAGATAGACAGAGGATGGGCATGATGGCAACAGAAGACAGAAATATTTGAGTCCAATAGTCTGCTAGTTATAAATGATCTCTGAATGGAAGTATCCTAGCAGGGGAGAGGGAGGAGTTTGAAATATTGATACCTTGAGAAGCAAATGGTTCTGCCTTTCTATGGGACTCCATAAATTATAAACAAACACCCTGCACAAAAATTTAACAGCAGCCTGCTCCAGGGCAACCGGATGAGCCTAGAAGAGTTATTAGCAGCTGAAACACTTTTCAAATGCATTAAAGCATGTGGAGAAGCCCAGAGGATTTTAAACCAGCAGCAACGTTTCCTCCTCTCTGATCGCAGCTTTATCCTTGTGCCAGGGTCTCTGACTAGGGAGGGAATACTTCTTGTGGTCAACATGGCAGAGACCTGCCCTTCGGCACAAGTCTCCTCCTCAGGTTAAAAAACCTGATTAGTACTACAAATTAATCCAATCACTGACATCTGATACTGTGCTCACAACGCCTGAGAAGATGCTACTTGCTACTCTCCAAGAGATACAATGCCCCTTAAACAAGATTGCATTTAATTACCTTTTTCCATGCAACATTAAGAAGCAACTTTTAGAAATGAGCCTCTCATTTCCAGCAAGGGCGTAACCCTTGAAACACCATCCTATGGACTTCCAGGGGAGGGGCAACAGAGACAGAGAAAAGGAAGCAGGGCAACTCTCCCTCTAAGCATGGGACCACCAGCACTCTTATGCATATACATATATACACACACACACACACACACACACACACTCATATATACACATATTTATACAAACATATATATCTCCCCCCCCCCACACACACATATACACACATGCGCATACATACACACGCATATATACACACGCACGCACACGCACGCACGCGCACATATATACACACACACACACGCATACATATACACACGCACACACACGCGTGCGCACATATACGCACGCGTGCGCACATATACACACGCGTGCGCACATATACACACGCGTGCGCACATATACACACGCGTGCGCACATATACACACGCGTGCGCACATATACACACGCACACGCACACACATATACACACGCACACACATATACCCACATACATACACACGTACATATACACATACAGACACACAGACACACACACACACACACACACACACACACACACACACACACACACACACACACACATATATACACATTAATAAGGCTAAAGAGGATCTTGGGGATAATGGTAGCATGACAAATGGGAAGGAGGATATAGAGGTAGATATTACCATATCAGAGGTAGAAGCGAAACTGAAACAGCTTAATGGGACTAAATCGGGGGGCCCAGATAATCTTCATCCAAGAATATTAAAGGAATTGGCACCTGAAATTGCAAGCCCATTAGCAAGAATTTTTAATCAATCTGTAAACTCAGGAATAGTACCGAATGATTGGAGAATTGCTAATATAGTTCCTATTTTTAAGAAAGGAGAAAAAAGTGATCCGGGTAACTACAGGCCAGTTAGTTTGACATCTGTAGTATGCAAGGTCCTGGAAAAAATTTTGAAGGAGAAATTAGTTAAGGACACTGAAGTCAATGGTAAATGGGACAAAATACAACATGGTTTTACAAAAGGTAGATCGTGCCAAACCAACCTAATCTCCTTTTTTGAAAAAGTAACAGATTTTTTTAGATAAAGGAAATGCAGTGGATCTAATTTACCTAGATTTCAGTAAGGCATTTGATACCGTGCCACATGGGGAATTATTAGTTAAATTGGAGAAGATGGGGATCAATATGAACATCAAAGGGTGGATAAGGAATTGGTTAAAGGGGAGACTGTAACGGGTCCTACTGAAAGGCGAACTGTCAGGTTGGAGGGAGGTTACCAGTGGAGTTCCTCAGGGATCGGTTTTGGGACCAATCTTATTTAATCTTTTTATTACTGACCTTGGCACAAAAAGTGGGAGTGTGCTAATAAAGTTTGCAGATGATACAAAGCTGGGAGGTATTGCCAATTCGGAGAAGGATCGGGATATTATACAGGAGGATCTGGATTACCTTGTAAACTGGAGTAATAGTAATAGGATGAAATTTAATAGTGAGAAGTGTAAGGTTATGCATTTAGGGATTAATAACAAGAATTTTAGCTATAAGTTGGGGACGCATCAATTAGAAGTAGAAGAAGAATTAGAAGAATTAGAAGTAACGGAAGAGGAGAAGGACCTTGGAGTATTGGTTGATCATAGGATGACTATGAGCTGCCAATGTGATATGGCTGTGAAAAAAGCTAATGCGGTTTTGGGATGCATCAGGAGAGGCATTTCCAGTAGGGATAAGGAGGTTTTAGTACCGTTATACAAGGCACTGGTGAGACCTCACCTAGAATATTGTGTGCAGTTCTGGTCTCCCATGTTTAAAAAGGATGAATTCAAACTGGAGCAGGTACAGAGAAGGGCTACTAGGATGATCCGAGGAATGGTTTCAGAGTAGCAGCCGTGTTAGTCTGTATTCGCAAAAAGAAAAGGAGTACTTGTGGCACCTTAGAGACTAACAAATTTATTAGAGCATAAGCTTTCGTGAGCTACAGCTCACTTCATCGGATGCATTTGGTGGAAAAAACAGATCTCTCCTCTGTTTTTTCCACCAAATGCATCCGAGGAATGGAAAACTTGTCTTATGAAAGGAGACTTAAGGAGCTTGGCTTGTTTAGCCTAACTAAAAGAAGGTTGAGGGAAGATATGATTGCTCTCTATAAATATATCAGAGGGATAAATACAGGAGAGGGAGAGGAATTATTTCAGCTTAGCACCAATGTGGACACAAGAACAAATGGGTATAAACTGGCCACCAGGAAGTTTAGACTTGAAATCAGACGAAGGTTTTTAAACCATCAGAGGAGTGAAGTTTTGGAATAGCCTTCCAAGGGAAGCAGTGGGGGCAAAAGATCTATCTGGCTTTAAGATTCTACTCGATAAGTTTATGGAGGAGATGGTATGATAGGATAATGGGATTTTGGTAAGTAATTGATCTTTAAATATTCAGGGTAAATAGGCCAAATCCCCTGAGATGGGATATTAGATGGATGGGATCTGAGTTACTATAGAAAATTCTTTCCTGGGTATCTGGCTGGTGAATCTTGCCCATATGCTCAGGGTTTAGCTGATTGCCATATTTGGGGTCGGGAAAGAATTTTCCTCCAGGGCAGATTGGAGAGGCCCTGGAGGTTTTTCGCCTTCCTCTGTAGCATGGGGCATGGTTGACTTGAGGGAGGCTTCTCTGCTCCTTGAAGTCTTTGAACCATGATTTAAGGACTTCAATAGCTCAGACATGGGTGAGGTTTTTCATAGGAGTGGGTGGGTGAGATTCTGTGGCCTGCGCTGTGCAGGAGGTCAGACTAGATGATCAGAATGGTCCCTTCTGACCTTAGTATCTATGAATCTATATACACACACACGTGCACACACATATACACACACACATACACACACACACGCACACATATACACAGACACATACACACACACACACACCCCGATACTGATACACATATATACAGATACACACACACACACACACACACACACATATACAGTAGCTGCCTTTATTCCTGGGATAGGCTCCACATACTTATCTGTGAAAGAAGAAGGCTCCTTAAAACAGAATCCATGCCCCTCCCAAGTACCATCAAGTCACTGAAGGCTGCACTCTGCAGCACAAAAATACACTACAACAGTGTTTCTCAATGACAAGTCCATGGACTGGTGCCAGCTCCTAAGATCTCCCTGACACAGTTTAGGAAGGCAGCAACTGGTCCCTGGTATTAAAAAGGTTGAGAAACACTGATCTACAACTCAGTTGTTTCATGGGTAAGTGGGGGGGGGGGGGAAGAGAGAGAGAGAAGTCCAGTGATAATGTTTTCATTCTCCACCTCCAGCCAGACAGCTGGATGTGGCTCCCTTTGAGATCGCAAACACCATGAATCCCAAAGGTCATTGGAAGCTATAGTTACAATTCCAACCACGTGTTAGTATGGTATGTTCACTTATGAGAATGTTCACTGATTTGAGGAGATACCCACCGAAACTGATCCACACAAAGAACCCTTGATGCAGTCAACAAGGTGTATGTGGGCAAAACAGAGTGGTAAGAGCACCCTACATGATTCCAACAAACCTGCTAATTATTTAAAGGCTCCAGTTGAAGTGACAATCACATCAGGAAATCCAGTGTGCTTGGACTGGACCTTTGGGAATTCCTAGAAATTCTGGTGCTAATGGGGCTCGGTGGATGGGGGGGACCTGCAAGGAGGCATTAGTTCCCTTCCCAGCTTACCATTGCTGATTTCAGGCAGGTCAAACTTGGTGAAGTCCCACCACTGGAGCCGGTAGGTGGTATTGGCAATGTTGCTGGCCACAGCTGACTGTCCATCTCCAATCACAGCCCCTGGAGGGAAGGAGAAAACAATTAGCAACTGGACATCTTTGCTTTCCCTAACAGATTATTTGAAAAATCACAATATAGGAGATGAATCAACAAACATTTTCAGTGCCCAATGCACAAAGGCTTCTGGTTTCCTAAACAAAAATAACGAAGCAACATGTACAGAAATGGCAACAGCTCACAAACCTCTGAGCAGAGGAAATGGGGAAAAAGCCACAACCATCCTTGCATCACATTCTGGGGAAGGAAGATAGTTACCACCAAATATTTACCTGAACACAAAGAAGGTTTCATTTATTCTTACCTACTCTCATCTATTCATTTCTTCTTACCTACTCTCATCTATTCATTTCAGACTTATCTTAATTTATTGACACCATCACAAGGTGCATGTCATTAACTCCCAAATTTCTATGCAATTTGGAAAGCAGGCAAATGTATGCTAAGAAACAAAAAACTATGGCCTTTAAAATAGCTCTCATCAGAATTAATTTGTCCTATGTGAATATCCACCTTTGTATTCCCTATTCCCACTCTTACCTCCCATCCCTGGAGGGACTGTTTGACTGTAATATCTACCCCTATTAACAGGACATATATTTATGAGAAATCAAGGAGCCAATATTTGAGCTGATCCGGGGGGTGGGGCGGGCGTTACTCCCGCAAAGGAAAGATCAGAGAGGACAGGACAGAAAGATGGTATGTTCCAAGCAGTCACAGAATGGCAAACACATATGATCCCTTTGTATTAATTCATGAGCTTGTCTTCCCTTTGCCTTTCCTATTAATTTTATGTGCCATGTTTGTCTCAGGTAGGTGTAAGCTTTTCTGGGCAGAGAATCTCTCTCTCAAGCCCAATATAAAAGTTATGGTGATATATAAATAACAGTGCTCATTATGCTAAAATGCAGGTGAACTTGATGATTAGACTGGGCAGAATTCAATTTTTTAATATAATTTTCATGCAGGATATCAATGTTTATTCATAAGGGGTTTTCTTTAGATTTTTATTTGTTTAAATGTTCACAGTTGAGTGAAATTGGGAGAAGGGGGGATTAACATCACGTCTAAATATACAGAGTACATATCCTTAAATCAAACTAATAAGTTCTCAAGCAGCATTTTTCTTACTTTGTCTATCTGTAAACTTAGATCATCAACAATGGAAATATTTTTTCATTGTGTGTGTATATGGTGACATGGACGTTCATCGACATTTACCAACAAAAATGTAATCCTGCCACGTCTATTACGGACTGACATGCTGTTGAGTCACATGTGTGTCCCTCCTCACCCTTTAAAATGACACCCGTGTATACAGTGTTGTAGCCTCACAGAGGTGGTTCTTTGGTAAAGTCACGTTTTATTGGATATGTAACAGCCTCAGCACTAAGAGAAACTTAGAAAACTACCTCCTATTTCTTAATTCACTCTGATCTCTGGCTGGCACGGGGGAAGGAGGCTCAACATAGCTGTCAGCATAGTTCTCTTCTCTCTGTAGTTCTGTTCTGGCTGGTCATACCTACTGCCACAGAGGCAGCCAGAAACTCATATTCCCCCTTGCTGGAGCTAGGTACCATTCCCAACTCCAGCAAGCCCTATCAGAAAGCTCAGACAATGACCCAGAGCATTCGGTTAAGAGAATGCCCTGGAAACTCGTATCTAGAAGAGATGTGGCCAGAAAATAAAGTTCTAAGCATCCTGGTTTGAAACAAAGGAATCACCCTGGCCCATCAAAATGGAGTAGCTCAGTGGGATTGCACTCAACTTCTGGGGAGGTGGAGGAGAAGAGAGTCAGTACCCACACAGCAACAATATATCTGAAGGGTTGGGAATAATCAGATATTTCATATTCCTGCATATACAATGCTACTACCTTCAAATGCAAGCAGGCCTAGTGCTGTGGAGACACAGGCGCACACACAGACAAAAGCCCAAGGTAAAAGAATTTGGTCATGGAAAGGAAGACAAGACAAATACGAATGAGGGAGAGTGCAGACCCCAGACTTTAAGGGAATTTGTTTAGCTGGAGCATTCTTGGCACTAATGGTGAAAACAGACTGTTAGTAGTCAAGTTCTCCCAGAAAGTCTGCACAGGATGCTGCAGCAGCCATATTAGACGAGATGGAATTTCTTGGACAATTCAGAATTTGATTTGTGCCAGACAGACCAACTGCCCTGGCAGATGGCTAGGAGTCTGCTAGGCACCAGTTGGCACAATGGCATGCAAGGTGATCAGGCCAAGCTTCCTAGATTCTTTCATTCTCCCTTTGCTCCTTCCTTATCAAATCCTAGCAGAAAGCTCAGGGCAGCAAAATAAAGATGGTCTGAAAACACACTGAGCAATGCTTATGCTCTGTCTACAAATAAGAGAGAGGTAAGAACAAGGGCGAAGAGCAAACTCAAGAACAATCCTGACGAACAAAGAGGAAGCGGCTGCTGGTCCCCTTTATACAGAAAGCACTATTTGGAAAGCAGAATTGAGAACCTTTTCTATCACTGTATAAATGCCTAGTGCTTTCCCTCTATATCCCTCCCAAATGCACAGGGCTTCTCTGAGAACGCTGATGGTAAATGACATTCAGTATGCTAATAAAAACTATCCTGCACCCGAGAGTTAATACCCATCAGCAAGTCCATATCTGGGGAAGGGAAAGGGAGACAGATCGGCAAGTTTAAACTCCATACTCCTAGGTCTGCTGCTTTCAAGCCTGCCTTGAGCATGTAACTGCAGATTCCTCTGGTGCGGCCCCTGTGCAAGGAGAGAAGAAAAGGAAACTGAAGTCTCTGTACAAAAGGCACAGTGATGGAACCAGCACGGTGAGAGAAGTAACAGAAACTATCATGATTAGGTTACAGTAATTGCCATACAAGACTCGGTCATAAAAGGGTTTCTCTTCTTCAGAGATACTGCAGATAGTAAAGGAAGCAGACATACCACGCAGGACACCTACTCCTGTATCAGCCTAGCTGCAGTAAGACACAAGCCTTTCCTGGCTTGTGAGGAGAATCTTTACATGCCCTTTGGCTCCCAAAGAGAAACCTAACAAGCCTCCCAGTAATGCCACGAACAGCAGTCTCCCTTCCCAAATTCATGCACCACTTTGTATGAGTAAGTCTTCTTGCAACATGCCTTGAGATGACCAGGATTCACCACCGAAATCAGTTCACTTGTTTGATTACTAGCTTCACTGGCCTGGACAGCGATGGGGAGCATGACATGAACACTGATGAGTGTGCCCCTGTGAGTGAGTGAGTGTATGAAAGTGGGAGCGCACTTCTGTCCACAAAGCCCTGGCTATCAGCTGCACTCTCAACCCCTGGGATAACAAACCTTTCCAGTGTTCTTAATCTTGTATGCTTTGCTAGGCCTGGCATACTGTACAGACGCTATTTCCCCCTCAGTAAAAATGGCAACATATCTGTTTGTTGGCTTTATGACACAGTTGTATCCATTGCTACAAACACTGGAGTGATATGTTTCCTGAAATTTTCCTCGAGACCTTCTGGTTCTGCCCAGGGCACTTTCCAAAAGGATAATGGTGTCCATTACCCCTTTGCTCTTTTTGTCCTGGGGTGCCAGACCCTCTCTCAAGGGGTAAAAAGCAGATCCTCCTCTGTTGTTCCAAAAAAGGGTAAAAGCAGCCCTCTGCCCCTTCACCCACACGGCAGCCCTCTACACAAACACACACACAGAGTCTGGCAGAAGCTAACACAATAGATGAGTGTTACCGCCATAGATAGCCTAAACTAGAAAATCTCATCCATAGTAGAGAGGAGTGGGCAAAGGCACCAAACCTAGAAAGGGTCTGCTGTATATGGATGTCCATGGGCAAAAGGGTTCTGGCCACTTCAGATCCAGAGCGGTTCAACCCACATAATGTCTATTCTGCAATTTGCATGCTTTCATTAAGCAATTACCTGCATTTACAGTAATTATGTAATTGAGAAGTATAATTATTAAATTACATCTAGTTACATGTAATCAATGTCATTCAGTTTTGTCTCTTAAATCCAGCCAGAAATTTCACACTTACATGCACCATTCTACAATAAAGACAATTAAGAGAAAGCAAATCTTGGACTCTCAATAAAAAGGGAGAAGGGGATGGGGGAGAATATACTTTCATGTGTGACCCTCATTACCCAGGGCCCACACAGCACTGCCCCAACTCTTTCAGTTGGTCTCTCCAAGGGATGAGGAGTCAGAAAGGTGAACAATTTAGGAAGAAAGCTAATATTCCCTCTCCCATTACTCAGCAATTTCTGCACAATTAAAAGAATCTGGGACTTGCTCTCACTGCTGGCTTTGCCAAACCAGGTACTAACCCAGGAAGGTGCTGCTGTCTCTTAAGCCCTGGTGAAGCCTGGAAACACTGAAGGTACATTCATACAGGGATAAAAAAAATCTGGGGCTGGAAAGGTCAGCTAACTCAGGCTTGCAGAGCGTGGGCTCCAAGCTGAAAAAACTGCCATGTAAATGTCTGGGCTTGGGCTCAGTCTGGAGCCCAAGTTCTGGGACCCTGCCATCTGCACAGTAATTTTTAGCCCCACAGCCCAAGTCAGCTAACCTGAGCCAGCTGCGGCCATGATGCAAGTCTTTTTTCCCTGTGTAGACATACCCTAAGAACATTTCAGCTTCTTTCATAGATTCCAAGGCCAGAAGGGGCTATTGTGAACATCTAGTTTAAGATCCCACATAACACAGGCCAGAGAATTTACCTAAAATAATTCCAAAATCATAGCTTTAAGAAAACAGCCAGTCTTGATTTAAAAATTGCCAGTGATGGAGAATCCACCACAATCCTGGGTAAGTTGTTTCAGTGGTTAATTACCCTCACTGTTAAAAAGTTACATCTTATTTCTTATTTTATACCTGAATTTGTCTAGCTTCAATGTCCAGCCATCGGATCATGTTATAACTTTCTCTGCTAGATTAAAGAACTCATGTTCAAATATTTGTTCCCCATGTAGGTACTTATATAGTAATTAAGTCACCTTATCCTCCTCTTTGTTAAGATAAATAGATTGAGCTCCTGGAGTCTATCCTATAAGGCAGGTTTTCTAATCCTTTAAATCATTCTCATGGCTCTTCTATGAACCTTCTCAAATTAATCAACATCTTTTTTGAACTGTGGACACCAGAACTGGACACAGCATTCCAGCAGTAATCACACCAGTGCCAAATGCCGAGGTACAATAACCTTTCTTCTCTCAGAGAGACAAGGTGGGCGAGGCAATATCTTTTATTGGACCAACTTCTGTTGGTAAGAGAGAAAAGCTATTGATCTTACACTGAGCTCTTCTTCGGGTCCAGGAAACTAACTCAGTGTCACTGCTAAATACAAGATTGAACTGTTTAGCATAAGTTGTTAACAGATATTTCAAGGGATCATTCAAGGTGAACTCCTACTCATAACTCCCATTTATGCAGTCAAGGATTACATTAGTCCTTCCAACTACAGCATCTCACTGGGAGCTCATGTTTAGCTGATTATCCACCATAAGCCCAAAAACCTTTTTCAGAGTCACTGCATCCCAGGACAGAGTTCTGCATCCTGTAAGCATGGCCTTTGTTCCTAGATGTATATATTTCCATTTAGTTGTTTTAAAAACACAGTTTGCTTGTGCCCAGCTTACCAAGCAATCCAGATCGCTCTGTAACAGTGACTTGTCCTTCCCCAATTTCTGTGTTATCTGAAAACTATCAGTGATGATTTTATGTCTTCTTCTAGGTCACTGATAAAACTGTTAAATAGCATAGGCCCAAGAACTGATCCCTAGGGGACCCCACAAGAAACACAACTACTTGATGACAATTCCCTGTTTAAAAGTCTTAAGTCTGGATAGTAGCAGACCAATTCTTCCAGGAAACAGTTCTCACCAGTCACTTGACTGATTGTTCTGATTTCTGGAGCTTCCTTTGTTTGGTGGAATCACAAGTGACTGGAGCAGGTACCCAAGAGTCTTGGGCTTGTCATCACCATGAGCAAAACGACCTTTTTCTACAAAGATGTAGATTTCACAATACTGAAATCTGAAATGAAGGGCAATTGAAATGCAGTGAACGTGGGTTTGATTGGCAGCTTTCCTGCGTCTGTCTATCACTGGGTAATAAACACTAGGTGATGGCAGAAATGAAGATAAAGGCTTTCAAGCACCCCTCCCCCCCGTCTCTACCCGCCCCCACTCAGCACATGACAAGAGAGAGAGTTATAAAAGAAACATCAGCCTTTTAACAAAGATATGGTTAAAAACTTTCCTTACTTGCCACCTCCATGTGACAATTAACCACCTGTCAGCCTTATCCACTCAGAGGGTCCGATTCATCTCAGACATGTGGAAGAATCAACTGTTCATTTGTGAATCAAGCCATGCAAGCCCAATAACTAAGCACAAAGGGGGGCCCACGAAGAAACAGCACAGAGCTTCTCTTTAGAGCATTCTAATGTTCCTTCATCAAAGAGCAGGGTACTTGCTCTATTTCCAGAAACTCACTGGATGAGTTGGTAATATTCCCACCATCTTTCTACAGGTATTGCTGCTTAAGTGTCAGAGATGGGGAGCAGCTATGTGCTTCAGAAACTTTCTCCCTTGCTGTACATCTAACAGAAGCAATAGTTCAAGTTCTTCCAGAGCTTGGCATAAAAGAGGAAATCCCTTATTCAGAACGACAGCTGGCCTATAAGATGCTAGAAACTTAGGGCCACATTTACAAAGGTACTTATGTGCCTAAAGATGCAGACAGGTAACTAGTGGGATTTACAAAATCCCTAAGTAGGTTAGGTGCCCGACTCCCATTGAAAAAAGTGCTTAGACACTTTGTCAATCCCAATAGGCATTTATTTGCTTCTTTAGGTGCCTAAACACCTGTGAAAATTCGGCCCTTGGCCCCTGTGTAAAAGCCCTTAAGTCTGTGTATTGCTTGTGGACAATGAAACTCTCCTTTGGAGCTGCCCATCAGTTTATGCGTTTACAACTGGGGCTCAGCCCACTACTGACACTGGGTTCTACACCTCACTAGCCTTGTGTTAGTTCTAGACATAGCACAGACCAACAGCCAGGTGGTCTGCAACACCGGACACATCCACCAAAGCTGAGCAGGACAGTGGAGTCTCTCTAACAAGTCCAGACAAAGAAGCTTTCACTGAAAATGGATCGGCCCATTCTGCTGCACACAATGATCTAGAAGTTCCCAGGGAGAGGCATACTTCTCACACAGACAACTCTGATGCAGTTTAATTAAATTCAGTTTCGATATTAACAGTGGCCACAGAAGGCAGGTGAGGTGAGTACACTGAGATCACAATCTGGCTTGTGCAGGAAGCCAGATGTTTTACAGGACAGCCTTGTTCCTGGGATCACCGCTGGCCACAGTAAATGGGCAGATGCACCCCAGGAGCTAACCAAAATCCCAGTGAGCCTCCTCTGTTCCAGGCTACCAACAGGGCATGGTTCTGAGCTAGCACAGTTGGTTACATACAACATTAGCCCAACGCAGAAAGATACAGACAGTGCAGACAGCTGCCATTCTTGACATACAGCCATCTAGGGTAATGTTTTCCAGCATGCCACCATGCGTACAGCAGCAGGCACAATGCATCTCCTGCCAAAGTTCTTACCATTTCAGTAACAATTCCCATGCCCATTCATAAACGTAGGAAGTGGAAAATCTAGTTCCATATATGCTAAGCAGAGAAAGACTTTAGGCTTTGTGCAATGTTAATGAAGAAACACTGGCAGAGCTGAGTGGGCTCTGAAGGGTGGATCTTTTAAGACACCTGTTTTCTTCCCCATACCTGAGGTGCTCTGGTGAGGAGAGTTGCAATTCCCTAAACAATACTCATTCCTATTACAAAATCTCTTTTCAAAACTGGGGTTTGATTCAGCAGTCAGTGGAGAGAAGAGTAAACCCCAAGTACAGACTATGAACATTCTACCATCTTGATAGGACTTCAGAGTTAAGTGCCTAGAGATCTTTATGCGACAGACATTGCAAATATCACACAGAAAAGAGGAATCTAGCTGCTACAAGCTTCAGAAGATTTAAAAGATCAACTGGTTTGCAAGAAACACAGGTGACAGGGAACAGCTGTCCAGCCCAACGCCTCCATCTCTGATGTTGCCTTGATGGCTCTTTGACATCTTACTTTGAAGACAGGGGAAGGGCTTATTTTTAATGTCAGGTCAGATAATTTGATAAAGAAACGCCTGTGGCACATGTCTCACTTTGATGGTAAGATGGGTTTCCCTGAGGGACGCTTGAAGAGGTTAAGATCCCTTTCAAATGCTTCCCCTCTTGTCAGAACTGTTTGTGCTTCACCTCTGTGAAAAACCCACATTCAAGTTGGTAACTGTTCTCCCTAGGAGAGAAAATCCAGATGCCCAGAATCTCTGAGCACATCCTCACTGAAATGCCATTGCTCAGATAGGCCTGCAGAGTGGGAGACAGAGACTCAATTAGGAAAGGGCACTGCAATTTCTAAAACAAACCACAACTGCCTCATGGGACACTGGCATTTAATGCAGAATCCCTCAGATCAGGACACCACAAGTCTTACATTGCAGGGTGGGAAATACCATGCCCCAGCATGTTCAGTGTACAACCTCCCACCGCACCCTCCAAGTGCTATTCTACAGAAAGCATGGCCAGCCATTCTCATCCTAAACAGAATTAACAGGGAGGAACAAACTGTTCAGTTTCCTCTGGTTCCAGCCCCAAAGTTTCTGAACCTGTGTTACAGACAGAACACACAGCTGTAGTCTCTGATCTCCCAAGAACTCCCTATACCCCCACCACCCGCCTCTTTCCATCCATCTGAGATACTTAGCACTGAGCAAGAAACCTGATTCAAAGGCTGCTTCTTACTGCTCCCTAGGTACCTGCCAGCCATTGCCCTAGAGAACTTGGCATGAGAGAACAGAAAAATACTTGTGCTTTCAGTTGTATTTGTCCCCAGTGAGACCGCATTTCTTAGATTCATAGATACTAAGGTCAGAAGGGACCGCTCTGATCATCTAGTCCGACCTCCTGCACAGCGCAGGCCACAGAATGTCACCCACCACTCCTATGAAAAACCTCACCCATGTCTGAGCTATTGAAGTCCTCAAATCATGGTTCAAAACTTCAAGGAGCAGAGAAGCCTCCCTCCAGTCAACCATGCCCCATGCTACAGAGGAAGGCAAAAAAACCTCCAGGGCCTCTCCAATCTGCCCTGGAGGAAAACTCCCTCCCGACCCCAAACATGGCAATCAGCCAAACCCTGAGCACATGGGCAAGATTCACCAGCCAGATACCCAGGAAAGAATTTTCTATAGTAAATCGATCCCATCCATCTAATCCCATCCCTGTGCTATCCCATCAGAAATGTGGACATACCGGGGAATCTTTTAATCAGGCTTCACTATGTAATAAATTGAGATAAAGAGATGACTATTTGCCAGCAATGAGTTGTTAGGGGACATAAGAGAGCATGATGGTGGCAGTCATGATTAATGATTAATTGTATTAATTATTGATGTGTAATTATTTAGCTTATGCGTATCCATCATCTTAGAAGACAATTAGTTTGAATGGTTTAGACACATTTATTGTGGGGTAACAAATATCAATGAGTGAAGAGAAGCATCATGTACTTTGCCTGCCCAGGAAGGGGGGCTTTGGGAATTGACTATGCTGTTTTTGTTCCTCAATTTCTGCTGGGTTAGTGGGGGTGAGGAGGATGTGTCTGGTGCTTGTTTAAAAGTTACTGGAAATGGCTATTAGGAGCTCGTTTGTAGCTTCAAAATCTATCAGCAACAGTCATTTGGGACACTTTTCTCTCAGGAGAAAGGAGGAACAAGTTCCCCAGCAAGAAGGAGGCATTGTCTCCGCTTGTACATAGCGCTAATGGGGTCATTAAAGTAGTTATCCATGACTAAGTCATTGCCAAGCTACATTTGGGGTTTGGGATTTAGGGAACTTGTTGGAAAATAGAATGTAGGGCTGGAATCTTCCTGACTGGTGGATGCTTCCTGGGATGGCCATTCCATTTCTATAGATGCTGCTACCTCGTCTCTTTTCTTGGGGTACGCCTTCACTGCAATTTAGGGTGTAACAGTAGCACAGATAGGCATACCTATGCTAGCTTTAAACTAGCCGGTGTATTAACAGCAGCAGTAAAGAAGTGTACCCCAGTGTGGACTACCAACCCTAATACAAACCTAGGTCCCTGGCAGATTTGCAGTCAGACAGCTAGCTGGTGGTACCGCATCTTCATTTTGTTACCTGTGATAGCTAGATTAAAGCTAGCCTGGGTATACCTACCCACACTGCAATTACATGTTAAATGGCAGTATAGCTGTACCCTGTGAGACCATTTCTCTCACATTTCTGAGAGGCAGTGATTTGGCTGGGAATTTGTTTCAAGCTGCCATATAATTTAAGTGGTGCAACATGTTTCATTTTATGAGGAAATTGTAGATTTCGGAATCGCTTTGGTGAATGTTTTATGTTAAAAATTGTTTTATCTGCATCTTGTTTCATCAATTGTTTTAAATTGTTTCCGCCTTTTATGAAGACTCACTGCCTTTTTTAGGCTGTTTTTGTTTTCTGTGGATTCTATAAGCATCATTCAGCTTCCATAGTACGAGAATGTCTAGATGGGACCTGACAGGCTTTGTCTCTTTCTAAATTCTATGATTCTGTGTGACAAGAAATCCACTACCTGGCAGTAAGGGGTTCAGATGTAAGAGCCATCAGTGCCTGTCTGATCACGGGAGACAGGCTCTCTATATCTCCTGGCTCAAATGTGGGAGATGTATCTGACTTGTAGCTTTCCTCTGTCAGTGTGAGGAGAAGTACAGATCTGGGGAAATACGCATTCATTTCTAAGTCTGGAAGGCAGTACAGATCCACTGAAACGAACAATGCACACTATATCAGAGACCACTCTCTTCCAGACATCAGATGCTGTAGAAGGGAAATGTTCTTCAGAATGATTATAGCAAGGTGACATTTGGCCTGGCCCTTCAGTGCAGGATGAGTTGGCACAGTGGACTGAACTTTCAAGAATGCTAAGAAACAGATTTTTTTTTGCTTAACTTCATTTGAACCCAAAACACAAGGGGAAGTTTACAACCCCTCTTTGCAACTTTCCAGAAACAGGAAGAGACTTTTAAAATCAAAATGCCGAACCCTCCTGCCACAGCTCTCTCCCTGTTTTGTGAAATCCCTGTGAACATGAACTAGTGGGCTCTCAATAGCTAATCTGTGCTGTGTGTCAACTGGGCTCCTCCCAGTGCCAGTTCTGTCCTTTGCAGTGCCTCCACTTTATCCTACTGATGGGTCTCTTGCATCGTTTCCAAACCCTTCATTAAATATTGTTAGAAATCTGCTTTTTAACCTCCACATCTGTGTTTATCCTTTGCACAAAATTAGAGTGAAATATGTGCCTGGCAGGCATTTTCTTTTTTAAAACTCCCTTTTCTTTCCCTTTCTGACTTTTCAGAGCATGAAATGTGTCTACTAATCCTAATTGCTTCAAACGGCGAGTCTTGCAAAGGCAGGACAAAGCCTTTCGCCAGTTAGTGTAACCCCGCACAGTGCCTGCACACCCTCCTCTGATTCTAACCAATCCCAGGCCTCCAGAGAGCTTCCCTGTCCTGCTTTGCTGTCGCTGATGAGGAGTCAGAGCACAAACTTCCCCACATTTATTCCTTAATCAGCTGCATAAAGCTACATTGAAGAAGGAACGTCACTCTTCCTGGAGTTGTTTCCTTTTTGCCCTGTATGTAATCCAACAGATTAGTTCATGCAGTCCAGAAGGTCTGTTCTTGTAGTCCAGGATCACCAGGTTGTAAGAATCCCTGTTGGCATGACTGAGATATTGGTTGACCAAGGTCCTGGAGTAGGAATGCCTTGTGCAAAATCAAAGATCTGAGATTTAGCTTTTCTAAGGTGCATCTGTATGACTTAGAAACACCACAGATACACAAGGTGAGTGAAATATCATCTTTTATTGGATCATCTAGAAAACACCTCAGAAACCCTTACCTTCCTCAGCAAGGAAAGAATCCTGCAGATTCTGCTGCTGCTGTTCTTAGGATACCAGCTGTTCCTGGGAACAGCTTCCAAACCCTCTTCCTCCAGTGTTACCTGTGGTTGGGGGCATGAAGTACTAGGTTCTTTATTAAACTGGCTTGGATATAAAGCGTCTATCTGCAGAGCTGCAAGGCTCTAGGGACAATGACCGAGACCAGCAGGACTCTGGCCAGTGACCAGGCCAGGAACTACAGCGGCGAAAGCAGCAGCATGTCAGGATGCTGCTCACAGGAGCCAACACCCAGCCTGGGCAGCTCCTCGGGCACGGCTGTGCTGCCCGGCCCACTGGGGTGGACACCAGACTTACCAGCAGCTGTCCCTGGTGACATTAGTGCGTGCAAGCAGCTCACATGCTCCCAGACAGGAACTGCGTGGACACCACAGTTTTCTCCCACACTTGGAGCAGCCTCTCCCGAGTCCTGAAAGCTTATCAAATGGTGGCTCTCAGTCCCCAGATCAGAAGGTCCTTCACTTCCTGAAGCTGGTGCTACCTTGCAGAGACAGGAAGTGTCAGCCTAGCCATAGCACCTGATAGGCCCCATCTAGTCCATCCCCCTACCCAGGAGGCCAATGGAGAAAAGAAAGTAAGGATCAATACTACAAGGCTTTTCTAGACTAGTTTTAGACCCACGTTCATTGTTTTGTAGCAAAACCGTACAATTCTCTTTCCAGGCAGATGAGAGAGTCAGACAAACTTACTTTCATACCAGAAAACACATTCAAGACTAATTTATAACATAATCCCTTGAGAAACCAGGTCTATAATAAAAATGCGTTTCAGCCTAGCAATAATAGCAGAGCTGCCATCACAACACAGAGTACTGGGCTAAACACACACGATGGTCGATTATGTTTCACAAGTTATAATACCCTGAACAGGACAGCTTTGCTCAGGAGATGTTTGCCGACACTAAATTTACACACATGTAAGGGAAGGTTAAGGCTAAGTCATGTGTCCTCAGGGGAAATGCAACTTCAGTAATAAGAATTCAAGTCCGAACAATGTAAATGCACCTCATACTTTAAACTAACAGTGTCCTGGGGGAAATGAAGAGCTGACAGATCGTGTTTATAGAATACATTTTAAGAGAATACTGCGCTCATTAAGAGCACCTACCCAGTGCAATGGCTCACACGCAGTTGCTGTAATTGCAAGGAAAGCAGTCACTAAGCTTGTCTAGGAAACACAAAGCTGGAAGGACAGCACACCGGAGGGAGCAATTTCTGAATCCTTCCCAAAGTTCTATAAAGAAAGGGAAAGAAGCCAGTGCAGCAGTTAGGGAGTGAGCATGGTCAAGTGAGCTGTTTCCTGAGTGGGATGAAGGGATATGGATATTGTGAGAAGAGCAGAATGGAGTATACTAGTGAAAAAGCTCTGGATAATGCAATTAATGGCCAGTGGGTAAAACTAGGGACAATGATAGGAAAGACAGGAGATAAGAGAGGCTGGAAGGGCATCCAGTGAAGAGAGGTTTGTTCATACTGGATGAGAAGAGGAAGGTGAAAGGGAGTCAGGTTAAATAAAACTACCCGGGCTCAAGTTAGCAGGACAGATTAAGATCTTCAAAAGGAAGAGTGTAGCCAATTCCTCACTCTATTTGGTGAGGGTCAGAAAGAGGGTGGAGGGAGGTGGACAACAGTTTGGAACAAGATACCAGTGCTCTCTGCAATAACCAGAGAGCAGATTCTTTGAGACTGCAGTAGAGAGGGAGGGAGTTTTAGTGCACAAAGGAATCTTCCATATCTCAGTGAAGAGCAAATTCCAGAAAGGCTGCTGAAACGTGAACCCTAATTACTGTGATCTGGGTATCAGAGTGAGCAGCACAGGACTTCGGGAGACTGATGTGGTTAAGAAACAATAGAAGGCTAGAGCTGTAGGTCCCAAGACTGACAGTCAGGTGAAGAACAGGGTGACATACCGGGGGTTAAATGTTTGGTGTCCAAGTTCACTGGAGGATGCAGGAGTCCAGGAAGGAGTTACACTGAGCATATAATATTCAAGTTATCTGCATGCAACAGGTGCCATAGCAAAACACAGCCCAGCCCAGTAGGGTCCAATACGCTAAAAGTACAAAAGCAACATCAATGAGAACAAGAGACACGGGTGCTTTTTTCTTTATTTCAAATTAGGTTAAAAGTCAAAAACCCACAACTGACAAACAAAAGAAGTCAAACCTGAGTTTAGGATGCAGAAGAGCAGCTCAGCTAGTCAGCCTGCAGGCCCTGGTCTGAGAAAGGGACAGATACTTCAAACCGGTTAAATTTCTTTTTAGGGCAGATTTGACCTTAATCTAACAGAATTAGTTTATAATATTTCAAAGGACATCAAGTAAAGTGACCCAGAAAGCTGTTACACAGCACCATCTGCTGCTACCCAGCAACTGCACTCAGCCAAATCTTCAGTCAGGAGTGGATGGCAATTCAGACAGGAGAAATAGGACATCAGTTTGTTGACTCACAGCTGAATCCATTAAAGCAGTGCTACTCAAAGTGGTGGTCCACGGACCAGTGTTGGTCCACGAGCCATCGGCTGCCGGTCTGTGCGCACATTGGAAAAAAAAATTGCCGGTCCCCCACGTCAGATAACTTGAGAAGCATTGCATTAAAGTATATGAGTGAGGTTTGGAGCTGGCTGAACTCCATGATAGATAAGAGCCTCACAAGTAAACGTACAGCAGCGCACCACGATCCCATGCTGACAACAGCAAAGTCTAGAGTACCATGTCACAAGTACCAGTGCTAGTGTGGACCAATGGATGATAAGCACTGGCTCAAGTGAGTCTCATATTCCTGGAGTTGTATGTGAACTCTCATCCTTTTAGGATGATTCCCCTACTATGTCTCAGAGTTTGAGGGGGGAGCAGAGCTGGTCCATATCTCACTACATGTGAGACAGGCATCTCTGTGTTTGCTCTGCTCAGGCAGCCAGCTGGAGGGGGTGTGCTGTTACCATAATTCCTGTGTTTAGAGAGACAATTAATGTACCCAAAGACTAGAAATCAGTGTGTGCGTGCATAAGCAGGGAGGGGAGGACTGAAATAGGACTCAACTGATGGTTGGAAAGAGAATGGTCATTAGCTAGCTATGAAGCAGCACCATTTTCATCATAACTAGAACTGGAAATATCAACACAGCCTCCTTTACAGCTACAGTTCTGAGCTGTCCTATTGCTAAGGCTATTAGTGACTGAATTATTCTCTATAGTACTCCCTGCTGGAAAAGGCTGAGACTGCAGTAGCTGATAGCTCCCCATAGCCAGTTAGCTATCATTTTAGAAAACATATGCACACTGAGCACACTATGCAGCACTGATACTTCCAGTTCCAATTAGCCATTTAACTACCAAAGTTTGTACTCTAACATCCTGCTCTCACCTTCCACTGTCTCTGGCTCATTGTAAATACACATGTGGAGAGACCTACTGTCTTGGGATATTCATTAACTGCAGGGGTGGTTTCACTGGTTTTGCTTTAGCAAAAAAAAAAAATTAAATGGGTCTGCATACTGGAATGCTGAGGACCCACTGTCCAACTTCAGCTACAGATGAAAGCTCTCTCCTCTTCTCTTCTTCATCAGTTAAGACAAAGATCAATCTGAAGTACTGTCACTGCCATCATATTATAGTACTGACAGCAATATAATAGCAATAGCTGAATCAGTGGCAGCTTTGTCCCTCTACCATTTGCTCTGATTTTGGAACACATTGCACCCACTTCTTCCTCCAGTGTTGATGGCCTTGCCTGTCCATTTGTCTGCTTTACCCACAATCATCTTCTTAACTTCTTCCTTATTGTCCTCAGTGCACAGAATGCCACACTTGAACCCACTCCCTCAAATCTCTCAACACAAATACCTGCCATAATGTCTTTAAGAAAAAAGGGGTTGAGAGGAAGTCTGGCGCAGCTGAAATGATATCACTATATGTAATTTTAGATGTAAACAAAATGTATTTGAATCCCTTTCCCCCACCTACCTCATCTTAGGGCTCATCTACACAGGGAATTCAAAGGGAAGTTAGTGCAAAATAGTTAGGGTGTGAATTTAAAGCATGATAGCTATTCTGCATTAACTCTCTGTGTGGACACTTTTATTCCTTGCTAAGCAAGCCTTTGGTATGATTTAAGTTAATCTCCTTTGGAAGTGGATAAATCTAAACTGCACAAAGGCAGTTTAGTTACAAGTAAGTACGTCCCCATGGGGAATTAGGCTGTGTCTACACGACAGCTTATGTCGGCATAATTTATGTTGCTCAGGGGATGAATAAATCACCCCCAGAGCAACACAAGTTACACCCACATGAACACCGGTGTGGACAGCTGCTATGGTGGTGGGAGAACTTCTCCCGCTGACATAGCTTCTGCTCATGGGGGCAGGAGTAGTTAAGCTGATGGGGAAACTCTCCCCCGTTGGCTTAGAACAGCTAAATTAGAGAGCTTACAGTGGCACATAGGTACTGCAGCGCCACTGTAAACTCTCTAGTGTAGCCATATCCTAAGTGTATAATAGCTATTCAGCAACAGCTATTCTAGGCTTTCTTCCTAGCCCTAAGATTGTAAACTCCTTGAGAGAATGAGGTGTTCACACAGTGTCCATCGCAAAGGAATCCAGAAGCTCACTAGGGCCTCTATGCCATGGCAATACAGATGATGCTCTGGGTCCTCATTTAGATGGAACATTAAGTTCCCCCTCTTTGTGCTAGATGCTCATTACCTGCAACAGTTTTAATACAGAAGCTTCCCTTTGCTTCCGTTTGTGTTTTGGTAGGAGGCCCGTAGCCTGATTTACTCCCCCGGCTCTGCCCTTACCAAGACCTTTTTCCAGACAACTCCAGCCTCTGAACATAAAGGATAATCTTACTAGTGACACACTCCAGGATTTGTCTGCGGCATTGTAGCTGTGTTAGTCTCAGCATGTTAAAGACAGAAGGTGGGTGACGGAATACCTTTATTAGACCAACTTCTGTTGGTGAGAGAGACAGGCTTTCAAGCTTACACAGAGCTCTTCTACAAGTATGGGAAATATATTAAGTGTTAGAGGTAAATACAAGGTGGAACAGACTTTAGCACAGTGGCTCTCAACCTTTCCAGACTACTGTGCCCCTTTCAGGAGTCTGATTTGTCTTGCGTATCCCAAGTTTCACCTCACTTAAAAACTGCTTGCTTACAAAATCAGACTTAAAAATACAAAAGTGCCATAGCACACTACTGAAAAATTACTTACTTTCTTTTTTTTACCATATAATTATAAAATAATCAATTGGAATATAAATATTGTACTTATAATTCAGTGTATGGTCTATAGAGCAGTATAAACAAGTCATCATATGACATTGTAGTTTGTAATGAACTTTGCTAGTGCTTTTTATATAGCCCGTTGTAAAACTAAGCAAGTATCTAGATTAATTTATGTGCCCTTGGAAGACTTCTACATACCCCCGGGGTACCTGTACTCTGGTTGAGAACCACTGGTTTAGCATAAGCAGTTAATATGTATTTCAAGGGACCATCAAAGTGAAGTGGCCTATTAAATACCTCTCAAGTCATAAGGTAGAAAAGAAAACAAAAAACTGGTGTGTTGTGGGGTGTTAAGTGGGTTACAGATTGTTGTAATAAGCCATAAATCTAGTGTTTCTATTCAGTCTATGATTTTTAATATCTAGCAAAGTTATGATTTAAGCTCCCAGGGAGTTGAATGGATGTGTTGTAGAAATCTATGAGGGAGTTTAAGTCATCTGTCCAAAGAATGAAAATATCTCAGGTATATCATTGGTTCCTTGGTGCACATTTTCATCCTCTTGACAGATAACCTAAACTCCCTCACAGATTTCCACCACAACTTCAGCAACCACTTCTCATCCATTAAATGCTTGAATTCCTGCACACTAGCATCAACTCCCTGGACACCATGATCAGCTTCAGCAATGGAACCCTGCAGACAACTATATACAAGAAACCCACAGATCACCACACCTTGTCTCTCTCAACAGTCCAATACAATAAATTACCTTGACATTCCATGACCTTAATCTATTTTGTTAAACTAAGAGAAGGTTAAATGGTGATTTAATCAGTCTATAAATACCTACCTAGGTAAACACATCTTTGACAATGGGCTCTTTAATCTACAAGACTATAACAAGATCCTGTGGTTGAAAGTTGAAGCTAGATGAATTCAAACTGGAAAAATAAGGGGCAATTTTTTAACAGTGAGGTTAATTAACCATTGCAACAATTTACCAAGGATTGTGGTGGATTCTCCATCACTGGACGTTTTAAAATCAAAATAGGATGTTCTTCTATAAAAGATATCCTCTAATTCAAACAGGAATTAATTCAGGGAAGTCCTCTAGCCTGTGTTATATTGCACACCAGACGATCACAATGGTTCCTTCTGGTTTTATAATCTATGGGTAAGAATGGCTCCCTTCCAGATTAGGGTACAGTAACAGTCAGTTTCTAGGATTAGTTGAAGGGGAAAGATGCAGGCAAGTAGCAATCAATATTTACAGTACGCCTTAGCTTACATCCATCATCCTGAAGCTCAGAACCTTGATGCTCAGTTATTGTCTTGGTGGCTTTGAAATGCAAGAGCTGATGCCTAATGACATTCACATCCATTACATGCCTTTTTGCTCACCTAATTCCCTCTAACATTTAAAACAAACTCCAGGACTGCAGTCAGAAAGATGTGGTGTTCTATACAGCCAAATTTACACAAGAAAGGGAGTCTATAATCAAACACTCAGAAACCTGATTATAGCACCCAGTGTGGCCATTGTGTAGCAGTAGAGATTTGGTGGTGTCCTGCATTCTGATGCCCCAGGCTGGATGGAAAATCTCTGTCTGAGGCAGGCCCAGGCTGGACCCTCAGTCCTTGGGTAAATCTGGTTCAGAGATTCCTAAATTAAATGTTTGAATATAAATGTTTACTATTTTCTCCTGGCAGCACATCTATAGCACATTGCCACAAGCCCTAAAGCCCACTGTCAGAATTCACAGCCTCTTTGCACACTACCTTCCAGGGGGTTCCACTCTGTCCCTCCTCCTATGAAATCTGAAGACTGTGGGTGATGTCATATTTTTAAAAGACCCAGCAAGTTATAAGAAAGTACATTTATGGCTGACTAAGTGAGCTTTACCACCCACGGAAAGAGACACAGCCCCAAGGGGCCCTCGCCGCCCACGGAGAGACGAGCACTGCCGCAAAACCTTACCCGTTCTAGCATACTGATATCCAAGAATACATCACTTTAACAATGCACAGAGAAAGGGCAAGCAATAAGCTTGTGAACATTTTAATCTCTCCAAGGCTCACCTCTTGCCATTTTGAATCTCAGGCCCAGCACCAAGTCATGGCGTGCTTCTGTGAAACTCCACATTTGTGCGTACACAGCTCTCCGATCACCGTTCCCTGGGGAATCAAGCCCTCCTGCAGGTGGCGACATGATGTAGAAAGCCACTTGGGCTTCTCCTGTGTTAAGCTCACCTTGCAAGTTTGCTTCACTGTGACAATGTTCCCCATATGTTTCATTATGGTATCCCTCTCCCTTTAACTGCCTTCTGCTTGAGTACCATGGCAGAATAGCTTAGCCACCCATTGCTTGCAATGCTCTTTCCAGTATGCTTCTGTGTAAGACACCCAGTTCTTTTGCTCAAGACCCAGACTTCTCCTTTAATCTTCGTATCTTACAAAGCACATGCAGATTCATTTCAAACTTGAGGACTCACCTTTTCTACTACAGAAGAGTGCTTACTATATAACCCTTGTCTAAGGCTATGTCTACAATGCCACTTATGTCGCTCAGGGGTCTGAATATTCCACTCCCTGAGACACAAAAATTAAGCTGGCAAAAGCGCTCATGTGCACAGCGCTGTGTCGGTGGGAGAGCTTCTCCCACTGACATATCCCCGCGAGCAGCATAAGCTGTTTTTTACGTCTCCCATTGGCATAGAGCATCTTCACTACACCTGTGCCACTGCAGCGCATGTGTTGACTGAAGCACTGTACATGTAGATGTACATTCATGGATTTTTAAGGTCAGACGGGACCACTATGATCACCTAGTCGGACATCCTGCAGACAGGCCATAGAATCTCTTCTGCATCAACCTCTTAACTTGTGGTAGTGCTGTAGCAAGTCTTTTAGAAAGACATCAAATCTTGATTTAAAGACTGCAAGTGATAAAGACTCAACTATATCCCTAGGTAAGTTGTTCCAATGGTAAGCTACTATAACATGAGTGTACAGTACCTAGCACAATGAGGCCCTGATCTATAACAGAGGACCCTCTGGCCTTCCATAATACAAAGAATCAGCACCACCACTCAAAAACATGCACCTTATTTTAAGGTTGAATTTGTCTAGCTTCAGCTTCAAGGCACTGGATCTTATGATTTTTGCCAGTTAGACTAAAGACTGCTCTATCAAAAATTTTCTCCCCAGGTTGGTGCGACACCCTGGCACCCCAATATTCACCACAGTCATGTAATTAGGATATGTTTTGTATAAAGTATGTCTTGCGACGTATCATTCTAAAAGTCTTGATCTGTTCAACATTATTATCTCATTGGATTGCATGTGCTATCGTCATAAATTTGGCTATGTATGTATTACTGAACATGCTGTGAGATTGAACAGACCCATAAGCAGCCTCTCAGGTACAACAGTAAAAAGGCCAAACAAAGCTAATGGCTTATTGAGGAAATGCACATGAGCACAAAGGACTGGGAGTGGCTAGCTCACTACAAAAGCAATCTTCCCTCTCTGGGTATTGATACCTCCTCATCAACTATTGGGAGTGGACCACAACCACTCTGACTGAACTGGCCATGGCAACACTGGTTCTCCACTTGTACCGCAACTCCCTTCTCTTCACGTGCCAATATATTTATGCCTGTCTCTGTAATTTTACTCCATGCATCTGAAGTGGGGTTTTTTACCCACAAAAGCTTATGCCCAAATAAATCTGTAAGTCTTTAAGGTGCCACCAGACTCCTCGTTTTTGTGGATACAGACTAACACGGCTACCCCTCTGATACAAGCACAAGGATTATCCCAGGAACTGTGTACAATGGAAACATCTCAGAGATGGCACTACACAATGGGAACTGTTTGACCAGGTCACAGCAAGAGAGCTTTCCAACAACTGGGAAGAAGATACAAAAGGGGGAAAATGACATTCGGGTGGAACCTCACTCTCCCTACACTACCACACCTGCAAACACCTGAGGAATAAAGATTGAACAGTGGGAAGTGATTGTCCCAGGCTAGAGGGATTTCTAGCCTGTGTATGAAAACCTGGGAAACCCAAGCTGCAAAGCCAAGGCAGCTTGTGCCTTAAGAATCCACCAGCCTGTTTATCACCCAGGATGAGAATTTGCTAATTCAAACCTACCCATCTAGAATGTTAAGTTCAGTTCATGGTTTCGTTTATTTACTAGGTAATCTGCTTTGATCTGTTTGCCATTACTTAAAATCTATCCTTCTGTAGTTAATAAACTTATTTTATGTTTTAATCCAAACCAGTGTGCATTTGGCTAAGGTGTCTAGGGAAAATCTCAGCTTGGTTACTACAAGTGTGCATGGTCCTCTTCACAATCAGGGAGACACAGACTGATAGTTACACCCATACACTGGCCAGATTTGACCAGGACAGGACAGTACTGCTCTGGTGTCCTAAGTTTGGAGGCTGGTGGTTAGAGAGCCTGCACGTGACTGCAGCTGGGTGTGTCCCTACCTATGTGAATGCTGGTGAAAGTGCAAGTTTGGAGGGCTTTGCAACTTGTCACAGCAGCACAGTGTGAGATAGAGCCCAGGCTGGTGGATCAGAGGGCTCAGTAGTATTCCAGTTCCAGATCGCACTCTGGGGGGAACCTGTCACAGTTGCTGCTTACATACTGATCAAATCACTTCTTAAGAAGCTCAATGTGCTAAGCTAATTAAAGAAAAGACTAAGTGTGTGACTTAACCAAGGTTTTAAGAACATAAGCTCTGCCATACTGGATCAGACCAAACGGTCTGTCTAGCCTAGTATCCTGTCTCCCATAGTGGCCAGTGCCAGAGGTTTAGGGGGAGTGTACAGAACAGGGCAATTGGAGTGATCCACCCCATCTTCCCCTCCCAACTTTCAGCAGTCAGAGGTTTGGGGTTGCCCCAAGCATTGGGTTACACCCCTGACCATCTTCGCTAATAGTCACTGATGGATCTATACTCCATGAACTTATCTAGTTCTTTTTTGAACCTAGGTATACTTTTGGACATCACAACATCCCATGGGAATGAGTTACATAGGTTAATTGTGCGTTGTGTGAAAAAGTACCTTCTCTTGTTTGTATTAAACCTGCTGCCTATTAAATTTCACTGGGTGAGCCCAGTTTTTTGTACTGCATGAAAGGGTAAAGAGTTCTTTATTCACTTTTCCCAGATCATTCATGATTTTATAGACCTCAATCCTATCCCTTCCATAGTCATCTCCTTTGTAAGATGAACAGCCCTAATCTTTTTAGTCTCTCCTCATATGGAAGCCATTCCACACCTTTAATCATCTTTGTTGCCCTTCTCTGAACATTTTTCAGCTCTATATCATCTTTTTTTGAAGCGAGGGACTGGACATAGTATTCAATGTGTGGCACACCATGGATTTCTAGAGTGAAATTATATTTTCTGTGGTTTTCTATCCCTTTCTTAATAGTTAACTTTCTGTTAGCTTTTTTGACCACTGCTGCACATTGAGCTGAAGTTCTCGGATAACTACCCAGGGAGTCTCCAAGATATTTCTTGAGTGGAAACAGCTAATTCACACCCCATCATTGTATGTGTGTAGTTAAGATGATTTTTTCCCCAATATGCATTACTTTGCACTTCTCAGTGGTGAATTTCATCTGCCATTTTTTTGACAAGTCATCCAGTTTTGCGAGATCCCTCTAACTCTTTGCAGTCAGCTTTTGACTCAACTATCTTGAATAATTTTGAATCATTCAGAACTTGAATCATTCTTGTAACTCTTATGATCTTTCTTGGTTTTTTTTTTAAACATTCTTCTGAAAGCATTGACACCAAAACAAGACATCATATTCCAGGAACAGTCTCACTAATGCCATATACAAAGGTAATGTTGCCTCCTTAATCCTCAATATTCCCATTAATATTTTAAAGGATCATATTCAAACTTAGCCATTTCATCACAATGGGAGCTCATGTTCAGTAGACTGTCCACAATGACCTGCAAGCCCTTTTCAAAGTCACTGCTTTCCAGAATACAGTCTCCTACATCCTGTGTGACCTACACTCCTTGTTCCTAGAAGTATGACTTTGCATTTGATTGTACTAAAACGCATTCAGTCTCATGTTCCAACACTAAGACCAGCAGGGGTGAGGAAACAGGACTTCGGGAGAGACCTCTCCCATTGCTATCAATGGGCTGAGATGGCAAATAGTGTATTCCACAAGCCATATCATTGTCTCCAGATGGTGGCCTAGGCCACAGCAATGAATTTCCACCCAAACCCCAGCCTCTGCCTTCCATGAAAGAGCTTGGCTGCAAGTCACCAAGATTCTAAACAAAAAATGCCTCTCATTGGCTCAACCTGAAACACGTGTTGCCTTTGGCCCAGTGAATAATTCCATTAAAGCAGCTCCCTCTGACAGTCCAAAATCCCTTTGACTTGCTGCTGACTTGACCTTGCTCAGGACTTTAAACTGCGTACTGCTCTGTTGCTATCTCAGCTGTGCTCTCACAATGGGCATGGAGGTTAGAGGCCTGATTTTCCCAGAGCTTAGAAGAGCAACAAAGTACAATTATGCCCTCACATCTCTTTCTGGGAATGTAATCATCACCCCAGCCTTCTTCCCACCAGGATGGTAAGAGTGTAGTTAGCCCAGGGGTGGGCAAATTTTTGGCCTAAGGGCTTCATTAGATTTCCGAAATTTTATGGAGGGCTGGTTAGGGGAGGCTGTGCCTCTGCAAACAGCCAGGCATGGCACGGCCCCCACCTCCTATCCAACCCCCTCTGCTTCTTGCCCCCTGACGCCCCCCCCCAAATTTCTGCCCCATCCAACCCCCCCATTCCCTGATGGCCCCCCCGGGACTTCTGACCCATGCACACCCCCTGCCCCCCGTCCCCTGACTGCCCCCCGCTACCTCATCCAACCCCTCCTCTCACTCCTGACTACCCCCCCGCCGGGACCCCTGCCCCATGCAACCACCTTCTCCCTGTCCCTGACCGCCCCTGCAGCCCCCGCCTCTGACTGCCCCCCGCTGCCCCATCCAACTCCTCCTCTCCTTCCTGACTGCCCCCCCGGGACCCCTACCCCCATTCAACCCCCCCCGTTCCCCACCCTCTGACTGCACCGACCCCTATTCACACCCCTGACCCCTAACCACCACCCCAAACTCCCCTGCCCTCTATCCAACCCCCCCTGCTCCCTGCCCCCTTACAGCGCTGGGTGGAGCACTGGTGGTTGGCGGCGTGGCTGCACAAGACAGGCAGCTACGCTGCGCAGCACAGAGCACCAGGTCAGGCCAGGCTCTGCAGCTGTGCTGCCCCAGGAGTTCACTGTTCTGCCGCCCAGAGCATTGCGCCGGTGGCGCTGTGAGCTGAGGCGGGGATGGGGGACGCAGTGTGTCTCTGTGTGTGGGGGGGGTAGCCTCTCAGGAGCTCAGGGACTGGGCAGGAGGGGCCCGCGGGCCAGATGTGGCCCATGGGCCATAGTTTGCCCACCTCTGAGTTAGCCCCTCAGGGCTCTTTGCTTAGGAAGAACACTCCTTTTCCAGAGCCCTTTGCAGTGGGGGAACAAGGAAGGGCAATGTATGCACACACTTAACAGCAGCTCCTCCCAAATGGTAGCATAACTATGCTGGAGTGCTGTGGATATTTCCATAACTATTAAAATACCGCCAGAGTTAAGGAGACTGGCTCGGAATGCACTTGTGATTGGTAACAAAGCTCAGGCAGATCCACCCAATAAGTGCCATATCCCATCTCACTGCTGCTGCATTGTCAGATACTAACAAAATCCTCAGACACTGCCTGGTGTGTTCAGCCATCCAGCATGTTCTATAACAGAGCAGCCTGGAACCATGTTAATTGTGGCAGCTCCACAGAGACGTGAGAATGCCCTGCAATCAGATCCCTCACAGGGGTTCCACTAGAGTCCCAGCAGAATGCCTGAGGGGTTTCCATAATGAAGATCGCATGAAGGGGAGGAGACTGTTTTGATCTGGGAGAAGGACTGACTGAAAGGCTCAAGGTGTTGCAGGGTATGCAGTGTTTCTAAAGAGTTCACATCCTTCTGCACAAAGAAGTACCCTGAGACCCATTTGCAGCTGCATTAAACACACTACACAGACAAGCCACACTCCCCTTACGGGTGGATTACCCTGCAGATCTGCTCAGGGTTGAAAAGGAGGCTCTAGCTATGACACTACCCAACCTTATGGTGGCTTCCACAGTCCAAGGGCAAAAACAAACTGGCAGCTAAAATTGGGAAGAGGCAACTGAAGCCAGGGACCCAAAATGACACTCAGAAGTCTGACATAAGTGGAGAAAAGAGTTAGGAAACCTACTTAGGAAACCTTCCCAGGCATGTGTCCGCTTAAGAGACTGCCTAAGAGATGAGGGCAAATGGGGGATCCACTTCTCCATCCATTTGCATATCTTTCCAGGGAGGGCAGATCATACTCTCCTAAACATCTGTCAGTCCAGGGCTAGAGAACATTCAATTACGATTAGCTTCAGACAGCCCAGAGTTCTCTTTGATAGAGATGCTTCTCCCCTTCTCACAATCCAAATGCGAACCCAAGTTGCAGTGCTGGGCTGATGCTTCCGAGAGGAAGGTCTCAGCTGTATCATGGAGTCAGCAGGTGTGGGATGAGACCACGACAGAGGAAGTGGGCATCTCTCTGCCAGTAGCAAGACAAGGCTCCTGTAGAAGAGCTGGGAAGTAGAAGTATCCCCCTGAGAATCTAGAAGAACAGACTCCTCAAAGCCATTCATAATAAAACGGGACCCAATCAGTCCCTGCTACCTGCCTATTGAAAGGTCAGATGGTCAAGATGTTTCTGGGAGACTATACCTGCAGAGAGCCTTCGCAATGTTCAGAGCTTCAATCCCAACCCTATTCTGAGCAATTGTGTGTTACACAGGCAGTTTGAAGGAGTCACAGGACATAGCCTTCAAATCACTGGGAGATGCTGGTAACAACAGTAAAAGAATCCAGGGGGCCTGAAACCAGGATGCAGCAAGACTCCTCACGTTAGTGAAGCTGGAGTAGCTTCCTAGAATACTGTTTCCAGGGCAACCAAACCATCTTCTTATGCTCACTTTCATCACTACAGCAGAAGTGAAAAGTAATTGGGTTAATTATCAAAGCAGCACCAGCCAGAGCACTACCACTAATTGTCCATTTATCAGGGGCTTATAAACAGCCAACTGAAGAGACATTGGGCTGAAATGTGCCACTTGGGCACAGTCATCTGCCCAAACATGCCTGAGTACAGCATAAGGTAAGTGAACAAGTAATGGGTAAACTGTGAAGCACTTTGAGATCTACTGAGTTATACCAGAGTTAGAAATAAGAAAGCAGTATGTCTAACAGGTATGGTCCAGTATATATAATTTGGATACAGGAGACCTGTGTTCTAGTTCTATCGCTGACACGCGGAGAGACCTTGGGCAAGTCCCTTCCCCTCTCCAAGCCTCAGTTTCCCTATCGGTATCATGGAGATGACAACACTTACCCAACTTTGTAGAGTACTTTAAGATTTACAGATGAAAACATTAAATAGTTACAGGCAAAGGAGTGGAAGCTTGAAGGGTCCAACACAATGGTAACCTCCTGATTCACTTTATGGCCTTGGGCAAATGATCCAGAATTGCCTCTGTGATCCAGGTTGTAAAATGGGATACGGTACAGTGTCTGGGGTATTGTAACTGAATAGATATTGAGCCTTTCACCTTGGTCACTGATTCCAATCAAGCACAGGCTAAAAAGTGATCAAAAGTCAGTACTAAGGTTAAGATTTTGTCATGGTTATTTTTAGTAAAAGTCAGACAGGTCACAGGCAATAAACAAAAATTCATGGAAGCTGTGACCTGTCCGTCACTTTTACTAAAAATAATGGGTGGGGGTGTGCATGTGTGTGTGAGCTGACAGGTGGAGGACTGAAGCCTGAGATGGAGAGGAGATGAGACCCCAAGCCATGCTGCAGGATGGGGTGTTTGTCCAGCACCTGCCATGATTGCATCTGACAGCGCCAGGGCCGCCCATGACAGCTGAGAGCTCCAGGGTGCCTTGCCGTCCGTGGCCAATGGCTTGGAGCTCTGGGTTCCCCCCACTGCCTGCAGCAGCTTGGCCCTCTGGGCGCCCCAGATGCCCTGGTGGCTTAGAGCTCTGGGGCTGGTGGCTTAGTGTGCCAGGGGGCCCAGCCACCCACAGCAGCTTGGAGCACCAGGGCCAGTGGCTTGGAACTCTGGGGTACTCCTGCTGCAGCTGACATGTCCAGGGTCCCTGCTGCAGGGCTGGTGACTGGGAGCTCAGGGATGAGAGCTGTGGGGTTCTCCACCTGGCTGGCTGGAGAATGAGAAAAGCTTGTACTACCAATGCTTGCTCTTGGGATAAGCAGAGCTGTTCAGTGACTGGGTTGTAAATCTAGCATGCTTCACCAGCACTAAATTCACTCAAATATTTAAAATGTTTGTATCTCACAACTCAACAGGAAGCCACACGGGAAGACCAAGCTCTCCACTAAAACCTGGATTCAGAGTCCAGGGATACAGACTAACCCTGCCAGCAGGGTCTCTCAAACTCTAACATAAGCTGTTTGTTTTCATCCAAAGGAAATTGTTAAATTCATTGAGCTGCACACATGACAGGGCAGATGCTCATTAAGATAAAAGACAAGGTTTATGTGGGTTCTGTGCTTTCAGTCAGTGGACTCCATATGTAGATTCTTTGTTGAGTAACAGGACTATCAATAAGCTGGTGTAACCTTTCAGGATTTTAAGAGTGTGGGAAGCTGAGAAAACACACGTGATCCTGTGCTATTTGGCAAACATCGATTTCTTTTCTCCAGGAGTTTTCACGGAACAGAAACTGAAGTGTTTTTCTGTTCTGTTCCTCTGTCAATATCGCGGTGCCAAGCTCAAAGAACAGAATGCTCAGGTAATTGCCATAGAGCCGGTATGGGGAGTTCACACAGCCAAACATGGGGCTTTAAGTGTTTGGTGACAAGGGTTAGATTTTCTAGGTATTTATGGATTTTTAAATGGATATTTGAATCTACAATTGCTTCCCACCAGATGCAAAGAATTCAGTTTCTCCCCGACCTTACTTGACAGTGCACTGTTCAAGGTCTGACTCTCAGTGAGGAAGGTTCTGCAAAGAAAGCTGCTGATCAGAAGTGTTCAGACCGGGGTGGGGGGATGGAAGAGCAAGTAGGCAGTATAAGAGTAACACTGCGAGCTCCAGGAAGGTCTGCTAAACATCCTCGACTGGGGCAAGACAGACCATGAGGTCATTGCACTAGTTCCCTGGCTGCTCTCTTTGACAGAGACGTTTTTTCTCATCCCATAAAGCAGCTCCTCACCTGAGGAACATGACCATTTTAGAATGAATGCCTGCTGACTAGGGCAGAGGGACAATTGCCCAGAAGATTGGAAATAGTATTGTGAGAAGACCAACATCCTGTGCCACATACCACACTACAAATGGGTTGAGGAGAGGCTATGGAAATAGAAGCCAACTGTTCTCATTTCAAGATACTTCCCTAGCTGGACTGCTCCCATGTGTCACAGGATTCACTTTACAGGCTTTTCCTCAGGGGCACAGTTCCCGCCATGAGCTCAGAGTTCATGTTGATTCTCCTATGCATATTGGTTGGATAGGGAAGAATTAGAATCCAGAGGGCCAGTGAGACCCCTCACCATCCTGCTAAGAGTTTTAAAAGAGCTGACCAGGAAGAACACTAATGTTGTGCAAATATTTAAAAAGGGTAAACAGGACAACCCAGGTAATCAACCTGATATCCATGCTGAGCAAAATAATGGAGCAGCTGATACAGGACTCCATTAATAAAGAATTAAAAGAGGGTATAATTAATGCCATCAAATAAGTATTTCTAGAGACAGATTTTGTCAAACTAATGACATCTTTTTTTAACAAGATTACAAGTTTAGTTGATAAAGTTAACTGTTTATGTAATAATATTCTTAGGGCAAGCTTACAGGGTGCGGTAATGTGCTGTACGAGGAGTATGATTTTGAAAGTGCATGAATGTGTTGCTTATTAATTGGTCCAGGTAGACCCTGCTGGTACCCCATTAAAAGTTCTCTAGTGCACTATAACAAAATGCTGCTTGAAACAGCACTACGTTAGAGTGCACTAGGAAACATTTAGTCCACACCAGCAGGACCAGTTCTGGTCTACATGGGCGAATTAATGCACAACACTATAGTGCACTTTGGAAATCACACTCCCCCCCCTGTACATTATCCCACCCTGTAGACATGCCATTAGGTTTCCGGAAGGCATTTGACTTGGTAATGCATGACATTTTAAGAAACTAGAATACAAAACAACATGGCACACATTAAATTGATTATAAACTGGCCGATAGCTCTCAAAACATAAGTTGTGAACTGGGAATCATCATCAAATTGGTGTTTTTCTAGTGGGGCCTGCAGGGATTGATTCTTGGTCCTACTCTAACATTTTTATCAGTGATCTGGAAAAAAGAAAAAATCACCACAAAGTTTGCAGATGACACAAAAATTAGGGAAATGGGAAATAACGAAGAGGACAGGTCATTGATACGGAGCAATCTTCATCACCTGATAAACTGGGATAAAACTAACGTGAGTTTTAATGTGGTCAAATGTAAAGTCATATACCTAGGAACAAAGAATGCAGGCTGTACTTACAGAATGGGGACTCTATCCTGGGAAGCCACGACTCTGAAAAAGTCTTGGGTATGGTGATGGATAATCAGCTGAACATGAACTCCTAGTTCAAAGCTGTGGCCAAAAAGGATAATGATATCCTTGACTGCATAAACAGGGGTCTATATCAAGCAAGAATACGTAGGTTGTATTACCATTTGGCATGCCCACAATTCAAAAAGGATGTTGATAACTTGGAGAGGGTTCAGAGAAGAGCCATGAGAATGATTAGTAAATATGCCTTATAGAAAAAGGCTCAAAGAGCTCACTCTTCAGCTTAACCTTCTCTTTGTTAAAGCGTGACTTAAAGCACAGTCTGTAGGTATCTACATGGGGAACAGACGTGTGATAATAGCGAGTTCCTCAATGGAGGAGATACAGGTATAACAAGATCCTATGGCTGGAAGCTGAAGCTAGACAATTCAGACTAGAAATAAGGAGCAACTTTTTAACAGTGACGGTAATTTACCATGTGTTACAGTGGATTCCCCATCACTGAAATGTTTAAATCATGACACAGTATTTTTCTAAGAGATACGCTCTAGTTCAAAGAGAAATGAATACAGAGAAGCCCTATGGTCTATGTAATGCAGAAGGTCAGGCTAAGGGCTTGTCTACACTACGCAGCTTTAACGACAAGGCTGTGTCAACACAGCCTTGTCGCTAAAAGTCAGCGTGTGCGAACGCTCTGTCGGTATTTTGTTCACACTTTTGCTGACAAAATACTTACAGCCCGAGAGCAGTGTTCGCTTTGTCGGCAGGAGTGACAAAGCCGCGTTCACACTGCCACTTGTGTCAGCAAGTCTTTCACGGGGGGCCTTTTTTAAGTACCTGTAAAAGACAAAAGTTGTGTCGACAACATCGCAGTGTAGACAAGCCCTAGATCACGATGGTCCCTTCTGGCCTTATAATCTATGAGAATTTTTTTCCAGATTGCTGCAAAGCCAATCTGGTTCAGCACTGATATTTCAAAGGTGTTCAGTGACCAATCAGCATGTCTCATTCAGAAGTCATTTCCCTTCTGAAGTGGTTGGCAATGGAGAAAGCAAAAGAACTACAGAGGCCTGTCCTGCCTAGAGGACTGGAGGCAAGTCTGTGGGAGATGGGCATTCCTGGAAAAGCCATAAGATTTCCATACATGGGGTGTAAACATCTGAAGGATTTAGAGATTAATAAATTCATCTCCCACTTCCCTTTTGTCTGTAAACTCATTCAATTTGCAGACAAGAGCTCATCTCCTCCAACTCCATCCTAGACCCTTTCTGGCTTCCTCCCTTGCACTCCACTGAAACCACTCCCATCAAAGTCTAACGACCTCTTTCTAGCCAAAGCTAAGAACCAGTACTCCACCCTCACCCTAATTGACAGTCAGCTGCCTTCAACACAGATGACTGTGTTCTTCTTGAAATCTTGTCCTCCCTTGTCTTCCATGACTCCTCTCTCTCCTGGTTCTCCTCCTACCTCTATAATTAATCCTTCAACATGCCCTCCATAGGTTCCTCCTCATCCCCTCTTCAACCTTCTATGGAGGCTCCACAGGGGACCAATGACAGACTCTTTCCTTTCTCCCGCAACACCTTATCTCTGATTTATCTCATCCACAAACAAATTAAACTACCATTTCTATGCTGATGAGTCACAGCTCTACCTCTCTACTGCAGACTAGTTTCCTTCTGTCCAAACTAAAATCTGACATTTTCTGGATGTCTAACCATCTCAAGTGAAACGTGGCTAAAATTGTTCTTCCTCTCCAAGCCCACCCTACCACCTCCTTTCTCAATCACGGTGGACACCACCTCCATCCTGCCTGTTAACTCAGGCCTGTAACATGGGTGTTACCTTCAATTTGGACCTCACTGTAGGTTCTCACACCCAGGCTGTCTCTAAATTTTGTCGATTCTTTCTGCACAAAACCTCTGAGACACAAAACCTCTGTCTATCCACAAAGCTAATTCTCTTGTACAAGCATCGTCTCATCTCAATTACTGCAAAAAATTTTTCGTTGGCCAAATGCAGTCTTACCCTACTCATATCCATTCAGAATGCTGCTGCAAAGATCTTTCTCTTACCCCATCACTTTGAACATGTCATCCCTCTTCTGAATCCCTCCACTGGATCCTCCTTTTCTATCACATCAAACATAAGCTGCTTGTCTTCACTTTCAAGGCCCTTCATAGTCAATCCCAGGGGTTCTCAAATTGGAGGTCAGGACTGCTTGGGGGTCGCAAGGTTATTACATGGGGGGGGTCGCAAGCTGTCAGCCTCCACCCCAAGGCCCGCTTTGCCTCCAGCATTTATAATGGTGTTATAAATTAAAAACACTTTTTTATATATTTAAGGGGGGGTCACACTTAAAGGCTTGCTATATGAAAGGGGTCACAAGTACAAAAGTTTGAGAATCACTGGTCAATCCCCACCTTAGTTATCTCTCACTCGCTACTGAAATGTAGACTCCTGCCTCTGAAGCCCTCCTCCAACCCCCCCTTTTCTTTTCTTACATTTTTCAAACAAGCACATTTATGCTTTCTCTCATGCTGTCCCTCACATGTGGAAGAAGTTCCCCATAAACATCCACAGAGCTACCTCATTATCCGCCTTAAAATTCTTCTCTGCCAGAACACCTACAAAAAACTTAACAACAGTTAGGCAGCTGGTACATCGAGACCACTGCCTATCATGCTGACCAATATGGTCTCATTGTTTCCTTGATTTTCTGGTCTATCTGTCCATAGCCATCTGTGGCCTCTTGTCTTGCCTCTTAGATTGTAAAAACTCTTTGGGCAAGTCTACACAGCAATTCAATTCTTGCAGCTGGCCAGGGTCAGCTGACTTAGGCTCACAGGGCTCAGGCTGCAGGGTTGTAAAACTGCGGTGTAGACATTTGTGCTCGGGCTGGAATCCAACCTCTGGGACCCCATGAGTGGGAAGGGTCTTTTATTCTAGTGTAGACATACCTTTTGGGGCAGGGACATTCTTTTGTTCTTTGTTTGTACAGTACCTAGCACAATGGGGTTCTGGCCCTTGACTAGGCCTCCTAGATGCTACAACAATAGGCAAGGTCTTGGGTATTAACTGGTCAAGAAATTTGCACAGAATCTACCCCATCCCAGAAAAGTGTTTCAGAATGCAAGTTTCAGAGTTTTCACAAAAAAAGTATGCTCCAAGCCTTCCATACTTGATCCAAATATAAACCAATGCAGTGTGGTCTTCCCAAGTCAGCAGGCATCCTGAAACAATAACTCTGAGCAGTGTGAACTGGTCTTTTATCTCAAATATTAAATTTCAGAGCTAATACTCTATTGTGTTAACACTCAGCTATTTCATTGCTAATCATTTTAGCAAAAATGAGTGAATGTGCTTATTCCACAACTCCAAGCTCCCTCGAGTTCCAAAAGCCTCCTGTGTCTACAGCTAAGTTTCGACCTCCATCAATTTCTATAATGCAGTTACTTGTTAACACTTAAATCTGTGGCATGTCAAAAACTGAAAATGAGAAGGGAGTAAAATAAACTGAATTCAGTATTAAAACAAACACCACAAGGGGCCACTGCACGGATGGGATGTAGCATTTCAATAAAAATCATTCAATAAAAACTCCACTGCGGAAGTTACTTGGATTTGCAGCACAATTTTCAGTCTGATGCACTGGAACACTGCAGAAACCAAGCGGCCTTGCCATAGAATTTAGGTCCATCTTGCCATGGAGGAGACTGGGATGGACCTTGGTCATTGGGAGATTTAGTGGAGGAGCTGTAAACACCTTGCTTGCTTAACTTAATGAAGTCTCTGTGATAGGGTGCTGCAGTTTTTACATTTGAATTGTGGGGGTTACGTTTTCTGCACTGAGAGAGGATTGGGCTCTTGCACTGGGTTACTGTCCATCAGAACATCATGAAGGAAGAGGAAGTAGAATACTAGAAGGAATCATTGGAAGCCAGGAGCAAACTGACTGCGTCTCTTAAAGCTAAATGCCAGGAAAAGATAGAATGCTCCTCAGATACTGGGAAAGAGGTGCTGTGCAGGGAGGGCTGAAGGCAGATGTCTCCAACAAAGCCCGACTACAGAAGAGTTCTGCAGTGTTGCCTGGCAGCAAGTAATTATCTGCCAGTGAGCTGTTTCCAGAAGCTGACAGCCAAATTCCACACAAGCAACAGTCATGAGGAAAGTATGCGCATCAGCTAAATGCTACAAGCTGGCTTTCCTGCTCATCAGGTAGTGGGATGGAGGTGCTCCACAGCCTGGGCTTTCGTTACTCTTGCAATTGTTGCAGCAGGATGACTAGGAGGCAAGTGAGAGACAAAGATCCAGAGACATTTCTGGATTTTACAGATGATAATGAGGTTTTAAAGGCTACGCTGGCACATTATACTATATAGCCACGCAAAATACGTGGGCTCTCCCCACGCAGGTAGCCTCTGCCTGAACATACCATGGTGAGAGAGAAAGACTAAATGGGAGACCACGCTCCTTCCAGGGGGGTTTCATGCCTTTCCTGCATGTGCCCCATTGCCAATAGTAGCAGCAGCCAAAGGATCTCCATCTGGCAGGTACATAGATAGACCTTCCCCTTATCCAAAAAAGCCTCTCCACTGCTGGTACTGATCACAGAGCAGCTCAGGCGCCACCAAGAAACACCCTCAAGAATTATACCATCTATCATATAAAACTGTTTCATTCACTGGCTGCCAAAGCCCTACCCTTCTTCCATTCCACCCCCGCCTGCCCTTTAAGGTTTCCGAATGCCTGTATGCTGTGGCAGCTGAGGTTTTAACACGCACTTATTAGGATCTTAATTGAATCCCGCGCTCCCTTGTGAGTGGCTTGCCAGCCGGAACATGAACAAGGCACCCTATAATTCAATTAGAAGGACCTGCAGCAAGCTGATCATTAGGCTGTCAGATTGCTTTAAAAAAAAAATCAGATTGGGGAGGGAATTAAACATCAGGAGAATTATAAATTCCTCCCTTCCTTAGGGAAACCTCAGCACAGAGCCTAATATGCACTGAAAGTATGGAATCTACAACTTCTAGGCACGTGTATGAACCCCATCACTATAGTATCTAGTTCCACATCCTCTGCTAGTTCAGGAGCTTTACATACCAATACCAGGATGGATACAGACTTCTTATAGTTCTTTTCCCAGGCTGACCCACTATGCGCAGACTCTGGAGAGAATCCCACCTAGCACCGGTCACTATATTCCAGAAGGGGTATTTCTTTACCTGCCAAGACCCGGTTAACAGAGGAGTGGGTGGCCAACCCTGGCTGTCCGCGTTCATGGAAAATCCCAGCATAAGGTAAGTACTCTGGCAGCAAGAAACGCCTAAAGAAAGAGAGTGCACGCTGTGAGAAACACCCCACACACTGAGAAAAACCTCCAATGTGTTGCCAGGAAACTTGGACTCTAGTCCAGGAATCCCATCTAATTTCGGCAAGTAGTAGTGGGCTCTGGGACCCTAACAGGGGGAAAGGGAGGTCGAAGAGAGGAGCCCAGTTATCTGAGTGCTCCATCAAGCAGATAAATGGCAGGTCATGGCTCAGGAGCACAAACCCTTCCCCGCACCACTACATGCTCCATCCAGCCAAGGAATTGAAGACCTGCTGAGCTATACCAGCAATCTAATCCCCATCTCTTCTCTTCCCTCCACTTTCATCTTTGATCCAGTATGCTTCCCTGAGAATCCCCATCAGATTTTCTCCTCCTTTCCATTTTGGCTCCACACTACAGCTGTCAATTTCCTTTCAAAGGAAGCTCAGGACAGGGCTCTAGGGAATGTGGCTATGAAAGCTAATCACACTAATTTCACCCTCTCTTTTCCAAGAGGAGGGCCAGGCATCCACAAGAGTCCCAGACACTGATAATTTAATTCACATCAGATCCGTGCAAGCAACTGAATCTGAGCCTCTGACATGGCAGCAGAGAGCTCTGTTGTAAGTGACAATGCCAAGCTTCTATCCCAATCTCCAGATGGGTGTACAGGTCTCACCTGGGGACGAAGCGCCCAAGCGACGGTGCAGACATACGGGCGTTCCGGGGAGCTCGGTGCCTTGATCTGTCTCCATTGTCCCTTCAGTAAAACAAAAAATATTGCACATTAAAATATCCACATAATAAGACAAGGCCCCAGGAAAGAAATACCTGCAACCTTAATTTACCACCTTGTGTAATGCCAGAGAGCTCCAGAGGTACCATCAGCTCAAGCTATCTGCCTCCAACATTCTGTATTCCCAAAGCAACTTTCACCAACAATCTCAAAGTGATTCACACATACTGAGCCTCTTGTGTTCCATAGTTCATCTCCAGAGGTGCTAGTACAGAACTGTTCCCTGCAGTCTATTCTGCACTGTTTTGTCATGGTCAGCTTTAAATGATTCCATATCCCACAGTGAGTTTTCCCAGACGAGACAGAAAAGAAAGAAACAGTCCCAGCTAGGAATTCAACCCCCTCAAAACAAATCATTTCTATCTGGAGCACAAAAGGAGGACTTCAGGTGTTCCTTGAAGAATGGACAAATGATTCCCCTTTTCCTCACCACTCTAGTAAGCCACACAGCTTAATATATTGGAGTAATATGGCAAGGAGGATAGTGAAGAGTCACAAAAGGACCTGGACTTGATCTCTGACTCCAAAATCTGCTCTGAAATGAACTATTGGGGTGGTTCTATTCCAAATTCTGAGAATGACTTGTTGCATGACCATGGGTAAGTCTGTTCTCTGCCCTGGGTCACAGATCCTTATCTGTAAATGGGGACAATACTTGGCTACCTCCCAGTGAGTTAAGAAGAGAAGCTAATGTTTGCAGAGCACTTTGAAGGCAAGAAGCTTCAACGGCTATACATCCTCATTCCTAGAGTCTTTTGAATATTAAGTCTCTTTCTGATGCAACAAACCTGGTAGCAGCAAATTCCTAACCCACTACAGCAAGCTGTGCGTGTAACTTCTTTTTAACAGTAAGCAAGGAAATGTGGGCTGAGAAGGGTCCATTACGTGGCTGTTTCCCACTCATCTGAAGAGCTGGGAACAGAAGAGCAGAGGTTGCACTCCACAGCTCATTAGCATCTTAAACTTTACTTCATCAACATCAAATCTAAAACAAAAGCCCAGAAAAGGAAATCCATCCATTTCTCTCCCCATCTGCCTCAACAGCCTGCAGTTGTAGTGCTTGGCCACATAGCTGGATCCTGGCGCATAATTTACATGAGACCAGCAGGGCTCCTGAAGTCTGCAAAGGAAAACAAGTTGCTGTTCTTGTCTCCCATTGACTAAGAGGCCTCCTGGCCATTAAGAAGCAGATCAATAGCAGAAAGAATGCCGTGGAATTTCTCCAAAGATGATGCATGTCAGCACTCAACTTCATTCTCTTGCCAAAGAGAAAAAAACAGCTATTCCCCCCCACCATCACCACCCCCCAGTCTCGTCTCATTGTGCAGGGAGGGAGAGAGGAAGAAGCCGTTGAAGAACAGGGAGCAATATGCACAAAGACCACTGCATACAGTTAAAGCGAGTAAAAAGCCAAGACAAATCTGCTTTTTTAAACTCTTAACAAGCCTCAAACCATGCTGGGTGCTTGGCAATCAGCGAAGAGAGGCAAAACTAGCCCGGAGAGAACCCCTTAAACCAGCAACACAGAGACATCCACTGGAGTTAGAAGCTGCTTTTTGCAGAGGAGAATCGCAGTGAGAAATCAGCAGGCTGCACCCTGCAAAACTCTGCATCTACAAATATTTCTCTAGCAAGTTTTAAAGGAATGAGAAATTAATTCCGGCTGACAGAAATAAAGAGAAAAAAAAGGATGCAAATGCCCATAGCCACCTCTCCAAGCAGGTTCAGAGACCTGAAGCACCACAGTGACTAATAATTATTCATTTTGATTTTTAAAATGCACCTGCTGAATGCTGCCAGCTTCCATTTAAATATCATAAAAATAATTCAGCGTCTTAAACCCAACCTCCAAAATCCAACCAGATACCTCAGAGCTCTCCTACCATGCCACACCAACCAATTCATTCCTCTCTCCTCCCCCGCACAGAAATAGCTTGAGAGAAGAGAGAGGCCTTGTAATGTGGCCTGAAAGTAAACAAACAAGAATTCTAGTGAATTGGCAGGTAAAGCAAATCCTACAGTTTCAAACCACCTGCCCCAAGTGTGCCCGGCCTCTGGGTAACAGGATTTGGGATACGAAAGAAGAAAAGCAGACCATAATCCCAAAGAATGCTGAAGATTGCCATTTATTGTAGTCCCTGAAGAAAAAGAACAAGATGATTAAATGATGAGATGGACAGCCTAGGGGGAGAGGGAAGAAGAGGAATATTACAAGCAGACACCTTTTAGTCAGATCTACTAATTTACAGAATCTTTACCTAATCCCATGTTCATCACCACGTACTGAATGTCTAAAATTTGTGTTACCAGAGAGCCTTCATCTACTGCTGAAAAGCTGGAGCAGCTGATGTTACCCTGACGCCAGCTGAAGATTATTCCTGCACCTTCTAAAAAAGGAGATAAAGCCTACAGATTGGTAAAGATGGATGGTGCTTTCTGTGTTATTTCTGCACCATATATATTCTGCTTACAGACAGCAGATGTTAACACGACTGTATGCCAATATGAAGTAGTGCTGCAAAGAATGAAACAAGTTTCCAACGAAATTCTCCAAAGTACTAGTGGGACTTTATATTCCATACCAGTAACTTGAATTCCATCTCAGCTTTGAATTTTCTATCCGTGTGTCAGGTACTTATTAGACTCACCAGCTACCATGGCTGAGCATCAGGAAGATTTACAGTGTTCAGTTGCATAGTAAAACGCACAACTTGAATAAGTGGAATCCTTCTATATAAAAAGCAGCTACTCCCCTGAAATCAACCCAATATCTCCCCTGCCAAAGAGTGGGAAAAAAGGAAACAAAAAGGTGCTGCCTTTCCCAGTGTCAGGATCTGGGCTATAAACATGACCATGCCGACAAACAATGAAAAACGTAGCTGAAGTCGACGTACTTAGATCTACTTACTGCAGGGTCCACACTATGCTATATTGACGGGAGACGCTCTCCTGTCGACTCCCCTTGTGCTTCTCGTTCAGATGGAGTACAGGAGTAGACGGGAGAGCAATCTGCGGTCAATTTAGCGGGTCTTCACTAGACCCGCTAAATCGATCCCCGATGTATCGATCCCCCGGTAAGTGTAAACAAGCTCTGATATAAACAGATAAAAGCAGATTTGAAAAAACGAACTATAAATACATGCATGTAAAGAAGGATGTTAGTTAACTTACCAAACTAAGCCATTTTTTAAAAAGCATTAAGAACTGAGCAGTTACCAAGACACTAGAGAAAAGCAAAATGTAATGGAGATCTTCAAGAAAGGGAAGAAGAGTGATCCTGGTAATTACTATCCTGCACATTTAATTTCCCAGTTTAATAAAACAATCAAATAGAAAAAAAAAATCTCTAAAGGTTTAGGATGGTATTGACAAAAGCACTCTATGTTGGTCTAATTGCTCCCATTGACTGCAATGGGACTAGAGTTAGGTCAACACTGAACACTTCTGAAAATCCCATGTAAATTTATTAGGAGGTATAAGCAGTAAGCAGAACAGGCTTATAAATATCAAATCATGACAGACAAACCTAATTGCTTTTTAGAGAATTACTAAGTTAGCAGATCAAGACAATGTGGTAGAGGTATAACTAAAAACCTTATTTAGAGCATTTTATACAATGTTTTACAAAATCTAATTTAAAGGATTAGAGCAAATTTGTTTATAATGGAATCATTTAAATTTCAATCACATGGATAGGAAAATAGTTAGAGGTTGATAAAGAAAAAAGTGATAAAAAATTGGTGAAGTAGGCACTGGGTTTGATTTTATCATCTTTGGTTACATTGTGGAGCTCATGGGAAATTTATGTATTATTTCTAGTTATATGTGCCTCATTTTACATGCTTGATATTATTCTGTATGACTGCATGGAGCTAAATCAAAGGCTTTTGGAGGAGGAATCAAATCAGTGAGAGAAAAATCAGGATACCTCCAGAAAGAATACAACAGTTCCTGAACAGAACCTTGGCAGAGCTATTGACTGGGATATACCCACAGCAGGTTTATTTTTCCAAGGTCCAAGCCTAGGATCAAAGGGACACTAAACTGTTAAAGACTCCTGCCTAGAGAGGAAAGAGTATAAGTGAGCAGCTGCATCTGGAGGTGACTCTCTGACAGTGAGACATGGAGTATGTTTCATGGGCTGACTGTCCCAGTCCAGGAGAAGTGTCTAGGCTGTGTGCAACTTACCCAAAACTTGCCAGGAAAGAATAAAGTTTCAGTAAGATTCACATGTGTAACCCTGCTTTGTTATTTTAACCCATTTCTCCACTACTGTTTTCCTTTTGACTAAAAAGTAGAACTTGGTTCAGCCTTTTCAAAACAGTGACCCCACATACATTTTCGGGTACAAAGCTCCTATGACACATGGCCAGAAAGGGTTAAGCATCCTGCAGGATAAATAATCCAAAGTCAATCTTTAGGGACACATTAGTAGATAATGTTTGTGTTTTTGTGTGTTTACATATATACTGTTAGAGGTTAACAATGTAATCAAACAGTTTCTGTCTATGCTGTAGCTTGTTAATTCAGAGACCAAAAGGAGAGCTTAACATTTAAAGTAGCTCACAAAAACTTATGCTCAAATAAATTTGTTAGTCTCTAAGATGCCACAAGTACTCCTTTTCTTTTTGCGAATATAAACTAACACGGCTGCTACTCTGAAACCTGTAAATATATTAATATCACTGTATTGATCTCTTTTAAATGTATAGCAAATCACCTGCGAACAGTGGAAAACAGGCAATTGCCTTATGTTAATCTGTGTAGCTAATTACCAGTGATGCTTAGGAAATAGGTCTACTTCAGAGTCTCGATGATTGCCTATTGTTTGCCTAAGAACACTGAGCTGCCAAGGGAAGGCCTGGAACTATATAAAAACCCTTAGGTCCTGATCCTTTTCATCTCAGATCTGCTTGTGGCTTTATGCAGGGGAAGCTTAAGTCATAAGACTGAGATCTCTAGTCCCACCTGGATCCCCCTGGATATGAACATTGGACTGAACCTATGGACTAATTCTAAGAGCTCTTTGTAACTCCATAGGTCACCATCTCTACTAGGAACTTAATCTCAGAACTGTACTCATGTCTATATGTATTCTGATTTTTTAACCAATACTCACTCTCTTTTCATTTTAATAAATTTTAGTTTAGTTAATAAGAATTGGCTATAAGCATGTTTTTGGGTAAGATCTGAAATATTCATTAACTTGGGAGGTTAATGTGTCCAATCCTTTGGGATTGGTAGAACTTTCATATTTGACTTGGGTGTCTGGGTAGAAGCACATGGCTGGTTTGCTATAAGGGAACTGTATTTTGGCTTCTGTGCAACCAGTAAGGTATTGTAGAAGCTGTTTTGTAGTGGCTTGGTAAATCTAAGTATTGGAATAGCCACCAGCTTTGGGAATTGCCTGCCCTATTTTTTGCAGTTTTCCCTAATTGGGCAACCTCAGTGAGGTCCCCCGGGTCCTGGTCACAGCTCCTAAGAGAGAAGATTCCTGCAGGCAGCCAAGCCAAACTGGCCCTGCTAAAGGAGCTATGGGAAGAAACAGAGGTATTGAAGCCTGGCGATCCAGTGGAAGAGTCAGGACCTCCCCTGAAGTGAATGAAAGTTGAAGGCCTATCACTAAGAAGGGTGTACTCACAAGAACAGGGGTGGCCAACCTGAGCCTGAGAAGGAGCCAGAATTTACCAATGTACATTGCCAAAGAGCCACAGTAATACATCAGCAGCCCCCCATCAGCTCCTGCCCCCTCTCCCAGTTCCTCCCATCCACCCATCAGCGCCTCCCTATCCCTCCCGATCAGCTGTTTCGTGGCATGCAGGAGGCTCTGGGAGGGAGGGGGGAGGAGCGAAGGCATGGCAGGCTCAGGAGAGGGGGCGGGAAGGGGTGGAGTAGGGGCAAGGACTGTGGCAGAGCCAGGGGTTGAGCAGTGAGCACCCCCCAGCAACTTGGAAAGTTGGCGCCTGTAGCTCCAGCCCCGGGGTCGATGCCTATACAAGGAGCCACATATTAAATTCTGAAGAGCTGATGTGGCTCCGGAGCCATAGGTTGGCCACCCCTGCACAAGAGACTCCAGAGGGGTGCAAGGCATAGCACACCCTGTAATCCATAAGAAATATGAAGGAGGAAGGAAATAGCATGTTAAATGAAATGTGTGGATGATACTAAGGATGTGTTGTCAGTCACCCTACATACCCATGCTGGTAAGTAAAGGATGTGTGTTGCATGGGGTACCACTGAAGACAAATTAACTGCTAATTTTGTCCTGAATAGGGAAAAGATGCAAACATCATTGAGGACAGAGAAACAAAGGGATCTAAGGCCTGATACCGCAGGGTTCTCAGCTCTTTCTGGAAGTGCCCTCAACTTTCACTGCCTTGAACTTACAAGGATCAAAGTCCCTTAGAGAAGAGAAATACGAGCAGTAAATAAAAACAAAATGTGGAAAAATGGAAACCAAATACACATCTGGGAAAAAAATAATCCCAAACCTTCAATAAAAGAAGAAGCAGAATGCAGAGACATCACTAGGTATGAACATAGGCAGCAAATTAGACAAAAGTATGCAATACACCATGACAGCAAGAAGTCTCCTGTTGGAGCAGTGAGGCGAATTCCCTCTTTGGGAGGCTCCACCAGAGATTACTGTACTCTGTGCCCAGTCCCTCAATTTCAGAGGCCTCACCAAATGAAATGAATAGGCAGCAGGTTTAAAACAAACAAAAGGAAGTATTTTTTTCACACAACGCAGAGTCAACCTGTGGAACTCCTTGCCAGAGAATGTTGTGAAGGCCAAGACTATAACAGGATTCAAAAAAGAACTAAGTAAACTCATGGAGGATAGGTCCATCACTGGCTATTAGCCAGGATGGGCAGGGATGGCGTCCCTAGCCAGAGACTGGGGATGGGCGACAGGGGGTGGATCAGTTAGTGATTACCTGTTCTGTTCATTCCCTCTGGGGCACCTGGCATTGGTCACTGTCAGAAGACAGGATACTGGGCTAGATGGACCTTTGGTCCGACCCAGGAAGGCCGTTCTTATGTTCATGCCCCAAAGCAGAAAGGCAGCAATTGCTCCTGACATAGTTTTGGGCATAGGGACACCTTACCCAAAATACCACAGGGACACCCTACCCAAAATACTGCACTTAATTCTGGACATCTCATTACCAGATCTCTTTGGGCAGGAAGGGTGCACGCGTGTGCGCGCATGCGCACAGCACCTAGATATTACAAGGACAGAAATAACTACTAACACCCACAGTAGGTAAAGGGCTTAAGGGATTTAGAAGAAAAGAATCACAATTATACATGCATAACTTGGTAAGAAATGAGTAAACAGGGATCAAACATTTACAAGTATTTGAAAGATGCAATAATCATGAAGGAAAAAATACTGAAGGTGAAACACAGGGATGTAATTAGAAAGAATGGGGTAAAATTAAGCAAAGTAAAAATTTAGGTTACACCAAAAATCTCTTTACTGGCAGGGAGAGATGTATTAAGACTGTGGAATAAACTCCCAAAGGTAGCAGATAAAGCACTAGACACAGACTGCAGGGAACAATCCTGTCCATGGCTGAAGAGATGGAAACTAACAGAATAGGTCTTTTTCATCTCTTGTGCGTGTAACAGCTGAGATAGTAGCCAGGTAAAGTTAGTAAAGACATGGTACCTTCCCAGTATTTCACCTTTTTCTTCTGAAAGCTAAATATGATAATCTTTCACTAGAAGCTGTTCCAGGGGAAACACCAGAGAAATCCTCATCAATTTATCAGCTAAAGCTTCCTTAAGCCAGCAGGATTCTAGATGGCTGCATTTATTAACAGCTCTCCTGACTGCCAAAAAGAACACAGTCTTGATTACCTCTCAGAGGGCCATTCAGGAAGAAATAAAATGAGTTTTACAAGATAAAAAAAAATGCACTTCAGAAGGTCAAGTGTCTCTGACAAGCACCACATACTAGAGGATTCATCACCTGGTCAAAAGAGAAACACAGCAGCAGCTCCCAGCTAAATGCTGAGGATTAATCACCTCAGAAAAAGACCAATTTGAAAGCACAGTGAAACAGACTCACAAGCTTACTATATACGTTCTGAACAGGCAACCAGTTGTGTCTATTCCAATCCCACCTGTCACATTGACATATGATTAGGGACCCACCATCACCTTTTGAAATGAGACTAACCAAATCAGTGGCTGCATTAGTCATTAGTGCTTGGAAGCTTCATGGGATAGACTGAAACTGTCTGTAAATAGCAAAATAATATAAAACTACCACAACCATGCAGGTTCTGTCTGGAACATCACTAGGGCTCTGCCTGTATAAACAGAGCACACCGCCCAGGAACCAGCCTCCTTCCAGAGATAGGACAACTGCATTAGCCAAGGTAAAGTTCCCAACATTTACTGTCCATTTGACTACTTCCCATCAGTAAGTGTGACGGGGAGACCCCACACCAGGTCTATCCCAACAGCAAGAATACTCACAGTAATTGGTGCTACTCTGCAAACACTTTACAGCCCTGCAACATACACTGGCTGCTCACCGTAGACTTTCAATATCCATACTGGACTTAGGGGGTCAAAAATTAACATAAAGCCACTTCTCTACATATTGAGCCATTAACAGACTCCAGGATTCTCACCCAACAGGTGATTGGGGGGGGGGGGGGGAGGAAGAGTTGAAAGTGCTATTTGTTTGGGATCATGACCTTGTAGAAGATCAAAGAGCATTTAACACAAAGCCCTGCATGGCCAATCAGATGCAAGCAATGACTCTCCTTTCCTCCTAAATTGCTCCCCCATTCCCCATCAACTATATTTGGTCCCTTCTGCTCATCAATTTCACTGCTATAAACTCAAAGCAAATGGAAGGCAATGAATATAATGCTGTTGTGTGAGGGAGTTACAGGCAGCAATTGCAGAATACAGACAGGTGGTTACTTCCTGGAGCTACTCTTAGGAAAGAACATAGTTTTAAGAGTGCCCCATCTTATTGAGAGTCATCAGAATTGCTCAGGAAGCTGGAGCCATCAACGCTGTGAGAGCACTGTTGCCAGGAAGCTCAAGCTACTGAAGCCTAAGTTGGCACTGGTATGCAAAAACTCATCCAAGCAGCACCCTTGTGGGAGTCAGCATTCATGGTAACAGGATGCTATTCTGCAGAAGCTAACAATATCCTGCTAATAGCAGTCTCACTGCAAGGAAGAAGTCTTGAACTATCACTACATCCATGCATTGTCGTTGTGCATTAAGACTAAGAAGAGGGGTGCAAGAGGTTAAAAATAAATGTAAAGAATCAGGGAAGACAGAGCTGCAGGCTATGATGAGTAGGTCACAGGCCAAATTAAGACACTTCCCAACCACTAGTAAGCAAAGTGTAGATTCAGTATCTTTCCCATTCCTCCAGTCCTTCCAGGGTTCTTTACCTGCACTGTTTTAAAGGAGAGGAATATAATTAATATAAATTGTTGCATGTTTGTTAGTGATATCCCAGTGCTTAGTGTCCCAATACAAAGATTTTTAGTAGAAAGAGACAGAACGAAAACAAAAACCACCACCAAGTCCTAGGTGATCCCTTTCTACTTAAACTGCTTCTGAGAATGCCCCTCTTCATCAAACAATGGGAAGCAAAGCAATGTGGGATAGGAGTAAGCTTAAATCAGTACCCCACTACGCTTCCTCCTTAGATGCAGAGGAAGAGAGATAAAGAGGATCTGGGACGAAAATGGAATAATAAAGTCAGGTACAGAAAAAATTTAAGCTCCTGCTTTTAACAGCTCTATCTGGACTCCAGTGACAAGAAACCATCACTCAGAAGAGTATTCGTTGTAGTTATGCCAGTAAAAGTGATCACGGACAATTTGCAATTTTCACATCTACATCTCCTGCAGAGAGACAAGTAGTTAGGAACCATTAGGAAAGGAATAGACAATAAGACAGAAAATATCATAATGCCATTATATAAATCCCTGGTACACCCACACCTTGAATATTGCATGCAATTCTGGTCACCACATCTCAAAAAAAAGATATATTAGAATTAGAAAAGGTACCGAGAAGGGCAACAAAAATGATTAGAGTTATGGAACAGCTTCCATATAAGGAGAGATTAAAAAGACTGGGAAAGCTTGGAAAAGAGACGACTAAGAGAGGATATGATAGAGGTCTATAAAATCGTGAATGATATGGAGAAAGTAAATAAGGAAGTGTTATTTATCCTTTCCCATAACACAAAAACCAGGGGTAACCCAATGAAATTAACAGGCAGCAGGTTTAAAACAAATAAAAGGAAGTACTTCTTAATACAATGCATAGTCAACTTGTGGAACTTGTTGCCAGGGGATGTTGTGAAGGCCAAAACTATAATGGGGTTCAAAAAAGAATTAGATAAGTTAAGAAGGCTAGGACCCAAGTGGCTATTAGCCAAGATAGTCAGAGATGCAACCCCCTGCGCTGGGTGTCCCTAGCCACCGTTTTCCAGAAGCTGGGAGCGGACAACAGGGGATGGATCATTTGATGATTACCTGTTCATTCCCTCTGAAGCATCTGGCATTTGCCACTGTCAAATGAAAGGATATGGGGTTAGCTGGACAATTGGTCTGACCTAGTATGGCTGTTCTTAAGATCTTATGCAATATCTATGCCTGGAGTATTTGTACATCAAGGTCCTAGAAGTCTCTGCTCATCAGCATTTCTTGGCCAGGCACATGTCACCCAGAAGTCTCATGTATGCATCTGCTAGTTTCTTTTTTCATTTTATTTATATGGTGGTCATATAAATTCAACCATCCAGGATGACACTTCTTGTTCTTGCATTAACGATCCTACAGATCACAGTTCCTTCTGGCCTACATCTCAGAACTGGTCACCTTATGTATCCTCTTGAAAAAGAGGAGATCTCCTGATCTTCCTGGCTGAATGTTTAGCCAGCCATATATCTTTCCCCTTTGTGTATGTGTAAATAAGCAGACCAAGTCAACCTCACAAGCTTTACTTATAAGCTGGCCTGGAATGGAGAAGTCACCGTGACAAGACAAAACAGTAATAGTCTGCTGTGCTGCTCACCGAAGTAACTACCCCATACCTCTGCCAGTGCATGTAAATTCAAGTTCTCAAAGGCACTGGAAATCTGATAATTATGGAACATCTCCATGTAGGATAGAAGAGAGTGGCACTGAACGTAAACCAGTTCTCTTCTTTATAAAATCAAGGTCAGAGGGTGCAGCTCTCAGATCCTAAAGCCTCCCGTTTCTTTATGAAAAGATGACAGCTGTTGGAGGAACTCTGAGATGACTCCTTTGGATCCCAGTGTGAGAGGTCAGTGAGGCTGTCAAGAATGGTGAAGAGAAGGCAGGTAGGAGGCTGGAGGCCTTTGTTGGAAAGGCCATGGCTTATCCTACCATGCCTAGAGTATTTAATTTAAACCTGCTGCAAGGTAACTTGCTAAGAGACTTGTAGGTCTGGGAACCAAACATTCCACAGCTGGCCTCATTATAGAAGAGAACCAAGTAATCCTTGATGCTCTGAAGCATGTGAACATTCTGAAGAACACTCATCCACTCTGCAAGTCAATAGGTGGCTGTCATGAACCCATGATCTTATCGATTGGCGTTGCCAAAGACTGGCACCAGCTGTGCACACACTCCAGTCACAGATCTCTGTCTAGGCATTTCTAGTGCACTTGCATTGAACTGAAAAACCTAAATATCATGATGGGACCTCAGTTCAAAGAGCCCAGTCCCTCTCCTTGTCCATAAGAGATACTGCCGAGGACTGCTCATTTGTGTCACAGTTACATATCAGAAAGGATCTTTCCCAGTACTGATGGGAATTGTTCGCCTTTACAGTCCAATTTACAGGATTTAGGAGGGAAGAAACAGAGCTAACAGTGAGCAGTGCTGGTATAACAGTGACGTCTCCTATGGGATGAATAGTACCGGAGTCAGAGTAGAGAATGGGAGAGAGACAGCACACATATAGAAGGGGAGAAGGTACAAAGATTAAACAAATGTAATTGCTGAGCTCTTCCCAATCTATATTCTAACAGGCAGCCCATTTTTGAAGGCAGACAGAGGGAGTCAGCCACAATCACACCTTTAGACTTGGCTTGAAACCCTTTATGAAACTGTGGTGAAGCATTTCCGTGAAGGTTTTCAGACAGAGCAACATATTGACCTAAATATTTGCCTTTCTGACAAACACACACAGTAAATCTGCATTCTCTCCCATGCGTGCGGCAGACAGAGACAGGGAGATAGAAGGCAGAAATTCAGGACACGGAAATATTTCTGCATATGAATATGGCAATCAATCTGTACTGCATGCAAAGATTTTAACCTGCTGGTGTCCAAGGAACTCCAAGAGCATTGCCCACTGCAAGGATGACCCCTGTGTCAGAAGTGCTCCAAGTGAAAGGAAATCTCCAAGAGAAACCTGCTCTCTCATGCAAGGCAATTTAAGGAATTTTAAGCCTGCTGGATTTACTGAAATCAACAACAAGGACATCTTCCCCTCATTAAATGTACCAAAGCATGCTCCTCATTTCAAGTATGCTGGAGGATTGCAAACAAGGCTGGGACATTAGGGAGCCCAAGATGGATGAGGGCTTGTCTACAGGGAAAACTTTTACCAGTTATACTGCTAGAATTGTTTCAGTGTAGTTAGATAGGCCCCACATGGACACTCCTATTCCTGAATCAGAGTGTGTCGGCATGGGGAGATATACCACTATAACTATAACAGTTTAAATTCACATCTTAGTTTATACTGGCATAACTTTCCTGTGCAGACAAGCCCTGAGCTTACATTTGTCAGTCATACTTAGTATGGAAAAGTATGCTGAAGCTGAGAGGTTAAACATATATGAGTGGGAAGTGAACAGAATCTGTCTTAGGAGAAAATCTCAACAGGGTTGCACAGGAGAGAGCGGGGTTTGGGGCAGAGAGGAGAAGGTGGGTACTGGTGGCAATGCTACAGGGCTACAAGAGTGTAAACTTGGCATTGCTGGGGAACAAGTTTCTTGTGGGCCAGCAAATCTGAAAGCACACAATAATAACCCTTAAAACTTAAAACCCTGCAAAAAAGAGTGAAGGAGCTGAACAAGGCCTGGGCCTCCAGAGCCCTGTGCAAATATGGAAAGGGTGAAGGATGACAACTATCGCTGCCAGCTCAGAGGCCCAGATCCAGTAGAGCACCTGGGTACTAACCATCACATATGCCTCCTTCGCCAGGATCCCTAAACAAAGACTGAAGAAGGGGAGAGAAAATTTACAATTGGATTCATCCAGAATAGAAAGACAAGAAACCAAGGCAGTTTGCTGACACTTCAGGGAATGCTCTCTAGGATTCCAGAAGCAAAAGCAAGCCACTGAAAGCTGAAAAGCATGGTGATGAGGGAAGATCAAAGTACTGTCTTATCCCCATCTTTCTCATCCATCACAGAAGGCTGGAGATATGTGGTTTAAGGTCTGAGGCCTTTTTTCTGCAGCCATATTAGGACAGCAGCAGTCATGAGCTATAAAGCCGGGGGGGGGGAAAAAAAAAAATCACATCCTTGCATTCCATCTAAATTACATTAAAACAAAGAACTATTGGGCTGTTAAGAAGGAGCTCCTGTCCTAACAGTACCCACCATCACCAGATAAAGAGACAGATCTTTAAACATCTTAAGAAAACTGTTTGACAGCATTCTGTCTGGCAAGGAATCACTTATTAACAGTTGTGACTGTGAAATCTATAAGTCTTTATTGTTTTGCCTTCATGGTTCCTGCTTCTCTATTGTTTATCTATATGATTTCTGTCTGGTTCTTTGTTTGTCTGTTACATAACTAATTTCACAAGATTTAAATCAATTAAGGTGGTGGAGTATGATTGGTTAAAGAATTGTTTCACAATATGTTAGGATTGGTCAAAGAATTGTTTTGTAGTACTTTAGTTTAAAATGATTGGGTAAGGTATAGCTAAGCAGGGCTCAAGTTTCACTATATAAACTGGGGTCCGAAAGGAAGTTTCTTGGAATCTAACCTCAGGACACAGCCCAGGGTCAGAGCTGCCAGACTCAACACCCCACCAACCATATCAGGCAGAAACTGGAGGAGCTCCGGACAACCTGATCCTAATTGACCACCAGGAAAAGTATGGTTTCAGAGTAGCAGCCGTGTTAGTCTGTATTCGCAAAAAGAAAAGGAGTACTTGTGGCACCTTAGAGACTAACAAATTTATTGGAGCATAAGCTTTCGTGAGCTACAGCTCACTTCATCGGATGCATTTGGTGGAAAATACAGTGGGGAGATTTACATACACACAGAGAACATGAAACAATGGGTTTTATCATACACACTGTAAGGAGAGTGATCACTTAAGATGAGCCATCACCAGCAGCGGGGGGGGGGGGGGGAGGAGGAGGAGGAAAACTTTTCATGGTGACCAAGGTGCCACAAGTACTCCTTTTCTTTTTTCAGGAAAAGTATGTCTGCCTTATTGGCAGTGGTGAGCACTGTATGCTTAGCATGTGTATTCTGCTTTGGTAACTGTTAATAAATAGAGGTTAAGAATATTACTGTATAAGGCACTTTCACCAGTAAAAGGTCCCGCAAACCCTCAGAAGAATACGCCTGGAGCCCTAGGAACTGGGAAAGGGTGGGGGTGCCTAAATTAACCACGTTATGCCTTGAGCCCTTGGAAGGATAAAGGTGGGGTGCCCTAGACAGTGCGGGTAACTGGAAGCTAAACCAGCTCAATAAGAGCAGAAAAGGGAAAGATGAATCAGAAAAGGGAAAGCACAGAAGGGACAGTTGGAAAGTGGAAGGAAAACAAAAGAGGCTTCACTGTGAGAGGTCAGCGGACAAAACTGAAAGATGAGTCACAAGACAAGTTCCAGTGCAAAGGCCTCCACACTAGGTCCCTGTTATCAGCCAGAGAGACGATGAAGCAGAGGAAAGAGAGACAGAGAATACCTGTAAGATGCAGAGGGGCAGAATTCAACATGGAACATTCATTCCCAAAAAGCTCGGTTAGCACAGAGGGAAGAAAGACTCCTTTTCCCTCAGCATGAAATGAAAGGCGACCTCAGTGTGCCTGAGTGAATTGCTTCCTGGAATGGGCTCTGGCATTGCGTGAATATTATCTGCAGGGGAACACATTTCTCTACAGGTATCGGATTTGCTGTGTGAAAGGAGAATGTACCATCCATTTTCACCAGCAGAACCACCTTTCCCAGAAGATGAATGGGAGGCAAGAATGGAAATACTAAGGGCTGTGTTTTCTGGGATCTCCCCTCACAAAATGGGTCCGTGAGGCTGTCACACTGATGCTCCTTCAGCCGTAGAGTTGCTTAGGGAAAGCTATTAGGCAGCTGATACTTCTGCATATCTCCCCTCATTTACATCTTACACAAACAAGGCCACAATGGAAAGGGAAGATGCATGCACTCCCCCTGCACTTTTGAGTATTTAATTGCTGGAGCATGAAATGACAGCTCCACAGAATAACATTTCAGAAAAATTCTGCCACCCCCTTAATCCTCACCAGGAAAGAGATTTATCTGCTGCTACTCTGGGAGGTGTTAGGTTCAATATTGTCCTTCATAAAAGGGGCTTCACCTTGAATCAAATGACATGGGGTATGCTGCTACCCCAGCAGGTGGCACTGTAGGAAGTGACGGTAAGAACTCTGGCAGTGGGAGAGGTCAATCCTTCTGATGCCAGAAGGAGACACTGTTGAAGACAGTCTAGAAGCCCAGGCTATTGGGGTGCTCACGGCTCCCACAGTCCCAATACCCCATAGCAGATTGTTTTGTGTGGGGATCTTGTGGATGGAGAACTAAGTGTGATAAGGATCAAAATAAAAGTGGATACTTGCAACAGCTGGGAAAATTCTACTTTGAAATCGAACGAGTAATGAATGAATGGAAAGGTCACAATCAGCAGAGCAGGGAATGCAAAATGTACCTTTCTTATCTCAGTGCCTCTGACAGTAACTGGATCCCAAGCTCTTTGAGCAACCCACTACAGTTAGTCAGATGGCTGTGTGAAGAACCTCACCCTTCCATATAGTGGAAAGAACTTGCTGCAAGTCAGTTTGTCAGGGCACAAAGTGAGAATACAGAATGGTCCAACAGCACAGTTCCAAGCAGAGGCTTGCATGGAACCCAGCACAGGGGATTAAGAATGGAGGATGGTCTCAGCTAAGAGGAAAACTACTCAGCAGAAATAGTGTGTGAGAGAACCAGTCATCCTAGAGGTTTGCTGTCCTCAGCTCTGACTGGAGGAATCTCTCTTTCTGCCACACATTGGTCCAGTTATCTGTACTGAAGTCAGGGTTCAACCTTATAACCCCTGTGAGAAGGGAGCTATTTGAAAGTACTCACCAGCCCCCCAAAGGTGTCTCCATAGCTACAGTAAATGGAGAATGGAAGCACATGCTGGCTGTGCTCTCCCTCTACTCAGCTCAATGAAGCACCACTGTCCCCTGAAAGATGTTACTTGCTCCTACTCTGCTATAGCTTTGAGCGCATGTCCCGCCTTGGATTCTGCCTTTGACATGAAGAGCAGGATAGGATACTGCTTAACCAGAACTCCAGCAGCAAGTCAGCTGGAGGCATCATGAAGTGAAGTAGGCAGCTCAATTTGTGTCTCATTTATTATTATAAAAGTGCAGGGGACTGATTAGTGACAGATGCTGCTCTAATTTCTGATCAAATGGCCTAAACAAGCCTGAGACAAGTTTGCTTGCTGAAGAATAGAAACTTATAGAGCAGCCATTGGGTAGACAGTGTGATGTAGTGGGAAGAGGCAGGGTGCACACTCTTACTCAAAGTCTTCAAACTCCAGATCATTTCCCTCTACAGACGGGCCTTGGTTCTCTGAGACGGAAGCAGATGACGAGGACGAGCGAAGACGATTCTGTTGGTAACGCATGGAGCGCTGGCGAATGCTGTCCCTCCGGGAAAGATACTGGATCATTCTCTGGGCATAATATGCTGCAGGAGACAACCTGAAAAAGGAAGAGAGAGAAAGAAACACGTTATAACCTGTAACTTGAGGACCCAAAGGAGCAGAGAATGAGAGTGCAATCCTACTTTTCCTGTTGAAATCTGAGCTTCCAAATGATCATGGGCCAAAGAACATTACACCCCATACACACTGACTGGGAAATAGATGTTACGGAGACAAACAAAAAATAGGAAAAGAGCAATGGAGAAGAGTGCAAGGAAACTTCCCCTTTAAAGATGAGCCTTCCACCTCATTCTCCTGTTGGGGAGACAGACACAACAGTATCTGCAGACAGCACCACTGATGGTTGACAGACACTGTTTCTTCAGATTCCTTGGAACATGCTCTTTCATTTATCACAATAGTTCTCAAACTTTTGTGCTGATGACCCCTTTCACATAGGAAGCCTCTGAGTGCAACCCCTCCTTATAAATTAAAAACGCTTTTTATATATTTAACACCATTATAAATGCTGCAGGCAACACAGGGTTTGGGGTGGAGAATGACAGCTCACGACCCCCAATGTAATACCCTCATGACCCCCGAGGGGTCCCGACCTCCAGTTTGAGAACCCCTGATTTATCATCATCTCAGCCACCTAATTTCAGAAGAGGGCTCTGAATAACCACCAAGAACCAAGGCCATTCACAATAAGGACCCTGTTAATCTGTTCTGAGGGGAAAGGCAGCAGCAACCTTCAGATGAGCCGTTAAGCAGAGGTCTGTGCCTGCTGCTAGTCTCCACAATACAAGGTACAGGAGGAACTTAATTTTTCACGAAGAGCTACAAACAAATAGTTTGTTGAAGGCCCTTTAGAATTTAGTTCCTTCGGACTAAAAATTCTAATGACCTGGTCAATAATCAAACAGATTTTATCAACCTAGGCTGTGCACAGTCTGTAGATGGAGACTGATAGCAGTTGCTACACTCCTGGAATATACATTCTTGTTATTGTAAAGCACTTTGGGATATCCAAGAGTATGAAAGAAATAATGAGAAACCAACATCTATTCACCTGTGTCTAGCAGTCCCCCCACTGCCATACCATAAATCCTGAGCACGCATAAATGCTTCTACACGTAACCAGCACCTGTTACAGACGGACAGGAAAATGACTATGTCCTAGTAGTCAAGACCATATTAATAGCTGGCCAGAAGGAATCTCCTTTAGCTGAGCCTAGCAATGAAATTCTCTTTTCACTGGGAAGACCAGCGAGACAACTAGGGTCTTGAGTCACTCTTCCACATGACAGACTAGCTCTAGTGATCTGTACTCTCCAACACTCCCTACTTGATACCAGCCTGCTTTTCTCTCTACATATGCTTGATTAGACAATCTCAGGAGGCCAACAAAACAACTTTTAGTGGCCAATATACGTCATTCAATATCTAATCAAACAGTAATAATCCAGATTTCTTCCTGCAGCACTTGATCCAGAAGAGGGGGTTAATCACATAAGTCACTGGGGTAAGCAGAAGGGTCACTTCAGAGACCACAATAGATGAACAGTGCCACTCACCAAAAAGCAGGACATTCATACGAGTGCCAAATGGAGTCAAAGCTCAACAGCTCTGTCTCACTTTGCAAACAGAAGGGCTGAGGTTTCACTCAGCGAGGGCAATCTCATCAGGTAACCACTGCATTTACCAACTCAGATGGATGCCTTCATGTTAAGACGCTTTGTGTGTTGTAATGATGCTCATTTTGTAATATGATAATGCCGTTAACTAAAGAGATCTGATGACTATATTCCTTTGCTAATGTCTCTTTAAACAAAAGCTCACTGTTGTAATGATTATTGTTTTGTTTCTAATAGTTATATGGCAAGGATTTGTACGCTGTTAATACTTCCTAAATAAATAGTTTGAAAAACACTGCAACAGAAGCAGGGCCAGCTGCCTTGCACTCAGATAGGAAGGCTTATCTTAATTCCTGCTCATCTGCAGTTTGGCCTTGGTCTGCATCAACAATTGTGTGTCAATATCCCCTAATTCCTTGGTGTTGAAAGATATTTTCTCCCTTCTCTCCTTGCGTTTCCTGTGCGCATGCATGTACATGTTCATGTGATTTTTCTAGTACAAAGATTTACTAGGGGTACAAACCTTTAACACCTCAAATACTTAGTATGCTAGGAAGGTAGTTATTTGTTTATAAAAATGCCTGTTTAGGGTTAGAACTGAACTCTTGACTATTTGGGATTAGAGTCTCACTCTTTGCCTAGTCTGCACTGGCTGCCCTGAATGAAATGTGCTCAGATTTTAACTAGTGCAATTCAGAAGTGTCTCCTATGCCCTTAAAGTTCACTTTGCACTTCCAGCCTCTCATATCCCACTGAATCATGGAAGGAAAAATCCTCATGCACTCGTTGGAATTTATTTATTTTAATGGGATGGGAACAGTGGCGCTGGAACATTTTTAACAGTGGGGGTGCTGAAAGCCAACCCCTTTGCCACTGTCCAACCACCCCACAACACACACCCCAGAGTTGAGACTGGCAGCTGAGAGCTCAGGAGCTTGGGGCTGGCAGCCCAGGGGTGCTGCATCACCCTCCACACCCATAGTTCCTGCGTCTATGGATGGGGAGGTATAAAACCTCATTTCTAGTGCAAATGCACTAGGAATAGGAGAGGGGAAATTGAGACAACAACTCTAATTTTACAGTGCAGATTAAAGTGCACTTCTACTCTGAAAAAGATTAAAAAAATAGCCTCCTGGGACTCATTGTTTCTGTTTCCAGATCAACTGTACTCCGTTTACAAGTACAAAACTGTGTTGTCTAACTGCCAGCACTACACATTCACCATAAAATCAGAGTCAAGCTAGGTTCTTTCTGGAATAGGCATCCCCACCAGTAATAAGATTCTGCAAGTCAAACTCTGCCTTAAATTACACTGCTCAATCCTATTATATTCTGTATGGGGAGAGCACAGGTGCAACAAACGGCAAAATGTGCCCTGGCAATCGGAACTTAATTAACAATTTTGTTATTGATACACAGAGCACAAGAAACTCCAGCTCACTTTCCCAGAATTGTGCAGGTTATGACAGGAATAAAATTTAGTGAGAATTATTCATAGGTTCCAAGGCCAAAAGGGACCATTGTGATCATCTAGCCTGATGTCCTGTACAACACAAGTCAGAGAACTTCCCCTCAAAAGCTTCCAGAACATTTTCAGAAAATCATCCAATTTTGATTTTAAAATTGCCAGCGATGCAGAGTCTACCACAACCTGTTCCACTGATTACCTTCACTGCTAAAAAAAAGTCACACCCTATTTCCAGTCTGTCTAGCTTCAACTTCCAGTCACGGGATCAAGTTATACCCTTCTCTGCTAGATTGAAGAGCCTATCAAATATTTGTTCACCATGTAGGTACTTAGAGACTGTACTCAAGTCATCCCCTAACATTCTCTGTGTTAAGCTAAACATACTTAGCTCCTGAAGTCTAACTATAGGGCAGGTTTTCTAATCCTTTAATCATTCTTGTGGCTCTTCTCTGAACCCTCTTCAATTTATCAACATCCTTCTTAGATTGTGGACACCAAACCAGACAGTATTCCAGCAATGGCATTCCAGTACCAAATGAAGAGGTAAAATAACCTTACTACTCCTACTTGAGATACCCCTGTTTATGTAGCCAAGGATTGCATTAGCCCTTTTAGTCACAACATTGAATGTTCAGCTGATTATCCACAACAACTCAGAAATCTTTTTCAGTCACTGCGTCCCAGGACAGGGTGCCTATCTTTTAAGTATGGCCTATTTTCTTTGTTCCTCGACGTATACATTTCCATTTAGCCATATTAAAACGCATAGTTTGCTTGCTCCCAGCCTCCCAAGGGATCCAGGTTGCTCAGTATCAGTGACCTGTCCTCTTCCTTATTTACCATTTGCCCAATTTTTGGATCATTTGTGAACTTTATCTGTGATGTTTTTATGTTTTTTCCCAAATCATTGATAAAAATGTTAAACACCACAGAGCCAAGAACTGATCCCTCTGGGAGGAGGTGTCCCACAAATACACCTGCTTGATGATGATTCCCTGTTTACAATTACATTTTGAGACCTCTTAGTAATTTTGAGACCTATTCAGTTCTTTCTGCTATCACCAGCAGCAAACATAGGGAACAGATTGGTTATGGTGCTTCTGTCCCCAGCCCACAATGCCACAATTCAGAGCAGAACCACATTCGAGATGATTTTGAGAGATGGATTGCTATAGCCCTTTGTCAGAGGCTTCCCCACTGCAGTAAAAGTGCATCTTTCTAAGAAGACCCCTCACCCTTACACACCCCAGGTATCAGAGTAGCAGCCATGTTAGTCTGTATTCACGAAAAGAAAAAGGAGTACTTGTGGCACCTTAGAGACTAACAAATTTATTTGAGCATAAGCTTTTATGAGCTACAGCTCACTTCATCGGATGCATTCATTGGAAAATACAGTGGGGAGATTTATATACACAGAGAACTTGAAACAATGGGTGTTATACACACTGTAAGGAGAGTAATCATTTAAGATGAGCTATTACCAGCAGGAGAGCGGGGGGGGGGGGGACGGGGACTTTTTGTAGTGATAATCAAGGTGGACCATTTCCAGCAGTTGACAAGAACGTCTGAGGAACAGGGGGGGGGGGGGGAAGGTGGGGAGAATAAAACATGGGGAAATAGTTTTACTTTGTGTAACGACTCATCCACTCCCAATCTCTATTCAAGCCTAAATTAATTGTATCCAGTTTGCAAATTAATTCCAATTCAGCAGTCTCTCCTTGGAGTCTGTTTATCAAGTTTTTTTGTTGAAGGATAGCCACTCTTAGGTCTGTAATGGAGTGACTGGAGAGACTGAAGTGTTCTCCAACTGGTTTTTGGATGTTATAATTCTTGACATCTGATTTGTGTCCATTTATTCTTTTACGTAGAGACTGTCCAGTTTAACCAATGTACATGGCAGAGGGATATTGCTGGCACACGATGGCATACCTCACATTGGTAGATGCGCAGGTGAACGAGCCTCTGATAGTGTGGCTGATGTGATTAGGCGTTATGATGGTGTCTCCTGAATAGATATGTGGACACAGTTGGCAACGGGCTTTGTTGCAAGGATAGGTTCCTGGGTTAGTGGTTCTGTTGTGTGGTGTGTGGTTGCTGGTGAGTATTTGCTTCAGGTTGGGGGGCTGTCTATAAGCAAGGACTGGCCTGTCTCCCAAGATCTGTGAGAGTGATGGGTCGTCCTTCAGGATAGGTTGTAGATTGTTTCATGTTCTCTGTGTATATAAATCTCCCCACTGTATTTTCCACTGAATTCATCCGATGAAGTGAGCTGTAGCTCATGAAAGCTTATGCTCAAATAAATTTGTTAGTCTCTAAGGTGCCACAAGTACTCCTTTTCTTTTTACACCCCAGGTAATCTGCCTCACTGCCTGCTCCCAAGGAAATTTCAATTCAAAGAGACACGTCAATGGAGAACTGAAGAAATTCATCTATCATGCACCACTCCTGCTGCGATCCCAAACCCTTTGACACCAAGAATCTCAGCCAACAACATACAACATGGCTAAACCGAAAAACTACTGAGTTTTAATCTTAAAATATATCCAAGATGAACAACTTTTTTTTTTTAACAAAACCTCAGAAAATTTTACTGGTGGGCTTCCCCATTTGTCTTTGTCCTATAAGTCCTCAGTGCAGAAAAAAAAAAATGAGAAGCAATATGCTGGTGAGGCAACAACTGTTCTCTTATTTGTCCTCTCTTCTCTATATAGGTCTCTTAAGACACCCTGATTATTAGATTCAGCCAGTCCTTTGCTAAAGCCAGTACAACAGCAAGCTAAACATTAGTTCATTTCTGTATTCCCCACCCATTTCTCCAACAGGCCAGTGACAAAAAACAGATTAGCACCTTCGACATACCAGAGTAAAATCCAGACTAATGAGTAGCTGTGTCATCCCTGCCCTGTAATCTGGGGTGCCCTGTACAATGCCTTGTTTCTCTCAAACAGCCACCACATGTAAGTCACTCCCAGCTACATCTGTGCATGTGCTGAAGCCAGACAGTCACATCTTGGCTCTTAAAAGCCTTAAAAATTACGACCTGGTGATCCCAACACACTCCCAGTTCCAGATTTTCCCTCAGAAACCTATGACCTATACTGCCCAACCTTCTCCTGGACAGTACAAATATATTAAATTCGTTATTCCTATTAAGTTTGTTATTTCTTTAAAGGAAATAATATGTACACAACTTGTTACCCAGATACTTCAACTTGAACATACTGGATTAGATAAAAACAGTAAAATAAACTGATTAACTACAAAGAGAGATTTTGAGTATAGGTAATGAGGCATAAAAGTCAGAAATGGTTACAAGAAAAATAAAGATAAAATGTTTACTAATGCCTAACAAACTGAATTCGAGTCAAGCAAAGTTTTTCAGCTCATGCTCCAGCAGATTAGTGACCAAATTCTCAAATTGGAATCTCTCCCACAGAGTCTAACACCTGCTTCCTTTGTCTCTTCAAGTGCAGTGAATGTGATGGGCAGAAAGAAAGAGGGTCCCTTGGGGTGTTTGTCCCTTCTTTTTATAGTTTCAGTCCCCCTCTTGAAAAACATTTTCATCCAAGAACCAGGAGCCAAAGAGAGTCTATGTGGAAGGATAGTCCCTGCTGGTTGTTTCACCTGTTTGAACTTCCTTTGTTTTCCCTTCCTGCTTGAAGACAGTGTTTACTGCTTAAATGCAAACTAAGCAGAGCACACATTCCTTTGTTTAGGTCAGACCTGTTTGCCAACTTCTGTTTGGAACATGGTTAACACCGTACAGGGGAATCTTATAACTTCACATACAACGTTGCCACACATTTTACCAGGACAACATTGACTGGCAAATTTTGAGTTTTCAGATGATATCTTACAAGGCCTACTTGTACAAAGATTATTACAATAGCATATAGGATGTGAATAAAGAGATGTATTCTGTCAGAGCCCCCTAGCAACACACAAACTTTGTAGCAGTTCACAAGACAGTAGGCTACTTTTGACACCACAGGATCCAAATTAACTCAGTACGTGAGGTGCATATGGATCACACAGATGCTTGCAGTGAATGGAATCCAATTACCAATGCAGATGGCACAGACTGAGAGACTGCATTGCTGGATGTGTGACAACAACTGTTCAAGATGCTGACTGTGAACCCTGAGGCCAATTTCGGCAGTGCAGAATTCAGCATCAAGCAGCACAGTCTAACAAAGACTACAGCATGGAGCAATGGTGCTGACCGATGAGGAACCTAGAGGAGAAGGATCTGAATGGCATCAAACACTTGCTTTAGTTTGCACTAAAGCAAAAGTTCAAAGATACTGCTCCCTAAAGAGAGAGGTGAGCATGCAGGGAGGGATTACTAGGCAATACAAAGTCCTTGGTTACAACCCACAGAACTCTAACCAGTCTGGCCATGTAGATAAATGGGCAATCAAGATCCTAGGGAAGACCACTTCTTTTCAGAATGAGGATTCTCCAAGCTTCAAGCATCCCTCCCTCCCCTTGTTTTCTGGGAAAACTCTCTACCTGCTGAAGGAACTCTTGTCTCTGTTCCTGAAAATACTTGAAGGATCGCTAAAGTAACACTAGGCACTCCTTCTAACCAAGGGAGAATTACACTTGCACTTTCATGTCCCCAGTCCCAAGCTGTCCAGAAGCAGGGTAACTTCTCCCTCCCTGTTGCTGACAGCAGAGTTGTTTAAAGCTGATGGATTTGCTTCCATTAGTACACAAGACTCAGCAGTCAATGTATATTTTAATTAAGTAACTGATTTACAGTTTCTACTCTGTTGTCAAGCCTTCAGGTACAATTAGATCAGCAGAGCAGGTCCCAAAACCTCCACTGTCTGGTATCAAGGTTCTGTGGTATGGCTTCCAGCACTTCATGGTTGTTCTCAAAGTCAGCCTGATGGCAAGATGGCAGCATGGGAATACCAGTCTACAATAGGAAAGTAAAAAAGAAAAAGGAGTACTTGTGGCACCTTAAAGACTAACAAATTTATTTGAGCATAAGCTTTCGTGAGCTACAGCTCACTGCATTGGATGCAGTCAGTGGAAAATACAGTGGGGAGATTTATATACACAGAACACGAAACAATGGGTGTTATCATACACACTTTAATGAGAGTGACCAGTGTGTATGGTAACACCCATTGTTTCATGTTCTCTGTGTATATAAATCTCCCCACTGTATTTTCCACTGTATGCATCCGATGAAGTGAGCTGTAGCTCACGAAAGCTTATGCTCAAATAAATTTGTTAGTCTCTAAGGTGCCACAAGTACTTCTTTTCTTTTTGCGGATACAGACTAACACGGCTGCTACTCTGAAACCTGTCAATAGGAAAGTAGGAATACACCTTTCCAGCAGCAGCTGTTCCACATAATGAAATATCTCCCCTTCAGGGGTTAACCCTCTTGTTCTATGCCTATTCCCTGCTTGAGGGAACAGAGCAAAAGACAATTGAAAAACAAGGAAACCAGGAGGCCTCTTCAGGCCTTTGGCAATGAAAAATAACTGCAAGTGAGCAAACACAGACTATTCATTCTAGTGATCTCACATATTGCCAGTTATCTTGCAGATTGTGCTACAGATACATGCCCACCCATTTGAACTGAGGCAAAGTTAGGTACCAGGCACTAACTGCTGCTCCTGTGTCTTCCACGCTTCCTGAGCGGAGAAGGACATATTGCATGTAAGCAACTCAACTCATCAGGGTCAACATTCAGACCTGCTGAATAGACAACGCCACATTCCTACCCATAGTAACTGCTCCAGCAACTTAAATTTTCTTGGAGTCTTTTCTACTACATACAGTCTGACATGTAGCTACTTGGAGAGACAGAGTCCAGGTAAAACTGTCTAGCTGGGATACTAATATGAACATCCTTTTTTCAAGCTGTACTAGCATAGCTGCCATCAAAGAGCACCTTTCCTAGGGCAGCAATTCCCTTGCTGCTTTCCTTCCCTTTTCTATTGTCTTAGTAAATCTGGAAGTCCAGGGAAAAGATTTAACAGCCAAGCTGACCCTGAAGTCCAACCAATGAGACCATCTAAACAGAGGACAGGCCCTTTCAACTTCATCATAAGATTCCTGGGAATTTTGAAACATAGCTTCAAAGTGATCCACGTATTCCTTGCCTCATTCCATATCCTACACTATTCATTCAAACGAAGCACCACTCCTCAAACAAAAAGTGGTGGGTGCAACCTAAAAATCTAGAACAGAATCACCTTGAACTGAAATTCTTTAAAGTGTGGCTGAAGCTGCCCTAGAGACAAGACACAAGACAAGCTTGTTTATTTTTAAAAAAAAATTTTTTTTTTTAAGTTATTTAATTCCATCTCTGCTTTGAGTAACTTTTCCACTGTGTCTTGTAGGAGGCATCTGGTAGGCTCAGACCTCTTGTTGCAACATCAGAAGATTCTGCAGCATACTCAACTGCAATCCATGGAAATAACTTCCCCTACATTTCTAGGAACGTCTAGGGGAAATTGGAAAGATCCCATTGTCTCAAAGGATGCCCTTTGGACCAGCATAATCAATAAACCTGAAGGAAGCTATGCAATGATCGTACCCTTACCCCACTCAAACTTTCAGCTCCAGTTGATGGATCCATGGACCTAACCCTTTGCAGGGGAGAAGGATCTGCTATTAATTGAACACAGGTTAATCTCAACAGTGGCCTTTTCCTCTAGTAGATCCTCATAATCCCAACTCTCACACTTAAAACTTCCACCACTACTTACAGCCCTCAAAGTTCCACGTGGTGAGAGCAAGAATTTGTTTTAAAAATTGTTTCCAAGATGAAAACTGCCCTTGATTTTGTTCCCCAGTGTAACAGATACCTGGAACAGCTGTACCTTCTGTCACGTTACAGAAATTCAACATGGAAAAGATCAACTGGGCTTTGTCTACTCAGACTTTTGTCAGTAAAACTTCTGTCCTTCAAAGGTGTGAAAAACACCCCCTCCCTCCCCCGAACAACAAAAGTTTTACTGCCAACAAGCACCGGTGTGAACAGAGCTTTGTCGGCAGGAGCACAAAGCTGCTGCTGCTCGTTGGGCGTGGAAGTTTTTTGTTGGCGAGAGCGCTCTCTCCTGCCGACAAACAGCAGCTTCACTGCGCACCTTTTAGCGGCCTGGCTGTATCGACACAATTGTGTTGCTAAAAGGTGCGTAGTGTAAACATAACCTAAGACTCATCTCCCAGAGAGCCACTCTGGATTTAGGTGTTCCAGTCAATGGGGTGTCTTCCACATTGCACCTAATAGCGCTCACTGTTAGGAAATTCCCACATATTCAGATTAAGTTTTCTGTTGCCCCATGAATTCCTAACATTTAATTTTAATCTTTCCTTATAAATAAATCCCTCCAGCCCCGCTTTAGCCACTTTCATCAGCCCTCTAACACACATTTGATACATTTGTCAGCATCTTTTTGGTTTTCAAATCACCCAAGAGTGATGGCAACATTCTCTGTGGGTCATTCAGAGTCTCAGAAACACTAGCCCTCAGCCCACACTCCAGAATGAAAGCTCATAGTTCATGAAGGTTTTGTGGCAGTGGACACAATCATATTTTTGACACCATATTGAATTATAAGCTTATAATCATTTACTGCCTCTTATCCTCGAGTCTTTCCACAGCATCTCCCTCCCATTGAATGCTGGGATTTCAAATTAGCCTCTCAGAGATGGATAAATACACTTATATTTTTCTGGGATAAGATATGTATTTTAAGTCCGTACCCATATTACTAACCTTGTCTACACAGGGAGATTTATTGCTGTAATTGTACAGATATTATACCAGTATAACTCCTTGTGTGGACACTGCCTTTTTTTCAATTTAGCTTATGTTACTCTCTTTACTGGGGAAGGCCAAACCTCTCAAGTTAGCATCATCTGCAGCAACATGCAAATTTAATCTCTTTTCCAGATCATGAAAATATTGACATTAAACTCAGCTCTTGCAGCAACTCACTGGACACTTAACCTCAGTACATTTGCAATGACTTTTTCCCTTTGCATAGGGTTCCTTTAACCCAACTTCAGTTCACATGACAGCGTCAAAGGTTTCATGAGTAGCTGTACCAGATGATGATATAGTTGTCGAATTCTCAGTCATTAGCTTTGCTAATTCCTTCCAAAACTGATCACGTGTCACAATTTAGTCTTTATAAACCTCCAATGCCACTTATTGCTCATGGTTCCATTACCCACTTTTGACAGCTTCTCTCTGTGGGTCACACTACCCCATCTGTTGCTTTCTTGATATGCTAAGCAGTATGGGCAGAAATTACTCCTTTCTGGTTTTGACAACTCTGCCACATTTGATTTTTTTTTAGTTCTCCAAAACACCTTCACTTATCTATGTCTCTGTCTAATAAACAGCACTGCACGTGTTTCTCTCTCTAATGTCAGTGTTTCAGGACTTTTCAGAAATAATTTTCAGTGGTTTGCTTTTTGTTAGCCAACACACTTAACACCCTAGGTCGTGCCATTCAGACTCACACATGTGGATAGGTTAAATTTTTCCAAGTATTGTCTCACCTGCTTTCATCAACAGTTACATTTCCAAGGCTCTCAGAATAGGCCTTTTCTCTTACCCCACCCCCTTCTTGTGGAGATACAGATTTATCATCATTGATTTCATCACTCATTTATTGATAAGCCTGCTTCCTCTGTAGTATTTTCCCTCCAATATATGTTTGTAAGATCCCTTCTTAAGACTCTTACCCCTTTCAGCAGCATTAACTCATCCTTCCTTTATTATTTACCTCCAAGATTTGACCACATATTGTCCTTTATTTCTACATTTTGTTAGATTTCTTCATACTAAGATTTTTGAGCCATGCCCTCAAAGTCACACCAGTCTCTTTGTCTGTATTTTTGTTTTTTAGAGCCATTGTATTCTATGGCATCTAGGGATTCTCTAGCCTTCTCCTACATTCATGCATTATAATACTTCCATCACCTTTACTTAAATTTCTTAGTTTAATTTCCCAAATATTTGCTTTCCTAAAATCCAGTATGATCCTCCTCTGCACTCTCTACATCCCCTCTCCTTACTATGTTGCATCCAAATAGGTTGCTATCATTGGCTCCAACCTACCCTATTATTTTCACATCCTTACTTGGTCCTTTCCTATTAGTCAAGGAGCAGATCCAGGGTGGCTTCTCTTCTGGTTTGAATTATCAGCTTTCTGAATCATAAGGTCATCCTCCAGGTTCCTTAAGAACCTCAGATCTGCGTTCGATTGTATGGAGTCTTTCCCTCCACTCGTTTCATCTGACACACAGATGTAGACAGAGAGAAGGAAGAGGAAGAGGTTCCCTTTCCCAAATGGGGTTAAATCCAACCTGGACCAAGACCCTCACACAATAGCAGGCTCTTTGTACCTCATTACCTCTCTTTTTTCTCACTGTTATTGCACAAGCCTTTGGATTTAAATGAAAGGTAGCGTGGAAGGGGCTTGTCAAAACGTCAACAAAGGGCATGGGACTCTCCAAACCCAACACTATGGTCATCTCCACAGTAATGTGCCATAAAGGGTGAGATGGATCAGATACCAGTACCATTTCCAAGGGGCTCAGTATATGTTGCTGCCACAGCAGTAGTGCTTCTGGCAGTGAAACTACACTGAATCTGGATTGTACTTAGGCCCTCACCTGGCTGGATCTGGGTAGATTGGGTGCTCCCGGGACCCTGCTCCGTCATAGCGTGATAACGAAATGAGGGAAGATTCCAGCAGCCTCCTAGAAATAAAAGCAAAAATGTTAAATGTCTAAGTGACCAGCTCCATGTCTTCTGCTTCCTTACATCACCTGAGATTATTTGTATTACTGATTCATTGCTATAGACATGCATGGGACTGTACAGACAAACAGGGCCAGTGATAGCTGGCATAAATTTTTGCCATATGAAGATTCAAAGCATACAAAAGTCCCATTATATAGATGGAAGAACTCCCAAATGGACTCACTCCTGCATGGATGTCTCAAGAGAGAGCTGCAGATGGCAAGCAGTCCAAAGTAGCCAGGCCTGTAATCACTGATGCTGCTTTAGCAGTCTGTCAGGAATTTCTGCCACCCTATTCTAAGGGGCTCATACAGGGCTGGAAGATGTTCTTGACATGGACATACAGTGTTTATTTACTGCCCTTCACCGATTCCCTTGCTCGGAAGTCAGACCACAGGACACCAGAAAGCCTACATTAGTATGTGTTTATGGGTTTTTCGGTGTTCTTAAAAAATAAGAACAAAAAACAAAAAAAACACAACACACCACCACCAAAACACCTTGCTTACATAGAGCTCCCCAAAACCAGCAGCCTCCAATCAACCATGATGGAAAAGCTGAGACTATGACCCTGCCAAATGCAGCACTGTCTGGTGTCATACATGGATGTGTCAGACCAGGGAGTAGCTTATTGGCTGGAAACTGTCCATTAACCATCCTGGACTAGCTAGTATTAGAGTACTAGTGGCTCTATGTTCTGTCAAACACAGAAAAGAGAAAAATGCTGCAGTGTAAACTTCACTGAACTTGCACAGCAGGGCAGATTTCCTGTTGCCTTGCTGTCTGCCTAGGCTTGATAGTGATAAAGCTAAACACTTAGGCTCTTCAAGATAATTGTGTTCTCAAACCAAACCTCTATTATGGTTTGAAAATTGACATCTCTGCTTTAAATTATCAGAGGAATCCAAGAGAATCTGAGACTGACAATGAATGCTGACAGGTTTCAGTGGTGCCGTGTTCGTCTGTATCAGCAAAAAAAAAAAACAAAAACAAAAACAACAACAAAAAAAACCAACAACCACCCCAAAATGAGGCGTCCTTGTGGTACTTTAGAGACTAACAAATTTATTTGGGCATAAACTTTTGTGGGCTAGAACCCACTGCATCAGATGTATGAAGTAAAAGATCCAGGAGCAGGTATAAAACATGAAAGGATGTGGATTGCTTTACCAAGTGTTAGGTCAGTCTAATGAGATAAATCAATTAACAGCAGGATACCAAGGGAGGAGAAATAACTTTTGAAATGGTAAGAGAGTGCCCATTACAGACAATTAACAAGAAGGTGCGAGTAACGATAGGGAGAAATTAGTCTTGGAGAAATTAAGTTTAGGTTTTGTAATGACCCAACCACTCCCAGTCTTTATTCAGGCCTAATCTGATGGTATCTAGTTTGCAAATTAATTCCAGTTCCGCAGCTTCACTTTGGAGTCTGTTTTTGAAGGTTTTTTTAGTTGAAGAATTGCCACTTTGAGGTCCGTTATTGAGTGACCAGAAAGACTGAAGTGTTCTCTGACTGGTTTTTGAATGTTAGGATTCCTAAAGTCAGATTTGTATCCATTTATTCTTTTGCGTACAGACTGTCCAGTTTGGCCAATGTACATGGCAGAGGGGCATTGCTAGCACACGATGGCATATATCACATTGGTAGATGTGCAGGTGAACGAGTCCCGAATGGTGTGGCTGATGTGGTTAGGTCCTATGATGGTGTCCCTTGAATAGATATGTGGACAGAATTGGCACTGGGGTTTGTAGCAGAGTTTGGTCCCTGGGTTGGTGTTTTTGTTGTGTGGTGTGTAGTTGCTGGTGAGTACTTGCTTCAGGTTGGGGGGCTGTCTGTAAGCGAGGGCTGGCCTGTCTCCCAACGTCTGTGAGAGTAAGGGGTCGTCCTTCAGGATAGCTCGTAGATTTTTGATGATGCGCTGGGGAGGTTTTAGTTGGGGAATGTAGGTGATGGCTAGTGGTGCTCTGTTACTTTTTTGTTGGGCCTGTCTTGTAGTAGGCGACTTCTCGGTACCCTTCTGGCTCTGTCAATCTGTTTCTTCACTTCACCAGGTGGACACAAATCGGACATCAGGAATCAGAACATTCAAAAACTAGTAGGAGAACACTTCAATCTCTCTGGTCACTCAATAACAGACCTCAAAGTGGCAATTTTTCAACAAAAAAAACCTTCAAAAACAGACTCCAAAGTGAAGCTGCGGAACTGGAATTAATTTGCAAACTAGATACCATCAGATCAGGCCTGAATAAAGACTGGGAGTGGTTGGGTCATTACAAAACCTAAACTTAATTTCCCAAGACTAATTTCTCCCTACCGTTACTCGCACCTTCTTGTTAATTGTCTGTAATGGGCACTCTCTTACCACTTTAAAAGTTATTTCTCCTCCCTTGGTATCCTGCTGTTAATTGATTTATCTCGTTAGACTGACCTAACGCTTGGTAAAGCAACCCACATCCTTTCATGTTTTATACCTGCTCCTGGATCTTTTACTTCATATATCTGATGCAGTGGGTTCTAGCCCACAAAAGTTTATGCCCAAATAAATTTGTTAGTCTCTAAGGTGCCACAAGGACGACCTTTTTTTTTTTTTATTATTTTTTTTTTTAAATGAATGCTGCATTACCTAGGCACTGAGTTACTTTTCCAGAGATTCAAGTTCTGTTATTTCTCCTGAAGAGCACATAACTCAGTTCCCAAAGAAGCCACAATCCCTGCCACTGCTGCATGGTGTCACCCCTGAGCACTGTAGCATTCTCCCCCCCCCCCCCAAAACAAACACAGCCCCTGGCTCTCTCCTCCCCTCAGGTAAGGAATGTCACATGCACTCCACTGAGCGTTCTCAGAGAATCTGCTGTAGTCTCGAAGATTATCTGCATGGATTAATTCAAAGAACAGTCATCAAGTACCAGCATGTTCCTCCAAAGGGTAAAGCCTTCTGAATTTAGCGATAGCAAAACCACTCCCGTTATCACCATGTCTCTGACCCACCTGCCTTCCCTACATGCACTCTAAGGCCACATCCAAATGCCATGCATAAAAGTTCAGTTGCCATGAGCAGTGGCTGATTTTAAGCTTCAGCACTGGTTTTTGGTTACCTTGTAACTTTGTCCTTCAGAGTATCAAGAGTGATAAAAGTGTGCTCTTGACATCAATGTAAATAAGGATGGCAGAGATGCCCTGCACCTAAAACCACTAATGTCAAAGCGATTTGTTTTATTAGTTAAAATAATTTGTTCGAAGCTAAAGCCCCGAGGACCAACTTTCAGTTTAGCATTCATTTTCATAGCCAGATAAATGGGTCCAATAATTAAGGCACTGTTATCATCACCAATAATGCCTCCATGGTCTGCAACACTAATATTGTTACCTACAATTCCCAAAGAGACTGTAGTGCCTGCTTTTAAAATGATACACGTTCATAGTCCTTAGAATTTTAACTCCAGACCTTAAATCCACATGTTTGGTCAGAAACGGCTGCCCCTTGGAAGACCTAGTCTGGGAGACAAAGACTGGGTTTATTTTCGTTATTAACAGAGGTGCTAAAGCAGTCCAAAGTACTGTCAGTGCTAACAGCATTACTAGTAATTCTGCTATAGGTAGAAAAAGATGACCCCTGAAGGAACAGCAGCTGCAACAAGTACTAGCCACTAAATAAACAGTCTGACATTTTCACACAAAAATTCAGGTTGCACCTCCTCTTGAAACCCTTCACTTGGCAATGCTTGATTCAAATGTCCCTTCTGGAGCACTGAGCTCCCTTCCCTCCTAGCGCTGCCCAGATCCATAGCAGGCTAACACTTGGCTCTGTTGAAGCAATTGCTCCACAATGTCTGTCTAGACAACATGAAATTGTCACAAATGACATCTAAAGTACAATTAGCAAAGAAACTGCAATTTCCACTCTCCTCCCCTGCTCAAGGGGAGAATCACACATTAACATCCTCCAGATTGTCAATCAATGCCTCAGTGATTAAGATTAACTCTGCGCACACTAGGAGACGCTTCAAGCCCAGCTTGCTAAAATAGGCTTTATTTATTTATTTATTTATTTATATTTTTTTAAACACTACAAGGAGATATAAATTGCCTTCTGTTCGGCAGCACTCTCTGTTGTGATCTCAACGGACCACCTGCCTGCCAGACATCAGCACCTGAGGAAAAGGTTTTGGAACTGCCATTTTACCCCGCACAACATTACTCAGGGACTTCAAACAGAAGCAGTAATCAGGAAGAGGAAAAAGGGAACTGGAAGCCCAAGTTATGGGACAACACAATTTAAACAGAATAAAAAAGGGAGAGAGGGACAAGGAAGGAAGAAGCTTTTCCTCAAGCTGCTCTCACCTGGGAGCACATTGATCGCAAGAGGAATGGGAAGCTACAGACAGTAGCAAAGAAAGTGGAGAGGAAAAGGAAATTGGGAGCTGCAGGGCAGCTAAGCATCCCAAGAATGTTTCCATGCCTCCAACCCTCTGAGCAGTTTTGATTTTCATCAGCCACCAGAGCATTGGTGAGTTTCTTTAGCATGGAGCAGCCGAACGCCAGAAACCGTAGCTTTAAAAGACCCAGCACAATCCCCTCATGTTACAGCAGGAGTTACCAGATTAATTTCTCCCTACTATCCTCATACTCTTGCCGCTGGCAGCAAGACTTAATCACCCAGGCCACTTGGGACAGAATGACTGATTAATCCATAAAGGATCTCAGGAGGTATTCAAATGCAGCAAGTTTAGCTTCTTGGGATCAGTTTCCAAGGATACATGATTTCTAAAACTTTCTAGGGCAATGGAGTCTCAAACCCAGCAGCACAGCACGCACATCAATAAATAACTAAGCTATCCAACTATACAAAGCTAACGGCTTCCCTCCCCTCTCAAAAAGGGAGGCACTGATCAAGAGGAGAGCTCTTTAAAAAGCAACTCAAGCACCCTGTGCGTGTGACAAGTGTGCACCGCAAAGCATGCTACTGCTCAGGCAGCCTCCATCCCCACCCTCCAGAAGCTGCTAAGTGCTGCCTGGCAAAAACAGAAGTTATGTTAGGTTTCAGAGTAGCAGCCGTGTTAGTCTGTATTCGCAAAAAGAAAAGGAGTACTTGTGGCACCTTAGAGACTAACAAATTTATTTGAGCATAAGCTTTCGTGAGCTACAGCTCACTTCATTGGATGCATTTACAAATTCAGAAGTTATGCTGAAGCACTCTCTTATAAAGGATGGCTTCAGTCTCCCTAGCCCGGCACAATCACACCCTCAGTCAACCTCCAAAATCGAATGAGGGTGGAATTCATAGTCAAGATACTTCAGCATCAAAGAGATGACCACTCTGCCAACTTCTTTACTATTCTTTTCGGCATTCAGTCTTGCATCTTCCCACAAGGACAGTAGGGCTCAAGAAACCTATGTGGAGGTGGAATTGAAGCAGGACCATGGATCAGATCCCCCCATTCCTCTCAGCTGACAACTATCTGTCAGAGCTCTTGGATTCTGGCCCCTGTGGATGCAGAGTACCACACACACTGCTCTATATACAAATCCTATGGAGAACTAAACAGTATTCAATCATAGAATATCAGGACTGGAAGGGAGGGATCTCATGGCGTCATCTAGTCCAACCCCCTGCTCAAAGCTGCTTCCCACTATAAAAGGGGAGGTTTAATCCAGAAAGGTAACAAAGAAGAGTTGAATCCCCACAACAAGTGAGGCATCGAGAGCTGTCCAACATCACCTCCTGCTCATCCTCAAATGCTGCGCCCAGGTATTTAAAGGGGGTTGTATAATTAATTCCTATGGACCTGGAGACCACCATTATGGCATGAATGGCTATGTCAGACCAAAATCTTATCCAGTCCATATGATCTCCTCAAGGGCAGGCAGCATTTGTTTTTCCAAAAACCTTCACATTTTAGTCTCTTCTCTTCACAGAGCAGATTTCATGGTCTCAGCCTACTTGTCTACAGCCATGCAAGCAAACAGGGATCTTGAACCACCACCCTTTGTAGCTAGCCCGCTTTTACAGCTCTTGGGAAGAAGTGAAATTTCATAACTCTCTTGGATCAGACACAATCTATTCAAGCTCAAAGAAAGAAGAGCTAGTAAACAACTCTACAGGTTCCTTGAAAAGGACCTAATTTAGGAGATTATTGTTCGTGGAACCCTCGTCTGTCCTGCTTCAGTACTCAGGAATCTGAAAGCTAAAAAGCTCCAGAGTCCTATAGTTCTCAACCTTTTTGGGCTCAGGACCCATTTGTAAACCTTGATGGCCCATCGCAACCCAATAAATAGCTTTAGTACAAAAACCATCTGGCTTACTCAATATTTCTTACCCATGATAAACAATATACTCCTTAAGTACTAAAAAAGTATACAGTGTGTACCACAGTAACAGCTCCTGACCCATGGGGCTGGCTGGGCTCATCTCCCTGCTGGGGTCATTGTGACCTCAAGGATCCCTTAAATTTCAGACAGGGAGGTTTAAGTTGGATGTTAGGAAAAAAACCTTCCCATCAGGATGGTTAAGCACTGGAATAAATTGCCTAGGGAGGTTGTGGAATCTCCATCACTGGATATTTTTAAGAGCAGGTTAGACAAACATCTGTCAGGAATGGTCTAGACAGTATGCAGTCCTACCATGAGTGCAGGGGACTGGACTAGGTGACCTCGCAAAGTCCCTTCAAGTTCTATAATTCTCTATTCTATCTCAGCCGGTCAGGTTTGGCCAATTTGAGTGGCACTGAAATCTGACACAGGGGGTTGTAACACCTCTCACTCAAATTTGGCCCAGCTGGTCCCCCATCTTCATGACAGAGGAGTGGCTGAGCCAAACCTCGGCAGTGCTGCAACCCCATGTACCAGGTTTCAACACCTGGAGCGAGGAGCTGAGCCGAGTCCAGTCAAATACACAGTATCAGAGCTGCCACCATGGAGCAAGTGGGGGGCAGCCAAGACCTCTCCCTGGTGACTTTCAACCCCTCCCCTCCCCCTAGGGCAGGACGCAACCCCACCACCACCACCAGGGCCTCCCACATGACCCTTTGACACATCCTGGCAACCTAATTTTGGGTCATGACCCACAGGCTGAGAAATACTGTTCTAGTTTATTTCAGTTTTTGCATGGTTTAAGATAGCCCAAGTTTGTGACTGGCATCTGAACTGGAGTATCACTTAACAGCACTGCTCAGGCATAAGCAAACAGGGTCAGAAGAGTAGGAAGACACATCCAGTGCAGAACAGCATGCTTGATTTTACTAGTCCTAAATCACCACCAGTAGGTGAATATGTAATCTTAGCCATCTAGTGATGGAAACATGCCTTAGCAGTCGTGATTATTTAGGGAACCTATGGACATGAATTTGGTTGATATGAAAATACTGCATCATGGAATGCCTCAATGTATAGCGAGTCAACCATGGAGTGACACATACCCGTTAGACCAGAGACAATGGATGGTCATTAAATCTTAATGGTCCTCTATTCAAGTGGAAACACCTTGGGACAATGGGTTGGCTGAAGCAAGGAGAGCCAGTTCTCTCCAACTGGGGAAGTGGGAAGAGGAAAATCCTCTGCAACAGAGCAAAGAAACTAAGGTGTTGATGCTAGCCAGCAAAAACAACAGAGGATGGATTGCTCAGACACAAAGCTCTGGGCAGGAGAGAGGAAGACACTGGCATGGGTTTAGCAGGGGCATCTTGTTTAAATATGGGACAAACCAAGGAAGTCAGAAGTTAGCTGACCTCAAGAGACAGACTATGATTCTTAATAGAAGCCACATGAAGGGAGATCTAGACACCGCAGAGGACTCAGTCCTAAGCCCAGAGAATGCTCCAGAGTCATGAGGAAACTGAGGCAGGGAAATACATACTGGTGTGTTTTTTTATTTTGTCTAGATCTGTGCATTTGTCATGCCAAATAAAAGGTAATGGTGTTTAGAATCCTGGGCAAAGTCTGTATCTGCTTGCTTCACTCTCACATACCCCTGAAGAGTTAAACTGTAAACCCAGAACACCCACACAGCAGAGTTCTGGAAGAGGGTGTGCATAAGCTACTCTGAAATCAGCATTGGTCATAGGAGGCCATGGGCAGCTGAACCATATGGTCTCATTTCTGTGAAGGTGGGACACACAGTATGCCTGTGCTCAGAAAATGTCCCAGAGGGGCCACAGGAGGAGTGGTGTAGCCTACTCAGCTCAAGAGAGGTTTAAAGCACAGGTTTAGAGGTTTAAAGCACACGAGTTCCAACACAGGTAGCCTGGAGAGTGTCCAGCAGAGGGAGCTTTGATAGGACTGTGTGTGTGTGTGACAGCAATTCTGGGAGTTAACATTTTCCCTGTAGCACCTTAGCCCTTTGACTTTTTCTGGTCTTCAGTGACTAACAAGAACTGGTGGTTGCTTTTCCCCAACCCTGTCTGGCCATTCTGTATTCCATCTGTCAGACTGTGTACACAGTGCACCTTCCTGCAGCAAAGGTTTCTCTCTTTAAATGGGGTAGGTGGAAGCAGAAGTATAGCGAGTCCAGTACACAATCAAGCGAGTTTTCCAAATTCAGGGCCCAATCTCTCCAGACCATCATTCCGGGGAGGGCCGCACGCTCAACAGCATTGGAGTGGCATGTTATGGTAGCATTTGGGGTTGGGGGAGGAGGAAGGAGCACCTTCTGAATTACCCTGGGCCATTCCAAACATACTAGCCGAATCAAGCCCTCAGGCAGAGAAATAGATTGGTTACGGAAAAGAATAGATTGAAGAATGCATTTGCACCAGTATAAAAATGTAGTCATATGGGGAATGGCGCTGCCAAATAAGAGACCTATAGGAATCAAGCTTTAAGAACTTTCTACTCAAGAGGAGATGAAAGAACACTAAACCTTCTGCCAGGATGGTGGAAAGTCTCAGACACAGAAAAAAGGGGAAAGAGCACACTGACAAGAAGAATGATGTATGGCCTATAACAAACAAATATATATATATATTTATTTAAGTCTGCAGGGAGAGAGATCCTTGGATTTGAATTCTCCGTAGGAAAAGGTTGGAGGAAAGGAGGACACAAAAATCCCTTTCCTCAGAGAAATGGAGCTAATGCTCCAAAATTCATCAGATTTTGTTAAGTGAACTGAGGTGTTTATTCGCAAAAAGAAAAGGAGTACTTGTGGCACCTTAGAGATTAACAAATGTATTTGAGCATAAGCTTTATTTTCCACTGCATGCATCTGATGAAGTGAGCTGTAGCTCATGCAAGCTTATGCTCAAATAAATCTGTTAGCCTCTAAGGTGCCGCAAGTTCTCCTTTTCTTTTTGCCGACTAACAGACTAACATGGCTGCTACTCTGAGGTGTTGATTGCATCTCAACAGCAGTTCTGCTCTCTGGCTCAGACATTAACCTCTATTTAACTGTCTGATGCCATAAAAGCCGAGTAGCATCTCTGGTGGAGCTCCTCGTATTCCCTTGGTGAGTATTGTGAGCACCAGGAAGAGTGATTAATTCCTCAAGTGACCCAAGGTTGCACTCAATCTGCTAGGTCACTTGCAGACAAAAGGCCATAAATCAGAACAGGAGATGAGGGAGCAGTATGCAGACATCCCTCATCATACAGTGCCGAGAGAGTGATTAATGGACTGGTTTGCAACTGACAGGAAGCATGCCTCTGTGATGAACATGCTAAGGACTGAGAACAGAGCTGAGAACTACTGTTTAGTTTGGTAAGGACTTTGCAAAGATGGAGACTACTCAAGTGAGAGACCGTCCACTTTGCATTTCAGGTGCTGGAGTTCTCTTGAGATTGGGGGGGAGGGAAGAGAGGAAAACATAAGTAACTAAGAGAGACTGATTATTATGTTTGCTATTTACTCCGTGTTTGTAGTTCTGTACTCAAGAGACTGGAAAAGCACCAAGGCCAGATTAAAGGCACAGGTACAATATGCCCGTGCCTGGAGTGACCTGGTTGTATCAGAAATTCAGTTTTTCCACTTTTTTAAAATAAAACTTTCTAGTCCTCATGGTTTGAAGAAAAGCTTGAAAATGTGCCAAAATGTAACCAAGACAGTGTTGTCTACTCGAACAAACAAACACTGCTGGAAAGAGCAGCCCTCAGAGCAGTGAATAGCTCAATACATCTATTGGTGTGTTAGCTTCAAGACCCACTGCTCTGAGAGGTCACCACCACCAGCACTCACAGAGGACTCTGTTTTGCAGTAGAAAAGTTCCACAGGCTCAGTCCGCCTGCCCAAGCATACATACCTCAGATTGTGGAGCAAGCACTGGAGGCTTCCTACCTCTCTGGAGGGGCTAGAGGAAGAACTGCCTTTCCTGAGTGGGAGGGAAGCCCCGCTGTTGTTCCTAAGGGGGCCCAGAGCTGTGGGAGAGCCGCTCAGCGACCACGTCAATGTGTGCCCAGAGCCCCAGCCTTGTCTGAACTCAGCCCCATGAGGCACATTTTATAAATAAAAAACAGGCCTATGGACCTTCTGACAGCATCTAGGCCACCTACCCCAGATTTCCCCTGGAAGGGGATTTCAATTCAATAGGATTCAAAACAAAAAAAATTGTCACTTTCTTGGCAGATGATAAACCCTGCTTGCTCCCTGGACTTCAGTTCCAGCAGGTGCTTTCTCAAGAAAAACAGGGGGAACAATTACACCAGCGCAAAGGCAGCTATTTCAAGCAATATGGGGGAGGGGGGGAAATCTTTAAAATGCATGTTAGTTACGCAACAGACCAGAATGGTTCAACTGGAAAAAGCCAGAGCCATAGCTATTTTGGTTAAATACATATTTATTGAGGTCTCTCTCCATTCGCTTATGCTCAGAACTCACCTGGGCTCAAGGCCCTGGGGAATCAGTGCTCGGCTGTAACTTCTCCAGTCAGGAAGCCAGTCTAGAGGAGTCAGGGTAGTGCTTTCCAAGAGATGCAAGCTATTTGCCTTTCCTTTTCCCCCCTTATAATTAATCTGAGAATGGATTATCTAGTTTAGTTTATGAAAAATGTAAATCTGGATATGTTAAGCAAGTCATGTGTTTGATTCAGCTGTCCTTCCAATTTTAATAAATCTGTTTAAGATTATTGTTTTATAGGTAATCTCATGCAGACTCCTCAAAGAGAAGAGGACCCATAAACTCAGAGGAGGTGCTGATGGGTTTCCCACAGCTTCCCAGAGTTTCTGGAACCTACTTCCCCTCTTACTCTTAGTGAAGGGACTTGGACAGAGGCTTCCACTCTAAGCGGCTTGTATTGCCAACAGTCAGCAAATATGAGGGGAGAAGCAAAAAGGCCCAGGTGGAGACTAGAGCTAGGGGGTAGGTTACAGGCCACTTTCCCCAAATCCACACGTCTAAGTACATCATTTGGGGAAGGTTTCACTTGCTCATCAATCCTGTGCAACTCTTGTCCTTTGAATGGGAAAGAGATGTTGGAGATTTAAGATAGTAAGGTAGTGGGGCTGATCTTTATTACATGAACTCTCTGACCTGTACCAAATTCTGTTAACTCCAAAGAGGGCCGGTCAGACCTTTTCAAATTCAATGCATATAAGCAGCACAGCCAAATCTGCTCTCCATCCAAGAAGGATAATTGGGGCAATTTGGATCAGTTTATAATGTATTAATTTGGCCTCAGGTGGGGGAGGAGGTTCGTGCTAATCACAAGAGGTTGGAAAGTCCAGGTTTCTCATTCTATCAAAGGGGCAGATTTGACAGCCTGAGCTTATTCTTCCACTCACTGCAAGAGCTGATGGAGGAAGATTGTCAGCATGGAGATTTATTGAGGAAGCCTGCCCTAGCAGAAGAAAGGGGAGAAGGGGGAAGAACCCATGTGAGTGGGCTTCGGCTTTCTCAGAAATCTGGAAACAAAAGCATACATGGAAACAAGCCCAGCTTTTAGACACACAAGAGCAGCTCTGCAGCAGGAACCGAGAGTAACTCCTATTAGTCACTATTAGAGGGAGGGAGAATCAGTTTTTCCCCACCAACCTTCCATAATAAAGAATCAGAGTACAGAGCAGCAGCAGCAGTTTATTCCTAAAATAGGAAGCTACAGTGGGTGCAAGGAAGCTTGCGTAAGAAACAGTTTCACTTAGAATGGTGAGTCAAAACTGAAACAATTGGGAGAGGGGCAGACCTGATCTCTCCCCATCTGCAATGACGCAACACCATAGTTGGGGGTGGACTGGCCTATGGAACATGCTGGCATTTCTTTGGTAGTCTCAGAATAGCTAACTTTGGCACCTGACATCTCATGAGCAGGGACTCTTGATTGCTCCAAACTGGGGCAATGCAGGAATTCAACAGTTCCAGGGGCTTTGGAAATAGGTTACGTGTAAGCAAGAGGAAATCTGGAGATGGAGGAGGGCTGTAGGTTGAAAACAGTTAATAGAACAGAGTTAAAACAAAGGTGTAACTAAATGAGAGCATACTACAAGAGTGAAAGGGCACAAAGTTGAAAAGGGTAATGAACAGTGTGACTGCAGATTAGGATAGGGTTTCAAAATATTGTGTTTTCTCTCTTCCTCTCGTCTATTTAGAATGTAAGCTCTTCGATGCAGGGGTCTGTTTTATTTTTGTATTGTTTACTATGGCTCTCTGCAAACATGCTTATGTCTGAGCATCCTTAGTAAGTTAAGTTTCTAGTACTTGTGCAAACAAATGCTTCCAAACATGATCCAACACAGCTCAGAGTGGTATGGATGGTCCATTCCTATAAAGTAGTATGTTGACTCTGAAGTCTAATGACCATTTAAACATCAGCATTCTAGAGTGAATGACTTCTCCATAGTTAAGGTTACAATGAAGGTGCCACTATGAACCCAATTCTGGTCCTACTTTTCTCAAATCCACAACAATACTGGCTTCAGACTTGCAAGTTAAACCAAGGCCAAGGTGGAACTTCTCCACCAAACCTAATGAAAACACAAATTTATAACTAACATTTGGGGCTCAGAACTCTAGGCCCCTTTCAGTACAACATCTATGCAACAGGCTGTGGCAATAATTGCTGCAAGAGTCCAGCGTTCACCATACAGGTATCCAGGGACTGGTCATTTCAGGAGACTGCTTACTATAAGGAAGGGGGCGAACTACTGATATTTATTATTTCTATAATCATCTTCCAAGGAAAAGAAAACATAGAAAAGGCAGCGGAGGGGAGTTAACCAAAAAAAAGAGTAAAATAGCCAGCTAATAAACTTGGCCAGAGAATTGCAGCAGCTCAGGGAAGAGGAGGGGTACAGAGGAAATTAAAAACAGAACTGAAGGGAGGAGAGAGACTAAGGCTTTGTCTACACTGCACTTTCGTTGGTAAAACTTTTGCCGTCAGGGGGCATGAAGAAAAAAAAAAATCCCCAAATGACAAAAGTTTTACCGACAAAAAGCATCAGTATGGATAGTGCTTTGTCAACGGGAGAGCTCTCTCCCGCTGACAAAGAGCGGCTACACAGCACATCTTTTAGCGAAACAGCTGTAGCAGCATGGCTGTGTAGTGTAGACATAGCCTTAGCTGAAAGACAAAAGCTGAAGAGGGCAAAAAGTGGGAAATTAAAAATGATCCTACATCAAGGGGAGGACAGGAAGACTGAGAGGAAGGGAAAGTGAATCGACCGCATCCCCCCTCCAACTTTCTGTGGGAGTTCCACGGGGATCTCTCTTTGGTCCCCTTCTCTTCTCCCTCTATGCCTTATCTCTGAGTAATCTCATCCACAAACAAATTCATCTATGCCAAGAACTCACAGATCTAACTTGCTACTGCCGACCTGTCCAAGCTAAAATCTTGCCCTGTCTCTTTCATATCTCGTTGTCCACATCTAACTCAAGCTTAGCATAGCTAAAACAGCTCTTGTTCTTCACCCCCAACCTCTCCGCCTTGTCACCGTTCTCAATTACTGTCAACACGACCACCACCCTGTCTGTAACCTGAGCATCATCTTTGATTTAGACCTCTGTCTAGGTCCTCATATGCATGCTACATCTAAATCTTAGTGATTCTTTCTGCATAACATCGGTAAGTTACAGCCATCCCTCTCCATCCACACAGCTAAAACTGATCCAGGCTCTCTCTATCTCGATTATTGCAACATCCTTCTCTTTGCCCTTGACAGATGCAATCTTGCCCCACTTATATCCACTCAGAATGCTGCTTCAAAGATAGTTTTCTTAGCTTATCACTTTAAGCATGTCATCCCTCCCTTTGAATCTCATCACTGGTTCCTCCTCCTTTCTCGCATCAGACAAACTGTCTTCACTGTCAAGGGAGCCCTTCACAGCCCATCCCCACCCTAACTCATTCACTATTGAAATGTCAAGTCCTGTCTCCAATCAACCCAGGTGCCACCCTCCATCACCCGCCCCTGCTCAATTTTTCCAACAAGCACCTTCCTGGTTTCTCCTATACTGCCCCTCATATTTGAGAGAAACTCCCCCTAAACATCCACAAAGTTACCTCAGCCTTCTTCAGATCCCTCCTTAAAACTCTCCTTTGTGTGATACTTGCACAAAAAAACCTTGACAACTGTTAGGCCTCTAAGTGTGCTGAGATCACTCACCACTGCCTATTATGTTGACTATACTCCGATGAAGTGAGCTGTAGCTCACGAAAGCTTATGCTCTAATAAATTTGTTAGTCTCTAAGGTGCCACAAGTACTCCTTTTCTTTTTGCGAATACAGACTAACACGGCTGCTACTCTGAAACCTATACTCTTATGGTTTCCTTGTACTCCTGTGTGTTTAATCTTTTGTTTGACAACTCCAAATACAGCAGCCAGCAGTGCACACTGCTTTACCCCTCCCTCTCAGGTCACAAGGCAAAGGGCCACCTCTCCCCACATTACAGCTTTGCACATCTGGTAAGTTTTGCCTTTTTTGAAGCATTCTGTAGTGGGTTCTGCTGGAGACAGAATAGCAAACTGTAGTGCTTACAGTTTGTCTAATCATTCCGAAAACAGCGAATCCAAAATGTGAGAAAGTTTGATCTTGTGGGTAAGGCACTGGAATGGAACTCTGAAGATCTGGATCCATTTTCCTGTTTGATCTTGGGCACATCTTTTAGTACAGGGAGTCTAAAACTGGGGGTTGGGACTGCTCAGGGGGTCGCGAGGTTATTACCTGGGGAGTTGCGAGCTGTCAGCCTCCACCCCAAACCCCACTTTGCCTCCAGCATTTATAATGGTGTTAAATATATTAAGTGTTTTTAATTTATGGGGGGGGGTCTCACTCAGAGGCTTGCTCTGTGAAAGGGGTCACCAGTACAAAAGTTTGAAAACCACTGATTTAGTATCTGTGCCTCAGTTCCCCACCTATAAAATGAGGATAGGATATTACTACTTCCTTTCTTCCACCCTTTGTCTTTTTTGCCTATTCAGTTTATAGGCTCTCACTAGGTGTTTGTACAGCACATGGCATTTAGCACAATAGTGCCCTGACATCAGCTGATACTTGTGTCCATAGATATACAGAGGTGTCAACTGCAAGCCACAGCTTGATCGGAGTGGTCTGGTCATTGGCATCAAAGCATTACATGATGGGACTCAGACTCCACTGGCTTTGCCTCCATATCAAGGTGTAAAACAGTGACTGTATTCTGCTCCATTTTATGTATAATAGTTACCCTTGGTTGGGTAAAAACAGGATTGCTCCCTCTCTATCAATTTGGCTTAAATACCAGACTGCTCCTAGCCTGAGACAATCATTGCCTTATCTGCAGTTTGGGCTTGAGAAGTGATGAGGAAGAACTGCTTGCTTATTTTTAACATAAATGTACCCCGAGCCTAGAGACACGAGAGGCATGCCTACGTAATTGTTCAAGACAGACTTGACAAGGAGAATATTTACAACTCCGTTTAAAAGGTGACTAGCCAGCCTCTATCACAAGCTGCCAGGCATTCCTCAGACAAGAGGAAAAATATCACTTAACATGGTTTATAGAGCAGTCTCCTAGGGAAGGAGTGAAAGTGAGCAAAGTGAGCAAAGCCCTAGAGAATACAGACTACAGGGACATGCTTGCCCTACCCTCAGGGCCAGAGGTGTGACAGGCACGACAAATTAAATGGCATTGGATGGGGGTTTTTTTTGTAGTTCTAACTCATTTTATTCTATGAGCACACTTTCATCAGAGAAGCAAAGCACTTGCTTCTTCCTTGTGCTCTAGGGTGACCAGATAGCAAGCGTGAAAATCGGGATGGAGGTGAGGGGGGTAACAGGCGCCTATATAAGACAAAGCCCTGAGTATCGAGACAGTCCCTATAAAATCGGGACACCTGGTCACCCTACTGAACTCCCAACAGAGCCTTCACATACAAGCCACCACCACATGTTCCTTCCCACTCCCTATCCATGACACACACATTTTCCCCATAGAATTTTTTTCTCTACTGTAATGGGAAACACTTGCAAACCCATATAACTGAGAACAGAAGCTGTAATTTAGGACTCAGGGAAAAAGTCTCAAACCACATTTTCTTCTTTCCTACAGGCATTCAAAGAGACATTTGGGTACTGTAATGAGCTGCAGGAAAGCAGTGAGCAGCAGCAACATTACCCCCTTGTGGCAGGAAGGCAATATGGAAACCAAATAAAGTCTAGGAAATCTAAAGGGAATCTAGAAGGATGGGATGTTTCTTTGCAGATCTCAAGGCATAAAAGACATTTGCAGACAGGAATCTGCATGTTCCTGAGGGGAGCATAGAACACATGGGAATTGGAGACATGGGCAGAAGAGTCAGTCTCTCAAGACAGCATACGACTCTCTCTAACTTGTTCCCACATCCTCTCATCCCCCAATACTGCTCCTGAGCTCTGCACAGCACCACCAGAAGCAGCAGACAAAGCTTAAGTGGGTTTGGCTTCATCTCCCTTCAGGAACATGAAAAGCATCCACAGCTGTCCCATAGGAAGGGAAAGACACACATTGGCAAAACACTTGTGGGGAGTGCAGGCAGTTAATGCACTGAACTTCATGCTCTTATTTTCTCTCTCATCTGAGCTCAAGCAGCACTGGTGCCACAATCCGGACCACAGCCACTTGGTGCCTAAAGCCTCATACAAGCACTGGCCAAATGGAGAGGACAAAATCTTACCCAAAACCCAGGTGGATTGGTTTAAATCAGTGTTTTAAACCACCAATTTTAATCACAACATAAATCAGCAAGCAGGAAACCTTGATTTAAATAACCAATTTTAATCTCGTTTTGCATATGTACTTTAGTTTCCTAAAGAAAATTCATTCTCATCGGTTGGTATAATTTGGTATTTCTTTTTGTTAACCAATAGGCTATGCTATATCTATACACACTTAAGTAATTATACGGCTTATTCATATTCTTAAATTTTACATGTTTTATGTTAGAAAAGAGTGAATGACATTTCTAATTTACTAGATAATTATGGTCTTATTTGTGGTCAGTGTCAAGCTGTAATTGGAAATTTGAATTCAATCAATAATGCACAAGAGCAGCATTCTTAAGTTATTTATTAAACAAAATTACCTTAAATGTGCTGATATAAAATAAAAATATTTATCAAAACATGTTTTGCATTTACAACTAACTGTTTAAAGGAAGTACAGTATCACTCCATTTATCCGAACCTCCATTACCCAGTTCTCCATATTAACTGAACCGAGCTGACTGCTGAAGCCCTGCCACCTAGGGCTGAAGCTCTTTGACCATTCTCCGGATTATCCAGATTTTTGATTATGCAATGTGGTCCCGGTCCCAGTTAGATCAGATAAATGGGGTTCTACTGTATTATCTGTAGTTAGTGAAACTGATTGTTTTTAGAGTAGTAGCTGTGTTAGTCTGTATTCGCAAAAAGAAAAGGAGTACTTGTGGCACCTTAGAGACTAACAAATTTATTAGAGCATAAGCTTTCGTGAACTATGAAGTGAGCTGTAGCTCACGAAAGCTTATGCTCTAATAAATTTGTTAGTCTCTAAGGTGCCACAAGTACTCCTTTTCTGATTGTTTTTAGTCATCATGTTCTTCAAAATTTAGAACTAGTAGATCTTATCCTCTCCAACCTTGTGTTTATTAAGGCTGGAAGAGGAAAACAAACTTTCCTGCTTCTTCAGCTGGCAGTTAATTGGTTTCTCAACTTTGAATGAGCTAGTCATTGAACTGAACTAGTTGAAGAAAATACTCTGCACCTGCAGATGAAGCTACTGTGCCAAATGCTGATTTAGCACTTCAACAAACTCTGTTTCTAAGTTTTTAACCAGTGATGTCCACTAGTTTAGTGGTTTGACTTTCTTTAAAACTTCATCAAATATGTGCTGCTTGAATATTTTTAAATTTAATTTAAGTGATGTCAATAAAAATGTAAATGTAGGCCTTAACATGGAGTGACAATTTCAAATAGGTTTATTTTTTTGAAAAGATGCATTTTCAAAAATCCAACTTTTAATTTATTTTAACCAGTCTGTCTAGACCGCCCCTCTCCGGAGTCTGCCTACAGTTGCAGTTATCTTCATACACGCAGTGTCCACAGATAAAAGCAAGTCTCTCCCTCCCACCTCAATCTGGTCAACTCTGCAGTCTAAGCAGGAGGATTATTTTACACAAGAGCTCCGAGATGTCACATATTGCTGGCTTCTCTAACACATAAACCCAGATTCAAGCTTCAGGAAAAGCTGGAAGGAGGGTGAATAGATCCCCCAGGTCACAAACCATCCCAATGTGTGGCTGAACCTTTATCTGGGTCAGTGAGACTGCTGGGGGTTTAAGATAGATTTGACAACTCATTTTTCCTCATGACATCTCTTATTTTCTCTTTCTGTAATCTCCAATCTATTCCCCTTCCAACTCCCTACTCGCCAAAACAAACAGCTGAGTGAGAGAAAACTTATGCTCCCTCTTCTAACACAGGGAAAGGAATTAATTATGCCAAGGTCTGAGGGGGCATGACTAACAGGAGTGGGGAAAAAAACTTGGGCTGAATAACAGACCAAGTTTCTTAATGGTAGGATCTAGACAATGAAAAAAGTTTCCTCTTGGGCCTGGTCTTCACTACCGAATTAGGCTGATGTAAGGCAGCTTATGTCAATCTAATTCTGTCAATGTCCACATTCTATCCTTGCTCCCACTCAAGTAAGTGCCTTACTACATTGACATAACAACTCCATCTCCACCAGAGGGGTAGAGCTTACGTCGAGGTAGGTAGGGTGATGCAGTGTCCATGTAGACACTGTGGGTTACTTACATCTGTCGTTGGCTGTCATTCTTGTCAATTTCACAGCTCCAGCCTGGCTCACAGCTTGGGCTGTCATCCTGGGGCAGGTGAGGGGCTCCCCACTATGAGCCAAGTCGGGCTTGCCCCGGGCTCCCCACTCCAAGCTTGGTTGCCCTCGAGCTCCCTGCCTGCACCAAGGCTCCCCATTGGACTCCTGGAGGAGGCAGGGTAGCCGAGAGGCCAAGGTAGCAGTTGGGCTCTCAGCAGGGTGCTGCGCATGGAGTTGAGAGCCCTGGCTCTCAGCCCCCTACGCTGCTCCTCTTAAGTCAGTGGAAGTGCTGGTGAGGATAAGCACCATTGACAGAAGGAGGGTAGTATGGACATGAACCACCACAGTAATTACTGCAGTGGCTAGAAGTTGACCTAACATAGGTCGACTTAAGTTTGTAGTGTAGACATGTCCATGAAAGGGATGAAGCACCAACACAGGAGTCAATTCAAACTGGACTGGCTGGCTCAGGTCATTGGTAATGGGATAAAGCGCCTGTTTCATCTATAGATTGCTAGTCCAAATCCAGCCACGATAGGTAAACCACAATCAGACTCATGATGGTTGATCATGTGAGGAGTAGCCAAGGACGCCATGGAGACTGAGGGTTTTTTTGGTTTTTTTTTTTACTCTCCTTAGGAATGGTCTCACTAGTCAGGTTTGAGGCAAAATGGCAGTGGACAGCACTGGCAGAAGCTTTTCCTAGAACAGATGCAGCAGGGCAAGGCGATTTTGGCGTTGGAGGTCATCAAGGCAGCACCTTACACCAGCACCAAATTCACATGAAAATCTTTAAACAAAACTATTGTATACAAAACTCTAAAGATGAGACCAAAAGGGACATTTCAGTACAGCCAAAGGTTTATCAGATTCAAAGAAGGATTAGACAATTATATAAACAGCTAGATCATCAATTACATCAAACAAAGAAATAAGGGGAATATAAACCCTTCTAATTCAGGGAATAAAAGACAACCACTAACTGATGAGGAGGGCCCTACCAAATTCACAGTCCATTTTGGTCAATTTCATGGTAATAGGATTTTTAAAATTGTAAATTTCATGATTTCAGCTATTTAAATCTGAAATTTCACGGTGTTGTAATTTTAGAGGTCCTGACTCAAAGGAGTTGTGTGTGTGTGTGGGGGGGGGGGGGGGGAGGTTGCAACGTTAGTGTGGGGGGGGCACGGGTTGCAGTACTGCAGCTACCATGACCTCTGCACTGCCTTCGGAGCTGGGCAGCTGGAGCGTGGTGGCTGCTGGCTGGGAGTCCAGCTCCAAAGGCAGAGCCACTGCCAGCAACACCACAGAAGTAAGGATGGTATCGCCACCCTTACTTCTGTGCTACTTCCTGCAGAGGTGGGCCCTCAGTCAGCAGCTGCCACTCTCTGGCCGCCCAGGTCTAAAGGTGGCAGCGCAGAAGTAAGGATGGTATGGCCACCCTTACTTCTGCACTGCTGCTGGCTGGGTGCCCGGCCAACACCCGCTACTCTCCGGCTCTCCAGCTCTGAAAGCAGTGCAGAAGTAAAGGTGGCAATATCACAACTCCCCTAAAATAACCTTGTGACCCCTGCTGCAATTCCCTTTTGGGTCAGGACCCCCAATTTGAGAAACGCTGGTCTCCCCTGTGAAATCTGTAAAAGCACACAAAAGACCAGATTTCACAGTCCATGACACATTTTTCATGGCCTTGAATTTGATAGGGCCCTACTGATGAGGGTTACGAAGAAACTTCCATAATAGTCCACTCCAGGGATTTCATGCACCGTTCTCTGAAAAATTTGGTACTGCCAACTCTCAGGGACAGGCTATTGGGCTAGATGGACCATCTCCCTCATCCACTATTGCAGTTTCTAGGTAACAATCCTCCATTGGTCTGTCTGATAGGGATGGCTTGAACAGAATTTAATCTGACTTTTCAATCACTAAAAGAAAAGGAGTACTTGTGGCACCTTAGAGACTAAAAAATATAAATTTGTTAGTCTCTAAGGTGCCACAAGTACTCCTTTTCTTTTTGCGAATACAGACTAATACGGCTGCTACTCTGAAACTTTTCAATCACTAGAATTCTAGAACAAACAGGCCAATCTTGAGGGTTATCAGGAAGTTAAAACAGAACAAACTCATCTGTGGCTCAATTATTTTCCCCTTCATTCAGATTTTGCCAACAGCCTCCTTTACCACTTGATACAGTAACAAAGTTCACATGTCAACACTCAGATACTTCTAAGACTCCCACCACCTTGATATCCAAGACAGGTAGAGGAAAATACCTGGTGGAAGTAGATATGACAAATATATTATCTATCAAATGCACTGACCTGGAGAATACTTGAGAAACTGAAGCCCAGATTTCACCCACTACCGTTTAGGGTAATCAGTGACTCGCTCTCTCTAATCCCCCACCTCCAGAATTATTTTTTCCTTCCAAATTCTTATCATACCATTGAGCTCATCACACAACAGCTAAAAGTGCAGATCTGAGCCCTGACAGAAGGCCCCATCAACTCACTTGGAAAGTGAAAGCTGCATGCAGCAGTCAGGCTGCCTGTCCTGTCCCGTCCTGTCCCATCCCATCCTGCCCTGTTGTCATACAAAGCCACGTGAGAGAGCCAATACACTGTGCTAAATGGAGTTCTCAGCGATGTGTCCCTGTTAACAAATGATGCCAGAGATGTCAGTCAGGGAAAACCTCATTAGATGCTTATTAATGTCCTCATTATTAGCCCAAATTAATTAGCCCAGCACTATCAGAAAAAGCAGAATGTTTCACTCCTGACCTGGCCTAAGGGCAGCAACAGAACCCAGAAAGGGCCAATCTTCATTACTCACTCATTAACTTCTTTGACCCTCTGCAGCAACGACTTCCCTAGCAAGTTACTTTTGTGCCAGACAAGCCAGGCCAAAGAATCGATCCCACCCACCTTCTGGTCCTGCTTTATCCTACATTTCCAGACAAACTGCATATAGAACTCTACTGCCCAACAGTGACAGCTGCTGGGGAAACAGGGAAGTGAACAAAATTATGAGAAACCAACTAGCTAGCTAGCACAGGGATTTCTTCTAGCCCTAATCTGCACCTTGATACTTTGTGGTCTCTAGCCACAAACCCAGCTACATTTATTTTGTGAGAACAAGGTGATTGCTATATATAGTTGTTCTCTTGCTGTTGCAATCCTCATCCTCCCAGCTCCATTTCAACACCCCCCCCCCCCGAATGCTCACTATATTACATAGATTAGATGACACGAGCCTCTGTGCAGGAATCTGTAATGCTTTTTGAGGTGTCCTGCACCCCTTTGGAATTGAACCAACTAATGAAAGGAGGCCTAAAATTCAGTTATGAAGAACCTGCATTAGTGCTCCCTGTTCTTGGGCTCTGGTGCTCACCAGACCTGGATGCAGGGAGGTTGGGTGGGGGTCCATCCTATGCCAGGAAAGGGAAAATTAGTGGGTGAGCATTAGCTGGCTTGTCACCATTCTGAATAGGAATATATTTGTAAATTTGGGAATGGTGAATGGGGGGAGGAGGAAGAGGAGTGGGGTATTTGTAGGATGCCCACCCCACTCTGGGGTTACCCTTTTTTTTGGTAACAATATTTTATGAAACTTCCCTGACTTAACAGCCAAATGGGCTTGTTCCAGCCTAACTACATAAAGCATTTAATGCTGATTTATACCCACGGTTCAGCCAATCCAGCACTCTGGCCCCACTGTTTTACGGTTCACATTCACTTGCTGTTAAGTGTGAATGAATCCACAATAACAGTCCTGAAGGAGAAAGAGTCTCATGGCAGATGCAGGAGACAGGGACATACAAGAAAGCATGGTACCTATTTTGGCTTCTTAGCAGTGTCTTTTAACAGGAGCTAAGCCAGGGCTCCTTGGCATAGGAATCCATGGAATGAATTACAAAGCAAGCCCAAGCATTAGACTGCTTGCTCCAAATTCATTTACCTGGGCAAGAAGCATCTGTTTGCACAGGTGAATGATTGACTGGGTAACTGACTGCACAGCTGCTACAGCCACAGTGCAGCAGTAACAACCATCTGTGACAGCTAAAATGGCCCAAATTGAAGCACAGTAATCAGAGATGAAAGAGACTTATGAGGTCACAACTAATCCCCCCCAGGAACCAGAGCACGATTGCTCTCTATGGTGTATGCTCCAGTGCAGTTTTAAGTGACACATTAGGAGGCTCAAAATCCCTCCCCTTGGAAGACTATAGAGCAGCCTATTACATCTTATTGCCAGAGTGTTCAGAGGTGGTTTTTTTGTTTTTTTTTTTTTTAAATTTCACCTCATTACTTCTGACACAACACTGAATTGGCCCAGAGAACAGATACTGAGATAGTTAGAAGAAAAGGAGTACTTGTTGCACCTTAGAGACTAACAAATTTATTTGAGCATAAGCTTTCGTGAGCTACAGCTCACTTCAGCGGATGAAGTGAGCTGTAGCTCATGAAAGCTTATGCTCAAATAAATTTGTTAGTCTCTAAGGTGCCACAAGTACTCCTTTTCTTTTTGCGAATACAGACTAAACACGCCTGCTACTCTGAAACCTATTAAGATAGTTAGCTGTACAGTGGAGATATTACAAGAGGGGAATTATTTTGCCAAGAAAGGAGATGAGTAAAACACACTTGAGTGTCGGTTTCAAAGTTATAATGTTTAACAAAAACTTGTCAATCCCTCCTTTTTCCCCGCTGTCCTATAATATGAGACCAGAGGGTATTTACTTAAAATTAACGGCCGGTAAATTTAGGACCAAGAAAGGAAGTAACCATCATCATGCAGTCAGCTTGTGGGAGTCACTCATATAGACAGTCAAAAACTGGGGCAGAGATTAGAAAGAGCAGACTAATTTCATCACCACTAACACCTGCTATACAAATAAACAACAATTGAGATAATCACAGCTACTGCTTCTGAGAATAAGCTAATTACCTGCGGAGAGAAGGAAAAGAAGAGGATTTCCTTCCATCAAACATCCCTATGAACAATACTGCTCAACTGGTTACATGCATCGAAGTAGGAGATTTCACCTTCCTCTAAAAGCATCAGGCAATAGCCATTGTTGGAGAAAGGATTAGACAAACTTCCTCTGAAGTAGCTGGTACAAGCCATTGACAGACAGGATGCCAAACTAGATGGACTATCGGTCCGACCCATCATGGCAACTCCTGTGTAATATATCAGAGTGGCCGGACCAACAATTGGAGCCAGCACAGACAGCGTCCGAAGTGCAGATTCGGTTGAGCTGCTCTGCTCCACTTGCCACATCTGAAGTCTGTAAGACACTCACTTTCTAGTACAGCAAATGCTAAATTTGGGGGTGATTAATACGACCCTCCTGTGCAGAGCACAGATATACTCTCAGGCTGAGCTCTGAATGCCAGATTCAGCATAATGGGCTCTCTGTAAAGGTGCAGGCCCGGAAAATGGTTTTCAGTCACCTACTTGCTCAATGCCACAAGAAGCAGTGTTTCTCATGGTATGAATATGAACTGCATCAGTTTAATAAAGGTCATGTATTCAAAACCAGCCTGGAAGTGCAATCCTGCCCCATTAAGATAAGATACGCTGCTGCAAGGCCCATCCTAATGTAGCTCCAAGATGAAACCTTCACCTTCCCGCCCCTGTAGTTGCAGTCTGTGGGCCCGCTCTTCATAGGATAGTTTATTTCCTCGGAATAGTGTATCACTGCTGTTGTTCATGATTGCTATGTGCCAGTCCTCAGGGTGGGCACTGTCCATGCTGCAGTCACCATAGTATATCGGTTGCATGCTGTAAACTGGACATTGCAGTACATTCCATGCCCAGACATTCCAAACAGCGTCTCAGTCAGACCTCTCCCGAGAGGATAGTTTGCCCCATAGAATTACTATTCAACATCCTCTCTCTCCCTGCTCCACCTCTGGACAGTCCACCCTTCCCTTTAATGGGAAGGATCTCTTCCCTAATCCCTCCCCACAGACACACCTTCGGAAGTTACCTCTGATACAGCAGTAATGCCTACTGAAGATTGTGGGGGAGGGGGATAGTTCATCTTTGAGATCACAGATGGCCAAAGAAATGACCAAATCATGAAAAGGTCTTCTCTGAAAGCATCGGGCAGCTCAGATTAGATGGAAAGGGTTTAACAGACTGAAGAGGAAGGCAATGGAAAAAATGCATCTTACCTCCTGAGCGAATCCTCCTCAGAACTTTCCTCAGGCATTTCCTGGCTTAAGGCCTCCTGTGATACATTCCCAGGTCTGCTCGAAGCTGACTGGCTGTAAACTCTCTCCCAGTGCCCTGTCTCCTGGTTAAAGACCACTCCCACAGTCCTTTCCTCCTGCGGGTTGGAAGAGCTTCCCAGCTGCAGCCTGCTAGAGGTAGGAGCTCTGCCCTCGGTTCTCTCTGCAGGCTGTGCCTGGCTGCTGCTTGGTGGCACGCCGTCAAATGTGCTTTGGACCTGCCCCGATGGATAGCTGGGTGTGCTTCTTTCCCAGCGTAGTGTGTCATTGTTAAAGGTCAGCAGATTGTGACAGGCGCGACAGCGGTTCAGGTGGCCCCGAGACAAATTGGAATTGTTTTCACTGCTATGTGGAGTCTGCTGGTGGGAGGGACCTGGCCTATCAGGCTCAATGTTGTTGTTGAGCATTTCTTGAGCCTGTTGCGACTGGCTGGGCTCCCCACCAATCCCTTGATCTAGCTCTTGAAGTCGGTCGTACTCCAAGAAGAACCGTCTCAAGTCGCATTGGAGCTCATTGCGGATGCTGGCTGGATTGTTTGGGCCAGCACTACCGCTGCTGTCTGCTTCAGCCCCTGGTGCCAGGAAGCCCCTCCCTTCCGTAGCAGATGTATACACAGAGGACTGGGAACCTCCCTCCTGCTGTCTGAGCACTGACAGCAAACTCACTGAAGAGGCACTGGTTCTAGGTGGAGGCATGGCTTCCAACTCCGAGCGAGAGCCCATGTTCAGCACTGTTCTAGTCCAGTCGGACCCTCCTAAGCCAGATGCCATCTCTCTCGCAGACTGGTACCTGGAGGGATGGCCTGACAAGGGCCCACTGAGGGATCTGCGAGTGGGGCCCAGGCTAAGGTTGCGTAGGGTGTTGCCAGCAGTGCTGCTCTGAACAGTGCTGAAAGCAGAAGGCCTGTTAAGCAGACCCTGCTCCTGCTGTGTTGTAGACACCTGTTCTGGGGGTTGGTATGGCTCCGTCTGCACAGAGGAAAAGGAAGTGCCAGTGACCCCAGAGGAAGTGGAGGGGGCATTATCCTGGTGCGGGAAGATTGAAGAAGGAAGTCTTGCACTAGAGCATCGACTGCAAAGGCACAACATCCCCAGGTGCTGACAGCACTCTGTTGTGGGGTAATTGACACGCTCACGGAGCCTGGTATAGGCCGATGCTCTGGTGTTCTCGCTGGCTGGAGGCAGTGGTGGAGGTGGCGGAGGTGGTGGGGATGGGGTGGCAGAATCTTGCACAGTGTTTTGCTCTCCCACCTGGATGCTAGAGGAGCGCGAGGACAGCATGTGCAGGAAGTTGTGGAGGAGGGGCGTACGCCTCACAGGCTGAGACTGGAGAATAGAGCGCTGGCGATAATGTGGCATATCTGTGCTATCCACAGGGATCTCCACCTCCTCGTCACTCTGCAAGGGAAATCACCAGAGCTCAGTCACCTCACAGCAGAACCCCATAGTAGTGTTAAAGGGGGCAGGTGATAAAAGCCTGTAGATAGGCATAAAAAAGGACTAGATGTTGGGGTGAGGAGGGGAGAAGAAAACATGGAAAATTACAATAGGATCATAAGAGCAACAAGAGGGAAATCAGTGGGGGGAAATCTACTCAACATCTTAGATGTCTATACACAAATGCAAGCAGTATGGGGAACAAAGTATTAGTAAATAAGATAAATTAGGATTTAATTGGGTACACTGGGGACACTTAATGGGCTAAATTTCATGACTAGAATATTGAATAGAGAGGTATAGCCTCTTCAAGATGAACAGGCAGGGGAAAAAGGAGGAAGTGTTGCAGTACACATCATGAATATATACACTTGTTCTGAGGTCCAGAAGGAGGTGAGAGGCAGATCAGTAGAAAGTTTGAGTGAAGGTAAAAGGGGGGGGGGAGGAGGGAGAGAAATAAAGGGTAACATCGTGGTAAGGGTCTACTGTAGACCACCAAATCAAGAGGAGGAGGTGGATAAGGTATTTCTAGAACACCACAAATATCCAAAATACAAGACTTGGTAGTAATGGGGGACTTTAATCTCACAGTGAGCTGTTTGAAAACTAATATGGAAAAACATGGTATTTCCAATAAGTTCTTGGAATGTACCAGGGACAACTTCTTGTTTCAGAAAGTGGAGGAAATAACCAGAACAGCCAATTTAGACTAGATTCTGACCAGCAGGGAGGAACTGGTTGTGAGTCTGAAGGTGGAAGGCAACTTGGGGTCAAAGATTTCATGATTCTAAGGAAAGGAAGAAGTGACAGCAGAAGAATAAAGGACAATGAACTTAAAAAAAAAAAGCAGACTTTAAAAAACTTGGAGCTGGGAAGAAAACATAAGGAGAGTTGGCAGTTTCTCAAGGAGACAATATTAAAGGCACAACTGCAAACTATCCTAATGTGAAAAAGATAGGAAGAACAGAAACAGGCCAATATGGTGCTACCAGGAGCTCTTTAATAACTTGAAAATCAAAAAGGAAACTTACAAAAAGTAGAAACATGGATGAATTGCTAAGAAGGAGAAAAGATGATACAACAAGCATAGAGGGACAAAAATTAGAAAGGCTGAGGCACAAAATGAGTTACAGCTAGCAAGGTACATAAAAAGCATCTGAAGCTCTTTAAATAAATTAGGCCCAAGAGAAAGTGTAGGTCCAGTATTTAGTGGAGCAGGAGAGCTAATAACTGATAACATCAAGAAGGCAGAGGTGTTTAATACTTACTCTGCTTCAGTCTGCACTAAAAAAAAGTTAACGGTGTTATTACAAGGAAGAGCCAGCATGGATTTCTCAAGAAAAATCATGCCAAACCAAAATTTCCTTCTTTGACACGGTTTCTTTCCATAGTGGACAGGGAGAAGCAGTAGATGTGATATATCTTGATTTTAGTAATGCTTTTGACAGAGTCCCACATGACATTCTCATAAGAAAACTAAGGAACATGGTGTGGATTAAATTACTATGAGGTGGGTGCACAACTGATTGAAAGACTGTACTCAAAGAGTAGTCATCAATAGTTTGCTGTCACACTGGGAGGGCACATCTAGTGGGGCTCCCCCAATGGCTAGTTCCAAGGCCAGTACTATTCAATATTTTCATCAATGACATGGATAACAGAATGGAGAGTATGCTTATAAAATTTGGAGAGCTGGGGGTTGGTTGCAAGGAGAGGATTAACATTCAAAATGACCTTTACAAATTGGAGAATTGGTCTGAAATCAAGAAGATGATGAAATTCAATAAAGAGAAGTGCAAACAGTACATTTAGGGAGGGAAAAAAATGCACATTTACAAAAATGGGGAATAACTGGGCAGCTGATAGTAGTGCTGAAAAAGATTTGGGGATTATAGTGGACCACAAATTGAATGAAAGTCAACAATGTGATGCATTTGGGGGAGAGGGGAGAAAGCTATATAATTCTGGGGTGTATTAACAGGAATGTTGTATGTAAGAAGTGGCAGGTAATTGTCACGCTCCAGTTGGCACTGGTTAGGCCTCAGCTGCAGTATTGTGTCCACTTCTGGGTGCCACACTTTAGAAAAGATATGGACAAATTGGAGAGAACCCAAAGGACAGCAACAAAAATGATAAAAGGTTTAGAATCTTGACCTATCAGGAAAGGTTACAAATTAGGCACATTTAGACTTGAGAAAAGAAGACTAAGGGGAGGCCTGATTCCAGTCTTCAAAATATGTTAAGGGCTGTTATAACGAGGATGGTGATCAACTTTTTTCATGTCCACTGAAGACGGAACAAGTAGTACTGAGCTTAATCTGCAGCAAAAGAGATTTAGGTTAGATATTGGGGAAAACTTTTAAATAGAAGGGTAATTAAATTCTGAAATAAGCTTCCAGGGAGATTGTGGAATCCCATCACTGGAGGTTTTTAAGAACAGGCTGGACAAACACTTGTCAGGGATGGTCTAAGTTTACTCGGGCCTGCCACAGTGTAGGGGGCTGGACTTAATGACCTCATGAAGTCCCTTCCAGGTCTACATGTCTATGATTTTATAAACATAACTAAACAAAGGGAAGCCAGCTACAGCCCACAGACAGATAAGGACACAAACTTCTTCCAAAAGGAAAGCAGAGACACTATCCTTGGGTTGCATGAAGCTATCTAGCTCCTAATCCATAAGGAAGCCATGTATGGACCCTGCCAAACCCCCTACCTTGCAGTTCCACAATACATCAGCCAACACCTGGCAGATCCAACCACTGTGTGGCTCAGGCTAACAGTTCTACAGCCTAATCAAGGGCAGTGAAGTTGCAGCAAAATTCTTCAGTCTGATGTCATGAAAAGTGCAAAGAAGGCCTTTGCAAATGTAGCAGGGATGGCTCTGGCACCCCTCATCCTGCAGCAGGATCAGAATGGAAGTCACTGTCTATACTTTTAGTCTCCCAGCCCCTGGTTGTTAAAGTCTCGTGTGCATGTTTGAGCATAACACAACAGCGTCCACGTGACCGATTTAGATGAGACACAGAACTTTGAACTTAGGAAGGCATCCAATTTTAAGCAAAGCATCAGGCTGCCTAGCAACAAGCTCTGCTTAGCACAGAGCACCTTGATTGATATTATTCTCACCTGTTGGTTAGAAGGGTTGACAATCGCTGTGAGCAAGTAGTGTCCCAAGGGATCGAACCGTACCAGACTGAAACAAGAACAGAGTCAGAGGCTTAGTTGTCAGTTGGCATTTCACACTGGCAGAGAAAACCAGATGTTCCAGGGATAACAGACTTCACACACAGGTTTATTCGAGTAGGAAGTTTTACATTTCTATAGCAGCACCTTTCATTCTGAAGTATTCCCAAGTCCTTCAAAAATATCATGTATTAAGAAGTATTCACCCACCCCTAAAATATAGCTCTCTCCAAGGTGAAGACTGCAGCTGTTCAACAGCATGCAGCAATCCTACAATAATAATTTAGGAGAGGGAGTTCCTATATCCAACTGAAAGTGCTAGGGAAATTTATAGCAACATTAAATAAGTACCCTAGAATTTGGCCAGGAAAGAGAGGTGTTAACATCTCTTGTGGAAGTGCCTGGGGATCTTTAATGACCACGGATTTTTGTCAGGACCATGTTTTTTAGTCATTCAAAAGAATGACCCTTCAGCATCATGCTGGAGTATTGGTTCAGTATGGACCGCAAGGGTAGGAAGCTCTCTTCTCACAGCATCTGGTTCTCCCATCCTAGGAACAATCATACTTAACCCTGTGTTGCTGGTGAAATCTGAAGATCAGTCTTACAAAAGCCAACCCTGTGGCAAAGTTGGGAAGGATCCCATCGCAAACAACAGCCTAATTTATATTTGTTCGTATTTCTGATCTAATCTTGTTCCTTTAGTTTTAGTGTTCACAGCCACTGATCCACCAACTGAGCAAGAGCACTGAGAACAAGGCAAGACAATGCTCCAAGTAGCAGAAACCAAGGTCAGGGTGGAAGGGCAGTTACCTTCTGAGTGTCCTCTGCCCCAGAGAAATGGCTACATGACATTTCTCATGCTGGAAGTACAACTGTTCTACTCCCCAGGAATGAGCACTCACCGGACTCGCTCCATCTCACTGGCTGTCTTCACCACTGCAAAGGGTTCTCGACGACTCCAGTCCCAGAAATGGATCTCATTGGCTGTTGCAATCAGCAGGAGCTGAGCCGTAGGATGAAAAGCCAACGATGCAATGGCATTGTTGCTGTCTGTGAACCAGCTCTCGCTTCCACCCTGGAATGGGAAAGGGGGAAATCATCAGCTAATTAACACACAACAATTTTAGACAACAAGTTTTCTCTGTCAATGCTACAGACCCAAACCAGCCCCAAAACTCCACACATAGCATGGAACTGCTGTACTTCTGCTGCAACAAAAGTCATCATCTACTCTCATTTTACACTGTCATCTGACTCTACAGCCAGAACACAGAACGCCTGGCAACAGCGACCACAGACATGCAGTAGGTAGTTGTGCCTCAGGTCACCTGTAGAACACCACATTCCAGAGCACTCTGCTAGACAGAACAGATCATTTGTCTGTGCATCAACCACTGGGCAAGTCATCAGTGGAGAAAACAAAAACAATGGCATAGCACTTTTCCTGGGGAATAACGTGCACTCTGCCCTAGGAGACCAGCAACAGAAAAGCAATTTTTTTTTATACGAACTAATAGTGTCCCTGTGGAGCTCTGAAATATGGCCCACACCACTCATCAATACAGATGTGTGGCCTGGAGAGGAGACAACTGCCAGCATGCCATATGGCCTGGGTGTTTAAATCAACTAAAAAGTCTGTTGGAACTTTATGGTCTCCATGAGTTTTGTCTCCATATGAGAGAGGAGGGTGACTGCAATCTGCTCCGTTGTACACATTTGGTACAGTTCTCAGAAAGCTGCGCCAGAGCAGTTCTCAGCTGGGCAAAGTTTGGGTGCCTCAAGCGCAGACAAAACTGCTGCGCTACAAATTCTAAACACTTACGTGTTTCAGGAGAGACTTACATGTAAATCCCAGATTCTAACCTCCCCATCTAGGCACCCTGAAGCAATGAGTCCCGGGATAGTAGGGTGAAAGGTCACACACCACGGTGTGCGCCGATGTCCAACCAAAGAATGGACACACTTGCCCGTTTTCACCTCTGTGATGTAGATATTGTGATTCACGTGGGTGGAAGCCATAAGGGTCCTGGGAAAAGGAAAGGGTAGACTTAATGCTGGGGAGGGTGGAGAAGAGCGACAAAACATCATGATGCGTTAACTCAACCAGTTCCATCAGAGTATTATTATTTATGTTAAGAATATGCAGATGCAGCCCAGACTCAGGTATATCCACATTTTAGAAATATGGCCCCCTCAATTCTGTCACTGAGAGAATCCTACAAATATATAAGGGCTAAAGCTCAGAGACACGGCACACAACCAAATCCTTCCTCCCTCTCACCAGCTGGTCCAGGTCAAATGACACTGAGCTTTCTTCCCTCGTTTTCCAATTCATCCCTCTCACTGCGTGCCCTCACCTCCCCCCATCATCCCTATTTCCAAGACATTAATCCTGCATCATTCTGTCCTGCTTTTAGACTATCAATTCCTTCAGGCAGGCACTCTGAGATTTGGCTCAGGGCACTGGTACTTCATATAAATAGGTTTTTGTGACACAATTTGCTACCCAGGCCCTCCTCCTAACTCCCAGAACAGCTGGGTAGAGCCTCTTCCCTGAACACTGTGCAACTCTGAGGTGCACTCAGAAATTAAGTGCTAACTGTGTATCTTGGGCTGCATAGATGACTTATGTTCTTCATCTCTGCAGCACAGAGACATGCAGCGTCACATCTGCTGCCAGCTCCTGGTCTCTAAAGAGGCACGAGCCTACACAACCTTTGCTGGCATAACAAGATGTTTAAACAAGTAACAAAATAGAAGTCAGTTACCTATCTGGGCTGAACGCCAGCAAGAACGTGGAACGTGGGCTGTCTGGTAGCTCAACTTTCTGAAAAAGCCAACGGAGCAGGAAACATGAGGGCCATATGATCACAGTCTTAACTCTTATCCAAACACAGACAACATAGGGGACCCCAAAGGAATAAAGAATTCACTCCCCTCCACACCACCCAGGAACCTGGATGGGTCAGATACAGCATATCCAGGGGCCATATCTGACACAAAGTGGAACATACCACAAACACACAAATACTAGTCTCAAATCCCCACCTCCAAACCTACTGGGACAAACCCACCCGCCAGGTGTGTCCTTCTGCCCCATGACCTTACCTTGCCCTCCCATTTCATCCATCGGGTTTTATCTTCCACCAGCTCCTGCAAAAGCCGCTGAGCACCCAAGGCTTGGGTGCCACGTTCTCTGCCCCACAGGATCCGTACAGCATTCTTCTCTGGTACAACCTTCATGGTTCTCAGTAGCCACTGTTACACTAGGGACTGTGATGAGATACCAGCGGGTTCCAGATCACAACAGCCAAGAAGCTACAGACAGGCCATCCACGTCTGAAGAAGTTGACTCATGGAACTCTAGAAAGAGAGGAGAACTATATCAAAGGCAGCTTTGACTTGGGTGGGAAGATGAAGGCTTCAAGAGCTCATCCACCAGTTCCACTACCCTCAACCACTACCCCCATTTCCTTTCTTCCATTGTCAGGACCCTGGGTATTTCATGATTCTGCATCCAGAGATGTTAATAACCCATTCCTTGGAGTTATACCCCAGAATCTAAACTTTCACCTTTTCTAAAGGTGACTTGCAAAGGAAGAAAATTGGATTTGCTCCCATTTTTGCTTCTCTGCAAATGGGATATAGAATGAAGGCCTGAAAGAGGTTCTCAAAAAAAAAATAAATGCTTTTTCTGTCTTAAAATAAAATAAAAATTAATTACATAAATAAATATTCAGGTCCTGATTATGCTGGACAAGTTGATGGCTAGAAAATGAGTATAAATGACAACACTGTATGCAGCAAGAGAGTGGAAGTTCAGCTGTTAAGAGGGAAAGGGATTTTTTGTCAGACTGTTTAAAACTCTTGTTTTTTGCTCATACAGATTCAACTCTGACCTGTTAACATTTTGAATACAAGAAGTCTTTGTTAAATATTCAGTGACTTTAGTTACTTATTAGAACTCACAAACTTCCTTTTTGTACTCCCACAGGTACTCCAACAAAAAACAGGGAAGATGAAGATTGCTGTTCCCAATATATTTTTGTTTAAATTTAAAAAGCCTTTTGGGCCTTTTTTGTGCATCAAAAAGCAGCAAACACAAGCTATTTAAAGAAGCCTTTGCAAATCTCGTTTGTAATAAACATTAGTTTCTACTCATTCTGGTTTCAAAAATGTATTCTCTAGGTGACCCAAGTGCAAACTGACAGTGTTCTTCTATTCCAGCTCTAGAGAGAGCCCAAAACAGTAGTTCAGAGAGCTCTGAACTGCCTGGTTAATCACAATAGTTAGGTTTCAGAGTAGCAGCCATGTTAGTCTGTATTCGCAAAAAGAAAAGGAGTACTTGTGGCACCTTAGAGACTAAAATTTATTTGAACATAAGCTTTCGTGAGCTACAGCTCACTTCATTGGATGCAACCGATTAAATTTGTTAGTCTCTTAGTGCCACAAGTACTCCTTTTCTTTTTAATAGTTAAGTTGAGTTCAATCTATCACATGAATGCACTTCTCACAAATCCAAACTGCCTTCCCCACCAATATGTGCCAAAAGCCATTTGAGGAGGCAGATAAGCACACACCTCATCATCATGCGATTTTCAGTTCAACGTTCTAAAACATCTCTAACAGGAACACCATCTGTGACACTGGGCATGTCACTTAGCCTCTCTGCAATCTCCCCCTCCCATTCCCCAACTGCTATTTGTAAGAACAAGATAATTTACATAAGGCCATGGCTACACTATAAACTTTGGTTGATGCAAGTTGTCAGAGTACAGCCACTCAAGTTTGTATATTGCTGGAGCACATACATACTTGGTTGCTTGCATTAGCGCTGCACGTACTTAACAGGAGTGTTTGTGTCAATGCAAAGTGCAATGTGCCATAGGTAGATATCCCAGTGTCCCATGGGCCACTGTCCAGCACAATGTCTTTTGGGAAACTTTCACAGTATGTTGGGAGTTAAGTTCCTACCATACAACTTTCTCCATACCATAATGTCATCCACATCCCAACATTTTCACACTTCATTAAAAAAAAATCCCACAAACCCATGTGACACTTTTCAGTGTCTGCCATCTCTGGCAGAAGCATGGAGTCAGCAGAGCTCTGCACTAGTCTCATGAACATTGCAAACACAGGGTACGTGATTATGCTGTATTTTCAGACACGCAGGAAGGAGCATAACAACACAGGACATGATTTCAGTTTGCTGAAGACAGCAAACAAAACTCCAGGTTGTTGGTGGCATTCACAAAGCAGCTGCAGAAAATGGAGTTCTGAGCCCAAGAGATGAGCACCCAATGGTGAGATTGCATCGTAATGCAGGTTTGCGACAAGCAGCGGCCCCAGAAATTTCTGATATGAAAGGCCATATACCTGGATCTTGCACCAAGCTTGCATCCCTTCACGGCAGGATCACCAGAATAAGAGCTGCATTGACAGTGAAAAAGTGAGTGGCAATCGAACTCTGGAACCTTGCAACACCACATTACTGCTGATCAGTGAGAAATCATTTTGGATTATGCAAATGTGTAGGGCTGTCAATAGTCTCCTACTATGCAGGCCTACAATTCTTGGCAACGTGCAGGATCTAGTGGATGGATTTGCAGCAATGTGGTTCCTGAATGACGTTGGGATGACAGACAACACACATATCCCCATTTGGTGCCAGCCCACTTTGCCACAGAGTACATGAGTAAAAAAGGCTAGTTTTCCATGGTTATGCAAGCACTGGTGGATCTCAGAGGATGCTTCACCAATCTCAACATGGGCTGGTCAAAGAAGATGCCTGACACTCACATCTTTAAGAACAAAGGACTGTTCAGAAAGCTGGAAGCAGGCACATTCTTTCCCAACTGACAGATCACCACTGGTGATGTTGAAATGCCAGTAGTGATTATGGGGGACCCACCCTAGCCCTTGCTCCGCTAGCCTGTGAATCTATACACCAACCACTGCAATAGCACTAAGGAAAGATTCACCTACTGGTTCAGCAGGCGCAGAAGGATTGTTGACTGTACTTTTGGCAGACTGAAGGGACACTAAAGGTGTCTACTCACTAGAATGGATCTCAGTGAGCAAAATATCCCAAAGGTTATAGGTGCCTGCTTTGTCCTGCATAGTATCTGTAAGGCAAAGGGGGAAAAGCTGCCATCAGGATAGAAGGGACTGGTGGAGTGGCTGTCTGCTGACTTTGCGCAGCCAGACAAGACTAACATGAAAGGGAAGGGAGTCCAGGAGAGCTGGCTGTATTTCAAGGAATCCCTGTTGAGGTTACAGGGACAAACCATCCCGATGAGTCGAAAGAATAGTAAATATGGCAGGCGACCAGCTTGGCATAATGGTGAAATCCTAGCGGATCTTAAACATAAAAAAGAAGCTTACAAGAAGTGGAAGGTTGGACATATGACCAGGGAAGAGTATAAAAATATTGCTCGGGCATGTAGGAAAGATATCAGGAGGGCCAAATCGCACCTGGAGCTGCAGCTAGCAAGAGATGTCAAGAGTAACAAGAAGGGTTTCTTCAGGTATGTTGGCAACAAGAAGAAAGCCAAGGAAAGTGTGGGCCCCTTACTGAATGAGGGAGGCAAGCTAGTGACAGAGGATGTGGAAAAAGCTAATGTACTCAATGCTTTTTTTGCCTCTGTTTTCACTAACAAGGTCAGCTCCCAGACTGCTGTGCTGGGCATCACAAAATGGGGAAGAGATGGCCAGCCCTCTGTAGAGATAGAGGTGGTTAGGGACTATTTAGAAAAGCTGGACGTGCACAAGTCCATGGGGCCGGACGAATTGCATCCGAGAGTGCTGAGGGAATTGGCGGCTGTGATTGCAGAGCCCTTGGCCATTATCTTTGAAAACTCGTGGCGAACGGGGGAAGTCCCGGATGACTGGAAAAAGGCTAATGTAGTGCCCATCTTTAAAAAAGGGAAGAAGGAGGATCCTGGGAACTACAGGCCGGTCAGCCTCACCTCAGTCCCTGGAAAAATCATGGAGCAGGTCCTCAAAGAATCAATCCTGAAGCACTTAGAGGAGAGGAAAGTGATCAGGAACAGTCAGCATGGATTCACCAAGGGAAGGTCATGCCTGACTAATCTAATCGCCTTTTATGATGAGATTACTGGTTCTGTGGATGAAGGGAAAGCAGTGGATGTATTGTTTCTTGACTTTAGCAAAGCTTTTGACACGGTCTCCCACAGCATTCTTGTCAGCAAGTTAAGGAAGTATGGGCTGGATGAATGCACTATAAGGTGGGTAGAAAGCTGGCTAGATTGTCGGGCTCAACGGGTAGTGATCAATGGCTCCATGTCTAGTTGGCAGCCGGTGTCAAGTGGAGTGCCCCAGGGGTCGGTCCTGGGGCCCGTTTTGTTCAATATCTTCATAAATGATCTGGAGGATGGTGTGGATTGCACTCTCAGCAAATTTGCGGATGATACTAAACTGGGAGGAGTGGTAGATACGCTGGAGGGGAGGGATAGGATACAGAAGGACCTAGACAAATTGGAAGATTGGGCCAAGAGAAGTCTAATGAGGTTCGGTGGGGATGGGTGCGGGGTCCTGCACTTGGGATGGGGGGGTCCGGTGCACTGCTGCAGACTGGGGGCCGAGTGGCTCGGCGGCAGTTCTGCGGGGGGGGGCCTGGGGGTGGCAGTGGGCGAGAGGCTGGATGTGGGTCGGCGGTGTGCCCTTGTTGCCGGGGGGCCGGTGGCATTTTGGGATGTATAGGTGGGGGCGTAGCGAGCGGATCGAGGGACGTGGTCGTTCCCCTCTGTTCGGCGCTGGTGGGACCTCGTCTGGAGTGCTGTGTCCGGTTTTGGGCCCCACACTACAAGAAGGATGTGGATAAATTGGAAAGAGTACAGCGAAGGGCAACAAAAATGATTAGGGGTCTAGAGCACATGACTTATGAGGAGAGGCTGAGGGAGCTGGGATTGTTTAGTCTGCAGAAGAGAAGAATGAGGGGGGATTTGATAGCTGCTTTCAACTACCTGAAAGGGGGTTTCAAAGAGGATGGCTCTAGACTGTTCTCAATAGTAGCAGATGACAGAACGAGGAGTAATGGTCTCAAGTTGCAATGGGGGAGGTTTAGATTGGATATTAGGAAAAACTTTTTCACTAAGAGAGTGGTGAAACACTGGAATGCGTTACCTAGGGAGGTGGTAGAATCTCCTTCCTTAGAGGTTTTTAAGGTCAGGCTTGACAAAGCCCTGGCTAGGATGATTTAACTGGGACTTGGTCCTGCTTTGAGCAGGGGGTTGGACTAGATGACCTTCTGGGGTCCCTTCCAACCCTGATATTCTATGATTCTATGATTCTAAGAGTTATTACAAAAGCCCAGCGTGGAGCAATGCAGCTGGAGTAGGCTCTGGGCTGAGAACTCTGGGTGCTCCTAAGAATGGTGTAGTGTTTGCTGTACATTTAAAAATATGATGCGGTGTTTTCCTGCACCTATGAATTATGTGGTGCTGTACACTTACAAGCACCTTGTGCTTTGAGTACCACTATGCATTCTGCAATGTGTTGGGAACTAATGACGATAATTTTATTCTCCAAAAATATAACCGAGTGAAAAAAACAGTGAAGAAAAACACAATGTGCAAAAAATATCCAGGCAACGTAATGAACTTTTTAAAACAAATGATCAGAGTGGAACTTTAAAATTGTGAAGGCAGCAAATGTTTCTGTCCATTTCAGTGCACAGATGTAATCCATTGGGGCTACATATATAACAGCCATGGTTCTCACAAGTCAGTGTATATGAAGCTATGATTTTCCTTGTTGTAGAGTGGTAGGGGGAGGATATGGGCTGTGGTGGTGTAGGGAGCAGCAATCATGGAGTTCTCCAAAGACAGCAAATGGCAGGGACTCTGGGATTTTTGGACCTGTAGGTGGATCAAGCTCTGCACCATTTGGGTTTGCTGCCGAAGAAGACTTATGTCCTTGTGCACTTCCTTCTCCTTGTCCTGCTGGAACTTTCTCCTGTCCTCTTTCTTTTGCCATGCTGTTGGCCATCCTCCAAGCCCTTGGTTCATGGTTCAATGCAGCACTGGCTTGCAGGATCTCTCAGAATATGTCCTCCCTTGTCCTCTTCCTTCTCCGCCTCATCAGGATCAGGCTTTAGGCAGGTGTGGAGGGGGCACCCCTCAAAACCACCAGGCCAGAAGCTGCTGATATAAACAGACATATACTATTGGATTTACAGTCACAGTGGAAAGCCAAAGATCCATTTCAAAACTCCCTTCCCCTATTTCCAGAAACACTTTTAATAAGAAATGTTTATTGACACTTTTGCTGTGGAACGCCTTGGCACATCACCGCTCTCCAGACCCAGCCAGGGTGAGTATCACCTGACAGAAGTGGGGATGGGGAGATAGGATTTTTTGTAACATGAAGAGCAATAAAATGTTGGTCCCTATTCCCTGGATACGAGCATAGGGGGACAGCACTGAATATCAGCATTATTTTCAACAGGCAGAGGTGGTTTTTAGCAGATCTCTCCTGAGGGTTACAAAGACACAGAGAACATAGCTGCTACTGGTGTCCCACAGCTGCCCAGGCCTGTATGCCCCTAGCCTCTTTACTCAGCAGTGGTGCCAGCCAAAGTCATTGGGAAGTGGCATGGGAAAATGTCCTACCATGGAGGAAGAAATAAAGCTGCCATCCCTAGAAACCTTTGGGAGCAGATTGCAAAGTATCTCCAAGAAACGTTCATTGAGATCTTTCGGTAGGGTAAGAGGGACATCCCTATGTGCATAAACAAAGTGCTTTGTGTGCTCCCACACACCTAACCCAACGGGGCAATGAAAAGCAGATACCAACTCTACCTCTGTCTGCTGGTCCTCTACCTCTTCTTGTAGGAGTAAAACAGTGAAAAGTCTAAACCTGTGTCTTGTTAACTAGGGGAGGGGCCAGGCACCATCTTTAAATTTAAACATTGTAAGGAAAAAAAAAAATGCACGCACTTACCCAAGTTCCCTTCCCCTTCATCAGGCTCATCAGTGCTCGCCTGGCTAGACTGCGGCAGAGTCCCAAACAGGTCGTGACATGGATGAAGCCCCCCTGCTGTGTCTCTTCCCACTGCTGTTTACAGCAGGGATCCAAGGTATCCATGGTAGTCTGCAGGGTGCTGGTGAGATCCCTGCCAAGGATGGCATGTAGCCCGGCAGGCCAGTGGCTCAGCACCAGATTGATTTTTGGCCTCCCTGGCTTTGTGATATGCTGCCACAGTTCCTTCACTTTCCTGCAGCACTGCTGCTGATCCCTGTCATAGCCCTTTGCCTGCATCCACTGTGTAACCTCTTGAGAGATGTCTGTGTTTCTACAGCTGCCTGCACAGTCTCTTCTCCTCACAGGCCCAGGAGACCGAATACCTCCTGTCTAGTCCAGGCAGAAGAGCCTCTAGACTGAGCAGTGTTCTTCACTGCAAAGTCCAGGAGCCAGTGGCGGCTCCTATCGACCCTAAGCGTGGCTCGCTAAGTTCACTCTAAGCCGCGCAGCCATGCAACACACGATAAATAGCCGTGCAGCAGCTCTAAAGGGCCACGCAGCAAGGACCTGGAGAGGAGAGAGATAGGGGGTGGGCAGGAACTGGGGAGGGGAGCAAGTTGGGAATTGCAGGACTGCTGTGGGCCTCTCCCCTGGCCCCGGAGGTCCTTGCTGCCCGAGGGGAGAGAAGGTCCTCTTCCCCGGGAGCTCTGTGCTGCCTGCCAGCAGGGAGAGGATGGGAGGGGGGGCCTGCCAGCACCCCAAACTCCTCATCCTTGCCCTCCCCCAGAGCCTGCACCCCCAGCCAGAGCCCTCACCCCCCCACACCAGCCCTGAGCCTGCATCCTGAACCCCTCATCCCCAGCCCCACCCTGCAGCCCTCACCTCAACCCTGAATCCCTCCCACACCCCAAACCCCTTATCCCCTGCTCCACCCTAGAGGCCTCACCCCCAGCCAGAGAGGAGAAAAGAAAACAGAGGAACGAACTGACCAATGAACATTTGGACTGCCTTACTAGGATTGTGATGACAGATTACAAATACTGCATGAACAAAGTCAAGGAGGAACAGGCACACTTTCGCTCATCCAGTTTTTAAAGTAAGTTTTGCATTATTCTGCTCTTAAAGTTTACTTGCACAGATGCCTTTTTAATTCCATATATTTTCCTGGTTATTATTTTATAAAAGGATTATCGTTTTATTGTACAAGTAGACTTTGTTTAGTTACACGAGTGGCTCTGTAACATTACATCATTAAGGAGTAGTAAGCAATGTGTTAATTTAGTAGTTGATGTTTCACACTGAAGGTTTTTCGCTATTTTTGAAGTGGGGGCCACTTAGCAAAGAGCACTGCTCTAGAGCATGGAGCCACCACAGTCAGTTAGGCAGCTGCATACAAAGGAATGCTGCTAGGTGTGCTCACCAAGGTAAGTGGTTATGAAAGATATTTCATAAAACACGCAGGGGGCTTTCAAGGGAATGCGTAGGGCTTCCAGACTGTGTGACCCAAGCAGTCACTGTTGCGGGGAATGGGGCATCGTGAGACAGCTGCTGAGGACTTTTCAGGTTGATAAACTTTGTGCAGTGTCTACACTTGCACTGCCTGGACCTCAGTAGGTTGGCCACTGCTCCACGCCATTCAGGGAAGTGGTTTTATTGAGGCACTGTAACAGGACGCTTACTGTGAAAATGGACACCTGCTCAAATAAGTCAGTGCAAGGAGACTTACGTCAGCCTAACTTTGTAGTGTAGACTAGGCCTAGGTAATAGGAAATTTCCAGGGTTACTGCTTGTGAAATGTATTAAAAAGTTAAGTGTTACCTAAGGGCTAAGCATTGAAACTAGAAGTTGCTTGCGGGGGAGGGGGTCTTGAAATCATCAGATATTGTGACTGCACAGTAACCCATTTAAACAGATGGAGCTGTTTGGTTCCCACATATCTGGGTTGGTTGTCCCAAAACCTTCCACATACGAGTGACTCCCTAGACTGTATCCAAATAAGAAACACTTCACATGGTATTGCTATCCTTATATCACTGCAGGTACAGTACTGTTGTGTCATCTCTACTTAGAAAGCAAATTCCAGAAAAGTAAGGTCCTTGTGCCCTCTGACTTTTACAGCACTGAAAATATTGTCAATAGTCAATGAAGGAGAAAATAAAGACTACTACAAAAAGAGCAGAAAAGTAGTGACAGTCACACAGACAAGAAGAGATGGATGGCCAAAGTATGAAGCTGGGAATTCTCACTAGAAACCCCACCTTATGGAAAAAAGCTTCTACACCACTAATCCAAGACAGCAGCCACTTACAAGGAGGAGCTTGCCTGAAGATTTCAAGCCTGACAACTCTGAATCTAAAGTAGAGCATTTTCCTTTGTAAAAATATAAAAAAGAGAAGTTAATGCAGTGAATTGCTAAAGGCAGCCTTCTAAAAGCAATGCTTCTTTCTTCTAGCTAAGAATAAAAGGGAACTAAATTCAAGCTAAGCTGTTATTAACTTGGAACTTTCAGTGGTATTTAAGAGCAAGGAAAGAGTAGTAAAAAGAAGAGCTAAAATCTCAGTGCAGAAATTTCTAGCGTAGACACCCATCACTCGAGAATCTATTCTGAAGTCAGCTGAAAACAGACAAGAACAGAACCCCCTGATAAGGAAAAGCTTCACTGTAAAGCAAAACAGAACTTACAAAAGCCACATCTCAGGAAGATCCTCTGAAGCCAACTGTGCTGGTGAAGAAGTCCCAAGAAGGAAAGGGGAGAAGACAACTTGTCAAAAATGGGGTAGCATCCAGAGCTTCAGGACCTGTTAAGCCATGCAGTGCTGTTTTCAAAACCTTAGCTTCTATTCTTTGGAATTCCAGGTCATCAGATAAGAGAGACCAGGAAGACAAGAGGTTACAAAACATTAAGATTTCTGAGAGAGAAGGTGGATGGACCAACTTCTGTTGGTGAGAGAGAGAGTAAGATTTGGAGCTTATACAGAGCTCTTTTTCAAGACCTAACCTGGAGAAGAACTCTGTGCAAGTTCCAAAGATATTACTCACCCACCTTACATCTCTAATATCCTGGAAGCGACATGGCTACAACACCACCGCATAAAGATGTTTGTTACTTTACAGCAACAAGCTTGCTCACTACATTAATGTTTCCAACTGTGCTTACTGAACCATGGGTATTTGCTATGTGGAAATGCCAAGTCCTCTTAGGTGCATTTTCATATTGTCATCTTAAGCCATTCTGCCTAAATCTTTACAGTGTGTATGCATGACCCAAAGTCATTATTAGACAGCTTGATGCCAACTGCTCAGGGGAGGTGAAAAAATTCATTTTATCTCAATTATCCGGTTTCATATCCTGCTGCTCTAGGAAAAAAGCCTTAAATCGGAGAACCTGAAGGCTGACCACAGGGAAAAGGGTTATACTGAATGCAAATAGGTGTTCCCTGAACCATCCCCAACTGAAACTCGGTATGAACTGATCTCTACAATATGTAAGAGATCAGATCTGCTCACACCAGGTCAATCTGTATTGGAGAAGGTACTCCAAGAGAGCAGCATTGCTCCACCTATTGTGTTCTGGTCCCAAATTCATAGCTTTTTTTTAACTGAGGTTCTAGTTTATACAGAACAAAATACTTTGGATCATGATCCCTGTGGAGTTTACTACCTTTTTTTTTTCCATACCCCTAATAGGATCTCTTGCTCCCCATTGTTTGAAGGGATGTAGTCAGCACCTACATGGTAAGCTGCTGAGCTGGTCAGCTTTCTATAACTTACTGTAGGGCTGACACATGGCATATGTTAGAGCAGATCTGGATACACACACACAAACACTCCCTCCCCAACCCCAAGAAGCTATAAAGAAGTCTGAGTGAAGGTTAGATTATAGGGGCTCTCCTGAATCCCTTCTGGGGCTAACCCAATGAGAGCTCACTGGGTACATCGTTTTCCTAGCTTAATGACACCCTGAATGTTGTGGTGAGAGTGGCTTTAGTGGGGAGATGTGCTCTGCAAACATTTCAGATTGCATTTGTTTCCCTGTGTGTAGGTTCTATTTTGATGTATCCAGTTTAGGTGTGGGCACCAGCTCTATTTACTGGCTTCACTTTAAAAAGAAAGAAACCTTTCACCTTCTTAATAATAGTGTCTCTTCCTAATTTTCTTACATTGAGCCAAATCCTTCTATCCTTGTCAAAATTCCCCATCAGCTCAGGGTTTTGTCTGAGGAAGAAAAGCAGCATATGGCACAGAGTTTGTAGTTAAATATCATTGCAAGGTATGATACAGAATGCAATTGATAATTAACAGCTACGTGACTGTAAAACAGGACTAGTAGAAGCTCCACAGGCTTGGAATGATCTACATTCTGGCCTCAGCATAAACAGAAGGTGCAGATCACTCAATCAGGCCTTTTCAGACCAGTAGCATTGGATTTGTTATACCCAACATTAAATACCAAACCTGAAAGTTAAAAATCAGAATGAGAAGCAGTGTTTTCTTAACTCTCATGCTCTAGGGGAAAACACCCACAAGTTTTGCCTGACAACTGCAAGATTAATTATTAATATAGAGTCATTAAAGATCTGGAAAATTGCCCACTGTACCAGGGAAACTCTACAAGTGGAAAGCCAAATGATTTTCTACAACTGGTGACTTTGTTTTCTTTAACCATTTTTCCTACAGGGCATTTCAGGATACTACAGATTGCATGTTAGGCTGTTTATAAGTGTGGAAAGAGAATTACCCAGTCCAGAACCAATTCTCCCTGAATGCTGCTCCATGCCAGCTATCCTCAAGAGTCTTGCAAATTCCCAGTTTCTGAATGAGCTACATGAGTCCAGCTGTAATTGTTCAGAATCCATAAAGGAGGCCTCTAGTAATCCCAGAATGAATGCAGAATAGGAGACAAATCATTACAGTGCACCAGGAGAATGTAGGGTGAAGATCATCATGACAAATGGCCAGCAGGAAGCACACTCAACTGATCTGACAGGAACCCATCTGTCCGAGAGGCAGTCCAAACAGAAATCTGCTCATAGCAGGAAGACTGTCCAAACAGTCAAGAATACATAATTTTGGAACATTCAGCAGATGTTCTGTAACTGACAGTGAGTAACTGGAGAACACTGGCATGTTGCAGAGACTGTGGGTCTCCCCATCTTTCCTTTCCCATTACCCTGATTGCTGTTTCTTGACAAGTTTACATAACACTCGTCTCAGGGACTACAGCTGGTTTTGATGCAGGGGAGGATTTCAGACATTGGTGTCAGCACAAGCGAATTATCCATTAAAGACACTGGGAAGGAATCGCTTATGGCCTTATAGGCTCTTAAAATAAGAATCTGATCTTTTAGCATTTCATAGGATTGGTTGATCATGTCCCAAATCAACCACTGAAAGCCTTCTCTGATGAGTGCATCTGAAAGGGGTAGGACCACCTCTACCAGTAAAAAGGCTTTTGAAAGCAGAAAATGGTGTGCATCTTCTGCACACAACCCTCTTAAAAAAAAACATTCAAGTCTTTCAGCCTCCCCGCTGCCCAAAGAAGGCCTAAGTGACTGACAAAGGCAACATCAAGTGAAATATAAAAGCGGTCTCTGCCTATGCACTCTGGAGGGCAAAAGGAAGCCATGAAGAGAACTTGCAAACAAACCTTGATGGGAAAGCGTCACTGCCTCAGAAGGCGAACACTGCACTGTTGGCTGCTGAACTTGAGTCTGGTCACAAAATATAGGATTTTTAGGATTCTGTGCGTTTGCTGTAACAATTAAGTTGTGTTCCCCGTGGCCCTCCCTCAGCGTGAGGGGAGTTCATTCATGAACCCAAATGAAGTTGGAGAACACTACAGGAAGAGTGGAGTGATGTGCTGCTGCCCTGCAAGAACACTAATAAAGAAAAATCTACAAATCAGACACTAACACTTGGTAAACTGTCCCAGGCTCACAGCACAGCCCAGCCCTAACCATCCCATCTTGCAGGTGAATTCTCCAAGAACAATGGATCACTGAGGATAATACCTCCTGGCCAGTCAGGCACAAAAAGCATTTTTGGCCTCCACAAGTATGCCCCACCTGGACAACCAGAAGACAGGTGCCTTCTATTGAGATGCTACAGCAGATGCTGCTAGTTTGTCAAAGTGCTTCCCCTACCAATCAATCAACTTCCCCTCCATTTTAGCTGGGATTGATCTTGAGAGATTTTCATCAAGATCCCTATTTCTTTTAGTAGCTGAGAAAAGAGCACTGTACACACTTCCAAAAGAGCTTGGTGTCATCTTACTGGCAGCACTTCAGTCCACACAGTCCCCCAAAACATTATAACTGGAGAGAGGATAAGACTGAGCTCTCTGGGACCCAGTGGTAAAAACTCTCTGGGAGGAGGAGCAGATGCCCATCACAACCCTCTGGAACCTATGCAAGAAAAAAAAGCAAATCCAGCTTACCACATCTGTCTATTCCTGCTAGGTCCAGAACAAAGGAACAATAACCCCAAGAGATCACCCATTAAACACAACCAGCATCTTTTCTATGCCATCTTCCAAACTGAAGCCAGACTGAAAGGAGTCTAGGATCTCATAGGTGAAGAGATGCTGCCAGCAGTAGCATTCCACAGTATTAGATTACCTTATTCAAGAAAGAGAGACTGGGAGTAGGAGCAGTTGTTGGCATAGTCATTAGTTTCAGGGGCAGATTTACTTAACATTGGCAGGACCAACATGTGTTTTAGAGATGGGGGGGGGGGGGAGGAGAACAGATAGAGCAATGGACTGGGACTCAGAAGACCTGGTTTCCATTTCAGGCTCTGCCACTGGCCCACTAGGTGATACTGGGAAAGTCATTTCCCTCTGTACCTCAGTTTTTGCATTTGCAAAATGGGGACGATACTGCTCTCAGATGGAAGATATGAAAAGCACTAAGAGCTAAGTATTACCTCATTCATAAAGGGACCCTAACTCTCCCTCCAGATTTCATTAATCAAAGTGAATTGAATCGATGCCCAGGAGGTTGTGTGTAATTCCAACACTTTCAGGACCTCTACTTTCCAGACAGGCAAGGTTCATTTTCCCTTCCTGCACTGGCTCGATATCCATGGTGCTGGAGCGTGAGCAAATCAAAGAATCATTTTACGCAAAGTAGTATGATTAGGGCCCTACCAAATTCACAGCCCTGAAAAACACGTGACAGGCCTTGAAATCAGACCTCCCCCTTGGAATCTAGCTATTGGAGGACAGTGGGAGAGGCATTGGCATGGCTGGGGGCACCCCAGCCAGGGGCTCCTAGCTGCTAGTCTGGGCTGGGCAGGGGGAAGGCCCAGACAGCTGCTCTCAGGGGGAGATCAGACCCACCTCCAGGTACCTCCCTTGACTGCAGGAAGCTCCATGGCTGCTGCCTTCAGAGCCCAGCCCCGAAGGCAGCGCAGAAGTGAGGGTGGCAATCCTTCAACCCCCCTACAACAGTTTTGTGACCCACCCCCAATACCTCCTTTTGGGTAGGGACTTCCATGATTACAACACCATGAAATTTCAGATGTAAATATCTGAAAACATGAAATTGACCAATTTTAAAACCCTCTGGCTGTGAAACTGATCAAAATGGACTGTGAATTTGGAAGGCCCCTAGGTATGATCACTCCTTGCAGCATGAAGTACTGAAATCTGAACTATGTAAAGACAGTTTAGAATGATAACATGGCCTTTATCCAGAACAGTTCTACTAGTCGAACTTTTACAGAGGTTACAGCAGAAGAAAAGGGCCTCTCAGTATCCTTCGCTGCAGTGACATAGGATCATATGAACTTCCAAGGCTGCAGTCCATGAGCTTCACATCTAGTCTTCTGTTTAGGGACTCTAATCCTCTGCTTTTCAACTTAATTTCTTGCATGTCATCCATGAACCATATCATGATAAAAACAGTTCTTGTTCTTCCTGCTTTTATTCAAACTTTAGAGAGAGACTTCTTTCTGGGGTTGTAACTTGGCACTTGAAGACGGCTGCAAGGAAGTTTAATGAATATGCAGGGAAGACACAAAGTATGTTATGATGCAAATCTTAACTAAGCATTTCAGAGCATTTTACACAGAGTTAAGACCAACACCTTCCCCTCCTGTGACACAGGTGTTATAAAATGAGAGGTATAAGGAGACAGAATTACTTATTAAACACGACACCAGAACAGTGGCAGAGCCAGAACTAGAACTGCAGAATCCCAATATTCAGTCTCCTGCTCTAACCACAAGCCTACACTGTTCCCATGTACTTGATTATACCATTTGAGATAGACTAATACCTGAAACTTAGTAAGCATCATAGTGCACTATAGGGGGAAAAGAAAAAAAATCCCTATCCAAATTTGAAAATGTTCTACCATTTGTTATTTTAAACATTAATGTAATGGTCTCGTTGGTGACTTTGTAGCATAGGATGCATTCGTGGAATCCTACTTTTAACCCTCACTGTGTCATGACTTTGCTCATGAAAAAATCTGCACCATAGATTACACTGGAAGTAGTAGTTCCCTATGACCATTTCTACCATTGCCTTAGAGCTCCGAGACCCCAAAGTCTGTCAACTCTCAAACTACACCATAGGATAGTGTTATTAGGATGGAGAGAGGAGATAGATAGAATATGATTGCCCTGGTGCAAGAGGGATTTCATCAACTTTACAGAGACTTGATCCTCTAGTCTTTGTACACGGAAAGCGCTCACTGAAGTTAATGGAAAGTCAACTTGTGTGAAGATTACATAACTGGGCCCAGGGTTAGGGATGAGGCAGAACTTTCATTCCATGACTCTGTTTTTAAGCTTTAACTGTCTCAGACTATTACCATGTGGGTTGAAGTTACTTACCCCAGAAAGACTTGGCATGTTTGGTAGTTTTTATTTTGCCTGTACTGAGATATTGAAAAAGAATAATCCATTCAGACTTTTTACATCTTTAAATTTTAAAAAGTTTAAATTTAAAGATCTTCACACTTGCCCTGGACTAAGCTCTCTGTGAAACAGAAAACCTTTCATCTGTTTGAAAATACCTGGTTTAGACATAATGGAATAATAAGAAATGCATGCTGTGATCTTCTACGGGGATTTTAAATGCATCAAAGTGCACTACTCAAAAGGAATGTGCATCTTCAACCTGGCATATTTCAATCTCTCATCAAAAAGAGAAAAAACAACGGACTTTCTTTCAATGGGAACTTTTACTTTGAATTGTTTAATTTGTACAAAAGGGAAATCCAGTGCCAAAACTGTGTTAGTCTAATTATGTTTGAAAATATAAACACAAGTCAGGAAATTCAAAAGTTAGCGTTGCTGCAGCAACACACACAACCACTTTGCACAGACATTAAGCAGCACCCTCATCAATACAAAATATTGTGCAAATACAACAAGGAGTTAGTTGCCATAAGAACCTTAACTGGAATTTTCTGGCTTCTGTGTTTAAATTCCCAGTCATAATGATGAATTAGTAGTTTTTGCATGAAATATAGAAAACATAAAAAGATCAACTGATACCAAAAGTGCAAGAGACAACAGGGATTAAGATGTGGCACTGAAGACAGAAGACTCAGGGAAATAGTCAAAAATACTTCTCATGATAAAATAAGTTAAGGAAGAGAACTCTTCAACTGATAGAAGGGGAGGAGAAAAATTAAGCTGGCAAAAGATTTAGGTTAGTTATTGACAAGATCACATGGAAGAGGAAGTGCCAAGGAAATCTGAGGAGGTACAAAAAAGATGAAGTGAGCTGTAGCTCACGAAAGCTTATGCTCAAATAAATTTGTTAGTCTCTAAGGTGCCACAAGTACTCCTTTTCTTTTTTGTGAATACAGACTAACATGGCTGCTACTCTGAAACCTGAGGAGGTACAGTAACTCCTCACTTAAAGTCATCCTGTTGGTTGCTGATCAATTAGGGAACATGCTCATTGAAAGTTGCGCAATGCTCCCTTATAAAGGTTGTTTGGCAACAACCTGCTTTGTCCACTGCTTGCAGGAAGAGCAGCCAGTGGCAGCTAGCTGGCGGGGACTTGGAATCAGGGTGGACCGGCAGCCCTCCTATCAGCTCCCTGCTCCCCTAAGTTCCCTGTGTGGCAGCCGCCCAGCAGGCTATCAATTGCGGGCAGTTCAGCTGTCCCTCCCCTCACTGCCATATGCTGCTCCTACCTTCTGCCTTGGAGCTGCTCCTGGGAGCCTCCTGCTTGCTGTGCAGGGGAGGGGGGAAGAGAAGGGCTAATGTCAGGGTGTTCTTCCCCACCCCTTTACCCCTTCTCCATATAGAGCAGAGTGGGGATAGGACAGGGCTCAGGACAGAGAGAGTTTGATGGCCGCAGCTGCTGTCTCAACTTCCTGATTTTTTTTTTTTTAAAGGCAATGTACTTAGAATGAGGTCAGCATACTTAAATAGATTCATAGATACTAAGGTCAGAAGGGACCATTGTGATCATCTAGTCCGACCTCCTGCACAGCGCAGGCCACAGAATCTCACCCACCCACTCCTACAAAAAACCTCACCTATGTCGGAGCTATTGAAGTCCTTAAATCATGGTTTAAAGACTTCAAGGAGCAGAGAAGCCTCCCTCAAGTCACCCATGCCCCAGGCTACAGAGGAAGGCGAAAAACCTCCAGGGCCTCTCCAATCTGCCCTGGAGGAAAATTCCTTTCCGACCCCAAATATGGCGATCAGCTAAACCCTGAGCATATGGGCAAGATTCACCAGCCAGATACTACAGAAAATTCTTTCCTGGGTAACTCAGATCCCATCCATCTAATATCCCATCTCAGGGGATTAGTCCTATTTACCCTGAATATTTAAAGATCAATTACTTACCAAAATCACATTATCCCATCATACCATCTCCTCCATAAACTTATCAAGTAGAATCTTAAAGCCAGATAGATCTTTTGCCCCCACTGCTTCCCTTGGAAGGCTATTCCAAAACTTCACTCCTCTGATGGTTAGAAACCTTCGTCTAATTTCAAGTCTAAACTTCCTGGTGGCCAGTTTATACCCATTTGTTCTTGTGTCCACATTGGTGCTGAGCTTAAATAATTCCTCTCCCTCTCCTGTATTTATCCCTCTGATATATTTATAGAGAGCAATCATATCTCCCCTCAACCTTCTTTTAGTTAGGCTAAACAAGCCAAGCTCCTTAAGTCTCCTTTCATAAGACAAGTTTTCCATTCCTCGGATCATCCTAGCAGCCCTTCTCTGTACCTGCTCCAGTTTGAATTCTTCCTTTTTAAACATGGGAGACCAGAACTGCACACAGTATTCTAGGTGAGGTCTCACCAGTGCCTTGTATAATGGTACTAAAACCTCCTTATCCCTACTGGAAATGCCTCTCCTGATGCATCCCAAAACCGCATTAGCTTTTTTCACAGCCATATCACATTGGCAGCTCATAGTCATCCTATGATCAACTAATACTCCAAGGTCCTTCTCCTCTTCCGTTACTTCTAATTGATGCGTCCCCAACTTATAACTAAAATTCTTGTTATTAATCCCTAAATGCATAACCTTACATTTCTCACTACTAAATTTCATCCTATTACTATTACTCCAGTTTACAAGGTCATCCAAATCCTCCTGTATAATATCCCGATCCTTCTTCGAATTGGCAATACCTCCCAGCTTTGTATCATCTGCAAACTTTATTAGCACACTCCCACTTTTTGTGCTGAGGTCAGTAATAAAAAGATTAAATAAGATTGGTCCCAAAACCGATCCCTGAGGAACTCCACTGGTAACCTCCCTCCAACCTGACAGTTCTCCTTTCAGTAGGACCCGTAGCAGTCTCCCCTTTAACCAATTCCTTATCCACCTTTTGATGTTCATATTGATCCCCATCTTCTCCAATTTAACTAATAATTCCCCATGTGGTACGGTATCAAATGCCTTACTGAAATCTAGGTACATTAGATCCACTGCATTTCGTTTATCTAAAAAATCTGATACTTTTTCAAAAAAGGAGATTAGGTTGGTTTGGCACAATCTACCTTTTGTAAAACCATGTTGTATTTTGTCCCATTTACCATTGACTTCAGTGTCCTTAACTAATTTCTCCTTCAAAATTTTTTCCAGGACCTTGCATACTACAGATGTCAAACTAACTGGCCTGTAGTTACCCGGATCACTTTTTTTCTCCTTTCTTAAAAATAGGAACTATATTAGCAATTCTCCAATCATTCGGTACTACTCCTGAGTTTACAGATTCATTAAAAATTCTTGCTAATGGGCTTGCAATTTCAGGTGCCAATTCCTTTAATATTCCTGGATGAAGATTATCTGGGCCCCCCGATTTAGTCCTATTAAGCTGTTTGAGTTTCACTTCTACCTCAGATATGGTAATAGCTACCTCCATATCCTCATTCCCATTTGTCATGTTACCATTATCCCTAAGATCCTCTTTAGCCTTATTAAAGACTGAGGCAAAGTATTTGTTTAGATATTGGGCCATGCCTAGATTATCTTTAACCTCCACTCCATCCTCCGTGTTTAGCGGCCCCACTTCTTCCTTCTTAGTTTTCTTCTTATTTATATGGCTATAGAACCTTTTACTATTGGTTTTAATTCCCTTTGCAAGGTCCAACTCTACTCGACTTTTAGCCTGTCTCACTTTATCCTTACATGTTCTGACCTCAATTCGGTAGCTTTCCTTGCTGATCCCTCCCATCTTCCACTCCCTGTATGCTTTCTGCTTCTTCTTAACCACCCCTCTAAGATGCTTGCTCATCCAGCTTGGTCTACAACTCCTTCCTATGAATTTTTTCCCCTTTCTTGGGATACAGGCTTCCGATAGCTTCTGCAGCTTTGATTTAAAGTAATCCCAGGCCTCCTCTACCTTTAGATCCATAAGTTCTTCAGTCCAATCCACTTCCCTAACTAATTTCCTTAATTTTTGAAAAAGTCAGCCCTTTTGAAATAAAAAACCCTAGTTGCAGATTTATTTTTATTAATCCTTCTGTTCAGTTTGAACTGAACTGAATTACCTCATGATCACTTGAACCAAGATTATCCCCTACAACCATTTCTTCTATGTCCTCGCTACTCACCAAAATTAAATCTAAAATGGCATCCCCTCTAGTCAGTTCAGCAACTACTTGATGAAGGAATCCATCAGCTATCGCATCTAGGAAAATCTGAGCCCTATTATTATTATTACTAGCACTGGTCCTCCAGTCTATATCTGGGAAGTTAAAGTCTCCCATGATCACGCAGTTTCCATTAGTATTTACTTTATTAAAAACATTAAAAAGGGCTCTATCCATATCCAAATTAGATCCCGGAGGTCTATAGCACACCCCAAGCACTATCGTAGGAGAGGCTTTACTAGTTATCTTCCCCAATGTAATTTTTGCCCAGACGGACTCTGTCTTATCCATTGCATCGCTTCTTATTTCTTTACTTTCTACCTCATCATTGATATACAATGCTACTCCACCACCTTTACCTTTGTTTCTGTCTTTCCTAAACAGCATATACCCTTCAATACCTGTAGTCCAGTCATGACTACTATTCCACCATGTTTCTGTTATCCCTATAATATCTGGTTTCACTTCCTGCACCAGTAGCTCTAGTTCCTCCATTTTGTTACCTAGGCTCCTCGCACTGGTGTACAAACATCTTAATTTTTGCTGTTTGGCCTCGCTCACATTTTGTACCCTATTAGGCACAGTCATTCTACAGCCAGTAGAACCTATTAGACTAGTATCCACACTGCCCTCGCTCCTTATATACATTCTCCTACCCACGGCTGTATCCTTTCTTACTTCGTCTTCTTCCCTCTCAATGCTAAAATCTGGCGTGGAGATTACCTGGACATCTCCCAACCATCTCCCCCTCATTCCTAGTTTAAAGCTCTCTTTATCAGTTGTGCCAGCCTCGATCCTAGAAGTCTATTTCCTTCCCTACTCAGATGAAGTCCATCCCGAGAGAACTGACCTCTGTCCGTGAATGCCTCCCAGTTGCCATACATCCAAAAGCCCTCCTTATAGCACCACTGCCTAAGCCATCTGTTGACAGTCATAACCTTGTTGCCCTTCTCTAGGAACAGGAAGGATCCCACTAAAGATCACCTGAGCCTCAATTTCCTTAAGCGTCTTTCCCAGCCTAGCATAGTCTCCCTTAATACTTTCCAGCGAGAATCTAGCCGTATCATTTGTTCCCACATGAAGGATAACTAGAGGATTCTTTCCCGCTCCCTTTACGATCCTTTTCAACCTCAGGTCTACATCCCATATCTTAGCACCCGGAAGACAGCACACCCTTCTATTCTCTGGATCAGCTCTAGTTACAGGCCTGTCTATTCTTCTCAATAAAGAGTCCCCTATCACATAGACCTGCCTTTTCCTGGTGACAGTGCCATTCTCCAGTCTCTCCCCTGTTCCCTCTGGCTGCAAGTTCTTTCCATTCCTATTTTCCCTTATATTCCTCTTCAACCCATCCTGTATCCTCCTGGTGCTCATATTTGGTGTAGTCTCCCTTGACTCTTCTGCTTTTCCTAGAGGACTAGCCTCTCTTCTCTTCTTCCTTACCCTTCCACCTTCAACAAGTACCTGCTGAGCCCCTTCTTCCTTTTCCAACTCTGCAAACCTGTTCCTAAGCTCTATTTCTCCTTCACTAGCCCGTCTTTTCCTCTGCCTGGTCCTTTTAGTCACATGCTTCCACTGACCACTTTCCTCACCCAGTCTCCCCTCAGAATTCCCCAGCCCTGCTTCCATCTGTGAGTCTGAGCTTTTCCCTTCAGATACCTCATATTTTTGCTCCATCATCTGCTCAAACCCCTTCCTAAACTCAACGAGACTTTCCACCTGCATCTCCAAACCTCAGAGCTGATGGAGGAAAAGATCCATCAGACGGCATTTCATGCAGAAAAAACTCTTACCAGGTCCCCCCTCCAGGATCATGTACATACCACAGTTTCCACATCCAGTCATCCTCAATGTGTCTTTCACTACAGGAGTCACTCCCACAGCTGCCTCCGTATCTGTCATCGCCTTCCCACCTAATCCCTGTTAATCTGGGAAACACAAGTCACACCAAAAAGACCACCCCCCCCAGCAAAAGCAAACCTCAAACAAGCACTACAATTCAAACTCCCACTCAAACTGCCCTTTTTACAGCTCTGTTTGCTAGCTCCTGTGCTGTGCAATGAGCAATGCACATCTCTCTCTCTCCCACACACAGGGTGTGTGTGTTTGTCTCCCCTCCCTCCATTCGTGTTGCCTTGTAGAGTGTGAGGCTACATTAACAACAGTGTGTTAACCCTTGAGGGCTCAGCCGAATGCTAGTTCATCATTTAGCAGCAAGGCATTCCCTGGGAAATATCCCAGGCTCTTATTTCACCAACTCAACCAAGCTTCACAATCATCATTGCTGTGTACGGTTAAATTTTTTTGTTTAAAACATATATATAGTGAAAAAAATTTCCCTGGAACCTAACCCCCACTATTTACATTCATTCTTATGAGGAAATTGGATTCGCTTAAAGTTGCATTTTTCAGGAACATAACTACAATGTTAAGCGAGGAATTACTGTACGAACACTGCAAAGACTGGCAAATAGGTTAGAAGAGATATTTGTGGGGAAAATGTAAAAGGGTATGCCTTTCAAAATTTAGGTGGTCTGATTGGACAACCTGACTGGCCTTTTCTAGCTCTATTATCTACTATCTATTATCTTGATACTTAGCACATGTATAGCAATTTTCATCTCCAAACAAACTTCACAACCTCTTCACAATTGACAAATGAAGAAATACACAAAAAGAGGAAGTGACTTGTTCAAAGCCACAATCTGAGTCAATAGCACAGCTGATATCAGAACACTAAAGTTCCTAGTTCCCAGTTCAACATTCTCAGACTATGCCTCCTTCTCAAAGGTGTGGTATGGAGAGGAATAGGGAACAGAGTGAGGTAAAGTGTAAATTAACCCTTAAAAAAAAATTAGCTCTTTTGGGATGGAGAGGTAACGAATCCTACAATCTAAGGCCCAGATAAGGCAAACACATACAGGAACATAGTACATGCCATGCTGGATCAGACCCAAGGTCCATCTAGTCCAGTAACCCATCTCTGACAGTGGCCAGAACCAGATGTGGCCCAAAGATTTCAGTGAAACTACTCAAAGCACCATGTATGTAAGCATTTACAGAATTGGAGTCTAATCCTGTAAATAGATTTGCTGCTAACTCAACGGGCAGAATTAGACCTTTTACAGATTCAGGTTGAGCCTGAGGGTATGTTACCACAAATCAATACTGGGAAAAACCAACTGAAAGCAAGCACCTCACCTAAACCCAGAGAGCTCCTTGCGATTCCCTAATTCACAGAAGCAAGCAGGCAGATAAGATGATGATTCAGAGTAGGTATGACCAGGCCAAATGCTGAAACTGGAGCACTTCTGAATGAAGACCATCTAAACAAGAGATGGGAATGAAAAGTTTGGGCTTGGGACAGGGATGCACATCAAATTCTACCTGGACGGACTGTTACCAATATAGCAGGAAAAAGGAGGGGCAAGAAAATGTATGTGATTTTTAAGTGACTCTGTGGTTAACAAGGAAAGTCAATTTCAATGTTTATTCCTGATTCCCTTCTAATTTATGCCAATAAGCCTCTGACTGGCCTAGAATTTAACATGCTCAGCCTCAATCCAAAAGAAAATTTTGTTGGAAAGGTTCAAGGGAATCAGAGAAGTAGTTTTGGAGATAGAAGCCTTGTGGAAGTTATAAATTGCACAAGATGCAGGATGAATGTTACATGCTTGTGTCTAAATGTTACATGCTTTTGTAAGACCAAGGTAGTGGTACCAGGGTTATCACCTCTACCAACATGGCCAAGAAGGCCTCTTAAGAGTGATAACTCAGTTGTACTACTGCATGAGCACTCAAAACCTCATATGTAGGTTCTTCATGGAAGTTAAAAGATGAGCTCTGCTAGCACATGGGTTCAGACAGCTTCCCTCTATACCCAATCCCAGCTTCCAACACCTCTTGGAAGCTTCAGAGAACGGATCATAAAACTTAGAGCCAACAAAGACTTATTAGGTCACATTTATACTCCACTTTCTTGGGTGCCAAGGCAGGATATTTTTGTCTATTCCCTGAGCCTATATCCACTCCTGTTTTAAATGTCCCAAGCAATAGGGCTTCCAGCAGAAGACAATTCCACAGTTTAATAGATCTCACCATTAGGAAGTGTTTCTCCTTTACACAATTTCATTATGTTACTTCCTTGTGGGCCACCCTATACTATTCCTCCACAACCCCATTATTTTGAACTCATTAATATTTAATTCAATCACTTTCCCTCATAAACCAGGTTAATGAATATGAAGTAGATTCTTCCTACCAGATTGTTTTGTTACTCTGCAATGTCCCCTCTCCATGATGTCAACACACAGGCTTCCAGTAATGTAACCTCAGTGAAAATACAAGAGTAATAGAACATACATAGTACAAGTGATCAGGAGTGCCCGGAATTCAGTAAGTTCACTAACCACAGCATTAAAAGTATAAGTATCAGGAAAAAGGTTTTGAGAAAAAAATTCTAATGAATAAAGGAAGCAATACAAGAAAGTATTCAAATGCACACTTGTGAAGGCAGTTGGGAAACACTAAAAGGCACAATTGTCTAACAACAGGGATTCCTACACTGTATACATACATCACTGGTGGTACATGACTTTGATGTTCCACCAATTCACTTCACAACTTCTTTTTTTAAGATGGTGGTAGTCAAACCAATCAAGTTTGGGAGCTGCTGCTCTACAACATCTCTACAAAAAATGCAAAGCAATTCTTAGTTGAGTCAGATGCATAAGGCAGTGCTCAAACATCTGAAGCTAAGAAACCTGTATAGGAAAAAGTGGGAATGCAAACACTCAGGTCAATTATGGCTTTCAGAGAAGACAGCAGAAAACAATTAATGCTATCCAAGGAGTTAATGGAAATAAGGGCTCCTATAAATCAAGGGGGAAAGGCAGTAATGGAGAGAAAGTCATCCATTATTAAATGAAGAGGGCAATGCAATGCTGAACTCCTTTTTAAAGTCTGTCTTCAAAGAGAAAAAGTAAAAGTATAAAAAAAGATTGTAAAATAGCTATGGATGAGGAATAGGTGATTTTGAATTTACAAATCAGGATGTCTGGATAAAATTCACCCTAGGATGAAAAAGTATTAGTCAAGCAGCATACCAATCCATTAACACTTATTTCTAGATGGCAATGAAAAAGTGCCAAGTACCAAAAAACTGGTACCTATTGCCTCCTTTGCTTTTTGCCTACCTTCCTAAAACAAAAGGGGCTAACTTTTTTAAGTCACTGATTTACAGTGATAGTTGTTCTGTAATCCACTATCAGCAAGCAGGATGTTGCTAGAACACATTGTTTATTCTGACAGATTGGTCGTAAGTGAACACAGTCGATGTTATATTTGAATTTTAGCAAAAAGTCTCAGGGTCCCATGATGTCTCACTCAAAATTCATTCAAAAGTGCTGAGCTATGACCCTGTCAAATGTATTGAGAACTAGCTGAAAAACTAAATTAAATATAAATATTAAACAGCCATGTACTAGACTGGTGGTAGGGGATCATATTGTATGCTCACATGGGGCCATTGTTACGTCCCATTTTAATATCTGCAAATTGGAAGAGAGGGGATAAACAGCATAATGAAATTTGCAGAAGATAGCAAATTGGGAGGGGTTGTAAACAATGATGAATACAAAGAAATACCTATGGTTCTCACACAAACATCTATGAGCCTTCTTCCATTGGGAGGAGCAGAGAACATGTTCCCTAACCATAACCGCAAGGCCACTACCCTCTCCATATTCCTCTCTCTCCTAAAGACCCACTTCTGCCTTCACACCTGTAAGAAATAGGCCAGTTATGGCTGTGTGGGGAAACAAGGATATTCTACATCTATTGATTGCCACAAAGGTATAGGAGGATATACAGCTGTGGCTAGTTACCACTTAGGGTATGTGTACACTTTGAGCTAGGGGTGCGATTCCAAACTTGAGGAGACATAAATGCTCTCTTGATGAGGGCTAGCGTAAGTTAAAAATGGAACGTAGCTACAGCAGCACACGAAGCTAGCTGCCCCAAATGCATGCTCCTCAGAGATGCTAAGTACGTACTCAAGGCATCTAGCTCCTCCTACTTCTAGCCATGGCTACACTGTTTTTAGGATGCTGGCTCAATGAGAGCTAGTGTGAGTAAGTCTCCTTGAGCTAGGAATCACCCACCCCCCAGCGTGAAGTGTAGATATACCCTTAGACTATGTTACACCCACGCTCTTCATTTACCTTTTAGCTTGTAAGCGTTTCAAGGCAAGAAACCGGTACATTTTCTTGTGTTTGAAAAGTGCCTAACACATTGTGGGCACTGCCAAAACAAATTAAGAGAAATTCAGAGAAGAGCAACAAAATTGATAAGGGCTCTGAAGGAATGATTTAGGAGAACAACTCAAGAACTAAATACACATTCCCAGACAAAATCTTTAAGGTGCAGTTAAGATTGAGAGAATGTATTCAGTAATTTAAGGGACACTGTCAAGTTGAAAAGATCAAAAGTTAGTATGGGGACCATGTATCACAGTATCAGAGGCATGCATTAAACCATTTATAAAAAAAAAAAAACAACAACAACGTTCCGCCATAAGGAACGAGGAAATCATAGAATCATAGGACTGGAAGAATCTTGAGAGGTCATCTACTCCAGTCCCCTGCACTCATGGCAGGACTAAGTATTATCTACACCATCCCTGACGGGAGTTTGTCTGACCTGCTCTTAAAAATCTCCAATGATGGAAATTCCACAACCACTCTGGGCAATTTGTTCCCGTGCTTAACTATCCTGACAGTTAGGAAGTTTTTCCAACCTAAACTGCCCTTGCTGCAATTTAAGCCCAGAGAATAATTTTTCTCCCTCCTCCACGTAACAACCTTTTATGTACTTGAAAACTCATCATTTCCTCTCTCTGTCTTCTCCAAACTAAACAAATCCAGTTTTTTCAATCTTCCCTCATAGATCATGTTTTCTAGACCTTTCATCATTTTTGTTGCTCTTTTCTGGACCTCCTCCAATTTGTCCACATCTTTCCTGAAACGTGGCACCCAGAACTGGACACAATACTCCAGTTGAGGCCTAATCAGTGCAGAGTAGAGCGGAAGAATTACTTCTCATGTCTTACTTACAACACTCTTGCTAATACATCCCAGAATTATGTTTGGTTTTTTTCTTTGGCAACAGTGTTACACTGTTGACTCATGTTTAGCTTGTGATCCACTATGACCTCCAGATCCCTTTCTGCAGTACTCCTTCCTAGGCAGTCATTTACCATTTTGTATGTGCGCAACTGATGGTCCCTTCCTAAGTGGAGTACACTTACAAGCTAAATGTAAAGGGCCTTCTCCAAATTTCAGATGGAACAGAGATGAAATGAAGACATTGGTAGCCTCAGTTTCTATATAGTTGCATCTCAACACGTAAGATATCTACAGTCCCTTACTAAGGACGTCAAACTCCTTGGGATGAGTTTTTGATTCAAAGTTTCTTACAGAGTAGGTATGGAAGGAACAAAAAAAAAAAAAAAATAGGGAGACATGAAAAACTTAGTAACCAGGAGGCTGGTCAACTGGAAGGATTTTTGTTTGTTTGTTTTAAGTTAAAAGCAGTTTCAGGCCCTATATCTGCCCAAGTCCATTGGACAGTTTTTGCAGATTAAAAAAAAAAAAAATCTACACACACAATGGTTGTTTCTCTATCCCCCATCTTACTGAGACACACTCCAACAAGGGAAACTGACTGCATGGGGAAACAGTGCTGTCAAACGAACAAAGACTGAAAAAAAGTTGTTTTTTCCTCTACTGTCTCAGTTCTTACCTATAAAATCTTAACGATAAATCATAACAAGATTAGACAAAAAGTCTTCAGAGACATGATTTTTAAGGTGACAATATCCCTTTAAAATCTACACCCTAAAATTAAGTAATTTATTTGCACCTCCTTTTCTCTGCGGGTAACCTCCCTACCCCTTTCGGATATTTGTTCTTCCCTCTTCACAGGGCAAGCCTGTGCCTGATTTCACCAGATACTTTAATTCATTCTGCTGCTGGACGTGTTTGTACCAGAGCCTCCCTTTGCAGGATGGTACTATAAAGAAATTTCAAAACTATGTGGGAAGACATGACTTTAAACCACCAATGGTTTTAACTATTTTCCACAATGACCCCAACTTCTTCTCTTATTGAATGAACAATTGAGACTCTGCCAGCATGGACAGCTGTGCAAATTTAGAACCTACCTCTAAGAGTAGGAACTCAAAGCCAATGAAGAACTGAAATACCCAATCCTCTCTCATAGCTGCTTTGCAACAGCACGTGGCTGCTGAAGGACAAGATACTTTACTTCCACATCACCAGTGTAATGTGTAATGAGTAATGAGTGTGTAAGGCTGGGAGGCACCAGGTGGGTTCCGGGCCTCCAGGTACTTCACCCCAGCACCTGGAGGCCCAGAATCCCCCCGGTGCTTCCCAACCCCGACATCCCCGTTGCTGCCCCCCGTCCAGTGCCAGCCGGGGGCAGCGGGGCCAGACTCGGGAGGGGCACGGGCCATGCTGAGCCAGGCCGGGCTGAGCGCCTAGGCCTGGAGCCTACCTGCTGCAGGAGGGGCCTGGGCCTGGCTAGCCTGAGAGGGTGGGGCGAGGTCACGGCAGGGCCTGGCCTCAGGGAAGTAGCCCAAGCTGCTCGATCTCCTTCAGCTACTACTGCGGCAGCCGCTCCGAGGACCACATTGCATACTCATTACTCATTACACAGGTGATGTGGAAGTAAAGTATCTTGCCCTAATGTGTAATGAGTACCCTGTTCAGAACAAATCACTCTTATTCTTCAGGACAGACGTACAGTAAGCATCATTACAAGGAGAGAAAAGGAACTTATTCAATCCCAAAACCTATCATGATAAAATAACCTGTCCTACACTCATGTTTCACAACACCACTGACCAGGAATCATTTTGTAAGGCAAGTTGTTCAAGGACAATCAGCAATTTATGTTTAATTAAACTTGGGTTGTCCTAATTTTGGTAGCCCAGTAAGTTTTATTTATTGCTTTTAAATATTTAGTCCTGTTGCATGAACAGCATGTGTCAAAACAACAGCAACAAAAAACCAATCGTCACTCTGCTATTCCATGAAAGTCCTGAGTGGAGGAACTGATTGGTATATTCAGCCTGAAGATAAAAACTGTCCTCCTGCTTCTGTTTCCATCCAAGTGCCTTAGAATAACAGTTATACCACAGCCAGAAGAGTGAAAACAGAATTAACCCCATTCCTCCTGCCCTGTAGTGTAAGGAGGAGTGTGATGACCAGAGCTGGAGACAGAAAATGGAGCAAATAAGCAGGACAGGCAACTCCTCCATTTCTGATGCTGCTATTTAGCGGCGTTTCCAGGGGCCCTGAGGCAGGACCAGTGACCAGTCTCCGGTTTAACGTGGCAGTGGACATGCAGATCGGCAGCGTCTGACAAGCGGGAAGCCATTCAGTTTCACTCACGGTGACTCGGATTTTCTTTGTTTGGGGCTGCCGGACGATGGCATTTTCCGGGCCTGTGCCCAGGGCGGGCAAGCGGAGGGCGCCAGGCAGCCTGTTCTCCGGGGCAGCTGGAAGCCCAGTGCTGCAGCTGTCCTAGGGAGACTCCGTGCCGCGGGGCACCCAGAGACCAAGTTATCACCTCCCCGGATTCCAGCTCGGGGACCCCCTCCACCGTACCACCCCCTGCCCCGCTTCACCCCAGCACCTAGAGGCCCGGAACCCCCCCCCCGGTGCCTCCCAGCCCCGCTACCGCCCCCCTGTCCAGTGCCAGCCGGGGGCGGCGGGGCCGGACTCGGGAGGGGCACGGGACCTGCTCAGCCGGGCCGGGCCGGGCCGGGCCGAGCGCCTTGGCCTGGAGCCTACCTGCTGCAGGAGGGGCCCGGGCCTGGCTCGCCGCGTAGCCCGAGCGGGTGGGGCGAGGTCGCGGCGGGGCGGGGCTGGGGGGCCCGGGCGCGGGCGCGGGCGCGGCGGGGCCTGGCCTCGGGGAAGTAGCCCGAGCTGCTCGGTCTCCTTCAGCTACTATCGCCGCTGCACCAAGAACCTCGCCCAGGGCGGGTAGGAGAGCGCCAAGTAACCGAGCCAGGCCCTAGCAGCCGAGCCAAGAGCTGAAGCAGGCCCTAGCAGCCGAATCTAGAGCCGTGCCAGGCTCTACTAGCCGAGCGACGAGCGATTCTCCTGATTTATAAACAGGAAAACGCAAAGGAGCACCGGCTTGGGACAGGATAGAGAAATGGAGCTCAGAGATAAGGATGGGCAGAGGGCGAGGCCTAGCTGGCGGGTGGTGGTAGCCATTGGAGCGTGCTGCAAACTTAAGCCTGGGCCAGGGCCGAGACGCCAGGTTGTGTCAGAGGCTGTGCCTGCCTTGAGCCCTGCAGGAATCATTGCCAGTCCCCAGGGTCCAGTACCCAACATCCCAGATTGGCCACACGCCCTGGAGCCCATGCAAGGGAGTGGGGTGGCAAGGGGCCATAACCCACAGTATGTGGAGCCAGGTATTCAAAGTGCTGATGACATTCCGTGAGGCTCGGGAGGAACAAGCCCACCACTCTCTCCCTCGTCTCAGCTCGCAGATACAGTCAAGTATTTCACAGTAGCAGCCGTGTTAGTCTGTATTTGCAAAAAGAAAAGGAGTACTTGTGGCACCTTAGAGACTAACAAATTTATGTCTCCCATACATCAGTGGGACCACTCACATAAAGTTACACAGGTGCACAGGCCATTGCAGAATTGGGACCCTGGATTGTAAACTCCCTGGGACAGTGACTGTCTCCTTTGTCTGTCTGTATAATGCCTTGTACAATGGCAACCTGATCCTTGTCTAGATTTCCTACAAAATACTGTAATAAATCACACTATTTGTTTTGTTATTATTTCTGGCAGCGTGGTGGATCATTGTCTTGTGTGCCCATTGCACACTACATACATGTGCTTATTTACAACACATTTTTGCTGAATGGTCTGCATAAAGTATAATCATTAAAGCAATAACACAGATTAATAAGACCTATCCAACCTCCTATTATCTGTCTCCCCTCACAACCAATATTCAGATCCATCTAGCCTCCCTCTAAATCACCAAGCAATTCAGATCCAGCCAATCACTTTATTACCACACCCCAGAGGTTCAATTTTCCTTTCACCCCTTCTGACTATTCAGATTTACCAAACTTCCCCATTCCCAGTGATTCTGTTCAAACAAACATCTTAATAATTCTCCACCACACAGCAATTCAGATCCATGAAATTTCTCAGTAAACATCCCCACCACCAAAGCCACAGATCATATCCATCAAATCTCTCTATAACCTCCAATCATTTTTGTGGCTGCTGCTGCTGCTTGGGGCAACTTATCCAGCCATAATGTCTATAAAAAGTGTTATTGCTTGTATCTCTTGGAATTTTTCTTTCTTAATGACCTTCCAGGACAGGATCCTGTTCTTGGAATTTCTCACTTTCACTCTTTATCACTAAGGATATTGATCTATAAACAGGAATTTGGTTTCTTAAGAGTTTTGTTTTCTGCTGCCTTCTCCCCCACCTGTAGCCACCAGACTGATTTTTACCCAGATAATCTGGTTTTTGGCTTCTATGTCTGGGTGCTCTAACCTGCAGCTACAATCCCGAGAGTGGGTGACACTGTAATGGGTGTTATATCATCCAGGTAGAATCTCACAAACTAGATCATTGCAACTTCAGAAGCATCTGAGAATCAGGGTAAGACAAACTGTCCAAGGACACAAGTCTCCCAGAACATTCCTGTGGCTGAATAAAGCTCCCTTTGAGGTGGTGTTACTATAGAAATGGGATGGTATCCTTTTCTCTCAGCACTGAGAGGAACATAACTCCAAGATGAGTTCCATCAGGAACCTCGAGCTCCATGGATCTACTGGCAACTGATCTACCTTACATTCATAGATGTTAAGGCCAGGACAAACCATTACGATCATCTATTTTGAGGAGACAGTAACAACCTCACCCAGCAATTCCAGCATCAAGCCCATGACTTTAGTTTGACCTATAGCATATCTTTTAGAAAGATACCTAGTCTAGATTTAAAGACTTCAGGTGAAGGAGAATCTACCACATCTGTAGGTAAGCTGTTCTAATGGTGAATTACTTTCAACCAAAATATGTACCTCATTTTCAGTCTGACTTGATTGAGCTGCAGCTTTGTCATTGGCTCTCATTAGGCTTTTGTCCGTTAGATTACAGAATTATCATCAGAAATCTGCTCATATCTTCTCTTGGATAAACTAAATAAATAGAACTTCTTAAATCTCTCACTATCAGGCATATTTTCCAGACTTCCCTGTTTTACCCTGGTGGCGTAAAGACTGACATGGAAAGGAAAAAAAGTGATGAAAGAAATAGGCTAATAGAAAGAAACAGAAAGATTAAAATGCAGATAAAGACACTATAAGAGTTAATTAAAAATAAGGATTAATTCAACTAAGAAGAGAAGCAAAATAACTTTATTATTAATTATATATTATTTATTAAGCACTGACAATGTATTTTGTGCTCTATAAAACACAAATGTCAGCTCAGAAGAGGAGTCGTTCTATAGGACAAAAACAGAGAAGTCAACATGCATTGGGGAGCCCAGAGTAGAGGAGGCAATAATAGGGATTTTTTTTTAATCTTAACTCATCTGTGGAGGAATTGTGTCTGAAGAGGGACTTGAACACAGGAAGGAAAGTAGCTTGTCAAACTAGGCCGAGGAAGACTTTCCAAGTATATGGATCAGTTTGGAAAAGACTCAAAGACTAGAATAAGAGTAGAAGGTGAAGCAGGCATCAAGGCTAGCATCACCAGTAGAGTGGAGGAGAAGGGATGCAATCAGAGATTCTTTAAAGAAATATTTTTAAGAGAAAACTCAAAAAGCCAGTTAGCAATATGCTAAGGTAGAGAGATCCAGCATCTTGGAACTAGAGGGCAGCTCACCAGGACATGTCTCTGAATAGAAAGCAATGGTCTAATGGTTAAATATAAAAACTTTCCATTTTCCCTAGCCACAATGGGCATTGGCATTGACTTCGACTTCCATAGCCTCAAACTCGGATCCATCAAAGTGGATTGTAGCTGCAGGCAACAAACCCAGTTCAGAATACATTCCAAAAAATGCATCCCCCACAATTTCACTATGGTCTCAGCAGGGGCTGCTGTAAAGACCTGTATCACAGACATGTCATAAGAGTTAGAGAATATGTTTGAGGACCCTCATCTCCTTATTAAATAACAATTTGTCACACCTGAACATGTCTGAGACTCATCTGGCTGTAGCCTCTCCCATTCCTAATCAGTTCTTACCTTATTTGGATTATATTGGCATATATTAGCAAAACTGATAAGATACTATTGTGATGGGAGACAGACATCCATAATCATAACAGCACCTTCCTCCTATTGTTACTGTATTACAATTATTTTTAGGCTAAGAATATTTTACAAGCAATTACAAGAAAACAGTTACTTTGATTCTCTTGTTAGGAAAGTTCAGGCATCTGCATAGTAGAAAAAGGAGAGTTCTCTGCACAAACTGAGCAACCGGAGTTCTGAAGCCAGACTTTATCAGAAAAGAAAAAGGAAAAAACAAAATATGTGGGCCAGATAATTATATACATTAGATAATTGTAAAGTTTTAACAGTTCTAATGAAGGGCTCTGGTGCGTCTTGTTTTATCCCTGCTAAAGCACACTATTTATCATGTCCATGATAATAAATATTGACAGTCAATGCAAAGTGGCAGGCATATTCTGGCAATGTCTAATTCCAGGCAATAATCAGCACCAAGCAGTCAGTTTCCTCTACTTTCCCATCTTCAAAGCTGCAGATCACAATCTAGTCTCATTTCGCCTACAACTAAGAATTCTGAGATCTGACATGACAGATGGCTATGCTACCATTATAAGTGTCAAAATCTTTGCAGGAGTCACCAAATTCCATTAGAACATTCCATAAATGAAACTGAAGTTGTGACCTTGCTAAAAGATAGAACCTCTCCCAGAAATAAGCTTCCCAAGACTGTGGTCACACTGGTGTTCAACAAAACTCGTGGAAAAGAATTTACACTTACATTAATCTGATGGAAAGAAAGAACCCTGCTGGGACACTTGAAACTTTAACAGCTTTTAAAAAAATATCATGTGCCCATGAAAGTCCTATAAATTGAAGTCCTCTGTTTATCTACAAGACATATACTTCATGGATAATGAAGAGTAATCTTCCCATCCCATGCCTCAATCCTGATTTACACAGACCACCTCTTGCGGTGAAAGGAAGTACAATTTATGTGGCCCCATCGATCTCTGCTAGGACAAACAACAAGGGGGCCTTGCCATAGACAACTGTGATAATGCTAGTGTCTGTCCAGTGGGAACAAGACTTAGACACACCAAGTAGCTGATGCAGCCAGTTATGGCCTAACTTCTCCCTTTCGCCCACTCGGGCACCTGCAAACACCTTCATGTGCCCTTAAAAAATCTGGGGCCAATGGGTTTTGTTAATACAAATTTTAGCACTTGTGTGTGTGCTGGTGTCAGAATAATGAAAAGATGTGCACAAGCATTTAGCAAGGATATTTAGCAAGTGTTTACATCTGTAAATTGCAGACACATGTAAGTGCATATGTACTTTTGCATATGCACAAGCAGAGGCTGGGTAGGTGCCCAACTGGAAATTTACCGTAAAAGGGTTTGAAAGAAATGTTTGAAACTGATTTATGATGGATGCTACAGGCTACTGTAATACTCACAAAGTGACAGATTTGTAATTCTTGTGTTATTTTTTATAATATTTACAGACTTTTCAAAAATGTCAGAAGATTGGAGGTGATTTTATTGGGAAACGATCCCACATTATTGTCCCTGCCTAACTATCCTCTAGACAAGGTGGGGTCTGCACACATTAGGTATTGAGAATTCAGGGCTCAGAACAACATTTACAAAGGAATCAAGAGTCTGGCAAATATAAAATATCCCCTAAAACAGAGTGAATTTGTTACAAGTGTTTCCCTTTCTTCCCCAGTTCCCATGCCTATCTTATTTTTTCTCTTTACTAACTTAAAGAAAGCGAGAGTGTATTTGCTCCCATATTTTCCTCAGGTACATCTGTACAGATCTCCATCCCTCGCTTTATTAGCTAAAATGAGAAAGCAAAAGCTCGCGGCGGATTCGACAGGCTTCAGAGTCCAGTGATTCCATTTGCTCGTATTCTTCCTCTGGTTGCTCCATCTGTCCTGTTGCTGGGGAAGACCACACATCTAGCCCATGTTCAAGAGAGATGTTATGGAGCACACAGCAGGCCAGAATGATGTGGCTAGACTTCTCTGGAGAATACTGCAGGGTGCCTTTGGATCCATCCAGGCAACGGAACCGGGATCGAATGGTCCTGAATGTCTGCTCAATGACACTGTGAGTGGCAGAATGTGCCATGTTATAACGGTACTCTGCGGTGGTCTCAGGGATATGCAGAGGGGTCATCAGCCATGTGCGGAGAAAAAAGGAGCTGTCACCTATCAAAGGAAAAAATGAGAGAGCTCACAAACCAGTAGCAACAGCAAAGATTTCTGCTCTTTATCCTCAACACGGGGAGACTAAATTTGGGCATCTGTTTGTAGCCAGTTTCCTTACACCATAGGTACAGACTGACTTCATTGACTATCAACACAGAGTATGGGAGAATCAGGTAAGAGTGACAAGTATTTAATTAGGTTTGCAAATGAGATCAAAAAGGAGAAAAACAAGATATTCCATTTAACAAGACAAAATTCTGTAAAAATGTGGGAAGGGAGTTTTAGGAGAGTCCAATTAATACACATAGGCAATGAAATTCAGACATTTGGACCAGACCCAAGTGTAGAATACAGGGTTTGTGCAATTCAATCTAGAAAAAAACAGGGTAATGAGGACAAGAGTGGATGTATACAACCTCACTAATCATACTGTATGAAACTCAGAGCAGGAAATCACTGCTCTTCCAGTCCTATGTGAGCCAAGAAGAGCCTACCTTGACTCTCAGATCCCAGGATGAGTTTGCATGACTGCAGTTAGAAAAAGTATTTTCACTTGTAAACTGTCAGCTGGTTTGGAGTCAGAGAGGTGATAACAATGGAACCCCATGGCGGGCATTTTTACAAAGTTACTGTCTGAGTAGAACCACATTTTAAACCGGTTTCAGAGTAGCAGCCGTGTTAGTCTGTATTCGCAAAAAAGAAAAGGAGTACTTGTGGCACTTTAGAGACTAACAAATTTATTTGAGCATAAGCTTTCGTGAGCTACAGCTCACTTCATCGGATGCATTCCATTTTAAACCCTTTCTCACATACATTTTCCATGGAATATGATCCTAAATCACTTTTATCTGGCATTTACATTTTGGCAGATGTGCATTTATATAGATTTTGTAAGATAAGTTATAAATAATTAATGTCTTATTTGCCAGTGGGACCAAGAATGACTTGTATGAAACCTATTTGGTTGTTTGTATTAAAAAAGCAAATATGTCAGGCATTTTCACATCAGCAGTCTGTTTTGCTGCCTTTGAGTCAATCAAAAAGCAGCCAAAGTGCAACAGACTCTTAGAGGAGACAATAACTGGAATTAACTTACCAAGTAGCCAGCCACCTTTGTGCAATCCAGCTTCAAATTGGCTATTAAGAGCTGCCTGCTGCAGCACAGTGCCGTCCTGCAGGCTGCCTGGCCAGTGTGTCTCTGCACTCAGCAGTGCTCCTCTAGCATTACACACCATTAGGCAGTTTAAAGAATGAAGACCCTTTCGATTCACATAGGATAGGTCCTCAGCATTGGGTGCTTTGATTGTCACATGGGTGCAGTCAATCACCCCTAGCACTTCAGGCATCCCTGCCAGCCCATAGAAGTCATCCTTCAGACTCTGCACAGAGGCTTCATCCTCTGGAAAATGAATAAATTGTGAGGCTCTCTCCACCAGTGCTTCAGTGACATTGGCAACACAACGGCTCATGGAGGCCTGGCTGATGCCAATGGCATCCCCCATGCGAGTCTGGAAGGAGCCAGAAGTGTAAAAACCTAATGCAGCAAGAATCTGTGTCTCTGGACTGATGGCTCTGGACCGCTGTGTAGGGCGAGAGAGGCTGGCTCCCAGCAAATCCACTAGATAGTAAATGAATTGTCGGGGGAAGCCATATGTGGACACCAAGTACTCATCGGTAACATCCTCCAGCTTGAAGCGATCTAGCGTCCGGTGTCCTCGGCCATAGAGCAAGAGGTCACAATCAAGAATCGCTATAGGAACAGCCATAGCCAAAGCCTGGGTGAGTTCTTGGAGCAGTTCTTGTTGCAGATCTTTTCCCAGTGCTGTCACCTGCATTGAAGTGAATTGAACGGAGACTCAGAACTCAGTTTAAGAAGTTCAGCCTTTCAGCCCTATTGCCAGCTTCATTCTGCCCAGGTTACGTAACAGCAGAGTAAGAAACACACACCTCAGAGAAATTAGTAAAGATAATCTCTCTGTTTTTAAAGAGTAAAAATTGTTGTTGTTTTTTTTTAATGTTGGGATCAATTTTAGTGGCAGATGAAAGATGCCCAGGAAATTGAAACAGTCAGTCCACAGTATGTGCGCAACAGCAGTGTGAGCTTCCCTACAGACCCATCAGTGTCTCAACCCTTAACAGAAAGGACTATCTGCAGGAATCAGAAGGGAGTTCAATCTCTTTCAGTCTTCTGCTGCAAATGCCAAAAACGGGGCTAGAAGTGGCAGTAGTTTCTGTCAAATTCTTAGTGGAAAGTTGTTAAAATCACAATGAACTAATCTCAATACATAGTACAATTTTCAGTCACTACTAGGTAGGCCATATTCAAGCTAGCAATCTGAAACTACATAATCCACAGGCAACTACCTTATTACTGCTCTGTCACTGAACTAGTTAAGCAAGTTGGATGAGTTTGCTGCTTCTTTCTGAGCTAGTTCACTTGTGCATAACCTAAACTGGTTGTATCAGGCATGCAGTTTATGTGGATTATTATAACAACAAAATCCAAGAGCTGCTATCACCAGAAACTTGGGAGAAATAAAGCCTGCCTTTCAAATTCAAAGTCACAAGTCTCAGAGTGTGTTCCTATGGGTGTGTGTGTGGGAGTCCCCTTTGACTATGCCAGATCACATAGGAAGCTACAGTGGAAACATTAAATACTAGCTAAATTCAAATAGATTTATGTATATGACACATGGGCAGCAAGATGAACTTCACTGTTGGATAGCACAAGGATTTCCAAAGAGACCAATGGCAAATGTAGTTGATATTCTATCATATATACCCAGGGCTTTAAAACATACCCACTAGCCAGAGACCAACATGAAAGTTAAAGGTCCTCTGGAAGTGCTGAGGCAGACCCTGATGAGAAACCCAGTGGACTTACTGCATGCAAAAGCAGCAGAAGCAACAGAAAGAGTCCATCCTCCACTGCTGATGGAGAGGGGAAAGGAGAAAACTATCTCCTGTCCTTTGCCCCATCTTGGAACATGGGAATTACCAGACGCACTCAGACCAATAGTCCATCTAGTCTGCTATCCTATCTGGCCAGTTTCAGATGGTTTCAGAGAACTCTGTTAAGACTCCCATAATGGGAGAACTAAACACTACCGTACCCACAAAGGAAGTTTCTTCCAGGCTTTAGTCAGTTAGCGATTGCTTTAATGTCCTGAAGCATGAATTCATTTTTACTTTACCTGATGTGTTCTCAATATGGATATGAATACACAAATTAATTGTGAAACAGCTAAGGCTCCTTCCTTTGGGTGGGAGGAGGAAGTAAGCTGATTCCACTCAGGGCTCAACTATAATAATATCCATGTTAGTGTAAAACATGACTCTGTCTTTTAGTGTAGCTGGAACCTAATTTATTTTAACCATGTCTCGAAAACATGCTACAGTTTAACTCTGTCCAAGAGCATGACACAGTTCAGTGCCATGGATAGGGTCCATTTATGTTAGAAGACAAAACTGTGGTTTTAACAGTTGGGAACTAATGTGTTAGAACCAGGTCCGCTGATATGGATGCTGTTGTGGTGTAATTAATCCCTCTAGCAGCTGCCTCCAGAGGCCCCCTCATGTTACCAGGGCATGGGTGGATGGATAAAATACAGAGGGCCGGGGAATGAGGGGATGGATGGGAGGGGAGGGGCAGAGACAAGGGATAAGATGGGGAGGGGAAGAGTAGATGAAGAGGGCAGGGAGAGGGCGGGGGGGGTAGATGGGGAGGGCTGGACAGAGGGCCGGGGGGAGGTGGAGAGGACAGGGAGAGGGCCGGGGATGAGGAGGGCAGGGAAAGGGCGATGGGATGAGGGGGGAGATGGGAAGGGAGGGGGCCGAGGGATGAGGGGGGAGATGGGGAGGGGAGAGCCGGAGGGGGGGTGGGGGAGACGGGGAGGGCAGGGAGGGGGCAGGGGATGAGGGGGGAGGTGGAGAGGGCCGGGGATGAGGAGGGCAGGGAAAGGGCGATGGGATGAGGGGGGAGATGGGAAGGGAGGGGGCCGAGGGATGAGGGGGGAGATGGGGAGGGGAGAGCCGGAGGGGGGGTGGGGGAGACGGGGAGAGCAGGGAGGGGGCAGGGGATGAGGGGGGAGGTGGAGAGGGCGATGGGATGAGGGGGGAGATGGGAAGGGAGGGGGCCGAGGGATGAGGGGGGAGATGGGGAGGGGAGAGCCGGAGGGGGGGTGGGGGAGACGGGGGGCAGGGAGGGGCAGGGGGGGGAGCAGGGAGGGGCAGGGATGAGGGGGGAGGTGGAGAGGGCGATGGGATGAGGGGGGAGATGGGAAGGGAGGGGGCCGAGGGATGAGGGGGGAGATGGGGAGGGGAGAGCCGGAGGGGGGGTGGGGGAGACGGGGAGGGCAGGGAGGGGGCAGGGGATGAGGGGGGAGGTGGAGAGGGCCAGGGATGAGGAGGGCAGGGAAAGGGCGATGGGATGAGGGGGGAGATGGGAAGGGAGGGGGCCGAGGGATGAGGGGGGAGATGGGGAGGGGAGAGCCGGAGGGGGGGTGGGGGAGACGGGGAGAGCAGGGAGGGGGCAGGGGATGAGGGGGGAGGTGGAGAGGGCGATGGGATGAGGGGGGAGATGGGAAGGGAGGGGGCCGAGGGATGAGGGGGGAGATGGGGAGGGGAGAGCCGGAGGGGGGGTGGGGGAGACGGGGAGGGCAGGGAGGGGGCAGGGGATGAGGGGGGAGATGGGAAGGGAGGGGGCCGAGGGATGAGGGGGGAGATGGGGAGGGGAGAGCCGGAGGGGGGGTGGGGGAGACGGGGGGGTAGATGGGAGCCGGAGGGGGGGAGGGGACTATTAGTGGGGGAAGGGCCCTCCTCAGCTGGGCTAAGGATAGGGGGCGAACCTCCCCAAGCTCTGCCACCCTCCCCTGGCCCGGCCCGGCATTTACTCTGTCAGGCGCGCGGAGCCAGTGCCCGGATCCTCTCCCGCGAGTCCCGCCGCCCCGCACAGCGAGGAGGCTGCCCGTTCCCAGCCGCAGATTCCCCACGAAACCTGGCTCCCCTCACTCCTGGGCTGGAGCCTCCCAGGCCGCGCCCCCCTCACCTACCAGCACCGGCCGCAGCGCCCCGGCCCAGCCGGGAGCGGGGAGGGGCCGTCCCGGCGTCGTGCGGAAAGTGCCGCGGCGGATGCGCAGGCTGCGCCCCTCCCCCGGCCGGAGCAGATGAAAACAAACAGCGGCGGCGGCGGCGGCGGCTGCGGCGAGGGGTCCTAGGAGACCCGGACACGCTCCCACCCCGGAGCGCGGACACCGGGGACTCCCGGCCCGGACAGTGGGGTCTCAGGGCACTGAGATTCCCCCAGAGCCTTGGGCGTGTAGAGCCCCGCAGCAGGGCCTCGACTTCCCTGGGCACGGCTGGGCCCGAGAGCCGGGGACCCCTCGCTGGGCGGGTATCGGCCCACAGGCACCAGCGCTCCCCGGCCTAAAAGGCTGAGGCTGGGACCAAGAGCCCCCAGACTGAGCCCCTCCCCGGGCCGGGGACCGAGGCTGACTCTGCTCGCTGGCAGTGAGAGCGCCCGCGGTGAGGGGGCCCTGGGCACAGGCGCTCTGCAGTGAGATCGGGACGGAGACTTCTGTACCTAGAGCTGGACCCTGAAGAGAGACCTTGGGCCGGGCATCGAGACCGGGACCAAACCCTACCAGCTCTGGCCGGGAAGAGAAGACATCCCAGAAGATTCCACTGGCTAAGAACTGAGGAGATCCTGAAACTGAGACACCACCTAGCCCCCTGGCCCAACAAGAAGACTAGTGAAGATCCCTGAGGTCCAGATGGGTTTGGTCATGCAGAGAGACTAGGCTCAGCCAGCCCCGGTCCCCCGGCATGAGACCCAGAGCAATCACCTCTGCCTCCTCCCTGCAGGTATGGTGCAAATGGAGGAAAGTACAAATGGTAGACCCTGTGGCCCACGCTCCCGCTGCACCCAGTCTGTGTGGCATTTCTGACTGGAGGGTCTGTCCTCAGCTTGGCATTCCATGTACTGCAGCCGATGGGAGGGATCATGGTGTAGGACCTCAGACTAACTCTTGGATGGAGGGAGAACAAGATCTCCTTCAGCTCATGAAGATTTTGATTCAGAATTTTCTTTATTACATAGTGTTACAAGTGAATCTTTGGGTGTTTAAAATAATTTTACAGATGCATCTTTATGTACTTACAATTTAAAGTGATGAAAAGACTTCAGAGCATAAAGACTTTAGCATAAAGCCCTAACTGATTGATTAAAATCAATAGTCTAGCCTTCAGACCGCACCACTCTAGTTGCGGTATGGGATAGTACTTCCATTCTTAAATCTCTTTTCAGTTGCTTATTAACGTACTTAAAATGTGTGGTGGTTGGGGTGAAACTTGCGCTCCAGAAATGATGTTTTTGGTAAGTTTGTTAACTCAGTGGTAGCTGAACTGATTTATCTAAAGGTGGAGAAACTGTCAGATGCTTTTTGTTTACTAGAATGGTTAACTTGCCAGAGTCTGAATGTTGACAGTGCAATCAAAGAGCCCCCTTAGCAGTGTGATCATCAGTCAGGTGATATGGGCCAGCTGAGGAAGTTTAATTCGGTGTAGACATATGCTCAGAGGTCTGGGAGATCAAGTTTTTGGGCCAGGTTTATATAACTAAGAGTTCAGGGCTCCCTTTCGGCAGTGATAACCCTTCTTGCAGGGCTCCCTTTCGGCAGTGATAACCCTTCTTGCCTCTTCTGTGTGCCTTTAAGATGTCAACTAGTCGCATAGTATAACAAACTTGAATAGTGGTATTGCAAGTGTAAATGCTGGAGAGCCAAACTGAGTTCCAGTTGTAGGGCAGTGCTGGCTAAGAGTGCAAGAGTTTGTAAAGAGGCCTACTTATCTTACCCATTCAGATATAGTAATTCTCGTTATACACCAGGCTTTAAAACTCCTTTTCTGTCTACTTTCTTTACATGAGCCTCAACCATAAATGAGGCTTTAGTCTGCAAAATGTGACCCATGCAGTTCAACAGTGCTGCCTGTGGTCACCCCTTCTACATTAACGTGCAGCCACCTTACACACAGACTACAGGTATCAGCATGCAACCAGGTTGCTCAAATCAAAATATAGCATAGTATGCTGGGACTTACTGTATAGTTTCCGTGGGAAAGCTGCTGCAATCTGTTCCATTACAAACATTGGGTGCAGCAATCAGGCTCTTGTCAGGTTGCCAGCATAATCCTTGGTCGAATGGAGTTTAGACAACTCTGACATATATATGAAAAAGTGTTTAGATGCCAAACTAGTGGGTAGGTCCTAATATTGTTTTAACTCTACCCTTCTCGTTAGTGCCCTCATAAGAAAGGGCACAGCTTTAGCTAGAGAAGCAGGACGTAGAGTTTGTCCTTTGAACACCTGCTTTTGACATCCATTGTTTGGAGTCAAGGAGAAAGACTTGAATTACCACAACTGCATGAACATAGATATTGCAAGGAGGGGCAGACAAGCTAATCACAGGTAAAAGCATATGATATAAACACTAGTTATATAATTGCTGCACATGTTGGGTTAAAAGACAATAAGGGCAGGTCTACGCTTAACATGCTGCATTGGTGCAGCTGGACCGATCCAGCGCTCAAGTGAAGACACTTCTATGCTGACAGCAGAGCTTTTCCTGTCAATGTAGTTAATCCACCTCTGCGAGAAGCTATGCCCCTGACATCGCTGTCTACACCGGGGGTTAGATCGTTACAACTACATCGCTCAGGGGATGTGGATTTTTCACACCCCTGAGCGATGTAGTTACACTGATATAAGTCTATAGTGTAGTCCTGGCCTAAGTTACTTGATTGGCAGGGACTACCTGGCTTTGGGGATTTGTAATTGAATCTGGAACCTTTCACTTGTAGGTCTCAGGTTCAAGTGTGGCTCAGATCAGTAGTGACCAAAAGGTACTACTATCTGTTGGCTGTTCAGTAGCCTGAGTGAAATTAATTGGTGGTCTCACTCCTAGCACAATAGCTAACCCTATAGCAAAACCTATCATAATAGGCACTTAACTGGGAGGCTTTGTGGGCATTTGAACTAAAGGGGTCAAGAACTGAAAGGGCGCGGTGGAGCCAACCTTCCATTCCACTTTTAGAGGGGTTCCCTTCAGGTCCAGTTAGGCATTTGATGGTAGCCAGTGTGAGGAAGCAAGGCAACTTCTGTGACTAAACAGATGACTTCTGTCTCTAGAGCTTTCTCTCTGGCACACTTTACCAGCAGGGAAATTCATTTTAGAAATGGAACAGAGTTATTCATCTTTGTATAACAAAGCCTCAGCAGGCATGAGCTAATGGTCAGGTGTTCCCATACATACGTGGAGATATGCTAATCATCAAATGACATGCTTTAGACTTGCAAGACCCAAGTTCTGGGATCATAGTTTCCCCTGAAGTTACAGTCACCTAACATGGAGCATTGTCCTGTGCTCCTTGCTCCACTTTTGGTGCTGGTGACATCAACTGTTGCCAAGAGAACAGGATCCTGCACTCAGTACTTAGCAAGTAAGTAAAGAAGGAATGGCTTTTCAAGTGTCTTGTGAGTGACACACACACATTGTGAATAACCTGGAATCTTACCTAGGATTCTTTCTGTGAGGTTTACTGCTTATTATTAAGGTAGATGAAAAGGGGCATCTGCTGGAGCAAGAGGCTATAGTGAATTTGATAGTATCCTTTGACACTAATAACTGCAAAATAGTAAAAACAAGGAAGTGCTTTATTTACATGGTGTTATGAAGGCATATGGCAGTTTTTATTACTAGAGCCCCTTACAGTAATCCCTCAGGCAGGATGAACTAAAAAGTAAGAGGTCAAGGGAGCTGAATTAGATTAGATGTGGGGAGCTAGATAGACATAAGTTATTGTTGTGTGGAACAGAATGAAAATGTGTGAAATCTACAAAGACCATTTCAGAAAATGTGAAATTGGATGGGAGCTAATTTAAGTTTAACTATCAGTGCTGGTGGGGCGGGGGACAGTTTAATTAATGCTGAAATATCTCTCTATTTAAACCTAGTAAATCAAAGTATTTGCTGTGGAGCATAATCTAAGTGCAGGTTGCACAAATGAGTTTGTTTTAAAGACGTTTGATATTGGAAAAATAAAGTGAAGAGTTTGCAGGAAAGTTTAGAGCACAGTTAGACTTTATATCTGAAAATCTGAATATTTTAAGAGGCTCCAATTCAACCAGCTCTGAGCCATGAATCCCTGGCTCTGTAGGTCAGTGGAGCTGCTGATTCACTACTAAGAAAAATTCAGAGACCTGCTTTCCTCTTTCAGTTAATAGAGTACTGAAAAGAAGTTGGGTGACAAAATATGATCACACATTCATGGATACCATACTTGCATACAATATAGATGCTGTGTTGCTGGGACTTACAGCTTTGTTTACAGAAAGTTTTACCAGCTATATTGTTCTAGTTATACTGGCATATATCCTGTGTGGACTTTTATTCCAGTAAAAGGGTGGGTGGGTTGGTTGGTTTGTTTGTTTTCCCCCAGTTTAGCTTAAAACACTTCCCAAGCTAAACCAAAAAGACCCTCTTCTACTAGAATAAGAGTGTTTACACAAGCAGAATAATCATATCTGTTTAGGTTCTCTCTCAGTGTAGGCATGGCCTGACTCTCTATACTGTAGTGGCTAAATTTTTAGGATGATCACACAGTGTTACTCTCGTTGGCAGCTGGGTTTAGCAGGTTCCATATATAACTGTCAGTTCTGTCCTTTCACAGGTAACAATGACACTACACCTCAACCCAAACTGGGCAAAGGAATTGTCCTCTATTTTGCTCTTAACCATTCTCAGAAGATGGTATTTGAGACTGAGTCTCAGGTTAAGAAAACAACAGAATAAACAGATGAAAATTGAATGTTAAAACACCCATATAATATAGAGGGGCTGGTAGTGATTCCTGTGTTAGGTTACGCAGCACTTTCTATTACGAAGGATTATTGGGACCTTTTTCTAGAAGCTCATTGTTTCCAGTAGATCTTTGATATTTGGCTACACGAGTGCCTTTATCCCATGAGATTCTATTCAGATTTAGCTGAGCTATAAATTATTAAAAATTGCCACTTCCTTTCTCTCACTTGTGTTCTTTAGGAACATTTTGCATGTTAAAAATCATAACATGTTCTGAGGCCAGGGTCGCACTGCTGTTGTAGCAATAGTGCACACTGCATCAAGAATGATACACCTGTTCTAGTGTCAGAAGGTTCCCTCTCTCCCCAGTAGGGGTTCTTTATTATGAGAGCGATCAAACAGGGGTACTTCCCACCTCAAAAGTATTTCACAAGAGCCTTCAAGACCAATCTGTCTACTTTCTCTTGGTTATTTATAAAAGTGCTTCTCATCTTAATAATCTGAGTGTCACCATCCTTCTTGCTGAACAAAGACTTCCTACTCAAAGCCAATTTACACTGCTCTTTAATTGGCCAGAGAGGTCACTCTTGAGTTATGCTGAGCATTCCTGTTCCCTCCCCCAGGGCCTTTTTGTGATGTTTCTGAAGCACTCCCAGTTCCTACTAGAACAAGAGAGCTCTGCAAATGAAGACAGGGCTTTGGTAATCACTGATTTCAGAATCAATCTCGCGTCTAGGGGCCAGAAAGGATTTGGCTCAGATGCCAGTTTTCCTTTCACATCCTCTCTTGCACTACAGGGACTGGGTCCCAAGCCCAGCCTGATTGGGTCAGGGGAATGGAGTCTAGTTCTTCTGGTAGTGGAGTTAGGTCACTTCTCTTTAATTAATGCTAACTGATTTGCACCAGTTATTTTCATATTAGCTCATTAAATATTATAAGAGCAGTGCCAGGCTCGAGGGGCAATATGAATACAAATCTGACCTTCCTTTTCCTCTCTGATCATTCGGTAGACACTCTACACTGCAGAGTAAGGTCTGTAGCTGTACAGCAGTAGGCATACCCATGCTAGCTTTAATCTAGTTCACACAGGTAACAGTGAAGACGTGGCATGGGCTTCAGTGTGGGCTAGTGCCAGAGTACAAGACCGCTGGGGACCCTGGATACATACTCAAGTTGCTAGCCCACACGGGGGTCCATGCCACAATGTCTTCAATGCTAATATTGCATATTCTAGATGGTTTTAAGTTTGACACGTATGCCTACCCACATACAACTACACCTTAAATTGCAAGGTAGGCTTATATTAAGTCAGTGCTGACCTGCTACCCCAACATGGGGCAGTGTAGTACTGTACTGCTGGAGTGGTCTCTTTTCAATTGGTGTTTGCAGAGCACTAAAATACATGCTTACTATCATTATTCAGTTGAGATGTAAGACGAAGATTCTGGCCACTTTTGGTCATTAAGATCATACAGCACTTCCTGTGTGAGCAGGATGGTTATCCTCTGTGCCCTAATCAAACTTATATTTGTGTTATGACATTCTTTCCCCCCAGGTAGTTTCAATCAGATGATAATCTTCTGGTGCTACATTTTTTTTGTGCAGTGTCGCTGTGTGCTCTGAAACTACCCATGCTTCCCACCCCAGGGGTGGCTGCATTTCAGTGATTACCAAGGTGGTCCATAAATATTATTTGTATGATAAGCTCTTTCTGGATAATAGGAGCTTCAGAAATGCAAGGATATATTACAGCAGTCATACTTGGCACTTTTTCAGAGTTCTAAGCCCAAAGAAGTTTTTAAACCTCTTCCTCTCTGGTGTGGCATTTGTACAGCCCATCACACAAGGAAACTTGGGATTTGTGGAGTTCTCACATCTACTTGGTAAAATATATCCTACAGTTAGTTGTAGCTAAACCTGCAATCTAGAGAACATTACTAATAACACGATGGAAGCCATGATCAGTGTCAGCCTAAGCAAGGGGCTAGTAGTGTAGCCAGACTCCATTTCTCCAGAGGCAGAGCTACTATTGCGTATTATGTATGACTTCAGTACCTGCTAATAATGGAGCAGAGACATTTGCGGCTCCAGGATCCTAGTACCAAAAGGCGTGGTTTGTTATCTCAGTGCTATGAATTTCAACAGCTTAAGTGGCCTGTGATCTGAAATCTAGACTATCACAATTGATCACCTCCTATATAGGACCAGGAATACTTTCTTCAGTAATCTGACTGAAAAATCAAAAAGGGCTTGTAACTGTTCTAGTTTTAACCCTTCTTTGCATTCCTTTTCTTCCTAGTCCTCTTTATATTGACCCCATCTGTTAGTCACATGATTTTAACCCCCTCCCCCCCACAAGTCCTGTATGTTAGACCTCTGGCAGGCAGTGGCCTTTGATGCTTATGAGTTCTTATGGTGGTCTCTAATAGCCTGTGAAGGTGAATACTTATCGCCAATGCAGCTTGGTGGTTGGGTGGGGGTGTGGCAGGTTGAGTTCTTCCCAGGTATTCCTCTTTTTCCACTGCTGCTCCACCCAGTGATGGTCTAGCCTTTCAGACACTCAGCCCTCCGGCTGAGTCAGTCTTTCAAGTCTACCCCTTTCAGAGTGTATACATAAAGATCCCAGTAATTGGGAGGCTTTCAGGATCAAGTGAGAGATTCAGGCCTTCCTCCTTGAGTCAGGGTCCTATAGGAGGGTCTGGACTATCTTCAGGATCTTCCCTCAGCTAGGTTCCCCATCAAAGAATAGACTTCTGCAGTTGTCCCTCTCTAGGGATTTGTGGGGGAGCCCACCCCCACCACCAGCTTCCAATCCAAGGCCCAAGGGTGGGCAGCTAAGTGCTGCATCCTGAGGTGCAATACAACTGCCTCCCTGGGTCACTTCATACCTCCCCTCTCTTCCCACAGAGTAAAGATAAAATTTCAGACCTTCAGAATCTCCCATCCCCTCTTTGCAGGCTTGGTCAGGCTATCATAGCTAGGCTTCAGGCAGCAAGAGCACCTGTGGTGCTGCTTCCCAAGACCACAGAATGTGGATCAGCTCACTTCTATCTGCTTGACAGTGAGCTACTCTACTTCCCTTTTTAAGCTCCTCCTCCTGCTTGGGCAAACTTTGCAAGAGCAGTGGGGTGCGGCCACCTGTGGGGTGGGGCCACCAGCTGCTCCATAACCCCTTCCTCTCATGTGGCCCAAAGTTTTGAAGCAGCTGCTCCAAATCCCAAGATCAAAGTAGAAGGGTGTGTGAAAGTTTTATTTCCATGTTTGTTATGTGTTTCAGATTTTCATGTGCAATGGACACCGATCTCAACTCCCAGGACAGGAAGGACCTGGACAAGTTCATCAAATTTTTTGCTCTGAAGGTAATTTCCATGTCTTGTTATTGGGACACTGATAGGAATCCTCTCCTCTGAATTCACCTTCATTTATATTGAAGTTAAACCACAACTCCCCATGGATAGAATTATAGGCTTGTATATCTGTTAATAACCAAACTGAGAAGAATTGAAGGTAAATGTAGATAGAAGATTTCTGTTTTACACATTTATTTTTCCAGAAAAGGGCTGTTTTTTCAGAAAATTGTTCTGCCGTAAAGCCTAATTGAGGGTCCCAAATACCCTTGTTAGCTTTGTGCCACTTGCCCCTGTGAAATTGACTAGGTGTGACTTCATCAAGCAGCCTGGACAAGTTTAAGTCTCTGTTCGCTTAAGTCGTATTTCCTGCTGAGTCCTGATCCTCTCTCTGTCCATCTAGGTTCTTATATAGTACTTAAAATTATAATAGCAAAATACTTTGTTACACATTCACAGATAACTAAAAAGTGAAACTCCTAACTCTAAGTAGTTCCCTGTCCTGATTAGGTAGGTACTGCAGTGATAGATGAGTTATAAATGCATCATCTGATAGACCCAGGTTACCTCTTTATGTATGTCCAGCTCCAGGGTGAAGTTCCATAGTTTTTGGTAGAATTGGTTCAAATGCTGTGACCACTGATTATGAAATGGCTTCAGTGATTCCTTATTATTGCTACAGGGACATGGTCAACTTAAAAGCACGCTTTTATCCAAAACATGTTTACCTGCTGCTATTACAAGTAACCCCTTAGGTGATTATAGTGGAAGGAGATTAGCAAACCCCACTGATCCTGAGTTCTAAACTCTGCCTAATCGTTTCCCAAAAGTGAGGTTATTTAACTGGTGTCCAGCTGCCCTGAATTGGCCTGCAATGTAGGCTGAGGGTCCTAGAGTGCTCTAGAAATGAGTGAGCATTTTTGGCTTTCTCTTTCAGACTGTACAAGTGATTGTCCAGGCCCGACTTGGAGAGAAAATCTGTACTCGATCATCATCCTCCCCAACTGGCTCTGACTGGGTAAAGTCATGTTACTTATAGCAATCCCATATCTCTCTCTCATCTGCTTTATCATGCTGATAATATGGGGAACACTTTCAAGTAGGATATAAAAACAATACTGTACAATGTGTTGATTTTACATCTCAGCATGTACAGTACTACCCTGACCTCTTCCAAGGCTCAGGAGAGGTTTGTGATTCTCATCTGTCACTTTTGCCAGATGACCAAGACTCATATCTAAGTTCTGAAGGAGGGTCTTTACCTCTTCATTTAGAGGTTTGAGGCCCTCATAAGAGGTGAGGTTTATAAGGGTAATGGGGGGGCTTCTGGATTCTTCATGGGTGCATACAAGAACTAAGTGAGGTCAGAAGGGGGTGTTTTGCCTTAGTACCCAATGTACAAGAATCTAATAAGAGCCAAAACAATATTTATTAGTAAATATGAAAAATTTAAGATAATCTGGGATTTGCCTGTGTTGGACTGTGATTCCCTTACTCAGCAGGTAGGTCTTCCAAATCCTTGTGAAGGCAAAACACTCATCAAGTGGTGATTAGTTACTTTGCCGCCAACACACCCCACCATGAAGCCACAGAATCCTTCCTAAGGCTTCATTGGAGCATGTATTTCATATACCTCTCTTCTCTTTCCCAACTGCCTAACCAAGCTCCTAACTGTCTAAATCAATGCAATTAACTTCACTGCTAGTATGGCTTGAACAATTACAAACTCCATTGATGTCATGCATATCCATGGATGTTCCCTGGTATTGTATGCTAATTCCCACCATGGAGCATAACCCAGTGTATCTGTGTCTCTCTGAATATTTTGACTGTCCTGTCTGAAGGTCAACAAATGTTCTGGGTGTCTCCGCATTAAGGCCTGCACATTTAAATGCAGTCATGATATGACTCTGCCTAGCTGTACCACAGTCCAGGGTAGCATCAGTCAGAGGGGCATCAGCTGGTATATTGTGGATCTTATGCTGGGGAACTGGAAAAATTATCTTGTCCCCTATGTGGGCAGCTTTTTTTGGAACTAAGCAAAACCTTGGCCAGTCATAACATGTTTGTGTCCCCCACTGGAAGTGTCCGAACCATGTGGCTACCTTCTCCAGCCTTTGCAACCTTGGCTTGATCTTGTCCCCATTGCCTCAGCTGTACTGTACAATTTCAGGTTTCTTCATCCAAGGTGAACCCACATGCCAGCAATGCAGTACATCATAATGACATAACCAAGTGCCATGCCTCTTGGAACAACATGAGGTATCTGGGAATTTCCAGTCTCCCACACACATCCTTACCAATATCTGAGGATGTGACATTCCTTTAAGATGGAACCAACCATGGCAGGTTACAACATACCTATGGACTGGATGCTATACACTCTCAATGCCTCGCTTAATCCTGTGGCCGCTGGTACTGCTAATATAGGAAGGAGCCATGTTTTATCAAGCTTGCATCTTTTCTCAGCATAATAGATCCTTGAGCAGCACCTAACCCTGTACCAATGTACGTCTTACTTTTGTCCATTGTTCCAGCATCTTATTTTTATGAACTAGCATGTCCCACCCCCATTGAATTTCCTTTAGTCCTCCCTGTAGCTCCTGTATTAGGAAGCAGCTATACCATGAACCTTTGATACATTAAGATGGTTCATAATTTTTCCATTTCATTGATTGCTGCTTCAACTTCCCTAAACACCTATCCTGTTGTTCTAGCATTCTAAACGTCCTTTAAATCCTCTCCATATCCTCGTTCTGTTGTTTTCACTTTAAAAGGTTTTGTAATTCAACTCTGTTTCTGATTTTCTTCCCACAGTACTGTGATATCCATATGATTCCATGCTGATATTCCCAGTGCCCCAACTCCTATTACTGTTTCTATATCTCTCTCTTCCCCTCTTTCACATCTCAGGCCACCAAGTTTCCTCCTGTTCCACCCCATGCATTGACTGTTTGAAATTTTACCTTGCTTTTGCTATCATTCACATATAGAAGTGCGCATATTTTGCATGACAGAGCTCCTGTGGTAAAGTAAAATTGGTTAAATTCAATACTGCAGGTATCATTTGGTACTATACATTACTATACATAGTCTGATCACAATTTATCACTAATCCATTGTCAGGTTCTGCTTCTGTTTCTGTGGATGGTTCATCATCTTGCTTCACTTCTAGAGTAGGAGGCACTGTTACTCGAGTATGTTCAGGAGTGGTAGTGATTCTTTGGTCATTCTTAAACCCATTGGGAGAGAAGATCTGGCATGTTGGATAGGCTCCTGGGCGGTAGTTCGATGAGCTGCTAAATTAACTCTAATATTTCCTGTATGTATTAACTGCATGCCATGAATTTTTTAGATTAGCTATTTGATTACCACCCCATTTAAATGCACTGTCCCCACCTAGGTCATGTCCGAATCCCTGCTCCTGAGAGGAGTTTGTGCTGCAGGATCCTTCACCTTGGCTGTCCTGCAGTCTGTATCAGAACACTAGGCTTTCCTGCATGATTACCCAGGAACCATAAGGCTAGGGTGGCATTCTCCCCCTCGTGCACTATCACCATCTTATTCTGCTGTATCACAAATTCAGTGGACCCCAATGTAATGCACATTATGCCTCCCATGGTGACCAACACCTGAGAGAGAAAACATATATTCTCACTTCTCTTTTTACATTACTAGATTCACTTCTGTCCTTTCTCCTGTATGGTTTCAGCTGCATAGCATGCAACTATAAATTCACCACCCCTTTCTAATCTCTTACTTGAACTAGGTATACTGCTGCCCTAGCCTTGTCTGTTACATAGTAGCGATCCTCCCAGCTGGCCTTTTGAAATGGCTTTTTATCTGAGACATATTGCAGAAGTACCTGATCTCCCACTTCGTACTCCTTGCCAGAAGTTTGGCCATAAAAATAACTTCATTTTTCACTGGGCTTTCCTTAAATGAAGCAGCTCACATTTTATTTTTATATTTCAGTTTTTAATACATTTTTCACAGGTGAGACTTTTTGGCCTGGCCTCTGTTAACTGCTTTTTTTTTTTTTTTTTTTTTTGCAATGTTCTGTTTTACTTTTGCTTTGATTTCTTTATTCTTTTCTGTGTCTCAGCCAACTTAGATATCCATACCTCTGCTGCTACACTTACTGTCCTTCTGACAGACTGTTAGCTGCTGTTGTTCGTTTTTTCATAGAGTGTACAAAGTATTCCCCCCACACACTTTTTTAAAAAAAATCAATATTCTCTTTAAAACTTAGACATTTAACGCTTGTAATACCCCCAACTATCTAGTCCCTTCCTAGCTTCTCTGTGTTCTTAGTTGTGCAAAACTCCTTTTAACTTCACATTGCTTTTCCTTAAATCACTCCACTTCCGTTTTTCATTGTGAAATAGGACATTTCCCAAGGCTAAATTTTGGGATTGTAAGCTTTTTACCTTTTTGCCCAGAGTGAAATGTTTTAAGCCAATATATTCTGCAGCTTTAGGTTTCTCGCTGCCTTTTGTACCTTTTTTTTTTTTTTTTTTTTTTAGTTTAGCACATTTTGTAGCTGTGCCTTCTGTTTCCTAAGAATCACGGGCCACAAAAGTGTGAGCTATGCTGACATCTATGGGTTTAGTAAGCCAAAAAGTGGCTTCTTGTCCTGTTGCCCCAGTCATGGTAATACACTATTGCATTCCATACCCCACCTGAATTCTAGATGTTAAAGAGACTGTGACAAAGTTCCTCTTCTGCCTTGGTGGGTCATGTGCTTATTGGCAGATTTTTCTCTCCTCAGAGATTCATGGCAGCCCTCAGTTTGGCCACTTTTGTGGCTCAAATCTGCCGTTCACTCAGTTAGCCTCATCACTGGCCAGCATGGGGAAAGGAAGAAGAACAATCCCCGCAGTCTCTGCTGATCCACCTAGTGGTTTGGGGAACAGGTCAGAGACCTTCCCCTCTGGTGGAACCCACAGTCCAGATCAACTCCTCCAGTATCCAGTTGAAGGGATGCAGGGAACCCGGGCCCACCCTCAACTCCAGGTTCCAGCGCAGGGCCCTGTGGATTACAGCTGTCTACAGTGGCTCCTGTAACAGCTGTGTGACAGCTACAACTCCCTGGCTACTTCCCCATGGCCTCCTCCCAACACCTTCTTTAGGGTCACCACAGGACCTTCCTCCTGATGTCTGATAATGCTTGTGTTTCTCAGTCTTCCAGTAGTACGCCTTCTCCCTCTCGGCTTCTTGCACCTCTCGGTCCCAGCTCCTCACACGTGCACCCCAAACTGAAGTGAGTTCCTTTTTAAAACCCAGGTGCCCTGATTAGCCTGCCCTAATTGATTCTAGCAGCTTCTTGATTGGCTGCAGGTGTTTAATCAGCCTGTCTGCCTTAATTGTTTCCAGAAAGTTCCTGATTGTTCTGGAATCTTCCCTTTATCTTTCCCAGGGAAAAGGGACCTACTTACCCTGGGGCTAATATATCTGCCTTCTATCACTTTCCTGTAGTCATCTGGCCCAGCCCTGTCACAAGATGGATTCTCCACTATCAAGCAAAGCATGTTTATGGATGCCTCCTATAACTGATAATACATTGTGGCATTCCCACTCATCCAAGGTAAAGTGGGTAAGAATCCTGGATGAGTGGGAGGAGACTCAGTATCCCTACTGAGGGACGGGTGAAGCAGTTCCAACCAGCAGGCTACTCCCTCTTCCCTAGGACACCTCTTGAAGCCGCCACACCACCTCCTTCAGTTCCTCATTGCACCTCTCTTCCTCATAAAAGGGGATCCATGGATGCTCACAACCACCTCCTTTCCCTCTGCCACACACTCTACCATACACAGGGGTTTCTGTACTACCCTCGGAATTGCATTCCTGGCCACTTTCAATCCTGTATGTTTTAGCCTCATCCACTGGGTCTTTATTTTTACCACCACCCCCCCCCCGGACATGGTGAAAAGCACATTCTGCTTTTTCAACCTGAACATTAGTTCAACCCCTCTCAAATACCATTTTAACTGCCTCTCTAACCTCTGGAAGTGGCCTATCTATAACAAGTTGTGGGTAGTCTGAATCATCACAATGACCAGAGAACAAGCAAAAAAAGTCACTCTCTTCGTGTTCGGCAGGGGTTGTTAGGTGTCTGCTTAACAGCAACAACAGTGGTGATTGCTGCATCAGACCAGAATAAAACTCTCTGATAAGCTCTGGACACAGCAGCTGCCACTATATCCAGCCTCTATAGCCCTGAGGAATACACAGCCAAACCCCAGAGCCAACTCCCTTTTGTAAAATCCTCTTCCCATCCCCTCTAGTCAGATCACAAAAATTCAACCTGCTCTCTAGTTTTCAGAAGCCACTTCAACGCTTCCTCTATGCCCGTGCTTCTGTAGCAGGGGGCTATTTCTTGCAGTATGGCTGATATCTCCTCTGGTAAAAGGTTTTTAACCTTCACCTCTAAATGGATACCATCCTGATTGTTTTAGACTGTGGACGTGATTATAGGCTCCACTGGAAGAGGCACCATAAGGGCAGCTTTAGAGTCCAGATTGCTCAAGGAAGGAAAAAGTGGATTATAAGGAGGTGGAGCCTCATTAGACAATACAACATTGTGCTCATTAATGCTTCCTCCTTCCAAAAGTTTCACTGTCTGATTTAAAGCACCTGTCGGTTCTGTATTCTCCAATTGCACTGCTTCTAGCTGTGGTTGCAGAACACCATTCTGCTCCTTAAGAGACTCACATTCTTGAGCGTTCTCAGTCACAGTTCGTAGTTCAGTGACCTTGTCTATCCGTTCTTGTGTCTCGCCCTTCTGCATTTCTTTAACTTGAGTTTTATATTTTCTGAATTTCAGTTTCAGTGCTCCATTTTGTTTCACAAAAGCTCTGGTGGTCACTATCTCACCCTGAACTGTGTCTTTTTACCCTTTTCGTTGCTGAAAAAGTTGCTTTCAAGCACATTAGCCCCCCTTCAAGCAGATTCTGACTTGTGAGGATGTCCATCTCCTTAAGGGAACCCCCACCATGTCTTGTCTACATATCTCTCCAGCGACTCCTGTCCCTTTAAAAATGCTTTAAACACCTCAATAGCCTTAGGTCGCAGTCCCTGGGATATTGGCTGTTAGCCCAATTTACAAACTGTGTAGCTCGCCAGAACGTTGGAATGAGATTCACTTTCTCAGCAGATGGGTATAACAAATCTTTATTAAGGCAAAACACTCAGCACATGGTGGTCAGTTACTTACACATGGGAAGCTCATCAGGACAATTTCATCAGTCGCCTCCAGCACTGGAGAATACAACTTCAACCTTCCTGTATTACACAAACTTATGTATAACTTTTTGTTATCTTTTCTTATGCATACATCATAGTCTTTCATTTCCACGTTAACTCTCCTCCCCTATCAGTACAGGTTTAGTGTTAGTTCAAATGAGTCTTTTCTAGCTTTTTAATTTATCTTTGTTTTCTCACAGACATGATTACTGTGCAATTTCTTACATATGCATAGTTCTGCTTATGCTTACGCTGTTAAATTTTATCAGACCAGACTTTTAAAATCCACAGAAGGCTTCTGTCAGGCTTTAACATGTATTCACCCTCAATAGTCTGTTCTGTAACTGTTGCAGTGGGCACCTCTTTAGTCTGTTGTGTAGTAGGTTGCTCTAACTTGAGTCTTTCTGCAGTGTGCCGCTGGATAGGTTTTCCAAAGGAATCTGAAAAATGAAATAAGTTCTTTCATTTTGCAGTTCAACTTGGCAATCAAAGATATACCAGAGGTAACTCATGAAGCAAAGAAAGCCCTGGCAGGACAGCTACCTGCTGTTGGACGGTCAATGTGTGTGGAGATCTCTCTCAAAACCTCTGAGGTAAGAACCCAGTCAAGATATATCACCATTTGCTGTCTTGCCCCTTAAATTACCTGCCTAATATCTTATTCTCTTGCCCAAGGCCATATAAAAATCTCTCTAGACCTGCAGTGTGCTAGTATGCCACTGAAAATGAATATATTTTACAACAAAAGGGAAATCTCACTGCAAATTGGTGAGGCCAAACACTTAAGAGTGGGAGAACTTCAAAATCATCTTATTAGCTCACCTTGGGAGCTAAGCCATTCTGTAAGCATGTCCTGAGTACAGCCTCCATCCTACTTTTTATGAGGCTCCCTTGTCCCACAGTAAGATATCTTTGGGTCCTGCCCTTGTTAGCACATACATATAATGAGGAAATAATGACCATGTGTTTACAAAGAATCAAGAGTCAGGAAAAATACATTCCCTTAGAACAATGGTTCTAAATCTATTTACCATTGTGGGCCACATCCAATACTACTTGTATGGCCCTGAGGATGTCACATGGACCGCAGCTCTGTGCTTATTGGGCCACAGGTTGAGAACCACTGCCTTAGAGCTACATTGCTGTAACTGATTCTTAATGAGATATGAAAGAGCTTGTTTGTTTTAAATGAGCTATGTTCCTGATCCTTTCTCTGATGCAGGGAGATTCCATGGAGCTGGAAATCTGGTGTCTAGACATGAATGAAAAGTAAGTGTGTGTTTCTCAATTTTTTGTCTTGTGTTTGTTTTGTTTTTTAATCAAATGAGCAAGTTTTTCCTGGCTGGCTGAAATGATTGAGCACACAGGGGACCTGACCTGAAACTGGAAAAGTTATGGGGAAGAGCTCAACAGCATTCGAAGACGTTGCCAAGGGCGGATCAGAAGGTGTTCCAGAGAGGTTCATGTGAGCAGCAATTGCTTTAACCAGCAATTGGAGCTGTCGTGCTCTGCTGCAATGTCCTGTGCTGTCTAGCATGCACCCTGATATGTACATCACAATGAGCAGCAGCCTGGTGGGAATGGAGAGACCACGGAGAAGGAGAAAAAAGACAAAATATTCTCTTAAGTGCAGCGAGATTTGTAATAAGCCCTGCAGGATCCCAGTATTATAGACCCGACACTGATTCTCAAGATCTGTGTGTAAAGGAATTTGGAGGCAAAGTTGGCATTCAGTCCTGCTTTTGTACTTTCCATCAGTTAAGTTAAAGGGAAACACTTCATCTGCTTTTTCATAGCTTTTGTTTTTTGTATTCTTTGTTTCTCCCACCCTCTCCAAAACTGAGAAGTAACAAGGGAATGTAAGATTTGCCTGACCACATTAGATCATTGGTCTTTCAAGTCAGACATACCACTCCTGATGTTTCAGAGGCAAGCCCCTCCCCCATGCACAATGCTCCTCTCCTGCTGCTTGCTGTTTGTCAGAGAAGAGGATTAGAAATTAATTCTTTCTTGGTCCCTTGTGGCAATCAGTGTATGCCATCAATTATGAGATTCAATTACCCAGGAACTACAAATGTTAATTCTGCTAAAGTTACCCCTCTCTAGTACAAGGCCTTTATGCCTTCTGCAGCAGTGAGTTCTACAGAATCACTGTTTACTGTTTGTCCTGGACTGGAATAGGAGTCTTGGCCTGCTAGCCCAGATACAGATTACCATCCTGATGCTTTATTTCAGGTCTGTCTTTCACTCTAAAGCAAGTATTAGATTACTGGCCCAACTCCCTTTTGGTGTAAATTTGCATTGCTTGGCTGGAAACATTGGTCTAACTGTTTCTATGTGCTCTCTAGGTGTGACAAAGAAATCAAAGTTTCCTACACTGTGTACAATAGGCTGTCTCTGCTGCTGAAGTCCTTGCTTGCTATAACCAGGGTGACTCCAGCCTACAGACTTTCAAGGAAACAGGGCCATGAATATGTTATACTGTACAGGTAATGTAGTCTGATATTCTGTGTCTGAACTGAAACAGTAGGAGACTTTTAGGCACACAAAATACAGCTACTCAATTGGAATTGGGCTAGAAAACGAAAGCCAATATCTGAAACCCATGCAAAAATTGCCAAAAGATAGATAATGATCAGGACTTCAGTGTTCTATCTGATTTGTAGCCCAGCATCTCCAGCTGCAGCTCGCCAACTCACCCTGGGATGCTGGAGAACAGATTTAAAATTGTTTGTTTGCAAAAATGTGTGTAATTATATATGTGACTTATACACACTAATTGTACATGCAGTTGAACAGTTAATTGCATAATTGGTCGTTTTGGCAAACAATTACTAAAGACGTATATAGAATCACAATAAATGCATGCACAAATTGGACACTCAAGTACATTCATACAGAACACAGTTTAAAAAGCTAGTTCTGGAAGAAGGTCACTTCTTAAATCCTCACTGCCACTTCCTGCAACTCCTTGGATTTTCCTGTAGGTCTCCTACCCAAATACTAATCAGGTTTAGCCCTACTTAGCTGGTGAGATGGGCTCACAGCTTGAGGTAGGATGGTTGTTGGCCTAATCCCATTCTTTTTGACCTCAGGAAGTGGTTATGTAGAGTGTTGGGGTGGTGAGTTGAAGCTACTGCAAAGTCACAGGTTTGTTATCATGATTGGCACAGAAGTTATGAGGTTGAACAAAATTCTCATCTTTTCTCCGTTCTTGCCCACGTTGCTTGTTTCTTTAATGTGCAGGTAACAGAGTGTAACAGGATTCACTCACCACTGAGGGTGCCTCCTTGTGACTGGGTCTGGGGATAAACTCTAGTCTGGTCTAGTGCCCCCTTCTGCCACTTGCTCACCCTGCAGTCCTTTTCACTCTCCAGCACTTGGGGTGCTCTCTCTTCATGACTCAGTCATCTGGCCAGGTCACTATATAGTTTTTTCCCTTCTGGTGTATCAGCATCTCACTGGACCAACCGTCCAGATGCCACCTTCACCAGTCCTGTGCCACTTCCCAGTGGCTGGTAGGGGAACTTGGGCCTGCCTGCTACTCTAGGTTTCAGGCCAAGGACCCTATAATCAGCAGCCAAGGTCTATGCAGTTTCAACCCTCACTGCTCTTTCCCTGGGCTTCTTCCTACTCTGCCTTCCACAGGCTTTCTTGCCTACAACTCCTGTGGGTAAATCCCTTCCATCAGGGACAGGGTGGGATCCCAGGGCTTTTTCTTCCCCATAAGTTTCCTCCTACCCACTTCTCTGTGCCCAGAGAACAACTGAAAGACTCTTTCCCTGCAACCCCTTCTTTGTCATAGGTTGTTTTTTGGGGGGCACAGCAGCCTCATCCTACAAGGCTATGACTGCAACTTTCTCCATTCATTTTAGCCATATTTTTTTTATTCCCCCCTCCCGACCCAATCATTCCATTTCCCTTTAGGGAAATTTTTTTGATTCCAAGCCAGCTAAATTTTTTTTTATGAAGAAACTTACTTTCTATAGACTATTGCCCAGAATGCAATAGAACATGATCAACAGTTTCTTTGGTTTTGTGCATATTATTCAGCCCATCTTTGTCTTTTTAATCAGGTTAACTTATTATTTAACGCACAGTGACCTGCTAACACTCTCCAAAAATGACTACTTCATGTTATAATCATTGTGGCATATAGTATTATCTTCAATTTTTTGGGTATGTCATAAAACCTTTGTCCCTTTGTTTCCTTGACCCATAGTTTTTGCCTTTCCTTTGCAAGCTTCTTCATGATCACACTTCTAAATTCTCCTCTACTTAAGGGTATCTTAATATCCACCTCCACCTGGTATTTTTGTCAGCCATCTCATATCCTTTTGTCAGCCATCTGATTTCCAGGTATTCTGATGTGCATAAGAATCCATGCTATTATTACACAGACACCTGCTTGCATTGTTTCCATAGTTAGAAACGTTATTTCACTTGTCATTTCTACTTTCCAAAGTCCCTGTTCTGATTGTCATAATACCTGACAAGGAATCGGATAAAATTGCAGCTGTAGCTGGTCATGCATCTCCTACCCAGCTCAGTTCCAACATTATGCCCATTAGTTTAGCTTTCAGAATGGTCCCATAATTTGATGGCATTTTAGATTTGTGGATTCCAAGACTAGGAACACAGAAGGCTGTCTCCACTCTACCCATGCTGTCATCTTTTGTCCGTCTGCGTAGATTTGGCAAAGCTGGCCTCAGGTTTTTATAAATAAATTCAGAAATTTGGTTAGTCCTAATGTGTGAAGTTTTTTTTCTTCTCTTGGTTTGTTTTTTTACATACAATTCCAAATCCACAAATGGGGAATAACTGCAGCTGTAATTTGATTTTTCAAATTAAAAAAAGTTTAGTTCTCTCAATATTTATTTTTTTACATATCTCCTTTTCCCATTTTTACTCTGATTAGTATGAGGAAATGTGTAGCAATCCATATAATTTTGTCTACTTGGCTCCCGGCAATCCTCATACTTCTGTTTTCCTGATTCCCTTTTATCTTTGCTCAAAAGGTTAGATCTAATAGTTTCATCCTTAGATTGATAGGTCCCTCTTCAGTGGCTAGTTGCAGCACACATTACTGAGGTAAACATTGCACCACATGCCAGTCTCAGAGCTTGGGCCTGGAGCAGTTCCAGGTGTCTAAAAGTTGTTTTTGAAGCTGAACCAAAAACTTGGCATCCATTGTCTAAAACTGGTCCTATCAATGCTTCACTATACAATATCAGTACCTTCTTATCTGCACCCCATTTGTTTCCAGCTATGCCTTTAAGTAAGTTCATCCTACTTGTACATTTTCGTATGGTGTTATTTATATGACCTTTCCAAATTTAACTTTTTATCAAGCACTATTCCTAGGAACAAACTTTTGATCTGAATTTTTTCACCATAAAGAAATAAGTCCCAGTCTTCCTTAATTTTCTTCCAGGTTAAAAACATTTCCTTAGTTTTTGCACGTGAGAATTTAAATCTCCAATAATTTCCACACTTGGAAATTCTCTGGAGTGCCTCATTTTTCTTTTCCACAGCTACTTCAAGTCTTTTATGCTTATTTCATTTAGCACAATTGTCTGTGAAAAGGGAAATACTTATTCCCGTCTGCACACTTTCCAGGAAGTCACTTATCATAATGGGGGGGGGGGGGGGGAAGAAGGGCTAATAATACTCCTCGTGGAGTTTCATTTGTAAGCTTTGTAGGTTTTGGTTAAAGCTGTTCTCACTTTGACTTGTGTAGTTCTGTCCCTTAAAAAGTCCTTTATCCACCAACATGTTCTCTTTTTTGTTAACCAAAATTGGAATTATTTTTATATAGGAGACCTTCCCGTCATAGCATATCATATGCTTTTTCGATGTCCATGAAGTTCTTAGTCCTTAGTTCTTTCGATGTCCATAGAGTTCTTAGTCCTTATGCTTTTTGTACCTCCAGTTCTAGTCTAACTATATGATCAGTTGTACATCTTCCTTTACTGAAACCACTTTGTATCTCAGTTATAATATTTAGTCTATCAATATTTTCTCAATGTGTTCCACAAGCCTTAAATTTTTTTTTTTTTTTCCTTGATTTTTCCCACACATGGTATGAGGGCAGTAGGCCCATAAGGATCAGGTTTTGTATGATCCTTGCCTGGTTTCTTAACTGGTATTACCAATGTTTGTTTCCATGCTATTGGCCCCACTCCTTTTTCCCATATATAATTCTATAACCACAATAGAATCTTTAAACTCCTTTCTGACCAGTACTGGAGAATTTCATTATGTATATTATCTTTACCTGGAGCTGTATTTCCTTTTTCTAATGGCTGCAATAAGCTCCTGCATTTTAAAATGTTTGTTTAACACACAATTAATATATTCTCTCCAGCCATTTAATTGGTCACCATTTTTCTCAAATCTTTTTCTTCTCACAAAACTCATTGCTTTAATTCATATCAGTACTGACCTTTTGGAAGTCTTTTGCTAAAATGGCTACCTTTCCTAAGTTGGAGACCTCAATATCATTCTTTCCAATAAGATCAGGTATAGGTTTACTATTACTTCAAATTCCATGCATTCAGTTTGCTTATATATTTCTGACAGCTAAGAATCTTTGTATCATTTCCTATAGAAATTTTTCCAATTTTTTCTTTTTGATAATCCTTTGTGCTACTACCTTACATCTTTTATAATTCATTAAGTCTTTATTGTTCATTGTGTGTTTTGCTTGCTTGTCTGCCTTATTTCTTTACTTGATTGCTAATTTGCAGTCTTCATTACACCAGGGAATGGGATTTCTGAGTTGTAGGCAATTTCATGTTTTGTAGATGACCAGATCAGTTGCTGCTGTAATTCCTTTTATTATGTTATAGAATTCTCCCAAGTTGTCACTTGCACAGTTACTACATAAATATTCATCACATTTATATCTTAAAAAGGCCCCAATTAGCTTTTTGAAAATTTCAGCTAGGAACTCTGTTTTTCTACATTTCCTTGGCTTTGGTACTCAATCAGCATAGGGAACTGATCACTTCCTATTCTGTCATCTTTATGAATTTCCCAGTTGCATTTACTATGTATTATTTGCTGTGGTTCCCAAATCCAAAACTGAAAAGGATCCATCCATTAAATTAAATTTAGTAGGTGTTCCTATATTCAATATTGTTCTAAGCATTTACTATTTAGATCAATTTTCTTATCTCCGCATAGCTCAGTATGACTATCAAAGTCTCTGCAAATTATGACTGTTTATTTGACATTGACTGTTTTTTTTTCTAATTCTAAAATAGTTTATTTGGATTACAGTAGAACCTCAGAGTTATGGATACCTTGGGAATGGAGTTTGTTCGTAACTGAAATGTTTGTAACTCTGAACAAAGTGCCATTCAGGCTCCAGATCCAGCAGCTGACACTCAAAGCCAGAACTCGGCAGCAGCTGAGCAACCTAGTCAGCCCTGGCATGAGTATGCATCTTGTCCCAGTGGGGGTTTGAGAGAAAGCTGCGCAGATCCCAGCAATGCTCCTGCTCTGCTGCCTCCCGGGGGTAGGGTGGGGACTGGTAGCCCAGATATGCTTATCTTTAAGATGCAATACAGACACAATACAGTACTTGGCTGTTCTTGTTTTTTGTTTTTAAATCCTCTGCTGCTACATGATTGGTTACTTACAGTTTCACATGGTGTCCGGTTGACCAGTCTGTCTGTAACTCTGGTGCTCATATCTTTGAGTTTCTACTGTATAAACACTAAATCTGTACTTAACGGTTTCTGTTCTGCATGGGAATCTCAGTAGCATTCTATTCAAACCTTAGTTTCTGCATATCCGTTTTAATTAAGTAATTAAGTCCCTCTTTTATAGCCTCTTGATCTCTCCAGAGTATATCATATCCTGGTAAATTGAACACCGGTTTACTTACTACCCATATTTCTTGTACACATGTTACATCAGGCTTTTTTTCCATTTCAAAGATGGCTTTCTTAAATTCTTGTCCATGTGCATTCCAACTAAGGATCATTAAAACCATCGATGGCAGCAAAAGGGACTTGGTGCAGACGACAGGGTTCCAGATCCAGGGCAAGCCCGTCATCCCCCTGGCAGAGGGGCAGGCATACCGGCACCTCGGCATGCCAACAGGTTTCCGTGTCCGGCAGACACCCGAGGACACCATCCAGGAGATCTTGCAGGATGCTGCCAAGATCGACGCCTCCCTGCTAGCACCGTGGCAGAAGATAAACATCCTGAACACCTTCCTGATCCCCCGCATTTCGTTTGTCCTAAGGGGATCTGCCGTGGTGAAGGTACCCCTCAACAAGGCAGACAAGATCGTCCGGCAGCTGGTGAAGAAGAGGCTGTTGCTTCCCCAGAGAGCCAGCAACGAGCTGGTCTATATCGCCCACAGGCATGGCGGTGCCAATGTCCCCCGCATGGTTGACCTGCGTGACATCGCAGTGATCACCCACGCCTTCTGCCTGCTGACGTATCCCAACGCTGTGGTAAGGAACATCACAGCAAATACCCTCCATGATGCAACAAAGAAGCAGATCAGCAGAGCCCCTTCCAACCAAGACACTGCCAGATTCCTGAGCAGTTCTCTGGATGGTGAATTTGGACGGGACAGTGGCGACATCGCTTCACTGTGGTCCTGCGCTCACAAGACCACGCGTCGCCTGGGGAAGTGCATTGGCTGCCACTGGAAGTGGTGCGAGGAGCGCCAGGAGCTGGGAGTCCTGGTACTGCAGATCAGGTCTGATGACAACACCATAGTCACCCCGAGTGCCAGAGGCATGCTGGAGAGGACCCTGAAGGCGGCCATCCACTTGCTATACATGGAAACCCTGAAGCGTAAACCAGACCAGGGTAAAGTCTTTGAACTGACCAGCAAGAGGGACGCCAGCAACCACTTCCTTGCCGGGGCAGCTTCACCTGTTTCGCCGACTGGCGGTTCATTCACCGCGCTTGGCTCAACTGCGTCCCGCTCAACAGAGCTGTCCACCACGGGAACTGAGACAAGCATCGCAGGAAATGCGGTTACTCCAACAAGACCCTGCCCCATGTCCTGTGCAGCTGCAAGCCCCACTCCAGAGCCTGGCAGCTGCACCACAACACCATCCAGAACCGCCTGGTGAAAGCCATCACACCGTGCCTGGGGGAGGTCCCTGTGAACTCCACCATCCCCGGGACGGACAGCCAGTTGCAACCTGACGTGGTAGTCACCGATGAAGACCAGAAAAAGATCATCCTAGACATCACGGTCTCCTTCGAGAACAGGACCCCGGCCTTCCGCGAATCCCGAGCTCGTAAGCTGGAAAAATACACCCCTCTTGTCGACACCCTGAGAGCGAAGGGCTATGAGGTGCAGATGGATGCCCTGATTGTCGGAGCCCTGGGCGCTTGGGATCCCCGCAACAAGCGTGTGCTGCAGACTTGCGGGATCGGTCAACAGTACGCATGGCTCATGCGGCGCCTCATGGTCTCGGACACAATCCGATGGTCCAGGGACATCAACATCGAACACATCACTGGCCACCGACAATACCAGGAGGTGTGAGCCAGTACGACATCATGCATCAACTATGGGAAAGGGACTGAGACTTTTTTTCCATTGGACCATATGAACTGGAACCATGAACTCACTGAACATTAAATCCCACCAAATGAGTGTAGATCCATCCTCATCATCGTATCCGCTCATTATACTCCACAATGAACAAAGCCATTATGTGGACAACATACCCCCATATCTCAATGTCTGTACTTTGACCCGTTAAACTTTTACCCCCAATTGGGGAGATTGCAGATTATGTATTCCTTAAGCCACGCGCTCCTAAACTGAATTTTGCACCACTTGATAATCTGTACCTTATTCCCTGATAACCAGAAACTTCTATGCCTAAACTCTGTACCGTTTTCTTTTTACTTCAACATTATCTTAATAAAATTAAATCTTGCCTTCATTTAAAAATCACATGAATGCAGTCAATCAAGAGGTTGTTTATCTTTAGATATTTTTCTACTGCTTTTGCTATGACTTTAATCTTTTCAGCTTTTCCCCCCCACCCATCAGCAAGATGCAGTTAATTACCTACAAGCAATATACAAAGGGAAGTTTAGAACATTCATTACAGAAGTAATCTCCCATAACTCCTCTCAGGGTATGTCTACACTACGAAATTAGGTCGAATTTATAGAAGTTGTTTTTTTAGAAATCGTTTTTATATAGTCGATTGTGTGTGTCCCCACACAAAATGCTCTAAGTGCATTAACTTGGTGGAGTGCTTCCACAGTACCGAGGCTAGTGTCGACTTCCGAAGCGTTGCACTTGTGGGTAGCTATCCCACAGTTCCCGCAGTCTCCACCACCCATTGGAATTCTGGGTTGAGATCCCAATGCCTAATGGGGCAAAAACATTGTCCAGCATTATCCAGCAGTATATGCAGCACTAGAACCTGCCAAAGAGAAACCGGGCGAGTAGGCAACGTCGGTGCGGTGACGAGAGTGATGAGGACATGGACACAGACTTCTCTCAAAGCACAGGCCCTGGCAATGTGGGCATCATGATGCTAATGGGGCAGGTTCATGCGGTGGAACACCGATTCTGGGCTCGGGAAACCAGCACAGACTGGTGGGACCGCATAGTGTTGCAGGTCTGGGACAATTCCCAGTGGCTGCGAAACTTTCGCATGCGTAAGGGCACTTTCATGGAACTTTGTGACTTGCTCTCCCCTGCCCTGAAGCTCCAGAATACCAAGATAAGCAGCCCTCACATTTGAGAAGCGATAGCCCTGTGGAAGCTTGCAACGCCAGGCAGCTACCAGTCAGTTGGGAATCAATTTGGAGTGGGCAAATCTACTGTGGGGGCTGCTGTGATGCAAGTAGCCAATGCAATCAAAGATCTGCTGATATCAAGGGTAGTGACCCTGGGAAATGTGCAGGTCATGGTGGATGGTTTTGCTGCAATGGGATTCCTTAACTGTGGTGGGGCCATAGACGGAACCCATATCCCTATCTTGGCACCGGAGCACCAAGCCAGCGAGTACATAAACTGCAAGGGGTACTTTTCAATAGTGTTGCAAGCACTGGTGGATCATAAGGGACGTTTCACCAACATCAACGTGGGATGGCCGGGAAAGGTACATGATGCTCGCATCTTCAGGAACTCTGGTCTGTTTCAAAAGCTGCAGGAAGGTGCTTTCTTCCCAGACCAGAAAATAACCGTTGGGGGTGTTGAAATGCCTATAGTTATCCTTGAGGACCCAGCTTACCCCTTAATGCCATGGCTCATGATGCCATACACAGGCATCCTGGATAGTAGTCAGGAGCTGTTCAACTACAGGCTGAGCAAGTGTGGAATGGTGGTAGAATGTGCATTTGGACATTTAAAAGCACGCTGGCACAGTTTACTGACTCGGTTAGACCACAGCGAAACCAATATTCCCATTGTTACTGCTTGCTGTGTGCTCCACAATCTCTGTGAGAGTAAGGGGGAGACATTTATGGCAGGGTGGGAGGTTGAGGCAAATCGCCTGCCGCTGGTTACACACAGCCAGACACCAGGACAGTTAGAGCACAGGAGGGCGAGGTGCGCATCAGAGAAGCTTTGAAAATCAGTTTCATGACTGGCCAGGCTATGGTGTGAAAGTTCTGTTTTTCTCCTTGATGAAACCCCCCCACCCCTTGGTTCACTCTACTTCCCTGTAAGCTTCATTCATGCATTCTTTATTAATTCATCATACAAATACAAACTGCTAAGGTAGCCCGGAAGGGGTGGTGGAGGAGGGTAGGACAAGGCCACACAGCACTTTAAAACTTATTTGAATGCCAGCCTTCTGTTGCTTGGGCAATCCTCTGGGGTGGAGTAGCTGGGTGGCCAAAGGCCTCCCTCGCCCCCACCGCATTCTTGGGTGTCTGGGTGAGGAGGCTGTGGAACTTGGGGAGGAGGGCGGTTGGTTACATAGGGGCTGTAGCGGTGGTCTGTGGTCCTGCTTCCTTTCCTGCAGCTCAACCATAGGCTGGAGCATATTAATTTGATCCTCCAGCAGTCTCAGCATTGAATCCTGCCTCCTCTCATCATGCTGCCGCCACCTGTCATCTTCAGCCCGCCACCTCTCCTCGTGTTCATTTTGTGCTTTCCTGCACTCTGATATTGTCTGCCTCCATGCATTCATCTGTGCTCTGTCAGCATGGGAAGATGGCATGAGGTCAGAACATTTCATCGCGAGTGTGGTTTTTTTTTTTTTTTTTGTGCCTTCTAATCTTCGCTATCCTCTGGGTAGGAGAAGATCCTGTGATCCTTGAAACATATGCATGCAGCTGGTGGAGAGGGGGGAAAAAAAGGGACAGTGGTAGTTAAAGACACCATTTTTATAGAGCAATGCATACAGTCTTTCATGGTAAACCTTGCTGTTAACATTGCATACATAGCACATGTGCTTTCGTTCCAAGGTCGCATTTTGCCTCCCCCCACCACGTGGCTAACAGCAGGGAACATTTTGTTTAGCTACAGGTAAACAGCCCAGCAGCAATGGGCACCTCTGAATGTTCCCTTAAGAAAAGCACCTTATTTCAACGAGGTGAACGTGAATGATATCACTCTCCCGAGGATAACACAGAGATAAAGAACGGATGTTGTTTGAACGCCAGCAAACATACGCTGCAATGCTTTGTTCTGCAATAATTCCCAACCACGTGCTACTGGCCTGGCATGGTAAAGTGTCCTACCATGGTGGATGGAATAAGGCTGCCCTCCCCAGAAACCTTTTGCAAAGGCTTTGGGAGTACATCCAGGAGAACTTTATGGAGATGTCCCTGGAGGACTTTCCACTCCATCCCCAGACACGTTAACAGACTTTTCCAGTAGCTGTACTGGCCACAAATGCCAGGGCAAATTAATCATTAAACACGCTTGCTTTTAAACCAAGTATACTATTTAAAAAGGTACACTCACCAGAGGTCCCTTCTCCACCTGACGGGTCTGGGAGGCAGCCTTGGGTGGGTTCGGGGGGGGGGGGGTATTGGCTCCAGGTCCAGGGTGAGAAACAGTTCCTGGTTGTTGGGAAAACTGGTTTCTCTGCCTGCTTTCTGGGAGCTATCTACATCATCATCATCTTCCTAGTCCCCAAAACCTGCTTCCGTGTTGCCTCCCTCTCCACTGACTGAGTCAAAGCACATGGTTGGGGTAGTGGTGGCTGAACCCCCTAAAATGGCATGCAGTTCATCATAGAAGTATGTTTTGGGCTCTGAACCGGAGCGGCTGTTTGCCTCTCTGATTTTCTGGTAGGCTTGCCTCAGCTCCTTAAGTTTCACGCGGCACTGCTTCGGGTCCCTGTTATGGCCTCTGTCCTTCATGCTCTGGGAGATTTTTGACAAATGTTTTGGCATTTCGAAAACTGGAACGGAGTTCTGATCGCACGGATTCCTCTCCCCATACAGCGATTAGATCCCGTACCTCCCGTTTGGTCCATGCTGGAGCTCTTTTGCGATTCTGGGACTCCATCGTGGTCACCTCTGTTGATGAGCTCTGCACTCGCCTGCAGCTTGCCACGCTGGCCAAACAGGAAATGAGATTCAGAAGTTAGCAGGCCTTTTCCTGTCTACCTGGCCAGTGCATCTGAGTTGAGAGCGCTGTCCAGAGCGGTCACAATGGAGCACTCTGGGATAGCTTCCCAGAGGCCAATACCATTGAATTGCATCCACGCTACCTCAAATTCAACCTGGCAAGGCCGATTTTCAGTGCTAATCCTCTTGTTGGGGGTGGAGTAGAGAAATAGATTTTAAGAGCCCTTTAAGTAGGAAAAAAAAAAGGGGCTTCGTCATGTGGACGGGTGCAGGGTTAAATCGATTTAACGCTGCTAAATTCAACCTCAACTTCTAGTGTAGACCAGGGCTCATGCTCTTTCCTAACTAGAGATGTGTTCTGCTGCACCTGAATATCTTTTCTCTCACTTGAGTATTTCTTTTTCTATTTTCTGCATTTGGGTATCTTTTCGTAGCCTCCGCATATGATACTTTTTGAATTATTTAAATATTTTGTATTTCTTTAACTTGTTCTGCTACTGAACATCCTTTATATTCTGCACTCTGCTTTTCCCCCACAATTGTTGCATTTAGGTTCCGTTCCTTCTACATAGTTGTCATTTGTGTGACTTCCTTCACATTTACTGTACCTCATTGTTCCCTTAGTCAAACCTTTGACAGCCATTTCTATGTGGCAATTACAGCACCTCATGGCAGAAGACGGGAGGGAATATATGGCTTACCCAGAAATATTGATACCCCACTTTTTAAGTATTATGCCTCTTGATCCCTCTGTAGATGGCCAGTTTTCTCCCTCTCTCCTAAGTAGCTGTTTAACAAACAATAGTTTCTTTGCTTGTACTCTTTTTGTGATATCCTCAGAGAATCCTAATCTTATTCCCTACATAACCCCTTTTGCTTTATATCAGGAATTTGGGCAATTGACAAGTAATTTTCATTTTCCCTAAGCTAACAGATTCAAGAAGTTTTTCAGCTTGCTCCTGATGTGTAGTCTATCAATAGGTCTCCGCCCTGCATTCTTTTAGCTCTTTGTATGTCACCACCACTTTTCTTTATTCATTCCATTTTCAGGGGGTTAACATCTCTTGTCTTCACATCTTGTCACTGATTTGACAATTATGAAATATTGACTTTTATCCTGCGTTTGTTTTTCATTTCTGTGCGTTCCTTCTTCAAATCCTGATATACCAAGACTTCGTTTCCCCCTGTTCTGAGACCACTCTGTCTCCCGCTGCTTCTCCTTCATAGTCCAAGGAGATTTTCTCTTTTTCTCCCCCTGCTTCCATTGTCAGTTTCAACTTTCAGCCAAGGACCAGCATCAGCAACAGCTCTCCACCACCAGACTACTCCTGCAGCTCAGAGTCTTCTGCCAGACACCAGCATTCAGCCCAGTTCCAACCTCCAGGCAGGCTGGCCAGCCCACCTAGTCCCCTTCCGCTCTCAATTTCCTGACTTTTTACAAGCCCAGGCTGCTCCTGGACACCTGGGCTTCATCTTCAGTTAGTGCTTATCAGTCAAGCCTGACTCTCCCCCAGGAGCCGCCAGTAAGGTTAATTGGTCCCTTTGGAGCTACCTTAGGGTTTGTGTGGTGTGAACACCCCATCGCATCAAATTTAGTGTCCTGTATGTAATAAGATAAGCACCAATACTAGGACTCAGAATAGGCAGCTCCCCTTGCCTGGAATCCCAAGTCAGTTCTGAGTCTCACTCTTGCATGGATCTGTAGACTGGTCGCTGAGCCAGTTGGCAGGGTTTTCTAAAAAAGAAATCATGTTTTTAATAGGAAGTGGGTTCTGTTATGTCTAAGTATCCGTTCTTTCCTTTCTGATCAGATCCTATCCCAGCTTACAACAGATGTTTCTGCTGTCTTTTCCTTTTCCTTCTCCTTCCTCAGACAATACCGTATGTGTTCCTCTGATGGGATGGAATTAGCCATTTGGCTGGCAGACTCTTTGGGAGCAGGCTTTCTAGCCATTCCTAGCACAATTTGCCACGTGTAATGTACCTTCTTCTAAAGAGGAAGATGGCTCTGATCCTTCCACTCCTTTATGGTTTTAATAAGGAGTATAAATGTATTTAGTTTTATGCCTCCGGATAGATTGTGTCTGATGTACACTCTCTCTCTTCTTTGCCTCATAGGATATACTTTGGGGAAGTGCAGCTGAGCGGCTTGGGAGAAGGTATGGTTGTGCAATGGACATGAACTAGCTGATGGCTCTCTCCCAAATTGTCAGGTGTCGTAATAGTATTCTAGTGTTATAAGGAGACCAGGCCTGCAGTTTACAAGTAATTTCTGTTCTGCTTTATCTGTAAGGGATGTTTCAAAATGACAGCTATACCTTATTAACACTATTCTTATCTTGAGAATCCCTAGTAGCCTGTAGATCCCTACTGTAATCCTAGGCTGTAAATTTAGCCCAGAGAGATCTACCCTTAGTAACCCTAGCCCTAGTCTGGGGAGACCTACTGACTAGGCATAACGCTAGGCTGGACAGGACTACCCTTTGTAACCTGAACCCTGGCTTGAGGATTCTTACTGGCCACAGGACTCCTCCTCCTCCAGGGATCCTTACCTTTTAGTAACCCTAACCCTAGCTCGGGGACCCTACCCTTAGTAACCATAACCCTGGCTGGGGAAGCCATACCAGCCCTAGGCCTACCCATAACCTGGGGACCCCAACCTTGGTAACCCCCAGTGAAGCCCAGGGAGCCCTGCTGCTCCACTATGCTAGCACAGGGAGGTCTACTCTTAATAACCCTAACCTTAGCTTGAGGATCTCTACTGGCCCCAGGTCTAATCCTAGCCTGGGGATCACTACCCTTAGTAACTCTAATGCTAGTCCAGGGAGCCCTCCTGGTTCTAGAACTAAACCTAGCCTGGAGAGGGCTACCCTTGGTAACTCTAACCCTAGCCCTGGGAGCACTACCTAACCCTAACCCTAGTCCAAGGAGTCCTATTAACTAAAGGTCTAAATTTAGACCAGGGATCCCTCCCCTCGCCTGGGAAGCTCTACTGACCCCAGGCCTAAACCTGTCCCAGAGAGGCCTACCCTTAGTAATCCTAACCCTCGCCCAGGGACTTCTATCTTTGGTAACCCTAACCCTGGTCAGGGGAGACCTACTGACTCTGGGCACAACCCTGGCCTGGAGAGGCCTCCCCTTAGTAACCCAGACTCTAGCCTGAAGATCCCGACTGGCTGCAGGACTAATCCTGCCCCAGGAATCCCTACCCTTAGTAACCCAAACCCTAGCCTGGGGACTCGACTGATGCCAGGCCTAACCCTAGCCCATAGATACTTGTCTATAGTAACTCTAACCATAGAATGGAGAACCCTAGTGTTCCTAGGCCTAAATGTAGGCCAGAGAGGTCTACCCTTAATAACCCTAACTCTGGTCAGTGGAGCCCTACTGGTCCCAAGCCTATTGATAGCCTGGGAACCCTATCTTTGGTAATCTAACCCTAAGCCAGAGAGCCCTACTGACCCCAAGCGTCACCCTAGCCTGGGGAAGCCCACTTTTAGTAACCCTAACCCTAGCTCAAGAAGGCCCACTAAATCCAAGCATAAATGTAGTCCAGAGATGCCTACCCTTAGTAATCCTAACCCTAGCCTGGAGATCACTACCTTCGGCAATCCTAACTCTAGCTCAGGAAGCCCTGCTGACTGCAGGCATAACTCTAGCCTGAAGAGTCATACCCTTGTCCCTACCTTGAGGATTCCTGCTGGCCACAGGCCTAATTCTAACCCATGGAGTCCTACCCTTCGTAATCCTAAACCTGGTCAGAGGAGCCCTACAAACTCCAAGTCTAGTGATAGCCCAGGGTAGGGTTGCCAACTTTCTAGTCACACAACTGAACACCCAAGCCCTGACCCTTGCCTGAGGCCCTGCCCCTGCCCCTTCCCCAGGGCCATACCCTCTGCTTGCTACATTCCCCCTCCCTTGGTGGCTCGCTCTCCCCCACCCTCGCTCACTTTCACTGGGTTGGGGCACGGGGTTAAGGGGGTGAGGGCTCTGGGTTTGGAGGGGTGGCTCAGGGCAGGTAGTTGGGGCACAGGGTTACCTCGGGCGGCTCCCTGTCAGTGGCGAAGCAGGGGGGCTAAGGCAGGCTGCCTGCCTGTCCTAGCACCCAGTGGCGCTCAAACATTTTTAGTAGTGGGGGTCCTGAGGTGAGCAGTTGCAGGGACGGAGGGCCAGGAGCAGGGCATAGGCACGGGAAGCAGCACCCACACCTCTACTTCCCGCGCCTATGCTGTGCGTGCCCTGGAAGCAGCAAACAACCAGCAGGTCCGGCTCCTAGGTGGGGGTGCTAGGAGGCTCCATGCACTGCTCTCCCCTGCAGAGTGCAGAGCCAGGGTAGGGGGCAGCACACGGAGCCCTGTGCCCCCCCACCCCCCTGAAGGAGCCAAACCTGCTGGCCATGGTGCCAGCCAGAACAGAGAGGGACTAACCTGCCTTAGCTCCGTAGCACCGCCGACCAGACTTTTAACAGTGGTGCTGACCAGAGCTGCCAGGGTCCCTTTTCTGCTCAGTGTTCTGGTCAAAAACCGGACACCTAGTCACCCTAGCCCAGGGACCACTACCTTAGTAACACCAGCCTGGAATGCCTTACTGACCCCAGGCATAACACTAGTCCCAACATACCTACCCTGAGTAATTCTAATCCCAGCCCAGGGAACTCCACTGAACCCAGGCCTAAACCTAGTCTGGAGAGGCCAACCTTTAGAAACCCTAACTCCAGCCTGGGAAGCTGGGCCCTTAGCAACCCTGGCCATGGGTCCCTAATGACCACAGGTTTAACCATAGCCCAGGGATCCCTACCTTTGGTAACCATACCCCTAGCATGAGAAGACCTCTACTGACTCAAGGCATAACCCTTGTCCAGAGAGGCCTACCCTTAGAACTTTGACAATGTTCATGATGATGGTCACTTCTACTCTAACAGTCCAGAACTGAAATAGTAGAATTGAGGTGCATCTGTGTGGCTTAGGACTGGAATAGCAGTAGGTGATGCCATTCAGGAAAGAGAGGCATTAGCAAAGCTACGTGTGGGGCCGGGACTGGAATTGCAGGCAGTGCAACAGGCGAGGGTGACAGTAATACAGATACCACAAGACAAAATATTGCTGCTGTTTTCCCTTCCTGTTTTTGTTCAGAGCTCAAAATGGAGGGATTAATGAAACAGAGTTTAGGAAAATATAATCCAGACCGGGTGTATGGAATAGAAATAAGCAAACTTTATGACCATCATAAGAAACTAGTGAAACTGATAACCACTCTTCTACCCCTTTAGGTTTCCAGACAGTCCGTGTTGGAACAGTGGGTACCCCATTGGGCACCATCACTCTGTCTTGTGCCTACAGAATCAACCTGGCCTTCATTTCAACCAGGTGAGGAAACGTGGTTAGCCCAAAAAAACATCTTCCAAGAAAACAACATTAAACTTCTCATTCCCTGAGCCCTTAAATCTCTTCCTCACATTTCCTCATTCCAGTTTAGGTAGTCCCACATTAAACATCCTCCTGGATCCTCAGGTCTTGCAGAGGGGGAGTATTTGGGTTGCCCTGAGCCAGACTCCAGAACACTATGTCACTGGTTCATGCTTGGAGTTGCAGGGTTGAATTGTGGCGATGCTCTGGTCCCCATTAACAAATACAAGGGACTCTTTGGGAATGAGTGGGGACGCAGTAGAGAGGGGAAGCCAGTCTTATCAATAACACCATTTGCTTGTTGTGTTACAGGCAGTTTGAGAGGACCCCACCTATCATGGGGATTATCATTGATCACTTTGTGGACCGTCCCTACCCCAGCTCCTCGCCCATGCACCCCTGCAATTACAGGTGAGGAAACAGAGTGTGGTCATGGGCTATAAATGAAGGCATTCTTATGCCCAAGTACAGAGCCTTCTCTAGCACCTGCTCACTGGGCGTAGAGGAGGACTGCAGGATCAGTGTCACACTTATTAGAAATGGAGCATGTAAGGAAAGGCAGCATTTTCCCCTCAGATTTAAAGGTTTGAGTGCAGCTAGCCCTCAGAGGAGTCTCAGTGGTCCTAACTCCTTGCTGTAGCATTCTAGATCATTTAGCAGTCAGGGAGCAATCTCCTTTGTGTCCGTGATGGAGTTATCTGATTACATATTGTACAGAATGGAAAGTGTACCAGTTATCATGCAAGACACTTGGTACAGAACCTGGGGTCATGGAAGCATGCATCTATGCGAATTAACATAGGTGCGTATCGCTGTGGGAAAGCCCACAGGGTTGAGATTTTTCCATCCTCAGTAGGGTACATATGTAAGTAATAATGGAGGAAATAAATGCATGAAGTTTGCCTTCTCTAAAATTCCTGTGATGATGATCTAATCAAGGGTAATGGCACAATATTTGGTATTGGTCCCAGGGATTCTACCAACAACAAAGCTGATTCTGTTGGTCAGTATATCAAAACCTTTTCTCTTGGAAAAAGAAACCAGATGGAAGAGGAAGCACCTTTTTCCTTCTTCAGGGAGAACCTCTGGAAAGTTCAAAGCCCAAAGGACTTAAACTCCTGACAGTATTCTCTTCAGCCCTGCCAAAGAAAGAATCAGAGCCCCTTCGTAAATTCTTCTTTCAACTCCACCCAAATACTCTGTCCTCCTGCAGCATCTGAGTCTTACTCAATAGACTAGATGATCACAATGGTCCCTTCTGGCCTTGGAATCTATGAATACTTTTCATTTTTTTTTTTTTTTTTTGGCTTATGGAATATTCCTATCGTGAAATTCTCTCTTCTTGCTGCTCTAGAACGACTGGTGAGGACAATGGGGCAGCATACCCATCAGTGGAAGACTCCCAGGAAGTGTGCACTACCTCTTTCTCCACCTCCCCTCCATCCCAGGTAGGAGAAAGTGAGCTCCTTCAGTCCCAAAGGCAAGTTGAACAACTAATTCCCTTTTAGTGCAGCTCAGCATATGTCCTCTGAAGTAGCAGGTGTACAATCCAACAGTAGTATGCTGTGTGTTCAGTCTCTGTAATTTTAAATTTGTTTACTTATGTATATGTATTGCCCAGACTTTGCTCCCCTCTTTGTAAAACCCAGGTGGATGCTAATTCCAACAAGACTTCATGGGACAGAAGAGACTGATTTATGAGGAAAGATTCAAAAACTAAATTGTGTAGCTGGGTTAAGCAATGACTGAAGAGGAATACGGCAGTCTACAGATATGTCCAGGGGATAAACACTACAAAGAGACGAATGAATTCAGATAAGGCCAGGCAGTATAACTAGATGTAATAGCCTCGAGTTGGGAGGGAAACTCTCAGGAATATCAGGAGAACACTTCGCAGTCTCCTAGGCTGTCACTATTCTAGGAAAGGGTGAAAGCCCTATCACTTGGAGCATCTAAAACTAGACTGGACAAGCACTAGCAAGTACCTGATGGGGAACAGTTCTGCATTGATCCTTGGGGTGAATTATATGGGACCTAGTAGACCTTAGAATTATATGGGAACTTTTCTAGAGCTGGTTGAAATTTTCCACTCATTACAGGGTCTTTTTCATCATTTTTAAACTGTTCATGAAAAAATGTCTATGGAAAATTTTGCAAAAAATGTTTAGAGATGTTTTAAAAATGTATTCATTTTTGTTTATTTAAATCTGCATTTTCTTACTGCAAATGCAGTTTTCAATAAATGGAAACATTTGCATAATTTTTTTCATTTAAAATATCTCTGGAAACAATGCAAAAAACAGAAAATGGGTCCATTTTGAACCCTACAAAATGAAAACAACTTCAAAATTTCTAGCAGTTTTCTTACCCCTTTTCAACCAGATTCATTCTTTTTTTTTTTTTTTCCTGTCTATAATTTCTATAGTTCTCTAACTAAAGCTTGGTCAGATTATCTATTCTCCTGTAGCTTTAGAAGTTCAAGAACATTCAGTCTAATTGTCCACAAAATTAAGTATCTCTGGTGAACTTTAAGATCTCTAGTCCATTTTTGATGTGTCTGTGTTACTATGGACAAGAGTGAAATGCAGTTTGAGAATGTTTTTTGCTTTGGGGTCACTTATTGCCTCAATGTGATCAATCTGACAAACTATTAGTAAATATATTTAATTTGATAAATGTAGTAATAAATCTATTTCAAGAGGCCTCTCCTGTGCCTCACTGATATTTTGATGACCAGTTCACCCAGCAATGTTGAATCAGAGAGGGAGTGCTCTTGGTAAGTCTGAGGGAGTAAAGCTGTTGGTGGTTAGATGTCCAGCACAAGAGACTTGTTTGAGGCTGAGCCCCATGCTCTCTGCCTTTCAATAAATGGTGTTAATACATATTAAAGTTCATGAGGACATTTGTACTGGTCCCTATGTCAGTTACTGATAGCCAGAGTTAGTTACATAATAGTAACAATGGTGCTAAATAAATTGCCACCAAGCGTCTTTCTGGACGCCATGAAGCTTTCTAATATCGGAAGAAAAGCTCTCTGAAACAATCAGTGCTTTGAGGATTGGTGACTAACAGCAGCCTCTGGTACCACTGCTCCATGGCTTATAATTTACATACATAATATGATCAGATGTAAAGCAATTGTCAATCTTTCTGGCCAAAGGCAACATTTAAAAAGGCACTATAAGGGGACAACATACATTGAAAAAAGACAAATCATCTTTATATATTTATAAACATCTAAAAGTCCAGATCATATACTGAGACCTGCCTCTGCACTGGAACCTGTACATGCAGCCTGTGGGGGCCCCCCCCCAAGCTGCATCCCACATTCCTACTTAGTGGAAGGGAGGCTCAGCCACTCTGCTGCTGGACCTCAAATAGGCCTATCTAGGGATCCATGTATTGGGAGGGGGTAAACACAAGATTGTTGGAACACCTCCTCCCCCCTTTAGCCCTGTAGAGTTTACCAGAAAAGATGCAGACTACCCTGCATTGTATTTTCCGTGGAGAACACCAAAGTGTTCAGGGATTGTACCTGCTAATGTGATTCCAATGGAACTGTGTTTCCAGGAAGCTGGGAGACAGACCTGGTGCGGTGGGATTCCCATGGATGGTCCACCCCTCTCACATCAGGCACCCTCTGCTAGACAATTTTTAATTCCCCAAATTGCCAATTTCCACTTAAGGCCCTGCTCCACTTGCTGTGTTCTGGTATAAAAATTATTTGGATCATGGTAGTGCCCAGAGGCCTCAGCCTGGATCAGGGCCCCATTGGGCTGGGTGCTACACAGGGACACACAAAGACATGTTCCCTGCCCCTCAGAATATACAGTTTTGGAAGACTAGCTACATCTGAAGGGGAGACCATCAAAATAGAGACAACTTGTATGTGTTCAAATCAAAATCAGTCTCAACTGTTCCTAAAAGCCCCTCAACCTAGTCTTGGTGAACTGGCTAGCAGTCCTAGTAAGCTGTGCAATGGAGCTTTTGGCAGTTGCTTTATGTCTAATTCTCTCTGGAGTTGTGATGGGGAGTGGTTCACTGCAAGACTGACTCCTTTATAAATTAAATGAATTTCTGGCCATACTGAGAATATTACCGTGCATAAAGCTGTCTGATTGCTCTGGCCATAGACGCTCCTCATTAGTGGTCAGTTCATCCAACTCTTTTCAGTTCTTCTCTCAAGTCCTTTTCTCTTTCTTCCTTCCTTGTTTTCCTCTGTGTGTCTATGTATGTGCACAGTGTGTTTTTACTGTCACTAAGGCACATTTTCAGACCCCTCCTCCTGTGGTGATGGACACCTTGAAGGTCCCTATGATGGGACTGGCCTTTTCACATCAAGTGAGTTTGCAATAGAATACAGTATTTATGGCCGATAGTACTTTAAAAATGCAGGAAGGTACAAGTTTGACTATCCAGAGTGTACATTGGGAAATAAATCTGTTTGCTGCTTCCTTATGCTGAAGAAGTTGGTCAGCCCAAAATGGGATGGGCTTTTTATTTTGGTTAGATTTGTTCACAATGTCTGTGATTGGGTTTTTTGTTTGTTCAAAATGGTGCTCTAGTGCTCTTTAAACTAAAAAACACATGCAGCATAGCACTGAGCAGCAGCCCTATAGGAAGCAACCAATGCGTGCAATTTGAGACGTCAAGGGGGGAAGAGCGTCTTCTCAAGGTATCAAAGGGTCTTGACTGCAGTGGGTAGAAGAAATTAATTTATCAAAGTGCACAGTGCTTTGTTGGCTGGCAGGGGCTTGGGAAAGAAGCAGCATTCCTCACCTCTGCAGGGTACAGCATACCTCCTGTGATACCAGAGACCACCTAGCACACAGGAGGCTTCATGTTGACAGGCTATAGAGGACTTTATGCAACTTTTCTTGGAGCAGGTAGGGAGTAAAGAAAAGGGAAGGGGTGTCAAAGGTCTTAGAGGGCAAAAATGAATTGAATGCCCCATCTTGACAGTGTGTTTTGAAGCATTTCAATGTAAACATCTGGGGTAAAATCCTGACCCCTCTGAAGTCAATGGGAGATTGGCCACTAACTTCAATGGAGACAGGATTTCACCTGTGGTTGTCTAGGGCTCAGATCCTAAAAGGTATTTAGGTCCTAACTCCCATTTAAATCAGAGTTAGGTACCTAAATATCTTTGAGGACCTTGGCCTAGTTCTCTTTCCCCAGTCAGGATGTTTGCTTGTTACTCACGTGTTCAGACTGAAGGAACTTAGAGACCATCATCTGTTACCCATGTGACACAACAGGCATCAGTGGATAGTGCTTGAAGTGTTCTCTCATGAGTAGCCTCTGGCTCTGGAACCTGCACCTCCTGTAATGTGGTGCTTGTTCTAAGAGTGTTCAAGTTGACACTGTTAACTTGAAAAAATCCCACCACTCTCTGAAAATGTTTGATCTCTAGTTTTTATAACACCTAAGAGGACTAGAAAGATGTCTGTTTTCTACTTTTGTTTGTTTATTTTGTGCTTGTCACACACTTTTTGTGTAGTCAGTTTCTATGTCTCCCCTGACTAGTCAGGTAGGTTTCTCCTGTAGGTATGGATCTTTCACACAGCAACAGGGGAGAGAATCATTTTTATGGAATAGGAACATTTTATTATAAAAACACAAACATTGCTGGGAATCTCAGCGGCAGGTGCAGGGCTGAAGTTACTTTTAACTCTGCTTTTAAAAGTGAATTAAATTTCAAGTTGCAGTGTCTGGTGAAGAGGGACTGGCTGTCTTAACTCACAGTAAATCACAGAGTAGTGATGGGAATGGATGTCTGCATGAGTTGGGGGACTTTTTAAATAAAGAGAATGTTGGGCCAGTTCAATGGGGAATGGCCCCTAGAGTTCCCGGGGGACTGGGGAGACTCTGGGGAGCAGAAAGCCCTATGAAAGTCAGAGTAGCATCAGATGATATTCCTAGCAAAATAAGAGTTCTTGAGACTGGGCCAGCCTGGTTTGTGAGAAGAGACCACTCCATCCAGCTTAACCCAGACTCTAGAAGGAGCCCAGCCTGATATCTGTGGGCAGCCCTTAAATTGTCAGGACGCCACCTCAGAAATGTCAGCACTCAGAGTACTGACTCACTTGGGGATTGCAGTGTTGTAGCCATGTTGGTCCCTGGGTGGGTGAGGTAATATCTTTTATTGAACCAGCTTCTGTTGGTGAGAGAGACAACCTTTCAAGTTACCTCTTGGAGTTCTTCTTCAGCTCTGGGAAAGATACTGAGAGCTGGTCTACACTGGGAACTTATATTAGCATTAGCTACATCTCCTGGGGTGTGAAAAATCCACACCCTTCAGTGATGTAATTAAGCTGACCTTTCCCCCAGTTTAGACTGTTCTAGGTCGATGGAAGTGGAGCACCTACACCAGTGGAAGAACCTTTCACGTCCTGGGGGTCAGGTCTTGTGAAAAGTGTTCACCCATGAGTGAAATGGTGTTTTTGTCTTTTATAATTTTTCTGGGTTAATTCAGTTAAGAGCGTAGTGATTGTCTGGCTTCGCCCCCACAGTTGTTTGTTGTTAGGGCATTTAGTGCACCAGATGTGATAGGCATATGTCGGACCCACCCATCATAGATTTCCACCACAACTTCTACAATCATTACCCCCCATCTATCAAACTGTCTCTAGAACACTCCTGCACAAGCATCAACTTTCTGGACACCACGATTAGCTTCAGTAATGGCATTCAACAGACCAATATATAAAAGAGACTCCTGGATCACCCTACTTGCCTTCACAGATCCAGTAACCACCCAAAACACAACAAGAAATCTGTTACCTACAGCCAGGCCCTCAGATACCATAGAATATGCTTTGAGGAGAAAGTCCAGGATACATACCTTCACCAAACAAGGACACTCCACCAGAGAAATAGATCACATCATGGAATGGGCCACCCAAATACCCTAAGAGAACCTGCTTCAATACAGGGAAAAAAACGAAAACCCTCCAACCACACACCTCTAGTTGTCATCTACCACCCCACACTAGAACCAATATAGGGTATCATTAAACAATTACAACCCGTATTTGATGGGGACCACCTCCTGAAAGAAATCTTTCCCCAACCCCCTCTTCTGGTTTTCAAATAACCTCACCAAGCTCATTATCCGTAGCAACCCAGAGACTAGGATCCATGAACTCAAAGCAGCACTAGACCCTGCCATAACAGATGCAAAACTGGCAGACATTTCTCCACTGCTACAATGATCAATACCCTCTACAACACACCTTTCAAAATCCACGGGTCCTGCACATGCCTATCACAATATGTGATGTATCTGATGCAGTGCATTAAATGCCCCAATAATAACTATATGGGTGAAACCAGGCAATCACTACGCTCTCAAATGAACTCGTATAGGAAAAGGATAGAAGACAAAAATATCATATCACGGGTGGGTGCACACTTTTCACAAAGTGATCACTCTATATCTGATCTCTCATCCTCAAAGGAAACCTTCAAAAGACGAGCCTGGGAGCTTAAATTTATAACTTTGATTGACTCTAAAAATCATGGTTGTAAAAAAAAAAAAAACCCACTGGATTTATGGCTTATTACAACAATTTGTAACCTACTGCCCTCCCCTTTTCGTCCTGTGACTACATAGATGTTAGCAAGCCACTTCTCCTGAAATGTTTCCTTAGAATATGTGTTAATTACTTGTGCTAAACAATCTGTTCCACCTTGTATTTAGCTGTGACCTGAGAACCTTTCCCAGACTTGAAGAAGAGCTCTGTTTTAAGCTTGAAAGCTTGTCTCTTTTACCAACAGAAATTGGTCCAATAAAAGATATTACCTCACCCACCTTGTCTCAATTGAGGATGTCATGTGATACATGGCTCCTAGCAGAGTGCTGCTTCTGAGGTCAGAAGAACAAATGGGATTCCTATGGATCCCACTAACTGTTTCTAATTAGGATCAAGAGATGGAGAAAGAGGTGGCTGAAGATGGGAAGCATCTTCTGGTGCTCCTCCTTCTTGTTGGGTTTGGGATACTGGGAGGAAATCTTGTGGGGCTTAGCTTGCTGGTTTTCTTTTAGCTAGCAAGATTGAGGGCCTATATGTCCTATGGCCAAGGTTTGTTTACTTTGATTAGGTGGGGGGTGTCCCTCATTCCTGCTACCTCCCTCTTTGTTTGCAGTAAGTATACTGAGAGCTTGAATCCTTGATGAGGTGGCTTTAAAATGCCAGTGTTTATATGGGTTTTTCAATGAGTTTTTTGAAGTGGTTGTGCTGGTCCTTTCTCCAAGAGCTGTCATGCAGGCTTTCCCCTACATTCTCTCCCATTCAAACCAGTCTTGTTTTAAGGCCAAACCTTCATCCTCTTTCTGTTACAAGGCTGATTTGTTTTAAAATATATAAATTAAATCAAACCTTTGGCGTTGGTTCCCATATAAATCTTTGAGGCACTCTGCTAGCCCAGAGCCATGCTTGTACTGTACCTCTGTGACATCTCCTGTTCTTTCTCCAGTGATTCAGATAACTATTCAGACTGGGGGGGCTTTCCCTCTCTCCTCTCTCTTTGCCCTCTTTTTGTATTTTTTCTCTTGTTTCTTAGCTTTCCAGCTCTCGTCTTTCCTATCAGCCTGCTGCCCTGGGAGTTGGATCAGCTGACATGGGGTATCCAGTAATCTTTGCTAGTGGTTTGAATGCTGCACATCCTCATCAGGTACTCTTGGAGGTTGGGAGAATGAATGTGGCGTGCACCGCAGCCACTAAGCGTCACACAGATAAGACATCCTTTAAAACCATTGCATGCCTCTGTATGCAGCTAGGTCAAGAGTGCAAAGGATCTAGAGTAGTAAAAAAAAAAAAATGGTGCTAGCAAATAAGGCAGGAAGTAGCTTTACGATGCTCTTGGAATCACCTGAAGTGGGACTTTAATCAAGGTGTTTTCCACTGGGTAGAATGGAGACATTGCACTGAGAACAGGGTAAGCCTGGGATAAGTCTGGAGAAATGGCACTGAATCTGCATCAGAGAATTAGGAAGGAAGTGATGTATGAATTCTTTCATTGGGAAAGTCCCCTCCCATGTGTCTTCCCCTCTCTCTCTTGCTCCCTGTCAGAAAGTCACTGCTGTGCTCTAGCAGGAGTATAGTCGGAGCATATCCATGGAGAGCCAAAAAACTTTTATTCCCAGTATGAGAGAATCAACATAGTGTGTTGCTGCATCAGTCTTGAGATCGCTAACTTGATCATTCCTTTTCACCTTAGTTGATTGTTCCAGGGAAAGAGGGTGGGGTGCCCCCAGTTCCTAGCCAGCCAGCACATGGTACTCAGGCTGACCATGAGAGGATGGTAATGTGCACCCCATTGGATGGAGCCCTCTACTCAGCAGCTACTCCTTCCAGTAGGTAGGTCTTAGTAAGAGGTGCAGCACCTCTAAGAGTTCATCTGTGACTGTATAAAGTTGAATCAAATTTAAAACTGTCTTTTCTTTTAAGAATTTGCAGGGCAGTTCTTTTTAAATTTATCAATAACACTAGATTGGCTGCTCTGCCTTAAAGCTAGAGCTTTCAGTCTGAGCACAGAGAAGCTGAAAAACAGACCAGATCTCTGTTCGAGGTATCTGCTTATACTTTATGGCCCTCTTAGTCTCTGAGCACCTTGTGTCATTTCAATACCAAAGCATAACTTCTGGATCATTTGTCTGATCCATGAACGGCAAGTTGAGGCGGCTTCAAGAGTAAATTTTAACCTTCCAAAAAGGCTTCATCTGAATGGTCATAAAGCATCAGTAATAGAAAACACCTATTTAACTGTTATATCAAGAAACCTTGGGGGCAAGAATCCTTGTCTAACAGGAAACAATGCAACTTTAAACTCCAAATTGCATGAAATCCTAACCTCCCTCTCAGCCAGTTAGAGCTTCCTGTTTGTGTTTCCAGATCCCTTTGTCCCCTGTGGTTCCATCTTCTCTCATGGCCATGGGACAATTGCCATAGAAAACATCTTAACCAACTTGGTTTTCTACTCAATTAAAAAAAACCCTGTTTGTTATAGTAGCACTAGTGCACTGGCCTGTGCTCCTTGACTAACCAGTCATTAGCAAATGGCTAACACCTGCGAGACGACTGAGGACCAGATTTTTAGAGCTTTGCTGAATACTTCTGAAAATCAGGTTTTGAGACTATAATTAGTAGCCACCCACTGAAAATTAACCAGATTAGCACTGGCTGCTGTGATATTGGACTACTCAGGCTTCCCGGGGCCTGGGAAGGAGCATGGTGTTCAGATTCCTGACCCTGTCTCCTGACAGGGAAGATATCCAAGAATTCTGTGTTCCTGAAAGAGTGATGGTGATTGGCAAGAGCTGCTCGAGCTTCCTCGCCATTTCTCAAATTAACCCCCTCATCCCATGCACCTCTTCTGAAGAGCCTTTCCTCAGGACTGGCTGAGGTTTTCTGCCCTACTGATGGGGGTGGTTCCCTCACAGAGCCAAGTAGAAGGCTGCTCCACAGCCTTGCAGTCTCTATTGCAGTGGTCACCAACAGGTCGATCCAAGAGGATCTCCCAGTCGATCATGATTTCCGGTGGCGCTGCAGCCCCACACTGCTCCACGGCCTCAGGAGCCAGGGGGACAGGGGTCTCCCTCCATGCGCTGCTTCTGCCTGCAAGCGCCACCCCTGTAGCTCCCACTGGCTGGGAACGGGGAGCTATGTGGAGTCATCCAGGGGCGCGTTGGCCCCTTCCGGGAGCAGCGTGGGGCCAGGGTAGGCAGGGAGCCTGCCTTAGCCTCACTGCGCCACCAACCAGGAGCCGCCAGAGGTAAGTGCTGCTTGGCAGGAGGCCGCACCCCAGCCATGAGCCCCCTCCTGGAGCCAGCAGCCCTGAGCCCCCTCCTACATCCTATTGCCTAGCGCTGACCCCCCGTTCCCTCCTGCACCAACACTATGCCCCAGACCTGACCCCCCCCCCCCAGAGCCAGCAACCTGTACCCCCTCCTGTACCCCTAACACTGTGCCCCAGCCCAGAACCCCTTCCTGCACCCAAACTCCCTCCCACAGCTTGCACCCCCACCCCCTTCTGCACCCCAACCCCCTCCCCCAGGCTCAGCCCAGGGCCCCCCTCCCACACTGCAAACCCCACAGCCCCAGCCTAGAGCCCGCACCTCCTCCCAAACCCCTACCCCAGCCCAGTGAAAGTGAGTGAGGGCAGGGGAGAGCGAGTGACGGAAAGGGGGGGGAATGAAGTGAGTGGGGTGAGGCTTTGAGGAAGAGGCGGGGCCTCGGGGAAGGGGTGGGATAGATCCTGAGTTGCTCTTAAATTCAAAAAGTGATCTTGGGCATAAAAAGGTTGAAGACCACTGCTCTATTGCATACTGATGGCTGAAGGGGAAAACAGTGTCTGGCAAGAACAGAGATGCGTCTTCCCTCCCCTTCCTCCCTACACTAGGAGAGGCTGTAGAAAAACAAGGGAATCTTGACAAAAGAATGTGGTTTTATCTAAATTGTTTATGTGCAATGAGCTATCAACCTTTCTTCCCCAGTGAGGACACGGAAACCGTATCAAACAGCAGTGGAGGGAAGAGTGGCTCCCCACATGATCTCTTGGAAACCATCTTTGTCCGGAAAGTGGGGGCCTTTGTCAACAAACCCATTAACCAGGTAACTTGCAGTGATCGTTCTGAGGTGAACTTATGATGCGCTTTTCTTCATGCCACTGTTCCTCTTTTCCATTGCTGGGCAGAGGGGGCCTGGCACTGCATCACCAAGGCAGCCAGAGGAAACGGGAGACCAGACTTTAGCAAGGACTGCAGGTTTCTGTATGTGGTGCTTTACTGTATGCTGGGCGCTGTAGGCTCTGTGGTCTAGACCTGTGTATTAAAGGGGAAGTTGACTGCAATCTCTCCGATGTTATGCCCTCTTAGTGTAGCCCTTGGGTTCCAGTCAAGTTGCCAGTGTGACTTTGGTGGGGCAAAGTTTCAGATCCTGACATACAACCTTGCAGTGGGATGGTGCATGTTGGATATGCAGAGAATCTGACTGAAGTGCTGAGGTTCTGCCCATTGAATCTCTCCAGGTGACCATGGCCAGCTTGGACATTCCTTTCGCCATGTTTGCTCCCAAGAACATTGAGCTGGAGGATAATGACCCCATGGTAAGAACCCCCCAGAGCCATCTGTGCGTGTCAAGTTTGGATCCTTCATGTCCTTAGCTTTGCATGCATTTCTGACCAAAGAACTAGCTACTTGCGTCAGCCTGGTTTCTAATAACATCCTTTATGCCAGAGTCTGGGCTTTCCAGAGATGGAAACAGCTACATGTTTAGAGCCCCTGCTAGTCTGTGCTTACAGTCTGCACACCCTTGTAACTGTCACTATGCTTCTTCCCATGCTGTCACAACACACAGATGGGCTCAGTGACAGGATCTGAAACTGATGGACTCTGGTTTCTTGGGCAGGTGAATCCTCCTGACTCCCCAGACGTTGAGTCTCCTTTACAGGGCAGCTTGCACTCAGAGGGCTCCAGTGGCAGCAGCACCGGGAACACACACGACGACTTTGTCATGGTTGATTTTGTAAGTCCATGCAGTCCTTTATCAGCCCAAGCTAGTGCTTTCGCAGAGCACCTGTATCTGGGGTGGGCTGCAGGTGTTGATGTGATGCTGAATGAAAATAAATGAATTTCTCCAAACGGGCTCATTATGCTCCCATATCAAGGACAGGGTCTCTGGGCATCCTTAAAAATCATAAGACATTGACATTCGTAAATCCACAACTTGGGAAATTATTTCCTCCTCCGTTTCTCCACCAGGGCCTGGGTTCAGGTTTTTGTGTTTTCCCTGTGTCCCATACACTGAAAGCAGAGTGCAGATTGTAGGGAAATACTCTGCTTTAGGTACTCATAAAGTCATCAGGGAAACACTAATTCTGGTCATGGCAGGGGATATAGATAATGCTGCTGTTCAATTATTTGACTTAGACTTATTGCGGTAATGTTGAGTTGTTTGCTGGTAGCTGATGGTGCCTTCTGCCTGTGACTAGAGTGAAGGGGGAAATCTGACCGAACTCTCTAAATGGGGATTAATGTTTGTATCTTTTTTTCTAGAAACCAGCATTCTCAAAAGATGACATTCTTCCAATGGACTTGGGGACATTCTACCGCGAGTTTCAGAATCCCCCTCAGCTCAGCAGCCTCTCCATTGACATTGGGGCTCAGTCCATGGCAGAGGATCTGGTATGGGAAAATGGGCCTTTGGTGTGTGGGGGACATACATTCTCACAATGCTCTCCTCCTCCTAGCTTCCTGAACAAGCCAACATCCCATATGAGAGCAGACACCTACAAGAGGGGTTCCTTGTCAATCTGCTGAACATGCCTGTACATCTCGGAACCTGAAACCTTTGGAAGGAACCAGATGTGAGACCTTTTCAGTCTGATTGATTCCTTCTCAGTGCATGTGTACAGCTGTCATGGAGAATATTAGATGAGTTGTTGGTTTGTGCTACATGTGTGTGGGACAGTATTCATGTGCTGCATCGGGTATCCTCTTCCCAGAAGCCATTGCAGCTGCAGGACTCTTCCACTATCCAAGACTATTCCCTACTGTAATAGCCTTGTACTCCCCCCACCCCCCCACTCCTGCATCTGCTAAGCTCAAGGCCCTACAAACTAGGACTAGTCACCGCAAAGGAGTGATTTGGGAGGTCTGTTCTCCCAGTCCTTATCAAGTTGTTCTAGAAGAGAAGAGCATAACCCATTCTCTAAGGTTTTGGGGAGAAAACATACTGCCTTAATTCCAGCCCTGTCCCATCCTATCTGGTGTGTGAGAGCTATTAGCCTGGAGCCTAAAATTGGAGTAACCTGAAATGTGCAGTTTTTTTTACTGCACATGCCGCATTTGTGAGCAAGTCCTTTACTTCGCCCTCCCATTAAATGACTGAGTGTCTGTGGCAGCTTTGAAACATCTGTTTCATCTCCCAGCTGCGTGCTGCTGTCTGTTACCTGGAGGGGCAAATGTGCCATAGTTCAAATCTCTAGGTGAACCCAAATCTAAGAACCGAATGCTGCCTCTGCCACCTCTGGTTTAGTGGCTCACTGGATTTCATTCTGTAGTCCTCGCTGAGAGGGAGCTCCCAATGAAGGCAGTGAGAATGTTGCTTGGATGAATGCAGTATCAGGCCCACCGCCTCTTTAACATGGTTTTGCCTGGGAAAACCATAATGCCTAATGCTAACAGCTGAGTGACTTTATTCAAAGAATGACAAAGTAATTGTGCTGCAGGTCCAGGTTATGGTACACCTGCTGCTTCTGTAGAAAAAACAAACTGGGCAAACTGCCCTTCTCAGGTTCATGTGCTGGATCCTGTCTGATATCCTGCTTCTGCTAGGAGTGGTACATGTACAGGGAAGGAGAGTACAAATCGGAGCAGAGACCTTTGGCCAGAGTTTACTATATACGTTTCCATTGTTTTATAGCTTCCTTTAGGCTGATGCACCTTCTGCGAGTGAGTCTTGATCTGAGTTTTTCTTTGCCTTCACAGGACTCGTTACCGGAGAAGCTGGCAGTCCATGAGAAAAACGTCAAAGAGTTTGATGCCTTTGTAGAGACTTTGCAGTAAAGCTGTTTTCTTATTGCAGCAGCAATGTCCACGCAGTGTCCGTCTTCTGGAGGAGGAAGCCTACAATGTCCTGTCTGCCACTCCTCTTTTGTGTCCCATTTTCCCCCCTGCATCTTGTGGGCTTTGTCAGATCACCTCCCTCAATACTGGGTACAGATTCAACTGTATCTCCCCTCAGCCAGGCCCTGGGATAGTTTTGGACTCCTTTTCCTACTGGCATTTGAGTACTTGTCTATAACGCTACAATAGGGTCAAAAGAAATCAAGCTTTGTTGTTAGTAACCCAGTTCCCTGTCAGTCTTTGTTCAGTGTATGGAGGGGTTTTACGGAAAGCTGCCAGAAATGCTCCCTGCAAAGCCTCTTGCATCACAGTTCCCCAAGATTTAGCTTCTGGGGCACAGACCATCTTTTCTTTGGGTCTGCAGTTGCACTGGAATATAGACAGCCTTGGCTCCGAACAAAGGATCTGGGCAGTGGCATACTCAGCTAGCTTGAGTGCAGGACATCAGCTCTTAGAAATGAGGCATTTCATCCTGTCTTCAGTGAGCGCACGGACTGCAGAGCGCAAGGGGATGAGGCAGACTTCCACCTCACGTACTATACTGTGCCACACCTATAGATGTCTTCACTTTCTGCTTCCAAGGAACTGGGTCTCTGCACAGACTTTCTCTCTGGGGCCTTGTGCTGGGCCTGTCTGCTTGAATCAGAGATGTGAAACTACAGAAGCTATGCGGAAGGGCTTTCCACATTTCCTTGAGTGTAGGAAAACCACCATGCTAAGGTCCCAGAATGTGATTGTACTGGTGCATCTGCCAGTGGCACCTTGGGAGAATGTTAAATTTGTAGTCGCTGCTCTTGAAATGCAGTTGTAAATAAGAATAGGAATTCTATTTCTATTTCTCCAGGGTTATGTAACTAGGAGTCTTAGTCTTTTTTCCCTGCAAACCTTGCTGCTTTATGGTTAATATACAAGACAGGAAATATTTATTGCTTTTAAAGAAAACTATATTAAAAAAAAGTTACGTTTTCATGTACTAGTGCAGGTCATTCGGTCCTGTCACTGCAGACAGTAGTTGTGCCATGGAGCCCTGTCCCATGACAATAGTCTGCCTTTTGGTAAGGAAAATCCAAGATATTTATTTTCAGAAACACTTATTTACTCTAATACAGTGTTGTGTTCTGGGGACTTTTTTCCATGACACCCACATGGGGCATTGATATAATAACATGCACGTGTTGGTGCAGCAGAGTGGCAGGGACTTCCTGAAGAGCTATGTTCTGATAGGCTTGGGAAATAGACTTGTTCTGTTCCTCAGCCATTCAGGAAGTAGCTGGTTCACCGAAGCACACCTTTTGGAAAGTTTATGGTACTCTTTTTAACCAGCTGGCTTATGATGAGCTAAAAGTTTATTTTTGTAATGCGCTAGCCATGAAGTAATCCTTTGAAGTGTCCTTTGTCTCGCATGAGGAAGGGAGAAGCTGTGTAATGGCACTAAGCAGGAACTCGGACAGAGCAGGGCTTGTGTAACTCTCTCTCTCTCTGCCCTTTAGCCACCTGTAACTGAAACTGTAACTTTAGGCTGAGTAACTGAAGAGGAGACTCCTGCAAGTCCCCCTTGGTACCCACAGACGATATTTCTATAGAGTGGTGGGAGTTCTCTGGACTCTGAGGATCCTTGCTAGTTTCCTTACTACTGGTGGAGGTTTTTGACCAGTTTCTGGTCAAAAAAGGCTGGATGTGGCTTTCTCCAGAGCTCAGCACAATTCCTTAGGTTGAAAAGGGAGAGTTGCTAGAGAATGACACAAGGCCTTGGCTTACCAGGTGGCCTCTGCAGCCCTCCACCCTGTGCTGCTGCAAGAGCAAAGAATTGCCAGGACCTGAATTGATTTCCAATATGCTAACATGTTCTTTTGCTTTCTCAGCCCTTGAGTTGACAGGTGTTTGCTGTGCATGATCAATGGCAGTTTTAGTGTATGCTCTAAAGCACCAGGTAGGGGTATTTATAACTACTTGAAGCAGCAAATTCCCCCCTCCCAGGCCACCCACCCAGTCCAACTAACTCCCATATAGAAATAATCCATCCTTGTTTTGCAAGGAGTGATCCAATCTCTTCACCTGTCTGCACCAGTGCTAAAAGGCCTCCCAGTGAAGTGGAATTGGAAAGGCTGGAGGTGAAAATCCCACTATCCCGGTCAGTTAATAACACTGACTTAGAGGGCTTCAAAGCACTTGACAAATACTCCTTACAACCTGCCTATGAGGTAGGTAAGTAAGCTGCATCCCCACAGTACAGCTGTGGGAACTAGACCTGAGGTCAGGTGATTTGTCCAAGGCCACACAGTGAGTAAACAGCAGTGTCAGCAATAGAACCCAGATCTCCTGGCCCCCCCACCCCCCCGATCAGCTGGTCATTCTCCCAAGACTTGTAGTAAGTTTCATGTGGACGTACTCTGGCACCCTGACTTTTAACTTGCAGGCTATGCCTGGGTGAGCTCTCCTGTCAAGCTCTTTGTAGAGGTTAGTAAACTACTGGCATGCATTGTGTCTGCTAGGAAGAAATAGAATAGACCTTTCTGGTGGTGATCCTTCCCTAGGCAGCATTGCCTCTGTATTTCCTCCTCATCTTCACACTGAACTGCTGTGGTATCAACAGAAGGAAAGCCATCATTCCTGTTTCTGTCCAGAAAGCCTCCAGGACCTAGTGTCTGTGCTCAGTCATTTTCATGTCACTTTAACAAGGTCGCAGCTCCTGCATCTCATGAGGCAGAACTTCTGTATAGCAACCATGTTTGTTTAATGCCAGCCAGTGGAAATCTGCCCACCTGGGTTGATAGGGTAGAGCTGGATAGCCACAGCAATAAAGGGGTTCTCTTGGGATGAGATGTGCTTATTCCTGGGCAATCCTGAGAGTTTTGACACCTTCTCCATTCCAAAATCTAGTCACTCAACTCTGTCTAATCAATGCTTTAGAAATGATTGGCCCACAGCAGTTCTGCAAGAGGGACCTAGCTATTGATGCTGTGGCCTGCTGTAGAATTTAATGATGAATATTGTCATTTTAATAGTAAAGGACTGAGCAGATGGCTATGTCAAGGCAGCTTGTACATAGCAGATGACCTACAAATGCTTTGAGTGCAGGGTACTAAATTGCATTGTTTTGGAAATAGTCTCCAAGGCACTTCATGTATTCAAAGAATTTCCAATAAATCTTTTATGTAAGCAACTCTTACCTGGTTGGCCAGGCTGATCCAACTCTTCTGTGAATTACGCTGCAGGTTCTGATGCTGGGATGTTCCCACCCTTATGGCTTTCCCTTCCAACAGCCAGATTTTAACTGCAGAAGTCAGTACAGCTGCAGGAAGGAGCAGGGTTAATGCCTACAAACTTATTTTGGAAGATGGAATGGGATGCAATGAGGAAAGTTATGGATAGAGCCCTGCAAATCCACAGGTATCCGCTTTATATCCATGGACCATTTCTGCAGATAGCAGCATGGATGCAGATACAAATTTGGTATCCACGCAGGGCTCTGATGGTAAGAGCTTGGTGGGCAGCTAAGAGGAACTGGCGCAGATCCTCCACCTGACCTGGGAGGCAGGGACACTGGGCCGGGGACTGCTTGGGCACCATGCCCAGGGCAGGTGGAAGGTCCACCACAGCTGCCAGTGTGGCTCTCCCTGACTTGGCTCCAGCCAGGGAGGGGGGTGGCTTGGAACCACAGCCCGGCCATGGTAAGAGCTGGGTGGGGAGCTGCGGTGCACCCTCCACCTGCCCCGGGCAGGGGTCCCAAGCACCCCCGGGCAGTTCTACAGGTCTCCCTCCTTTCCCCCCAGCCAGGCCAGTATGGAGCCGAGCTGGAGAGCTGCACGGATTCTCCACGTGCCTGTGGTGCGGGGGGTCTGAGAACAGCCCCTGACCATGTCCCTTCCCCCGAGGCTCCTCGGGGGGGGAGAGTGGAATGTCTTGGAGCCTCAGCCCAGCCTCTAGACCAGAGCCCTGCAAATTCACAGATGCGGATATCTGCAGATAGTTTTTTGTATCGGATGCAGATACACATTTGTGTATCCACGCAGGGCTCTAGTTATGGAACAGGGCTGGGAGAGTAAAGGGGCAGAGCTGGCAATGAGCAGGCAGCACGGCTGCTCAGAGAGGCATTACTAAAGAGAATTAATCTAAAGGGGGGGAGGTGCGGTGGTGGCAATCTTTGATGTAACGGAGGGAAAAGGAGCAGCTTTTCCTTGTTTGTGCAATGACATAGCATCCCGTCTTGTACGGCCTGCACTGTTTGTTGGGCCAGTGTGAACAAACATTGTCCTGGTGCCAGCTTCATCCCATGTTGCACAACTTAGGGTAGAATAGGTGAACAGAAATCTAAAGCTAGAACCGGACCAAGGGCTGCTTGTAAATCCCTTTTAGCAACATGCTTACACTTGAATAATTAATTCCCAGGCTGGCTCTAGGCACCAAAATATTATCTTGCTTCTCTAGCTGTGACTTCTCCATAAACAAAAGCTTGAGTGGCAGCACTACAAGTTTCAGCTGGGAGTAAAAAAATCCAGCTGGGTTTAACCTGTTTCCTCTGTCACCACCAGCCCTACAGCTCCTGCAATCAGACCAGAGCTGGCACTTGCATTCATGGGGTGCCAAGTAGAATAGCTTTGAGTGTGCTGTTCTACATGCTGTGGAGGTTGCTCCATAGACACGCCAAGGGCAGAAAACGCACCTTTCTCTCTCAGTAAACAACTGTGCTGGTGACTCAACCAGGAAGGTGTGCTATACAGGGGGTGAATCCGTACATGGCAAATGAGGGGCATTTCTAGATCCCTTCACTAGCCCTTGTTTAATCACCCCCTTCCACGGGCAGCAGCTCATGCAGTTTGGGCAGATGCTGTTCTGAGCTCCTCACCTGCTGAGGTGAGAAGGGAAAAGAATCTAACATCTGAGTCGCTGCAGCTGGATTATAAAGCTGATTCCCCTTCCCTTCCTGCTCAGGTTCAGGAGGCCTGGGGGGCAGGAGCACTCTAAGCACTGGGCTACTGGAATAAACAGGGGCTGTAGCAGCCTTTTTTTTTTTTTTTTTGGTGAGAGCACGTGGACCAGAACAGCTCTAGCACCAGGAGAGGGGGCCCAGCTCTGAGTCCCAAGTGGAGGAAGGCACAGAACTATCTTTTGAGGCCCCACCTCTCTCCTTGATGATAATTCCTCCTGGCTAGCTTAGGCAGTTCTCCGCCCAGCTCTCTGGCCTTTGTGAATCCTGTTCTTAGGCACTGAATTCTCCCACTGCACCATATAGGGAATCTGGTGCCTAACCTGGACTTCAGGCTTCCAGAGGGCAGTAGGGTGCCTAACGTTAGGTTTTGCAGTGCCTGAGTCCCCTTTTTGGATCTAGCACATGGCTCCTGCCCATTGAGTGGGGGAAGCAGTGCTGTCCATAAGTGTGTATACAAGCCCTGGAGAGGCACAAGGAGGATAGACCATGCACAGCTCTGCCCTCTGCTCACAGTTGTAGCTGGGTGAATAACCAGCCATTCTGCTTTCTCTTGTAGATCAGCCCCAGAGGCTGAAGCTTGAAGAAATACACCATGCTCGGGGGCTGAGTTTTGTTTTTTATTGAAATACAAAAAAGTGCAAACTGTGAAATACACGATCGGTGCAGTGTAGAAGGAAATAAACATGGATGTGAATTAATGTCTCAGTAAAAACCCCAGCCCTGTGCCTGCTGAACATCAACTGGAGAGAAGGCAGGGAACACCAGCAACAAAAAGCAAAGCTGTAAATTGTACTAGAGCCCTACTGCTTGAAAGAGCAACAAGGGGCTAGTTTGACCCTCAGAGGTCTCTGCTGAGTCAGCAGAGAGGTTACCAAAAGGCATCAAATTGACCTTGCCTTTATCAGCATCACCCAAAGGCTCTGGTTCCAGAAGAGCGAGGCAGAGGGCTGACAGCTGGGGCTAGTTGTGGAGTGTGTGCTCACAGGCTGCTCAGACACCACTGGAATGAGGGGAGGAGGGAAGTTGGGTGCCGCAGAGCAGGGCACAGAGAGGAGACAAAACATGTCACCCTCAAAGGGCCACTGTGGCCAATATTTAGTATGAAAGCCATGCTGGGGAAGGGGCTCTTGGTCAGCTGTACCCAGGAGGAGGACACACTATGGGAGACAAATACAGAGTAACCATGGGCCCCTAACCTGCTACCAACCACCTCTTACAGGCAGCAGGGACTAGAACCTAGTCTCTTAGGCCAAGGTTGGGCCTCTAGCCACTCCAGCTACTGGCATGTTACCTCCCTCCTAGCTCTGCCTTAGGCTGTACACCCTAGGAGGGCAATTCAGTCCTGAGTTAGTTGGCAGAGACGTGGACTCGGTTGCCCACCTGCCACCCGGCATGGGGAGCCAAGGACTGCAGTCAGGCCAAGGCCACAGCTTCACACACAAGCCACAAGAGTAGTAGTTTCAGAAAAGGCATCCCGAAAAATAAATTGCAGTAGCAAAGTAGCCAGCGCTGCTGTGCCTGTTCCAAGCCTCTGGCAGTTTCGGGGAAGCAGGCAGGGGGGTAGATAAAGGAATGGGAATATTTACACGGGAGTGCTCCCAAGACCTTGCGAGCCCATTCCCACCATCTGCAGTACCAACAGCCTGACCTTTCTCCAAGTCCGCTCCCTTCCTCATGCAGGGCTCTGCCCCAGGAGCAGGAATTTGCAGTAGGTCCCGTTACGCTCAATAGGAAAGCCATAAATTCAGGAATTTTAACTATATAGAATTTTTTTAAAAAAAAGTGTCTCTGGGGAGCTAAGGAAATACCTGCCCCAAGTGCAGCCTCAGCCTGCCCCTGTTGCTGCCCAGCCCTGCTTTTCTCAACACCGCACAGGTCAGGATTCAGTACTCCCAGCTGGAACTCACTGCAGGGAGCAGCGGCTGAGCCTGTAGCCAGGTCCTTGTGCCCCAGCCCAAGGGGGAATTTCTGTTCTAGGCTACTGGGCTTATGATTCCGGTTGTTCCCAAGGAGACCAGCAGATTTTTCCTTTCCTCTGGGCAGATCTAGGCCAACAAACATTTAGCTGTGGCCCAGATAACGTCAGCAAGCCCAGCCTAGCTTGGCTCTGAACTACATGCAGGAGGGGATACTCCCTTGAGATGGGGAGACAGAAGATGTGATACAGGGTCACACAGACAATACCCCATTCCAGAGTGTCCCACTGAGCATGGCCTAACAAAACTCATGGGGCAAGTGTAGGGCTCTTCCTACACTGCCCCCCCACCCCAACTTCAATAGGAGCACTGAGTCCCTCCAGCTTTCCCAAGAAGCCTCAATGGCAGAGCTACCCTCCATGCTGGATCTAGCAGAAGTCAAGGTGAACTAGAAGCCCTCTGTGACCCACCCAAACCATCACTATGGATTTATTCACAGCAAAGGGCATTCGTGTCCCAGCCCAACAGGCAGAAATTCAACTCACACAGCAGCATGTCCAGATCCAGGCCTGGTCCCTCCCCTCCACGGGCCCTTCAGCCTCCCAGAGAGAGATTCACTCAGTACCCAGGGTGGGATGGGCGGCCCCAAGCCATGCACAATCTGTTCTCCAGCACTCAGAATTCTCTGCTCCTCCACTTGCCCATCTCACCCTTTTGTGGGTCATCCCAAGAGCAGCCAATCAACCAGCAATAGCTAGAGTTGCCGAGCTGGGCCTGGGCTCCATTGCAGGAGAGAGTTCTTGCCAATCCTAGGTCCCTGCTCCTAGGCCTGGCAGAGGAGACCCCATTCCTGTTGTTGATGCTCATCAGAAGTTTGTCTATTTTTAAACCAGGGCATCAGCCTTTGGTCAGTTTCTAGGGCAGGTTAAAATCCTATTAAAAGCAGATCAACTGCCACTTTATAAAATGAGCTCTGCTTGGTCTCAATGTTTTCCCACTGCTGTGGTGCAGCTGGGACCAGGACTGGCCAAAGGGAGCAGGGCACAAGAATTATGGGTCTTGCGGAGTGAGGCTAGAAACTTAGAGTCTTGCTCCAGTGTGAAAGCTCCTCTCTCAAGGGAGCTGCTCTGTTCCTGAGCCTGGCCTGTAGAGAGCCATCTCCCTCCCTCCCTAGCACATAAGGGTGCATCAAAGTAGTTCCCCTGAAGGGGCGGAACCGACATATGGGGCAGTGAGGAGCTGGGCTAGGGGCATGCTGTATGTTCTTCCCTAGCAGCTTTGGCACATGAGACCTCAGCACCTGGGCAGGTTCCTCCGATCCAGGCCTCTCACACTTTGGCTAAGGTTGGGCCTCAGTGCACAGGCCCTTCCCTTCAGGCCACATTCTCACTTACATTTTTGCTGAATAAAATTCCACTCAGCCCAAAGTCAAAAAGCAGCTGGGCTCAGGGGCTGGCCAGCAGATAAACAGGGGACCCAGGAGTGTCCCTGTGTGGCAGCCACGAGGAAGGGCAGTGTCAATTGTGGGGTTTGGCAGTGGGGAGTCAAGTGCCACCAGGGCACTTGTTCCGGGCATGATTCCAACAAGCTCACTGATCACAGAGCATTACAAAGGGGACCCCGCATCCCCATGCAGCGCATGCCCACTGAGGCCGGGTCTGGAGTGAAACCCTCCCACCAAGAGCCGAGGACAAAGCCAAGGAGACCATTACAGCCAGAGCAGAGTAGTCCTGGGCTACCATCCACCACACACCCCATGCCCAGCACAGCCCTCTTAGTGAAGGTGAACAGCACCCACAGTGGATGCTAGCGCCCCTTGGAGAGGCATTACTGGCTCCTCGGGCTAGTAGTGCCAGCAGGGGGTGGGGCTAAGCCAACTCCCCTCAGTCACAGAATCTCTGGCAGGGCCCAATGGCCCAGCCGCCCCCAAAAGTCAGTTTCTTCTTCACGCCTGCTGCAAGCCAAGGGGAGGGTTGGTGTTAGCCCAGGAGTAGCTGGTGCTGTCCTCACTAACACCTGAAGCACAAGGCTTACCTGACCTGCTCTGGGTGAGGGCAGGGCGCCAGGACTCTGCACTCAGCTCCTGAGAGGAGGAGCTGGCACAGGGAGCCTCCTGCCACACAACTCGAGCCAAGTCCTGCCCAGGTGATGCAGGCAGAAGGAATGAGCTGGGATCTTGGGGCATTGCACAGAAGAGGGGTTGCTGAGGGGGAGGAGAGGAGGGCAGAAAGAAGCCCGTGAGGGGAAGGAAGGAGGGAACAACCCCCAGTAGGGCAGCATGGCCAGGGATGAGCTGCACAGAATGGCCATGGGGACAAGACTCCACTCCCAGGAATGGGAAGACGAGCTTCTCTCCCCCACCTCTGGCAAATGGTTGCCTGCTCACTCACTCTCACACCATCTCCACAGCCCTCACTCAGCTCAGCGCCTGCAGCTCCAATGGACCCTCTGTGCTGAAGGCTCCTGGCCATGGCTCCACGACAAGGTAGGAAGAGGGAGGGGGAAGGTGGGCACAGTGTGCTAATGTGGGCTGGCCCGGCTCAGGCCTCCATGTCCTGGAACAGCACCCCCTGGTAGTCCAGCAGGAACTTGGTAAAAGTGTTGATTGGCTTGATGGCCTTGAGGGTGATGGCTACATCCTTATCCCACAGCAAGTTTGGGCCGAAAACCACGGCCAGGTTGGTGTTCGTCATCTTGTTTACGTCACTGTGAGAGGAGACCTGTGTGGGAGGGAGAGAGGACCCCAATGACTCAGAGGAGCAACAACAATATCAGCGCTCTGCCCTCCCTGGTGCCTCACAACCCCTCGGTGGGGTCTCAGGCGCCTAACCTAGAGGGGGAAACTGAGGCACATGAAGCAATACAATGCTTCTCCCAGGAAGGAGAGGTAGGCTTGCAATGAAAACACTTGACTGGGCCTCAGGGGACCTGGGTTCAATTCCCAGCTCTGTCAGAGACTGCCTTTGAGACTCTGGGTAAGTCGCTTGATCTCTCTGTGTGTCCATTCCCCACCAGTGAATAGGGATGACAGTCCTTCCTTTCTCACTCTGTCTTGTCTCCACGGCAGGGACCTCTCTCACTGGGCCCTGAGCCTGGCTCTCTAGGAGGCACTGCAATACAGACAATGACAAAGGCAGAGCAGGAGAGATTCCAGCAGCCATGAGCCCAGGCCTCTGCTCTAACCACCCTCTAATTTAGCTGCAAACTGAAGAGCAACGTGGATGTGACCCTAAATTATCCCAACCTTCCCCAACTCTGGAAAAGCTGGAGGGGACTGATAGGCCTGGAAGGGGTGGGGAAAGCAGGGAATAGAGTCCAGGGTCCTGCCCTGGCCCCCAGGAACTGTCAGGGAGGGACTGCTAGGGTGATATACAGACCCCAAAACCTGCAGGGCTTTTGAGATGGCAAGTGACACCCTGACATATTCTGCACCAGCTGGCAGGCCACACAGAGACACCTTGACCCAGCAGGTGCTGTCATCCAACATGCCCAAAGCACTAGAGGCTGGTTGTTTCTGCCCCTTTTGCTGAGGATAGACTTGGCTCAGTAGAGCAGCTTCCACAGCAGTGGGAAGCTCCCTTCCAGTTCAATAGGGCAGGATCTGGAACTCATTTTCTATCCCATTCTCACTGCACACCTGTTTCTGGTCTTTACCTGTGTGATGTTCTTGACTTGAACTGGAACCATATAGATCATTGTTGCAACCAAGGTCCTGTAGTGGCACCAAATCTTATATAAAGGGGGGTCAAATGAGGTGTCTAAGACAAGGTTATGGTTTGCTGGTTATGATTATGCTATCTGTATATGTGTATCATTTTTATAGTTGAAGTTATGAATATTGGCTCTATACTGTCTGTATTTCAAACTTCTGCTATGCTTCTGGGCGACACCCCAGACATGTTGGTGTCAGCTCTGCCTACCCAGCTTGATGGCCCATTAAGGACCATCAGTCATACAACTGACCCACTGAGAGCAGGCAGACATGCCTTGGGACAGAGCAAGGTATGCAGGAACATGCCTATGGACAGAACTCTGAGGTTTTTCCAGGCTATGTGATAGACAGCTTGTCTTTGGAACAAAGAAAGACTACATGGCAAGAGATTATAAAAAGCTGCTGCAGCTCCTCCATCTGGTCTTCAATCCTGCTTCTTACCTCTGGAGGAACTTGGCTACACTGAAGCTCTGAACAAAGGACTGAATGATCCATCCCAACTGTGGATGTTCTCCAGAGACTTGATTTGAACCTGCAGTTTATTCCATCATTGCTATAAGCCTGAACTAAGAACTTTGCCATTATTCTATGTAATTGATTCCATTTAACCAATTCTAACTCTCATCTATATTTCTTTCCTTTTATGGATAAAGGTTTAGATTTTAGATTCTAAAGGATTGGCAACAGCGTGATTTGTGGGTAAGATCTGATTCGTATATTGACCTGGGTCTGGGGCTTGGTCCTTTGGGATCGAGAGAACCTTTTTTCTTTTACTGGGGTATTGGTTTTCATAACCATTTGTCCCCATAACGAGTGGCACTGGTGGTGATATTGGGAAACTGGAGTGTCTAAGGGAATTGCTTGTGTGACTTGTGGTTAGCAAGTGGGGTAAAGCCAAAGTCTTCTCTGTTTGGCTGGTTTGGTTTGCCTTGGTGTGCATAGAAACCACAGCCTTGGGCTGTAACTGCCCTGCTTGAAGCAATTTGTCCTGAATTGGCACTCTCTGTTGTATCCCGCCAGAACCAGCCTTGTTACAGCCTGCACCAACAGGAGTTTCACCCTGTCTCAGCTGCTGTCCTGCCTTCTGCCCCTCACACCCAGTCCCAAAGGGAGGAACTACCTGAGCTTGACACAGCAGAGTCGGTTCCAACCCTTGGGAAAGGGAGACGGAGGGATAAAGAAGCATGGTTTCCTGGCCCAAGCCGTGCTCCCTCTCAGCTGGGCAGCGTGTGTTGGGGAGGGAGGGAATGGGCAGTAACGGAGCTGGGCCCAGGTGCAGTGAGCTAAGAGGAGACCCCGCCCTTAGCACCAAGTGGAGCAGCAAACCTCTGCCAGGAAGGCCATCAGGAAACAGAGCACTTGATAGTTTTCCTCAGGCAGGGTCTGGAGGGTTTTGCGAACAACATCCACACGATTCGACTCCTCCACATCTGAAAGGGAAACATGTGGCATGTGAGTAGGTGAGCAAGATCCTAGCTTGCACCAGGCAATGAAGGGGGAGAACCTCCAGCTCCCACCAGGCAATAGGGAGACCTTGACACACACTGGGAGGCTCCTCTGATAGGAGCCCAGTTCACAATACATGGATACCCCAGGCAGGACTCCCTCTCCTCCCCATCCCATGCATACTCCCTTGGCAATGGGGTCCCATCCATACCGTCTGGATTCCCTGGAAAGGCACCAGAGCCACAGGCTAGGATCAGAGAGCATATCTGTACGTCCGAGGTAGCCTAGAAGAGATCCCTGCCCTCAGGGAGTTCAGACTTCGATTGGTTGTACCCTCTTGCCCCCAACTCACTCTGGAAGTTGACAACGTGGTTGTAGAGGCTAAAGGTGAGCAGTGGCTCTGGCAGCTCCCGCAGGAATGTCTTGAGGATCACGGCAGCGAGGTGAATGTCCTCATATTGCTGGAAATCCATCGGTATCCCTGAGGACAGAGAGCAGGCACAGGCTCAGAGCCCATCTATTAGAGCACGAGCACGCTGCCTAAGGGAGAGGAGCAAGGGGCAGGACTCCCTCCAGACCAACAGAGTAGAGCACAGGGTCAAAGCCCAGCTCTGGAGCAAAAGCTCCCTGGGGATGAGCATGAGGCCAGACTCACTTGAGATGGAGGTAACTTGCTTGCCCAGAAAACAGAAGCAACAGCTCTGCCAATTCCAGTCCAATGTCCCCAAGGCTCATCACCCCAAACAGGGGTCTTTTCTGGTCTTGGTCTCATTCTCCAGGGCAGCAATGGGAAGGTAGCATGCCCAGCCCTGGGAAACAGAAGGGGCTCCTCAGGGAGCAGGTGGGGAGAGGGAGACGAGCCTCTCCTGAAACAGGGATGGGGGGTGCGCACTTTGTACTGCTCAAACACAAATCCTCTGGCAGATTACGGGGAAAGTTCAGTCCCCTTTGGCCAGCAGGATGGAGAACAGCATTCAAACAGGCTTTCAGATCACAGTGGAATGAGTTGATTGGATCCCAGCCTAGATCCAAAGAGGTACTCGTCCACACAGTCCTGTGTAGTGCTAGATGGAGCTCATATTCCCCAGCACCGGGTGCAGAGCAAGAAGCATGATGAGAGCAGAGCCCCAGGTCAGGATTGGTGAGGACCAGAGAACTCTAACTTGGAGGTGGGTGTTGCGGAGGTGGAGGGGTCACAGCGCAAGGTTCTCCTGAGGAGGGACACTTACCCATGTTGTATTTTTGTTGGACCTCTTTGACAATCTGTGTGGAAGCTGATCTCCGGAAAATCCCCTCTTTGGTCAGAGCTGGGAAGAGCAAGCAGAAGGAAAGGGAGAGCTCAGACCAGGCCCGTCACACCGGAGCTCTCCGACCCTTCCCGGCGAGCCACAGCACACAGCAAGGCTGTCACCAGCTTCTCCCAGGTGCACAGGAAACCTCTGCACACAGCTGTGGAGAGAGCACTGCCCATGCCCAGTACCTCAGGGAAATACTCACCACCCCCATGTTCATCCTTGTAAAAATGATTGCATGGTATCCGATGCAAAGTTTGTCATGTCGGGTGTCTTTGGAAGGCTCATGATGCACTGAGCATGGTTGTTACAGTGATGTTATAGTAATTGTTACAGTAAGGGTATAATTTCATGTATATAGTTATGAGGCTGAAAATGTAACCTCATGGCTTAAAGCAAGCCCAGGCAAAAACTCTCCAAGAGCAGAGGGGCAGTTCACACCACATCAGGGCAGGTATGGGACAAACCCAGCCCAGCCTCACAGGAACAAAGAACACTCGCCTAGGCAGCAACAAAAGAATCTGTTAGACTCTCAAGGGAGTCACCCCCCTTCCTTTGGTCAGTTTGGAACTGTGATGAGATAATGCTCACCTAACTCCGAAAGTGAGGGGGAGGGGGAGCAGGTAATGCCAAGAGTGAGAAAAGGGCATGATAAAAGGGAGACATATTTGCCATGCTCTCTCTCTCTTTCACCTACATCTACAGCAGAAGGGGGCAAACTACGGCCTGCAGGTCACATCCGGCCCACGGGACTGTCCTGCCTGGCCTGGGAGGCTAGCCCCCCGCCCCTCCCCTCTCCCACTATTCCCTCTCCCCCCACAGCCTCAGCTCACTGCACTGCTGGTGCAATGCTCTGGACAGCAGAGCAGTGAGCTCCTGGGGCAGTGCAGCTGCAGAGCCCAGCCTGACCCAGTGCTCTGTGCTACGCGGCGCGGCTCCCTGTCCTGGTGCAGCCATGCTGCCAGCCACCAGTAAGAGGGCATGGAGCGGGGGTTGGATAGAGGGTAGGGGAGTTCGAGTGATGGTCAAGGGCTGGGGGTATGGATAGGGGTCAGGGCTGTTGGAGGGCGGGGAACAGGGGGGTTGAATGGGAGCAGGGGTCCCGGGGGGGGCAGTCAGGAAGGGGGGGGTTGGATGGGGCAGCGGGGGCAGTCAGGGGCGGGGGTTCTGGGGACGGTCAGGGGACAGGGAGCAGGGTGGGGTGGATGGGGCAGGGGTCCCAGGGGGGCAGTCAGGAAGGAGAGGGGACGTTGGATGGGGTGGTGGGTCTGGAGCCGGTAAGGGAGAAGGGGTGGTTAGATGGTGCAGGGCTCCTGGGGGGCAGTCAGGAAGGAGAGGGAGTTGGATGGGGTGGCAGGGGGGCAATTAAGGGCAGTGGGTCCAGGGCCAGTCAGGGAGAAGGGGTGGTTGGATGGGGCAGGGGGTCTGGGGGCAGTCAGGGGATAGAGAGCGGGGTGCTGGGGGGTGGGGCAGGGGTCGCCGGGGGGGCTGTCAAGGGGTGAGAAGCAGGGAGGGTCATATAGGGGGCAGGGGCCGGGCCATACCTGGCTGTTGGGGGAGGCACAGCCTCCATACAATTTCAGAATGCGACCCTCAGGCCAAAAAGTTTTCCCACCCCTGATCTACAGACACCGCACCGAAGGACTGAAGCGCTGATCAATGGGGAGAGCCTGGCTGAAGAGCAACAGCCAGCCTGTGGTGAGAAGCATCTACGTTTTTAAGGGCACTGAAAGTGTTAAGATCAGCTTAGAATGCCTTTTCCTTTTATTTCATTTGACCAAATCCGACTTGTTATGCTTTGACTTATAATCACTTAAAATCTATCTTTATAGTTAATAAATCTGTTTGTTTATTCTACCCGAAGCAGTGCATTTGGTTTGAAGTGTGTCAGAGGCTCCCCTTGGGATAACAAGCCTGGTACATATCAATTTATTTGTTAAATTGACGAACTCATATAAGTTTGCAGCGTCCAGCAGGCATAACTGGAAACTGCAAGACAGAGGTTCCTAGGGTTGTGTCTGGGACCGGAGATATTGGCTAGTGTCATTCGGTTGTACAATCCAAGGAGCATCTTACATGCCAGAGGCTGTGCATGAACAGCCCAGGAGTGGGGGTTCTCACAGCAGAGCAGGGTAAGGCTGGCTCCCAGAGTCAAGGATTGGAGTGACCTAGCAGATCACCAGTCCAGATAACACCAGAGGGGAATGTCACACCCAGACACTGTGCAGGAAGGAGGGCATGGCAGAATCTCTCTTCTTGGCTCAATCACTCATTTTTGGGCTCCACATTGTTCTATGGTCATTTTTCTTCTGTTTCATATGGATCTGATTGGCATTAGGAAGGGGAGGAGAAAGCACCTGCATGGTACGATTGGGTTGAGGGTTTCATTTATGCACTCACCATGCTCCCGCAGATAGGCAATGGTTTCCCTGACCACCAGTGGGATGGGGGCCTGATCAGAGCTCTTCTCCCTTAGGCTGTGGGGAGAACAGAAGGTTAGAGGTTGCCAGTTACCTCTCGCCCACAGGCAGCTCATCACATCTGACATACGTACGTAGCAGGGACCTCTGCGGGATCCCTCTCCCCACCCAGTCCTGTCCCACTTTCTGCCCCTCAGCCTGCTCCCCCTCCCTAGCCCAGTCCAACCAGGGCAGTATCCCGCATGTTTTTGATACTACAATACATGTATGTTACGCTGCCTCCTACTGCTGGTCTGTGTTGAGGAGCAGTGACTGCATTACGGCCAGCATCAGGGGCCCAAACTGAAGGCTTTGGTTGCTGGGAAGGGGCCAGGAAACAACTGAGGTGGCTCTGTGGGATGCAACTCCTTTTTCTTTCTCCGCTTTAAACAAGGACAGAGGAGAGTTTAAATGTAGGGGAGGCAAGTACAGGAATCCACCTTGACAGCAGCTAACTGCTGTGTATTACTCTCCAACATCTGCCATTACATCCCACAATGACAAATGCCGGATGGTTCAGTTCAGATGATCAGTAAAGTAATATCTAACGTGGACATGTACATCACCATCATTTGGCTTCGGAGTCAAACCCCCATTGCAAAGAATGGGCCAAGTCACCTCTCTCAGAGAGATCGGTTCAGGATGCCTGTAAGCTCAGCAGCAGTCACTGTGCTGGTTACACTGAGCTCACGTTTGGAAGGCTTTCACTGCAGGCTAGAAAATCACTTCCCAATCTATCTCAGGGAGAACTGCCTGAGCACATGGAGCTGGTTCCCCCTCATTTCCAGTGGCCAAATTGCATTAAAAGCTAAAAATACATTAAATAATACTTTGCTGATGTCACTTTCCCATGTCAGCAATTCTGAAGCTGCCTCAGGGATGTGATGTGACCAGGAAAGGGTGGGGGAGCAGAGGCAAGGGTGAATGGGAGGGGATGTGTCCCTGAGAATCCCTCTATTAAAACAGCATTGAAGCTATGGAAAAAGCTGAGGGTCAGGTCCTCTGCCCTGCTCCAGCAAAACAACACAGGCCTAATGCCATTTTAGCTGGCCCCTTGAGGAATCCTCCCACTCCAGGAATCCTCATATGGCACAGAAGTGCCATCCTGGCTTGTACTCCAGCCCTTCCCACTCCTAGCCCCACGCACACAAGCATGTAGCTGGGGTGTCCTGCCACCCCAGTGAATCCTCAGTTACTGAAACAACCCCTTGCGGGCTGTTAGCATGTTAGAGAAGCCCTGAAGCACCTCTAGTTTACACCAAGAACCAGCCCAGCAATCAGACAGGCCACGATTTGAGGTGGGCAGAGGGTAGCTCAGGATCTGGGCTAGAGAACTGAGTTTTTCTAAATGACAACTCAGATTCTGCAGCAATTTCAAGAAACGGGCGATTTCTGCAGCTTCACTATTGAATTATACACAGGGCTCTGGCATTAGCTGGCCCAGCAGTCAAAGTTACACAACTCCAAGATACTCACTGCTGCAGAGAGACCCCAAACTGCTGGTTTGGCAGGGGTGGGCGCGGTGGGGTCAGCTTCTGGGGCACTTGAGAGGGTTTCTGCAGTGATTTCAGGTACTCGTCATATCTGTAGTGAGAGAGACAGATTGGTAGTGAACCAGGCCATCTCACACAGGGACCAGCGCCTACCACCTCACACCTGGCACCCACCCCACTGCTTTGTGGATGCAACCCACCCAGCCCCTGCTGCTGATCCACTGGGAACTGCCCCAAAGACAGCTCTAGCCTAGTACTTGCTGACCCCAAGGACAGGCAGCTCAGGAGTGCTGGAGCAGCAAGACCAAAGGGCTCAGCCTCCAGCAGAGAAGAGGGAGCAAGTGGGGGGTCTGTACAAAGAGAGGAGCTTGCTGGGATGAATAGGGAAAAGACAGGGCAAAGGACCGTGCAGCTAGTCAGGGCAAGTTTGTTGGAAGACAAGGGGTGATGGGGTGTGGGTGTGCGTGTGCATGGGAGAGAGGTAGAGCCACAGGGATCCGAACAGGCTGGAGGTGCAGTTGAAGCATCTTTGGGAGGCCACAGAGGAAAGCTGAAGTGAGAAGGCCCCCACTGAGCTTTTGAGCAAAGTGGGTGCACAGGCAGCAACAGACAGGGAGGGACAGCAGAGAGATGCCTGGGGGTAAAGTCACTTGCCTGAGAGGAAACCAAGAGGCAGAAGAGACAGAGACAGCAAAGGGTCCAAGTGGGCCTGAGGCAGGAAGGGGAGCTAGGAAGAGCCCCCTCTCTGAGGCACCTTGGCGCTGCTATCTTGGATGAACCATCACTTCGGAGCAAAACAAGGCCCCTCCCCATTGCTTCCTTCCCCCTTGCCACTGTTTCCCCACCCTGCATCTTCCCTCCTCTCACGGAGCCATGGGTAAGCAGGTAGGCAGGCCGCATGCTCTCACTTTAGCACCTGGCTTGGGATCCCCAGCTGCTCCAGCTTCACATGCTCCTCCAGCTCGCTCAGGAAGTTTGCATAAAAAATCTTCCGTCCAAACTTGAAACTGCAAAACAGAGAACAAGCAGCCCCATGAGGGATCCGGAGTGACTAACATCAGCAGAACTGGGGGACGCCCAGGGCAGGAGCAGCAGGAGTGAGGGGGCGTTAGCACAGCTGTCTGGGGGAGTAAGAGCTGGAAGATCATGGAGTCTGCGGGGCAGAATTGAGGGGCCTTGGCAGTGCTAGAGGCAGCACAGGTTCAGCAGTAGGAGCACCACACCATGCAGCTCTCTCTCAACCCACATATTCAGTGAAGCACTGCTAAGGCTCCTCCACAGTCTAGCTCAAAGCCTGGCAAAGATGGGCTCTGTACAGCATAGCACTGCCCCTCTCTGAGCTCTGCATCAGGCCAGAGTCCGCTCCTCTTTTCATTTTTGGCCCAGGAGACTGGCGGTTTCACTGGTGACACACTGAACTCACTGCCCCTCTGGGTTTCATTCTCCTTCTCCCCTTCTGTCCTGGTGCTAACGCCTGGAACATGTGGCCTCTGCAGGGGCTGAGCTCCCCAGGCCCCAGCCGGTGGCTCTTGTTTTGCCTGGATCTTTCAGAAATAATGGGAGACATATCCCCCGAGAGGTTAATGCAGGAGGAGTCACCAGTGCAGGCACAGGAGGAGCTAGGAGCCTGTGCTCCCCTGGTGGCCTGCTGAGGAATGCTGCACATCCCCCTGCACCCAGGGAGCTTGAGCCAGCCTCCGCTGCCCCCTACCTGATCAGAGGCTTGAAGAGAATCAGCAGAGTCTTGATGAACATCGTTGGGTGAACGATGTACAGCGCTTTGATGTTCTTCTTGTACCTGCCAAAGGAAGCCGAGTGAGGGAGAGCTCTGGCTAGGGAGCTGGTCAGCTCCATCAGCTCAAGCCCCCAAATGGCTCCCTGGTGCTCTAAGTCCCACCTCCACACTCTCAGAGCACTGTGCCCCTCCCTGGGGCCCCCTGTGTTAACCCCATTCCCCAGCCTTCTATACCACCACTCTCCCCTCATTTCCTAGCCCTCAACCACCCAGCAACCTCAACCCCTGGTCTTTGCCACCCCACGACTCCACTGATGAGGCACTGCCCCATGGGGGGATGAGCGGCCAAATGGCCTGGACACTTGCGCTGACTCTTGCCTTTGCTAGCCCCCTGCTGACCCGGCACACTTTCCACAAGAGCGGTTTGTACCCCTCACTCTGTCTATAGAACTTTCTATCTTCATAGCATTTGACAAACATCAGTTCACCCCCACCACCTCCCAGCAGGTAGAGATGTGGGAGGGATCATGATCCCCACGTTACAAATGGGGAAAGGACTTGCCTAGGACATGCTTTATCTCCAAAGAGGACCACACAGGGAGTCAGACTGTAGAAGAGAACTCAGGAGTCCTGTCCCATTGGTCACACCTACTCACTTGCGGTCAAATTCCCGGTAGGCATCCCGCAGCCAGCTCAGGGAAGGCTTGTTCTCACTGGTGAGGCCATGGTGCAGATACACCAATGTGTAGTCACTCTCCACATACTGGTCCAGTGTGAACTTAAGATACCTGGGAAGACACAGGAACTTCTGAGCTCGCAGTACGCACTGGCATGTGTATAAGCTTGCTCCCTATTGGCTACAGTTGGCATAAGGAAAATTCTGCCACACTGCAGAAACAGAGGCACTTGTGGCCTGGGAGAGGAAGAAGAGGAGCATACAGGAGGGCAATTCCTGGCTGGGGGTTGGCTGGATGTGTGGGGTGCAGCCCCACCTAGTTGAAGGTTGTAACAGAGGGCACATATCCAGCCAAAGCAGCTGTAGATCTGCCCCCTAGGACTCAAAGCTCAGGGACTGTCTCAGATCCAGGCTGTCACAGGAGCAGTGGGCCCCCAAGGCAGTACTCACTGTAGCAGTTTCACATGGTCAAGTTGATGACAGGGTGGCATCCGGCAGGCACTGAACAAAATGACTTTCCGTCCATAGTTGTCATCACCTGAAAATGAAATGCCAGAGATCACAGGGAGATTCAGGGACAACACTGGGCTCCCACCAGCATATGTGCAATGCAGCAGGAGTCCCTGTCCCTCCACCACAGGGCAGAAGCCTGGGATTTCACAGTAACCAACACAGCTTGCCTGACCTCTACCTTAGCAGAGCCCACTTGGTCCATAGGTGGGGGAAGGCAGTAATCTGAGAGCACGCAGGGCCCTAAGGGCAAGTAATGTGAAAGATGTGTGGAGCCAGTGTGGAGTATATGCCACACAGCCAGCAGGAAAGGGCAGGATGTGGGACTCGGATGTCCTGAGGCATGCAGGAACTGTTCCCCACACAGTGGCCTCAGGTAGCAATACTGAAACAGAGATTGCTCAGAGTTGGGCACCTGCGGCACTGTGGCTGTGTGCATTGCTACAGAGATGTGAGTACCCCTAGTAGAGGGGAGACCTTCCCCTCGCAGACGCAGAGGCTTCAGAGCGCGGGCCCAGGGTATGTGCTTCTCTCCTGGCATATTTGCTCTTGCTTCAACTGAAGTTTGCTCCTGCATGCACAATGAAATCAGACCACACCCTAATGGAGAGGGTAAAGCTGCACAAAGGACAGGCTGGCTCTGGGCAGGATGGAGCAGAGCAGAGCCAGGGGATGAGGGGCAGGCTCCACCAGGTGGTCCCGCCCCACTCCTCCACAGAGCCTATCCTAGAGAAGTAGGAATTGGTACCACGAGCCTCTGAAGTGTTTTGCAGAACAATCTTGTTTACTGGCTTCATCACCTGATGCAGCCTAAGGGTATGTCTACACAACAAAGAAAAGCGCATGGCTGGCCCATAACCCTCTCACACTGCAGGTTCCTAACCCGAGCTCCAGCCCAAGCCCAGATGTCTACACTGCAATGAAACAGTCTCAGCCCGAGTCGGCTGGCATGGTCCAGCCATGGGTGTCTAGTTGCCAAGTAGACATACCCTAAAACTGTTCTGTAGAGATCACTTGGCAAATCCAGTGTGATTCTACCAAACTTAGCATGGGGACAACCCTACCCAACTCAAAGCCCAGCTCTCATCACACCAGAAGAACTCCACCCTAGGGAGATGGTCCCTGATCTTCTCCTGTGGTTTCACAGATCCTGGGCCAGATTCTCACCTGATATAACTCTTATGACTTCAGTGGACTTCTGCCAACAGAGAATGTGGCCCATGAATGAAGCCCTAGTAGGGAGATGAGGGGAGAGTTCAAGTGAGGGGATAGAGGAAATTGCACTCTATCTGATCCTGAGCTTTTCTCCTTTGTATGGATTCACTAAGCAAGTGGGTACACAGAGCTTCAGTGCAGCATGAACAGATATATCACCTGCATGAAGGAGCCCCCATCCATTTCCATCAAGGTGGCTTATTTTCAAATCCCAAGAAGGGGTGGGAACAGAGGACAATGAAGAGCAAACCTTGTCCTGAGAGCCTCAGTTTCCTGGTGAGCCAATGCAGCGTGTCCTGCCCAGTGAAAGAATGGGGAGTACAGACTGTTCTAAGTTGCACCAACAATGCCACAAAGGCTGCCGCATGGAGAAGAAGCAGAAACTTTTCCCCATTTCAAACTGCAGAGTTGCCCGGTATCATTCATAACCACAGTCACTTCTCCGGTTCCCAATTTAAACTCACCTCCCACAGGGCATGCAGCCACTTCTCTTCACATCCCTGCACTGAGATCTTGGACCCCAACTGCCCTTTTACTACAATCAATGCCCAGCAACTGAGATCTTTCGTCAAAACAGAGCAAAGCAGGTTATCATGTCTAACAAACAAGGGCCAATTCCAAAGTTTGCAGAAATAAAGCCTGCCTGCGCTAAGGCAAGTGCTTGTTGATGCCAAGAACAGCCGCAGGTCCGCATGTGTGTGAGCATGGCCACAACACCCAAGAAAGCATTACCTCTCAGGGGCCAACAGTCCTCAATCCCATCCACGCAGTCCAGGCTGTGAGAACAGATTTCCTCTCCAGTCTCTCACTCATTTTCCCTTTCCACTGATATTTTATTATAACTCACCAGACAACACAAGAGAATATGGAGTTCACAATATAAACAAACCAGTCAAAAACCTGTTCAAAAGTTAGGGAGACAACTGAGGCAATAGGGGACAGCTCAAGGTACAGGCCATGAGGGAGTGATCAACCATCACATGAACACAACAGTGGCATGCTGGGGTAAAAGGCACTGAAAGAGGACATGGTACCCAGCAGATACACAAGACCTGGAGAGGGTGATGCAGAGATCATTGGGATACACAGCCACAGCCAGGCCACAAGACGAACATCAAACAGATTATCCCATGGGCGCCCAAACTCTGTCTAACCAAGAAGCTTCTTGACAGCTTGCCATATACCCACTGTGCATAAATGGGTACATTGCAGCTGCCCTTATATTGAAAATGGAAGTGTAGCCTGAAAGTCATGGGCTTGTGGATAAAGCACTATTACAGCTTCCCCGTGTGGACAGGTCATTCAGCCTCTCTGTGCCTCAGTTCCTCATCTGTACAACGGGGATACTTCCTGACTTCACAGGGTGTTGCGAGTATAAATCTGTTTATGTTTGTGATGCTCTCACGCATTGTGATATGGGGGCCCAGATAAGAATAGAGAGACTCCAGGTCTCAGTATGCAGTGTGAAAAGGCGCTGTATGTTGGGAACAGCACTCTCTCCTGGCCACCCCTCCAGATTAATAGCCACATGGTCCAGATTTAACTGCCTTTCATGCAAGGCTAGTTTGTGCAACAGAAGCCAGGTATGGAGCCCAAGCACGGCCAAGTTCATGCCTTTGTTGTGAACGCTCTGTACTGATGCAATATCCACAGCAGAGTTCTGTGCTGAGGTCCTTGAGAAACTGATTTCTGAGCCTGGCAAATCACTAGACATGGACCAGCTGAAGCATATAGCCCTTAAGGGCAAGTCAAACTCCAGTACCAAGACACCTGCAACTGGAGCAACATGAAAGACAACACTTAGGGCCCAGAAGGCAGTGCCTGTAACCGCGATTGGTACAGAGTCCTGGTGAGAATGCCTGGTGCTGTCAGTTCTGCGACCTGTGTTATACAGGAGGTCACACAAGATGATCACAATGGTCCCTTCTGGCCTTAGAATCTATGGATCCTGGACCAGCCTTAGAGAGGAAGGCAAATTCTCTTGGATACTTGCCAGAAGAAAGTAAACAGAAAGGGGCATCTAATCCCTCAGAGAGGTCCAGAAACATGGCTAGATTTGCCTTCCAAATCAGGATAGTACATTGTGTAATGGCATTTAGGGAAGGTAGCTGGAGAACTATACTGAGACCAAAAAGAAAAGGAGTACTTGTGGCACCTTAGAGACTAACAAATTTATTAGAGCATAAGCTTTCGTGAGCTACAGCTCACTTCATCGGATGCATTACTGTAGCTCACGAAAGCTTATGCTCTAATAAATTTGTTAGTCTCTAAGGTGCCACAAGTACTCCTTTTCTTTTTGCGAATACAGACTAACACGGCTGCTACTCTGAAACCTATACTGAGACCAACATACTACCAGTTCCAGGGCTTCTCCTTAGCTTCCCTGTACTGAGCTCAGTCGGCTAACTTATAAATCACCTGAAACGAACTTCTTCAAATCCCATTTCCATCTGCCATCTCAGATCAGACTGGTCTTTCCAGACAAGGCAAAGCCAGCTCCCAAGCATTCAGGGGGGCTTGAATCACCAATGGTTCCAATTTATAAATGAGAAACTGCAGCCAATTCTACAAACTTTTGGCTAGCTGAGGAAACTGCCTCCAGGTGGCCTCTCTGCCTTGGAGAGAGCAGATCATGTTTGATCTCAGACAAATGTTCCACTCCTTGTACTGTTTGGTTTTGAAAATGCAAAGTTAATCTTATTTCTAAGTCTCTAAATTTTAGCCACTTCTTTGCAGTGCAAACAGCTATTGCTCCCACTAAGCACAACCACGAACCTTGACTTAATGACTCCACTGTTCATTTGTTCCCCTCCTCTCCCAAATGGGGTATGTTCAGCAATAACTCAGTTAGCAAACAACCAGCAATAAGTGATTATACAGCACCCAGAGCCCAAAGCACACAACAAACATCACACGTAGATGTCCAGACACACAAGGAATCACTTCATCCAACACCGAAGTGCAGCTACCTTTGGCGTGGAACATAGCAACAATGCACAATGGTATGCAAAGAATAGTACTACATTCATTTCATAGATTCCAAGGCCAGAAGAGACCATTGTGACTGCCTGTAAAACTCAAGCCATAGAATTGTCCCAAAATAATTTCCAGAGCAGAGCTTCTGAGCTTAGAAAGACATCTAATCTTGATTTCAAAATTGCCAGTGATGAAGAAGCCCCACAACCCTTGGTAAATTGTTCCAATGGTTAATTACCCTCACTGTTAAAATTTTACACATTATTTCCAGTCTGAATTTGTCTAGCTTCAACTTCCATCTATTGTATCATGTTCTACCTTCTCCGCTAGACTGAAAAGCCCACTATTAAATATTTGTTCCCCAGGTAGGTACTTACAGACTAATCAAATCACCCCTTAACATTTCCTTTTTGAAGCGAAGTAGATTGAGCTCATGGAGTCTATCACTGTAAGGCAGGTTTTAATCCTTTAATCATTCTCGTGGCTCTTCTCTGAGCCCTCTCTAATTTTTCAACACCCTTGAGGATTGAAACTGAATTTAGGGAGACCCAACATAACTACTCAAACTAGAATTTGACCAGGACCCAAGGTAAACACCCTGAAAAGTACATGGTGTTTTTAAGGACCAAGTGGTCAGCACCTCAGTTTTCTCCCTCATGCAGAGGGCAGCACCTCCAGCAGCACAATACACTTCCAAATACCATACTGGGGCATTGGGGCAACAAGAATTATGATACCTTCTAAATCGTCAACACAATACCTTGCTCTTTCTTAGAGTGCTGCCACTCAAATGTTTAAGATCACAGCCTGAGACGTGCTGGCTGTGTCAGAAGCACAAGGTGTAACAAAGCTATAATGTAGTCCTGATAAGACCACTCTGCATTAAATGGAATCATAAACCCATTAAGGAAACTATTTGCTTAACTGTCTGCAAAACTCCCTAAACATTTCCAGGCATGTTTCACCTGGGGAAACACTGCCCTGGCTACTTGAGATCTATGCCCTGATTTGAGTCTGTTGCATGATTAGGACAGTTAACTAGAACCAGTCCAGGAACCTTGACTATTCTTAATCTCTGTATGTACAATCAGATGGATATCCAATTTCTATGCAAGTCTCAAATGTGAAATATCCTAGTATTTAGATATTATCCGAATGCAGTTAGACAGGGTCTGCCACCAAAGAGCCAATGTTACAAAATATTCCAAAGATACAACATTCAGGGATGAGTATACGAAGTAGCAAAGCTCAAAGATTTGGCCCTCAGCCACACTTGAGGTTCACAGAGACTACAGGTCCAGAATGCAAGACTGCCTGATCAACCTGGAGCACTGCATGCTGGTACCTTTATTGGAGCAGAAGCCAGAAACAAACTACTCTATTTCATGCAATTTCAGGCTCCAGGCAAGTTGATGACACAGCTGCGAAGGGTCAGATCTCGCTGACATATTTTAGTTTCACTTCAATACTGAAGCAGACTGAGCACTTCATGCAGACAGGAAGCAAATCCTACAAATTTGCCGGCATAGTTACTAGGTGTCCTAGCACCCAGTCTTTCTTTATCTAGGTATTTCTTCCACACCCATCACCAAGATACCTGACCACTACCAGAATTATAAAGCCATATGAAGAGACCAGGGCCCTCATCCTTAATTGGTTTTGGGGAGAACCAAGAGAGGGTATCTGCAGAAGCTAGGGAGATGGAGTTGAAGTTGGCAAGATGCAGTTTTTCAAGGTTACATTAGGAACCAGGTTTCAGAGTAGCAGCCGTGTTAGTCTGTATTCGCAAAAAGAAAAGGAGTACTTGTGGCACCTTAGAGACTAACAAATTTATTAGAGCATAAGCTTTCGTGAGCTACAGCTCACTTCATCGGATGCATTTGGTGGAAAAAACAGAGGAGAGATTTATACACACACACAGAGAACATGAAACAATGGGTTTATCATACACACTGTAAGGAGAGTGATCACTTAAGATAAGCCATCACCCACAGCAGGGGGGGGAAAAAGGAGGAAAACCTTTCATGGTGACAAGCAAGGTAGGCTAATTCCAGCAGTTAACAAGAATATCAGAGGAACAGTGTGGGATGGGGTGGGGGGGAGAAATACCATGGGGAAATAGTTTTACTTTGTGTAATGACTCATCCATTCCCAGTCTCTATTCAAGCCTAAGTTAATTGTATCCAGTTTGCAAATTAATTCCAATTCAGCAGTCTCTCCTTGGAGTCTGTTTTTGAAGCTTTTTTGTTGAAGGATAGCCACTCTTAGGTCTGTAATCGAGTGACCAGAGAGATTGAAGTGTTCTCCAACTGGTTTTTGAATGTTATAATTCTTGACGTCTGATTTGTGTCCATTCATTCTTTTACGTAGAGACTGTCCAGTTTGGCCAATGTACATGGCAGAGGGGCATTGCTGGCACATGATGGCATATATCACATTGGTAGATGCGCAGGTGAACGAGCCTCTGATAGGGTGGCTGATGTGATTAGGCCTCAGACAGAGACAAACACCTACAAGATCTCTATCATGCATTCTTACAACTACAATACCCATCTGATGAAGTGAAGAAACAGATTGACAGAGCCAGAAGAGTACCCAGAAGTCACCTACTACAGGACCGGGCCAACAAAGAAAAGAACAGAACGCCACTAGCCATCACCTTCAGCCCCCAACTAAAACCTCTCCAACGCATCTTCAAGGATCTACAACCTATCCTGAAGGACGACCCATCACTCTCACAGATCTTGGGAGACAGGCCAGTGCTTGCTTACAGACAGCCCCCCAATCTGAAGCAAATACTCACCAGCAACCACACACCACACACCAGAACCACTAACCCAGGAACCTATCCTTGCAACAAAGCCCGTTGCCAACTCTGTCCACATATCTATTCAGGGGATACCATCATAGGGCCTAATCACATCAGCCACACTATCAGAGGCTCCTTCACCTGCGCATCTACCAATGTGATATATGCCATCATGTGCCAGCAATGCCCCTCTGCCATGTACATTGGCCAAACTGGACAGTCTCTACGTAAAAGAATGAATGGACTCAAATCAGACGTCAAGAATTATAACATTCAAAAACCAGTTGGAGAACACTTCAATCTCTCTGGTCACTCGATTACAGACCTAAGAGTGGCTATCCTTCAACAAAAAAGCTTCAAAAACAGACTCCAACGAGAGACTGCTGAATTGGAATTAATTTGCAAACTGGATACAATTAACTTAGGCTTGAATAGAGACTGGGAATGGATGAGTCATTACACAAAGTAAAACTATTTCCCCATGGTATTTCTCCCCCCCCCACCCCATCCCACACTGTTCCTCTGATATTCTTGTTAACTGCTGGAATTAGCCTACCTTGCTTGTCACCATGAAAGGTTTTCCTCCTTTCCCCCCCCCCGCTGCTGGTGATGGCTTATCTTAAGTGATCACTCTCCTTACAGTGTGTATGATAAACCCATTGTTTCATGTACTCTGTGTGTGTATATAAATCTCTCCTCTTTTTTTTCCACCAAATGCATCCGATGAAGTGAGCTGTAGCTCACGAAAGCTTATGCTCTAATAAATTTGTTAGTCTCTAAGGTGCCACAAGTACTCCTTTTCTATTAGGAACCAGCTGACTCCAGGATGAAGGACAAATATATCATACCTATTTAATGCTTTATTTGTACTTAAACTATTGCAGAGAGAGAAGGTAAAAAATGTAAAATGGGAGGAATGTGCTGAGGGCATGGCAGACTGGGGAACAGGAAGAGATAAGGCAGTGGGGAACACCTACACAGAAAGAATTGCACTAAGGCAGCTGTGAAAAAACAAACCAGAAGAAGAACACAGTGTAAGCTCAAAAGCTTGTCTCTTTCATCAACAAAAGGAGGTCCAATAAAAGATATTACCTCACCCATCTTGTCTCTGTGAAAAACAGTGGCGTTTATCAGCAATTCCAGGGCCTGAGCAAAGGGCTCAGCCAGCAGAAAGTTCAAAGATAATGGAAAGAATTCCTAGCACCAGAACAGAGCTCATCTGCATTGACAAGTCCAATGGCATTATAACAGCCAAGCTCCTGACATTTGGGGATGGACTCCAGAGAATGTTAACAAACGTGATCATCTTCCTCAGCAAGCACATTGAGCCACATAGCACAGTTTCAGGCTAGCGTGAAGGACACACCACCGTTATATGATGTCCCACCAGCAGCTGGCAGCAGAAAAAATTGCCCCTCAAGGAGTTCATGGAAGAGTGGCCAATCGGAGTGCCAGCTGCACAGCAAGTCTATTTCCTGATTACAACAGTGGATGAGAGGGAGGGAAGCAGTCTCAGCGCGAATGCCTGAAGCATACACCACAATAAGATGAAGCTAGATCCAAGCTAACCTGGCCCAAAGAAACCATCACCACCCAAGAGGAGGAACGGAACTCATGCCAACACCTGAGAATCCAAGGGTGCCCAGCATGAAGTCTGCAGGCTAAACTCAGCTCAGAGAGTTCTGCCATGTCTAACATGGAGGTGCGGTGCACAGAGATGACAGTCCCAGCAAATGCACCTCCACATTTAAGAGGAGGAGGGTGGCTGCAATTTACTTGGTTTGGTGCACATTACATGCAGTCTTCACACTTCTGGCAAAGTTGCCAACACAGCCCTAAGTTTGGGCTCCCCTGAGATAACCCAGCTACAGGCCACAATCATGTTAAAGGAATACCGTGATCCAGAGCATCAAATGCCAATGACATGAGAACCAGTCACTCTACCTACCTGTCAGGGCCCCATCAAGTGCACCCTGGCCTGGAGGAACAGAAACAAAGTTACAACAAGCTGTCTGTACAGGCAAACACACACACACACACACACACACACACCCTTAGCAGCTCTGCTGCAGAGATCGGGGTCTCTCTCTTACCCTTCCCCTATGTTCCTATCAAAAACAAGGTCATCTAGTGGTTCAAAGAGAGGACTGGGAGTCAGAACTCCTGACTCTTACTCCTGCACCTTTCCCTGGGTGTTTCACTGACTCTACGTGTAACCTTGGTCGAGTCACTTCCCTGCTATGTACTTCAGTTTCCCCATATGTAAAACCGGGATAACAGCACTCCCCTACACACTAGGGTGAAGTGACTCTTGTTCAAAGTGTCAGAAATCTCTGACTGAGAGGGGTTTAGAGATAGATGGAGGATGTGCCTTACAACATGGATCAATATAATTAGTAGAGTGAGCCTACTTTGCAATAAGCCAGATCTCACTTATAAAGCAGCGGATGGGGACTATTATGCTCTAGATACTTCCATGATATTTTGTGAACCCTTAATATTATTGCCTACCAATAAGTGAAAAAGAGCAACTCCTAGGTGGGGATCTGTATCTCTGAAAGAGCCATGCCACTCCCACCCATTTCCATCTCTCTTGTTCAGAGGGCAGGCTCCAACACGGATACTAAGCCAGCTTTAGGGGGTTGGCAAGAGCACAGGTAGCCTTAGAAGTCACCCCATCCTCTCAACCTCACATGCCACAGTCACATGTCAAATTTTGGGGCAGGAACCAGGCCTTCCTCGGCACATCACAAATATCCATTCTTTGCACCACGTCAATGTCCCAAAGGAATGTCACCAAAGCCAGCAGATAAATACAACTGAATGCAGAGGGGAAGGGATTCCTGATCAAATAATAGCAACGAACACACACTGCACTAAAGGGGAAAGGACCAGTGTTATCTCTGAGGGAAGGAAGCGCAGGGGCCCTGCTGAGCACAGCTCTTCACCAGCACAACTCATTGCGACACACAACTCCAATGCAAGCTCTGCAAACAGTCACTGCTTTTGCTCTGTTTCAAAGTAGCAGCCGTGTTAGTCTGTATTCGCAAAAAGAAAAGGAGACCTGTGGCACCTTAGAGACTAACAAATTTATTAGAGCATAAGCTTTCGTGAGCTACAGCTCACTTCATCGGATGCATTTGGTGGAAAATACAGAGGGGAGATTTATATACACACACAGAGAACATGAATCAATGGGTTTATCATACACACTGTAAGGAGAGTGATCACTTAAGATGAGCCATCACCAGCAGCAGGGGGGGAAAAAGGAGGAAAACCTTTCATGGTGACAAGCAAGGTAGGCTATTTCCAGCAGTTAACAAGACCATCTGAGGAACAGTGGGGGGTGGGATGGGGGGGAGAAATAACATGGGGAAATAGTTTTACTTTGTGTAATGACTCATCCATTCCCAGTCTCTATTCAAGCCTAAGTTAATTGTATCCAGTTTGCAAATTAATTCCAATTCAGCAGTCTCTCCTTGGAGTCTGTTTTTGAAGCTTTTTTGTTGAAGGATAGCCACTCTCAGGTCTGTAATCGAGTGACTGGAGAGATTGAAGTGCTCTCCAACTGGTTTTTGAATGTTATAATTCTTGACGTCTGATTTGTGTCCATTTATTCTTTTACGTAGAGACTGTCCAGTTTGACCAATGTACATGGCAGAGGGGCATTGCTGGCACATGATGGCATATATCACATTGGTAGATGCGCAGGTGAACAAGCCTCTGATAGTGTGGCTGATGTGATTAGGCCCTATGATGGGGTCCCCTGAATAGATATGTGGACAGAGTTGGCAATGGGCTTTGTTGCAAGGATAGGTTCCTGGGTTAGTGGTTCTGTTGTGTGGTGTGTGGTTGCTGGTGAGTATTTGCTTCAGATTGGGGGGCTGTCTGTAAGCAAGGACTGGCCTGTCTCCCAAGATCTGTGAGAGAGTGATGGGTCGTCCTTCAGGATAGGTTGTAGATCCTTGAAGATGCATTGGAGAGGTTTTAGTTGGGGGCTGAAGGTGATGGCTAGTGGCGTTCTGTTATTTTCTTTGTTGGACCTGTCCTGTAGTAGGTGACTTCTGGGTACTCTTCTGGCTCTGTCAATCTGTTTCTTCACTTCATCAGATGGGTATTGTAGTTGTAAGAATACATGATAGAGATCTTGTAGGTGTTTGTCTCTGTCTGAGGGGTTGGAGCAAATGCAGTTATATCGTAGAGCTTGGCTGTCGACAATGGATCGTGTGGTATGATCTGGATGAAAGCTAGAGGCATGTAGGTAGGAATAGCGGTCAGTAGGTTTCCGATATAGGGTGGTGGTTATGTGACCATCGCATATTAGCACCGTAGTGTCCAGGAAGTGGATCTCTTGTGTGGACTGGTCCAGGCTGAGGTTGATGGTGGGATGGAAATTGTTGAAACCAAGGTGGAATTCCTCAAGGGCTTCTTTTCCATGGGTCCAGATGATGAAGATGTCATCAAAGTAGCACATGTAGAGTAGGGGCATTAGGAGACGAGAGCTGAGGAAGCGTTGTTCTAAGTCAGCCATAAAAATGTTGGCATACTGTGGGGCCATGCGGGTACGCATCGCAGTGCCGCTGATTTGAAGGTATACATTGTCCCCAAATGTGAAATAGTTATGGGTGAGGACAAAGTCACAAAGTTCAGCCACCAGGTTAGCTGTGCTCTAGTATCCCCTTGAAATGGCAGCTGCAAGAACTCAGAGATGTGTTCAAAAGTCAGATAGAGTCAATGTCACCCCGGATCTGTCATCAGAGTACAACACAATAAGATATAGCAACACTCAATACTCTGCCTTTTGCCATGCCTGCAGGAGGACTGGAATTCCTCTCCCTTTGCAGAGAAGGCAGCTCTCCACTGCTACAGCAGGCTGTGCTACACATCAACGCAAGGCCTGTTCTGCCAGGGCAGCCCAAAAAGCTTCCAATAAGTGCTTGAAATCTATTGCTTCTCATGCATAACAAACAGAAACAAGCCTCAAATTTCAGGGATTGGGAAGGGGCCTATTGGACAGGGGCTACAGATTATTCACAGGAGATCACATACTGGTTTCTAATTTCCCTGTGCCAGGTGAGGGGAAGCCAATTATTTGGGGGAAAGCAGAGATTATAATGCATCTCACAGCTGCAGATTTGAGAAACAGGCACTAAAGGGGTAAAGGCAGCTCCCTTGTCTCCTTCACCATTACCTGGGCTCTGGAATGCAGTCCCACTGGGCAGGAGGGTCAGTGGAAATTCACTGCCTTATAGCAGCTCTAAGATTCTTTGCTTTCCCCAAATTCCAGTAGGATTTGCATTCTCTGGATCCTACTCTCACCTCCTTGATGGCTCCTAACCATTAGCCACGTTTGCTGTGATTCATTCTCATCTGTGATTTGGGGTCAGGATTACACTGTACCGCAGTTTGGCTTTGACCCCAAGGTGTCAGAAATGGCTACTAAATCTTTTAGACGTTACTAACAAAATACAGATCTCTGGAGAGGAGGCCCGGGGGTGAGCCTGAGTCTGGAGTGGTTCCAACAAGGCCCTCAGAGCATGGGCTAGCAGGCTTTTCTCCAGATGTTGCATGTTGTGGTTTCTCCCAGATCTCACATTGCAGAAGTGGTTGCTGAGGTGTTGAGCAGCCTTTGCACGAGTTTTTGCAAAAGTGGTTAAGAAGTTTAACTTCTACAGAGCAGTAATTCCACTGCCAAGAAGAAGAGGAACCCACAAACAAGAAATGCACACAGGATGCATCAGAGATTTTTACCCTTGGCCTTGTCAAAAATTCTGTCAACAAATCTGACAAATAAAATTTGAAGAAACAATTTTTTTTTTACAAAATATATGTTTGTTTTCCATAGAAAATGTCAATGTTTCATCAAAAAAATTAAACATCCAGAAAACAAAATAATTTAGCCAAAATCTAAAATATTCTGATTCAAAAGTGCCACAGTGCCTTATGGGAGTTGTAGTCAGATGCCTTACACCTCTATTCCTCTCTCTGAGCTAGGCTCTCTAGCAGAACTACATCTCCCATGATGCACCACAGCCAAGGACTCCTCAAACACATACCCTGGCTTTATCAAGGAGGGTGAAATGGTGCATCACAGGAGAAGATGTATTTCTTCCAGAGAGCCTGACCCAAAGAGGAGAATGGGAGCATACTGTCCCTCAAGTACAACTCTCATGGGGAAACTTGGAATCGCTGTGGATCTAAGTATTTTAGGTTTTTGATATTTCACCAAAAAGCCAAAATTTCCAGGGGGAGCAGCGGAGAACAACCATCAAAAGACTATTTTCCAACCAGTTCTACTCCACACTTCTTAGAGTTCAAATCCTTCCACTTAGGGCCCAGACAGCTTGGGAGTCCAGAGGACAACCTAGATCACAAATTAATACCAGCAAGATAACGATTGTCCCAATTTTTGAGTAGCCATAACTGTTTTTATAATATTAAGCTGTGTTGTACAAACATGCATCCTTCCATCAACAAGGAACCTCTGTGCTAATCTCACACGACAGCCCTGGATGCAACAAGCTCAGCCTGAGGATGAGAACCAGCTTCCTGCTTCTATTTCCTTGAAATGTCTCAGAATAGTGTCCCAGAATGCTCTTCAGGAAGAGATGGACAGAATTAGCCACATGCCCTCTGCCCTGAAGTGCAGGACAGGGCATGGATGGCTGAGTAAAGCCACAGGAGGAATCTATTGAAGCAGCAGGATGGACAAAACCTCTATCTCTGCAACCCTTTGGTAATGATTACAAAGAAAAAGAGGCAGGGGCTGGCCATGGTGAGCTGTCACTGCATGGAGAAGGTTTAAGTGCAAATCAGCAGCTTGTCTAGTGAGCCAAAGGCAGCTCAGCATTAGTTCTCCAGGTTTTGGTGGCCGAAGGCTATTTTCTAATCAGTTTCTTCCTAGTCTGTAAGAAACTCCCTTAGTGCTTCTTTCCAGCACTGACACCATGTGCTCTCCACCATTAATGGGGGCCCTACTCCCACAGCACCAGTTTAGACCCTCATGGATTAAACATGTCCTGGGAATGTGACCCTATGTTTTCAAAGTCTGGGCTGTGGTTTGACATTCTGAATATTGTTTCAGTTACTTTATTAATAATTGACTAAGAGGCTAAATAAACAGCCTTGTCACGGAGCCCAGAGTGTGACTCAGGCAGCCCCTCTGAACAACAGGGCCTGTTGCCAGAAGCTGAACACATCAGGGAGCCTCTGGACTACATCTCCATTAACTTGCTAACTGAAGCTGCACTGCCAACTCCCCTCTGCTGGGACGGGTGTCATCAGTTCTGAAAAACTGGTTGCTGGTGACATCTCTGGTGACCTGGAGCAGGGGTGGGCAAACTATGGCCCACAGGCCACAACCAGCCCATCAGACCTTTTAATGTGATCCTCGAGCTCCCGCTAGGGAGCGGGATGGGAGGGTTGCCCTGCTCCGTGCATGCCGTGGCTCTGCATTGCTCCTGGAAGCAGCTGCATGTCCCCCCTCTGGCTCCTACACATAGGGGCAGCCAGGGAGTTCCCCACACTGCCCCCACCCCAAGCACCAGCTCTACAGCTCCTATTGGCCAGGAACTGCACCCAATGGGAACTGCAGGGGCAGCACCAGCAGATGGGACAATGCACAGAGCCACCTGGCCAGCGCTGCGCCTCCACCTAGGAGCCAGAGTGTCGACATGCTACTGCTTCCGGGAGCTGCTTGAGGCAAGTGCCACCTGGAGCCGTACCCCTGACCTTCTCCCATGCCCCAACCCCCTACCCAAACCCTGAATCGCCTCCTGCCCTCCAAACCCCTCGGTCCCAGCCTGGAGCACCCTCCTGCACCCCAAACCCCTCATCCTCAGCCCCACACCCCAGGCTCATACCCCCCGCCTGAGGCTGGAGCACCTTCCCATATGCCAAACCCCTCAGCCCCAGCCCAGAACCTGATCCCCCACATCCCAACCTCCTGACCCAGCCCAGAGCCCCCTCCCGCACCCTGAACCCCTCATTTCTGTCCCCACCCTGGAACACCCCCCCCAGCACAGAGCCCATACCCCCTCCCACACCCCAACCCCTTGCCTCAGCCCACAGCCCCCTCCCACACTCTGAACCCCTCTGCTCCATGCCCAACCCACAGCTCCCTCCTGCACCCCAAAACCCTTATCCCAGGCTCCACTACAGAGCCCGCACCTCCAGCTGGAGCTCTCAACCCCTCACACATCCCAACCCCCTGCCCCAGCCCTGAGCCCCCTCCCATACTCTGAACTCCTCATTTCTGCCCCCCCCGGGCCCACATCCCCAACCAGAGCCCTCATCCCCTCCCACACTCCAACTCCCAATTTTGTGAGCATTCACGGCCCACAATACAATTTCCATAGCCAGATGTGGCTCTCGGGCCAAAATGTTTACCCACCCCTGGCCTAGAGCCTCCATTCTCAGAACAAGTTCAGCCTGGGCAGCAGCAGCAGCAGGGTGAGCTTTCCCCCACCAGCAACTGCCAATGTGCTTCAGTCCAGCCCTAAAGAGACCTGTCCCCCTTTTAGGGGTCAAAAGGGAATCCCGTTTCCATGCTACATTCAGTCCTGAGCCTCTCCACTGAAATTGCCAACAGCAAGCTAATTCGTGCCAACTCTGCTGGTGGGTGTAGTGATGTTTGACTGGACTGAGACCATCTCCCCTTGAACGGAGTACTAGCCTGCCTGCCTTCCATTCATAGACTGGTTCTGCAACTGCTGTGGTCTCCCTCCTGGAACCTAGAGACACAGGGAGTCCAAACGGTGTCACACTGGGTTTCCTGGGTCTTCAGCGATCAGCTCTGAATCTACTCAACATAGTTCCAAGATATCAGCTGATGGAATTCAAAGCTGAGTGGCAGGCACTGAGCATGCCCAGGCACATGGTTGCTGGGTGAGAGAGTGGCAAGCAGAGAACTATTTGCAGGGGGAGGAAATCACCAGCCTGGAAGAAGGCAAGTCCATGCCCTCCAAGTTGGACTCAAGATGATCACAGAACACAGGAACTAGACAAATGTAGCAGGCCATCAGCAACCCAACTCCAACAGCAGTCACTGGCACAAGCTTCAGAGGAAGGCTTCCCAACCACACAAACATCACAGGGACGGGCAGTTAGAAGTTACGATGGATAAAAATTACCGCAATAGTGGGGGAGGAGATTTCTTCCACAACCCAGGCGCATATTCCAGTCAGCCATCCTGCCAGATGAGAACTTCCTGAAATCCCACCTACCATTTCAGTTAGATATGGAATTTTTCACTTTTTATCCTACACAGTTATGTAGAGTTGTTGTGCCCTGCCTCTGAGCTGGCTGGATTTCAGTGATGCCTATTCACGCAGTTTGTAAAATACACTGGGATCCCTTGGGATAAAAGCTCTACAGAAACACTGGAGATTATATCAGCACACAACACATGGCAGAGAACATCCTCGGTTTGGGCCCATCACTGCGTAGTTCTTGTTGGTTCTGATCTAACCACTCCGTTAAGCACTGTGGGCTTTGTCTGAGGTGAATGAGAGTATCACTTAACTCTTCAGTCCCTGGTCATTAGAAACACCTGCCTGCTCCATCTTAGCAAATATCTGAGTTTCTGTCACTGAAGCATTAAATGGCACAAACCTGCATTCTCCAACCCAACCACAGCATTATGGAGAACAGGATGGTGATCTGGGACAGCTATAATGCTGGGAATTTTAGACCCTGGAACCAGGATCAGGAATCTGGCAAACCAGTACACTATGGACAAGATTGTATGGGCATGTCTACACTACAATACAATACACGCGGCTGGCCCACGTCAGCTGACTTGGGCTTGTGGAGCTCAGGCTACAGGGCTATGAACTGTAGTGCAGATGTTTGGGCTCGGGGTGTAGCCTGGGCTCTGGGATCCTCCTCCCTAGCAAAGTCTCAGAGAACAGGTTCCAGCCTGAGCCTGAACACCTATACTGAAATTTTATAGCCCCGCAGCCTGAGCCCACATCAACTGACCCAGGCCAGCTGCGGCTGTGCTGTGGATCTTTTATCACAGTGTAGACATACCCTTAGAGACCCTTTGGCCAGGGACTAAATTATTCCACCCATCCTGAGCGGCCAAGGCTCTCTAGACACAAAGTAGCCTGGAAAAAGCCATAGTTTTAGGGACACACAACAATAGTGAAAAGAAAAGGAGTACTTGTGGCACCTTAGAGACTAACAAATTTATTAGAGCATAAGCTTTCGTGAGCTACAGCTCACTTCATCGGATGCATTTGGTGGAAAAAACAGAGGAGAGATTTATATACACACACACAGAGAACATGAAACAATGGGTTTATCATACACACTGTAAGGAGAGTGATCACTTAAGATAAGCCATCACCAACAGCAGGGGGGGGAAGGAGGAAAACCTTTCATGGTGACAAGCAGGTAGGCTAATTCCAGCAGTTAACAAGAATATCAGAGGAACAGTGGGGGGTGGGGTGGGAGGGAGAAATACCATGGGGAAATAGTTTTACTTTGTGTAATGACTCATCCATTCCCAGTCTCTATTCAAGCCTAAGTTAATTGTATCCAGTTTGCAAATTAATTCCAATTCGAAACAGCAGCCTGGATTTCTACATAGACTGCTTCCGCCGACGTGCACGAGCTGAAATTGTGGAAAAGCAGCATCGCTTACCCCATAACCTCAGCCATGCAGAACACAGTGCCATCCACAGCCTCAGAAACAACTCTGCTACTCTGAAACCAGAAACAACTCTGACATCATAATCAAAAAGGCTGACAAAGGAGGTGCTGTCGTCATCATGAATAGGTCAGAGTATGAACAAGAGGCTACTAGGCAGCTCTCCAACACCACTTTCTACAAGCCATTACCCTCTGATCCCACTGAGAGTTACCAAAAGAAACTACAGCATTTGCTCAAGAAACTCCCTGAAAAAGCACAAGAACAAATCCGCACAGACACACCCCTGGAGCCAGGACCTGGGGTATTCTATCTGCTACCCAAGATCCATAAACCTGGAAATCCTGGACGCCCCATCATCTCAGGCATTGGCACCCTGACAGCAGGATTGTCTGGCTATGTAGACTCCCTCCTCAGGCCCTTCGTTACCAGCACTCCCAGCTATCTTCGAGACACCACCGATTTCCTGAGGAAACTACAGTCCATTGGTGATCTTCCTAAAAACACCATCCTAGCCACTATGGATGTAGAAGCCCTCTACACCAACATTCCACACAAAGATGGACTACAAGCCGTCAGGAACAGTATCCCCGATACTGTCACGGCTAACCTGGTGGCAGAACTTTGTGACTTTGTCCTGACCCATAACTATTTCACATTTGGTGACAATATACCTTCAAATCAGCGGCACTGCGATGGGTACCCGCATGGCCCCACAGTATGCCAACATTTTTATGGCTGACTTAGAACAACGCTTCCTCAGCTCTCGTTCCCTAATGCCCCTACTCTACTTGCGCTACATTGATGACATCTTCATCATCTGGACCCATGGAAAAGAAGCTCTTGAGGAATTCCACCATGATTTCAACAATTTCCATCCCACCATCAACCTCAGCCTGGACCAGTCCACACAAGAGATCCACTTCCTGGACACTACGGTGCTAATAAGCGATGGTCACATAAACACCACCCTATATCGGAAACCTACTGACCGCTATTCCTACCTACATGCCTCTAGCTTTCATCCAGATCATACCACTCGATCCATTGTCTACAGCCAAGCGCTACGATATAACCGCATTTGCTCCAACCCCTCAGACAGAGACAAACACCTACAAGATCTCTATCATGCATTCCTACAACTACAGTACCCACCTGCTGAAGTGAAGAAACAGATTGACAGAGCCAGAAGAGTACCCAGAAGTCACCTACTACAGGACAGGCCCAACAAAGAAAACAACAGAACGCCACTAGCCATCACCTTCAGCCCCCAACTAAAACCCCTCCAACGCATCATCAAGGATCTACAACCTATCCTGAAGGACGAGCCATCGCTCTCTCAGATCTTGGGAGACAGACCAGTCCTTGCTTACAGACAGCCCCCCAATCTGAAGCAAATACTCACCAGCAACCACACACCACACAACAGAACCACTAACCCAGGAACCTATCCTTGCAACAAAGCCCGTTGCCAACTCTGTCCACATATCTATTCAGGGGATACCATCATAGGGCCTAATCACATCAGCCACACCATCAGAGGCTCGTTCACCTGTGCATCTACCAATGTGATATATGCCATCATGTGCCAGCAATGCCCCTCTGCCATGTACATTGGCCAAACTGGACAGTCTCTACGTAAAAGAATGAATGGACACAAATCAGACGTCAAGAATTATAACATTCAAAAACCAGTTGGAGAACACTTCAATCTCTCTGGTCACTCGATCACAGACCTAAGAGTGGCTATACTTCAACAAAAAAGCTTCAAAAACAGACTCCAAGGAGAGACTGCTGAATTGGAATTAATTTGCAAACTGGATACAATTAACTTAGGCTTGAATAGAGACTGGGAATGGATGAGTCATTACACAAAGTAAAACTATTTCCCCATGGTATTTCTCCCTCCCACCCCACCCCCCACTGTTCCTCTGATATTCTTGTTAACTGCTGGAATTAGCCTACCTGCTTGTCACCATGAAAGGTTTTCCTCCTTCCCCCCCCTGCTGTTGGTGATGGCTTATCTTAAGTGATCACTCTCCTTACAGTGTGTATGATAAACCCATTGTTTCATGTTCTCTGTGTGTGTGTATATAAATCTCTCCTCTGTTTTTTCCACCAAATGCATCCGATGAAGTGAGCTGTAGCTCACGAAAGCTTATGCTCTAATAAATTTGTTAGTCTCTAAGGTGCCACAAGTACTCCTTTTCTTTTTGCGAATACAGACTAACACGGCTGCTACTCTGAAACAACAATAGTGATAATCTCCAAAAAGCTGGAGTGGCATCATTGAAGTGGAGAAAGGAGCCATATTCCAGCCAAATGTCCCAAACCACCCAGAGAAGGGGATTATACCAGTGCAACTTTCATTTCACCATGGAATCTGATAAGCCTGGGATTCTTTCCTCCTCCCCTCCGCCCAAGATTTCTCTTCACACGTGGAACATAAACCAGGGTGCAGGCTAGTGAAGGGGTGCATGGATAATGCAAGCTGAAGAAGGGGGAGAATCAAGTTGTGGGGGACTGGGGAGGGTTTCTGGCAGCAGGAGAGCTGGGCAAACTGGAAATAGTTCCAGAGCAAAATCATGACTTGTATCCCCACTCCCAGCACCTTCTAAAAACTCCAGTCACAGAGGTCTCAGCTGTAACTGGCAAAGGGTGTTTGCAGTGCTCCAAGAGTTAATATATTTTAAAGGATGTTGTGAAACAGGGAAGGAATCAGGAATGTTAGTGCTGCAGCCTAATTATCACTGAAGTATCAACAATGTTAACCCTTTCCCATCTGCTCCCTGTAGCAGACACATCCAGCAAAGGCTGTCCCCACAGTCCAGCTACAGTAAAGGGTGTGACATAGGAACAAGGCTATAAGCTTTGACTATGCAAACTGCATGGTCCCCCACCAGTTAATGTGCGAATTTCTCAGACAACTTAGATATTAGCTACCACCCTGAAGAACCAGGGGGAGGTGGCAATTCTGGTGTAATCAGCTAGAAGGTGCTGCAGCGTGCCTTGGGACATGGTGGGGCTCCAATGAATGCACCTAAGCAGAAGTGACCAGTCCTCACCCTAATAACTTCAGAGACAGTGAGATCTGGGAATTAAACTGAGTCAAACTGAGAACAATGGAAAATAAGAACTGCCACAGACATCCCAAAGGTTTGGGGCTCCCATCCCCCAAAGTGTCAGCTGTCCCTGTTGTCTGTCACTGGTGGTTGGCACAGGGCAGGCCCCTTTCCACTCCAAGTAACAAGACCACATCTGATCCCACTGCAGAGGCAACACTGGAAGGAGCGGGGAGAGTAGGTCATTACCTGCTACTTCCACGATCTGGTGCCTAGCAATATCGTAGTATGGATCATCCCAGCGCAGGTGAGTGATGGGCTCAGGGGAGCAGTTGGTGTCCTCTGCACACAAAAAAACAGGAAACCAGCAATTTGCATGAAAGCAGAAACGGACCTGGAGCAGCTCGGGGAGGGGCCTGGAAACACAGGGATGAGAACCAGAGGCTCAGTGACACGGGGAGAAGTTAATACACTAGTCTGGCCTTCCTGAACACCTGTTTTGAAATCCTGATTTTGTCAAAGGACAAGCAAGTATTGTCAAGTCTCAGCCTTGTCCCTGGAAGGCAGCTGTGCGTGTCCCAAACCCCACAGCTCAGAACAGAGTCTAGTCAGTCAGCTTCTGCTCAGGACTCTCCTGAGCATGAAAATTCACCCAACCATGTATGAGAGAAAAGGAGCCAAGGGTATTGTCAGGGCTGCTCACAGCACAGGTGCTTCTACACATACCCTGCTGCCTACCCTGCATGCTTTGGCCGAATCACCTGGTCTCTCTGGGTATCAGAGCCCGCAAAAGCCCAGCCAGGTACTACACTGTGGGCTTCGGGCATAAAATAATTCACACATTTCCATTTCCCAATCCTCACATCCCAGATGGGACTGAGTTAGAGTGTGAGAGGGTCACAGTTCCCTGAAATAGGCCAAGGCACAAGGTGTCCTGGAATACTGCTTGGCCTCCAAGTCATCCCTGCACCCAAATGTCTGCTGGCCCCAGCAGGGATGCCCACCTGACTTGGGAAAAACAGGCACTTCATCTGCTGGCCAGTTCTTATCATCTAAGGAAGCCAGTTTGAGCTGGCTCAGGGACTGGTTGGTGTCCTCCAGGGTCAGGTCATCCTGCAACTCCGAGAGTGGGTCCATGGCAATGGCCCCCAAACTCAGCTGCTTGCCCGAAGAGCCTAGAAGGAAAACTACAGAGATTCTTAAGTCAGACACATACAGATCACACAACTCTATTCCCATGGCCTATCCAGAGGCTCTCCCCTTCCTTCCCCTGCCCTCCATGCTCAGCCCATCCACTGACTTCTTACCCCTTCTCCTGACTTCCCCAAAGACTGCTCACACTTTATCCTACCCAGAAACTTTCTCTCTCCCAAAGCCCACCCAGAGACCCCTTCTACTTGCAGCAATGGGCACCCTGAACAGCAGATCCTTCCCTTCTACCTCCTGTTGGGAGGGGGAAAGAGCCCTAGCTAACCCTTCCAGTGAGTCTCTGCCCTGAGCCCAGCTGTGGCCTGACTGTTCTCCCTCCCAGAGTACTCAATTTGGGAGAGACACTGAGATACAAGGGAAGATAACAGGCTATACCAGTCCCTGCCTGACACACTGACTGTACCAGCCATTATTTCCACACAACACGCCCCTTCCTGCCCCAGTGGAGCTGGCATTGGGCCCAGCTGCTTGCACAGCATGGCCCCGCTCTGGAAGCTTTCCCAGATTTCATATCCCCCAGCTATCAGGGAGGGTCAGGGGGCTCTTAACAGTTATCTGCACTGGCACACTTGGGTGCTTCAGTGCATTAGAAACAAAATCCTGTTGGGGACAACTTGACGCATCTTTAGCAAAATTTCACTGACTGGACTAAAATGCAGGGAGAACGCCAACCCCCTTTGCTCCCCACAAGCATTCTCAGTTTAGCATCACACACCGCAAAACCCTTCTCTCCCATCCCAACTCATAGGGCAAGAGGCTAGGATACACCCCATGTTATTTCCACAGCACAACAATCCGATTCAGGCAGCACTGCATAGGCTGTGCCACGACACTGAGGAGGCTAGGGAGTTTAGAGATTCCAGGGCATGAGAATCAATCGCTGCTGCTGAGAGTTTTTCCTCAATCTCACCTGGAGTAAAATGTGTGTGCGACCCCAAAACTGAACTTAAGCAGCAGATCTTCAGGAAGTTCCCATTTCTTAAGGGAGCCCTCTAAGAAACAGCTGATTGAGTTTAATGCTGATGCCTTGGTGATATGCAGGAGGATGATGGATGGGACCGAGGTACAAACCCTGCTCTCAGGAACTAATATTAGCAGCACCATGAAGATGGGAACTTTGCGGCTAGCAGGCGGCATCCCAAAGGGAACTATAATGAAACAAGGCGAATGATGACACCACTGTTAAGACCATGGGTGGGGGCTGAGGTGGCTTTGTAGTGCTGCAGCCAGTGAGGCACCTGTCATTCACAGGGATGCACACATCCTGGGAGTGGTTCAGAGGGGAACTCAGGCACGTGCAGGCTGTAGAAGGAAGGGCTCTGGGATGGGACAGAGTCTTGTTTGTGTATGAATGCCCAGAAGAGGACTGCAGTGGCTGGGAACTAAACAGCAGCAGAACACATGATCTTGCCTGAAAACTAACAAAAGAAGCTGTGGTTCTAGACCCAAGGTGGCTTTTTCCTAGAGTGCAGGAAGGTGGAGTAGCTTGGTGTTTTGAATTCCGAGTTCCTACAGCTGCTTGTGAGATCCAAGAATGCAAGAAGCCTATGAACAGTTAGTGTGAACAGGATGACATTCCAAACTCTAGCGAGTCTTGCTCATACACTGGGGGCTACACCAATTGCCAGGTTTGGGGTGGGGATTTTGCCAGGGCATTAGTTACAACTTTGAGAGTTTGTCCCCTCCCTTTGGTAGGAGGTGTTGGGGGCTCTGACACTTCCTTATCTCTTCCCCAGCAACTCAGAGACAGTCTTTAACTCGTCCTTGGCTCCCTGATGTCTGGGAGTTATTTCAAGTCAAGTCAGATTCCCATAACCACAGTGAGACAGACATATATGGGCAGAGGATCTTCGAGGCAAATCAGAAACTATGCAGGGCCTGACAGATCTGCAGTCAGCTAGAAAGCCAAGCAAAACTGTTCCCTGCCCCCCTCCTGAGAGCTGGAAGAGCTGCCTGAACTTCCCTTGGATCTCAGTAGGGACATGGAGCAGGACACTACGCTCCTCTGGACCATGAGCTAATGCTGGAACTATGCAGCAGCTGTAGCCAAGTGACAACCAGCTCCCCACACCTAGCAACAACAGATTCAGTTTCCATGGCAACTGCAACCAGTATTTGCAGTGATTTAGTCTGATTATAGAATCCCCAGCACCAGTATAATTTCCCCAATAATCCAGCAGACACTCAGGTATGAAGTCTGATAACCCTGGAGGTTTCATGCAAACTGTCCTCAGCTGGTCCCATCTCAGACCCTAGATTCCTGCAAAGTGCTGTCTTAACACACAGCAACTTCAATAGGAATGGAGGGAATTCAGGTTCAGTCTTAACTGCTGCCACCCCCTCGATCAGTGGGAAGCCTTTGACAGGAGTCCTCTACATCTGACTGTCATTGCTGCTCACCAACAGCAGCTTGCAAAGCAGAGTCCTGAAGTGCTTAGGGACTAAGTCCAAATTCTACCAGGCAGGGGTGGTATGCTGGCCCAGGGGCAGCATGGAATTGGGTTCCCTTAGTCCTCACCACAGGGAGTGCCACAGCCTGGCTTCAGGAACAGCTTGCAGCACTGAGCCATAGGCCCAAGTTATTGGTTTAAAAGCCAGCTTCAAGTGGATTCCACATTAGCAGGCTCCTGTCACTGGTGGGGTCTCCAATACTGGCACCACATGGCATAGAGTGCACTAGTCTCTAGGTTCCTTATAGTTCTGCAGTAAAAGAGTGCCTCAGTACCCTGTGTGACACCTGATGTTCCCACCCAAGAAGAGCCCTCCTCAGCCTTCGCTCCAGAGGTTGAACTTCCCAGCCCCTTACACATGCAGGCAGTTCCCCAAATCCTGAGAGTGGGTTCAGGCTCTACATGACAGAGAAACCTGTGCCATGGGGATGCAAGGAATAGCAGATTGAGCTTGCATCATCTCTTTGTGAGTTAGTCCCTCTTGCCCTTCTGAATTTTTTAAGACGCTTTTCAGGATCCCTTCCAATAGTTAGGTACCCAGAGCTGAGTGCAGTACCCCAAGGGATGTCTTCCCAAAGCGATGCGCCCCACCCCTCTCCTTGCTTTGGAATGGGAAGGCTCTGGGATTGAGGAGCCCAGAACTTAATGCAGGATCCCCATGGGGTCTCCCCAAGGAATAAACCGTCTCTGGTCATCTGAAGTCTCTGCATACGTAGCCTCTAACTGACACAGACTTTTTTGCAGCACTGTTACATCATGAACTTGTCTCATTTGCTGCCTCCCACACCAGATTCTCAGCTATTTTTGCTCCCCAGGCTTCCTCCTTCAACTGAGTCTGGGGTTTGGTCATTTTCCTCTCATCTGCATTATTTATTTAGACGTAATACTCTACACCAAAGAACACTCATCCACATCGCCAACTGCCTTTGACATATATTTAAATACATTAAAGAAGAAATAAATCATCAAGCAAAGAAGCAATTCCCCTTCCTCAAATCACATCTCATACTAATCAGCAACTGCCAGACCCAACATGGATAAAAATTATAGGGCCTTTGAGTTATTTCTCTGTTCTTGCTCTGCAACTTCCATCAGTTTAGTCTCTGCGGCACACATAATTATTTTGCCTTATAAGTTAGAGAAGCCTAACCCATTACTGTGGGCTCAGATGTTACCAATTTTTATACAAATATACACAGAATTTTTTTTTTTACCCAGTTCAGCATCAACACCACCCTCAGAGCCCATTGAGCACACCAGGACTTATAACTCTCCACTGCACTAACCCAGTCTCTCAGAAAGAGCCTGGAAAAACAGATATGCCTTGAAACCAAGCAACTCAGGCACTGCAAGCATAAGTTCCAGAGTCCATGATGCCCAACCCCCAGTGACAATATCCTGCCCAACCCCCACCCTGAAGTTTGGGAGCTGTTAGCTCAAATGTCTCAGCTGGCTGCATCGGCAGAGGTATCACCCTGAGAGAGAGACATCAAGAGCCAAACCTCCTTCTTCCAGGTCATTAATGACCCCACTAACTCAATATGGATACACTGCTTCTTGTTGCAACACTTTGGTCCTCCAGTGCTTCAGTAAAAGCTGAATCTAATGGAATTCCGTTTCCAATCTCAAATGCTTTGCCAAAAGCCAGGCACCATAGCCACTGCAAACCTACCCAACTAGCGATCAAGATCAGGGGAATGTGGCAGGCAACCTCTAACCTAGAAGAGGTCCAGGAAGAAAGTAGAAAAGCTGAGCTCAGGTTTCTCCCTCGGAGTCCCACCGCAAGCTGCACAGGTTGCTTATCTGTTCCCCTTTGGACCCACCCACCACACAAGGCGTTTTGCTGAATTTCTGAGGAACTGGAGTCATGTGACAGTCTTGAAAAGGCAATATATCTTTCTTGCCAACCACAAACCCAGTTCCTTCTGGCCTACCCGCTTCAACCTCAGCCTCCTCTGCAAACCTGGATACCTTGAGCCAAACTAAAGATTCAGACAGCAAGATTCAAAAAGGGACTGGACATTTATATGAAAAACAAGAATATCAAGAATTCTAACTGTTCATGCTAACAAAAAGTTGGGAAGGATATTAAACCTCATGCTTCACATCTTAAGAAAAATCTAACCATTAGAGTTCAGGATGAGACCTAATTGGGCGGGGAAGAGAAGGTGGATATTGTACCACATCTGCCTACGCAGAGTTCTTACATTTGCATCTGAAGCATTTAGTCCTGGCCACTGATGGAGACAGAATATTGGACTAAATGGACCTTGGCTCTGCTTCAATATGACAACGCCTATGTTCCAAATTCATCACTACAGAAAGCAGTGTATCTTCACCAATTTCAACAGAGCAGCCTGATCTTACACCAGAGTTGCATTTGATCCCCGGTTTTCAAATCCCATATATGCTATGAACAACAATATAAAGTGACCTCTGGGGCACCTGATCCAGAAAAAACATTTCCCTCGCAAGGTCCCTTAATCTCCTGTTGTCTCCCCAATTCCCTAGTCTATCTTGTGTCCCAAATGTTAATTGTGAATGTGGATCTTTGACAAATACTTTGGGGAAAACTGAAGCATATTATAGTTCCTGATCTTTGCTTCTTCCCACACAGAAACAGTCTTCTCCTTACAGAGCTCCAGTACTAAACCTGAACTCCCCTACCCAGCCTGTCTGACTCCTCTTCCATCAGACTGGGGTTCTAGAACTTCTTGTGCCCTCTAGGCTCACTGGTCTGCACTCACCTGCTTGCATCCTGACTCTGTTCAATAGTGGGTTTTGGTCTATCACTGCCCAAGCCTCAGGAAACTCTCCTGAATCCAAGAGTTCATAAATGATCCATTAAAAGGCCTTCAATTCCCTTTAGCACTGTAAACCTGGACATTAGCCAGCCTTGGGGGCCCTGAGCATTGTAAGTGCTGATTGCCTTATGTGAACCAGTTCTGCTCCCATTCTGTATGCGCTCTCCACCCTCTTCCAATACAAACCCATAGGGCTAGGCTCTAAGCCTGCTCTTCCCAACCCTATTTACAGCTTTCCTCAAGTGAGAGAGGTGTTCTAGGAAGGCCACCTTGACACTTTAACTTTGAAAGTGCAAAGGAAGCCAGGGAAAGGCACAATGTCTGAGTAGCCAAAGGAACAATAGAAAAAGCATTTTCTGGTCTCGTCCCTGTAAAAAAGCGGTGCTCATGTGTATTCTGAGTACACCCCATCCAAAGGGTACAAAGAGTGGTTTCAGCTTGGGGCTGGCCACTTACCGCCAAACCTGCTGAACTTCCAAACGTTGTTTCATATATATATAAAACAAGACATGCTAAGACTAGAAATGCAACTTAGGGGATCTCTATTTGCAGCGTGAACAACTTTTTGCCTGGGAATTTTCTTATTTTTAAAAAGAAAACTAGTAGACAGCTCCGCAGCTGGACCCCGGCCTGCCAAGCCCCACACAGGGCCCAGTTCTCCCCGAGCAACCCGGGCTCCTCAGTCAAGCCCCTTCCAAGACTCAGACATCCCGCACCCTCCAACCCCCAATCTACCTATCGACAGCCCCGCCGCCGCCGCCGCCATCATCATCATCATGCCCCAGGCATCTCCGCGCCGCTCCCCCTCGCCGGCTGCTTTGCAGGCATCAGCTCCCTGACCCCCCGTCTCCCCGCGCGGGGAGCGAGAACCGCGATCCCCTCATCCCCCGCCCCGACACCGCGCCACTGCCCGCTGACAGCGCGGCCCCGGCCCAAGCCACGGGGAGAACCTAAGAGTCCGGGCGGCCAGTGGCCCGCTCCTACCGCCAGGCCGCGCTCCCCGCCCGGACCCCGCAGGCCGGCGTCGCCCCGCCCCGAAATACCGACCCCCGCCCCGGCTCCTCCCACGACACGACACCGACCCCACCCGACACCGCGACCGCCGCCCTCACCCGTCGCCCGCGCCCGCAGGGTCCCGCCTGTCAAACCCGCTCATAAACATCCGCCTCCGAGCCGGAAGAGGAATCCCCTCTCCAGGGAAACGGCGGCCCGCCCCCATTCTCCACTTCCGGTCCCTGGCGCCTTCTGGGTCCGAGCGAAAGTCGTCCGGACGCGGCCGCTGGCTCCGCGGATGGTTCCACCCCCAACGGGGCAGCCGGGAGCGGGGCCCCTGTTCCCAGCTCCGGCCGCTCCCGACCGGAAGCGGAGCGGCGCGCGCCTCCGCAGTGCAGCGGCAGGATCCGGCCGGGGGTCGCGGAGCCGGAGCCTCCGCCCCGGGCCGGCATGGAGCGGAGCCACCTGGCCGGGAAAGCGGGGGCTGCGAGCGAGCGCCCGGCGGGACCGTGCGCCGGGGCCTGCGCCCCCCGTGTAACGCCGCCGCTCCCCGGTCTCCCCGCAGGCCGTGAGCAGCGCCCCGTCCTTGGCCACCCGGGGCGGATCCGAGACCCGCCCGCGCAGCCGGGCGCGTCCTGCGGAGCCCTGCGGAGCCTCCCTCCGGGACTGGCCCTGGGGCCCTCCCTCGCCCAGGAACCGGGCATGGGCGTCTGGTGCGTGGGGAGAGCCCTGCAGCCGGGAGCGCTCCTCGGGCCCCGGGCGGAGGAGGAGCTGGACTGTGCGGCAGAGACGGCGCCCTCGGAGGTACGGTTGGGCCGGGGGGCCTGACAAGCAAACCCCGGGGCAGCTCCAGCTCGCTGGCAAGCCAGTAGCACCCGGCTGAGTGGGGGCGGGCAGGACTCCCTGTCCACCACAGAGGCTTATCATGAAAGAAGGGGAAGGGGGGGAGACTAAGGTCCCAGCCAGGTGCAAAGCCTGGCGCTGCCGTGCTCGAGAACCCAGGTGTCCAGCTCTGTACCATCTGCTGAAGCTCTTTGTTCTCTACTGCCCAGTGCCTGGCTCCCATGTGCAGCCCTCGCCTCGGCATTTCCAGTGTGGCAGGGGACGTCTGCAAGCACCCAACACTAGGTGTCAGGCCTCACTTTTATTCGGGTCCTGATTGTCTGCCCATCGCTATGGGATCTGAGTGCCTGAGTCGCTATAGGTTTCAGAGTGGTAGCCGTGATAGTCTGTATCAGCAGGAAGAACGAGGAGTACTTGTGGCACCTTAGAGACTAACACATTTATTTGAGCATAAGCTTTTGTGGTCTAAAGCCCACTTCTTCAGATGCATGCAGTAGAAAATACAGTAGGTAGATAGATATACAGAAAATGTGAAAAAATGGGGGTTGCCAAACCAGCTCTTAACAAGACCAATCAATTAAGATGGGCTATTATCAGCAGGAGGGAAAAAAACGTTTGTAGTGATGATCAGGATGGAGACTGGTTACAGGAAGTGCCAGCTCCCAGTTAAGAGGCAGACACTGAACTTGTAGGTCTATTTTGAATTCATTTTGTTTTTCAGGCAATTCAGTCTAGCTGCTGCAGTGATGAATCCATTTGTGAGAAGAGCCCTAGCTGGAGGAGGTGAGTAGCTGTATATGGAACAACATGGGGGTTTCCTTTGGGACATACTATAAGTGTAAAGAGAGAATCTATAGCCACTGTAACACTGTGGGGTGGTCTCACTAGGCAGTGTCAGGCTTGGCCGCCAATACATGGATGGCAGATTTCCAAGAAATAGCCCAGGTGCTTCAGAATATGGTGGTGTTCACTCATCATGGGGTATTTTTCAGTTATTGGTTCTGTGCCCTAGTTGAATGTTGCGTTTCTGGAGGGTGCCGTCTTCCATGTTCTACCCCACAGTTGGCTGCATTTCAGGGGTGGGTGAAATGCTCCCTGGCTGTATAAGGGTTTCTTTGGGATGAAAAATGCTGTATAAATGTGATCTCGCTCTTTCCTTGTGTATGTAAGGGGAATGACGGATTCTTGGCTCTGTGTGTGGAGAGAATTTGTTTCTGTAGGAGGGCCTCCAAGTGACCTATCTGGAAAGTTTAAAGTGACAGAGAGACCTGGGATAGTGAAGAGTGTATTAAGGAGTCGTAGAGTGCTTTATTCTGGAGCTAGTTTGTAGCTACACGCAGCCCAAGAATTCAGAACATGTTCTTATTAAGACATCGGGGGCCTCTTGTAACCAGTTAAAGGACTTATTTCCTAGGAGGACTCTTCTCAGTTGACTAAAGTTTGATCCTTCAGAGCTTGGAGCTCCCAATGAAGGCAATAGGATCTCCATGTACCCTGGTGGGTGCTGACATTGAGCTTGGTGTCTTGCAGATTGGTGAAGCAAGGCCGGGGGGAGGATGAGGCAAACGTGGCTTTGGTGTGGATCAGTGGAAGGCTCCAAATCCGAGTGCGGCATCCTATCGCTGCAGGCACCGAGTTGCTGTACTGGCCTACAGAGACCCAAGCTGATCCTGCCCAAGTGGAGGGCAGAATGCTGCAGAGTGCCTCAGAGGGGATAGCTGTTTCGGATGAGAAGAAGCCAAAGGGGCAGCTGGCAGTGGCAGCTGTGTCAGAGACAGCAACTCCAGAGGCTGTGGTGCAAAGGGAAGGAGCCTCCCCATGCGGGAATGCATCAGAACCCTTTGCAGGTACGTTCCTTTCACAGGACATGCAAACCTTGTTTTCCTCTTATGAAAAGGCCACGACTACAGCGCTGTTAAGCAGAGAGCACTACGTGATTCTGGGGACCCGATAACCAGAGTGTCTTCAGAGCTTGGAGCATTGGTGCAGTCCCAGAATAAGGCAGGCTCTAGGGATTGCGAACCCCTGGAGGAGTGAATTTGGAAGGGCCTATAAATTCAATAAGAGATTCCTCCCACACCATTGTTCTAGGGATTGAGTTCCCTCCCCTTGGAAATGGGGAAGTAATGCTGCCTTGCCTTCCCCACTCTTTCAGAAGAGGAGGGTGTATGTAGTATGGGGAGGAGGATACTGTCTAGTGTGCTTGGAAAGAGGAAGACTCTGCCTGGGTTGTGGGATATTTAGCCTATCTCCATAGTGAGCATTATGGAGGTGTAATGGGGAATTGCCTGTTTTGTTGCTGGTCAAATACTCAGGTGGGCTGCTGTCTCTGAAGTGGCTGTAACTACATACCACACAGAAGTGACTCCTCATGGCTCTAATCACAGCTGTATTCTTCTCCTCCTGCTCTGAATATCCCCCTGGGTTGGTGTTTGTGTAGAACTATCCATTTTTGAGGAGTCCAGAAGACATACTACCAGCTAGGGCTCAGTGGCCAACAGTGTGGCCCTGCAGTCCCCCTGCCCTGTGACTGACTCCCTGACCCTATGTCACTTCTGGAAGTAGCAATGCAGAATGGAGAATATTGCAGTTGCCAGCCATGACATAGCTCCCCAAAGTCCTGCCTGGATGTATTGGGGTTGAAATTCCTCCCCTGTTTGGAGAGAGGCATCAAGGATGGGTGGAGTGTCTGTCTCTGAGTTCCTCCATTTTCTGTGTTCTGGACAACACAAGCCTGTTGTCTTCCAATAGCCAGTGTTGATTTTCCCCCGTTGTGTGTCTGTGCAGGGGATCCTGATAACTCCAAGGTGATGGAGAATGAAACTAGAGCCAAAGGCAGGAGGCAGCCAGCCAAACGTTCCCACAGGCTGCAAGACAACAGCAGGAAGGAGGAGGAAAGCATGACCCCTAGACATGAGTCTGGGGAAGCCAAGGTGCAGAGGAAAGAGAACCAGCACCATGAGAGCACCTCAGCAGCTAAGACTAACAGCAGATGCAAAGAGGACTCAGTCAAGGAGATGGACCCCCAACCCAAGGCCGAGAGAGCAAATGGGGAGCCAAAAGAGGCATGTGGGAAGCTCCATCTGCCATTGTTTCCCCCGAACGGGGTTCGACTCAGCCCTCGCTTAGCTGGGAAGCCACGCAAGGTGCATGCACTGACAGGTCAGTGCCTGCAGGAGCACAATGCTAGGGTGTCTGGGCAGGAGGCCAAGAGGCCAAGCACTTCCGAGGGAGGTGGTGCAGAGACGCACAAGAAAGTAGGGCAAGTTTCCAAAGACCATTCCAAACTGGAGCCCCTGGAGCAAAGGAAGAAGGGCCTGTCTGATGGTCCTGATGAGCCGGACAAGTACCCAGAGGTGGAGGCCAGTATTGCACTGGAGGAGGAGTCTTCAGAGAGCCTGGGTGTATCTCAGCAGAAGTCCCTGCCACACGGAGATGAAGCTGGAGAGCGCAGGTATCGCTGTGGGGAATGCGGCAAGGCCTTCCTCCAGCTCTGCCACCTCAAGAAACACAGGTTCACCCACACTGGCTACAAGCCTTTCCTGTGCACTGAATGTGGCAAGAGCTACAGCTCTGAGGAGAGTTTCAAGGCCCATGTGCTCTTCCATCGGGGTGTGCGCCCCTTCCAGTGCAAGCAGTGCGACAAGGCCTATGGCACCAAGCGGGACCTGAGGGAGCACGAGGTGCTGCACACGGGCGAGCGGCCCTTTGCCTGCGAGGAGTGCGGCAAAACGTTCGCCCGCCGGCCCTCCCTCCGCATCCACAGGAAGATCCACCTCATGAAGGAGCTCAACCTAGCCAACCCCAAGGTATGCAAGTGTGCCATCTGTGAGCGTTACCTGGCCAATCCTGGTTCCCTGCGCAACCACATGCGCCTGCACACTGGGGAGAAACCCTACATCTGTCCCTACTGTGGCAAGGACTTCCGGCAGCAGGGCAACCTGCGCGGCCACCTGCGGCTCCACACCGGCGAGAAGCCCTATAAGTGTCGTTTCTGTGGGGACGCCTTCCCCCAGCTGCCAGAGCTGCGGCGGCACCTCATCTCACACACTGGGGAGGCCCACCTGTGCACAGTATGTGGCAAGGCGCTGAAGGACCCCCACACACTGCGGGCTCATGAGCGCCTCCATACCGGCGAGCGCCCTTTCAAGTGCGAGCAGTGTGGCAAAGCCTACACGCTGGCCACCAAGCTGCGCCGGCACCAGAAATCCCACCTGGAGGACATGCCTTACAAGTGTGATGTCTGTGGCATGGGCTACACCCTCCTGCAGAGCCTCAAGCGCCACAAGGTCACCCACAAGGGGGCCAGAGACTCCATTAAGCTGGTGGAGGCTGCGGTCTTGCTGGGCATGGACGTGCCAAAGGCTGCAAGGAAGAGGGTCAAGAGGAAGGTCCCTCAGGATGGAGGTACTGAGGAGTCTACGGTGCTCATGGTGCAGTCAGTAGAGATGCCAGCACCAATAAAAGAGGCAGAGCTTATGATAACTGCTAACGGGCATTACATTGCCACTTACCAGCCTCCAGGGAGCCCCCCTGAGTCTGGGGTGCGCAGAGTGCTGGGCAACACATCCCCTGCTGGTCACCTAGAAATGAACAATGACATCATTGAGATCACGATCTCTGAGCACGAGCACAAATGTATCATCATGCAGGATGAAGGCTCCCCTAGTGACATGGTCATCATCCAGGAGGGCGTGGGTTTTGGTACTGTAGCAGAGGTGGTGGAGGTAGAGACGGGGACCTGACACCCAGCCTCTTCCCAACCCATGCCTGACCTGTTTGACTTCTCTACATCTATACAGAATATAAAATCTATTTTCTAACTTTTGTGTGTATTGTGTCTATGTTGCTGGGAGACTAGGCCCTACCAAGCAGGATGAGTGGCCAGCAGTGCTTCGTACCTGTCTGTGGCAAGGTCAGGAGGGCATGACATAAGACCTGGTCTACACTAGGAAATTAGGTTGGTGTAACTACGTCACTCAGAGGTGTAAAAAAATCCAGCGTAGTCAGCGTTGGGTTGATAGGAGAATTCTCCTGTTGACCTAGCTACCGTCTCTCAGGGAGGTGGATTATGTACACTAATGGGAGAACCCCTCCCATTGGCATAGTTAGTGTCTTCATTGAAGAGCTACAGCTGTGCCACTGCAGTGTTTTAAGTGTAGGCAAGCCCTAAATATCACTAAGCCAGGTCTCTGGCAGCTGCCCCTCTGTTGGAAATCTATAGGTAGTGTGTGCTGGGCCTCGTGAAAGGAAAACTCTGGCTAATAGGGTGAAAACCTCATTACAGAGGAAATCCCGCTCATAATGAATGCAAAAGACTGTGCCACTGCTGTCCTGTCCCCAGACTGCTTAAGGGTGAGATGAGCACCATTGCTCTAGTGCTCTGTGGTGAAGGCAAGGGTGAGCGCAAACAAGCAGCTATTGAATCAATTGTAACTACCCTTCCTCTCCTTGTTTTGGTTTCATTTCATAGTTTCACTGCTTTATTTCAATTATTTTTTCCCCTTTCGTCCGCTGAGGGTGATGGTAGCACAAGGCACAACTGAAGAGATGCTGAGCCAGTTACCAAGGGGTTTACTTCTTTTGATTTAAAGATTACTGTTTACAATTAAAGCAAGCAAAGCTCCATTGCATTCTCCACTAGAGGCCCGGGCAGGACGCTTCTCCTCCATACGGTCTGTGTTTAGTCTTATATAATAATAATTCAAGGGCATGACAGTAGCTGCTCCCTGGGATTTCCCTCTTGACCTCTTCCCTGCAGGCTCTGCTTCAGCACCTCCTTCGGCGCCTACAGTAGTGAATGGGTCAGCACTGCATTGCAAATGGGACACCAAACACTTTCTTCAGTTTCCATGGACTGAACCTCTTCTGCCCCAGTAAGGGTAGTTTGAATGCGCTGTGCAGTTCCTCTCTTCATTAAAGGGCTCTGATCTTGGAGCGGCTCCTTTTCCCTTTGCTACGTAAAGGCTTTGGGTCTGCCTCCCAGTCGTTCATGGGAGAACCAAGCTCTTGGGGTGTCCCATGGCTTTACACCAAGATTTCTACCAGTGAAAGACAGCTATAAATGGGCTCTTCCCCAGGGTGATGTGGCTTCATTTCAGCTGAGCCAAAGCCATGCTGGTGAATCTAGTTTTGAAACTCCTGGCACCTGTGAACAAGGGGATTGTACTTAGCTAGAAAAGGGATTGTGCAGTCCCAGCCTCAAATCCAGAAAGAGGCCGCGCTTGTGCCCTCGCAGAAGGCAAGAGTTCAGCCTTGGACTTGGCTGTTACTGAATTGTTCCCGCATCCCTTTGCTGTGAGGTGAAGTGAGGGCAAAGGGCTTCTGGAAGCCAGTCTTCATTAGTTGCTGTTAGGTGCTTACGGCAGGGCAGAGCCTTTTTCAGTAAAGACTTATTGGTTGTCACTAGATCTCTGTGTTTATTCCCATCAGTGATGATCTTTGCCATCCATCCCCCTGTACTGAGCGCTAGGGGGTATAGGGTCTTAGATATGAAAAAGTTGTAATAGGTACCTTCCAGCCTCATTCCTGGAGCCAAGGCAGGGACAGAATAGTCTAGTCTCATTCTAACTGCCCCCAGTGATGGGGCTCCCAGCCGTTTCCTGGAAGAGGATTCCACAGCTTCATACGCTTTACTCTCAGGATAATTTTTCTTGTATTTGGACAATGTTTCTCTCTTTGAATCCATCCCATTCCTTTGTTCTACCCCATTGGTGTCATCTCCCTCTCTGACTGGAGCATGCTCCCTTTCATGCCCGTTGTTTAATGTTACTTAGACCACATCTACACTACAACACTTTGGTTATCTCAAATTACGTCGCCATAAAGCCACCACAGATAGTATATTGCTTGTGTGCGTGCATGTGTGGCTCCTTGCACCTGTGCTGTGCGTACTCGCCAGCAGTGCTTGGGTCAATGCACCATGAGTAGGTATCCCAGTGTGCAACCTGCCACCATCCAGCACAGTGTTTCGAGAAGTTTTGGCAAGGCATGGTGGGGTAGAAACAAGTTGTGCACAGGTGACTGGGTGAAAGAGATCAGGTTCCCAGTGCACAACTGTCTCCATCCAATAATGTCATCTGTACCCCATAATTTTCACACTTTTTTATTAAAAAGCCCACGTACCCATGCAGTCCTCTCAGTCCACTATCTCTGACAGAAGCATGGAGCCTGCACAGCTCTGCACTATTGTCATAAACATTGCAAGCACAGGACGCACTATCCTCTGGTATTTGAGGAGCCATAAGAAGAACCTTATCAGTGGGAAACATGACAGCTTCTTGCAGGACAGATTGCTGTGGGACAATGAGAACTCATTCGAGGTTTCTGGTGGTGGTCTCGGAGCAGCTGCATATCGTGGAGCACTGCTTCTAGGTTTGAGAAATGAGCACTGATGGGTGGGATCTGATCATAATGCAATCTTGGTACGATGAGCAGTGGCTGCTGAACTTTTGGATGTACAAGGCCACATTCCTGGACCCGTGTACCAAGCTCACCCAAGCCCTCCAGTGCAGGGAAACAAAAAAAGAGAACTTCACTGACAGTGGAAAAGTAAGTGGCAACCACACTGTGGAAACTTGCAATGCCAGATTGCTACCAGTCAGTGGGAAATCATTTTGGAGTTGGAAAATCCCCTGCAGGGGCCTTTGTCATGCAAGTGTGCAGGGCCATTAATCATCTCCTGTTATCCAGGGCTGTGACTCTCAGCAACGTGCAAGACATAGAGGATGGATTTGCAGCAATGGGGTTCCCGAACTGCGGTGGAGCAATAGATGGCATTCATATCCCTATTTTTGCACCTGGCCACTTTGCCACAGAGTAGATCAGCAGAGAGGGCTACTTTTCTACGGTTATGCAAGCATTGGTGGCTCACGGGGGATGCTTTACCTACATCAGTGTTGGCTGCTCAAGGAAGGTGCATGTTTAAGCACACAGGACTTTTCAGAAAGCTACAACTGGCGAATTACCATTGGCAATATTGAAGTGCTATTAGGCTTGGGGGGACCCAGCCTCCCCTGCTCCCTTGCCTCTTGAAGCCATACACCAGCCACCTCAACAGCACCAAGGAACTAGCGCCCAAGCAGGTACAGAATGACGGTTGAATGTGATTTTGGTAGATGGAAGGGATGCTGGTATTGTTTACTTACAAAAATTGCATCTCAGTGAAAAAAAATCCTAATAGTTATAGCAGCCTGCTGTGTCTTGCATAAGATCTGTGAAGCCAAGGGGGGGGGGGGCACAACAAGGAGTCTTTATGGCACCTCAGAGACTAACAAATTTATTTGGGCATAAGCTTTTGTGGACTAAAACCCACTTTATCAGATGCATGGAGTGAAAAACTAATTTTTCCCCTTGCTGATGCGCCTTCTTGTCAACTGCTTGAAATGGGTCACCTTGATTACATTGAATTGATTAGCCCACATAAGTTTATGCCCAAATAAATGTTAGTCTCTAAGGTGCCACGAGGACTCCTCGTTGTTTTTGCTGATACAGACTAACGCTGCTAACCCTCTGAAACCTGTCAAAACGGGGGAAATTGCTACGGGTCTGTAGGGCAGGAGTGGAGCAGCTGTCAGTGGCGTTTGAGCAGCTAGACATAACTGCAAGGCATTCTGCAGCATATGTTGTGAACAAATAAAGATTAATTATTTTCCAGATAATATTGTTTTACTCTATCAAAACCAGTGCACAGAAAAAAATCTGTGCAACTTAAAAGCAAATACATCAAAAATTTACAAAATTAATGGAACAGAACTTTAGGAGAAAGAACATTCACGTCCATTAATACACACTTTAAAAGCATATAAAGTGTATGGTAAAATATGTGCATCTGAAAAAGTATAATAGATTTGAAAAGTATGAACATAGACTTGTACAGCTGTTGTTTTTTTGACCATGTCAGTGCATTCATTTTAGTGATGTTGGCCAACCTAATCATTTCAAATTATGATTTGCAAGCAAAGTCTAAATGAGCTCTCGCTGACAGCTAGTGATGAGCTGGGGTCTTGGGGGAAAGGCTTCAGGACCAGATTGTATTTACATTCGCATCTAATCTACCTAGATAGCCAGCAAACAGAGCTGTGTTGCCCAAGTGATGGATTTTGGCTGGGGTTGGGTTACAAATCACTTGAATGCGGGGGGAGGGTAAATTTAAATGTTGTTTTTATTGTATGAGTAAAGGGCAGCAGAACTGTACTTAGCCTGTGTTGATTGAGGATATTGAGAGAGGGTGGGGACAGGTGTTTTGCTTGATGGTCTGTCTGAGTCACAAGTACGATTTTGACCTGCTCCTCTCCACTGTTTAAAGACAGCTGATTAGGCTCCATAGATAGTCTTTTGTTTTGTTACGTGACCACTACAGCTGAAATCACTGATAATCAAGACTAAGTGCTTAGTCCTGCTGTGGGGACAGTGCTTCTGTGGAAGAGACGGCCCAGCCTGCACTAGCAGTGAGGTTTTTTACTACAGCCAACCTTCACCCTCACAGTCTCACCCCTCATTGGCCCTGACACCCCCCCCCGTAAATTCGAACACCCTCCCTAATTTCAATTCCTGGGGAAACCACTGGTCCTTAATGCCATGGGGTTGAATGGCAGGGGTAGCAATGTTCCTCCTGCTACCACATGGAATGTTGGGAGATGTGTGAAGGGAGGTGCTGTATTGGAGTTCTCCAGGGACTGGAAAGGGAGAAGATCCCATGGTTGTTGAACCTGTAAGTCCACAACAGTCAGCAGCAACTGTTTGCTGCCAGAGAAGCTCTATTAAGTCCTGGTGCATATCCCTCTCCTTTTTCCTGCTGGGACTCTGGGCCTTTCTCCTGTCTGCTGTTTCCTTCTCCAGGCTGCCTGCAGTGATCACCCTCCAGGCCCAGTGCTGATGGCACGGTGCCGCACTGCATTGCAGGATCTCATTTAACATGTTATACCGAGTCCTTCTCTTTCTCATCTAGCTCAGGTTTTCTGCAAGTGTGGAGAGGGACCCCTTAAAGGCCGCAGCAGCTGCAGATAAAACACACAGAGGTACCATTGTCAGTTTAGTCACAACAGAAAGAAAAACTTAAGACTCAGAACTCCCTTCCCTTGCTCCCCATAACCTTTAAACAAGACGTGCTCATTGACACTTCTGCTTGGGAGTGCCTGTGCATGGCACCACTCAGCACCAGCCACAGTGAGCGCGAGCTGCAGGGGTGAGGGAAATGAGGAAGGAACTGCTTAGTTGCATGAAACTAAGCCCTGGTCTACACTGGAGGGGGAGGGGATCGAGCCAAGTTACGCCAGTTCAGCTATGTGAATAGCGTAGCTGAAGTCGACGTACTTAGATCAGCTTAATGTGGTGTCTTCACCGCGGTGAGTCGACTGCTGCTGCTCCCCCGTCCACTCCGCCTGCGTCTCTTGTGGCGGTGGGGTACAGGAGTCGACGGGAGATCATGCGGAGGTCGATTTATCACATCTAGACTAGACACAATAAATCGACCCCCGCTGGATCGATCGCTGCCCGCAGATCCAGGGGTAGTGTAGACATACCCTGAGTATAGGGCAATGGCACTGAGTACTGGCACCATTTTCTGGAGGCAGTGGTGATTGTAGCTGATATCTCACTCCTGAGGGTAACAAAGGCACAGAGAGCACAACTGCTGCTGGTGGTGTCCCAAAGCCATCTGGGCCCCTATGCTGCAAGTCTGTGTACTGCAAGGGTACCTGCCAAATTATCACTGACTGGTGTGCAAAAGTGTCCTACTGCAGAGGAAGAAATGAGGCCACCATTCCTAGAAAGCTCCAGGAGAACTTTGCAGAGTACCTCCATGACAGTTTCATCAAGATCTCAGGACGATTCAGAGCCCATCCCTGTGTACATAAACAAACTGCTCAGCATGGCTCCACCTGCCTACATCTACAGGGAAGTGAAAATCCCATAACAATGCGCTCTCGCTCTCTCTCTCTCTCTCTCTCTCTCTCTCTCTTCATTGTACCGCTACCTCTTCTAGTATGAGGGAATTAATGAAAAGTCGATAGCTGTGTTCTGTTAAGTTGGGAGTGTCATCAGTACATCATTGTAATGGGAAATACATTTACACATTTACCTGAGATTCCTTTCCCTGTGTCAGGCTTGCCCATGCTTGACTGACTGGACTGCGTTGGAGTTTCACACAGGTCCTGGCTCACAGTGTAGCTGGATTTCATCCCCAGTTCCCTGTCCCCCATCCTCCTCCTCCTCCTCGTTCTTGCTGTTTATCCAGGAGTCTGTGGTTTGGGCTTCTTGGAGGTATCCATGGTGAAAAGCAGGGGTGGTGGTGGGGTCTCTGCCAGATATGGCATGCAGCTCTTTGTAAAAGTGGCAGGTCTGTGGCTTGGCACCAGATCAACTGTTGGTCTCCCTGGCCTTTTGATATGCCTGATGCAATCCATTCACTTTCATGTGACACTGTTGCTGATCCCTGTCATGCCCTTTCTCCTGCATCTCCCATGCAATCTGCTCATAGATGTTGATGTTTCTGTGGCTGGTCCATAGCTGTGCTTACACGGCCTCTTCCCACAGTCTCAGGAGATCCAATGTCTCCTCTACTCCAAGATGGAGCATGACTAAAGCATGAAGCCAGTATGGTCACTTGAGCAGTTGCACACGACAGTGGGAGCTGCTAGGTGTGTTTGCCAAGCTGGACAATCAGGAAAAGGCGTTTCAAAAATTTGCAGGGCTTTAAAGGGGAGGGGGCCCTCCAGTCTGCATGACCCTAGGCTGTGGAGTTCACAATTATGACCAGAGTGGTCAGTGTCAGGCATTTTGGGATAGCTGTTGGAGGACTGTTAGAGTTGACATCGGTAACATAGTGTCTAAACTTGTGCTGCGTTGACCTCAGGACACCGTCCACGGCTCAAGGCCACTAAGGGAGGCGGTTACTGCGTTGCTGTAACTGGGCACTTACCTCAGTAGGAGACAAATTTAAACATAGACACATGCACAACTAGGTCAACACAAGGCGACTTACCACGACCCAACTTTGTAGTGTAGACCAGGCCTTAGAATAGGTATATGTATCACTTGGATAATTGTTCTTACAAAGTCAGTCCCTCCAGTATCCTCCTCATTTTTGATTATTTTCTCTGAACGTACTCGGGTTGGTCTGTCACCTCCTGGTAGGGAAACATCCAATTCTAGATGCCAACTCAACCAGTGTTTTAGAGCAGGGACCATCCCTTCCCTGCTGTAGAACTCGATGTCCTTGTGTATAGGGCCAAACCTCCACTTGGTTTGTTTGACTTCCATATCTCATTGCAAATGCCTGTCTCGTTCGCTTGCCTCTAAGTCCTCAGCCATCCTTGCTGCCCGATTTCCTCCTGTCTGAGGACCTGTTTGATTGATTTTCCCCAGACTGAGTCTCCTGGGGAAGCAGGGTCGGTACACCTGTGATTTGTTACCACTTTAGGGAAGGCAACTGGGGAAGTTGCTGGGAGAGCTGTGACAGAGCTGCTGAGAAGACTCAGGAAGCAAACTGCTGGGGGAGTTCCTGGAGGAGCAGCCTGAGAATCCAGCAAATGCAGGCTAACGAGGGGACCAGTACATCCCCTTGACTTCCAAGGTAGAGACTGAGTAGAGCCTGGTAAAGACGGATAACTGTACCTAGCAAAGAGGTTGGTGCTAGGTGGACCTTTATAGATGAGGGTCTGTGGCCAGTGAGAGACAGAGGTGGAAGAGTCCTTACTGTGCCTTTGGTTTATGTTAAACCAAACCCCAACAAGAGGGTTTGTTATTGGACACAAGCGCCTGTGGACAGTAAAGGAAATCTGAGGCCAGGTGCCACAGAGCCACGCTTGGCCAGCAGGTGGCACTACAGAGTAGGCCCGCCTATTTACAGGCCCTTAGGATTATTCTTCTGTCATCATCAGAATCCAGCTCCTCCCTATTTCTTATCACCTGGGAATTACATTAGTGTTTTTATTCCCCTTTCTGGAATCTTATTAAAGCAGTAGGAGGACCAGACTTCTGCTTCTTATGGCTCCCCCTTTCCCATACCTCATTCCGTTGTCACATATCATTCCCGTCAGTTTAGGGGCTTTTAGCCAGTTTTTAGGCCAGGCGACGGTCCCAGATCCAAGTGAGTTTGAATTAATGTTGAATAAGATGATAGGAGAGCCTATCTTAGATGCTTTGCTGGCATCTTGTCACTGCTGGGTGCACCTTTATTCAGTAATTTTAATGTAAATAGGGTGCAGCTGGGCCCGGTGCTGCTGCTAAACTGTGTGGGTGGAGGTTGTTTTTGAAGCTTGAATGATTAGTACATTTAGTTATGTTCCTGCTCCTCTAATTCTGGGTGACTGGCCCAGCTCTCTGCATTTGTCAAATATTGACACAGTTGCAAAGTGACCTTAATGACACAGAGATCACCATGTGCAATCCAGGCATCTGTCCTCTGCCACGGTTCCTGGGAGGAGAGGCACAGTTGCAGGGGTGCCTGCAAATTGAAATCTCCTTTTCCCTGCTGTTCAGTCTCTTACTCCCTGCGCTGACGCCAAGCTGCCTCCTTTCTTCTGGGAAGACAGGAGAGAATAAGCAAGACAACTGTGAATGTCCTAGCTGTAATATAGAGACACCTTAGCCTTCCTCCAATGCTTTGGTGTGAGGTGATAGCCTGGGGGCTCTGCTTTCCCACCCCATTAGGCGAGACCATCCTGCCTCCATGAAAGGGGCCCTCAGGTCACTGCAGTCCTGGAGCTCAGGTCCAAAAATCCAACGGACTTGTAGTGACGGGGAAAGAGCACCAGGACTGAGCCCAGGCCCTACCAGTAGCCTCTGCCCCCTCTCCCTCCCTGCAAACAGTTAATCAGCTGGGCAAGACCCTCCTGCCCTCACCTGGGACTCGGAAAGTACTGTGTGCTAATGTTCTTGACACCTCCCCCTGTGCAGAGAGGCTCTGCTGCAGCACATGGCCTTATTTCCCCAGCTGTCCCAATGGTGCATGTGCTTCTTTGCCTTCACCCTCCTCCCTTCCCCAGCCCCTCTCTCTCTCTCAGGATGATTTGCTCATGCTCTCTAGGTAACGCAGGTTGTTTCCAGGTTGTTCTCTGACCCATCATACAACCTCCCTGAGACCCAGGGGATCTCTGCTCTTTCCTAAGCAAGTCCTGGGGATTTCTCCAAATGCCTCAGCATGTGACTCACTTCTCCCCAGAACCCCTGTTCTCAGGTAGGGGAGGGAGCCTACATAACTGCTCTTTGTACCCCTGGCCGAAGAGTCATTTCTCTGGCTGCCCTAATACTAATATTTGTTCTCCCCCCCCATGGAGGTAAACACTAGTTAGAAGATATATCTAATGCACAGATGGGAAAAATACTCCATGAGTGCAGAGAGACATAACAAAGAGCTTCATATTGAGCCACTGTCCCCCAGGCTCTGGCAGCTCCATTTTCTGTGCTCTGAACCTGTCCCATGTTACTTTTACAGGCCCTGCTCCGAGGAAGCTCACACTGGTAATGGCCACATTGCTGTTCTTTAACATGCTGTATGAAACACTAGATCCTTTTTGGGTTCATTATTCATTTTGATTTCACAGCTCTCAGGTTAATCCTGCCTTCCTGTTCTCAGCAGATTCCTCCCCTGCATCTCGAGGGCTTATCTGTCCACCTGACTAGTTTCTTGCTTGGCAGGAATCTTTCATCTCCTCTCTTTTTTTGGGCTCCCTTTAGTACATGCCCACTCATGTAGGATAAAAGGGGCCTCCAGCACTATCCCCTGCCCCCCAAAGGGGGTTGTATCAGGAATTGCTTTATTAAACTTAACTGGAAAGAACTCCAATGGGCTGTAGCAGCAACTGGTTCTCTGGCAGACCACTGGCTATGGTGCTCAGAGAGAAGAAAAAATGGTTGAATCCCGAATGGGAGGCTTGTGGCTAAGCCATAGGGCAGGGCTGGGAGAAAGTTCACTTCCTTAAACCACTGACTATGTGTTACATTTCTATAGGGACCAATCCCTGCTCTGAGGAGATCAAGATGCAGTGCCCAACAAGCTCAGAGGAGAGGGTAAGCATAGGAGTAGGTCGTCTTCATCCTGCCCTTGCTCTTTGTGACTGTAGTGAGTCTTTGGGAAGGGTTTGGGGAAGGAGAGCTGGGGGGCTGGCACACACAGACTGGGAGGTTGCTTCGTGTGTAAGGGGCCACATGGAGGAGAGTGAGCGTGGGCCCAGGAAATTATGGGAGTGGTGATGCTGGCATCCTTGGTGAAGCAAGGGGCTAAGAGGAGACCCTAAGAAATGAGCCAGGGTGAAGACCATGCTGGAGTTGTGTAGGGCATTGAAGGCAAGGATGAGAAGTTTAAACTGGATCTGATGGGCAAAGGGGAGCTAGTGGAAGGACCCTCAAAGGGGAGGGATGCATTTGGGACTGGTGAGTAAGGGAGAGAATCCTTGCAGTTGCATTTTCGATGGAGTGGAAGTGGGGGTGAGTATTGGGGAGGCCAGGGAGGAGGAAGCTGCAGCAATCACAGATGACCAGGGCATTGACACGTGTGACAGGCAGAGCAGAAAGGAAAGAACAGGGAGACTTGGTGCCAGCCTAGATGTGAGGGGAGGAGTCGAAAATGAGTCTAGGGTTATGTCTACACTATGGGGTAGGCAAGTGATTCCCAGATCACATACACGAGGCTCAGCCGTGCTGAATACAAACTGTCTGAACCCTGTGGGCAAGTTCTCAGCATGTCTGAGCCAGGCAGCCGCTACCCGTGCTACCATAGCTACCCTGCTATTTATACTCGCACTAGCTCTCATCAGCTAGCATGAGTATGTGTAAGTGAGCTGGGAATCACACACGTAGCTCACAGTGTAGACATAGCCCATGTGACAGGGAGGTGGTGGGGCCAACAGAAATGGGGCAAGGTGGGAGCAAAGATGACTTGGGAGAAATCGTTTCAGCTATGTTGAGTTAGCAGTGACCTCACCAAGGTGGGCTGGGCTCTCCTGGCTCTGCTGCTGGCTCTCTGTGTGCCTGGGAGCATCCTTCTCTTTCCATCTGCTTCCATTTCCCCATCTGTGACCTCCTGGCAGTTGTGAGGCTGCAGTCACTCCTCTTTGAAGTGTTTGACCTGCCCAGTGTGATGGTGGTTATGACCGCGCTATATCAGAGCTAGGTAGTATAATAGTTGTTGTTTTATTGTGCTGCTCAGACCAGTAAAATGGTTGAAAGTGAAAATGCATGAAGGGGAGGGAGAGAAGCCAAGCGGAGGAGGGACAGCAGGAGCCTCAGCCCCACTGTCCCTGACACACCACACACCGTGACCTCCTGGGTCCTATTTCTTCATGTTGGTTCAACATTAACCTAGGTGGGGCTGGGATTTCTCTTGTCCTGCTCCCTCTTCATTTCCCCTGCAACTGAGGCATATACCATGAGGCACAGCCGAGTCAGAGTGCTGGGCAGCCTGCTCCTTTTCTGCCTCCAGCACCTCGTGCTGAGCCATGATGGAGGTAAGGGCTCATTGGGTATGGAGGGAAGGGCAGGGGTGATGGGAGGCTGAGGAAAACAAATGGGACTGTTCATTCCCAAGCTGCAGCTGGAAGGGGAAGCCTGAATGAGGAGCTGACAGTTCCTGGAGTGGCCAGGGCTTTTTTCCAGCTAGACAGTAGGAGTTAACTTGCTAAGAAGTGGGCGAGGAGTGCACAGGGCTTCCCTATTGCTGTGTAGGGAGAAGTAGCAGTCCCCAGGTTCTGGGGAAAGAGCTGGATGGGGTGGGGAGAGTGGCTGGCTACTACAGTTCAGTGGATTGTGTTGGGTTATTCTGACTGTATATTTCAAAGCCACAGCTGTTTTGGAACATGAATGAACCTGGGGGAGGGAAGGGATATCTTAATCAGTCCTGCACCTTGTGCTGGCCACGTGGCATTTCCTGGGCCACGGACACACTTTCTCTTGGTGACCTGCTTTATTTATGGGGCGGAGGGGGGCTGTTGTTCTCCACTTTGCCCCTCTGGCTGTCAGAGCAATACATGGAGTACAGACTAGGCCCTACTTCGCTCCCAGGCAGATGCAGTATACTATGTCCCTGTGCCTGGTGCTCCTCCTTTGTTCCCCCTTAGGACTTCTGCTCCCTCATTCCTGTTTCTCTATGATGTGGGGCAGGGCCCCGTCAGACAGGACCTTCTGACTGTCTCCTCTGTCCCACTGCTCTGCAGAGGAATGGGAAAAGGCTGAAGCTAGGTTGGAAGTCGGGGTCTCTGAACAGGCAGATGGAAGCGATTTCCCAGCATATCCCACTGAGCTGGGGTTGCAAAAAGACGCACGCTAGAGTGAGAGAAACAGCCGCCAGGATGCGGCAGTACAAAGACAGTGAGAGCTGATGCTCCAAGCAGACAGGCTTTGGCCCAGCCGAAGGAAATGTACAGGGAAGGGGTGGAGGCCCCAGCTATTGGAGCATCTAGGACTGGTCACAACCTTAGCTCATAGATTGCGGGGAGGTTAATCCTGCACGTGGCCTCAGGGTGAACTGGATAGGTCCTGCTGGGCCTCTTTCATCCCCTGTTTTCCACTAGAGGTCAGGCAGTAGGGAGGCTCGCTGGCTGTGTGTGTTCACTGATTCAGACCCATGAGCAGACATGCAGAGCCTGCAAAGGAAACTGTTCTCTCCAAGCTCTGTGTCGAGTGACCGGTCGGTGTTCTGGTTTGGTAGTTTTCCTTGGCAGCAGCAAGCACTTTCCCTGCTCAAGCGCCCGCGGCGTGCCAACAAGGGATTCCTGGAAGAGATGCTCAAAGGCAACCTGGAACGGGAGTGTCTAGAGGAGAAATGTAGCTATGAGGAGGCCTATGAAGCCCTCGAGTCCATTGTTCGCACGGTATGTACAGCCACTCCCCAGGAAATGTTCCCTCATGTGGGTACTGTGAGGAGAGACCAGATAGTCAAGAATCATAGCTTCTAAAGGGTTCATCAAAGGGCTGCCAAGGTGAGGTCCAGTGTGTTCCCTAAGGAGATCCCATCCCCTGTTCAAGGAATGACTTTGGTTCTATGGCATATTTCCTAAGTGGGGCAGGAATCACCTTCCCCTCCTGAAAGGTCAGAGAGGTTCTGGTGGCAGCACTCTTACAGACCTGGGAGCTGTCCTATCTGACAGAGGGAAAGAGAAAACTCTAGGGAGGTGCCTGACAAGCCCCATCCTGATTACTGGGGGGATTCAGCTTGGTGGAGGTGGAGGTTGGGGGTAAGAAGTTACTTTGAGGGAAATTAGGTATATTTCATTCTATTTGGGGAAAAAATGGACATCACAATGAGTGTAAATCAGTGTGTGCTGGGGATGAGGTGCAAGACAGCTGGGAAAGGTCTGTATAAGGAAACAATCTTAGTTGATATAGGGAAGAGCAAAATATTCTAAAAATGAAAAATTAATTGAAAACAGGTAAGAGCGTACAGGAATTAGGCCTAGGTTAAAGTACAGTCTGTGCAGAGCCCCAGGGGTTGGAGTTATTAGGTCTGATTGCAGGATGGGGACCTCAAATAAAAAAAGGCAAAGATTTTAAAAATCTAACTAACTAAGCAAGTAAGGGTTAATACAAAAGCAAGACAGCCACAGCCCCCATCCTGCAAACACAGCACATGCTTGCTTCTCAGCTCCTGCTAGTCCCAATGGAGCACATGCATGTTGTGCAGATCTGGGCCTACTTTCAATTTTTAGGCCAGTTAAACTAAAGCTTGGTCAATTGTCTTTCATTTGCTTTTAAGTTGTGACTAGCAAGGGCATTCAGCAGAACAAAACAGGCCTGAAAATGTCTAGGTATGCCATAGCTAAGAATGTTTTTTATATATATATATATATATATATATATATTTAAAATAAGTGAAACTGCAGGCTTGCCTACAAGGTGCATTAGTCTATACCAGAAGAGTGTAAATTCTAGTGCAAACTAGTGGGTAACACATTAGCTGGCCCATGATGGTGTGCACTAAAGTTCTCTAGTGCACCTTTGAAACAGGACTACATTATTGTGCATTTAGGGTTACGAGCTTTCTGATTGCAGAAAACTAAACATCCTTGCCCCGTCCCACCACTTCCTGAGGCCCCGCCCCCGCTCACTCCATCCTCCCATCCTCCATCACTTGCTATCCCCCACCCTCGCTCGCTCATTTTCACCAGACTGGGCAGGGGTTTGGTGTGCGAGATGGGGTGAGGGTTCTGGCTGCGGGTGTGGGCTTTGGGCTGGGACAGGGGGATGGGCCAGAAATGAGGGGTTCAGGGTTCGTGTGTGCTCCAGGCTGGGTGTTGAGGTGTGTGGGGGGGGGTGAGGGTTCCTATTGGGGGTGCGGGCTCTGGTGTGGGGCCAGAGATGAGGAATTTGGGATACAGGAGGAGGTTCTGGGCTGGGGCTAAGGGGTTTGGAGGGCAGGAGGGGGTGCAGGCTCTGAGAGGGAATTGGATGCAGGCAAGGGGTTGGTGTGCGGTAGGGGGTGAGGGATGCAGCCTCCAGGCAGCGCTTACCTCAGGCGACTCCCAGAAGTGACCGGCATGGCAGGCTCCTAGATGGAGGCATGGCCATGGGGGCTCTGCAGATGCTGCCCCAGCCCACAGGCGCTGCCCCCACAGCTCCCATTGGCGACGGTTCCCAGCCTATGGGAGCTACGGAGCAGGCCACTTAGGGCGGGGGTCAGCGCACAGAGCCCACGTGGCTGCGCCTCCACGTAGGAGCCGGAGAGAAATGCCAGCTGCTTCCAGGAGCTGCATGGAGCCAGGGCAGGCAGGGAGCCTGCCTTAGCCATGTTGTGCCTCCGACCGGACTTTTAACAGCCCAGTCAGCTGTTCTGACCGGAGCCACCAGGATCCCTTTTTGACCGGTGTTCTGGTTGAAAACTGGACATCTGGCAACCCTATGCACACTCTTAGTACACACAAGCAGGGTCCACACAAGCCAGTTAGAGGCACATGCTAGTGGCACTGGAATGTATACCCTTCTAGTGAGGACTAAAGTACCCTGCAGATAAGTCTATACAAGGATTTTCTACCAATCAGCCTCTCATTCCTTTGCTTATGATGTATCCCTTGCCCCCAGGGTCTTTGCACCAGGGATTGTCTCCTTTACTATATGTCTAGACAGTACCAACACATTTGGGATATACTGTAATATAAATCATAGAGATAATGCTTGCCACTGGTGCCTGACCTGCAGGGATGGAAGCAGAGAGGAGTTTGTGGCTGGCTGATGGCTAAACTCAGGGACCCCAAGCACAGAATGAAGAGGGAAGTCAGCTGACCGACGAGGAAAGGCCATTATTGCCAGTGTTCCCACCCCCAAATTGCTTGTCTCCAGTCCCTACTACTCCACAAGTGGGGTTAGTTCTCAAGGCAGCATTCTGCTTGAAGAGGGTTTGACAGCTGGAAACTGTCGTGCTGCTGAGATAGGTCAGCCAGAAGTGAAATGGGCTGCTTTCAAAAAGCCTCCATTGGGGCAGGGCTGTGATAGGAGAGGTAGCCCCACAATTTGACAGGAAAGCATGTGACTCAGTGTCATTTTCTCTCTGTTGTGCTCCAGTATCTTTGATCTCAGCAGGGCCAGAGTTTGCTCCCCGTTTGCCAAGAAGGGCCATTCTCTTACTGAGACAGTGGCCTGGCTTTGGTTTGAATTACAGAAGTTAAGGCAGAGCTGAGGCTCCATTACTCGGCTCCTAGTATTTGCATTTGTTTGCAGCAGAATTCTGGAGGAAATACAGCGGTAAGTTGTTCAAGTCCTGCAAATTGCTTTGATGTCCCACAGGCTATACAGCTGTACCCCAGAGAGCTGGCTCCCTAGCTCCGTTAGCAGGGCCCACTCCCCAGGGCTCTATCCCCTCATACGTTATGCTGACATGAGATGCAGTGCTCGTTGGGAGTCCCTTTGACCTGACAGATTTCTTGCTCTTGTTTGTTAGTATGTGAATCCCAGAGGAATCTCAGGACAGTTCTGGAGAGTGTCTGACAGGTAAGAGAGGCTTGGAGACCTCATGAGCCACTGGAGATGGTGAGTTCCCGGAAACCTGCTCCTAGCACAATGTGGGAGGAAATTCTAAAGAAGCGGGGAGGTCATCAGATGGGTAATATTGGGGAGCAACAGCCCTTAGAGGGGGAGGCAGAGCCCCTTAGACTTCCCTGCCATATTGATCCCCCACAAACACTTTTCATTAACATCCTAAAAACCCTGGAGTCCCCCTTGGAATAGCATAGGATAGATGCCCAGCTGCCATCTGCTCCAATAGGAGCCAGTTCCTCACAACTATTCCCAGCTATCTCCCAGCTGCAGATCAAGGCACTGAGATACAGAAGTGAAGTCCATCCAGATGATTGGTGGTAACATTTGATAAGATGGGTCTCTCCATGTATGTGAGAACCCAAGTCAGGAATTGTAGGCTGGTACCTATGGACTCAATGAAAAATAATGCCTCTGATTTCCTTCTTGGGTCTGACTTGCCCTCTGTTGGGACTTTGGCAGGAAACTGTGTCGCAGGCACTGGGCAGAACTATCAGGGGACAGTTTCTGTCACCAAGTCGGGGATTGAATGTCAGTTCTGGACAAGCAAATTCCCTCACAGACCGGAGTAAGTCCATAACTCTCTTCCGCACACACTAAATCCCAGCTCTGGTTGGAGGAGCCAGGTTGTGGGGAAGATCACAACCCTGACTGGAAGGGTTCTCTAGGCTGCTAGCTACCTCATCACTCCTTTCTCATAGGTTTAACACCACCACACATCGGAATGCCAATCTCACCCAGAATTACTGCAGGAACCCAGACGACAACCCAAACGGCCCCTGGTGCTACACTCGAGACCCAGCAGTGCGATGGGAGGAGTGTGCTGTTCCAGTGTGTGGTGAGCCTCGACACTGGGCCCTGAGATACCCTGCTCCTGGGAGGGAAGATTTACTCTAATGCTGATACGAAAGGACCTCAAGAAAGGGGAGGGTCTGTGGAGAGCGGGTGTGGGAGGGAGGAGTCCTGTGGGAATGGGTGGAGGAGCTATGACTTGGAAGGCGAAGGCACACTGAACTGGAGAGGGCTTCCCATTGTGCTGCCCATTCACCTAGCTTGCTTAGGTCCCTCTGAAGTGCTCAGTCTTTACTATTCTTTGCTACTCAATAATATTGTGCCCTCTAGAGCCTTCAGCAGCTGCATTACTACTGCCAGCCTCAGGCATTCGTAAATCAGGAATGAATAAATTGCATTTTTTTTGCCTACTTTCTGTTTTTTTAAGTAACCTTTATGGCAAAACTATCCCTCCCCAATTTGTGTGTGATCCTCTCAGGTTTCAAATTTCAGCCTTAAAATACACACACACACACACACCACACACACACACACACACACACACACACACACCACAACACACACACAACACACACACATACACACACCACACACACACACACACACACACACACACACCCACACACAACACACACACACACACACACACCACACGTGACCTCCACTTATCCTCTCATCACTGAGGGGGGTGGGGAACTGCCATTCTCAATATTGCCAGCCCAAAAGGTTACAAAATCATGTTAGACAGAGACCAAACAAATATAGCTTGGTTATTTTTAAAATTCCTGCCCCCTCCAGTGTGGGGGTGACTATCGGTGGTACCAATAGTCCCAAATTGATTAAGGTGATTTTTGGCATCCGGCTGCAGGAGCTCTCAGCCCCACATCTGCAGCCTCACATCTATTCCTGCAACTCCAGGGTTTCCTCGGCCCCCCTCTTCCAAGGCAAGGTGTGTAGGGAGGGAGAGTGGAGGGGAAGAGCAGAGGAACCCGCTGTTACCACTGCTCACTAGGAGGGGGAGCAGAGCTATCCAGAGCTACTCCCTCCTCCCTCCTGTGAGACTGGGGGTGGGTCCTGAGGGATAGCTCTGCCTGCTTCCTGCTGCAGCCCTGGCTGGCTGGGCTTCCCCAGGAGGTGGGGCAGGCAGCCAATCAGAGGGAGTTTTACCTTAGGCAGAGCTGAAACATGAGAGGGGTTGGCAGAAGGACTCCAGCCCTGGCCAAAGGCAGGTGATGCATGAAGCACTCTCCAGCCTTGGCAGCGCTGTGTCCTTCCCCTCCCTGTCACGGGCAGGCTGGCGCTGCCCCCTCCCACTTGTGCTCTGCACCCTGCTTTCCCACAGGCTTCTGCACCCCCTAGACATCCACTTAGTCTCCCCTGCACCTCATTAGCTCAGCCCCTCTCCCCAGTGTCCTCTCTAGCTCCCTGTAGAGTGGCAGCCATCTTCCTTGAGAGCAGCCCTGGCCTCAGTCTCATTGAACATAATGGGATGTGGTAGCCATCTCGCTAGGAGTAGCCTCACGTCCACATGCAGGAGTCTCTCAGGAAATGGTAGTCGTTGTGCCAGGTGATAGCAGCTGCTGACAGTAGGCGATAGCAGCCCCCAATAGGGGAGCTTTCAAGGCTGAGAGTAGGAATAAGAGCATGTGAATACATTATTTTTTAAATAACCCAAATATAGTGAAGTCAGTAAGCGCCACTGACTCCTTTTTCCTGGGGAGACTTGGCCACATGTCCCTGTGCTGTTCTCTGCACCTTGGCCAGTTTCTGTCCCATGGCAGAGGATTTTACCAGGTGACTCTCCCTTAGCCATCATTTTGGTTACATGCTGAGAGACTAGAACATTAGAGAGGCATCATTTCCCTTCATGGATTGTGCCCTGGTTGCTCATGGAGGGCAAGAAATTGGCTACACTGAGGGGCAGCTTCTCGGAAGCTAGGATTGACCCTGCTGCTGCTTCGCTTAGGTAGCTACGATATCACAGATGTGCCCGCTGTTGTCACAGCAGCTGCCAACACAAGGAGAATGAAAGGAGGGTGAGGCCAAGCTACAGCTGCTCAGTATCTCTCCTGATGTCTGCCTGCTTGCCCAGGAAATTGGAGCCCTGCTCCCACAGCTTGTCGTCAGGCGAGACCTGTGAGAGGAAGATTATAGAACAAATGGACTTTGGGGCTGTGAAGAATATTTATGTCTCATTGACTGAGGCAGAAATGTTTTGGGGAGGCCTGTGGTTTGGAAGCTGTGAAGGTCTATCTCCCCATGTGCCCAAAGGAGTGGAGGGCAGTGGTAGCTCTAGGGTCCAGAACTGTAGGTGGTTTCTTGGGTAACCCTCCATAAGCTTGTTAACAAAGATGCCCCTGAGGCCTCCTTGAGACTGCCAGGCTGTTGCATGAGTGTAGGACTGCAGAGGGATGCCTATTTCTGCTGTGCTGTCCCCTGTGTGTGTGTGGGTGGGGTGTGAGAGAGTGAGTAGTGAGAGAGCTTGGGGCATCAATATAGGGAGCCTTCCCTTGAAAATGCAAACACCCTGAAGTTCCATTAACACCTGGGAATGGCACAGAAAAGTGGGATGAAGGTCTGCTTCATTTTACTTTGAGTGAAGCAGCATTCCAGGTGCCTCACTGGTGAGGAGGGGGCGCCTGGGCTCTCCCCATGGGATTCAGGGATGGGATTCAGGGACTCCCAGACATGGTGGAATGTCCCAGTGGAGGGATGGGACATAGTGAAGTGCTCTGGGCCTGCTGGAATATGGCTGTAGCCAGACACCAGTACTTCCCACTTGCAGGGCCATGATCTGATAATGGCTGTCTTGCTCCTTATCTTCAGGTCAAGATAAGACCACAGTTTCCATTTATTCCCCGGGACCATCCACTGGACAAAACACAGCAGCCATGTGAAACGGACAAAGGGCTACATTATAGTGGGACTCTTTCTGTCACCGTTCTCTGGGGCCAAGTGTTTTGCCATGGGCCTCAGCCAAGGCAAAGGAGCTGTCCCATGGAACTACTTTTTTCCCAGAAGTGAAGCTGGTGGAGAATTATTGCCGGAATCCCTGATGGGGATGATGAGGTGTCTGGTGTTATGTGGATCATCCAAATACCACCTTTGAGTACTGTGACCTGCACTACTGTGGTGAGGCGCGTCAATGGTATGGGGATCTTAGGGCCTGCAGTTGGGAGAAATTCACAGTACCCAGGAGGATACAGTACTGTAGTGAGGAATGGGTGGGCCACAGCCTCATGGTAGGCAACATGTAGGCGATTCATGTTTTTAACGTGAAGTTGTGCAAGTGTGGGTCACATGGTGTATGTGTACACATGTAGACTATGCCTGAGTGTTGAGAGGCCCTTTATTGACTGACAACCCTAATCCCCCGCACCACCTCAAAATCTGCCCCCATATTCCAGCTAACTGGATGCTGCTTATTAGTTCACCTGTGGACCAGAGGTTGGGAAGGAGAATTGAACCAATAGTCTTCCTTAAAAAAGCAATACTTCCACCACTCCACTATGTGTGGGAAGGGATGGTGCCATTTCTGAAGTCCTATGTAAAACGCTGGAGCTTTGCCTCTCAACATCTGTCTGTCTCTCTCAGAGAGGCCCCTGGATGAGATGGATGACGTAATAGCAGGGCGGACCATTACCCAACAGCACCAAACCTTCTTTGATGTTAAGACTTTCGGTTCAGGTGAAACAGGTGAGCAAAGGACCCAGGAGGCACAAATATAGCACCAAAAGTGCTGCAGAAGCTGCGGCTCCTTCCTACAATTCATTGCTCCTCAGAAAAACCAGCCTGTTAAATGCCTACTGCTGAAAGCAGAAGTGGATGTTAAAACTACTTTAGGTTCTGTCTAAAAAGCTCATCCAAAGCTAGCCTCCAGTTGTGAAGAAGCTTCCAGCCCTTACAGTCCCAGCTTTCCCCAGGAGGAGGTGCCATGGGGAGATCCTTGCTACTTCAGCCTTGGTTCAGAGCAAGAAGTGCTGTAGGAGAAGGTGCAAGACTGCTGGCTTTGGGAGATCTTCCAGTCCCAGCCTCTCCCAGCAAAGAGCACAATAGAGAATGAGTAGGGTTACCACCTTTTGAAATGCAAAAAACCCAGCACTTCCCCCGCACCTCAAGGCAAGCCTGCCACAACCCCAACCACAAGGCAATTCCGCAGCTCCCACCTTCAACAGCCGCTTATAGTATCTAGAGAGAGAACATCATCGATAACAAATGGGAGTTTGTTTTATCAGCACATTTTGTCAGTCAGCCTTTAGTCTATTTTGTTTAGCCGATTGTCATTGAATGTGCAGTTTTTGATGTGAGCTTTTTTTTTTTATTATTATTATTTGGGGGTGGGAAAGGGGAATTGTAGGATCACTCACACCATTGCCCTGATCTTCCATTATTTAATATACCTTGCACGTCTCCTCACTCTGCATGACTCAAACCCTCTCTCTCACACGTGCAGTGTGCTTGCATGTTGGGGGGCAGGCAGCAGTTATATTTTCAACAGTTTTGATCTGTTATTGCTTAACTGTGGAATTGGGAACACTGCAGCTTTGTTAGCTGGACACACGAACTTTTTTAACATTAGATATCCCAGTGTATTGTGGTGATGATCTAAATCTTTAGACCAATATGGAAGAAACCAGGCAGATTACATTAATTTTTCTGGTAACTGGCAAATTCATAAAAAAACCAGCCAGGCCAGTCAAATACCAGCCAGGTGGTAACCCTAAAAATGAGGCAAGAACAATGGCTGAACATGCAGCTTCCAATTACTCCCAGTCAAGCATGTTGTCTGTAGAGCAGGTCCCCTGCATTGCAAATCAGGTAGAGTAACAGAGACAGGCTGCCTGGTTTTTCAGATTGTGGCATCCGTCCCCTGTTTGAGAAGAAAAAGATTTCTGATAAGAGTGAGCAGGAGCTGTTGGACTCCTACATTGGGGGCCGGATTGTAAAGGGGGAAAATGCAGAAGTTGGAAGTGCCCCCTGGTAAGTACTGTTGCTGCAGTTTCTCTGCAGTCTTTCCTTTTAGACCAAGGGAAATCGGAAGTCTCGTCAGCTGGCACGGTGTATTCAGCCAGCACCACCTCTACTCATAGCCCCTTCTGGGGGCTGACTTGGCAGTACTTACTACAGCTGGACAGAGACTTCCTCTCTCCTTTTGGAGCCAAGTGCATGGTTGCCATGGAAAGGGAAGCACTCTGCAGGCTTTGTGTTTCACCCTTATCCTACTTGTTCCAGTCCTGCAGGCACATGTCTCTGTTGGTGGTCGTGGCAGGGATTAGAAGGCTAATTTAGATGGGGAAAGTGGCAGGGGAAAAGTACCCTTCAGATAGGACTGCAAGGAGAATACTCATCCACAGTTCCAAGTCCCAGGGTCCTAAGGACTAGACCTGACTCATGCTAGAGGAGTGCTGTCATGGTCTCCTGGGGCAGTGAGGGCAGTTTTCCCTGGTCACGCCAAACTGCTGTCCCTGCAAGGCACATAAGAACATGCAGCCTGCTGAGCCAGTGCCCTGGGTAATCTCTCACCTTCTCTTCCCATCCCAGGCAGGTGATGCTTTTCAGGAAGAGTCCACAGGAGTTGCTGTGTGGTGCCAGCCTCATCACGACCGCTGGGTCCTTACTGCTGCCCACTGCCTCCTTTACCCACACCTGGGACAAGAACTTCACCACAGATGACATCTTGGTGCGGATTGGGAAGTATCACAGAACAAAGTAAGAACTTGAATGGGGGGAGGGAAGGGAAGCAGATGGGAGTCTCCCACGAGTGCAATGGGAGAAAGCTGGGGTCTAGAAAGGATGTCATCTGGCCTTATGGGAACCCCCATGGTGAACCAGACTGTCATGTGCTCAGGTTACAGTGGATTCCCATGGAGATGCTACTCACTGAGGCTTTACTGATCCCAGAGTCTAAAGCGAAAGGGAGAGCAGTTTGCACCCCTCCCATGGCCACTCTTCCTTGTGAGAAGGATGGTGCTGCAAGCCAGCCAGAGGGCCAGCAGCCCCCAGAGCTCACAGCTGCTGCACAGTCACTTCTCTCCTTCCATTGGAATCATTTCAGGTACGAGCGGAACACAGAGAAAATCTCCCTGCTGGATAAAATCATCATCCATCCCAAGTACAACTGGAGAGAGAACCTGGACCGAGACATTGCACTGATGCTCCTGAAGAAACCCATAGTCTTCAGTGACCACATCCACCCTGTCTGCCTGCCCACCAGGGAGCTGGTCCAGAGGTGAGGAGGCCGGAGGGCAAAAGCAACCCCAGAGAGAAGGGCTGAAAATGTCTCCTTTGGGCCTACATGAAGGATCAGGAAAGCCCTGGCAAAAAGCAGGATGCATGTTTTTTGCTGGTTTGCACTAGGGGAGTCGGTTGGTGAGGTGCCCCTCTAGAGTCTGGGCAGTGCTAGGCTATAGGGGTGGCATGTACTATTTCCATGTGCTTTAACCTTGCTTCTTCCTGCAGTCTGATGCTGACAGGATTCAAAGGGCGGGTATCTGGATGGGGTAATCTGTATGAGACCTGGGGCTCTGGCACAGTCGCCCTGCCTTCAGTTCTGCAACAGGTGAACCTCCCCATAGTCAACCAGGATACCTGCAAGGCATCCACTAATATCAGACTCACTGACAACATGTTCTGTGCAGGTAAGTGCTGCTGGGTGGCCAGAGCTAACTGCTGCACCTAGGGACAGTGATGGATGGGTCGGGGTAAAGTTGCTCTCGGTACCATGTGCCATAATGCAAGGGCTCACTCAGCTTAATTACTGCCCAGTAAACTTTGATCTATCCAAAAGAAATAGTATGCCCAGGGCATGAATGAAGAATTCACAGCCTATGTAGGAGATGAGAACTTAGGGCCATGAATAAGGCTCTTGGGCATCAGCTGGTTGTGAGAGAGGAGATAGAACTGGGCTTGGAATTCTCCCCTCGCTCCTGTAAAACGTACAGAATTAGCAGAGTTCAGAGTAGCAGCCGGTTAGTCTGTATTCACAAAAAGAAAAGGAGTACTTGTGACACCTTAGAGACTAACAATTTATTTGAGCATAAGCTTTCGTGAGCTACAGCTCACTTCATTGGATGCATTCCATCTGATGAAGTGAGCTGTAGCTCATGAAAGCTTATGCTCAAACAGAATTAGCAGAGTTCAGCATTAGGGGATTTTGAGGGCTTAGCTGTAGTAATGGTCAATACTTAGGATACTGAATCTGAGGGAGTGACTGCCAGAGCCAGCTTACACTACAGTACTGTTTTACATGGTGCTTCATTCAACTTGCATTGCTGAAACATTAGCGTTAAATAACACCAGCAGCACGTCCCTACTCCAGCTCTTACACAGAGGGGCAGCTTGGCAGGCTGCCCTGTCCTGCAGGCACTGCCCTTGCAGCTCCCATTGGCCATGGTTCCTGGTTGCCCTAGACCCCAATGGAAGCTTGAGGGCTGGATTAAAAGGGCTGGCAGGCCATATTTGTGCCCACCCTGCTATAGGAAGAAATCAGGTGAGAAAAGCAACACAATCTTTTAGGGGGAATAGAGTACAGCAATGCTAGGGATGATCTTAAATAAGGGCAACTGGATCATGTACTAAATAGGGGAGGGGGTTAAATGTGAGAAGACTGACTGGATTCTGCTTGAAGGAGTGACCTACAATATCCCAGACCAAAGCTGTGGAGGAGGGGAATCACAGTAGATGGAATTAAGGCAGCATAAGAGAGGGAAACAGAAGGTGGGGGTGGCTATAAGGAAGCACCTTTATTTGAGCTTTTCACTATAAAGACATCAAGTAAGCCTGCAGCTTTGACAACACGCACAGAGTTAAGGGGATTTGGAGGGCCATGCTATTAGTACCTTTCCCAGACTTCGCATCAGTGTAACATTAAAGGTACAAATGAAGTAGAGAAAACAGCCCTTTTCCTCTTATCAGATACCCTTGCCTTTTCTCCTGTAGGGTACAGTCCTGAAGACTCGAAGAGAGGGGATGCTTGTGAGGGGGATAGCGGGGGCCCTTTTGTCATGAAGGTATGTGCAACAAGCACCAGAGCGGTGCCTTTGCTCATGGGAGACCTTTGGGAGGTCCCAGCACAAGCCTTATAATAAGAGCGTTGAAGTGACAATGGGGAGGTACTTCTCTCAAATGGCTACAGCTGCAGTTACCTAAACAGCAGATCCATTTCTGGTTTGAACTGAGAGAGAAATCCTGAAATAATCAGGCCACAGTCTACATTGAACTAGCTTCATGCATTCTGAGACCACTTGTAAAGAGTTTAAGGGAGTGATAGCTAGATACCTACCTGGTGTAGATATGCTCAGGCAAGCTAACAGGTGATTGTTAGTGCTCGCATCGTACTAGGCTACAGCTATCACTGTTGAACCTCTACCTAGCCCAGCTGGAGGTCTAAGATGTCTAGGGCACAAAAATCTTACTGCTACTAGCACCGTGTGTAGAGCACTAACTTATTTTCCTCTCTGTCAGAGCCCAACAGATAACCGCTGGTATCAGGTGGGGATTGTCTCATGGGGAGAAGGCTGTGATCGTGATGGTAAATACGGATTTTATACACATGTATTCCGCTTGAAGAGATGGATGCTAAAAACCATCAACAAATATGGGCAATAAAGAAAGCATCTGTTACATCTCAACTCTTACAGCTGCTTAATTTGTAGCAATATGAACACTAAGGAACCTGAAGTAAAATGGCTAGAGGCATTCTCTGGCAACATTGCCAATAAAATGGTTATAGCAAGGATTGTGCCTGCTTTGTATATTGGCAGTGGTGAGAACAGGACTTGGTTCCAGCTAACTCTTATCTATGTAATTAGTGCCCCCAGCACCATAGCATCTGAGCATTTAGTACATGGTAAGCTGACTTGTTTAAAACACACCAAGATTTGCCCCTACCCCTGGAGATAAGCAAGTCACATCATGTCTCTAAACTGGGATAATGCCTAAAGGTACAAACCAAGAAACTTGATTGTGTTCCTTGTCAGTTGCAGAGCATTAGCTTCTAGCACCTAGACTGAGCCTATAGAAAAGTACGGGGGGGGGGGTAGTTAAAATGCTACAGAAACACCTCCCCCTCAGCAAGAGGCAGCTGTCCATCTACAACCCTGTCCCTGCAAGGAAAGGGTATTTTATGAGTGGAAGACAGGGGAAGCCCCCTAAACAAATACCCACAGTATACAGTGTTCATTTTTGAATAAACATTTTGCTAGTTAGGTGGCTGGGCTCTTGGTTAGAGAAACCATCTGCTTTAGAAATTTTGCACCCCACCACACACTACGTTGTCAGTCAGTGTAGAGAACAGGCCATTTTGGAGTAGACAGTTGTGCTGCAAGGGAAAGACTGCCTATTTGAAAAGGGATTAGGTGGTAGGTTAAGAAGAAGGTTATTTAGTTTTTCTGAACCACTGAGATTGTAATTAAAACCGATCAGAACAATGTTAGTGCTGATAACTATCACATCAGTATGCTAGTCTCCTGCTCCCCCACTAGGTAATCTAAAAGTCATTCCTAGAACAGTATAGATGTCCCAGATTCACTAGTGTAACAAGGCTGAGAGCAGCATCATATGGAATAAGGGAACACTGTAAAATGGTCAAGTTCCACAAAAAACTTAAAGGGTTATCAGGTGCTTGTTTTATACATTTAATGGCCTCTGATACAAGAGTAAATGTCCTGACTATGAAACAGTTGTCAATTCTAATGTACTTAGTCTAACAATAGGAAAATGAGGAAAAAAGACTAGTTTCATGTCTGGTATAGTTACTTTAAAGGCTGACTTGTTACACACTTGTTTTCAAAACAAAATTTAACTAATAGGATGGAAATATTGCAATAGGCTGATAAGTGTGTTTAATTCAACAGTCTAAATTTTACCTATCAAGTAATTCTTGGGCCAACCATACACCATTAGACAAGAATAAGCTATACTGCAGAAGCAACATTGGGCAAAAACCTTAGGTAATACTGGTTTCTACTATTGATACTTAATTGCTTCTGAACTTCCAAAATAACTTGAAATGTTAGGTTAGTGTTGTACAAGTTTACAGGCATTCCTTTTACTTCACTTACTACTGCACCAATTAGCAATTACAAACAAAGGATGCAGCATTTTACAACATATAGTAATGTAACAGCAGAATTCAGTCAGCTACTTTCAGAAACTTTGTGCAAAAGGCAAACCATAACCCAGAAAGTAACTGGCAATTTATCATTGCAACACAGCACTAATTGAGTGATAATAGTGGCTCCCATGCCAGCAAACTATCCAGCTAGACCCTTGTCAACACATAGCCCCCAGCTGCAAATTGTCCTGAGCACTCTGTCATACCCTTTTCAATGGAACAGAGCTAGGAGGCCACCCTATGCCTAGGAATTGTTTTCAGAAGAACTGGATAAAAAGCCTGGCAGGAATAGAATAGAGGTGGGAAGTGATTGACACCAGCTGGCCACTTACATAAGATGGGGATTCCTTCCATACTACACAGACCCACTACAGGCACCATATAGCAGGTTACTGCCCCACTAGAACTCCAGCCCTATCATTTCTGTAGAGAGAATTGCAGAAGTTGCAGTACAGAAGGTAATTTTTGAACTATATTCTTCAGAGATTCCTTAAAATTCGCCAAGATAGTTCATTGCCCGCCCTGGGGTAGGACACTGATGGCTTAGAGAATAGATCATGAAGCAGCAGCTTTTCAGGGAGCAGCAATGAACCTAGAAGCAGGAATATACTACAGAAACCCTCTGTGCATGAGGGTCCACAGGAACAGCTCAAAAACATTCTGGCAAGTCATATTCTATAACAAGTTAGCTGAAGACAACTATCCCATTAAATAGTAAGCAGATAATGCAACATGGGTCTCAATTTAACACCCAAGGATTTTTTTTTGGAAAGTAGTAGCCAGAGGGAATGTCCTCTTACTAATCACAACCAATGGCAACCATCTTCAAAAACTAGTATTACCACAGGACATGCAGACATTTTGATTTTAGCATGTCATCACCCTAAGCAGATTCTCATAATTGCAATGGTGGTTCTGTAGGCTGGGATCCACTTGGATCTGCACAGCTACCTGAGGGGGGGGGGGGGGGGAGAGAAAAATCACATGAGCTTGGACTCCTAGCTAGAGTATTTTGAACATGGGATGCCGCTTACCTATTCTGTAAGAACATTTCTATCCCTCAGTAACCTCTCTTGAAGGGGGCAAATGTGTCACTGCACTTCTTCATAATGGGAACTATGCTTACTCTTGGTACTGACTTCACAGGGGTCTGTAAATTGAAGTTGCTAGACATTTGTTAGTCTAAGTCAATTCCTTTCTGCTTCCTGATTGTTCTTAGGAAGAAGTTGAAAAGCAGCCATATTAACAGGAACAATAATTGCTGGTAGAAATAAAAGGCTGAAAAGTCCAGGGTTCCCTTCCATGAATAGTAGCAGCAGCAGCAGCTACAGGGCAGTCCATTGCTCTATCAGCTCAGCAGTACTCATTCACTAGCATCCAAGAATACACAGTGGCTACTATTCCCATGGACAGTCACTGCTGCTCTTACAGGGACTGGTAGAATTAATGCAAACTTTATTTACAAAAGAAGACACTGAAATTAGTTACTCCATGCCATGCGTCCATACAGAATCAACAGTTCAAGGATTACACGGAGAAGAATTCACAAAATTAAAAGTGAAACCACTAAAGAGCTTCTAAGAGTTAAGAGCTAGGAAAAGATCTTAAGACAATTTTACAAATAAAAAACCAAGTTATGAGAAGCTAGTCTGAGCAGGAGGACAGCTGTTTACAGGTCTGTACACTACACCTAATACACAGACAATCTTCTATTGTCAAGAGAGGCTCACTGAGAAGCAGAGTATGTACAAATACTTGTGCCACAATGACTCAGATCATCCCCCAAATCCACTGTATTATACATAAACCAATTTTGTATACACTAGGCCTAAATGAGGCCCCTTTAACTATGAAGACTTCTAGTTTAGTAAACTAAAGCTGAAGACAGCTAAGCAGCAGCCATGCTTGCACGCTCGCTCTCTCTCTCTCTCTCTCTCAAACAGCTTCATTTGCGACTGCTTTTTATTCTCTCCAGTCTTTTTTTCAAGTCATCAATATTGGCTGCTGAGGAAGAGGAAGAGGTGGTGGTTCCAATGCCAGAGGAGTGAGTCTGATTGGAGTCCAGGTCCAAATGCTGGTAGTGCTCCCGTGACTCACGGAGCTGAGAGAGCTTACTGTGCAGCATATCCGTGGAGGATGCAACTGTAGGGGTGGCTGGTTTGGAGAGCAGTGATGTCAATGGTGGTCTGTCTTCCTGCTATAGGGTGGGGAAAAGGAGATGTTATTTAAGACACTGGAGGGCAAAAGCTATGCAAGAAATCCACACCATAATGGATGGCTCCTCAACCTCACGGGGAACATGCTGAACAGAGGAAGAAAACGAGCAGTCCAACATTAGTACAGTGTATATATTCCAACTCCTCCATTTCCAGGACAGATATGTAAGCTATTGCCACAGTGCATTAGCTACTTGGAACCAGATGGTCACTATTTTATGATAGTGGTGACCCGAGTGAATTGCATGCTTCTCATGATCACTTGTATTAAGCACAAGTTTTCTGAATTACCTGTATGTGTGGCAAGTTTTCCACATTGCTTGGGCTTACCTACCTTAAAGCCTAAATCTTTGTTTACTCACACTTGTCACATTTGGTTATCGCTTTCTGCTTCTCATCTCAATTAACTAAAGGAGCCAAAGGTCTGCACTATTGAGTACTACTTAGGATCTAAAGCAAAGCCCATCCCCACACCATCGTCTCATTCTCTTCAGAGATGATAAAAATCAGTTCCCATTTCTTTGGGAAGGCCCACTGCGATCCTACTAGACTCCCACTATTTTTAAACTCTCAGTGTAGACAGAGGCTGCTCCCAGGTATGGCATCATGGAGGACAGAGTGAGGAATTCTGAAGTAACTGAGCAGAAAGAAAAAACTTGGAATTGCCCGACAGGATTCTTCTGCCATCAGATTCTTCAGAGTCAAGTCACTGCTCTCCTGGGAATCTGCAGCTTCAAAAGTCAGTGACAGTTGAGTTTACATCAGCACCACATGCCGTTTTGCACTCAGCAGTAAACTGATGTGCATGTCCTATTTTAAAAGGTCAGGGTAGCGTTGTACCTATATCTAGACCACCTAAGCCTTGTAGCTATTCCTGGAGTCACCAGTATGTCTAAAGTGGCTGGCAGTAACCATCTTTCAATGAGTAACTAAGATTCCCAAACAGAAAGCACTGGATGTATTGAAGGTTTGATCCATTCCACAGGTTCCTGGTGTAACGTACTGAGCACATTCAGCATTATTGCGGTCTCAAAATCCCATGTGCCCCAGCCACCCATTCATGCAGCTTTTAGTTGTTGCAGAGTGGAAGGGTACAGAAGTTTAGAAAACACAGTCACGTGACCCAGGAGAGAGCTTAATATAGGTATTACCCTTTAGAGGCCGTAACTAAAGGTAAGTCATTTAGCCTTTCCCTGAAACTAATCAGTTAGCTACCTGGCAAGAGAAGATACAACTCTGGAGTCTAGCAGCTAGTGGTGTCTACATCAGTGCAGCAGACAAAAGAGTTGAAGCACTAACAGAGTTTACTCAGCCAGGTAACCGCTTTAAAGCCATTTGCACCAGAAAAGATAACATGCAGTAGAACTCAGTGGGATCAGAGTTTGGGCACTGTACAGCAGATCTCCAAATGATTGGCCTTAGCCCAAGTGGGCCGCTTCCCTTGTGGAGTTTATAGGGGTCTTTAAAGTACAATACCTTTGCATTGTCAAGGCCACACGTTGCCTGAGGATTTTTAGCCTTTCCAGGTAGACTGAAGGCCCCACCTCCTCCCCAATTTGTGTTTCCTATGATGAAGACACTGTGTGGTGGAAGTGGGGAGACATGTTACCTCGCCCATGAGGAGAAATTCCTAGGAAAGGGAAAAAACACGTTTAAGGCCTCTTAGCCTCATGTGTATCCAACAGGACAATGTAGAAGCTTGAAGATACATCGGCCCATCATCTGTGCTCCTCTTGGAAATCCCATTAATCAATTATATTTACAGATAGCGCATTGGGTTTGAGAGGGTTGACAATGATTAGCCCATTTCTTGAAAAAAGTCAAGTCACCATAAGTGAGCAGCAAAGCAGCCCCAAAAGCCAACATGTTCTGGCCATTAATTGGAACAACTGAAGAGGCTATTGTAGGTCATGAGTAGCCATTAAAACCAAATGGTAAATTGACATTACATGCGGGAAAGGCTTTGAAGTTTATCCTTTGCGCTTCAGTGCAGCAAGCTGAGTTAGAGGAACACAGAGGACTGAGGTATTCCTCAATTGACCTAAACTCACCCAGGGTTCTTGTGCAGGAAGCTTAAGGGCACTGCTTCTCCCAGTTCCTCTTCATGTAATTGAGAGTGGTGAAAGAGCCTCCAAAGATCCCCTTTCCCTCTAGTCTCCACATATCAGACAGGCTTTATCAAATTAATGAAAAGAGCTGTCTCTCTTCATGGAATGGAGAAACTAAGAAAAGAGACTGAGGCAGAAAGTTGCCTTGGATCTTTAAAGTTGAGGGAGAGAGAGAGATACACACACACACGCGCGCATACACGCTCTCCACCCACAGGAAATAAATTAACTGAGTCCTGAAGTATTTTTTAGTCTTTAAATGAAGCAAAGCAATATGATGAATGCAGTTTGGAAGGCTACATTGCTGAGGTGCTAGCTAGCACCTCATCTTTTGACTATGCAGATTTTTCAAGGTGGGGACAGAAGTTAGTTCTGCATTACCAGCAGCATTTAGGAGGTTCTGAGAGACTCAGTCAATCCTACTGCCAAAGCTCGTGACTAATTACTTTGGGGGAAGGGGGAGGTAAGGGGAAAGACCGCAATGGGCTCAGTGTTGGATCTTCTAGGAGTAGAAGGACAAGCGTAGTATGTGCACCTTACTATAAGTAGCTATTCTACTGCTATTTTTCATGATTTCCTAATGGGATCTGTAGTTATTATACTGCATTTTCTTAATTACTGAGTGTGCTTACAGACACATTTCCGAGTTCCGTTCTACTGAAACACTTCACTGAGCAAGTTGAGACATCTGAAATTTACAATTTATAGGAGCAAGGATCTAGTAAACAAGACAGCCTGTTAAGCAGGCCTCTGTGGTGACAGCTCTGAATGGAGAACTGTGACTATCCCTTGGCTTCCTGGGACATTTACAGGATGACTTAACAGCTTACCTGATATAGACTGCTCCTATTAAGGGTTGCCAGACTATTTCTAGCCAAGACTGGGGATATTAGAAGAAAAGCTATATCTTATGTCTGCTGTGTTGATGTGAAATCTACGAAGTTTATGCCTTGCTTCAGTCTGACGGTTTCATGCAAAGATCCTATGATACTATTTTAGAGGCCCTAAAATAAGGAGAGAGAATTTTGCAGCTGACACACTGATGTCCTGATAGTATGCTTCACCAAGGAAGCCTAGCTTAGGATAAGGAGAACTTCAGAGTAAATTACTGCAACAAGAATCACTCAATTGCCAGGCCTTCAACATAGGACTCCAGCGCACTGCACCCCATTAGACAGAGTAAAAGTTTAATCTTCTTTTAGAGGGGCACTTCTCTAACCATGACCAGAAGATGTGCCCTGAAGTCCTTTCAAACCTTTACCTCTCTCTTTTCCCACCTGGTTTGGTAAGGTAACCATAGCATTCCGTTTGAGTGGCAAAGCATGAGTGGTCTTTGCAAGAGGTGCCATAGTGACTTCATGAATGTGCCACTAGTAAGCGCTCAGAGAATAAGGAGGTCATTTTGGCAGCCCATAAGGGTCTCAAACATAGTGGCACTTAAGGGGAGTAGCTACAGTTGCACCATTATAACTAAATTCAGCATGCCACATCGCCAGGCCAATTCACTTGTGTTGCCAAGAAGTTCTGTACCTGTAGATGAAGGAATGCGTCCTTTGCCCTCCCTTTCCATCTCAATGAGCCGGAGGCCTCGTTCCACGTAGCTCTGGAAGAACTGAGAGGAGTTTTTCAGGAAGGGCTCAATGTCTGCATCAGAATACTTCTTTTTGTATTCATACAGCTCTGCCAGACCCTGGGGAAGGAGGAAAGTTTTCATGCGTTACCCAAACTGCAGTAGACACATGAGGTGGTGTAACCTTTCCCTTCTTCCTATGATAAGAAAGCACTCACCTCTTTAGTGTTCTCCTTGGAGCCAATCTTCTTAAATATCTCTGCTAAAAAATCATTTACTTTGGCCTTTGAAGACTTTTCATCCTAAGAAAGAAATGGAGACTCCTGAACAAGATTTAAAGAGGCATCCCCAGAAAATTAGAGGTACTTAGCTAAACAATTTACAATATACTCAAGTGCCAAGAACCTACCAGCTGCCTGTGGAGCTTCAGGGACAGACACATACACACGACAACACAGGCTAGCTGGGTCCAAAGAACAGTCTTTTACAAGACAGGGGTTTATACAGATGTCAGGTACAGAGGATGACACATTGGACTAGAAATCTCATCTTGGGAGACCTGCATTTAAAGCCTGTTCTGGCCACAGTTAAAGTTTAGTAGACCAGCCATTATCAAAGCTCATGTTCAGCAAGCAAGAGGGGTACTTATTGAGTCTTAATGCATCTCAGAGGCACAGCATTAGAGGGACCAATTTCAGACACTGATCACATGTTTCAGTGGGCAACCCAACTTCATATCTGTCTGGAGCTAGTTAGGCACTTGTGTCTTGGAACAGTCCATTTGCCACCTCTCCCGCCACCGTTAACTTGATGTTACTTACTATACGAGAAGCCCCCTTTTCTGTCTCTTTATCAGTCTTGCTTCCAGTTTGGTCCATGGAGTGCTTCATTACTCGACACAGGTGAGCCTCCAGCTCAGATTCATTCTTGTTTTCTATCATTGTTAAATGGTCCAAGATCTGAGAAAGACAAAATAAAAGAACTTTAAAGATAGCTTGAGCATCTTAAATTAAAGCACATAGCTGATTTCTGCTCTAACCTTGGGCCCTTTCAGCTTGCACAGGGTGTGAAGCAGAGTCTTAAGTGTCCTTATGGGGAATTCACTTTTACACTGCTTCAGCTTCTCCTTGGGAAACACCTTCATGAAAATGTGGATGTCCAGCAGGATTCGATCCAGGTTGATGCTATTGATGGTTTCAGGAAGAAGCCGCACCATTCTCCACAGACACTGGAGAGAAAGAAAAGTTTATGAAACCACTGCTCAAGTCAGAGGGGATTTCCTGCTGCACGTTTTGCTATATCCAGGGTGTCAGTATCTGGAGCTAGATGCCCAAAAGAATAAGTGCTGCTGTTGATTCCATTACCATTAGCAGGAGATTGACTGAGTTATTAGTATATGTATACTACCATGAGCTTCACACAATACTCTGGCCCTGCTGGATGCTTCTAATCTCATTAAGGGTATGTCTAACCTAGGATAAGGAGTGTTTAACACATCAAACATTTTAACTAGAATCTTAGTGTAGATGGGGCAAGTTATATCTTAACGTATTATGTCTAGACTAGGTGCTAGAGTAGCACTTAAAGTTATGTTCACCAACTTGGTCTTAAAGCACCTTGTTTCTGTTGGAACCAACAGCGTGGATTAGGAACAGACACTTCAGAGAAGGACCAAGTGAGTACACAATCCCCATTATAGGCTCACCTTCATGACAAGCTCCGAGAACTTGGGAGAGCTGGCTGTTGCTAGCAGACTGTCTTGGAGCAGAACAAGCAGGGCACTGGACAGAACAAGTAGCATTAGATGGACAAATGCTATAAAGGAAGTGGAATAGCACAGCCCCACTGAACACCATACCAGGGGCTACAGACTACAACTAGTTCAACTTTCACACAATGCTCTGCACCTCCTTCCTGGCCCCAATATCTTACTATCACTCCATAAAAATGGAGAACTGAATCTCTGCAGGACATACCATGTCAATACTGGTCAACTGACAGTCCAATGACATAGGACTACAAGTTTAGGTTGTAGAATGGTTCATCGTAAAACTTTACCCCAGAGGTGGGCAAACTATGGCCCGTGGGCCACATCTGGCCCGCTGGACCCTCCTGCCTGGCTCTTGAGCTCCCGCCCCCTCCCCTTTTGTCCCCCCTCCCCTGCAGACTCAGCTTGCCATGCCACCAGCGCTCTAGGTGGCAGAGCTGCAAGCTCCTGACAGGCAGTGTAGCTGCGAGAGCCGCTGGCCTGCCCCAGTGCTCTAGACTGCGCAGTAGCGCAGCTGCCAGTCCTGGTGCTCTGAGCAGCATGGTAAGGGGACGGGGAGGAGGAGGGTTGGACAAGGGGCAGGGAGTCCCGGGGGGGCAGCTGGGGACAGGGACCCACACCTATCCAACCGCTCCCTGGGGGCCTGTCAGGGTACGGGGGTGGGATAGAGGGTGAGGGGGGGACAGTTAGGAGCAGGGAGTCCCAGGAGGGGACGGTCAGGGGACAAGGAGCAGGGGGGCGGGAGGGTTGGAGGTTCTGGGGTGGGGGGCAGTCAGGGGGCAGGAACTGAGAGGGGGCACAGCCTTCCCTACCCGGCCCTCATACAGTTTCGCAACCCCGATGTGGCCCTTGGGCCAAAAAGTTTGCCCACTCCTGCTTTACGCCAATGATATAGATTGGATAGTGATTTAGTTATGTTATAACTGTGCCCCTTTAGATACATCTATACAGCAGCTGAGAGCATGCTTCCCAGCAAGCATAGAGACCCTCTCAGGCTCTGCTTGAGCTAGCATGCACAAACAGCAGCATGTCTGTAGCAGTACAGGTGGCAACTCAAGCTAGCCACCCAAGTATGTACCCAAGGGAATCAGGCAGGTTTGTATTCAGGTGGCTAGTCTGAGGGGCTGTAGCCACACTGCTATTTTTAGCATGGCTACCTGCACTGGGAAGCATGCTCCCAGCTACTACGTAGACATTTCCTTAGATTCAGGGCCAGAAGCTAAAGTTACTGTCCTGATATGCTTGTTTTTTCAGTAGCCAGCTGAACTGTTCTACAGCCAGCTTTGCTCACCACTTTAGTTGACAGGCCATTGTCTTGCAAGAGGACTCAATGAGACAGTGACTAACAAATGGTAAGGGCAGACTAGAAAGCCATGTTCTCTGAAATCACATACACGAACAGTGAAGTGGTATATCATCTGTGGTACAAGAGAGAGAAAGAACTTGTGTCTTCTCTGATTCTAGCAAAGACTAACTTACCTCAAGATGTTAGTCTGGTCAGACTTCTCCAGAACCTTCACCACCAAAAGGTTGACTGATCGGATGACCTGCTGCCCTTCCTCGAGATCTTCAACCCGTGAATCCAGCATTAATGTAATGAGGCCATGCATTAAGTCTTTTAGCACTCCTGTGGAGGCCTCCCGGGCCAGGCTCTCCATCTGGAATAGCTGTCGATAAAAGCCAGGATTAGAAATTTCTTTAGCATGCATCATTTAGTTTTGGGACTCATCTGGGATTCTACTTGCAACTCCCTCTTTAAATATGCACCTCCTTCATAAAGTGTTTATATATTCTATTAAAACGTATGGGAAGAACATTAAGGTTCTTCCTCATTAAGGAGTTAAGCATTTAAAGGCAGAAAATACTGAAGTTAAGGTGTACATGTAAATGTTAGTTGGTTTTATTTTGAAAACCGAATATGTAAAAATGGTTTCTTATCCCACAAAGATCTATTCCCCATGTGTGTATTGGTCAGAGCTACTGATTTCAGTGACTAAAATGGAGATTGACTACATTTCCTAATCTTGGTCCTCCTGAGCCAACCCAGCTCAGAGGGAGAAGCAAGATTCTACTGCTTCATTTGTGTCAAGAATGGTTAAAATAAAGCAACCCTATTACCTGTGCAAACCCATGGGGGAAAAAAATGAGGTTGCACTAGACAGAGGAGCTAATTTGACTTGCAGACCTTTATTGTTGGTGGCGATGCAAGAAACTGACATACAGCACCAACTAAGATAGAACTGCATTTTCATTGTGTTTCCTTATGTATATGCATTGAGACTTATTACATTATTTTTTCAGATACTGCAATATGTTATTTTTCCTTCAACCTTAGATACACATGAAGCATTACCATGCATGCCAGGGAATCTAAAAAAAAAAAAAGTCATAGGTGGGCCTAGTACCAACACTTAAGGTGTCCCAATACTTCCAGCTATAAGACCTTGTTTTCAGTTGCACCTTTGCCAAATTGTACCTGTTTTGGCTGAAGTTTTCCATACCAGCTATCTGCCTCAAGTTAATGGGTTTGGATGGGGGAAAAACAAAAAAAACCTAGTGATCATAATGCATATACACAAGATAGCTGAATTAAGATAGCACAGTCTCTTCCTCCTCCACCATACACTGAAGTCAGGCAGACCTATACAACTCCGCCTTCTTTCATTTAGGATGTTTGGAAGGTTGTTTAACATACAGACTGTACCGAACCTCATGCTCTAGTTCAGCCACAAGTTACTGGGCTTGATGTGCAAATTCTACATTCTGTGTTATGCAGGAAGTCAGACTAAATCATAATAGTCATTTCTGGCCTTAAAAATGCTGAAACAAAAATACATTTCCTAATCCCCTGACTAGGGATTCTACAAGCCATTTCCAACAGTCAATGGTACTTCCGTTAGGTAAGGCCTCATCCCTGCTCAATTTCAGCACTAGAGTTGTTCAGGGTGGTCACGAGCCCTTAAAACAGGGAAAGTCTTTCCCCCATGTCACTGCTTCATTTCAGATAGCTGTGCCATGTTAGAAAGTTTAAAAAAAAAAAGTTATCCTCCGACAGAAACAAAGTCTAGAAACTTTCAGCAACTGAAGACAAACAACCCAAATTATAGCAATCACTAACCTGTCAGCCACGGTATTCGTGACAGAATGAAAGTTCCCCATTCAACAACATCTCATGTATAATGTTTGAAATGGGCTACCATTTATCAGCAAGCTTTATAAAATAATGAGGGTACATATGTTCTGTACAGCCCTAGACACAAAGCTCAATCTATACATCACACCAACTCATCCAGAGGGTGTGTCTCACTATATTTCTCTTTGGAATAAGATTCTCTAACCCTTATTGTCCCAGGATGCTTGCAGCCAATCTGAGCATTGGCTGGAGAAAGATATGAAGCACTCACTCCCCCTATGCCTAATGTACTTTGTATCAAATTTGATTTCCTGCACAGGGCTGTTTCTAGACTAGCCCAAATGTGCCATTTTAGAGAATAGCTAGAAAGAAGCCTTCTTAAACAACATTTACTAGAAGGCAAGACCTGTGCAGGACATATTCTCATCTCCACCCATCCATTTGTACAAGGCTTGTTCCCTTTCCTCCCTGTCTTACCGAGATCATGTTCCCGATGATGCAGCTGTAGAGCTTGACTATCTCATCCTTGTCCAATTTCTCATCTGCCATGTGTGTGTTGTAGATCAGTCGGAGCTGCATGAATGTAGCTATTAGGAACTGGTCAATGTGGCCAGACATGGCTTCTGCTTTGTCCTCCTGTCTGAGGACCTCATCAATCTAAGAGCAAAACACCCAAGACACATTAAAGTTGATCCTCTGCAAACAGTACAGGAAGAACATTTAACTTTGCTTCCCCCATACTTACTATTCCATTAGTCAAGACACCTGCTTTCTAAAACTTCATCGAAAAATTAGTGACTTTGCACTTCAACTAATCCAGTACATTCAGTGGCATTAGTGATTCCTTGATCAGCTAAGACTTTTATCCTGTACTCAAGGAACTCGCACAAAATTTTGAGTGTACAAGAGCTTATATTATGGATTCTGTAATTATCGGTCTTGTGTAGTTTTCTGGGCATGGTGCTCCCTAACAGAATGGTTCAAGGGTTATAAGTCAGGGCATGCAACTCCTATACTTGGGATTTGCAAGACAATTTCATCAAAAACCAACTCTCCTCGGCATAACATGGAGGTGAGACATCTAGTAACCTGAACTTATGTCACGGTAAAAGCAAAGTTGAAATAGGAAGAGTCTTAAGACACCACCATCTCATCATCACTGACAGCTGTCACCAGCTCAGAGCTGGAGTCTATAGGATGATCTAGTACAAGTTCCCACCTACAGAACATGTCCTACATTCTGTCTGATGGAAAACTGCTATGAAATTAGCGAGTCAGATGGCCCCTGTGCACTTGGCTTTGTCATCAGCGACATTCTGAATGGTGCCCACATCACCTGATACGGCAACACCACCAATGTGCAACTCATCACTCTCGCAGACTACCGGCCTTAGCTCAATGCAGTGTAGCTGCCAACTAAAAGTTTCACTTACCTGTGCCAGAGCCTGGATACTAGTATTTATGTCACCACTGGCTACCTGGGAGATGACAAAGTTGATGGTGGAAGCTGTATTACTGTGCATGTCATCAAAGTGTGGAGACACAGCACGGATCCTAGACAGTTGGGAAGGGAAAGGTCTTATGACTCTCCATGAAAAAATAGTTCCAAACTGAACTTCACTGGTGCCTTCCAGTTAGATCTCAAAGACACAAAGCAGGATTCATCCTCACAGACATCCCTGTGAGGAGAGTTTCATTCTCATTTACAGAGGGAAAAGAGATGTTCACTGATGTGACAATCACAGAAGCCACCTGGGACAGAACTAAGTACACCCTAATCTCACTCAGACCACCTGTTACCCATGAGACCAGGGTTCCTTTTCCTCTGTGTGGTAAGCTCATGGGTAGCCCCCCTTCAGCATCTCTCTCCCTCAGATAATGAATTTTTTATTACAGCCTACCAACACACCTCTTCTCACTCATATCCCATAGCCTAACCATCAACAGACCACTACCTTGATTGTCTGACTTTTCACACTAATGTAGGTCTTAACTTCTTGAACAAAGCCTTACTTACACATGCTAGTGTCTATATGCACCTGCTCAGGATAGTTCCAGACAGTTTCAATTGGCTTTCACCTAAGCAGGAGTACATCTAAACTCACTTGGGTTCCGGGATCAGGACTGGCTCAAAGATGTCATCTAGTTTGTGCTGTACAAGTGCTGGCATCTCGCATCGAACTGTGCCATTGTCATTCTCAATTTCATCTAGATCCAGCTGGAATTCCCGTGGAACTGTATGTGTTGTCTCAGAATGGCCACTCATGTTGCGGGCTTGGCTATGGAAACCAGAAGAAAGCTGTTCGTGTCTATACACAGAAGATGGCATGGTAACACTAACATCCAGTGGTAGTCCTAAGCTCTCATATCAACATTGTGATTTTGCAGATCTGATTTTATTCAATCCTCTAATTGAGCCCTTTACAGTTCCCCCAGCTATTAGCAGTAAAGACTTATGCAAACCAGGAGAGTAGCTGCCAATTACTTGCTTTCATAGTTCACTTGCTGGTTATCCCTACAGCTCACTATAAGCCACACTGCAGTTGTGACAGGCATGCACGGCTCTGCCTATGACTGAGATCCAGCACCAAAGAGGACATTGATGGGACATCTTATTGAAGCTCAGGTCTTCTCGCTCATGGCTAAGGGAAGGTACACTAACTGAAACAGTAACCTGACAAGCCAGTCAGCATCCAGGACTCCCCTAGGGTCCTGAGACACTTGCATGTTAGAGATTAGATTCCCGTTAGGTGGAACATTCTGTTATAGAAGTTTCACCAGGGGCCTTTTCTCCAAAAATCAGAATGATCTAAAATACATTGACATGTGGTGCAAGGTATAGTTACTAAGCTTTGTTTGTGGTATGGGTATCTCCAAGCTCCGAGATTCAAAATACTCATCCAGCTGGCCTCTGTACACTGGCCCTATCAAATTAAGAATGGATTCCAATCAATACCAAGTTTAATGCAACACATGGGAATGAATTCTAATATTTCCAGCAGCTGCCCAGCATGGAATTGCCATGTCTGCTAGCAGTTTGGGTTGCTCTTGGTAGAGGCCCTCTATTCTTGTAATTTTAGTCTATGTATTTGTAAATAACGTAGAACTGGCCAGCATAGAAGTCAGTCACTCTCAGAGGGAATGATTAAGGCAGAAGTTAGAAAGATACAAGAGCCCTGCTACCAAGGAGTTAGTGGACAGTACTTACATCCTGTAAGTGCGATACATAATTCTGTCCATGGAGAAGCAATGAAAGAAGGCACAAGACCATTTAGAAAGGATTCAAGAAGCAGACAGACAAGACAAGACAAAACAATGAAGAGAGATTCAAACATTTTTGTTTTACAATATTTGCCCAGACAGACAGTTTTCAGAACATGCAAAGAATGACTACAAGAACTAAGGTAACACTGCAGAACACGTTCTTAGCACATACACTGCAGAAGCCATAGAAGATCATAACCTTTTCATTACATACTTGAGTTTGGAAGACATGTCCTCAGCTGGTCCCTTCCTCAGCACACTAGCATTAGCATTTGTGCTCTGAGCACGCTGAGGTTTCTCTTCTGCCTGCCTTGCTGGAGCAGCAGCGGGTCTCTTAGCAGCCCGTTTTATTCTCTCCTCCAGCATGCTCATGTCTTTCTCAGAAAGCTGTGAGAGAAAGACAACTCTTCAGTTCAGTCTGCAAACTCTGCACATGTTTTAGGAATTGCAGCTGCCACCTAGGATATACACAGTCCTACTCTATTCATATGAAGTTACATATGAAGCTATGGGATAAAAAGAGAGGTCAACATTTAGCCTCCTTCCTCTGGGGAAGCAACCAGACCATCAACCTAAGGCCCTGAATATGACTAACCTTGGAATGGTTAGAATCTATTGGAAGTGTCCTCCAGATTCTAAGGTCTTCATGGTTGAGAAATTACAGCTAGTAGTTCTAGTATATGGAGTATTAAGTTTTAGCAAAGGGTACCCCTGCAAGACAAGGTGGAGAATAATAAAAGCATTCAAGACCCCAAGCAGAAGTACAGGCAGTGCTGACACCTTCCTATAAAGAAAAGAGGTGCCCTCTTAACCTCTTCACTGCAACCTCTCCAAGGTATCAAGTGTGAAATAATCCAAGCTGAGGCTACATTAAAGAAGCTGGGCTCCCATATCTTCTAGTGAGAAGAGGTAAAATTTATAAACTTATTGAAAGGATTCAGGAAAAGAGGTTACCTCCTGGGAACTATAATCTGATTGACTGTTGCCTCTGCATATTCACACTTGTCAGATGTGCTCTGCACCCTACTAAGCTTTGGGACCCTTCTAGAAATGCAGGGCCTTTTGGGATTACACAAGCAGCCATCTTGGGGCATTGACCATGCAAAGCTGGTTATAAAAGGCTGGAAAATCCAGCTACTTCAGTTCTTTCTGCTAAACCTTGGTGTTCTGAGAAAAGAACTTTTGAGAAAGAACAGGTGACTGGAAGATTGAGCGTTGCTTCTGCACAGTCGCACTAACTACTCATTCTGATGAGTAGTCCAAAACACTAATGGACAAGCAAGAGGAAGGAAAATAAGAGAACTCTGGTGGGACTTAGTGGTAGGGATATATTACTGACCATCTGACCAGGATGGCGATAGTGACTGTGACATGCTCAGGGAGATTAGAGAGGCTATCAAAATTAAAAAATACACTCAATAATAATAAGGGGCGATTTCAATTATCCCCATATTGTCTGGGTTCATGTCACCTCAGGATGGGATGCAGAGAAAGTTTCTTGACACCTTAAAATGACTGCTTCTTGGAGCAGCTGGTCCTGGAACCCACCAGACGAGAGGCAAGTCTTGATTTAGTCCTAAGTGGAGCACAGGATCTGGTCCAAGAGGTGAATATAGCCGACCACTGGGTAATAGTGACCATAATATCATTAAATTTGATATCCCTGTGGCAGGAAAAACACCACAGTGGCCCAACACTGTAGCATTTAATTTCAGAAAGGGGAACTACACAAAAATGAGGAGGTTAAACAGAAATTAAAGGGTACAGCGCCAAAAGTGAAATCTCTGCATGCTGCGTGGAAATTTTTTAAGGACACCATAATAGCGGCTCAACTTAAATGTATACCCCAAATTAAAAAACTTAGTAAGAACCAAAAAAGAGCCATTGTGGCTAAACAAAGTAAAAGAAGCAGTAAGAGGGCATCCTTTAAAAAGTGGAAGTTAAATCCTAGTGAAGAAAATAGAAAGGAGCACAAACACTGGCAAATGAAGTGTAAAAATACAATTAGGAAAGCCAAAAAAGAATTTGAGGAACAGTTAGCCAAAGACTCAATGGACGATGGAGGTGCTAAAGGAGCACTCAAGGACGATAAGGCCATTGCAAAGAAACTAAATTAATTATTTGCATCTGTCTTCATAGGCTGAAGATGTGAGAGAGATTCCCAAACCTGAGCCATTCTTTTTAGGTGACAGATTTGAGGAACTATCCCAGATTGGTGGTATCATTAGAAGAGGTTTTGGAAGAAAAATGATAAACTAAACAGCAATAAGTCACCAGGACCAGATGGTATTCACCCAAGAGTTCTGCAATTTCACATGTGAGTTCCTTCAGAACTACTAACTAGTCTGTAACCTATCATTTACATCAGCTTCTGTACCAGATGACTGGAGGGTAGCTAACATGATGCCAATTTTTAAAAAGAGCTCCAGAGGCAATCCTGGCAATTACAGGCCTGACTTCAGTACTGGGCAAACTGGTTGAAACTATAGTAAAGAACAATATTGTCAGACATATAGATGAACAATTTGTTGAGGAAGAGTCAACATGGTTTTAGTAAATGGAAATCATGCCTCACCAATCTACTATAATTCTTTGAGGGGATCCAATGGATATAGTGTACTTAGATTTTCAGAAAGTCTTTGACAAGGTCCCTCACCAAAGGCTCTTATGCAAAGTAAGCTGCCATGGGATAAGAGGGAAGGTGCTCTCATGGATTGGTATCTGGTTAAAAGATAGGAAACAAAGGGTAGGAATAAATGGCCAGTTTTCAGAATCGAGAGAGGTAAATAGTGGTGTCCCCCAGGGGTCTGTTCTGGGACCAGTCCTATTCAACATATTCATAAATGATCTGGAAAAAGGGGTAAACAGTGAGGTGGCAAAATTTGCAGATGATACAAAATTACTAAAGATAGTTAAGACCCAGGCAGACTGCAAAGAGCTACAAAAGGATCTCTTAAAACTGGGTGACTGGGCAACAAAATGGCAGATGAAATTTAATGTTGATAAAAGCAAAGTAATGCCCATTAAAATGCATAATTCCAACTATACATATAAAATGATGGTCTAAATTAGCTGTTACCACTCAAGAAAGATCTTGAAGTCATTGTGGATAGTTCTCTGAAAACATCCACTCAATGTGCAACAGCAGTCAAAAGAAGCGGACAGAATGCTGGGAATAATTAAGACAGGGAGAGACAATGGGACAGAAAATATCAGGTTGCCTCCATATAAATCAATGGTACACCCACATCTTGAATACTCTGTGCAGATGTGGACACCCCATCTCAAAGAAAGATATACTGGAATTGGAAGAGGTTCAGAAAAGGGAAACAAAAATTATTAGGGGGTATGGAACAGCTTCTGTATGAGGAGAGATTAATAAGACTGGGACTTTTCAGCTTAGAAAAGAGATGGCTAAGCGGAGATATGATAGAAGTCTATAAAATCATGACTGGTGTAGAGAAAGTAGATAAGGAAGTGTTGTTTACTACTTCTCATAACACAAGAACTAGGGGTCACCAAATAAAACGAATAGGCAGCAGGTTTAAAACAAATAAAAGGAAGAATTTCTTCACACAACACACAGTCAACCTGTGGAATTCCTTGCCAGAGGATGTTGTGAAGGCCAAGACCATAACACAGTTCAAAAAAGAACTAGATAAACTCATAGAAGATAGCCATTGATGGACCTATTAGCCAGGATGTGCAGGAATGGTGTCCCTAGCCTCTGTTTGGCAGAAGCTGGAAATGAACAACAGGGGGTGGATCACTTGATTACCTGTTCTGTTCATTCCCTCTGGGGCACCTGGCACTGGCCACCATCAGAAGACAAGATACTGGGCTAGATGGACCTTTGGTCTGACCCCAGTAGGGCCATTCTTATGACTGCTTCACATAGGGAGCAAAATTACCAGGAATAAGCGACTGAAGCAAAATAAATTCATTCCAGTAACTTCTATTATTTCCTTGGGGGGCGGGGGGGAAGGAGAAGGAACAGGTAATAGCCTTGGTTCCCATCTCATAACATTCTTCATGTAGGACCTCTGAAGACTTGTGCACACTCTGAGGAATGCTATATTTCACAACTAAGCAGTGCAGGCACAGACATGTACACAATAAACTCCATTCTTTGATCACTCTATAAATACCAGCTGGGAGGTGGTATAAATACTGTGGTTCCCCGTTCCTGGCCAATGGGAGCTGCGGGAGGCAGTGCTTGCAGGAGGGCAGCGCACGGAGCCCTCTGCCCTCCCTCTCCCGCAGGGGGACATGGTGCCAGCTGCTTCCAGGAGTGGTGCAGGGCCAGAGCAGGGCAGGGAGCCTGCCTTAGTCCCACTGCGCCCCGGGACTGGCAATCCCACTGGCCGGATCTGGTCCACTGGCCATAGTTTGCCCACCTCGGTTTAGAACTTCATCCAAGTTTCCTCCGAAATCACCAGAGGCATCACAACATCATTCTAAAGCAAGTCACTATTTACAAACAATACAGTCCCCTAGGACGGGATCAGTGTCAGCATTTACTTATTCCTTCAGTATTGTAGTTTGTCACCTATGGTTACTGGCTATTAGGGGTCCCATAATCTGGAATTAATCAATTAACTTTTAAAGGATGTGTCATGGTAGATTAATTCTGACACCATAAGTAGAGCTCTTTGCATCTATCCCATTATTAGCAGCAGGACATGCCATGATTTCTCATTACCACTTCAGTGTGAATGATTCCCTTACAGAAGATTAAAACCTGGTTCAGGCTACCTCCTCCCATATTCAATCAATCACTCACATTTCCAATCAGCTTGAACACCTGGTCCCCATGCACATTGTAGACAGTCACGATGGTGTTAAGCGCAGCATTGCGGACAGTGTTGTCTCTGTCGCCAATGTGAATTGCCATCTCCTTTAATGCTTTGCCAGGAGTTGGCTGGCACACATTCATGCCATATGACTCAACAAGACATCCCAGCTCTTCCAGGCACTCTGCGGGATCAGAAACAATTTTTTTTTTTTTTTTTAAACTGAAACTCAACCAAGATGGTTAAACAGACAAGTACCCCACTCCAATATACTCTGCAGAGATATCTGAATCTATATTCTGTGGTAATGTCTCTGGTGTCTGTGGCATTCTAGTGCTCAATTTGGTGACAAACAGGAAACTCCCTTCACCTTGTGATCAGGGTTAGAGGTGACTTAGTTTTGAAGGGGGCTTGAATTTTTAAATTTGCCATCCAGCAACCCTTGACAGTAGCTAGTTGCCCCACAGTCCCCCACCCAAATATTGCCATCCATAAGCACATTAGCTTAGTGTTTCTGCTAAAAACGAGCAGCAGTGAAATAATTCATGCCAACATTTAACTATAATGTAATTAGTTAATCCCCACAGACAAATGGGAACAGTTCACACAGCTGTTTCAGGCTATTGACAGACTCTGAAACACAACCTTGCATTAGTTATATTCTGAAACTTCTCTTCAGTACCATAGAGCTAAAAATCTTTAGGAGAAGCTTCAAATCCAATGAATGGTTCTGTGGTGGGGGAGGGGTTGAATTGAGGCAGTTCTGCAGTATTATGGAAAACAACAGAGTCTTCTATACATCAGGACAGGAATAGTGCAACTGGCGGATGGGAGGTGGGTAAATCAATGAGAGCTGAATGGTTAACCATTTGTGCATGTGAGATGTTGGGTTAGACAAAACTAACACTTTCTGCCTAATCACTCTTATTCCAGAGCAGGCCCCTCCCAGATGACTGGGAAGCTGCTTGAGGCATAATGTTTGTGGCTCAGGCAGAGAGCACGCGTGCATGTGTGAGATGACAAGGAGACTTGATATTTCTTACAATCTTCTCATTGTCACCCAAGTTGGTGATATTGTCCCCAAATGCATAACGATATGCAAAACTCAGTTTTCAGAAAATGTTATGGCCAGCATATCCTGATCCACATTGCATTCTGAAATGACTCGGGGGTGTGTATAATGGTACACCAAAGTTCTCCAGCCAACAGTACTATTTCCTACCTGCCCGCTGTTTTGAGTTTTTGGACTTTGTCCCCTCCATGATGAAAGTGAACATCTTGCTGGCTGGATAGATTAAGCACATCCTATTCAGAATGGCACGCACATCCTTGCGGATAACATCTTTTGATTCCCCAACCTGGGGGGTTGAGGAGATGATGATCAGAGAGAGAAAAGAAACCAGGACAGATACTTGTAAATACTCCGCACCATCAGCGTACTTTGCCAGTCTGCATGATGCCAGGCTTCCACTCAAAAATCCAACTACACCACCCACCCACACTATTCAAAGGCAACTGGAGCAAAGCAGTACAGAACAAAACAGCATTAGCTGGTGCCCTGGTAGTGTCCAGCAGCAAGTCATCATCCTAATTTCCCTCAATATGTGGTACCTTCAGGATAAGATATGGGATGAAAGAGGATGCCTCGTTCTCAGTAAGGTGATACTCCTCCTGGCTCAGCAAGGTGAAAAGCAATTTAAGGTATTCAAGGGCCTTCATCAGAACACTTGTGTTGGTATCAAAGAACCGTAGGGTGAGCCACTTCAAGACCAGATCCAGACAGCTGACAACTCCATCTTTTTCGCTCTCCAAATGCTTGAGATAAAGGGGGGAAAAACATCAGGTTGTGCAGGATCTAATATATAAATGGTATGGTCCATGGAAAGAAAAGTGATGAAGGGCAAAGTATAAATCAAAAGCCATGTCTGTTCCAGTAAAATGCATTTATTATAGGTGGTGGCTTCCTGTTGTAGATTCATAAAAGAGATTCCTGGATTTTAAGTCTTAGTGAGACCCCTCAAATATTGCACACTAAGCAACTGTCCCACATTGCATAGTAGCAACTGGCACCTACTACTAGATTTCACTAATGAAATTCAGAGCAGTATCCAAAGTCGAGTAAACAAAGCATTCCCCTCCCTCAGCAAAAGAGATTAATACTAATTGTATTGTCCCTCTGAAAGTGCTCATTTAGGCCTATAACTTAAGAACTGTGTGCCCAAGCTAGTACCATGAAGCCTCCTAACCTATTGCCCACTTAGGAAGAACCCCTAACTTGATATTTCACTGCTGCAGTATTTGGACATCTCATGTTCCATTGTTGTCTGCCATAGGTCCCTAACTCACCTCTACCATCACAGCCAGTGCCTTGTTGTGGTGCTGAAAATCTGTATGAAACATCTCATCTTGTACCCATCTGGCAACACAGCTGGACATCTGAGTCTTTAGCTGCTCGATATATTCATCACGGGGAGTAGTAAAGTTCCATTTCAGCACCTTCAAAACAAGAAACAAAACCAGAACACCCATAACTCAAGGCCAGCAATATACTACTCGTTACTGAGCTGATACCCAAGAGCCAGAGTGCACAACTAACAGAAGGAGCTTAGAGAATAGCAAACTCCCTCCTGCCACCAAAAAATGCACAGGTTTAGAGGTCTGCATCCTTAAGAATGCAAGCAGCAATGCTTCAGTGTATTTGCTAGTATGCTAGTGTTAACACAGGTCATATCTAAGAAACCCCACATCTTTAAACCGTGTCTACAGATATGTGCCCATTTAACAACTTGAGGGTCCAACCATTATTAGATAACCTAAAAAGTGTAGGTTTCAAAGTAAGAAGAGCCTGCAAATTCAGATGTGTTATGAGCGCCAAGTTTGGCAACAGGTGCTTGTTAGAATTAAAAAAAAACCTGATGGAGTCTCTCAGAATCCTAATACTTAGAGATGGAAGAGGTCTATTAGGTCACCTTGTCCACCCCCGAGAGCTTGGCCAGGCTTGTTACGTATTGTACTTTTTCTATTGTTTGGTCCAATCTAGTTTCAAGAGTGTCCTAAAGCAATGAGGTTTTTGCCACTTCTCAGACAGTTTTTGCTTTCTTACACATGCTATGGGGACTGAAGACCTTGTAAACAGCCTATAAGAGATGGACCTTTGCTTTGAAGTATCAAGACATCAAATGAAGACTGGATTCCCATGCGACACAAGGTGCAACACTAAGCTCACAGGTAATAGAATTTACTTCCTTTAGTGACTAAAGCTCCGAAATTGAGTACGCTCTTAAGTTCCCTCTCACCTTCAATCCTTTCTCATCTTTCATTCTCTGCTCTTTCCCATTTGGGACTATGATAAAAATAGGACCTGATTTGTCATCATCTTCCTTCAGGTTTGGCTTACTTGGTATCTTCTTCCCTTGTGCACCCTGAAAAAGCAAAAGTGGTACTGAGCAGAAAGCACTGTAAAACCTATATACAACCCTTCATTCCAAGTGATGCCAGACACCAACCCCTGAGCTCATGCTGACCAAGTGTATGAGAACCAGGTAGAAGCTGACAACAGTGGTTAAAATCCTCAGGTACATGCTCTGGTGGTGTGGAAGCAAAACCCACAGCAAAGTGTTCAATAGCCTTTTTTGAGATAGGACTCTTCAGACTTGGCCAGTGCACCAGTCACCTAGGGGTGTCTAAACCCTAAGTTGGTACCTGTTTGATGGATTTGTTCTTTGTCAGACTGGTATTGCCTTTGGTGAGGCTCGTATTAGCTTTGGACAGGCTGGTATTGTCCTTGGACATACTGTTGTTACCATCAGAATGCTGCAATAGGCCACAGAAAAGGCTTGGTGGTTAGACAACTCAATATGTACCTCTAAATCACTTCCTTTAGACCCTGGAGCCCCCAAACTTGCTGTGCACTCAACAGCGTTAATTCTAGTTTATTGAAAGAGTTTAGATGAAGGAATACAGTGGCTGCAGGCTGGTTTACAAAGACATCGTAACCTCTGATGTTTTTCCTGTTCCAAATCTGTGGCAGGGTGGACTGCTATAGTTGCAGTGGCACCCAACATGGAGCAGCACTTGACATTTTTGCCCCACTTATCTGGTAACTTCAATAGCTAAGTAACAGAACATAAAAAAGATACTAATGGAAGTACAACAAACTCTACAGTTCACGTACAGCCAGCTGTAGCTACCAATGCATCCTTAAGCATCTTCTTTGTGCACTGTGCTGAGATATACACCCTTGGATGCAGTGGACTAAAGTCAGGAATTTCTCTGGCATGTGGATTCAGAATTACTGTTCAAAAATAGATTTTTAATAGTAGAGCTGAATACAAGATTGAGTTTATCAAGATACATTTTAAATACAGACCATATTAGATAAAAAGCCAAAGAGGTTTACAGTAAGGGAAGTTAAAGACCCAGTGATCTGAATTTTAGACAGTGGCAAGCCTATTAAGTAGGACTAAGCAAAAACAATTATAGCAGCACAACAGGTATGAAGGGCATCTTTCACTTAAGAGCCTGTATACTCTCATAGGCTTGCACAGACCACCTCTGTAAAAGCATCAAGGGTTGCATTAACAAGCTACTACACTCCCCAACCGGAACCCAGCTCATTAGTCTTGCATGGGGTCATCACTGTACCTTAGCTTTAGAGGCAGCTCCTCCTGCTTTGGTCTTTTTGGGGTCAGGCTTGGGCTCCAGAGTGCTGGACCCTGAATCTTCAGCAGGTGCTTGGAAACAAAAGATTTCAAACATATTTTGCGAAAATAAGTCCATTCACAAACAGCACATTCAGTTCAGCACTGTTCTTCAGTCTGACTGCAGAGAAGGGGAGCTGCTCATAATGACAACAAAACTCAGTCACAAGGAGAGGCAGGGATTTCACAAAGAGATGCACAAAGGAAGCTTGCTCAGCTCTTACACTGTGTTAAGAGTCAGGTACTTACAGACGTCAACACCAAGAAACTAACCCTCATAGCTAAAAGTATATAAAAATTTTCACATTTTAATCTTCCTCTTTCCTCAATCTTAGTAGATTTCTGGTCTTAGATGGCAAGCTTAACAGGGATTGTTCCTTATTGTTTACATAGGGGCTGCTGAAAAGTAGGTTCAGGTCCCTCAACAGCTTTGCCATGCAGGTACTCTAGAGCAGTGGTTTTCAAATTGCGGGTCAAGACCCAGTACTGGGTCACGGAATGTAAGACACTGAGTTGTTGCAGCTCTGGTCAGCACCGCCAACTGGGCCGTTAAAAGTCCCGTTGGCAGTGCTACCCAGCTAAGGCAGGCTGGTCTGACATTGTGCTGCACCCTGGAAGTGGGTAGTAGGAGAACCGGCCAATGGGAGCTGGGGGCCTGCAGTGTCTGCAGGAAGAGCCATGCAGAGCCGCTTGCACACCTCCACCTAGGAGCTGGACCTGTGCTGGCTGCTTCCAGGGTGCAGTACGGTACATGGTGCCAAGCCAGGTAGGAAGTCTGCCTTAGCACCCCTGCTGCATCGCTGACCAGGAGCCACCCAAGGTAAGCCTGCGTCCCAACCCCACACCTCAAACCCCTGTCCTGAGCCCCCCCAAACCCAGAGCCCCTTCCTGCACCCCAATCCCACACCTCCCCAGCCCACCACCACACCCCGAGCCAACACCACCCCCTAGCCCAGAGACCCCCCCCCTGACACCTCCTACCCCCCCACACCCTCACCCCCAGCTCTGTTGAGTCACTGGCATCAACAATTTTCTTAAACTGGGTTGCCAGGAAAAAAAAAAAGTTTGAAAACCACTGCTCTAGAGAGAGGGGCAGGCATAAACCCAATCACTCAGACAAAGCGACTTCCCAAGTTGTTGCTAGAAGAACGGGACAAGAGGGCAGGATGAAGCCAGTGCACTGTCAGACGTTACCATTGCTGGTTCACAGCAGTTCTCAAAACTGACTATGCCTAACTTCTCCTCTACCTTAGTTTGGAAGTTCCAAGGAGGAGCAGCAGCAAAGACACACAAACAGATGACGCATCGAGACGACCCAACAATCTGCAGCCTCTCCAAAAAGCTCAGAGCAAAGCTGCTCAGAGTACCACATCAGAGGCAGCAGAGAAGGGTGGTGGCACCCTTCCGAGGCTGACATACGACAACTTTTCAAGCACAAAAAACTTTGCCTCTGTTTTTCTGTGGGTTTGATTAATCCAACAGTCACGTTCTACAGACCAGAGAGATTCTCCACATACGAGAATATTTGCATATTAAGCTAGACACACCAAAACCGTGGGAACCAGCAGCTCCAGTCCCCCGAGTGGGGTTTCTATAGGTAGTCCTTAAAAGCTTTTCAGACTATGGAGTGACTAATTCCACAGTAGTATATCTTAATGACTTGACTTCCCTGTGATTTACCAGTACCACACCAAGACCCTGTGATTAACTGGCTTGCCTCTCTATTCCAATGAAACCCATCCACACCCAAATGAAGTTTGTCTTCCACAGACATTCAACCTACTGTACTATCTTGACAGGAGATATTACAGAGTGGTTCTTATTCCCTATACCCTGCTTCTGTAAACAATGGCTTCCCCAAAGGGTCTGTGTCTTACACAGACACACCAGCTTTTCATGCTAGCATGACTGAACATTGAAATTTAGTGTTTCCCTTCAAATTAGTCTTTTCTGAGGAAATTCTTTCCCATACATTTCCCTGTAGATTACCTGATGCAGACTGGAATTTGGCTGGAGCTCCTCCTCCTACCACTTTGGAAGATGTCTTAGCAGGAGCAGCTGGTTTGGCTGGCATGATGGCTTTGGCTTTTTCAAGCATGGCCAGTACCTGATCTTTGGAAGTTGGCTGAAGAGAAAGATGCACATACAGAGAGATATGCCATAGTCTATGAACATGGGATAAACCGCTGCAGTTTAAAAGTGCAGTGTGCAAGAGGCTAAATGGAAGATAGTTTAGCCAAAGGGACAGTGCTTTGAGAATTAGAAGTTATAATGTGGTTAAAACGTATAACTATTTTCAACCACACCCACTGAAGGTCAAGTATGTCACACCTGAAGTCAGCAGTGATTCCTGAGAGTTTACATGGCTCAAAAACAACATTCACAAGATCACTTTCTAGTAAGAGTTAGACATTTGCCATAGACATTACACTCACTTTCACCTGAGCTCATTCATACACTGCCTTCTTCCTCAGGTAAGAGTCTAACAACAATACCTTCAGCTTGCCAGTAGCTTTCGCCATCTTCTCAAAACCGAGATGCATCATAAAGAATGGCAGGGCATCCTGTGCTTTTTTACGCACATCTCCATTTCGATCTTCCAAGCAGGAGTATAGGTGAGGCACACACAAAAGCAAGTCGGAAGGAACAGAACGGAGAGTAGGCAGCTTGTCAGCCAACCAGCCCAGAAGCTGGAAGGAAATAGCACAGGTTAGCTTTGCCCTTCAGAATATGATCACCGATGTCTGAAATATGCATTGTGGTAAGGAGTCACCAGCAGTCTCGATAGGAGCAGAATTAGTTGTGTGAATTAGTTGAGAGGACCAAAACTCAGCTCAGATATTCACCATTTACAACCATCCTGATCTTCAACACTAAAGTGCAGCCCACTGAGACTACAGATCCTAGTATACAAGTAATTTGATTCAAGTGGCCACGCTCCATTATGGCTACTACTCCAAGTTAAAGATGAGGGCAGCATTTCAGAGCTGTGCATTACTCTTGGTCAGTAAGTTGCACTTTGGGCATCCCTGGCTCAAGCAACATCCCAAAACCTCAGCTCTGCTCTTAAGCACCTGTGCATAAAGGAAGACTCATTTGAGGAAAGCAACACCACTTAGTTAGTTTGGTTTAATATGAGCACCGCTGAAGTTTGAATTTCAGCACCACCAGTGAGAGTAACTCAATACCATCCTTGATCAATTTTATTTTACACTGTTACAAGTCAGTACACAAACTGCATTACACATTTCTTACCCTCAGGATACAGTGCTCAGTTACTCCAGTCTGCACTAGCCTCACCCCTTTATTTCTATAGTTGTGCTCAAACTATGGCTAAGCTGCAATTCAAAGGTATAAGGAACAAATTCATGTACACAGTACCAATCTTTACCTCTTGTCTTAAGAAAGGGTTTTCTTTTTTGAGCTCCTCAGACAGGTCCTCTCCTTCCAACCATTCTTTCATGCCAGTCTGTTCTGTCCAGGCATTCACGGTAGCCAGAGCAGCAGCACGTACATTGTTCTGTAACAAGAAGATAAAAAGTGGGGAGGTTCTGGGATCACCCTTTCCATTACAGATTAAATCATCCTGCACCAAGGACTCACATTTTTGTTCACTGCTGGGAAACCCAAGTCCCAGCATCACAAAATGCAACTCAGATGGAGAAATCTCTGAAAAGTAGGAATACACTAGTCAGACAAGTTTAGGTAAAGCCTGACACAGAAAAGGAATGGGAGCATCTTTGAAAGAATTTTGTCTGCTGTCCCTCCCTAATGAAAGGATAATCTCAAATCCAAAACTCACAAGAGGGCTAAAGATTGAGGTTACTTACTTACATGGAAGTTAAAACAGGTTTAGCATGTTTATGAATCCAGGCAGGATCAGGACATACCTCCAGCTCCTTTTCAGTAACCCAGTTTATTGTGGACCACAAATTGAATATGAGCCAACAATGTGATGCAGTTATGAAAAAAAGGCTAGTATTCGGGGGTGTATTAAAACGAGTGACATGGGAGATAACTGTCCTGTTCTACTCAGCACTGGTGAGGCCTCAGCTGGAGCACTGTGTCCAGTTCTGGGTGGCACACTTTAAGATATGGACAAGCTGAAGAGGACAGCAACAAAAATTTAGAAAACCTGACCTATAAAGGAAAGGTTAAAATACTACGTATATTTAGTTTTGAGAAAAGAGGACTCAGAGGGTACCCAATTACTTGTCTTCAAATATGTTAAGGGTTGTTAAAGAGGACAATGGATTGATTGTTCTCCATGTCCACTGAAGGTAGAAAGTAGTAATGGACTTAATTTGCAGCAAGGACTACTTAGAAAGATTTTCTTAACTACGAAGATAGTTAAGCATTGGACTAGGCTTCCAAGGAAGGTAGTGAAATCATAATAATTTGAGGTTTTTAAGAACAGGTTATACAAATACCTGTCAGGAATGGTCTAAGTTTACTTGGTCCTGCCTCAGCACAGGAGGCTGAACGAGAGGACCTCCGGAGGTCCCTTCCAGCCCTACATTTTTATGAACTGCCAAAACCCAAGTACTTCTACTTCAGGGCATGAACTGATCATCAGCTGAGGTCAAGAAGAATGCTCTCTCACTCCTACACACTCACAGCATGATCCAATGCTTCCAAGTGACACCTAAAAAGGGAAAGGCAACAGCCTGCTCTGAAGCAGCTAATTTACACCCCTGTTCTAGGATGCCAGGCTACATGGAATAGAGTTTTATAGACAATGTAACATCTCTATTAAGTTCTGACTACATAGATCTTATTTACTTCAATCTATTCAATGCACCTGTCACACTAAGCAAAAACAGAATTTAAACAAACTCCAACCCAACAAAAGAACAAAAACAAAAAATCAAGTCTTTTGTGATATTCCTCCAATAGAAGCATGTTTAGGACTGCCAAGATATGTTTGAATAGACATTCTGAGAGGGCCCATGTTAGCAGGATTTTTTTTTACAGCTAAAGACTGGACAAAAAGCTATGCACCACCTGGGGGTAGTCACTGAACTAACATAAGTGCTCACTCTACCCATAGAGCTAGGCCTGGCACCGATCCCTGCACAGCAAACCAACTTGCTGCCCTAGTACTGCTAACCTGGGCTGTATCTTCTACATTGAGAAGCAAAGTTTATAAAAAAATCAGTTTAAAATGAAGAGCTGGACACTGTGCATAAATGGGCTGTATTGTACATCCTGGACATTGAACAAGAAAACCATCAGCTTAACCATAGCACAGACAGTATTCATATCTGCAGATAGTAAATCTGCAGTCACTTGGAAGACAGATCTCCGAGTAGCATTCAGAAAGCTTCTGAAACTAGTCCAAACACTCACCTGCCTCTAAACATCTAGGCTAATTTAAGTCAAACACTGAAGATTGCTCCCAGTGTATCTGGAAGTATACAGAGAATAAGCCTTCATTTCAAAAAGAAAATACAAGACATGATAGCCTACCTTACTGTCCCCAAGAACTGTGATGATCGGAATGCCCAGGTTTTTCACATGTTGCCTGATGTTTGGGCCCATTGCCATGGCTAACTGCTGGAGGATGCTCAGTGTTTGCTGAACCTGGATGAGAAAGAAAAAAGTGTTTTAATGAACTAGTTATTAGGTGTTCTGTGCTCAAGGCCCCCACTACAAACTGATTAGCAACATCATGTTGCTATTATGGCTTATCTAGACGGTCTCTTGAAGGGCTGTGAGAACATGCCTATTCCTACATTTACTTTCATTTGATAGCAAGAGATAGTTTAGGCCATGCACAGGTGACGTTATTGCTGTGTCTCATGTAGATTTAAAGGGACACCAATTTAAAAAACCATTTTCAGGAAGAAGTGACTTTTAATCTCATGGTGTTGCATTTATTATGAATTATTGAAAATAAATTAGCAGCTTATTTATACAGACAGCTGCATCATCCTTCCAGTTTGTGGGGTCTTTTACACACCAATGGGAAGAAAAAAAACACCTAAGAAATGGGGAAGTGGCAGACAGAGGCCCTGGAACCACCCTCTTCATTAACTGACTAGATGTCTATTTTAATGCTCTATTATACAGACTTTAGTAAAAAAAGAATTTATTTCATGGATGAAACACTAATCTACTTTTCAAGCCCCTACACTCAACCCATGAAGGAACTGAAACAGGCTGATTAATAATCTAAAGTGACTGCAACAGAAATTTGCTTCAGACATTAGGATTTCTAGTAGCATACCAAGATTTTATTGGAGTCATTGAGACGACACTTCAAGGCAGCTTGAAGTTCTCCTATATTTGGCTGTATGAATTTGGCATCATTAATGATGCATGTCACTTCATCCAGACCCTCCTTTCGGATCTTCCAGTTTTTGTCCCCAATCTTAGACACCAATTCAGCTGTGATCTTATCACTGTAAAAACAACAACAAAAATCCACAATCCCTGACATCCAGTATCATATGTTGTGCTCCTATAATACAAAATGAACCAGACACTCCTCTGTGAATATCCTTCAAAGGCCACAGTGAACCAAAACAGAGAAAAGGACTTAGGATATAAAGTTGCTCATTTTAGGATACAAAGTTGCTCATATGCAGCAGCAAAGAGTCGGTCCTTAGTTTGTTGAACCTAAACCTACCTGATCTCTGTTCTTGGCAGAAGATCCACAACATCATTCCCTATATCCTCTTGCTCATCTCTTTCCTCACCATCATCCCCGCTGCCACCACTGTGTCTGGAAGTGCCTCGAGTTGGAGCAGGTGCAGTCTGCCCTTGCATCTGCAAACATGGCACACGTACAAGTGAGATGAATGCATATGGAACAAGTTAGATGTTTAAGAATCTTACATGTGGGGCTGTTCACACACCTCCATATCTCAATCGTCATGTGGCCCAGAACAATGCCTTTTCAACACACAGCATTGCTCCAAAAAGCAGTAGCTTCTGAAGTTCATCATAAAACCAGAAATGGATGTTACTTACCTGTAACTGGAGGTTCTTCAAGGTGTGGGGTCCCTATCTGTATTCCACACATGGAATACACATATGCACTGTATGCCTGAGTCTGGAATTTCTTGCAAGCAGTGTCCATTGGCCTGCACATGTGCCTCAACTCTCCTCAGGCTCTAAACCAAGGGCATAAAGGGTAGTGCAGGCAGATGCCTCTAGTTTTCCATTCTTACCGCAATGGAACGAATCCACAGCAGAGGGGGGACAGAGGGCAGGTAGTGGAACATAGATAGGGACCACACATCTCAAAGAACGTCCAGTTACAGGTGAGTAACCTCCATTTCTTTGAGTGATAATCTCTGTGTGTATTCCACAGGTGGGAGATTAACCAGCAGTAGTCAAACAGGGGGTGGATGCGAGAATACTGAAGTGATAATTGACTTTAGTCCTCCTGTATCCACAGTTCACAATTGTACTAGAGCATAAGATCTGGTGAAGGTATGCAGAGAGCTTCAAGTAGCTGCCCTAAATATCTCTAGTATGGGTACATCTCTGAGATACAGCTGAAGTAGGTTGTCCCCTGATGGCATGAGCCTTTACCCTTTCTGGGAGCAGGAGGGAGAAGATGCCAGCTAGATGGTAATAAAAAGGTAATATAACCAGAGATCCATTTCAAAAGTCTCTGCACCAATGTACACTAACTCCTCACTTAATGTTGTAATTATGTTCCTGAAAAATGCAACTTTAAGTGAAATGATGTTAAGCGAATCTAATTTCCCCATAATAATTAATGTAAATGGGCGGGGGTTAGGTTCCAGGGAATTTGGTGGGTTTTTTTTGGGGGGGGGGGGGCAGACAAAAGGCAGTATATACATTTTAAACAAGCAATTTAATACACAAGTTTTAAACAGAGGAGGTGCCCCTGCCTCATCCTACACAGGCACAGCCCTCTGGCGCTGGAGATGAGGCAGGCAAGGAGGCTGAAGGTGTTGTAGGCTAGGAGAAGCACTTTGCGCAGCAGCAGCAGCTTCCCCTACTCTGCAAGCACGAGGGACGGGCAGGAGGGCTCAACCCTCATCCCGCCCGCCTGCCCACTCCCCTCATTCCCCCATCCTTGATCTGCCTCTTCTCCCCCCTTTACTTTGCATGCTGTGTCCTCGCTCCTCCCCGCCCCGTTCTAAAGGCCGCAAACCAGCTGATTGCCCCGGGGCCAGGGTGAGGGTGAGGAGCGAGGACTCAGCATGCCTCCCCCCTGCCCATGGCAATCAGATGGCTTGCCACATTCGGGAGGCAAGGAGAGCCTGAACGCCAAGTCCTTGCTCTTCCCTCCTGCCTCCAAAATGCTGCAAACCAGCTGATTGCCGTGGGCAGAAGGAGAAGAAAGAAGGCACTGATCTGCGGGGTCTGCTGGTGGGCGGGAGGCACTGTGGGGAGGGGCAGGTAGGGTGGCTGCCAGCTGTGGAGAAAACAGGCAGCCAAACAACGCAAGAGTGGAGCACTGCACAACTTTAAACGAGCATATTCCCTAATTGATCAGCAACATAACAAAACAACGTTTTTTACAGTCCCATCAGAAGAACCTCTTCACCTGGGGGTTACAATACGAAGTAATAGTGGATGTTGCAGACGCTGGGCCCTGGGTCTATATACACTTCTGTTTCTTATGTGGTGGCTCCTGAGGATGTTGATAATAAAAGGGCTGAGGAGGTGTTCTTGCCACATATCCCGGTCTATGGTGTTACCTCTTGGGAGCAGAGGTATAGATGCCCAGCAAGCGAAGTGTTGTTCTTAAGTCTGAGGGGATGGAGACACTCATCTGTTTTCCTGTGCAATAGGGCAGATCTTGGATCGTACTTGCACCTTTCTAGGGAAACTTGAGGATTGCAACAAGTCTTTCCTCATGACAATTGCCATAACCATACCCCTCTATGAGGTATCTGCCATGTCCACTGTGACTTAGAGTGAAGTTTTGGCCACCAATTTGCCCTCATTCAGTAAGGTCTGAAAGCCAGCTCCATCCTCCTCATGGAACTTGTCCTTAAACTCTAGAGATCTAGCATAATTGATACCATATTTGGCCAAGAGGGCCTGATGATTAGATACGCTGAACTGGAGGGAGGTGAAAGAGAAGACCTTTCTTCCCAGAAGTCAAGTCTTGTGTACCCTTATCAGAGGAAGAGGCCTTTGAGTGCTGTTGCTTGGATTGCTCCGTAGCTGCCTAGCCACCAAGAACTCCCACCTGGATGGGACAAAGTAGCACTACTTGGCCCTTCTAGGGGTGGGAGAACAAGAAGCAGGGGTGTACAAAACTGCCTTTGTTGGGTCCATGATGTCCCTCATTGATGGGGAGGGCCACTCTATTGGGACTGGAGAGCTGCAGAATGTCTAGCAAGCTGTGCTGAGACTCTTGAACTTCTTCCAGGTGGATATGTAGCTCTGCCACTACCTTGTGCATAAACTCTTGGTATAGTTTAGTCATCCGGTGGAGACTGAATATGGAGTGACCACCTGATCCAGTTACTGTTCTGGGAGCAATCTAGTCATGGTAAGATCCAGCTCGCCTTCCTCCTCCAAATACTCAGAGTTGGTTGCTACAGCCAGACAATGGCAAGTAGGACTCCTGCACTGATCCTGGGTATCCAGGGTAGGACTCCTAATATTGCCAATAAGATAGATTCACTGGAGGAGGATGGCATGGGTTACCACCTGTCCCATGGCCAATCATGTCTGGTTGGAGGTTGGAACCCTGACCTCCTAGGGCTTCTGTTAGGGGCCACCTCTCCTCAGTGCTGCAGACACCTGTGGCGCCTCCGACTCATCAGAATAGAAGGCTGGATCCCTGGTGGAACCGATGGCTGCACTTCAAAGCTGGCAGGTGGAACGACTATCTCCTTGTGATAGACTCCTCCTCCAGCATAACATCCTGGAATGTTGACGGATCTGATAGGAGCAGTGAATGCTGACAGAGGAGAGCAAAGACATCATCTGGGGAGACATATGTCTCTAACTGTTCCAGAATACAAGGAGAGTCCATTGGTGGAGTTGGTCACCGTGGTTGTCTGATCTCTCTGGGGCTGTTTATTGATCGATACCACCTCAGTTGCCAAAGTGGATGAAAGCACAAGGAGCTAACCCCATGTCTTCACCACCAGAGCCAGTGTCAGAACTGTTGAATCCATACATTTGCGTGCCTTCCTCTTTCCAAGAAGATTTAGTCTGGTTTAAGACCTTAGAGTTTGTGTGTGTTAGCTCTCATGACTGAGGGGGTTATGGAGGGATCCCTTCTTTTTATGAAGGGGAGACAGAAGACTTGGCCTTATGTCCATGAGAGTGCTTCATACTCTTGTGAATCCTTCTCTTAGGCTTAACAGACTTAGCATCCACTACTGAGCTCATGCTCAGAGGGGTGCTGCCCACTTGTTCAGGTTGATGTAAAGGTTGATGGGTAGTCCCCCAGCCTAGATCTGACTGGGACTTCATTGCCTTCTCCATAAAAGGTATTTTCTGAGTCTCAGTACCCACCCCTCAAGAGTAAAAAGAGCAGCAGATGCTGCACTTGGCAGAAATGCGAGCCTCAGCCAGTAGAGCCAGTATTGATGTTCCTTGCTCACAGAAGAGAAGCAAAGGCAAGAAACAGCTTTTGAATCCTGGGATCCTTGCATTAATCCCAGACTTCTCAGAGGAAAACTCCCAGGGCCAGGAAAAAATTCCATCTAACTATCTATGCTATACTGTGCTGTAATAACTACTAAAACCAATTCTTATACACAATTCTTAAAGGAATGACACTAAAAAAAGGAGACTAGGACACCAAAGATTCCAACTCAGATCATGACGTGACAAGAAAGAACTGGAGAGGAGTTGGCCTGCACCACCCTTTCTGCCCTCGGGTGGGAGCACAAGGACAGCTACAGCCAGACACTGCCTGCAGGAAAATTATGGACTCAGCCACATGGTGCACACGTGTATCCCACATGCAGGCTACACGTAGGGACCATCACTCATAGGCCCTATTTTTCATAGGGAAAAGTTAGGGGGTGCTCCACAACCACCGGCAGCCACGCTCCCCCCTCCTCACATCTTTCTACCCTCCTCTCCACACCATGTCCCCGCTCCTCCTCCACCCAGCTGTTTGGCAGCGCTTAGGACTTTCCAGGAGGGATGGAGAGGAACTGGGAAGCGGTGCGTTCAGGGTAGGAGGCAGAGCGGGGGGGGGGGAGGGGAGAAGATCAGGTGAAGGCAGTGCAGGGGCAGGAAGAGGTGGGGCCAGGGACGGAACGCACGTCAAACATCCATTGGGCATAGGGGAAGTCGGCACCTATGCCATCACTCAAAGAACTACTCCTTATTCAAAGCCAAAACATCCAAGACCCCCACTTGTGTGGCTACATGCCCTCCAAAGTGTGGTCTCGCACACTACTAAATCAGTCATCCAGAAATACTAGTGAAGAACCAGCCTACTTAGAGTACAAAACTCCATGCAAATGGCACTATATTGAAGTTAGCACTTCCAGCTGTTTACTAAGAGAACTAAGGCTTGCAGAGGTCTTACCTTTTCAAATTCTGCATCTATCTGGGAGAGAAGAGCTGGCTTCTCATCCTCAAAGAACATTCGCAAAGGGGGTCCAACATAGAGATACATGACGCCCAACAAGGTAATAGCAGCAGTCCTTACAGCCTTCCAAAACAGAACAGAAAGCACTTTAGACTTCAAACTAGACAGTGTTGAAGTTTCAAAATTAATTGACATTTACTCACTGGGTTAGTGGCAGCAAGAGCTGTCTTTACGTTGCTGATGAAAGCCTTAACATTCAACCTGAGAGAGAATATGAATATCATGAAATCAAGATAACCTACAGGGCAACATGCAGGAGGCATCAGTAAGAGACAAGGCAACTACAGTTAGTTATGGAAGTTATAATCTAACATGTTTAAATCATCTACCAATAAAACTCCGCAAAGCATCAGACATTTATATCTGTAGATAAACCTAAAAGCAGTGAGAGTTAACAGAAAGCTATTTCCAAAGTTATATAATCTTTCAGTAAAATACTGCCCAAGACCAGTTTACTATAAATATGAAGACAGCCCTCTTACTGCCTGAAAAGCTAGTCCATGAAGAAAAAATGGTTACATATATATTGCAACAACAGTTATTCTAGATGTTTTCAGTATGGATCCCACTGTAGATGCACACATTCCCCATACACATAAGACTAATTTTTTTTTTTTTTTTTTTTTTTTTTAATAGCAACGTACCATGGACCTCCATGTGATCCTGTGTGAGGGCATGAAGAACAGAGTGGCTATGACCCCCTTAAGTTTCTTCAGAATTTGAAGTTCTTGGTAGCGAAGAACTCTGAAAAGTGGGGAAATGGGATCCACACTGACAACATATGGAAGAACCACAGGTAGTGTAGGTAAAGAAGAGGTTACTTACCTTACAGTAATGCGAGTTCAACATGTTTTTGTCCGTACGGGTGATCCACTGTAGGATGTGCATATCCTTAATCAGAGACTGTAAATAGTGCTCATAGGCCTGTGTGCCTGTGCAGAACAGCACCTTGTATTCCAAACGAGGGGATATAGGCAGGAGCAAGCTTGGTCGCCACTCAGTTCCTTCACGGCCTGAAGCCAGAAACTTCATAGTAGAGGGGAAGGAGGGTGGGAGGTGAAGCACCCATAGGAACAAACATTAAAAACCTCTAGTTTCAGTAAGTAACTTCCCCTTTGAGTATATGCCCCCATGAGTGCTCCACCATAGGAGACTCTCAAGCAGTAATTTAAAGAGAAGGTGAGTGCTGGGGAGGTAGGTCAAGAACTGTGTGGAGAACTGCAACACCAAAGATAGTGCCATCTCTGGAAGCAGGTCAGATGATATAATGCTTGGCAAAAGGTATGACTAGAAGACCAAAGTCACAGTCCTGCAGATTTCTGCTATAGGAACATCTTTTAGTAGAGCCACAGATATGGACTGAGCTCTAATGGGATGTGCTGTCAGTTTGTGGAGAGGCTGTACCTCAGTTCTTTCATAACAGATAAAAATACAACCCAAAACCCACTTAAATAACCTCTGCTTTAAAATAAGGTGGCCTTCATTCTTTCTGCAAAATGATACAAATACTCCTGGAGAGGCCCTAAAGGATTTAATTCTGTCTAAATAGAAGACAAGGTCCAACATCCAGTGAATGAAGGCTTGATTCCTCTCTAGAAGAATGAGATTTTGGATTGAATATAGGAAGGCAAATCTCTTGGTTAATGGGATATGCTGATGAGACCGTAGGAAGAAAACGGGAATGAGGGTACAGTACAACAGTGTCCCTATAAAAGGTGATTATGGTGGTTCAGCCATGCTGCTCTCCCAGCTCTCCTACTGTTGTTGCTGAAGTAATGGTGACCAGGAATTAAGTTTTAAAGGAGAGATGGAGGAGAGAGCAGGTAGTCATTGGTTTAAAGTGGACTCTACCTAGAGCATTAAGAACCAGGCTGAGGTCTCACTTTGCGGCTCGGTGCCAGACTGGAGGATATAAATTGTCTAGACCTTTGAGGAATCTGGCTGTGACAGGGTGGGCAAAAACCAAGAACCCCTGGATGGGCAGGTGGAAAGCTGTGATAGCAGCCAACTGTACCCTCACTGAGATCATTGAGATGCCTCTCACTTTTAATTCCAATAGGTAGTTCAGTACCTTGGGAAGTGGAACTTCTGAGGCTTGGGAAGATGGAAGAGAGCACCAGAATGAAAGCATTTCCACTTCTGGAAGTCTTTTGGGTACTGGGCTTTCTACTGGACAAAAGAACCAATTTAACTGCATCTGAACAGGTCAATTCCATGGAGGAGAGCCATTCAGGAGCCATGTCCTGAGGTTCAGAAAGGAATGGTTGGGGTGGATGAGGGACCCCAAGTCATGTGTCTATAATTCCTCAGTGGTAATCACAGGGGTGCCACCTCCAAGAGGTGGATGAAGTTTGAGTACTACACCTGTCTTGGTCAGACTGCTGCTATGAAAATAGCACTCTCTTTCCATGCATAACTTGAGAAGAGAGTCTTGAGGATTAATGGTATCGATGGATAAGCATAAAACAGGGCCTGAAGCTGTTTTGCTCCAAGGGAGGTTACAAGTGACATTTGGAGTTGTTCAGGGTGGCGAAGAAATCTACCTGTGGCAGACCCCAGGTCCGGCAGATACTGAAAGAGTCTGAGCTCCCAATCATGGTCTTGCCAAAAGCATCTGCTCAGTAAATTTGCAATTGTATTCTGAAGACCTGGTAGGCAGATTGCCAATATACCTATTCACTGGGAAATACACCAGTTCGAGTCTTAGCAGCTCTGCACATAAAGATTGGGACCTTGTTTTGTCTTGGCTGATGTACAACATCACTGTCCTGTTGTCTAGCTTTACTCTGACCAAGTGACCTTGTATATCATGGAGGAAGTACTGGAAAGCTTATCAAACTGCTCTGACCTCCGGAACGTTGACGTGAAGCAGCAATTCTTGCAGAGCAGGGATGGGCAAACTACCGCCTGCGGGCCACATCTGGCCTGCCAGCCATTTTGAGCTGGCCCTCGAGCTCCCGCTGGGCTCTGGGGCTTGCCCCGCTCTGGTGCTCCAGCTGGGGAGAAGGGTCGGGGGCTGCTCCACATGAATCCCCAAAGCAGCTACACATGCCCCCTCCGCTGCTCCAGCTGGAGAGCAGGGACGGGGGCTGCTCCATGCGGCTCCCGGAAGCAATGGCATGGCCCGCTCTGGCATGCCAGAGCTGCAGAGGCAGCACCTGCGGGCAAGGCAGCATGCAGAGTCGCCTGGCTCCGCCTCTGAGCAGGAACCGGAGAAGGGACATGCTGCTGCTTCCAGGAGCTGCTTGAGGCAAGCGCTGCACAGAGCCTGCACCCCAGAGCCTTTCCCCATAGCTCAACCCTGAACCCCCTCCTGCCCTCCAAACACCTCAATCCCAGCCCAGAGCACCTGCCTGCACCCCAAACCCCTCAGCCCCACCCTAGAGCCCGCACCGCCAGTCAGAGCCTCCACCCCAACCCCAGCCCTGATCCCCTTCCAGCCCTCCAAACCCCTCAGTCCCAACCCAGAGCAGCCTCCTACACCTCAGACTCCTCATCTCCAGCCCCACCCCAGAGCCTGCCGCCCCCTCCCACATTCTGAATTCCTCATTTCTGGCCCCACCCCAGAGCCTGCACCCCCACACCAGAGCCCTCATCCCCTCCTGCACCCCAACCCCAATTTTCTGAGCATTCATGGCCCACCATACAATTTCTATTCCTAGATGTGGCCCTCGGGCCAAAAGATTTGCCCACCCCTGTTGTAGAGACCATTTGTCCCAAGTTGTATTTTCCTGCAACTAGGCTCCCCATCCTCATGGAGAAGTGGCTGAGGATTGACAGTGTGGGACATAAGAATGGGGTTCCCCACACAGCCCCTCTGTGGGTTCTACCACCACATAAGGGAATCCAACACCATTTGAGGCACTGTGACCCATTTGACAAGGTTGTGGTCTGGGTTGGGTTATATTCGGTTCTTAATCATGTCTGAAAACATGAGGTATAATCTTGCATAAGGAGTCATGAACATAGAGACAGACATATGACCCAAAGAGCTGAAGAGGCAAGCTCTCACAATAGGTTGTGGACTGAACTGCAGTGCTCATATTAGGCTGTAGAAGGTGGAAGAATCTTTCCCTGTATAAATAGGCTCTTGCTGTTATGGAGTCCAAAATGGCTTATAAAGTTTATCCTTTGTATTGGAGCTGGTATAGTTTGTGTGTGATTGATGAGATGTCCTAGTGATTGGAACAAGGTTAACGCCTTGGTCATAGCTGACTAGACCTCTCAGTGTGATCAACTAGTCCTCCAAATATGAGGATACAGAGATTTGCCCATCGACTGAGGCGAGCTGTTACTACCGAAAAGTCCTTTGTAAACACCCTCTGAGTTATGGAGAGAGTCTGAAGGGAAGAACTCATATTGATTGTGGTCTGTTTCTATTACAAAGCACGGGAAGTGCTTGTGTGATGGGTGGATAGCTACTAGAAAGTAGACATCCTGTTATGTAAAGGGCAACAAACCAGTCTCTTGGATCCAAGGATGGGAGAATGGTAGCTGGTGTCAACATTCTGAAGTACTGAGCTAGAACATAGTTGTCCAAGTTCCTAAGGCTACGAATTAGGCCTCACCCTCCATCTCTCTTGGGAACTAGGTAGCAGGTTGAACAGAATCCTTTCCTAATGAACTCTGTTGGAACCAGCCTTCTGGGGAAAGTAAAGAAGAGGGATAGGACCTCTTGCCCTAAGAGGTTTTCATGAGAAGGTCCTTGAAGAGGGACATGGAGAGGGTAGAGTGGAAGTGGATAGGGTAACTCTCTGACTTACAGTATTAACCTGTCTGAGGTAAGGATTTCCCAGGCAGGTATGTAGTGGGACATTCAATCTCCAAAGAGGAAAATTGCCGAAACAGAATCCAGTGAACTGGGTTGATTGATACCCGTGGCAGAGGTGACAAAAAAGTGTTGAGCTAACAGTAATAGACTCCATCTTGAGCTGCAGGAGGTTGAGAAGAAACTTGTTGGCAGGCTCACACCTCCCTATATCCTCTTGTTCAGAGGATGAGATGTTCTGTGAAGGCCCGGGACCTCAAGCACTAACTTTACAGTTTCTGATCAAGACAGCACAGGTGCACGCACATCCTATGATGGTGCACCTATAGGGACTCACTCAAATAAGGAAGAATGGTTAATCCCTGTAGGTGATTGGCAAGCACTTAGATGATGTGAATGAGGAATTTCAGCTGCATTAGTCCAATAATGATTGTAGTATTGCTCTCCTGAACTTGGCATCTCCTCTGGCAGCCATGTCCAAGATGTGTGGCATAGATCAGTGGTTTACTCAACGTCATCACCTTGCAGATCCGATATTAGCACATCTGAAGCAGGCAGAAGACATTACTTCAACCCTGATGCAGCAAGCCTTTACGTTTGGTGAGCCAGGTTCACTCATAATTGGTAACAGATACATTATGTGATCCAGTCTGACCTTTAGAATGCCCAGCTCTACCCAGAAATAGACAGGGCAACGGTCCGCTTTATATAAGAATAAAACCAGTGTCCTGGATACATCTAGTGTGTGCAATTTCCCAGCCCACTTGTATTGAATGTGGTCTTTGGAAAGAGATAAATTAATGGATTAGTTTAGATGATATTCTGAGGCCTTCCTGGGGATAAAGTTCAGGTGAAGTCTTAGCTCAAAAAGTTCAATGACTAGATTATTGGGGCAGAATAGTTCTGGACAAGGAGAAAACGTCTGGAGATAAATGTGAGAAGGGAGGGACAGGCAGTAGAAACAAAAAAGTGAAACTGTTTGAGCAGCATATTCCAAAAGTCTTGGTCTTTCTGAGTGCAGCCTTCATTGATTTGAGATCTGCCATACCATTCTCTCACTAGAAGGGAAAATCTATAATGGCAGCAGGCCATAAAAGAGCCCCAATTTGGGTCTCATCTATCTCTGAGTTGTGAAGACTATGTATTAAGGTTATAACAATCAACAAGAATGCACTTTTATGTAGAAATCCATGATTAAACCAAGTCTTCCTGACTAGTGATTTAAATCAAATCCACCCTGAATAGGAGTATATGGAAGTCCCATGCAGGAGTGGGTTCTCTGACTGGTGGGTAAGTGAGTAGCAGCCCTTTAAGAAGGGTCAGTACTGTGGGGTGAAAGACGACCGAACATGAATGTAAAGCAGGCAACAAGCTGAAATGGCAAAGTGGACTTTAATAGAGCTGAGCTAAAGACTGGCCTGTCTGGAGGTACAATATAATCAAGGTTCTGTGGTACTGAAACCGGCACTGGGTTTGGGCCTTTATGGGCTTCCCATATCAAGGACCTCTTTTCTGAATAATATGTTCTGGCAAAAGTTTTCCTGTTTTGTATCAGGATTTCCTGGATCTGCAGGGAGAAATCTCTATGATGCTTAGCCACTTCACCACCACATCATCAAATATAGTGACTTTGGGTCTGGATGAAGAACTTTATGCCATCACTGCCAGATCAGGTCCAAAGAGTCTGAGAGCTAATTGGACATCTGTAAATCAGAACCATCTCAGAAAGCCTGGAGCCACCAGAGTGATCATGGTTTTTGTCTCTTGATTTTAGAAGTCGCCCTGCGAGTCAGGGACTTGGTGGAAAGACATAAAGAAAGCCTCTATTCTACTGCAGAAGGAAGACATTGGGTAGACACTCTGGACTCAGGCCTCCTTTAGAACAGAAATCGACAGTTTGCATTTTTCTTGGTGCTAAACAAGTCTCTCATGGAGGATCCCTACTGATATAGAGTATCACTTCCATGACAGATCTGTGCAAGGAATATTCTGTCTGCCTGCTCAGGAAATCTGCTAAGTTTTTGCACACTACCAGGAGTTGAAGGACTATCAATGTTACCTTATTCTAATGTCACCAGTTCCAGAAGTTGATAGCCATGCACTACATGAAGAAGCTAGGAGCTTCCCCCACCTGGAAGCTATCAGGTAAATACTGCAAATCTGTATGGTGCTGTACCTGTCCAAATTTTGAAGTGCTATACCTGTCCTATACAGTCCAATCGGATGGCTCGGAGCTCTAGGACATTTGTACGTAGCCCCATATCATCTGGGTCATCTGTAGATGGTTCAGATGAGCTCCACAACCTGTTCCTGACACATCTGTAGTTAGTGTCTGTCATGGAAGGGGATGTTTGTGGGTTCCAACAACCGAGCCAATTGAGCAGTGACAATCTGGTACTAGGACCTTCTTATTGATCCAGTGTTTCACCTCAGAGCAACCAGTCATCCAAGCAAGGGTACATATGAATGTCTTATCTCCTCAGATCAGTTGCTACCACCTTGAGGCATTTCATTAAAACCTTCTGTAGAAGTGGCAGTACCTTTTACTGATAGTGATATGATCCATTATGAAACAGGCACTTCCTGTGCGTTTGGTGGATGGCTACATGGAGGTACAAGTCTTGCAGCCCGAGGAGAGAGTGCATATTTGGGTCCAACAGACACTGCTACCGAAGTTCTCTAATCAGCAGTGCAGGGATGCAGACACCTTCAGTGGAGCATCCACAGGAACACTACTCAAAGAAACTAATCAGTATTCACTCATGACTTCCTTATTTTTACTATAAGGATATATTAAACACTTAACCTGACCTACGAAAACGTCCATATGACTGAACAACATATTGTACTACTGTTAATCTTGTATTCACTCACCTCACATCTAAGTTTAGGTTGCCAGCTTTCTTGCTGTGAAATGCCTAGTACACCCTTTGGGGTTCTAAAGAGAATGGGCCAATATTCTTCTCGGCAGGTTGTCAGTGCCAGATGCACTCCTTAAGCACATGCTTAAATGCTTTTTGAAGCTCGTAGTTAAATGCTAATGTCTGAGAGTTCTGGGAACAAAGGCTTAGATGCACTTGTCTCAGCAGTCTTTCAAAGAACAGTATAGATTCCACACTGACTTCTGTGGAGAAGCAGAATCTCAGTTTTTCCTACAATGAAAACTTGCATCCCAATTTTTCTATTCAATACCTTATTCTAAGACTTACCCAGAAAAGCCAAACTCTTTAATTGCATTTGAGAGCCAGTTCAGGGTTTCCGACTGGTTTTTAGGATTCTTTTGAGAGAAAGCCATGGACATAACCTGAAATAAAAAGGAAAATTCAAATCTTTATGGTCACTGATGGATCAGAGAGAACACCCTCATAACAGAGGAGTGCTGGCATCTGCTAAGATTTTGCAATGCTGTTAAACCAAGATAGATAGGGATATATGCACAACAGATAATTAATAATCTACTGTAAGTAGAGGTTGGTTGCAATGAGGTATATATCCTAAGAGGAGACAGTTAGGCGCTACACTAGACGGCCAGAGGCAATCTCCATTCATTCCTCACTGACCTGTTCAGCAGTCCATGGCAACAGACATGCTTCTGCTATTGCTGTCATTGCTTCTTTTGCATTATTCCCACATTTCACATCACCAATCTTGTCCACAAGACCATCCAGCACAACTTGGGCTGATGTTTTGGAAAAGTTCCCCTTCTGAGCAATCAGGGCAACTATATGAAGCTTCATTTGCATTACCTAGGAGGGACAAACAGCATAGCCATAATACTAGGAAAGTAAATAGACTTGTGTGCTGCTATATGTTCTAGCCTGGACTACAATGCAGCTCAGATTAGCCTGAAGTCCTGTCAAACAAAATCTCAGAAGACCTCAGTAGAAATAGAATAAAGAGAAGGTTTACAGACATTATGGTTATTAGTAACTAGAAGGACACTAGTAATTAGAGCAACATCTTACAGTAACACTGCAAGTGTTTTAAAATCTTATGATCCATCACATTAAGATTTTGTAAATCACTTAGCTTGGACAAGAAGACTGGCAGATTCACTTTCTGAAACAAGTTTTTAACAATTTTCATCAATATATTTAAAAGTGCTTTACAAAGAAGGATAGACGTAGAAACGTACAGGGAGGCTAACTTACCAGCAATCATACTGCAAGTCAATAGCGGCATCACGTCTGCTGATTTCCTGACTGGTGCCCTACCTACTGGACTGCCATGTCTTATTCAAACTTATAAGAAAGCATAATTTACTGCAAGTCCTGGGGTTTCACTGTTAAAGGCTTTAAAATGTACCCATGCCAGTGTTGTGAAAAAAGGTGCTCCATCATTAAAACATTCAAAACTTCAAAGCGGATCTTAGAGCTGAGAAAATACAGCTCAAATGGAAGTGTGATCATCTTCTAGAGTATTCTTTTCAGGCTTCTTTTCATGGAACACAACTATTTAAAATCCACATACATCCTTCGACCAATATTTTCGAGTTACATGGATCATCTCATTGTTATGCAGGCAAAAAAAGACAGACAGTTACCTTTTCCATAACTGGTGTTCTTCGAGAGGTGTTGCGCATGTCCATTGCATATTAAGTATATGTGCTCGCCACATGCACCGGCGCCGTAAGTTTTTCCCTCAGCAGTATCCATAGGGGACTGGCTTTGGCACCCTCTGGAACAGTGCACACATGCCACGGTATAAGGGGCGTTGCCAGTGACCCCCACCCTCAGTTCCTTCTTGCTGGAAACTCCAACAGTGGGAAAGGAGGGCGGGTTGTGGAATAGACATGTGCAACACATTGAAGAACACCAGTTAAGGAAAAGGTAAGTGCTTGCTCATATCCATTCCATATTAGGTGACTCCAAAGCAGTAGCCCTGGGGGTGGGTAGGAGTTCACGGTCGTGTAGATTGCAACACCACTCTGCCAAACTCAGTGTCGTCTCTGGCCTGTTGAGTGATGGCACAGGGAGCGGTAAACGTGTGAACAGAGGACCACGTTGCACCTCTACAGATATCCTGGATAGGGATGTACGCCAGGAAGGCTGAAGATGCCTGCGCTCTCATCAAGTGGGCTCCGACAACCAGCGACAGCGGAATCTGTGCCAGGTTGTAACAAGTCCTTATGCAAAATGTAATCCAGTTGGAAATCCTCTGCGAGGAACACGGGGTGACCCTTCGTCCTATCCACTGTAGTGATGAAGAGTTGAATCTATTCTCAGAAAGGGTTGGTACGTTCTAAGTAAAAAGCCAAGGCCCTCCAGATGTCCAGTGCATAAAGACGCCTCTCCTCACCGGTCTTGTACGGTTTGGAACAGAATACCGGAAGGAAGATGTCCTGGCTGATATGGAAGGTGGAGACCACCTTTGGCAGGAAGGCTGGGTGGGGCTGTAACTGAACCTTATCTTTGTAGAAGACAGTGTACGGTGGTTCTGAGGTAAAGAACCACTGCCCGTCATGTCATGGGAAAACACCGTCTGTCCTTGGATCGGTGGATGAAAAGCAGAGATGGCCACTAAATGCACTCTAATGGAAGTATGCGCCATGCCCTGGTTCCTCAAATGGAGCAGGTAGTCCAGGACAGCCTATATGGAAGAACACGAGGAAGAGATGCCACGCTCGGACACCCAGTGGGAAAATCTCATCCACTTGGCCAGGTAAGTCAGTCGGTTGAGGGCTTCCTACTCCCCAGGAAGACCTGTTGGATTTCTTTCGAACAGGTCTGTTCCTCCGGGTTCAGCCATGCAGCATCCATGCCGAGAGGTGGAGGGACTCGAGGCTGGGGTGTAGGAGCCAGCTGTAGTCCTGTGACGACAGGTCCAGGCATTTGGGCAGGGGCCAGGGAGTGGCTGCTGACAAACTCATGAGCATGCCAAACCAATGATGGCGAGGACATGCCAGGATGATCATGACAACCTGCGCTTTGTCTCTTGATCTTTGCCAGGACCCTGCCAATGAGTGGAATTGGAGGGAATATGTACATCAGGCTCCCTGACCATGACAGGAAGGCATCGGAGAGGGAGCCCTTGCCAAGAGCAAAACCAGGTGCATTTCGTGGCTGATGCAGAAGTCCCACAGATGGAGTGCCTCTTGACAAAGTCTATGAGCGCGCTCCCCCTTGCCTGTTGATGTAGAACATAGAGGCTGTGTTGTCCGTCAGGACTCCTACTACCTTGCCTGACAGGTGGGGCAAGACTACTCCGCACGCCAGCTGGACTGCTCAGAGCTCTTTGACATTTATGTGCAACTTCGCCTTCTCTGGGTACCGCATCTCGTGTCTGGAGGTCGCAAAGATGCACACCCCAGCCGAGGTCCAAGGCATCCAACACCAACTCAATGGAGAGAGGGGGGAAGCCGAATGGAACCCTCTCCAGGACTGTCCTGCAGTATGGTAACGATCTTTTCCAGGGGGTCCTCTGGACTGGGAATAGACCATTGTTAGGAATAGCCATTGTTGCAGGGGATGCATCTGGAGCCTGGCATAACTGACTTCGAAAGTGCATGCTACCATGTGACCCAGGAGATCCTGGATATAGTCAGAGGGAATGTGGAGACTTCCGCAATGAGGTTCGGCAACACGTGGACCCTTTCCAGCGGCAGGAACACCTTGGCACAGGTCTAATCGAGGACTGCTCCGATGAACTCTATCCTCCGCACCAGCACCAATGTCGACTTTGTGTCATTTCCCAGCAGAACCAGAGAGCAGCACGTGGCCTGAAGCACTGCACCATCCCTTTGGGCTGGAGACCTGGAGCTGCCCTTGAAGAGCCAGTCATCAAGGTACGGGTAGATCTGAATATCCCAGCACCTGTAATAAGCCCTACCACTGACTTGCACTTGGCAAACACTCTCGTTGCTGTCACCAGGACAAACGGGAGAGCTGAAAACCGGTAGTGGTGGGGCCCCACTAAAACAGAGGAAGCGTCTGAAAGATTGCTAAGTGGAAGTATGAGACCAAGTCAAGGGCGGCATACCAGTCTCCCGGATCCAGAGAGGGGATAATAGAAGCCAGGAAAACCATGCGGAACTTTTTCTTTAGGTACTTGTTGAGGTCTTGCAGGTTCAGGATGGGCCATAGACTGTCCTTGGCCTTTGGGATTAAAAAGTACCAGAAACAGAACCCTCTTGCTCCTGTACTCGCGAGGAACTTCTTCCACCACACCCATCTTTACCTCCTGCGTGAGGAGTCTCTCGTGAGAGGGGTCCCTGAAGAGGGACAGGAAAAGCGGGTGAGAAGGGGGTGTAGAAAAGAACTGGAGTTCCACTGGGCTGAGGACCCATTGGTCAGAGGTTATAGCCGTCCAGGTAGGGAGGAAGAGGGAAAGGTGGATGGAGAACCCAGGGAAGGATGGATCTGATGAATAATCTGGTACATCGACCTCGGGCGCACCCTCAAATGACCGTTTGGCCCCCTGCTTTACAGGTCGAGCCCAACTGGGCAGAAGGTGGAGGCAGGTGGCTCGGGCAGCGCTCATAGTCCTTGGCTCATTTATGGGGCTGGTCCTGCCAAGGCTGACGCCCCTGGCATTACTGTGGTTTGAACCACTTACGTGCCGGGGCTCGGGTGTAGAGACCCAGGGTTTTTAGGGTGGTGTGGGGGTCCTTGAGGCCACGCAATTTGCTGTGTTTGTTCGTTCCACAAGTAGGGCCTGGCCATTGAAAGGCAAGTCCTGCACTGACTGCTGGGCCCCGATGGGCAACCCAGAGAGAAGCAACCAAAAGGCTCGCCACATGGAGATAGCGGAAACCATGGGGTGGGCAGCAGCATCCACAGTGTCTGACGCCGCCTGGAGGGCCGCCCAGGCCAGTCATGCCCTCATTGAGGATTGCTCAACTCCTTCTTGGAAGCCTTGGAGCGACCCTTTGAACTTAGCAATGGCAGTTGGCCACTTACAGCTGAATGCTGGAAGACTAATAAACCTTTCATCCAAAAAGACCCAGCCTCCTTGAGTCTTTATTTCTGGGGGTGGCCCTGGGTTGTCCCTGCCTCTCCTGGTGGTTAACTGCCTTTACCACAAGGGAATTGGGAGCTGGGTGGGAATATAAGTTCTCATGCCCTTTGGCTGGCACCAAGTACTTGCATTCAGCCTTTTAGAGATAGGAGTCAGGGAAGAAGGGAGTCTGCCACAGGGCATTAGTGATCTTAGAAACCCCTTCATGAAGGGGTAGAGCCACCCTGGCAGGAGCAGAGAATGGTCAAACAGAGTCCAAGGGCTCTTTCAAATCCTCTGCCTGAAGCCCAAGGTTAGAAGCAACCCTCTTCAGAAGTTTCTGATATGCCTTGGCATCATCCTGAGGAACTGGGTGAGGGGGTCCCATGATGTCCTCGTCGTCGCCAGATGAGGCTGATGTTGGTGCTGCGGGAACCTCCATGTCCATTGGTGGTCCAGCAGCTGCTCCGCTAGATCCTCCTGAACCTGCAAGGTCTTACCCCCCGAAGTCTCCAGCACAACAGGGGGATGGGATACAGAAGCCACTGGCCTCTCTGAGGCTACCAACACTGAGTGAGCAGCCTGGGACAGCTGGGTGAGCCCCCGAGGGTTCCACAGGTACCCTAGCGCCGGCCACTGCACTTGGGGCCATGGGACAGGTTTTGGTGCTGATAATGTAGACGGCACCATCAGTACCGGGTCTTGTCCCGCAGTCAGGGAACCTCATTCCAAACTGGAGCCACCAGTGGAGCGGTTGGTCCTGGGCAACCAGGATTGGGCTGAGCAGTGGCTCTTGTCCAACTGGTGACGGTTGCTGCATCCTGAAGATGACCTGTCCAAGCAAGACTGTCGATCTTTGGAGGATCTGCATTGGCTACCCTGCGATCTACACCTCACACTACTCGACTGGTACTGGGAAGTCAAATGAGACTGGGAGCTACTATGAACCACTTGCTGAGAGGATCGTCCTGAGTAGGATGACCTTCCTTTTGGAGACAGGTGATGATGGCCTGGCGATCTCTTGTACCCGATTGGCCCAGGGTCCTTGAAGATGGTCAGGGCTGGTCCTGGAGCTCTTGCTGGGTGGTGCGTGCCTTAGAGGGTCTGTGCCAATCTACCAGCGAGGTACGCCTCTAGTCCCTCAATCAGTGCCCCCAATGCTGGGACCGAAGAGGGCTCCACTAAGCCTGCCTCTCCCGTCCTGAGGCACGACAGCTGCAGGTGGGCGAACACTGGCGGGAGATCCCTCTCAATGGGAAACAGTACTGCTGAGGCAGGGACACATGCATAGGTCCCAGCATGGGTTTTCCCCGAAACCAGGGTACCGCAGGAGATGATGACGGCAGCACCGGGAGATTCAGGATCTCGAGCTGCTTGAAGGGCTTTGGGTGTCTATAGCACTTGAAGCTGGCCAGGGCCTGCACTGCTATCCAGAGTCACAGGCAAGGCATGGGATGGGCTGCACCCCTTGACTTGAGCTGGTGCCCGACTTCCCGAGGGGGATGTTGATCTGCCTGACGTGGGTCTTGGCTTGCCCTCACCCTCTTGTAAGAGGAAGGAGATCTTCTCCTCTCAGTCCTTTTCGGTTTCTTGACCAGAGCCGTGGAGGGAGACCGGTACTGCTCGTGGACAGTGCTGGGGGAGCACTGCGCATGGAGGCCATGGTGCTCGGTGTGGAGTTGGACCGCTGCTCTGGTGCCAGAGTGAGTGCTGACTCCATTAGGAGCACTCAAACAGATACTGCGCTCCTTCTTTGTCCTAGGTTTGAAGGACTTGCATATACAGCACGTGTCATTTTATGTGCCCCTCGCTTAAGCACCTTAGGCAGCTGGTGTGTAGATTGCTGACAAGCATAGGCCGTCTGCAGCGATCACAGGGCTTAAAGCCTAGGGACCGGGGCATGCCCCAACTGGGTTCTGTTTGGGACTAACTAAGAAAACTATTGACTAACTAAGAACTATTATGTACAACTATTTTACAGTATTTCAAAGTTCGCAAGAACAAAGAAGGAATCAATGCTAGCCAAAGAAGCAGACGTTCTAGCACCATCACTTGCAGCAAGAAGGAACTGAGGGTCAGGGGAGCCAGCAGCACCCCTTATACCACACCATGTGGGCACCACTCCAGAGGGCACCGGAGCTGGTCTCCTACGGATACTGCTGAGGGAAAAACTTCTGGCACCAGTGCATGTGGCGAGCACACACACCTAATATGAAATGGACATGAGCAAGCACTTGAACTCAATTTTCTTCTTTTGCTGAAAGCTGCAGAAATACAGCTGTTCATATTTTACCCAAGAATGGACAGACTTCTAGAACTACTATTAAAACTGAAGTCCTTCTATCACTATTTACACCAAAAACTCTTGTGCCTTCAGACACTGTTTTATCTGATATAGGAGCATTATGCTATAGCTATGTTAAAATCCACAAAACATTTTAACTGAAATCAACTGAAAATAAAATTCTATTTATATTGGGTATCAAAAATATTTTCTACAAAAGCCCAAGTTCAGGCCTAAATGAAACCCAGTGTTTCTTTAAAGGTGGTCTCTAAATATAAATGCCTTTAGATTGCTCCCCTATTACAAAGGCATGAAGAAAAACAAGATACTTGGAAAGAAGTGCCCCACTAAAAATCCTAAAGCAGAAACTGACATGTTCAAATTGGAGTGTATTTATTGACTAAGCAATGAAGTAACTGACCACCAGCAGTTGCATTTTTATAGTCTAAGATCTGTATTTCTTTTAGCAAGTAAGAGGGTATACAATGGAGTAACAAACTATTGCTCTAGCAAGAGACTGCAATCAATTATATATAGCAAAAGATAGGGGTTTACCTGAAAGTTGGTTTCCTTCCACCCAGGTTTCTTGGCCAGCATCCTCACCAGAGCTTGGCAAGGCATTTCACTTCTCTCCATCAGTTCTACAGCCTAAAGGGTCAAAATCAAATTAGCCATTAGGTCCAAAATATGCAAAACAAAATCCAAGAAAACTATTGGCAGTGAGATTTGCAATTTAGGCTTTCTACAAGATAGTAGGATTAGTCTGGATTTCATTTTATACCAATAGGGACCTATGAGCTGTTATGTCCTTTAGACAAGAGGCCTTTTTAATGCACTTGTATTTATTTCCTTCGTTTTATTTAATGTGCGCCCATACAAAACTCCAAACACATGAGCAGCCACGCAAATGGCAATATTGTCTTGGACAAACAACACAGCACCCTCCAAAAAAAAAAAAAAACAAACAAACAAAAAAAAAACAAACAAAAAAACTACACAACACTATTGAGAGCTGCATCACATACCCAGTACCATTTCAACTTAAAACAGAGATTGCACCAGACAACTCCTCATAAGAATGGAGTCTAGATATCTTGGACTTAACAGTCTACTTTGTAGCTTTTAAAGCTGCTCTTTAATTCATTCCAAGAGGGGAAGTTGCATCCCAGTGAAAACTTGAATGCTTAATGATTGGGCAGAGACTAGATGCTGCTCCAGACCCCACTGGACTATGAAGTGCCACCCTTTTCAGTAAAAGGGCTATGCCACTACACTTAAGCCTGTTTTTATGCCAAATACTGAAGCTCAATAGCAGTTGCAATAGGATATGAAATATTTGCAGATGTGCAGTAGCTGCCTTTTAAAAGTAAGACTCAGTCCAAAAGCATCACATGATAGGGATGCTTTTAGGGAAGAAAGCCAGCTCCACACTAAATAGAGCAGTGTCTGTAACTCATAATACTTAGTTTGTGTCCTTCCAGGGGAGATAATGGAGATCCCTCATATTCCCAGCTGTAAAGGCTGATGTAATAGGATGCAATCAGCTGGCATTTGAAACTAGAACTTTGCCAGCCAGCATTTTGTATTTTAATTGCTGCCTAGTGTGGAGCCAGCAGGGATTTTGGAAGATTGTGGCAGACATTTTCAGTAGTCAGAGTAACCAGGTTGAGACTAACTGGCAGCAGAAAGTCATTAATTCCATTTTTTTTTATGTTTCCTTCTAAAAGTCATCCTCTTACTATCCATTGCACAATACTTACCTTCTGAAACTCCTCCATGCAGGCAAGTCTCTCCTTCCAGTTACCACTATCTAACTGCTGTATGCAAGAGGCTGGGAGGACAGCTGAAGCTCTCTCTTCACACACTTCTATCTGAAGACAGAATACAACAAGATTAATACCTTACCACATGCTCTCTTGTATACCAGTCAGTAGTCTGATTATTAAAGTGCAGGAGGTCAGAGAGATAACCATGCCCCAAGGCACTTACAACATAGGAGATCCACACTGGAGAAAACATTTTCATTAGTTGAGATGACTAATGTGGATATAGGCCTTGTGGAAGTGGTACTCAGGAGGCATTTAAATTATGAGAAAGGATACCAGTGCATTGTGATAGAGGAGATCAGTCTAAGCATAGTTACCAGAAAAAGTTAGACATCCTGGGAGAAGAGCAAAGTGGAATCTTGTGCTGTCTTCTCTTAGTTTTAGGGTTAAGCAAATTTTAGTGCAGCTTTGCAAATATTATGAGTATTTGTCAGGCAGGCAGGCAAAGTCAATCACCAGGAGGACTGATAATGGGGGGGAGGGGGAGTAGAGAAGCCATTTTACAGGTCCATTCTAGGAGAGGGGATGAGTAGCACTTAGCAAGGTTATTTTAGTTCATTATCCACATGGAGGGAAGCTTATCTCATTCATTCACTCACTCCCACTAGGTTCTTCCTTTGTATCTGATCTCCCTCAAGGGCTGCATATTTGACTGTCAAGACGTGTTCAATTTTTACACCAGTAGCATCAAATGACTAGGATAATTCTCATTTTTAGGACTCTCCATACAAATCTAAAATATGAAGGCTACACAAAGGAGTCCAAAAACAATGACTTTCTTTTTATTGACAGGTTTCAGAGTAGCAGCCGTGTTAGTCTGTATTCGCAAAAAGAAAAGGAGTACTTGTGGCACCTTAGAGACTAACAAATTTATCTAAGCATAAGCTTTTGTGAGCTACAGCTCACTTCATCGGATGCATGCATGTATGCATCTGAAGAAGTGAGCTGTAGCTCACGAAAGCTTATGCTCAAATAAATTTGTTAGTCTCTAAGATGCCACAAGTACTCCTTTTCTTTCTATTGACGCTCAGCACACAGATAGATTCCTTGTGGGTTTCTAACTTTTTCTTGTCCTTCATCAGAACGTAACTACTGCTACAAACTATACGTCTCAGTCTGAAACACTTCAGAACGAGTTTGAGAGTTTTGTAATTTAATCTGAATATCCCAGGAGCGGACTAGGTTTTCAATAGGTAGGCTTGAGCAAATCACTGGACTATCTAGTGTATTTCAGTCTAGGTTTCGGAGTCAAGCTCCAGGATGCTCTTGGGTTTCCAAGGCTTTTAACTCCAGAGAATACAATTTAGTTACACACCCAGTACTTCCACAGAAATTACATCTCAGCCTCCCCACTCCTCCCAACAGCACAGTTCAGCTGAGAGGCAAAAGGACTCACACTTAGGTCATAGTCAAATTCATAGAAGTCCCCACTAATATTTGAATAATGGATTGTACAGAAGATAATCTGATTGGGTGTTTATTAGAGGCTTCACAATTAAAGATTAGCAGTTATGTACAGTTTAAACCCATTGGTTTCCCCTGCTTCAAGTGTTTCAAATCCCAACTTCAGGGCCATTAATTCTACAAAATCAAGAGAATAACCCAACTAGCACTGCTTCCATGATACTGCATTGCACTTTTCATTTCAAAATATAGTATAGTACCTACCGAGAGTTCAGGTTCAAATATCTCTTTGGTCTCAGATCCTTTCTTGCCTTTAGTTCCAGCACCTCCTGCACCAGCAGCTGCGGCTGGCTTGCTTTTCTTGGGAGGGCCCCCAGACTACAGAGGAAACAAGCGTTAGCAAGGATCAAGCTATTAATTCACCAGAGTTCAAAATCAATACTTAAAATCAAGAAGTCTTGCTTTCCAACATTGCATGCTCTACTTCCAAAGATACATTAAGGCAGGGGTAGTTTTTTGTTTCTTTTTTTTTGGTCAAGGACCAATTTCTTGGTCAAGGTATAGTCAAGGCCCAGACTCTGGAGAAACATTTTTCACACTGCAATAGCCATGATAGTATTAACAAAAAGATTTTGTGATCCATTCAAAAGCGTCTGGCGGTCTGGATTTGGCCCGAAGTCTGCCTACTGATTAACCCTGCATTAAGTAGATTTAAAAGTCTTCAGTAACAATGTAATTGGACAAACAAGTTGTTACTTTTAACCACAGTAGTGTGCAACAGGCCGGGTGATAACAATGAACAGGCTAGCTCAATCAAACGTCATATTTCCAGGACAGTAAGCTTCAGAAGTTGGGTCAAATAGTAGTGAGAAGTTAAAGGCAATGGAAATAGAAGGATTAATGTTCATTTGAAAAGGGTCAGAGAATAATAAGTTAATCAATTTCCTTTGAGGTTGCAGTTAGGCATATAGTGTGGCTGGCAGTCTGGAAAAATAAACTTAAGTTTTTCACTACAGTACTAAACAGGTGTTTTGAGACCCCCAATCAATTTAAATATTCACTTCTGCATTCCTCAACAACTGTTTGACCAAGCAAAGGGAACAGAAGGGTGCTAAGACACCAATATGTTGCTTAAAGCTTTTTAACATTTAATGATCACATGGATTTTTTTTTTTAAACCAAAATGTTTACAGAACATTTGATAATCAGGAAGATACAACACTCCAGAATGTGTTTATTGCAAGAGCAACACATTGCCATTGAGTGTGTTCCCTCTTCAGCTATGTGTTAGTATAACACTGGCATGCCAAGTTGCATTATTGCTTACAGAACCCTTTGAAAGTATTCATTGGGTTGTCTGCAGTATGACAACATTAGGACTTGGCATTAAAACACAAGCAAGAAATCTTTTAGAGGACAGAAAAGTGGTGGAATTCTCAATTCCACACCAGATTGCATCCTGTACTCTTTTTAGAAAGCATTCTTTTAAAGCCTGTTACTATATACCACCTATTCCTGAACAAGAGGTAGAACAGGAAAAGGAAAGATTTGTTCTGATTAACTTGTAGAATAGGTTTGCAGAGGGCTGCAACTGGATGCAATTTAATAGGCCAACTATCTCAGGCCATCATGTGTGAGGCAGACTATCTATATTCCACTTACCTTGGCAGCAGGAGCCTTTTTCAAAGGTCCTGATTTTGCTGAAGTGTCTTTTGTATCCTTGTCCCCAGCAGCCCCTGAAAGAACAGGGGTCTTTCCAGCAGCAGGTCTGCATTCCTTTTTATCAGCTGCTCCACCTGTGTTCTTACCATAAGCCAGCTCCACCTTTTCAGCACATTCTTTAATCTAAGGAACAATGGTAAGAGACCAAAGCCATTTAAGTACAGCTGCAGCATCTAACCAGCCAAAGCCACCAATCCAGAGCCACTACAGCTCCAGGAGCTACATGAAAATCATATAACTTGTTTTACTGCCAAAAAGCTAATGCTATTTAAGCAGCACTTAGCAACGTTAACAGGACAGTGGCATCAAATTTGAACTTCTAGTCCATGCAGTACAGTCTCTTAATGTGTGCATACAACTACCATTAATGCAAGTGGAAGATCTAGAGAGGAAGACCGTATAAGGAGGTTAAAAGCAAAGTCAGTCTTTAGAGCCGGTATTAATGCCTGACTATATAGTTTAAAGCTTATTTAACAAAGCTATCAGCATCTGTACATAGGTAAATGCCTCACCCTGAAGGGACAAGTCCATACATAGTATTATGCAGGATTTGAAGTTTAACTAGGGTCACAAACCAGATGGCAGAGTCCTAAACTCCGCCTGGCAGAAAGGAGATAAGATAGACTTCTATTACAGACACCACAACCTCCAAACCAATAATAGAGGCCTCAGACCTAGATCAGGATTTAAGGAGCAATGTTAGCTAATGTACACCAAGAAGTTTTAAAAGTCTGTGCCTTTAACGATCCTAAACTGACCAAGTTACAGCTGGCAGGTGAGGGAGGGAAGAAGTGAACACCACACCTTTAAATACTAGTCCACATTAAGCCTGAGAGAATACACCTTAGAGATGGATTATTCCCTACATGGGTTTTAAGAAGTTTGTTACCCACAACATACTAGGACACTGCAGAGGTATGAAAGCACTTCACTAGCCACTACATATACAGCATTCTGTCCAAATCCATAAGCTCACCCGATCAAGTTTGAGTTTGTCCACATCTGCTAGGAAAGGGTTCACAGCTTTCTCTCCAGCCACCTTCTGAGCTGTGCCTAGTGCTTCAAATGCAGCATCTCTAACTTCAGGGGCAGAGTCATTGATATGCTGTTGAGAGGATTCATTTGTAAAGAAGTACTAAGTACAGTTATAAAATTATAATAGCAATGCCCTATTTTTACTGTAAGTACTTGTTGTGAAGAGTGGATTGTATGAACAGAGGAGATATTAATCTAGTCCACTGGCAAGTAGTTATCTTAAAGCTGCTGCCCCCTTCAATTTCATTTTATGACAGAGTGGTAGAAGTTTAGTTCAGTGGAAAAAAAATTATGTCATAAGTAGGCCTAGTCACTGGGAGTGTCTCCTAAGTCAGTGATTTCCACTTTGTCCTAAAACTCCACCCGTTCTCTAGGGAAGAGTCCTTTTCCATTCAGGAAACAAAAAACGACCAAAGAACGTTATTCCACTGGAATAAAAGAAAATAGCCTCCATCACTGCAGGCTACTTGTGACCCAACCTCCCCGTTATTCTACTTGCTGCACCAGAATACGCAAAACTTCACTACATGGTACATCCTCAGACAGGCTTCTCACCTCACCCAATCCACTGCGTCCATCAAAACACATTGCTTCCTAGAGAACTATCAATCCATCCTGTTTTACCTTAAGAAGAGCAGCACAGAAGGGTTTTAGCAGGCTCCTTGGCAGGGTAGAAGGTGTACAGTGACGAAAGCTTCTTGCAATGAAGAGGGATGTCTGTTGCTTGATTGTTGGGTTTTTGTTGTCCATCACAGCCAAAATATCCTCACTTATGTTCTGCAATGTAGTCTAAAAGGTTGGACACATGAGGTGGTTAGCTTCAGCAGAGGGATAGGTGAAGAGTCCTCTGAAACAACTAGCATGATCTATTCTCAGTAGCACAGTATTGACAGAGTTTATAACACTTGTCCTTACCGTAAGGAAGATTGCATCTATGGCTTCCTGCAGGGCCTGCACGACCTGAGGCTTCTTCTCTTTAAACTTTTCCAGGATAGTTGGGACAACCTGTTTTTAAAAAGGACACACATAATACTTCAATTACCTAATTGCAGAAAAAACAAAAACCCTCCCCAATGTGACACTTCGTGCCCTCATGATTCAGGAGTGTATGCACATAGTTAAGGATTCTTCAATTTGCCTCCCTCCACTGCCACAGAGACATAGCAGTGGCAAGGAACCAGCTCCTGCTGGCCCTATATGCCACCATTATCACCACCAGAAACAGCAGGGCACTGGCCTTCACTCATTGATGACAATTTTAGAAAAATCTCCGGTTTGTTTCTAAACATCGGGGGGCTAAGACACTTTCCCTAACGCCTCCCTCCAGCAAAAGAGCCACCACCAGGAAGAAGGCTGCCCAAGGGCTCTGCCTTCTGAGGAAGGAGACCTGAGCCCTAGTCCTGCTCTTCCAGCCTTTGCTGCCACCTGTTTAATCAGAAAGCCACTTTACAGTTGTAATTCAGCCTACAAATAAGTACTAATCACCCCTCTTCTCTCCACTCCATACCTGCTTGGGGGAACAGAAGAGCATTAGGGACATCATGATACCAGGAAGTTTGTGTCAAGGAAATGGATGCCTGATGCCATTAATGCCTCCCATTTTTGCTGGGCTCATCACTACATATTGTCATTATTTCTATTGTTATACCTCCATGATTACAGCATACCCACAGCTACTCTAGGAACATATTGCTCCAGCACCACATATTCCCCTCAATTCAAAACAGGTTACAGTTGCTAAAAAGGTATCCAACAGATCTGTTTCCCCTATGCCATTTTTCTACCCATAAAACTTGTTCCTCCCCTTTTGGACCGACCGGTGGAATAGGCTATAGAATTATCAGAGTGGACGAACTGTACAAAGAATGAGCAGAGCAGACAAAAAACTAGTCCAGACATTTAATACCTATACACTGCATAGGACTATTACCTCAGCATGCGCTGGAAGCAGCCAGCACAAAGTAAAACAAAAAATTGGGAGATTTCAACATGCCTATTGAAAGACTGCAGATGCAAAAGCTCAAACTCATCTCCTCCCTCACCTTCCTAGGGATCTCACAGGTTATCTGCAGGACAACCCACAGACCCTGAACCTCATCATCATCATCATCTTCAAGATCATCACAACCCAGCCACTGTCTTGAACAGACCACCACATCATTAAGATAACAGTCAGGGATCTTTCAGCTTCCAGGTAACAAGACTTATGATCCCATTTGATCACAAAGACTCATTGATTCCAACAAATTTCAAGGTATATGAAAGGACAGCTGCACTCAAGACAAGGAATTGAAGATCTGGTAAAACACATTGTATGAGGTTAAAACATCAACACACTAGTATCGTAAAGGCCCCTTCCTCCTATCACCCATACTGACCTATATGGTTTTCTGAAACTCTGCATCAAATGAATAGAAGGGGTGGAAACTCAAGCACCAGCAGCGAACACTGATTGATACAAACAGGATAAAACAAGTTTCAGAGTAGCAGCCGTGTTAGTCTGTATTCGCAAAAAGAAAAGGAGTACTTGTGGCACCTTAGAGACTAACAAATTTATTAGAGCATAAGCTTTCGTGAGTTACAGCTCACTTCATCGGATGCATTTGGTGGAAAAAACAGAGGAGAGATTTATATACACACACACACAGAGAACATGAAACAATGGGTTTATCATACACACTGTAAGGAGAGTGATCACTTAAGATAAGCCATCACCAGCAGCAGGGGGGGGGGGGGAAAAGGAGGAAAACCTTGCATGGTGACAAGCAAGGTAGGCTAATTCCAGCAGTTAACAAGAATATCAGAGGAACAGTCGGGGGTGGGGTGGGGGGAGAAATAGTTTTACTTTGTGTAATGACTCATCCATTCCCAGTCTCTATTCAAGCCTAAGTTAATTGTATCCAGTTTGCAAATTAATTCCAATTCCGCAGTCTCTCGTTGGAGTCTGTTTTTGAAGCTTTTTTGTTGAAGGATAGCCACTCTTAGGTCTGTGATCGAGTGACCAGAGAGATTGAAGTGTTCTCCAGCTGGTTTTTGAACGTTATCATTCTTGACGTCTGATTTGTGTCCATTCATTCTTTTACGTAGAGACTGTCCAGTTTGGCCAATGTACATGGCAGAGGGGCATTGCTGGCACATGATGGCATATATCACATAGGTAGATGCGCAGGTGAAGGAGCCTCTGATAGTGTGGCTGATGTGATTAGGCCCTATGATGGTATCCCCTGAATAGATATGCGGACAGAGTTGGCAACGGGCTTTGTTGCAAGGATAGGTTCCTGGGTTAGTGGTTCTGGTGTGTGGTTGCTGGTGAGTATTTGCTTCAGATTGGGAGGCTTTCTGTAAGCAAGGACTGGCCTGTCTCCCAAGATCTGTGAGAGTGATGGGTCGTCCTTCAGGATAGGTTGTAGATCCTTGATGATGCGTTGGAGAGGTTTTAGTTGGGGGCTGAAGGTGATGGCTAGTGGCGTTCTGTTATTTTCTTTGTTGGGCCTGTCCTGTAGTAAGCGACTTCTGGGTATTCTTCTGGCTCTGTCAATCTGTTTCTTCACTTCAGCAGGTGGGTATTGTAGTTGTAAGAATGCATGATAGAGATCTTGTAGGCGTTTGTCTCTGTCTGAGGGGTTGGAGCTAATGCGGTTATATCGTAGAGCTTGGCTGTAGACAATGGATCGAGTGGTATGATCTGGATGAAAGCTAGAGGCATGTAGGTAGGAATAGCGGTCAGTAGGTTTCCGATATAGGGTGGTGACCATTATGTGACCATCGCTTATTAGCACCGTAGTGTCCAGGAAGTGGATCTCTTGTGTGGACTGGTCCAGGCTGAGGTTGATGGTGGGATGGAAATTGTTGAAATCATGGTGGAATTCCTCAAGGGCTTCTTTTCCATGGGTCCAGATGATGAAGATGTCATCAATGTAGCACAAGTAGAGTAGGGGCATTAGGGGACGAGAGCTGAGGAAGCGTTGTTCTAAGTCAGCCATAAAAATGTTGGCATACTGTTGGGCCATGCGGGTACCCATCGCAGTGCCGCTGATTTGAAGGTATACATTGTCACCAAATGTGAAATAGTTATGGGTGAGGACAAAGTCACAAAGTTCAGCCACCAGGTTAGCCGTGACAGTATCGGGGATACTGTTCCTGACGGCTTGTAGTCCATCTTTGTGTGGAATGTTGGTGTAGAGGGCTTCTACATCCATAGTGGCTAGGATGGTGTTTTTAGGAAGATCACCAATGGACTGTAGTTTCCTCAGGAAGTCAGTGGTGTCTCGAAGATAGCTGGGAGTGCTGGTAACGAAGGGCCTGAGGAGGGAGTCTACATAGCCAGACAATCCTGCTGTCAGGGTGCCAATGCCTGAGATGATGGGGCGTCCAGGATTTCCAGGTTTATGGATCTTGGGTAGCAGATAGAATACCCCAGGTTGGGGTTCTAGGGGTGTGTCTGTGCGGATTTGTTCTTGTGCTTTTTCAGCGAGTTTCTTGAGCAAATGCTATAGTTTCTTTTGGTAACTCTCAGTGGGATCAGAAGATAATGGCTTGTAGAAAGTGGTGTTGGAGAGCTGCCTAGTAGCCTCTTGTTCATACTCCGACCTATTCATGATGACGACAGCACCTCCTTTGTCAGCCTTTTTGATTATGATGTCAGAGTTGTTTCTGAGGCTGTGGATGGCACTGTGTTCTGCATGGCTGAGGTTATGGGGTAAGCGATGCTGCTTTTCCACAATTTCAGCTCGTGCACGTCGGCGGAAGCACTCTATGTAGAAATCCAGGCTGCTGTTTCGACCTTCAGGAGGAGTCCACCCAGAATCCTTCTTTTTGTAGTGTTGGCAGGAAGGTCTCTGTGGGGTTAATATGTTGGTCAGAGGTGTGTTGGAAATATTCCTTGAGTCTGAGACGTCGAAAATAGGATTCTAGGTCACCACAGAACTGTATCATGTTCGCGGGGGTGGAAGGGCAAAAGGAGAGGCCCCGAGATAGGACAGATTCTTCTGCTGGGCTAAGAGTATAGTTGGATAGATTAACAATGTTGCTGGGTGGATTACGGGAACCATTGTTGTGGCCACTTGTGGCATATAGTAGTTTAGATAGCTTAGTGTCCTTTTTCTTTTTCATTTGGGGACAATGTACACCTTCAAATCAGCAGCACTGCGATGGGTACCCGCATGGCCCCACAGTATGCCAACATTTTTATGGCTGACTTAGAACAACGCTTCCTCAGCTCTCGTCCCCTAATGCCCCTACTCTACTTGCGCTACATTGATGACATCTTCATCATCTGGATCCATGGAAAAGAAGCCCTTGAGGAATTCCACCATGATTTCAACAATTTCCATCCCACCATCAACCTCAGCCTGGACCAGTCCACACAAGAGATCCACTTCCTGGACACTACGGTGCTAATAAGCGATGGTCACATAAACACCACCCTATATCGGAAACCTACTGACCGCTATTCCTATCTACATGCCTCTAGCTTTCATCCAGATCATACCACTTGATCCATTGTCTACAGCCAAGCTCTACGATATAACCGCATTTGCTCCAACCCCTCAGACAGAGACAAACGCCTACAAGATCTCTATCATGCATTCCTACAACTACAATACCAACCTGCTGAAGTGAAGAAACAGACTGACAGAGCCAGAAGAGTACCCAGAAGTCACCTACTACAGGACAGGCCCAACAAAGAAAACAACAGAACGCCACTAGCCATCACCTTCAGCCCCCAACTAAAACCTCTCCAACGCATCATCAAGGATCTACAACCTATCCTGAAGGACGACCCATCACTCTCACAGATCTTGGGAGACAGGCCAGTCCTTGCTTACAGACAGGCCCCCAATCTGAAGCAAATACTCACCAGCAACCACACACCACACAACAGAACCACTAACCCAGGAACCTATCCTTGCAACAAAGCCCGTTGCCAACTCTGTCCACATATCTATTCAGGGGATACCATCATAGGGCCTAATCACATCAGCCACACTATCAGAGGCTCCTTCAACTGCGCATCTACCAATGTGATATATGCCATCATGTGCAAGCAATGCCCCTCTGCCATGTACATTGGCCAAACTGGACAGTCTCTACGTAAAAGAATGAATGGACACAAATCAGACGTCAAGAATGATAACATTCAAAAACCTGTTGGAGAACACTTCAATCTCTCTGGTCACTCGATTACAGACCTAAGAGTGGCTATCCTTCAACAAAAAAGCTTCAAAAACAGACTCCAACGAGAGACTGCGGAATTGGAATTAATTTGCAAACTGGATACAATTAACTTAGGCTTGAATAGAGACTGGGAATGGATGAGTCAGTACACAAAGTAAAACTATTTCCCCATGGTATTTCTCCCCCCTACCCCACCCCCCACTGTTCCTCTGATATTCTTGTTAACTGCTGGAATTAGCCTACCTTGCTTGTCACCATGAAAGGTTTTCCTCCTTTTCTCCCCCTGCTGCTGGTGATGGCTTATCTTAAGTGATCACTCTCCTTACAGTGTGTATGATAAACCCATTGTTTCATGTTCTCTGTGTGTGTATATAAATCTCTCCTCTGTTTTTTCCACCAAATGCATCCGATGAAGTGAGCTGTAGCTCACAAAAGCTTATGCTCAAATAAATTTGTTAGTCTCTAAGGTGCCACAAGTACTCCTTTTCTTTTTGAGGATAAAAGAACAAATTCCTCCAAGCCCATCAGGCGGCCAAGAGAACGTTCCTATCAGCCTCCACTAAAGCTACTAAATACCACCCAAGTGGTCTTAAGTGCCAATGATGCACAGTTCTGATGCCAAGTGTTGTGAAGAACGGTCATCCTATGTGGCTGAAAAGATTATGCACATTCAGGAAGGCTTCCCAAAATATCTGGATCTGCTCCACTTATACCTACCAATCTACAGACCTGCTTGAATTCCTGCAGTTCAATATATTAACTCGGCAAGAAGTGCTGGACAACCTAAAGAGAGTCTTGACCCATGCCCTTCCTGGCTTGTGAAAAAGTCATGACCAATTGATACCACTCCTGGCTGATATAGCCAACATGTCGTTCATGGAAGGAATCTTCCCCTCCTTCAAACAAGCAATAGTCTGGCCAGCACTGAAGAAACTCACCCATGTGTCGATTTTAGCCAACTACTAGCTAGCATCATGCCCCCACATTACTGAGCAAGCTCTTAGGCTCTCTCATCTAAGGCCGAGTTCAAGCTCGACTAATTGAAGCTAATATTCTAGACCCAGCAGAGTCTGATTCAGGACAAGACATGACACGGAACTGAAACCACTTCAGTTGCACTGACGGATGATCTACTGTCACTAGCTAGAGGTCAGACATCCATTTTCTGGACCTCAGCAGCATTTAATTTTTGATTATAAAATTATTTCCGCCTCACCTGAAAGAAGCGGCAGGGGTCCCAGGTAACGCACTAAAATGCTTTGAACCCTTCCTGTGGGACACATTTGAAGAGTGGTGATGGGAAACTGCATCTCCACCACCAAACCACTCACTTGTGGAATCCCACAAAGATCAATTTTCTCTCCAATCCCACAAAGATCAAATCTCTCTCCTGGGTGGAACACTGCGATGGCAACGAGGTGTACTTTGATGGATGATCCAGTCAGGCCATGCTGCTTCAGATGCAGTAGATAGTCCAGGAAGAATGGTATAGATACTTGAAGTGGGGGTTCGTGACTACAACCACATCAGCATAAGAACCTTTACCATTTGGCCAGGTAAGTGGCCCTGGTGGAAGGTTTCCCGCTACCAAGGAGCGCCTCCCTCACCAATTCCATGCATTGGAGCTCCACTGGGTTTAACCATGAAGCTTCTAAGCCACGAGATGGAGGTCCAGATGAAGCAGGCAGCCATGATCCTGTGTAATCAGATTTAGGAGGAGCGGCAGTGAGATTGGGGTGTCCACTGACAGCTCCAGAAGCGTGGTGTACCAATGTTGGCGTGGCCACACAGGAGCCAGCAGAATTACCTCCGCCTTGTCTCTGCGGATCTTAAGGAGAACCTTGTAGACAAGTGGTATCAGAGGGAAGGCATAAAGTAGACTGTTCCCCTAGGGTATCATGAATGCATCAGATAGATCCCGGACTGTGCTTTTTGAAGGAGCAAAACATTGGACACTTCCTGTTGCTCCTGGCGGTGAATAGGTCTACCCGGGGAAACCCCCACCAGTGGAAGATGTAATGTATAATGTCCAGCTGGATGGACCACTTGTGGCTGTGGAATGACCTGCTGAGATGGTCCACAAGCTTGTTCCGTGTTCCCGGGAGAGATAGGACGTCTCCGGTGAATTGAGTGGGCTACACAAAAATCCCAAGGGTGGACAGCCTCCCAACAGAGAGAGGAGGAGGAGCAGGCTCTGCCCTGCTTGTTTGTATAAAACATGGCGGTGGTGTTGTCAATCAATACCATCATGCACTGACTTTGCAATATGGTATGGAAGGTCTAGCAGGCTAGTCTCACCACTCTGAGTTCCTTTATACTGATGTCGAGTGGGATCTCGGACTATGACCACCTGCCCTAAGTATGTAGGTCTCCTAGGTGCGTCCCCCAACCCAGGTCCGACGCATCCATTACTAAGGTCATGGATGGTTGAGGGTTGCTGAATGGGACTCCACCACTGACCATGCAAGGGTCCAACCACCAGCCTAGGGTATCTATGACTCGTGCCAGTACTGTTACTACCAAGTCTAAACTGTCTCAACCTGGGTGATAAGCTGAAGTGAGCCATGCCTGGTGTGGCCTGAGCCTCAGCCTGGCATGCCTGACCACATAGGTGCATGCTGCCATGTGTCCCAGGAGACTGAGGCATGTCCCCGCAGTTGTGGTAGGATATTGTCAGAGTCTGAATGACATGCGACAGTGTTTGGAATCTAGGCTCTGGCAGAACGGCTCTTGCCTGAACCAAGTCCAGCACCACCCCAATGAATTCTATTAGTTGGGTGGGTGACTACGTTGACTTGTCCACATTGACGAGGAGACCTAGTCTCTGGAAGGTCTCTAACTGGACCTGGGACTCCACCTGCTCCCTAGAGCACCCCTGCAGCAGCCAGCCATTGAGGTAGGGATACACCTGCACCTGCCTCTTGCAGAGGAAGGCTGCAATCACGGACATGCACTTGGTGAACACCCAGGGGGCTGTTGATAACTCGAATGGGAACACAGCGAACTGATAACGTATGCGGTTGACAATGAACCTCAGGAAACGGCTGTGGGCCGGCCAAATGGCTATATGAAAGTACACGTCTTTCATGTCGAGAGCAGCGTAGCAGTCCCTCAGATCCAGGGAAAGAATAATTGCGTGCAGGGAGACCATGCCAAACTTGAGCTTTACCAGGAACTGATTGAATCCTCGCACATCTAAGATGGGTCTCAGACCCTCCTTTGCCTTGGGGATGAGGAAACAACAGGAGTAGAATCCCTTGCACCATAACTCCTGAGGAACCTCCTCCACTGCCCCTATAGCGAGGAGCAATTGCACCTCCTGGATAAGGAGTTGCTCATAAGAGGGGTCCCTGAAAAGGGACAGGGAAGGAGGGTGGGAGGAAGGGGAGGAGAAGAATTGGAGAGAATATCACACCTCAACTATGTGAAGAACCCAATGGTCCGATGTTATATTGGATCAGGCATGGTAGAAGAGGGATAGATGGTTCAGAAAGTGGGGGAAAGGATCCAGGATAGTGGCTACGTCTATTATTCCTTGCCCCTACAATAGTATGTATCCTGCCTCGGGTGCTGCTGGGGCTAAGGCTTGAAGGATTTTCTCTGGGTAGGAGGAGCGTGCATTCTCAGAGATTTCATAGTTGCCCTTGAGTTCTTTAGGCTGTGAAGCCTTGAGTCTGTCTGGTCCACAAAAAAAAGCCCTGCACCCTAAAAGGGAAGATCCACTGAACTTCCGGGAGAAGCCCAGAAGCTTGGAGCCATGCGGTTCTCCCCATGACCACCCCAGAAGAGATGGTATGTGCCGCAGTCAGCCAAGTCAAGGAATGCCTGCAAGGATGTCCTGGCCACTGCCTTCCCCTCCTCAACCAGAGCTGGGAACGCAGCCTTCGACTCAGTGGGGAGCAACTCCTTGAATTTGGAGGTAGTCACACAAGTTAAAAATTATACCCGCTGAGGATAGCTTGTTGGTTAGCGATCCTCAGCTGTATGCTCCCTGGGATACAGCATAAACTTTCCTGCCAAAGAGATCCATTTGTTTGCCCTCTTTAGCCTTGGGAGCTGGCGCCTGCTATCCCTGGTACTCCTTCTCATTTACTGCAAAGACCACCAAGGAGCAAGGATGTTGGTGGAAGAATAATAATTCATATCCCTTGGAAAGAACAAAGTATTCTCTCCATACCCCTAGCAGAGCGTGGAATGGAGGCTGGAGTCCGCCACAGAGTATTACAATTGTTGTAAATAGTTTTAATGACCAGCAATACCATTCTGGAAGGGCCTTCTGGGGCGAGAATGTCCACCATCAGGTCCTTTAACTCAATGGACTTCCTCCACCTGTAGGACCATGTTACGGGCAATACAGTGGAACAAGTCCTGATGCGCTCTGTGGCCAATGGGTGGAGGAAGCCAGTGGGGATACAGGGTCCTCATGGCACACTGTGCCCAGGTTGCTCCTGGGTAGCATTGGTGTCCAGTGGTTCGGCACAGTCAGATGTGACCTGGGCTATGGGTGGGTCTGGAGCCGGTTCTGTTGTCCCCTCTGTAGTATGAGGGGGTGGGCTGGATAGGATCACCTCTGTAGTAGACTGATAGACCTGCCCCTTATATCTGACCGTGCAGGATGATGCCCTGATGTCACAGACTAGAAACCCTGGAAGGGGTACCCAGGGCCTGATGGTAAGCCCAGGGGGTCCAGAAGGCCCATTGCGCAGCGGGTGGCCACGGTGGCTGCGAGGTCGACCGTGCAGGTCTCTGATGCTTATCCGACCTGTGCCTACTGTGCCACGAGTAGTAGGAGTCTGCCTCAGAGTTGGAAGATCCCGAGGGCGACGACCACAGCGGTGCTGATGATCCCTGAGCCAGCAGTCCGGGCCGAGAAGAGGAAGTCGGGGATCGGTGCTACGACGATCACGTAGAGGATCAGTGCCAGCTGTCCTGCAACTGAGACTGGTGCCACATGTCTGTTGCCGGAGAACAGCTCCTGTGTTCCGGTGTCATGTCTTGGTGCTGGCCAAGAAAGGGTGACCGTGATTGGTGCTGACCACTTGGTGCCAGAGACAGATTGTCGTGCTCCCTGCGCCGGGCGATCTTGGTCTCAGGCCAGTGCCAGGGGATGTTGTGGTGATGTAGACCGGGAACAGTGCGGGGAATGGTGCTGGTCCAGCGATGGAGGGCCTCATCACAGGCTTGCCTCTAGATGGCACTCATCTGGGCGGTGCCGGAGGCTTCTCTGTAACAGCAAGGGGCTGAGGCGCAGTACTTTGTACAAGTCAGCTTCGAAAGCGTCTGGGGTGGAGGGGGGTTCCAGCTCCTGCACCAAGCAGGGCCCCACCAGAGAGTCACTGAGTGCCGAGCTCAACAGTGCCAACTGGTGCTGTCGACTCCAGCGCCCGAGGTCTTGCTGCTTGGAAGTTAAGTCCTTCCTCTGAGGCACTTGTGGGGGCATCAGGGACATTGACCGGTGCTGGGGATCTCTGGTACCTAGGATCTCTAGCACCAGAGTCCTTCCTCGGTACAGATTCACAGACCGACACCGGGGGGCTCTGCTCAGGCCCAGGACTTGGTGGTCAGGTGCCACTGGACTGAGTGCGGCTTCCATTAACAGCAGTCATGTTCCTTCCTAGTCCTGGGCTTGAAAGCCTTACAAATCTTGCAGCGCTCAAACTGACACACCTCCCCTAGACACCTCAGGCATGAGTCGTGAGGGTCACTATTGGGCACAGGCTTCCTTGTATACATCGCAAGATTTAAATCCCACTCTCCAAGTCTATTCTAACTACAGATTAACTACAAAACAAAAACTGCACAGGACTAAGTAATAGCTATGGGAACACTTGCAAGCAAGCGAAACAGTCTCAACGCTGCCACGGATGGCAAGAAGGAACTGAAGGGGTGGGGGGGGGGGTCGGGTCAGCAGGGTCATATATTGAGCATCATGACGACACCACTCCAGGGGGCTCCCTAGCCAACCGACAGGAGCTGCTGAGGGAAAGTTTCTGACAATCGTGCACATACCTGACTGGAATCGATATGAACAATCACTCGAACCATGAGACCATACCACTACCACAAACATGGTTCAGTACTTGCATATTAGCAGCTCACAGATGGACAACAAGTTGAAGATGAACCTGAGTAAGACAGGGAGGATGCTCATGGGCAGAGGAAAGCATTCAGGAGTTTGCAGCCACAGTGCAGTTTCCTTTGGTTGACGGCACACACCCACAACTCAGCAATTCAGTCAATACCTTGGCACTACTCGGATCCCTCACTGACACAGAGCTCTCAAATAGCAACATTCACGAGTAATGCTTTCTAGTCAATTGAGGTTGATAGACTCCAGCCCATCCTGAGCGATGACAACGTGGGCCTCAGTTATTCATGCTATCGCCACTTCTTGGCTGCACTACAACAATGCAGTATGCCTGGTCATGCAGCCTTCATCACTTAGGAAATTCCAGCTAGTACAGAACTCTGAAGTCTCTCTCTTCAGCAATGCAGGCTTTTGTGAACACATGAAATTGGTCCTCTACTCTCTACACTGGCTGCCCATAGAACACCAAATCAAATTCAAACCTCTGTCCTCATCTTCAAAGCATTCCATGGCCAGTTATCTAAAAGGCCATCTAAACCTCCAGGTGGAAGACTGGTCAACAACTTTACTCCACTGGCACAATGGAATTTTCTATGGTAAGGTAAAACCTATCTGTGTGGGAGATAGTGCTTTCTCAGGGGCCAGCCTGAGACTGTGCATTGAATTCTCCCCAGAAACTAAGGACCATTACAAACCTCACCAGCAGGTGCTCCAAGTGCAAGATGCATTTCTTTGATCTACCTTCATGAACACTTTGCAATACTTTGAGCGAGTGTATATATTTTGCATGAATGCACACATCTAAAACCTACCAAAACAAGACACCTCATTGTGCACACTTCTCCCCTTAGGGAGAGAATGACCCATGTGTAACAGAAGTCTGTCACATCACTTTTAACACACTACTGGAAAATGCTCATACTCCAATGATGAGTGCTGTGTAACAACTGATATAGAACAGAAATAAAGAGAGGGAGTTCCATAGTCCTGCTGGACTCTTGGTACCTCAGGAAAAGGGCTAATTGTAGTATGGACATCCAATTCATAGATGAGAAAGTCCCAAAATTTAAGGGTGAAGTAACAGAGGAGTTGGTCAGACAGCAAGAAGAAATTTACTTGTAAAATCTCCTTTTCACCCACCTTCCTGGAACCTGCTGAATTCAGTGTATAATAGTATTTGCAATGAGATTGTTACAAACTGAAGTCAGAGTTGTTTAACTGAAAAGTCAATTTGTGCTGGGCTATAAATTAGCTTGAGAAGTTTATCGTATTGCTAAACTCTGGGTTCAAATGCATCCAGCTAGGATCAAGAACAGGTTTCTATGTTGACTGACTTCATTACAATCAAGCTGATGAAACGAAGCTTCAAGAGAATGTCAATGCATTTGACTCTGGAAGTGTTCATACTGTGTACATTCTTTGGGGGACTTAGGAGGATTAACTGATGCTATGCTAAAATATTGGCCAACAACTCACAGGAAAGATCCAATTTCTTAGAAAAACTGGCCAAATCAAGTTCCCTAGCAAATAGCTGTGTACTAAGTTTGTGCAAGTCAAAGATACCCATTACAATACTAAACAGAGCATGTACTCAGAGCAACTCCACCACCTCACATATCCCACAACTATAGAATGTATTCTTTGCATCAGAATTTAGCTGCAGAATCTCACCTCTTAAATTATGTTACTATCTCTGCAGCTATAAGGGCTAACCTTTAAAATACAAGCCAAGCGTAAACAGAGGCAATAATGCTTGCTTGTCTGTGCCTGAAACAAGCTCAGACAGACAATGTCCCATTCATCTCAATCAAGGCCCTCTGGACTCAAGTGATTCTGCAGCAAAGAAGATTTGGCATTTTCCCCCCGATGTCAAAGAACTCAGCATTTTAAAAACTCCATGTGTCATTCTGCTGCAGCCAGGCACCTCAGTTCTCTCTACTATACTAGGCTCTACCTGCAGCTCCCATTTGTTCTCCACAAGAGAGTTAATTGAATTATAGTGCATACTTCTTGCACTGCACCATGGAACCTAGTAACGGAGGATTAGATAGCCAAAGTTGGAGTCTAACTTGCAGCCAGAGAGAAGGGGAGCCAGAAGCTTAGGCTGGCAAGCTGGACTGCCTAGAGCAGCGTTTCTCAAATGCAGCCACCATGGGCTTTTCTTGTGGCCACAGCTTCCTGGGGTGTAATTGGGCGTGGGGGGGGAGCAGCAGCCCTGCCCCCTCCATAGTGCTCCTGGATGCACAGCCTTGCTGGAAGCCTGAGCAACCAACACCAAGGGTTGGGCAGACAGTGAGTTCATCTTTCCAGCAGAGGTGGGGCTCAGGATTTGGGCTTCAGCCCAGTGGTGGTGGGAAAGCAGGATTTGGTTGCGAGGCTTTGGGCTCCAGCCCTGGGGCTTCAGGCTCGGCCACCCTCCCTCACCAATGCCCTTGACACCTTCGCCTATCCAGGGCTTACTTTGTCCCCAGACTTCCTAGGCTGAGTAAGTCTACTGTGAAAAGTGATACTTGTAGGTTTGTTAATATCACTTTTCTCAGCAGACTTCCTAGCTAGCAATAAATAAATTACGATTTGGACATGTATATGTGCATATTTATTTGATTTTTCCAAAAGCTACTTGAGTATTTTAGGAAAAGTGTGAGTGCAGCCACCAGCAAGAGTTGGTGGCCACACTCTGAGGCCACCAAATATTTTGTCCTGAGAACCTCTGGCCTAGAGAGCAGCATATCAATTGAGGCCTGAGATACCAGGTTGATAAGCCACTGAAGTCTACTACAAGCTCCCCTTCTTCCCCAACATTTGGCATTTTAGTCAGTGAATATTTTCTTCTAGGAGCTACAGATCTGTGTTTCTGTGGGTGTTTCTCTGGTAGTGAGGGAACAGGAATAAAGGTATTTGAGGGCAGTAGAATAAATTAAATTACCACCATGGAATTTAAGAATTGTTCCTGCAATGACACTGCACCCTACTCATGCTTAGCAGTGAAGAACAAACAAGGACCTCGTAACTTAATACCAGGACCAAAGATCCATACGTACTTGGAAACTTTCACCCCTTAATCCAGCAAGTATCAAACTGTAAAAGGAACATGTGCATATCAAGTTTATTTTGTTTAAAGAGAGAAATGCCAAGCCCTGGCAGTCATTAAAAGGAATAGTTATTTTTAAAGCAGTTTTACTACTGTCATCATGTACCAAGGAGGAAATGCAGAGTGAAGTATTTACTACTTACTTGTCCTGCATATTGTCCAAATTTCTTCCTGAGTCCAGTAGCCAATCCAGCAAGGCATTTGGCAGCCAAAGCAACCAACATGACATTTGTGTCCTTTCCAACAACCTGCAAAGGACGGACAACATTATAGGTAAACAGGCCAGATTTCAGAGAATCAGAAGACGTCTAGGCAGAGGGCTACTGGCATTGAAAGGATGGCCAAAGCAGTTATACAAGCAGCAACAGTGAATTTATCCAAAGTTAAGAGCGAAGCAGTTACTTGGGGTACCAACTCGAACTGGGCCAGATAATTTCATTCAATCCCAGAAGGATATTACATCACTGTCCTGGTACACTGAAGCAACATTTATCATTCAATCAGTGAACTGCAATATAGTCCTGACCAGTCAATGAAGTTTCTGGGGGAATTCTGCCCCACTGTGCAATGCCGAATATATGCAGAATTAACAAACCGTACAGAATTTCATTTTCCCCAATGGAATTGGTGCGGCAGAGCCACTGGACAAAGCAGAGCCCAGCTCTCCAGCTCGTAAATACAAGACACTAAGTGGGGGACTTGGGGGTGGTAGAAAGAGAGGAGAGCTGGAGGGTTCCAGGCAGCTGCACTTCCCAATACATCTTGAAGGAAGGAGGTGGTGTGCAGGAAACTCCATACAAGCCCTGGAGCCAGCATCAGACTGTTTCTCAATGCAGCTATCTGAGACGGGAGAGGCAGGAGTTCTCCCCCAAGATGTGCCCAGCTAGCATGTGACACACACCAAGATTGAGGCGCCCAACAAAAGTGTAACAGAGAAACAGGAAGAGAAGGTTGCTCATCTTACAGTAAATGAGGTTCTTCAAGATGCGTCCCCCGTGCCGTTGATCGGAGATCTTCAGTAGCAGTGCCTGATCAGGACACACGTGCTCAACTGCTTTCTCGCGGTCTCATTAGAGTCTGCCTGAGTCCCCCTTCAGTTCCTTCTCTACTGTGGAAATGTGAGAATAGTATTCCAAAGTAGAGGGGAGGAGGGCAGGGAGTGGAGCACCCACAGGGACACACATCTCAAAGAACCTCAGTTACTGCAAGGCGAGTAACCTCCTCCTCTTCTTCGAGTGCTGTCCCTGTGGGTGCTCCACTCCGGGTGGATATGAAGCAGTACCCACTACGGCTGGTCGACTTGGAGTTGCGGCAGTGATGACTCTACTGCGTGGCCTACTATGGTATCTGCTATGGTATCCTGCGTGATAGTATAATGTCTGGCAAATGTGTGGTCAGATGTCCACATGGCCGCCTTGCAGATAACAGTAATAGGTATGTTATGGAGGAAGGCAACAGATGTTGACATCGTCCAATAGAATGAGTTCTGATGCCTTCAGGTGGTTGGGCATTCCGAGACCAGTACCAGAATCTGATGCAGTCAGAGATCCACTTGGAAAGTCGTTGCTTAGAGAGATAGCCGCACCCTTCGATCTCTTGGTAGTGGAGACAAATAGAGGGGATTTACAAAATGGTTCAGTCCTGTTGAGATAAAAGGCAATTGCCCGTCTGACGTCGAGGATATGTAGAGCCGCTTCGGGCGGAGTCTTTTGAGGTTTGGAATAGAATGCAGGTAAGTATATTGGTTGATTAAGGTGGAAGGTAGACACCATCTTAGGGAGAAATTTAGGGAGGGGTCGCAAAGTAACTTTATTTTTAGAGAAGGTTGTGTAGGGAGGGAAGGCCATCAGGGAGCTTATTTCCCCTACTCTCCTTGCTGATGTTTGGGCAACCAAGAAAGCTACTTTCATAAACAAGTGGAGAAGGGATGAGGAAGCTAAGAGCTCGAAGGGAGGTTCCATAAGACCGCGAAGAACTAGGTTGAGATTTCAGGTGGCTGCCGATGGATGAATCTCAGGATAGAGATTTTGCAGGCCCGTGAAAAAGCATTTTATTGTGGGGTGAGCAAAGAGTGATTATCCGTCCAGCAAATCATGGAAGATGGTGAGGGCCGCGAGGTGTACTCTGATGGAAAAAGCGAGAGCCCATCCTGTTTTAGTCTAGGATGTTAGGGAGGGGGCATCAAGCGTTTATGAGAGCACCACACAGAGAAGCGTTTCCACTTTTGCAGGTAAAGTCTTATGAGTGGAATCTCTTCTACTATGCAGGAGGACATACTGGACTTGCTCAGAACAGGCTAGTTTGTGGGTTTGGAACCATGAAGGAACCATGCCGTAAGGTGGAGTTTCTGGAGCTGTGGACGAAGAAGCTGGCCGTTGTCCTTAGGAAGTAGATCTGGTCTGTTGGGGAGAGTCCATGGAGGACGGATGGACATGCGTAGCAGGTAAGGATACCATGTCTGTCTCGGCCAAGCCAGGAAAATAAGTATGACCCAGGCCTTGTAGTCTCTGATTTTGCGTAGAACCCTGTGTATCAGAGGGATTGGTGGAAAGGTGTACATGAAGGAGTTGTTCCACGGAATGAGGAACGCGTCTCCTAAGGATGCAGTCCCGAGTCCCACTGTGGAGCAAAACAGGTGGCATTTGCGATTCTGGGTTGTGGCAAAGAGGTTTATCAACGGGGTGAAGAGCTGTCGTATCGTGGGAAGTAATTCCCATGCGTGTTCTTTGGAGAAGTGTCGCAACACTGCCGTCGACACACTCAGCAGACATCTGGGTAGGTATGAAGCGGTAATTTCTATAACTGGATGGCCTTCATGTATAGGGAGTGCGATCATGCTCCCCCGTCTGTTGATGTGAAACATACATGGTATATTGTCCGTTAGGACTGGGATAGATTTGTTCTTTATGAGGGGGAGAAAGTGAAGGCAGGCATGTCTGACTGTTCTGAGCTCTAGGAGATTTACGTGCGGATGTGTCCGATCGGGACCAGCAACTCTGTGCTGTGTGTCCCCCCAGGTGCGCTCCCCAAGTGATCTGGGAAGCATCCATGGTGAGCATGAGTGCCAGGGATGGTTGGTGGAAGGGAACTCCCATGTAGAGGTTCTCTGGTCTTGCCCACCACTGTAGGGAAGCTAGTACGTTCGCTGGGAGGAGTTAACATCATACAGAAGCTGTGTCTGCTGGGTTTGTAGTGGGAGTTAAGCCAACCCTGAAGACATCTCATGTGCAGCCTGGCATACTTGACCACAAAAGTGGTGGCTGCCATATGACCAAGGAGCTATAGGCAAATTCTTGCCTGTATCCTGGGATCAACAGAGTGTGCATATGAGATGTGTAATAGCGAGGAATCTGTTGTGTGGGAGTGAGGCTCTGGCTCGAATTGAGTCCAGGTGAGATCCAATGAACTTGACCTGCTGTGTGGGTGTCAGGGTGAATTTTTTGAAGTTTATTTGCAGACCTAAACTGTGGAAGAGGGAGATGGCGAAATGGGTAGCTCGTAATGTCTCGTTGTACGAGGTGCCTTTGATGAGGCAATCGTCTAGGTAGGGGAAAAAGTATGATTCCATGTCTGCAGAGGTAGGCAACGACTATGGCTAGGGTCTTGGAGAATACTCCCGGTGCTGTGGAGAGTCTGAAAGGGAATACCCTGTATTGAAAATGGTCGTGTCCGAGTGTGAATCGCAGGAAGCGTCTGTGTGCTGGATGAACGGACAGGTGAAGGTAGGCGTCCTGTAGGTCGAGGGCTGTGAACCAGTCCCCTTGTTCCAGTGCAGGTATTATTGTGTCCAACGTTACCATCTTGAATTTCTGTACACGTGTGAATTTGTTTAATCTGAGTAAGTCTAGTATAGGCTTCCATCCCCCACTCTTCTTTTGGGTCAGAAAGTAGTGGGAGAAGAACACTTTTCCTCAAATGTTGTATTGGCACAGGTTCTACTGCATCTAGCTGCAGAAGATGAGCCACTTCTATGCGAAGTAGGTGCTTGTGCAAGGGGTCCCTGAAGAGTGATGGAGGAGGGTACGATATAAGAGGGATGGAGTAACCAGACAACTATTTCCAAGATCCAACAGTCCTGTGTGGTCTGCTGCCAAGCATGGTGGAAAACCTGGAGGCAGTGGCCAAATAGGCGGTGGAGTCAAGGGGTGGTCGCGCAGACCCTCAACCAACACTTCAAAATTGTTGTTTGTTTCCCGATGGGTGGGAGGTAGCTGGTTGCACCTGGTTTTGTCTGCACTTGGGAGGTCTAGCACGATTCCTGGCTATATCGTATGGTCTGGGCTGTGACTGGTGATATTGTTGAGTGCGTGGCCTCTAATCAGGTTCATACCGTTGTCTCCTGAGAAGGGATAGGTAGATGCCCAGGGTTGCTCTAGAGTCTTTCATAGTATGAAGGACTTCATAGGGGTTTTTTTTGGAAAAAAGCTTATCTTTATCAAAAGGGAGGTCCTCTACTGTGGTCTGCAGGTCTTTGGGGATACTGGATGCAGACAGCCAGGAAGATCTGCGCATAACTACTGCAGTTGCAGTAGTGCAGGCTGCTGTGTCCGCCCATACCCAGAAGTGCTTGTAGGGCTGTCCTGGAGACCAACTGGCTCTCGACAATCTGCTCTCCTGTCCTCCAGGATATGGGCGGCAAAATCAAAATTTATTCTAATTGTCAAAATCATAGCTTGCAAGTAGGGTGGAATAGTTTGCAATTCTGAATTGCAAAGTGGAGGAGGTATAGACTTTGCAGCCCAAGAGGTCAAGGCGTTTGAAGTCCTTGTCTTGTGGGGTGGTCTGGTAGTGCAGCTCTTTTGTCCTATGTGCCGCTGCATCTACCACAAGAGAATTTGGTTGTGGATGGGAAAATATGAAGCAGTCTATGTCCTTAGCAGGAACATAATATTTACGTTCAGCCTTTTTGCAATTTGGTGGGATAGAGGCTGGGGTCTGCCAAAGGGTGTCAGCTGGTTCTAGGAGTGCTTCATTTCTCCTCTAAAAAGGGATGTCCTGGCTGAGTGCCACCCTCTTGGAAAGTTCCTGGAATTGCTTAAAGTTGTCCAGATTCTGTGGAGGCAGAGGCATAAGGGCTCTGTCTGGAGCTTATGGAGAGTTAGGAGTCTGTGAATCAGGGTATGGTTCATAGCCCACCTCTTCAGGGGGGAGGGTTCAGGTACTCTAGAAGTAGATGGAGCAGGAGATAGGGGCACAGAAAAAGCTTGTGGCCTGGTGGAAGAATCATGAGGATGAGTGGCAGCAGAAGCCAGCCAAGGCATGGGATAAGACAAGTTAGATTCCTGCCCGTGGGGGTGGGGGGGCAGCAAAATAGGGAAACTGAGGCTGGTGCTTGTGAGCTGTGACCTGAGGTGTAAACTGTTCCGGTGGAGGATGAGAGGCAGGTGGGGAAAACTCAACTTGCTGCTGTATATCAGGCTCACTGTCAGTGAAGGTAGCCAAGTCAGGTGGGGAGAGCGGCTGGTCAAAGAGTAAGCACTGTGTGTCAAGGAGCGGAAAGTCAGCCTCAGGAGCCACTGAGATGTCCTGATTTAAGAATTGCTGCTGCTCCCTGGGCTGTGATCCTGCTGAGCATGATATCCTGCCGAGCTCAGAAGCGTGTACTGACTTCTGTTTTGCTTTTGCCTATGCCGCGGCCGTTTGTAGGTGCCCTGTGGGAGGTCCGCTCCAGCTACTGGAGTGGTACGCAGGCTCGGTGTGGACATTCTTGTTGGCACCGGGGCAGAACGCACTATCAGCACCGGGTCTATTTTTGGTGCCGAGGGGACGTTCCTGCTATGGGAAGTCGGGTCCCTGCCTCCGCGCTCCACAGGAGCCGTGGCTGAGGTGCTGGGACAGTCGGAGGTGCCTGCCTTTGGCACTGTCAGCACTGAGGGCAAGGATCTCGCAGGAGACCCTTTACCCTTTTGAAAGTCTCTGCATGGAGACTGTTGGGCTTCCTGCCTCTTCGCCTGAGAGGGTGAATCCATGCTCCCAATCCATTCCAACCTGACCGGGGACCGTAAGGGGGATGGTTTGCTATTGCCTGTCTCCACAGGCAGCTGTAGGGATTTCTCCCTCATGAACATTTTCAGCCACAGGTCCCCGTCATGACAAACCCTGGTTTTCAGGCTGGTACAATGGACACACTTGGCAGGGACTTGTGTCTCGCCGATGCACTTCACACAGCGTGACTGTCTGTCAGACTGTGGTATAGACTCTTGACAGGAGGCACATTTCTTAAATCCTGAAGACCCTGGCATTATTGCACTAGGAATGCCAGGGGAGAGTGTTTCAACAGGAGACAAACTTGAGGAAAAAGAAGTGGGGTTTTTTTTTGGTTTGTTTTTTAAACTAGGTAACTATTCTAAAGGAAGGGAAATAACTGGGATGTTTCTAGCTAACTATTTCTATGTCTTTGTACTTGTTTCCTTCAGTGACCAGGGAAGAGGTTCAAGCACTGCTCCGAGTCCCGTCTTCAGTGGAGGACGGCTGAGAAGGAACTGAGGGGGGTGAGGGATGCGTGCGCTCAGGCAGACTAACGAGACAGCAGTTGAGCGTGTGCGTCCTGACAAGGCACTGCTATCAAAGATCTCCAACCAACGGCACTGGGATGCACCGTCACCTGGAGTGGAGCACCCACAGGAACAGTACTTGGAATTCCCCGAGTATTAAATGGCTATGTACCACAGTTTGAGATTGCCATCTTCTGCTCAGAAAGTTTTAACATGTTAGTGCAAGTTATGCCTTGCATCTGGACTCAAAAGGGTCATTTGGTGGCTTCTACCACAGGCCCGAAACTCATTGAAGTGTGTGTACACACTCTGAGGTGTGTGCACACATTTTACAGAGTGCATGACAGACCCAAACTCAAAGGCAATCAGAAACCAGATTCTACTCTCTCCAACTGAGTGTGTATAAGATTGTGAGTGTGTACTGGGGGGTGGAGGGGCAGGGTGTTAGTAGTGGTTGATCTCAAAGGAGTACATTTCAAAACAGCCTTTAAAGGGATGTACTTAGGCACACTGTTACTGGCAAACATGAAAATCTCAGTCAGGAAGCCATATGGATTTCTGATGGACGAATAAGTCAAGAGCTGGATGAGAAGTCTTCCCCATTTTGCAGAACTATACTTAAATTAATTCTAGTCTGTATTGATTAAAGACTAGGTGTTTGGATGGCGAGCTAAACAGGTATGTTGAAAGCATACATCTAAATGCATGTACATATTACACGTTTACAATGTAGTGCCATTTGTATGTCTAAAGATGGCAGTTTTATGAAGAGCTGCAGGTTGTGGAGATAGTATTCTTCTCTATTTGGACCTGTGAAATGCCAAACAGGCAGCCAAAGCCCTAGAAAACTGCAGTCTCCTAAGGGAGAGTTGAGTAGGGAAAGGATTTTGCATGCTCTTTGCCCAAAAATCAGATTTGAAAGTTAGAATGTAATACAATCAAGTGAAAGCATTAAACAAACACTATTCTTGCACCTTCATAAGCAGACCATTTGGTCTGAAGGTGGAAGAATATGACCAATCCCTGGAGACTTGTGGAAAAGGCTAGGAACATAGGTTAGAGACCACTGGTCTGATCCAGTGTGGCAATTCCTATCTCCAACAGTAGGCTGCACCACCTGCTTCAAAGGAAGGTGCAAGAAGCCTGCAGTAGGAAGTTGTGCAATAACCTAAGCGCAGTGTTACAGGACAAAGGGGAAGTTTCTTCCTAACCCCCATCAGAGGTTCTCCTTTTTCTCTGAAGAATGGGGTTTATAGCCCTTCCATATTTTTATTTTAAATCTTTACTATAAGAACTCTGAATATTCTTGTTATTTGTTTCAGAGTAGCAGCAGTAACAGTTGTTAGTCTGTATTCGCAAAAAGAAAAGGAGTACTTGTGGCACCTTAGAGACTAACAAATTTATTAGAGCATAAGCTTTCGTGAGCTACAGCTCACTTCATCGGATATAACCATTCAATCCTTTTCCAAATCCAGTTAAGCTTTTAGCCTCTGATGTTACATAGCAATGTGTTCTACAGGCTGTGTGCCATGTAAAAAGGTTTGCTATCTTTCAATTTCACTGAGCACCTCTTGTTCATATTACAATAGAAGCATCCAATCTATCTTCTCTACACCAAGCTATTTTGAACATCTTTATCCTATTCCCTTTTATTTGCCTCAAATGCAAACACTCCAAAATATCTTCCACTCTTCATTAGCATGTTTTCCATGACTAATTAATCATTCATTGTACATCTCCAAATTGCTCTAATTCTCCTAAATTTTTTGAGAAAGGGTGACCAGAACTGAACACAGTATTCAAGATGAGAGCATATCACTGATTTATATATTTTCAGTATTTTTCTCCATCCCATTTTTTCTGAACTGCCCTCAAGTATCTGCAGGAAGAGGCACATATGCACATACCCAAATGTATTACTGGAGGAAAGGTCTTCTCAAATAGACCAAGAATCCAACAGACTACAGGTCCCAATGTTCAACAAGACAGAAACAAGCCAAAATAATTTAAGCACTACCCTATTGGGTGGGTATGTTCATCAAAGGTGTAATGTTGAGAGTAATTTGGACACAGGCATAGTGCCAGTATTTGGTCTTATTACCAGTGGTGGCCTTTCAGACATTAAAATCTAATCTTCTGGCATTAAGCAGTTAACTACTGCAATATACCAATGCAAAATACATATGACTGGTACAGCGATTTTTACCTTCTTAAGAACTTTCACCAAGTCTGCATAGTCCCCTGCTTCCAGTCTGGGATTCTTCACCAGCATCTCAACAGCTTCCAGAGCTTCTTTCCTCTCTTGCCACTTTTTGGCTTCCTGCAAAGCAAAGCATTCTACATTTGTGTACACTAGACACCTAACAGCTCTAGGAAAGCTCACTCTAGACAGACTGTAGACTCTAGAGCCTAAGTCTGTCCCGAGAAATTCAAGTACTCTTAGTATCCTCGTATATGCTAAGCTTGGTGGTTACAGCTAGCCATTGGAATGCACCCTCACATTTCAGTTTCCATCTTGCTTTTTGATTTTTACAGCTATTTATGCAGAGTAGACTGCCAATATCTTGCAAGCCAGCTCCCTATTATTCATGTAACAGTACTGCCTATTTGCAGGATGTAGGTCAGTCTTAAAGTCCATCAGCCCTCATCTCTCAATACTGCAGAGTTAAGAGTTAGCGGTTTAAACTTACTATTTTGTCATAGAAGTCTTTGGGAAGTTTGGAAAGAATCTCCACAGCTTCCAGCAGCTCATAAGCATCCACCTGTGGGACAACCTCATCCCCATCATGTCCTCCTGCAGGCCAAGAGAGGAAAGATTAGTGGAGGTATGCAAGCTTAGCAGAGAGGTTTGTCATGTCAGTCAAATTTCATTTTACATGTTCCCATGCTCCCTTCATCAAAGGCAGGAGGGGAAGTGGACTATGAATGGTAATGGTTTTGATATTAGGATGTTTGATACTATTTTCTCCCCCAGCTGTGTCTTGTTGATAGGATGGTGTGCCCCACTTGCTTTACATCTCTTTAAATTGAATGCACCTTTTTGTCTGTTCTATTTCTTACTGGGTCTTTTAATAGTGATGCGTTTCCAAATAAAGTACCAAGATCACATAGGTTACCTCCATCTGCATCCCCTCCAGCTGCTTGCTGCTGCTCAAACTTGGTTTTCAGCTCTTGCTGGGAACGCAGGAATCTGGTCTGTTTGGGAGCCGCTGGCGGTAGATTGACCCATTCTTCTTCCAATTCTTTTAGCTGTAAGAATCACAATAATAATTCTTGGGGTTTTAAGCATGAAACAACATTCCCCACCCACTGATATAGGATTACTCCAGGCAAGCTTCCACCTTATTAAAAGCAATGGTATTCTCCCCGCCCCGCCCCCCCAGTTGTCAGGAATTTTCTTCTTTAGGTTTTAATCTTATGATCTGGGTGGGCTATCCTTTCAGTTCACTTGCAATGATGATATAATCCTACAACATTTGTCCTATTGTGGAGATGGCTAGAGGCAACAAAGCTAACCTCCCTCCTTCCAGAGGTCTGGTAAACTCACTGTTTAGAATTGTGACTAGTTATCTTTATAGTGCATAGAAATATTACGAGGGGTGAGGGGAATGTTTACTAAAACAGAAACCGGTTAGAACAGTGGGAAAAGGTTATTTTTGGCTTTTGTGAAAAGGTTATGATCTAAATAAAGAGGAAAAATGGCTGGTTGAGTAAATAAAAGTCTTTATGTTACAGCCATGCCATCATATGCAGAGAGATTAATAAAGTCACTAGATAAGCAGGGTTGGGTCAGGCCAACTTTGAATACCTAGTTGTAGGAAGCAGTACTAGTAATTCAGTTTTTCCAGGGAAAAGAATATCTTCAATATCTCTGTATATCACTGATGTTACTACATTACTGTTTAAAAGCAACAACTTCCCATGTGACCACAATACTCAATTAAACGGTGGATGGATGTGTGGGCATTTGAAAAGCACTGAAGACTGAATATTTAGTTTCCATAACACCATGCTATTACATTAAGACCTTCCTGTGCATAGACAATGCCCATCAAATCCTAGACATTACCAGAATGTATTTATTTTTGTTATAATACATTGCAAGTTCTCTCTTCTTTGCCAGGACAGAATGGTGACCCTGACACCTAGTTATTAAAGGGAGCAGATGGTAAGTGTAGTTGCCCAAAAGAGGTGGGGAGAATCTAACAAGGTAATTCCATTCTGCCCACCTAAACTCCCCCTCTAGTTGCAATTGGATATGGTATTTTTCCCATGTCTCAACCACCGCAGAAGTAGAGAACAGATTTGCTATGCATCTTTAACTGAAATGTTGCTTAGTTACCATTTTGAAGTCACAAAAGTGAAAAAAATAATTGTTTTAGAGAGAATGTTAGAGTGTTTTCACCAGACAGCAACAGTTTTCAGTAAGAGAGAAAGGCTCAAGAAAATACATGCTCAGGTAAATACCATACTGGTATATAGCAGGGGGTCATAAGAATTAGTTTGAACACTGGAATATTTATGAATCTTCGTTCATAAAACTTTGCTCAGATAGACACTTCCTGTAGCCTACCTGAACCGAGTTTATGTTCTGTAATGGTGGTCTCAGAGCATCCCTTATCCAGCGGTAAATCTCTACAGCAAGGAGTTTGGCTTCATCTCGAACAGCCTTCTCTCGAGACTCAAAGAGTTTTGGCAACACTTTGATAATTGGCTTTAGTGAGATTATTTTTGAACCAAATTCACTGAAAGTTAAAAAGAATACATACAGGTGTCAATGGCAGAGAACAAAATCCAACAAAAATTCAGCCACAAAGACCATAAACGTTAATTAGCTATTATCTTGACACAGCTGGGGTCCTAGACGGAGCTGCTTGGGTAAGCTGATGCCTTTCATAGCCTGTGTCCTGTACAAAAGGTTGCATCATAATATACACCATCAGCAATGGTTCTACATATTAACATGCATTGCCATCACTTACCAATCTGAAGCTACTCGTTTGTTGTGTTAAAGAACAGTTGCTCTATTACTATTCCTTCCCTCCTTCACATAGTTTGGAATAATAAAACCAGGCTTTTGAAACCACTTCAAAGCACGTAATCCAACCTGCTGCTTAAGTCTGTCCCCTTGCCAGAGAACAAGAAATCTACTTAGACTGGAATTTGTGGGACCTATTTTTCTGATCACGCTAGAATCTCCTTTGACTATCCCTTGGAGGCACACTGCAGAAAAGCATTAGTCGTTTTGCTATTTGTTAGACCAGATTAGTGAGCCATGGGTCATCTCACAGAAAGTGTGCGCTTTGACACACTTCTCTCCCAACCTCATCATCCACCCTTTGGTACCAGATTCTGCAAGTTGCCCTTGTGCCTGTTGCACAAAGTCTCATCTTTCAATCACTACTGAATGGGAGCACATCATTACTCTTTCAGTACTGAGCTATTAAGAACTGTTCAGGTGCTATTGTACTCTTATATTATCAGATGTTTACAAGAAGCTTTATAACAAACAGATTAGCTGCAGGAGGAACATCCCAGTTATGGATTAAGATATAGAATACAAATGAGTCACCAATCCTGTGCAAGGAAAGGTTAATATATACCAGAGTTTCCCAGGGAAGCATACTAGGGCCAATGTTGGTCCATACATTAGCCTACAACATGGTTATGTCAAGAGACTAGGGATGATTGAGAGTAACTATGGAAGAATTTAGCTAGTTAATAGGGCAACAGATTAAAACCTGAGAAGTGTGAGGTAATGCACACTGAAGGAACATTTTATAATTAAAACAAATGGATTCTAATTGATTACCGCTTGACAAATTGATTCAGACAGTTCAAAAATGCCTGCTTGATACACAGGATGGGCCACAAAGGCAGAGATCTGTTCTTGTATTAATACAGCAAAGATGCAAAAAACATTCTAGTTCCATGGGTCAATGGTGAGTTCCCCCTTGAATAATTAATTTGGTTTTACCATCTCATATCTGAAGGATATAAAATAATTTTACAGACTAGTTTAAAGAATCAAATGTAACTACAGAAGGAGCTAGAGTTGAGAAGTGATAAGTGATAGAGAAGGCTCATCAGAATTCCCAATTAGACTGTTTTTATAGCACAATAGGGCATGATTAAATAAATCAACTTATAATTGATAATTAATCTTAAGTCTGGGACACTACTACAGAATTCAGAGGCATATACCTTAGAATTAAAAATAGGCTTTAGACATAGGACAACATCTGCAGTAACAGTAGATGGAATGACAACAAAAGATGATCTAGCCTCATGCTTCAGGAACTAGCTGATTATTAGGAGGTTGCTCTCTTCAGAAGGACTCAATACTGGCCAACTGTATCTGTTCCAGAGATTTCTATTTCACATGCCTAATATTGACAGGATCATGCATCAGACACAATCATTAGATATTGCAAATTTAGAGATATTTAGACAGAAAAAAGGGGGAAAAAAGTGTGTCTTGGGGGAGGAGAGAAGAGGAAAACAATGATAAGAAGCCTACATTTAGCAAAGACAAATACTACAGGGATTTGGCAAACTCCACATACTGGTGCAATTAGACACTTCCAAGGGAATATTTTTAATAGTTAGTCTACAGATCAAGGGAGGCAGCTAAGTAACTGATACTACACAGAACTCCTAAATTAAAAATCTGAAAGTGCAAAAATATAGAAGAGTATTCAAACTGCTATAAACAAAATTCCTTTTTTGCAGATTTGACGCATGTAAGACACTTCATGTGACATTTGTACCCAAGACGTGCTGTAAGTCTAAAATTAAATGCAACTTTTTTTTTTACTTACATTGATTGGGTTCCTGGGAAGTTTTAGTATGTTATAGACTATTCCAGACAGACAAATTCCCTTGCCCACCAATTCTAGCTTTAAAATAAATTATTGCACAATGTAAGACGCATCTTTTCTTTGGCTTGGTGTGCATGCAATTGAAGATATTTAAAATTTGCTTTAGGAATGGCCTGAACAATATCATATTCTTTAGAGAAAGCTCTGAATATCCCAAGTGAAGACTCTTGTTTCATCAACACCATACTAATAGATATTACTTTGTGCATTAGCAATCAGCAGGGGGAGCATTTGTGGGGAGGACACATTTTTATTTTAAACTCAAAGATATTTATTTGCAATTGTTCTAGTTAATTCAACAACTTTATTCCCAAGCCTGGAATCAATAATTCTGCTGGGCAATAACCCTGCTCCTATCATTCAAGAAAATGTTTTCATTAAACAAAGTCTGGCAAACAAATTGCCAAGACTGAAACTTATCAAGATACAAGAACAGTAATTGCAGAGAAAACACTAACATCTGACTAATTCCCACACTGTCCCTGTTAGGGAAAATGCTGCCATTAAAAAAGGTTCAGTTCACTGAAGTCATTACAATTTAGAAGATTCAGCAATACCAAATTCCAGAGCCACTTACAGCCTTACATAAATTATCCATTACTTAACAGCATGTGGAATTTAAACAAGAGAACTTACCTCAGTGCTTTCCTTAATGTCTCTATACATGCTACTATGATCTTAGGGTTCTTGTTGTCCAGGCCTTTTAACAGCTCTTCTTGTACAGGCTCCCCTTTCTCAATTTCTATATACATTAAACATATGTCTATACCCAACTCCTTTGCTCTGGCTTTAGGTTGATTGAACACTTTATTTACAACTCCAGAAATCACTTCTCCTGTTGTCCTGAAAATAGAGGACATATTTAGTTTTCAGTAGACAGAACAGCGAATGTAATTAGTTCTACCACCCATAAGGTATATGCACACATAGTAACACTGAGATAACTAATCTTCTGGAAACTAGATCCTATTTAGGTTAACCATGGCAATAACATTCCCTAAAGACTTGCTCCACTATGTTACTGAACTCAGCTGGTACTACACATGCACTTTACTAGATAAAGTGTGTTCCCGACCTCTATGCTTGTTTCATGTGCCTGTTGTATCTTGTCTAAGATTGTAAAGCTTTTCATGGCAAGGACTGTACAGTGCTAGCACAATGGAACCCACCACACTGGGGACCACTAATAAACACACTACTCTTTGAATACATGCAGAACAGCAGGACACCTGAGGAGACTAGTTTTAAGAGTTCCAAGGCACAAACCAAAGGTTGTGTGTGTGAGAGAGAAATATATATTATATATACACACCCACCCTGTCCCCTCATAGGTATACACTGCTTCACATAGAAAATAAAGATGCAAATCCATGCTCAAGAAATTGCAATCTAAGTATAGTACAAAAAGATACCAGGAAAAAAGAGGGAGATTCATATACAGCAGTTATGGAATTACATGTTCTGGCCTTTAACTTCTTTTTAAATCTTTTGCTAATATAGAAGAGTGGGTTTGAGGGATAAGGAAGAAAAGATTAATTGAAGGAGGGATTTGGAAGAGAATAAAGGGAAAGTATGCTGGTATGCACCATCAGGATGGATATTCCAAGTGCTGGAATTTAGCAATTAATTATAGCATATCCTATAGTTTTGAAAACTATTGACAGGACTTTTCACATAACTCCCATCTGAGGTGCTAACATTTTGCATCTTCAATTTTATCATTTGAATTACAGAGTAAAAATTTTCAACACAGATACTCTCTTCATTGAGCTGAATGGAAAGTGGGCAACACTTGAAGTCTGTACTCTGAGGGTACATCTACATAGCAAAGAAAACCTGCAGCTGGTCCAAGGCTCAGGCTGCGGTGCTGTTTCATTGCTGTGAAGACTTCCAGGCTTGGACCTTCAGGGTGGGAGGGTCCTAGAGCCCGGGCTCCAGTCCAAGACTGGAAGTCTTCACAGCAATGAAACAGCCCCGCAGCCAAAGGCCCATGAGCCCGAGTTGGTTGGCATTGGCCAGCCCTGGGTTTTTCTTTGCTATGTAGATATACCCTTAGCCTATAGAAGCAGAAAAAGGTATAGTAAGATCTAGGATACCATTGCTGCGGGCAATACTGTACTTTGGTTGGGAAGGACAGTCTATTCTAAAGACTTCTGTTCTTTTTAATTAAAAAACAGCGATAACATTAGAACACCATTGTTCACTATAGAAGTAGTTCTGGCTGTCTCTGGCCTGATGGAACAATTCCCAAAAGCATGACAATTTTAACTTCTCCAGAATGCAAGAGAAGAATCACCTACAATTGCTTGGTGTGCTGTGTTTTCTTAACTTTCTGAGTTAAAGTTAATTGATTTCTAATGCTACATCCAACAAACATGGTGAAATGGGTTGCTGTTTATCTGTTCAAAATTAAAGTCCATTTGTTTAATTTCTACACATTTCTAGAGCATACAAAATTTTCCAGTTAAATTCTGAAAGCTGACTCATTTAATTGCAAGACTTCCCCTCCCCATTTTACTTTATCTGCAACATACAGCATAAGTTTAGAAATGATTAGATTACTAACAAAATTCACTACATATTAAAAAAAACTACACAAAAAAACCAACTTAAAATGTGCCACACTATTATTCCCTACAAGTTCCTTACCACAAGGAGTGAAATACACTCAGTTTAAAGTAAATGTATAACCAAGAAACAGATAGGCATTCAGAATTAATTCATCTACTTTTCTTCTATGGAAAGAAAATAATCAGGATATCAGGATACAAGAACTTAGTAGCCTCTAGGACAGGGTGGATAAAAATCAATGATTTAAAATAAATTTAAAAAAAAAAATCAGATTTTTTAATGGAAATAGCTTTTTTTTATAAAATGCTTTTTGAGGAAAAAATCTAAAGATTGTTTTAATTAAGATACATTATAGCTCGAAGATATCACATCATGGAATAGGGATTCTACTAAATTCTAATTCTATAGTATGAGACAATATATTCATGTAATGTTTAAGAAAAGTTTTGTAAACGAGTTCCAATAGTTCATGGATTACGGATCCAACCTTATGCAGTTCCAGGGGCGTCTATATAGATATTTAGGTTAATCTTTCTACCTACCCAATAGGACTTGGTGCTCAGTCTAGAAGATACCATCAGAGACGCTTAGTTTTGCAGTTCTCAAACTGAGAATGCGTGTCTCCAGAGATAACATGCTTGTTAAAAGCAATAATATTTGTAAATAAATAAATATATAGAAGTGAGAAACAATAGATCTCAATCCCATTGTCCCTCTGCAAATTTGTGTACACAGTCAGTTCCTTACCTCTCTCTAAAAGTGCAAAGTTTCAAAAAGCTAAATGAATAGAATATTGTTGGGGGCGGAATAGATCTGGATAAGGAGACAAAGTCTGGAGATAAATGTGAGAAGGGAGGGACAGGCAGTAGAAACAAAAGTGAAACTGTTTGAGCAGCATATTCCAAAAGTCTTGAGGTCTTTCCGAGTGTAGCCTTCATTGATTTGAGATCTTCCATACTATTCTCACACTAGAAGGGAAAACCTATCATAGCAGCAGGCTGTAAAATAGACCTAGTTTGGGTCTCATCTATCTCTGAGTTGTGAAAAATACGTATTAGGGCTTGGCTACACTTGCAAGTTAGAGCACATTAAATCAGCCCCGGATGCCCTAACTCCTGAGGTGTCCACGCTGACAAGGCACGTAGAGCGCCTGGACTCTGCAGCTGGAATGTTCCTGGTAATCCACCTCCACAAGCAGCATAAATCTTGCTGCACCCCGACTGAAACGCCCGGATGTCAGTATGGATGACGTGTTGCATTACTGCGCTGTGACTAGCCTCCAGAAATGTCCCATAATCCGCTGAAGTCAAGTGACCACTCTGGTCATTGTTTTGAATCAGCTGCAGGCATGTGGATATCCCCTTTCACAGCTCCATTTCGGACAGCAGGCATGCTTATCTGCTCCCGGACAAAGCAAACCATTACTTGGAATGCTGCTGCTGCAGCGTGCGTGCGGGAGAGAGAATGGAGGAGAGGGGTCTGCTGCTGTCTGAATTTACAAGTCAGCATGCTGACACACTCTGCCCCCCCCAAAACACACCGTCTCTCCCCCCAGATACACACCACACCTCCACATTTGAAAAGCATGCTGCAGCTACCTGCATACTAGGATAGCTACCACAATGCACTGCTCTTTGTGGCATTGCAAGAGCTGCTAATGTGGCCACACCAGTGCACTTGCAGCTGACAGCATAAACACACAGCAGCATTTTCCCTGCTGTGGTCTCTGAAGGCTGGTTTAACTCCCAGCGCTCTACATCTGCAAGCGTAGCCAAGCCCTTAAGGTTATAACAACCAACAAGAATGCACTTTTATGTAGAAATCCATGATTAAATCAAATCTTCCTGACTAGTGATTTAAATCAAATTGATTTAAATCACTAAATTCCACCCTGCTCCAGGTGGCAGAAAGTTAACCCAGGTGGCTGTTTTCTAAAACTCAGCAGGTTTGAAGAAACAGCTACCATGCAAACAGCAGCTCCTGATTTCTTGTAACCTTGCACTGTACACTATATTGGATGAGACCAGATCACTCAACATATGTGAATGAGTTTTCATTTATATGGTTTGACAATCACAATTCACAAAGACTGTTAGTTTACTGGGACTGTGTACATTAAAAACACAAATCATAGTATTTTTACCATACATAATCCAGGCAATTTCATCTAAGACTGGACTCCATAGCTAATTATGTGTTCTACTCACTCCAGATAGGTCTATTGAGGAGGAGTTCAGTTTCATTTGAAGGATTTTTTAAACTTTGAACTTTTTATTCCACCTCTACCCTTCAAGTTATAAGACTGCTTACTCATCATTGCATTTTACTTGTCTTTCCTGGTTCAGAAAAGATAATTTTTTTTAGGATTTAGAATACTAAACACACTGTTTTGTCACAGAGCTTATGAATACAAGAAGTTACAGTCACAGCACGGCAGAGACATTAGCAACTGGCCATCCAGTAAACAGTTTCTTCAGATCAGGAAGTAAATGGGCAACATGGCAGGAACACTGAAAGTGGCAGCTGCACAGGGCAAATTAGCTCTTCCTAGCAAGGTCACATTAACTATCACAAAAACATATCATTAGGAAGGAGAAAAGACTTACTTTCCTGCTACATGAGCATTTTCAACATAGGCAAGTGCTGCTTCTAATCCTTTCAACTGAGCCACTGCATTAGAGTCTGTCACAAATTTCTTTATTAGTCCCAGATACTTGGACCATTCAGGGCTTTTCTCATCTTCTATTTTCTGAAAAAGCTTCAGAGCTTCTTCGTAGCCATTCACTCTGGCTTTCCACAACTAGGAAAAGAAGTCACGAGTTAGGCATTGTGTTTAGTTAAATAACTTGCCATTTAAACTTTAAATTATAACTTCTTGTATAGATCTGTCCTTCTCAGTACATAGCTTGAATGGTCGTCTCTGATCAAAGGAAGCACTGGATAAGAATAGCAAGCACATAGATCAGTTGTGAATGAAATTTGTGTTAGATTCATCAGCTGCAGCTAGTCTACCTATTTTCCATTAAAGAAACATCAGGTTCATGGAATAGTTAGTTTTACCCACACTGGTTTTATTGCTTGTTACTGCACTGAGGGTTTGAAAAAGGGTTTAATCCTGCAAGTCCTGTATGTGCAGAATCTTATTTCCCTCAACAGGAATTCTGTACAGGCTCACATCCTAAATGTATTCTAATATAATGTAATGCACTCTTTGTATAATTGGTTTAATTTTGATCATGGCAAGAATTATGATTAATACATTTATTCAGTTACAGACACTGTTTATTCTGCCCGAGCCTGTGTCCCCAGAAGAGTACATATTAGGTCACATTTGACTTTTAAAAAAAAAAACAAAAAAAAACCAAACACTGCTACCTTAAATGAATACAGCCAAGATTACTTAGAATATGCAAGCTAAACAACAACATTTTAGAACTGTATTTAAAACTTCTCCATCTGTCTGAATTGGGCAACTATATAACACCAAAACACTCTTTCCAAGGATGATCTCAACATAATGCATGCAACTTGATGACACACATCAAGACAGAATGTCTGAGCTGCAGTTCGAAACTTCCCATTGAGGGAAAAACAGGACAACCTTTTTTGGTTGAGCATAAAAAGTCAGATGATACAACATCTAAAGCAGCATTTCTCAAACTGGGGTCCAAGGACCCCGCTGATCAACTCCTCCCCCTCAATTCCTGTACACTAAAAGTCTGTCGGCACAGTGGGGTTAAAGCAGGCTTCCTACTTGCGCCCTGGCTCCACACTGCTCCAGGAACTGCCTAGCACATCCCTGTGGTCCTTGTGCGGGGGGTCCTTCTGTGCACTGCCCCTGCCCCAAGCTCCAACTCCACAGCTCTCATTGGCCAGGAACTGCGGCCAATGGGAGCTGCGGGGGCGGTTCCTGCGGGCAGGGGCAGCACACCGAGACCGCCAGCCCCTGCACCTAGGAACCACTGCCAGAGACATGTGCTGGTCACTTTCAGGAGCTACGAGAAGTAAGCATCACCCAGCAGTAGCCCGCACCCCTAACCCCCTCCTTCATCCCAACCAGAGCCTGCACCCCCTCCCAGAGCCCACACCCCAACCCCTTGCCCCAGCCTGTGAAAATGAGTAAGGATGGGAGAGAGCAAGCCACGGAGGGATGGGAGGGGATATAGTGAGTGGGGGGCAGGGCAAGGGCTGAGCAGGGGAGGCTTGGGGGGGTCCCCAAGTATTTTTAAATAAAAATGGGGGTCCTGGGGTTGCTAAACTTTGAGAACCGTGGATCTGTAGATTTGTGTAAGTCTTGTGGCTGTGGAAATCTCCAAGATTCTTATACCGATATATGTCAGGCTAAGCACAGATGCCTCCCACTTCATTAATTTATGAGAAACCAACTTCTAAAGTGTACTACATAAAAAACAGTCATATCTGCAGGGACCAATCCTGAATTAGAGATGAGGTGATTCTAATAGGTCTTCTCCAACTTCAATTTGTGATTCTATGCCCATTTTACCCAGACAGAGTTTGGAAAGTATTTTATATTCCAATGCAGCTTTTCTTGAAGGTAGAAAAGGTTTTCACAGTTAAGAAAACATATAAATAAGAATTTCCTTAAGATGTGTCTTCTTTTTTTAAAAGTAGTTGATCACCTTTAGTATTTGCCCATAAAAGTGTTTGGTTACCTTTCTTCCAGTTTGTTCAGTAAGATGGAGCGCAAGGAGGCAAAAGCTCCTTAAGTTCACAGGTTGAGTACAATTCAAAATGGCCTTAAGGACCTCCCATCTCACAGTTATACTTGCCAGCCAATTGGAACCAGACTCAATTCCTCCAGGTTAGATTGGTCCGGAGATTAAAGTGGGAATAAAATCCACAGAATGCACATATGCAAAAAGTTACATGGATACCTAATCTCAAACTCTTAAAATATACTGAACACTTGATAGGCTAAAGTATTCAGTAAACCAAACAATTTAAATTCTGAAAGTTTTATTTCTCCTACTTATCAAGACATCCTTGCCGTGTTGGCAACATCAAGATTTATCTTCAATCATTACAGTATAACCTCTGAGTTTCAAACACCTCAGGAATGGAGATTGTTCATAACTCTGAACAAAATATTATGGTTCTTTCACAAGTTTGCAACTGAAGATTGAATTAATACAGCTTTGAAACTTTCCTATGTAAAGAAACATGCTGCTTTCCCTTTTTTGTTTGTAGTTTACATTTAACATAGTATTGTACTGTATTGGCTCCCCCCATCATTTCTGCTGCTCTCCGATTGTGTACTTCCAGTTCCAAATGAGGTGTGTGGTTGAGCAGTCAATTAGGAATGCTGGTGTTCATAACTCTGAGGTTCTACTGTACTTGAAGGTGAACATAAAGATAATAAATCCATTTTTCTTCTTGATAAAGAATGGTCATCACAGGTTGATATCAATTCTTCCCATCAATCCTCAAGGGTCCTGGCCACAGTTCAACTGCAGAGGAGCTGACATGGACATCCATTTCACATGTGGAACATTAACACATTGAACACTACATTTCGACTGATCTATTAAGAAGAGGCTATTAAGTAAATTCTGCTCTAGAAATCCTACTCAGATTTCAGTTCCCTCTTGTTAACAGAACTGAGGCAGTTTCAAATAAGGTTGCGTGCTTTAACATGGGATTGTCCAGACGCGACCCACTTTGGTGTAATTAGTAGGTACAGCAGCCATATTGAACCACCCACACTAAGTACATGAAGCAAGGACAAGCTCTCCTACCTTGTGTTCACATTTCTGGTCAATGGACAGTTTAATCCACTCGCTATCGTCTCCCATTGTGCCTCAGTTTCTCTCTATAGTTACAGTAATTCCTGGGGAGAGAAAAATATAGTTAACTCCAACAAGTCAGGTAGTTTCAGAAGGTGCTACATCTAGTTATAATGCATTATTCCACAGAAATAAAAGGAAAATCCAGTATTCCATAAGAACATTCTAATCCTTGTAGCTGGAGGGGGAGCCAGGGGGTGGGAGGAGGAGAGAGAATTAAGCTATCCATTACATTTAGGTACCCACACTAAGACCATGGTAGTCTTCTAGCCTTAGAAGAAAGGCAACTAAACAGTTACAGGTTAAAGAACATTGATGCTGTAATCTGTTACCTTCCAGGGGACTGAAGCCTCAGTCTGGGAAAGTTTCAAGTGAGAAATAAGACATGCAGAAGTCAGACTAAGTGTAATGAGTTCTCGAGGAAGTTTTTTAAAAACGCCAAAAAAGGACTAGGTGCCCATCTACACGAGAAAGCTGACTCATTGCTGACAATACTTCTCAGCAACAGGTACCCTGAAAATAGTTGACTTGCTAGTATAAGAAGGACAGACATTTCTAGGACCTTGGGGGGTGGGGGGAGGGAGAAGCATGGTTCATTTGAACAGTGCTGAAAGAGGGACAGACCCATTTATGCTAGCAGTCAAATTAGTTTTATCGCTGGTTCAGAGGGACACAGAGATAACAGTTGTCAGCAGCAGGTCAATTTTTTAACTGTAGTTAGGGCTACAAATTCACACCCATTTAAATATTTCTAGAAGTTTCTTAAATCTAATAGGAACGGGTCACATCAGACAATCCAGATGCAATCCCCATCTTGGATGTATTATGTGACTAACCTGACTGCTCAGCAAATAAACCAAGAATGCTGCTACAAGGGAGAAGAAATTAGTAGAATGAAAATTCAGCAGCAGGAAGGTAAGAGTTCCCAGGGCTCTGTATACAAACAGATGAAGTGAATCTGGAAAAGGGTCAACTTGAAGCGGTTGCAAAGAATCCAGAATAGCGACTAGGATGTGCAGAACAGGAAGATGACAGATAATACGGGGTGGGCATCTTCTACGAGTTACTTTTCTAAACTCTGGCAGAATTTTTTTTTTTTTAATTAAAATCAGGAAAATCTACCCAAATACTCTCAGCTTCTATGGATATTGCTCAAGATTGTTCTCACCATGGATGCATAAACCAGCTCATCTGCACACAGCCTCCACAGTGAAAGAGTCAACATTAGGCTTATGTGCAGAAAGTACAATCAAAGTAGCAAACCTATTCTAAAGTGTAACTATGTAATTTGTCATTCCCATTTTGCAAACACTGATGTAGTTTTCTTTCTTTTCAGCAACAGCAGAGTTACTTAAGTGGTACTGAAAATAGGGCAAGTTTGTTTTTGCAGCAGCAGAGACAGAAATTAAACTCAAGTGCCAACAAAAATGGGAACTTGTCCTATTTAGTTAAAACAACAGAGTAATAATAATAGAGGCCATCCCCAGATCATTCTAAGATTCTATGCATAAAAGGGTGGGAAGGCCAACAATGGCTGGGTTTTCTATTTCCATTCACTAATTTAAATTTAGATTATGGGTCAAATTGAGCCTTTTGTAAGCGGATACAACTCTCACCAATTTAAATGGGCATTTCACCCATTTATACAAGAGCTTAATTTCAGCCTACTGGCCAAATTCTTCCCTTGGTACATAAGATAGGACAAGGCATAAACTTCAACACAAAAAGGTACTCTGTATCTAAGGTAGAATTCAACCCTTGAGGTTTGTGTTAAAGGAGGTACCATAAAAAAAAACAACCACCACTCCACAGGAGAAACACCATAAAAAACCCCACCCACACTCCCCAGAGGTAGTACAATAAGGTCAGTTTCACTAATGCACCTTCTGGTGTCAGAGCCACTGTTTCAGTCCAGATCATAGGTTTCAGAGTAGCAGCCGTGTTAGTTTGTATTCGCAAAAAGAAAAGGAGTACTTGTGGCACCTTAGAGACTAACAAATTTATTAGAGCATAAGCTTTCGTGAGCTACAGCTCACTTCATCGGATGCAAGTGAGCTGTAGCTCACGAAAGCTTATGCTCTAATAAATTTGTTAGTCTCTAAGGTGCCACAAGTAGTCCAGATCATAGCATTCTGTAACTGAATTTGCATTTACATATCTGACCTCTTCTCTTTCTACACCTCATACTGATCACCCTCTTCCACCAAAATCTCTCTAAACTACCCGTTAAAAGGGTGACACACACCAAACACTATTTTTAACAGCTTCCCAATTAACATTCAAAGCACCGGTCTCCTTCAAATCACTCCCAAAGACCCACCTTTCCCACAATGCTTGTATGCACTAAAGTAAGGGTTTGAAAAATACATTTACCAGTAACAAGTGGGAAGCTTCCCAAGTGTGTTAGGGATTGTTTCTAGCACTTATAATTGTGAAGGTAACCTTCCAGAAGGGAACTAAATGTAAACAGATGCAGCATTGTCTTCTCCAATCTGCAGACAGCTCCAGTGTCTGCTACTCAGCTTTGCCAAGCAGCAGGAGTGTGAGGTTTATAAGACATTGGATAGATTTATGGCTCCTAGTCAGAATCCTGGGGGCAGCAGTGAAATTGTCACTTATTTTAATGTTCCTGAGGAAGTCTACAAGGAGTAGCAGACACAAGGTCTCGAGAAAGCCTAGAAGAGACAGGGACAGGTATTAAAATGAGGGTACCTGAAAGCAATGTCCTAAAAGCACTGCAACAGAAAGTTTAATGCTGGGGCTGTTCAAGGCAAACCCTCATCTGTGTCCAAGAAGAGAGATCAGCAACATGAACACACTGCTCCTGGAGTAAAAGGAAGTGTTTTGCTTCCCTCCAAAGTCTTCCAGTGCTAAGTGCAAAGTAAAGGTTTGGAATAGGACAGAAGTGACCACACTAGCCCCATCAGAATTGCTTCTCACATTAGTATCAACACAACAACAGTGAAAGTTAAATAGCTTTCTAGTGAAGTGTTAATGTAATACTAGGCAAAGTGGACCTCTGTCTTCATCCAGATATTTTATCTTTGAGCCTGTTATTAATTCAGTGCTGCAGCTTCCACCAAAGTTTAACTCCATAGCTTTTTGTATTTTGGGGATCATCTCATGACCAGAAGTAATGCCAGCTCTAAAATAGGGGTCCTCAAGCTTTTTCACAATGTGGCAGAAAGTCAGTCCCCCAGAAACCTTCCTACCCATTCTTCAACATCTTCCCTCCCACTCACAAAACATCTGTGGCAACTAAAGTAATAGGAAAGTAGTTTATTTTAACCTGTCTTCCACATGCCAAATCACATATAGAAGTAATGAAAACCAACCAGCATCCTGTAAGCAACCAGCTCTCTGAGGATCAGCAACAAACACTCAATGGTCCACAGCTGGAGAATTTCATTCTTAAAGATCACTTTTCTTTAGGCTTAATTATTGCCCCACATATTCCTTCTTAACATCTTACATAGTTTGAATTTTTCCTCTGTCAAAATAGTTTAAAATGAAAGTGAAAAACCCTTAAGACCCTTTAATGGGTTCTACATGCCTCTCCAATTTTTCAGGTCTTGTAGGATACTCCCAAGGCTTCATTTGCAGCCAAGGTTCTGCTTTTATTACTTGAAGGCTTCTTACAAGAGGCACGTGAATGCCACCTCATACTTTCTAACATCTAAATAGCTATTAGCCTCCATAGGTGACAATGCATGCTATACTAAGACTGCTTTATTACCAATAGATTTGCAAGACTGAAGTATTCGATCTCTGGAACTTTTCCTACTAGTTTCACTAGTAAATAGGATGAAAGAAGTTCAAAGAAAGAACAGATTCTAGTTCTTTCACAGTCAATTGTTACAATTCAGCACTATCCAAAAAATGAAAGCCTGCTAATCAACTGAAGAAAGTTTTGCAAAACTAGTTTGGTTTTGGCTTAATCAATAAGACATTTATAACTGCAAATCCCCAGATTCATTTGCAGAGATGAAAGAAACCATCCCTAGCAACTCTTGGCTGGACAAGCTCCTATAATACAGAGCAGTTGACATATAAAGGATGCCAAGGAAAGGGATACGTCTACAGACCTTATAGGCAGTTTATAGGCAAGAGAGGGGAAGAAATGTGTAACAAAGGGGAAATTGTCTAATATTTATGAATCCTATGTGTGCCTCAGTTTCCCTCTGCACTTTGCATTGTAAAAAACGTTTAAGTCTCCTGGTCAGACAGCATAGGGGGCATGAGGTAGGGTGTCACCTGGTTGTCTGGATGGAATGAACAGGGTCATAAAACAACTGGCTGAAACTGACCTTGAATCAGAGCAACCAGCAAGACAAAAGATGTCCAATGACTGAACCATTAACATCAAATAGCAGAATACCCTGGGGAGACAGATAAGTGGGATAGGGAGAGCAAGAGATAGACTATCACAGCTTGACTGGCTCATCATGGTACTGGTTTGACCTGGGTGGACTATGGCTTAGATTAGCACAGAGAGGTGGAAGTTAAAGACTTTCAGCTTGTGTGCCACATGACTAATATATGTTACCTTGTTTTGAAAAGGCTGCCTGTTTCACTGTACATACTCAATGAGTGTGTCGTGCCCTGAAGGGGTACAGTACAAACCTGGTGCAGGACTGGCTTGGCTGGATTTACTCCAGGGAGCCATGGAGAGAGACAGGGATAGCTGGTGCCAAAGGCCTAGTCTCGGAGTCCTGGAGACCACGGGCCTGCCCATGTAAAACTCCATGGGTCCATGGGGCCCAGCACACTAAATGGGCCTCTCCCATGAGACTTTACAGGCTGGGGCACAGACCAGACCCTATGACTCTAGCATAAGGCTTCCAAGAGATACAAGAAAGGGTTAAAGTGGGAAGTTCTGAGAGAACATTATAAAGCTATGGACGAACTGCCCAAAGTTTATTGTGACATAATGAGGAAGACGCTGTCAAGTCAAAGTCTGGAGTAACACTGAAGAGGAACAGTTGGCTGCCAAATTTAAGTAGAAACTTAGGCCATGTCTACAGTAGGAGTGCCCGTATAATATACTGCTAAAGTGCTCCTAGCGTGCATGCAACTATAATGGCAAAACTGCACTTGATTGATTTGGCTGCACCTACACCAGGGACTTTTGCCAGTGCAGCTATGTTGGTCAGGGATCACACCCCGAGCGACATAACTATGCTAGCAGAAGTCTGCAGTGTAGCCAAAGCCTTAGTTCTGTTACCTAAATCTGGCTCTTAAAATCTTGAAGATGCAAATAGTGAAGACATTTGGTTTTGAAGTGTTTAGAAACTTATTTAGCAAAAGTAGTACCGTTTCAGCTTCCAGATGACCTCTCCATAACAAGTGCAAATACTAACAACAAGACTAGTTTGTCCTAAGCCAGAATGGACACTGCAACTGACCTCTGCTGCTGCTATCTCAGTATTTATATGACTCCCCACCACTTCAGTATCAAAAGATTACTGTTCCAAAAAAGTAGATAGCTACTGTTTCAACGCAGTTATACTCTTACAAGTTAAAGCAAACTTTTCTAGAAGATCATTTAAAATGTTAAATTCTGAGAAATTGATCAAATCAAGTCAATTTCCAAGGACGCTCTTTTTGAAGTATTAAAAAAAAAAAATTTAAACCCACTAAAGTTTCTCCTGCAGTGGAGGCACTGTTTTGCCCACTATAAAGAAAGCTACAATACTAGTTGAATGAACCAGCTGAGATTAGACCTGTCAGTTCAGGTTGTTCCCTTTTGTCAATGCAATGCGCAGTCATCCCTTCAGGAAGGACAGGATTATCTGTCCACATGTACTTGTTTTGTAGCAGTTTCCAGTCATGTTTAATTTCTAGCTCTGAAAATGCCAAGTTTTACTTGAACTAGATTAAAGTTTTATCACATTTACAATATTTGTGAGTTTCATCACCATGACATCAGAGCCTTGAGTTTCACCTAAGCGAAGATCTGACCACACTAAAACAGCCTGACAGAAAAGTTCTTCAGAAAACCCAAGAGATCAGAGCAGCAGATACCCAGCTTTTATTTTACAACTCTCAAAGATGCAACAGAAAAATTCGAGTCTGTAAGATTTCCCTAATCCAAGAACTATAGTCTGTTGAATCAGACCAGAGTAATAAATAATACCTAGTTAGAACTCTTTGGGCTTGTGTAGCAGGTTCTACACTACTAAGTGAGAAACTGGAGTCTATTACCAGTCCTGACTTCTTGACACCTGCAAGAGGAGTAATGAGAAATCAGGGAAACTTTAACCATGTCACTTAGTAAAAATTTCTCAAGATGATTAAAGAGAAACACTGGCAGGCTTTAAGTCAATGATTGATATTCCTCAGCAATGGAAGAGGGCTGGGTACTGTCTTGGGAGGGTAAAGAGAATCTTATTAAGTGATCTGTAGGATGACAACTACCTTGAAGAAACTGTGCCCAAAGATTATGGAAACCCACAGCACAAGTCCTCAATGGAAGAAAGCAAACAGGGAGAAATGAACTCCCAACACGATGGCAAAGACAGTTGAATAAGGTTTTTCTCTCTGAGCTAAGACAAGATAGCTATACACTAAGGGCACGTCTTCACTAGCAATGTTAAAATGCTGCCGCAGCAGCACTTTAATGTGGCTGTGTAGTCACAGCACTAGAGCTCTCCCAATGCTATAAAAAAAACTCACCTCCACGAGGGGAATAGCTCCCAGCACTGGTGCACCGTCTACACTGGCACGTTACAGTGCTGGAACTTGAAGCGCTCGGAGGGGTGTTTTTTCACACCCCTGAGCAAGGAAGTTGCAGCTGTAAAGTGCCAGTGTAGATAAGCCCTAGGACGTTCAGCAATAACATGTTCTTAGTAAGTCTCCCCTCTAGTATTCAATAACTTTGCTCTATCGGTCTTGCTGAGATCTCACCCAAAAAAAAAAAACCAGAGCAAATGCAAATTTAATCATATTACTGCTATGTACTGAGGAATGAAAGATGAAAGAAATTCCAGAAAATGTAACTTTTCCTAAATGTGCTCTTTGAATGCAATTTAGATGCACTCTGGAAAGAATACAGCAAGTTACTTAGGTGAGCCAAAGCAAACTGACTTTTCGTCATGGCTAAGAAAGCAAGAGTGGCGTGTGCTGTAAGAATAAAACCTGAAACAAGGCCAACATTAGAAGCAAATGGAAGGGGGGGGGGGAAGGGAAGGAAGGACAAATGTCGTCAACTTTGGAACAAGTAGGCTAAATTCTAATGCAAGATATGAGAGCTCCAAATGCTGGTGGATCACAACTTAGAGACTGCTTTGCATCTCCTCCCCCACGCAAGTGTTTACAAAGTTGGGCCATGAAAACCTTAAAAAAAATGTTAGGCTGAGGGGAACTGAATCCTCCTTCACCAGCACATCAAACATATAGGATCACCCCTAAATGATCACCAGCTGCCTCCCCCTCCAGATACACCCTCCAACCTTAGTCTAGTTCACACACAGCCATACTTCCCCAACAGCTAGAACTGTCACCCAGCTAGGCTTCTTGCTTAACCCCCCTCTCACCCAGGCCTTCCGGCAAGCTACCCCTCAAACTCTGCCAGATCCTCAGGCCTAACCGTCCCCCAGCCAACAACTAACTCATTTTCCTGCCAGATTCCCCCTACCTAAACACACCCGGGGCCACAAACGCCCTCCCTCCCAAACTCTCCAGCAGGGCCCCACCTCCTCCAGATGCGGCAGCTCGGAGACATTTTACAAGCAATCCCCCTGCAGCCAAAACAGAACAGCTCCACGGATGGAGAGACTCTGGGCCCGAAGCTACGGGTCCGTGCAGCTCCTAAAGCTCGGCTCCGAGGCCAGATAGAGCGGAGCAGGCCGCCCGCCCGGCATTGTTTATCCTCGCAGTCTCCTCCGCCCCCTCCCTCCTCCCGGACGCTAGGCCCCGACAGCCCCGCCATCGCTCAGGACGGGCAATTATCCCCCCAGCTTCCCTTGTCCACGGCAGACCAAGCCAGACACTTACCCGGGCGGCCGCGACCCGGCTCAGCTGCAACAGCGGGCGGGGCGCTTCATCCCCGGCCGGGGAACAGGCACCTCCTCCTCCAAGGGCGGAGCGCAGAACGCTGCAGCCGACGCCACCAGCCCCCGCCTCCCCGCGCCCCTGGGAGGGAGGCTCCCCCTTCCATGTGTCAGACAAAGGCGCTCAGAGTACTTAGGACCCTACGGGGCCAATTCTATGCCCCCTTCTCCCAGTGTCTTCAGAGGTTAGCGGAATCGCCCGCAGCCCCATGGGGTCCAGCTTTTCTACACCCGTTCCCAATCCTGTCCCCAGGGGCACCAGGTCTCCTTTGGTCCTTCAAGACTCATTTCCTTTCTGAGGCACCTGCTGAGGTGTCTCCCTTGGAGGGCCTGGATTCCTCTGCTCCGAGGTTGAAGAGCAAAGGCTTGGCTCCTGTGGGAGAGGATGTGCTGCTCCAAGCCATTTTTCTCCTTTGGCAGCAGCTTGGGGCAGGCCAGACATCCTGCAACACTTTAGGCATTTCTAAGCCAGTCACTGAAGCACCAACATGCAGTCAGTGAGCCACCAGGTTGGCCCTTGGGATGCATAATTTTCATGGGTAACAATACCACCTAGCTCCTATATAGTACTTTTCCTCAGTAGATCTCAAAGCACTTCACAAAGAGGGCAGCATCATCCTCATTTTACAGATATGGAAATAAGTGAAGTGACCTGCTCAAGGTCACAACAGACCAGTTGCAAGGGTGGGAATAGAAGCCAGGTCTCCTAGGTCCTAGTCCATTACTTCTCAACTCGGACACCGAATCACAGCATTTTATCTGCAGGACCCTAGCCCAATAACTAATAGTTATTGTAATATTTAGGCTTTTTAGCACTTGCATATAATGCTAACAGGCATAGCAGGCAGATTCTCTCTCAAAAATGATTTTGTAGCAAGTACTAACTGGAGGAGTTTAATCATAGAAATGTAGGACTGGAAGGGACCTTGCTCAGTCATCTAGTCCAGTTCCCTGCCCTGAGGCAGGACTAAATATTCTCTAGACTGGGGTGCCCAACCTATGGCCTGTACATCGCCCACCACCGTATTTCATAAGGCCTGCGACATGCTTCAACACCATATACTAATGGGCAATTCATTAGCATTTTGTCATCACGTTTACACAAGGATGTAGAATCTGTTTGGCAAACACAAGGTTGTGTTTAGGTTTATGTGGTCCTCCTATGTAATAAGATTGGGCACCACTGACCTAGAACATCCCTGACAGGTGTTTGGAGGATTTTAAGAACTTCTTGACCTGTTCTCAGTGGATAAGGAAGATAATTTGTTATCCTCTTTATAAAACCAACTTTTACATACTTGAAGACTTATTAGGTTCCCAGTCAGTTTTCTTTCCTTATTTAGAGCTCACCTTTGGCTATAGAGAAGGAACAGGGATAGCAGTGATGGGCTGGAGCTGTGGGACATTAAAGATGTTAACCTGTGAGAAGATCATACTTTCAGCTAGTGCTCTAGAACAAGACATGCAATTACAGCTATCCTGTGGGGCATTTCAATCATAACACTTCTAATTTGTTGCTTGACATTTTGAGATGCATGTTCTAAAACAGTGGCTCTCAACACTTCTAAACTACTGTATACCTTTCAGTAGTATAATTTGTCTTACAAAACCCCAAGTTTCACCTCACTTAAATATTACTTGCTTACAAAATGAGACAAATGACAGAGCACACTATTTACCATATAATTATAAAATAGATCAATTGAAATATAAATATTGTACTTACATTTCAGTGTACAGTATATACAACAGTATAAACAAGTAATTGTATGAAATTTTAGTCTGTACTGACTTCAGTAGTCCTTTTTATGTAGCCTGTTGTAAAACTAAGCAAATATCTAGATGATTTTATGTACCCCCAGAAGACCTCTGCATACCCCCAGAGGTAAATGTACCTCTGGTTAAGAATGCACCCCTGTTTTAGAATAACTAACTAAGTGCCATTTATGACAAAGCCTGGTACAGCAGAAGCTGGAGTGAAGAGTCTCCTCCTGAGAAAAAATACTGAAACAAGTCATGATCTGTCCTTTCAGCCTTCTGCTCAGCTAGCCTGAATAAGTCTCCTTTGGAGTATCAAAATGCTTAGGGAACGAACCTCTGAAGATAGCTTTCCACTGTTACAGCTCTCTCATGAGGTATCAACTGCACACATTTTCTTCTGTCAGGCGTTTATCATTCACTGTAAACAAGCTGCAGAAGTAATTGTTTCAATGATACTTTGCTTCAAAGCTCACAATCCTAACTCAAAAGGCAAGAATCCTTGCAACAACTCACTTCAAGAGACTTCTTAAGTTGGAGGGACAACCACAGTAACATTGCCTTTTCATATATGGTCCAGACAGGGTTAAATTTAGATGCAAACATACTAGATTTTCCTGCAGCACACATCTGGACCCACCGCCATCTCCCCTTGTGAGAAAATATCCTGGGGAGTGCTGTTCCTCCTACACTGTACAATGCCTGCAAGGATGATGCAAACCTAATCAGTTTCATTCCACTATGGAGGGAGGACAGCCACTCAATCCTAAAGGATGCACCAGGACTACTAGTAGGAACTCAATTCCCTCCCAACTCTGTATAAAATCCATAAACCAGAATCATATTACATCAGTTGTTTCAATGTTAAAAAAAATTAATATCTAATATTCTATAAAGTTAGAAACACAGGAAATTCAGAGTTTAAAAAAAAAAACTACCCTGAATCTCCACTGTTAATGTTTCCCCAAAGGAGGGGGGAAATCAGCAGCACACTGCAACTGTATCTATCCGTAATATTCAGCTTTATTTTAGACTGTGACCACAACTTTGAGTTCCATAACCATATATGATGGTGCCATTTCTTTATGGCTCTTTAATCATACATCAATGAATCTAACGAAGTCCTGCAAGATGGTTATCACAGTAACCAATTATTTATTGGTTTCAGAGTAGCAGCCGTGTTAGTCTGTATCCGCAAAAAGAAAAGGAGTACTTGTGGCACCTTAAAGACTAAAATTATTTGAGCATAAGCTTTCAATGAAGTGAGCTGTAGCTCACAAAAGCTTATGCTCAAATAAATTTGTTAGTCTCTAAGGTGCCACAAGTACTCCTTTTCTTTTTGCAATTATTTATTCTCCACTCTTCATTATAAGACCAAATCCTAAACTACTCAGCACCTCAAAGGGTTGAATGCTATTCTTCCATCCAAGTAGCCAGCTCCCCCCTTCCACCACTAGGCACAGAACTAGCAGGTCTTCCCAAACACATCACATGCCTAGACCATGAAGCTATAGCACTAGACTGCAAAAGTTAGCATGGAAATAAGTAACATTTAAAATAGGAGATGTATATATGAAAAAAGTTTAAAATGTTGCTCTATGGAGTACATACTTGTTGTTCCAACAAAAAAAGAAAGATGGGATTCTTGAATCTCTACAGGGAAGATAGAAGGTAGTTTGACTACCTTCTTTGGTTTTCCATAAGTCAGAAATCCAGCTCTTCAAGTTTAACCTGAATTGTTTGCACACACATGCATCTCTCTCTCTCTCTCACTCACACACACACCCCGTTCATGTGGAACCCCCATCTACTGTTCTAAACTTCCCAGCTTACTGAGAATTCTCAATAAATGACTAATTGTAAGTTTAAGGTCCTTTGTTTAGAACCACATTAGCGCAATGGACTGCTACTTTTGTTGGCATTTTCCTCAATATAACGTTCTCTGAATGCAACGCAAGTATTTTAAATTTCATTGCAACTCTGTTTGTTTTTAAAAGAACATTTGCAAATTTTAAAGGGGAACTACCTGTGCTGAAAGGATAAAAACCTCAAACAAGGCCAAATGTGGAAAGAGAAAGGATGTAGGGGGAGGGAAAGAAATAAGAGAATTAGATTACCTTTTGAATTTATAAGATCAGCGGCTCCAGTGTTAGAGCTTATATTCACTACAGTGCAAAATGCATATTTAAAAGGACACAGTGGCAGGTAAATTTCCATGGCCTGCAAAGACAAATCTCCTCTTTAAGTTAGTAGAGATGATACCATGTGACCTCTCTATCATGAAGAAGTTTCCCTATAGCAGACAATCTAAAATTCAAAGTTCCATTTTTTTCTGAATATTAGATAACTAACAACAGAAATGTTTTGCTCAACATTTGCAATGCTGAAGAACAGAGTAAGCAATTGTGGAAATAAGCCACATTTTAAGATAAACAGAGCACCATCTTCAGTCACAGCCCATTTCAAACCCTGTGTGTACATCTATATACAAAATAAAAATCAGAATTGAGAAAGGAGAGAATGCAGCATAGCAAGGCAGCCTACACATGAATTAAAATAAGCTCCAATCTAGCACTGTAAATACACTCTATGAGAAATACATGGCAGAATGATTTGCTTGCAGGGGTAGCATCTAGTCTTAGCTTGTTATGCGCACACAATCTAATTTACATTCTCTGTCCTCTTCTGCTGCATAGTATCAAAGCTGTGCTGCATTTGCTGATTGTCACTGACAGCCGGATTCAGCCAAAGTAAAACTTGCAAAAGGTAACAGACAGCCTAGCCTGTCAGCTGATGCTGTGATAAGGGTCACAGGGCATCTTTCTACTTAGCAAGAATATCAAAAGATTTGACAGAAATGAGAATATTGTTTTCAGGGGCTATCTTGTGATCCACACCACCAAAAAATCAATAGGAAACTCATTTTGAAGCTAGATCACCAGAATTCAAGATACATTTTAAGTCCACGTATCAAGAGCTGCAAAGAACCAACTGAGCGCCAAGAGTTATGCCTCAAGAGAGAGCTCAGCTCACAAGACATTAGTTTTTTTTCAAATCACTTCTAGAGGCAGGAATTGTCAAATATCATATAAACTGGCTTCCACCTAGAAAGTCTGGCCTGATCTAAATTCCATAGCAAAAACTCAAGTAATCATTTTCCGAATTAGTTGTTAGGAAGTCTGTCAGGTGCTAATAAAGCTCAGCATGCCGAGGGTAGCTGATAACCTGCACAGTGACCCCAAAAGGTACCTTTAATGCTGCCAGGTAACAAGAGCCCGATACGCTACACTTTAGCTCCGAGTGCCCAAAGGGCCAACTGAGCCCCGCATTGACAACTCACGGAAAGTCCAAGCGTTGCATCCAACACACTTTCAGACAGGGCATATTCCAGCCCTGAGCTGCGCTAACACAGAGGTGCGAGCACAGGGCAGCACGGCGCCTTCAGAGCTGGAACCGCTCGTCTCTGCAGGCCACACGCTTGGCCCCACCTAGCGTTGGCAGGCACCTAATGCGGGTGCTCTACGTTCCCCACGGGAGCCTGTGCACTCGCCCCACGGCCGCCCCGGGGAGAGGTCGCTACCGGCCGGGTCGCTCGGCTAGGAGCTCCGCACCCCCATCGCCGCAGCGGCGGGTGCTGGCAGGGTCCGAGCTCTGGCTCGCGGGAGAGTCCCAAGGGGGCCGGGTTTGTTCTTCCCAGGCCCCCATCTCACTGGGTGGATGGGCCTAGAGACCCCGCGCCGGCCCGGCCCGGCCCGGCCCGGCCCTGCAGTAGGACGTTAAACTGTCCGCTCACTTCACCCCCCCCCCCGACCCTGTTGGGCGGGAGAAGGGAAACGCCACCCCCGAGCGGGAGCCTCGTGACACGGGCGGAGAAGCCCTAGGCTAGACATGCAAGTCCCGGGGGAGGGGGGGGACACATATGGCGACGCTCACCTGAGCCGGTGCGGCGAACCCTAGGCCGCTCCTCAGCGAGGTTTGAAATCACTAACGCCCCCCCGCACCTCGCAGTGTCCTGAGCACCCATTGGTCGCTGCCGGCCCCGCCCATTCCCTCAACTTGGCAACTCATTGGGTCGTTTGAATCCGGTAGCGCTACGTACCGTCTCTGTTCCTTAAAGGGGCAGCTCCAGGCCAGGGTGGCTGCGGCGCTGCATCCGGCATAGGAAACCCCCACGGCCTGTTCTCCGGCCAGTGCCGGGCAAAGCCCCGCCCGCCTCACTACCGCGGGTGCCGGACTGCCGGCTGCGCCCTGCTAGGGAGCCGGAGCCAGCAGGGCCGCGAGTGACTCGGGCTGTGTAAGGAAGGCGCCAGGCTGCGCCTCTCGCCGCTGTATTGACGGAGGAGGGGGCGCGCGCCGCGCGGGGAAGGCAACGCGTGACACTAATGAAATGATACTTGATACAGGACACACCACTGGCCTGCGGAACTCACTGCCACGAAAACCCGTCCGGCGTTGAGCAGGATTGAAGAAAGGGTTGCTAGGTCGATGACCACTGAACATCCATAGTTACATTAGAGATGGGAAACCTACACAGGGGACACGTGGACTGCCTGCCTCAGGAGGGGCGTGAGGTGCGAATTAAGTGGTAGGTGAAGAAAAAGCTTCCCCTAAAAATAATTTTGTAATTGTCTTGTAACTTCATGTTTTCATAAGTTTTCCTCTGACTGAGACAAGATACAGGACTTGATGGACCACTCGTCTGAACTATTTTCAGAGTAGCAGCCGTGTTAGTCTGTATTCGCAAAAAGAAAAGGAGTACTTGGGGCACCTTAGAGACTAACAAATTTATTAGAGCATTAGCTTTCGTGAGCTACAGCTCAATAATGCATCCGATGAAGTGAGCTGTAGCTCACGAAAGCTTATGCTCTAATAAATTTGTTAGTCTCTAAGGTGCCACAAGTACTCCTTTTCTTTTTTCGTCTGAACTAGTATAGCAATTCCTCTCTAAAGAGATGAAAAAGTAATTATAGTTTCACCTAGAGCTTTTAGTTTCTCCAGCCACTCATTAACCCTCATGGCCTGTCTGTCCACCATACAGTGCATTATTGCTTAGACAATAAAGATACAAAACCTGTAAGGAAAACAACATCTGAAGCATAAGCAAGGAAAATACAAAAAGTAACTAATTCCTCTCTTCTTTAACCATACCAGTTCCTGGAGACTGGTACTGAAAAGAATCCATAGAAGGTAGACGTGGGATGCAAATGGCACGGAGTATGGTAGTGAAGGGCCAGGGATTTAAATTTCTGACCTTGGATAGCAGAGTGATATGTTCACTGCTGATGTGCATACTTTGCTATTACTTACGAGGAAAACAATCAAAAACCAAACAAATCTATAAAATGAACCAGTCAACAAATGAGGAAGACGTCTGTCTGCAGGAGACAGAATTTTCACAGACGATGGATCAAGATTGGAATTTACTGCTTGAGTAAATAAGAATGACCACTAACCTTGCTGCAGGTAGAACTAACTGTAGAGAAGGCTGGTCTTCCAAAGCAGACCACAACCAGGTAATTCAGTGTTGGCATGGCAGCTGGGTGTGTCTGAGTCCTCACCTTTTTATTTTTTAATGTTGCAGTAGCACTTGCCTCTGGCTCCAATTTCTGAAACAAGTTCTCTCTACTGCCAAAAGAGAGAGCCAGGCCCAATTCAAACTCATTTCCTAACCTGGCAGGGTTTGGGAATTATGCACAGAATGCACCTAACTCCTGGGAAGGGTGGGAAGATGGAACCTCCTGTCACAGGTGAAGGAGTTACTGCAGCATAAGGAAGCCTGAAAGGAGATCCGCTCCTCTGACAAAAGGAGGGTGGACTTTAACTTAGTTTTCTCAAAACAACCCTCTCAAACATCAGCATCCTTACATCTTGTATATATAAAAATATATACAGAACTTTAACCTTGTTGTTGTTGGCAGGGTTGAAAAGGGCTTTTCTTTTTGTATTTACTTTTCAGGAGAGGTGCTCAGCTATCACTGTTTCAGCCACAGTATAATTCCTAGACAGAGAAGTCAACAGATCTAGGTGTTTATACTGTACTCCACACCTGCAGTGTTCAGGCATCTAAGGCCCAATCTCTTGTTTCATGGGGGAGCCTAATATTGTTGTAAATGAGGAGAAGAGGCGGCTTTCCAATTGCATTCCAGTATTAAATGCAAACATCTGGGTTAATGGAAATAGTTATGGTAGGAGTTTAAATGTTCCTAAGTCAAGAAATGCTCCAGTTAATGCTCCCATGGGAACTAAACTGCCCCACATGTTTATGTGGCCACATTTCATTCTGGCAGCCATCCTTGAACTGAAACTCTTTTAGTCAGTCTAGGTTCTACTGTACCTATCGGATGATATTAGAGCAGCATATACTTGAGTAGTAGTTAGGTCTGTTAAATGAGGCCTTTAGGATGAGGATATACTTACTACTATGCAATATGACAAGTTAGCATTGTGATGAGCCTTCTGTATTGTGACCAACCTGTTTGCCTTCTATGATGAGATAACTGGCACTGTGGCTATGGGGAAAAGCGGTTGACATGATACATCTTGACTTTAGCCAAGCTTTTGATACAGTTTCCCACAGTATTCTTGACAGCAAGTTAAAAAAGTATGGATTGGATGAATGGACTATAAGGTGGATAAAAAACTGGCTCAACGGGTAGTTATCAACGGCTCAATATCTAGTTGGCAGCCGGTATCAAGCGAAGTGCCCCAGCGGTCAATTTTGTTCAACATTTTCATTAATGAGCTGGATCATAGGCGTCGACTCAGTAGCTGCTCTGGGACTGGAGCAACCACGGGGAAAAATTAGTGGGTACTCTGCACCCAGTGACAGCCAAGCTCCCGCTGCCGCCTCACCTCCGCCTCCTCCCAGCGCTTGCCACCGCCAAACAGCTGTAGCAAGCTCTGGGAGGGAGGGGGAAGAGTGGGAACATGGGGCGCTCAGGGGAGGAGCCAGGGCTGGGGATTTGGGGAAGGAGTCGAATAGGGGCGGGGAGGGAGCAGAGTTGGGGCAGGGACTTTGGGGAAGGGGTTGGAATGGGCTGGGGGCAGAGGGGGGTCAAGCACCCACTGGCACCAGAAGTCGTTAGTGCCTATCATCTGGATGATGGGATGGATTGAACCCTCAGCAACTTCATGGATGACGCTAAGATAGGAGGAGAGGTAGATACACTGGAAGGTAGGGATAGGGTCCAGAGTGACCTAGAAACATTGGAGGATTGGGCCAAAAGAAAGCTGATATGGTTCAACAAGGACAAGTGCAGAGTCCTGCACTTAGGATGGAAGAATCGCATATGCTGCTACAGGCTGTGGACTGACTGGGTAAGCAGTAGTTCTGCAGAAAAGGACCTGGGGATTACAGTGGACAAGAAGCTGGATATGAGTCAGCAGTGTGCCCTTTTTGCCAAGAAGGCAAACGACATATTGGGCTGCATTAATAGGAGCATTGCCAGCAGATCCAGGGAAGTGATAATTCCCCTCTATTTGGCACTGGTAAGGCCACATCTGGAGTATTGTGTCCAGTTTTGGGCCCCCCTATAGAAAGGATGTGGACAAACTGGAGAGAGTCCAGCAGAGGGCAATGAAAATGATTAGGGGGCTGGGGCACATGACTGAGGAAACTGGTCTTATTTAATCTATAGAAGAGAAGAGTGAGTGGGGATTTGATAGCAGCCTTCAATTACCTGAAGGGGGTTCCAAAGAGGATGGTGCTAGGCTGTTCTCAGTGGTGACAGATGACAGAACAAGGATCAATGGTCTCACATTGCAGTGGGGGAGATGGAATGGATGGATGGAAAAACTATTTCACTAGGAGGGTGGTGAAACACCGGAATGGGTTATTTAAGGAGGTGGTGGAATCTCCATCCTTAGAGGTTTTTAAGGCCCAGCTTGACAAAAAAAATCATCCCAGCCAAGGTTGTTTTATTTTTTCCAGTGTGAATAAATGTAAAGTAACATTGCACATTGGAAAAAATAACCAACTATATATACAATATGACAGGAGCCAATTTAGCTACAACTAATTAGGAGAAAGATCTTGGAGTCATCGTGGATAGTTCTCTGAAGACGTCCATGCAGTGTGCAGTGGTAGTCAAAAAAGCAAACGGGATGTTAGGAATCATTTAAAAAGGGATAGAGAATAAGACAGAGAATATCTTATTGCCTTATATAAATCCATGGTATGCCTATATCTTGAATACTGCGTACAGATGTGGTCCCCTCATCTCAAAAGAGATATACTGGCATTGGAAAAGGTTCAGAAAAGGGCAACTAAAATGATTAGGGGTTTGGAACAGGTCCCATTGGAGGAGAGATTAAAGAGGCTAGGACTTTTCAGCTTGGAAAAGAGGAGACTAAGGGGGGATATGATAGAGGTATATAAAATCATGAGTGGTGTGGAGAAAGTGAATAAGGAAAAGTTATTTACTTGTTCCCATAATATAAGAACTAGGGGCCACCAAATGAAATTGATGGGCAGCAGGTTTAAAACAAATAAAAGGAAGCTGTTCTTCACTCAGCGCACAGTCAACCTGTGGAACTCCTTGCCTGAGGAGGTTGTGAAGGCTAGGACTATAACAGGGTTTAGAAGAGAACTGGATAAATTAATGGAGGTTAAGTTCATTAATGGCTATTAATCAGGATGGGTAAGTAATGGTGTCCATAGTCTCTATTTGTCAGAGGGTGGAGATGGATGGTAGGAGAGAGATCACTTGATCATTACCTGTTGGGTTCACTCCCTCTGGAGCACCTGGCATTGGCCACTATCGGCAGACAGGATACTGGGCTGGATGGACCTTTGGTCTGACCCAGTATAGCCATTCTTATGTTCTTATGATTTAGTTGGGGTTGGTCCTGCTTTGAGCGGGAGATTGGACTCTACCTCCTGAGGTCTCTTCCAACCCTAATAGTCTGACTTCTTACCGTTCAAAGCAATAACCCTAAGATTAAATTAATTTACAATTTTTGCATTTAACTTGCCTATTTGTTTTGTTCTAAGAAAACAAATGTAAAATGAGGAAACAGAATGCAATTTGTCCTATTGATCTAATTGAGTACGTGTGAGGTGTGATGCACACATACGCCTCTGGAGTCTCCCCAGGACAAATCCAAACTCTTAAACAGTCCACCTTATGGGAACTTACAGAAAAAATAAAACCTCTGAGAGCAGAGTCCAAGGTATTAGGGGCTGAAACTCTCTATGAATGTTTTGCAGAGGAACAAGCATACATACACTGAATCCGAATAGAAAGTGACTTGTTACTCACTGACATTAAAACAAAAGGGAATTCAGTATGTTGCAATTATTCAGCCTTCTTCCCAAGAATGAATCTTACTTCCCACCCTATGCTTAAGAGAAAATCAATCCTGCTGGGGCAGGCTCCCTCACTATCCCCTGCATCTGTTTGAGTTTCATGGCAGTCCCAGCTCAGGCCGTTCATCGCTCCATTGATTTTGTTATGCAGTTGGTGGCTTCTGTATTCCCCCTTTCAGGATCATCTCTGTCAGTACCTTAAAATAGTTGACTCCCCTTTAGCTCTACTGTCCTCGAGTCTACCCTCCTTTTGTCAGAGGAGTGGATCTCCTTTCAGGCCTCCTTATGCTGCAGTTAACTCCTCCACCTGTGACAGGAGGTTTTGTCTTCCCACCCTTCCCAGGAGTTAGGTGCGTTCTGTGCATAGTTCCCAAAGCGTGCCAGATTAGGAAGTGAGTTTGAATTGGCCTGGCTCTGTCTTGGCAGTAGAGAGATACCCAAACACAAGTATCACTGCAGCATTTAAAAAATAAAAAGGTGAGGGCTCAGAAGCAACCAGCTGCTATGCCCACACTGAATTACCTTGGTATGGTCTGCTGTGGAAGACCAGCCTTCTCTGCTCTTGTTGCCAGAATACCATACTGGGGGTGATACAGAGATGGATCTCTGCATAGAGAAGCTTGATTGTCCTCTTCTTTCAGTTTTAAAATATTACTAAAATCAAAAGGTCTAAATCCCACTTCTCTCAATAAACTGTGTGTGTCAATCCTGTCTAGTGGTTAGAGCAGGGAGACACATTTGGAAACTTTGATTCTGTTTACAACTCTGCCACTACACATCCCCTACCACCAAGAATGACTTTAAAGCATCGCACTGCATTAAGCAAAGGCATCAATGAAGAGAGGATTCCTGCAGCAGCCATAGAAAAGGCAACACTATCCATATATGGTTTACAACAATTTGGTCACAATGTTCTTCAGAAAGACAAGGCTACTAGCCCCGTTGCCATGTCAAACAGGGTGAGGGAAGAATGCGAGCTCACTGTATTTGAGCCACAGTTGTCTCTTTCTTGGCAGTGGGCCTTAGTTCAGGCTTCACTGCTGAAGAATGTGTGTGTGTCACAGTCAGCTGGATAATCCACAGAACACTGCTTCCATTTTCATCTTCTCAATCCCTCCAGCCGCAGTGCTCAGTGAGCAGAGACGAGGTTCTATGCAAACAAGGCCTGGAGCTCCTCATTCTCCAAAGGGAGCCGGTATAACATGCATGATTCACAACTCAAAGCCAAACAGAGTGATTAAGAAAAGCTAAATTTATATTAAATTATCAACTCCTAAAATACTGAGCATAGTGGTTAAATAACTCCAGAAAGTCCAATCTCTCCAGTGAGTAACGTTAAAATCATTACACAAGAATGCAGGGGAATCACTGCCATTAGCTCAGGACAAACAGGAGAGAGAAGTTTGCTTTTTACATATCAAATCAGTGCTCAAGAGATCATCCCCCAGTTCTGCCCTTTCTACATTCTGTACAGCCCTCATGCAATTAAGGCCTTTTCCTCCCCGGAAGGGGGAAATGCAATGCATTGCATCTTACAAGGGCTGTTTGCTCACATTGGGGAATCTTATGTCTGCTCACATCAGTAGTGGAACTAGGGCTATAGGAGATTTCACTGCTTCATCTCCCCAGTGTAGCAGACATATGATCTCTGTCAGGGTTGGAGGGGAAGGAACTGGGGAAGTTTGGAGGGTAGCTGTGTGAATGGTATTGGGGCTGGAGTGTACAGGTTTCCTTCCGACGAGTAGGAATGTGCATAGTTTCAAGCAGAGTTTGAACACCAGTAGCTGTTGGAAAGACTGACTGAGCTTTTCCTTCTGTTCTGCATTCTCAATTCAAGCAGCTTTTATTTCCATAGGTCCACTGAGTCCCCACTGACGGGAATGGGTGGATGTTTCCAGTCCCTCTTCCCCACACACCTGGATGTTTAATGTGTAGTGCAGAGTGATGCATTCACATAGCTCATCAGGAGAGAAGAGAGGCAGGGTTGTTCTCCCAGGATGTTAGAGCCTTTTCCCACACAAGCTAGTTCCCCACCCTGCTTCCACTGCCCTACACACAGGCTCCCTCCCAACTGGGGTCTTCCTCCTACACTTGAGCCCTTGCTCTTGCCCCTGTGTGTTGCAGCCTGGCTAGCCCAAGTCCATGTTAGTGAGATGGCAAAGCTCTGGCTCGTGCTGCTTTTTCTCCCCACTGAATCCAGGGCTTGGAGCCTCAGTCCCAAAGTGCCTCTGCAGTTAGTACCACACAAAGCAATGGTGGCATCTGGACCAACAACTCCTAGCCTAGAGCTAATCAAATAAATTAAAATAGGATTTTAAAATATTCTCTCTGGGAGCAGGAAAAAGTCCCCTATTAATAAGGAAATTCCCAAGGCCCACGAGTATACACCAGCCAGGCCTAATGGTGTAAGTTATAGATGGAGTTTCAGGCCTGGCTTCCAAATTTAAGATGAATCCTCCCCTTAACTGCAGAGGTATCTCTGGGTGTAAGTAGTATTGCAAGCCTGCTGGTAACTACCATTTTCTCTGGGCAGTACCAGAGTTTCTGGGATTTGAGCAAAGCAGAAGGGACTCTCCTCTGTTCACTAGATGAAAAAATATTGCCTGGGTATCCCATCCAAATCACCACTCCATGAAGCACCCCTGGCGCCAGCTGGGTCCTCCCTACACCCTGGGTGGGAATGCACATGGCCTTTCCACAGCAGGAGGCAAGGCTGGGATTATTGCAGGGGATCACTCCTTGGGACAGTTCTGTTTCCAAACATCTAGCTTGGGATTTCATTTTTTACCTTAGATAAAATTCCTATGAAGGAAATGTGGGGACTAAACCCTCTTTTGGAAGGGGAAGAGGTTTTTTCCTTTAAATGTGGCAAGTCAAGAGAATATTAAAAGAAGAGCTTTGGGGCCAGAGGGAGCTAATGCTTCAAATGCTGCCAGGGATGTCTCTCTTGAAGCTCAAATAATTAGGGGTGGGTTTTCCACCCCCTGCCTTCTCTGCTCTCCCCTTCCCGCCTAAAAAAAATGAGGATTTGCAGAGATTAATTCAAATGTGGTTTGTCTTTGGGTTCCCATGAGCCCTATTCCCCGTGGATGCCTATTGCCTATGTCATGCTTGGGACACCACTCAGTGCCCAAGCACACCCCAAAGCTACCAGGACCCAGCAGGAAACCCACCATGCACTGTGTAGAGGAGCAAGGTATAAGTGAAAGGCCTCATAGGCTGCAGAGCCTGAATAGAACTGGGGCCCCATACAGCTGAAGGGAAGAATAGAGACATCTGCCAAAAGAATTATTTGCCAGTAAAAAAAAAAAATGGAGCTTAAAGCACAACTCTAGTTGATAAGTGACTATTCAAAAATGGCCCCTAGAGCGCCATGGTTATTTCTTTGATTCCATGTCAAATGGGCTCAGTTTACTAATAGAATGGTTTCCCCAATCATCCCATTTCACACACCACTAGTAAAAAAAGATTCTACCAGCCACAACAGATCCTCAGTGACATCTAGTGAGGCCCATGGTCTTCCATAAGTTTGCACAAATGTAACTGGCTGGCCTTTTGATAGGAATTTTATAAACAGTTTTGTTGATGATGTAAAAGAAGGAATAGACTCCAGACTCTCTCCCTCTGAGCTGAGTTTCCTCTCAGTAGGCCTATGGAGCTAAGAGCAGTAAAAATATATTGTGTCCCCCCGATATGGTGGCTCTAACTCCAATATACACTGAAAGCAGTTAGAGTCCTATCTGCATTCAGTTACTTTTTGAAGTGGGTGATAGCAACAAGGTGAATAGGAGCAGTGTCCATTGCCAGCAACAGACACATTGCTCCAGCACCAGGCTTCATCACTCCTGTAGAAATATGCCAGAAGGTGGGGAAAGTGGCAGTGACATTCTAATGACATCAATCACAAGAAACATAGCAGCTGCGGTTGCTCTCTTTATCCCCTTAGAAGTGACCTGCTGCTACATTGTCCCCTCTTTCAGCCCTCCACCAATTCCACAAAGTAGAGAGAGCAGATCTGGCCTCTGAATAAATCAGGCAAGAGGTGCTGAGCCTGATGAGAAGCTGGCAGTGGAGGAGCTCTGCTCTCCCAGAGGCATGAATTGTGAGCTTGACAGTGCAGAACTCGCAGATTGCCAGAGGGGACAGAATCTGAATTAGACTCAGCCCAGAGGAGTCACTGCAGAAGTTACCAGGGCAGCTTCCAGGAAAAGGGAACATATAAATAAACCACAAAACAGTGAGAATGAGCCAAAAGGGTCTCTGGGGTCCATTCACCCCTGCCATGAGGGAACAGTCTGGCCCCAGCTCCTTGCTGAAAGGCAGTCAGTCTCTGGGCTCCTTGCAACAGGAAGGTAGTCTCTGGGCTTCTCCCTGCATGACAGAATGAGTCCAGTCTCATTCATGTGGAGCAGGGGCTGAGGAGGAGCTGATCATCTCCAAGGTAGTGCATGCTTTAGACCTCACTCTCCGTGGAGAGCTTGCATTGGTGTTTCCAGCCTGTGTCTGGGAGCGAGCCCCGCCGTTCCGGGGTGGCTGCTGCCGTGTTGACACTGCTGCACTCAGACTGCTCCTCCTGCAGCAGCTGCTCAGTTTCGATGTCATCCAGTGAACCAGAGCTGGCCTGGATAGAGACAGTGTCAGTCTTCATGCAGACGTGGTCCCGGAGTATCCCTCCCCGGGAGCTCCGTATCTGCTTAAGGTCATCCCACTCAGACTCGTCACCAGACAAGAGGCATATCCCTTCCACAATCTTGATCTTTTCCTTGGTGTAGCAATGATCATGACCAGCCTAGCAGGGAGACAACAGAATAAAAATACCCTCAGAGCATCAGTCACTTCTAACCAAAGAACAAAGCAGTGGCTGGAATGAGGACAGGCAAAGAAGCAAGCAAAGGGATGGCCCTCAATGAAAAGAGTAACTGGCTGCAGCCATCAGTGCAGCAGAGTCCATTCTAGGCTTCCCCCTCACAATGCTCAGCCCAGCACACCCAAGCCCTCCCCAAAGGAATACCCATTCCAAATCTCCAGGCTCCTTCAATCCATGGAAAAAGATGAGGGAAGATGGCTCTTCTGCTTCACTTGGACAAATGGAGCCAATGCCATTTGGGGGCAGGAATAATACCAGAGCCTGAATAGGAAGGAGAAACCTGGGAAGCAGGAACAGCCAAGAGAGACTAAAGGGCAGAAGTAGGCAGGAAATCAGGTAGGAGTTTGCAATGGGATAAGGCTGCTAAAAAGGTTAATCAGTTTGGGAGCTGCATATGCAGTGGCTTTATATCCCAGAGCAGGGAGGAGCAAGTTGCCCTCTATACGCATCTTGAGACAGCCCACCTGGTCTACTGTGTTGGGTTTGAGCCCCTCACTGCAATGAAAATAATGGAGGAAGTATAGAGAAGAACAACAGAAATTATCAGAGAGCTAGAGGGACAAAGTTATGAGCAGAGATTAAGAGTGAATTCTGTCTAGTTTGGCTCAGTGATGACTGAAGAAGCATGGGTGTAGACATCTCATAGGTGTTTGTAAACCCCCCCCCCCAGAGGAGAGAAGAATTATGTGTGCGACACGTGGGTATATCTAAGAAATGAGACTAACAAAAAAATGGGAAAGGTTTAGAGTGAATCTCAGGGAAACCATTCTGACAGTGGAGTATTGGAGGCTGTGAAATACAGAGGAAAGGTTGAGGAATCTAATTTCTTGGGGCATTTCAAACAAACCACTAAAAATTGTCCTATATGGAACAATCCTATCCTGGCCTGTGGGAAAGGGAGTCAATGGTATAAGAGGTTTTATCCATCTCCAGGATCTACAAGAATCATAAACTCCCCCAGGTAAGTTATTTTCTTTAAGTAGCATAAACTGCAAACCCTTAGCCACACAACCAAAAGACCAGTGCTAGAAAATGCCCTGTCCAACCCCAGCCCAGGGAGGTAGTTGAGCTAGTTCAAAGGCACAAACACAGACACTTGGGAAAGCCAGCTGAGCAGCAATTTGTACATGACAGTGTTAAAGCCTTTCAGTGCTGCAGGAGTGAGGGAGATGGGGGTCAATCACACATACACAAACAGAGCAGTGATACCTGACGTGAGGATGTGAGCAGAAATCAGAAGAAGAAAGATGAGAAGCTATCAGGGGGATGAGAAAGTTGCTGAGGAAACAAAGAGGAGAAACTAAGTGCTATATGATAAAAATAAATACAGCCCTATATGGGGCCCATACCAATGTCCTAGTCATCAGGATTTTCAGTTCTTCTCTCCACCCTGACCCTCCACATGGTGCATAGACAAGAGCTGTGTCCCTTCTAGCCAGACTCTTTCTGGTTCTCTCCGTGACTGCCCAGGGCAGTGTTAGGGTCAGTGGGGAAGGACAGGACTCAGCTAAGGAACATGGGTCCAAAGGTAGAATTTTGCCTTTAAACCCAACAGCCTGGTGGCCAGCAACACTGTAACAGGGACACAGGAGACTACAGAAATGGAGGGGAAAATTGGAGCCTAAGGCCGGTCTGTGCAACTGGGACACAATGAGGAACTGAGAGATGTGCTAGTTAAGCCCTGTGAGTCTTGCTTGGTAGCTTACTGCAGCTGCCCTCACCCATCCCAGGGATCTTCCTGGGACAGATTTTGGAGAGCTCTGGGGATGGGGATGTTTTTGGGGTTCAGGCATCTGCCAAGAACCAAGCACAATTCACTCTCACTATTTACATAGATTTGTAATGTTAGGACAGTTTGAAGTTGGTCCCGGAGGCCTCTAAGAGCAGCTCTTACCTCCTTCTTGTAGCACAGTTGGTTGTACAAGGTCGGCTTAGGAATAGTTTCAATCTTCACCTCCTGGGTAGCTGTCCGGTATGACGGGTTACTATAAGTCAGGTTCCCCAAGCCAGGGTCTGTGAACTTAGACTTCTTGTGTCTGTAGGAGGAGAAATCGGGAAGAGGAGGTGGAAGAACAAACAACAGAAATATCCAAAACACATGACCTGGTAGTAATGGGAGACTAACTACCCAGATAGCTGTTGGCAAGGTAACACAAAATGTTCAGTAAGTTCTTGGAATGTGTTGGGGACAACTTCTTGTTTCAGAAGGTGGAGGCAGTAACTAGGGACATAGAATCAAGTCTAAACTAGCTAACTAACAGGAAGGAATTGGTTGCTAATCTGAAGGTGTATGGCAACTTGGGTGAAAGTGATCATGAAATGATGGGCTTCATGATTATAAAGAAAGGAAGAAGTGAAAACATCAGAATAAGGATGATGGACTTCAAAAATCAGACTTTAACTAACTCAGATCTGGTAGAGAAGGCCCCATGGGAAGACATTCTAAGAGAAAAAGGAGTTCAGGGGAGCTAGTAGTTTCTCAAAGAGACAGTTTGCTGTTGCTCTTTAATACTATCTTGACGGTAAGGAAAGATAGAAAGACCAGTAAGAGGACAGTATGGCTCCCTCAGGAGTCTTTAAATGACCTGAAAATCAAAAAGGAAACCTACAAAAAGTAGAAACATGGACAAACTGCCAAGGAGGGGTACAAAAGAATAGCATAAACATGCACAGACGAAGTCAGAAAGGCTAAGACACAAAATGAGTTACACCTAGCAAGGGACACAAAAGACAAGAAGAAGAGATTCTATCAATACACTAAGAGCAAGAGAAAGACAAATGAAAGTGTAGGTCCTCTACTTAGTGGTGAAGGAGACCTAACAGAGAACTCCAGAAAGCTGAGGTATTGCTTACTTTGCTTCAGTCTTCACTAAAAGGGTTAATAGAATTAATTTAACAACAAGGGGGAAGGAACGCAAGCCAAAATAGAGAAAGAACAGATTAGAGAATATTTAGATAAGTGAGATGTATTCAAGTTAGCTAGGCCTGATTAAATTCATCCTAGTGTCCTTAAGGAACTAGCTGAAGCAATCTCGGAACTGTTACCAATTATCATTGAGAACTGATGGAGAACAGGTGAGGTCCCTGATGACTGGAGAAGGGGAAACATCGCAACTATATTTACTATGTGATGTGAGAAAAACTTCTAACTATACGAATATTTAAGTGCTGGAATAAGTTTGCAAAGGAGGTTGTGGAATCCCCATAATTGGAGTTTGTCTAACCTGTTCTTAAAAACCACCTGTCACAGACTGTCTAGATTTACTTGGTCCTGACTCAGTGCAGAGGACTGGACTACATGACCTTGAGGTCCCTTCCAGCCCTACATTTCTATGATTCTGTCAGTAGAGAGATAAGGTCCCATTGCCAAAAGGTCTGTTTCTACAGACAAGGCCCCAACCTAGTGACCAGAAAGCTCCAATGATCTGCTTGTTCCCTCAGGCCAGAGGAGAGCCTGTTTCATCAGGTACAGGTGTTCCCTTCAGCTGCCTGTACAGCCACCATGCATCAGTGCAAGGCAGTCGGGTTGTCCCTCACTTACACCAGTACAAGTCAGAGGTGACTTCGCTATGAGACCAAAATTAGGTCATTGACTTTACAGAGACAGAGATCTGTAGAACAAAACAAGTGCCCCTTAGGAGAGGGTCACGCTCTGGAAAAGCTTGTGAGAGCAGCTGGCTGAAAGCGTTTGGAACTCACAGATTTACTAGACCAGCGTTTCTCAAACTGTGGGTCGGGACCCCAAAGTGGGTCATGACCCCATTTTAATGAGGTCACCAGGGCTGGTGTTAGACTTGCTGGAGCCCGGTGCCAAAGCCCGAGCCCCACTGCCCCAGGCTGAAGCTGAAACCCAAGCGCTGCAGCCCTGGGCAGCGGGGCTCAGGTTACAGGCCCTTTGCCTGGGCTTCAACTTTGCCCCCTCCCCCTTGGTGGTACGGCTTGGGCTTGGGCCCCCAAACCCGGGGCAGCAGTGCTTGGGAGGGTTCAGGCTTCAGTCCCCTGTCCTGGGATTATGTAGTAATTTTTGTTGTCAGAAGGGGGTCGCGATACAATGAAATTTGAGAACTCCTGTACTACACGAGATCCAATGCCATGGTGATACAAATTCCATCACACTCCTGCATATGATTTTCCAGACTCTATAACATCGAGCCAAACAGGGTTTTGCAGAGCGGGGAACAGGAGGGCTGGGTGCAAGTGCAGGGGGTGGCTCTTCCCACATGCTCTTTATAAGGAGGAGGAGAATTTTAGGGCTGCCCAACAACTCAGTCTGCTCCCTAAGGTCTATGTGGGCCAGGGGTCTTTGTAAATAAAATGAAATAGTTATTATAACTGTTTCCAGATAATGAGATGCTTGTAGCCCCAGTGATGAAGGACCTTTGTTGAAAGTCTCCTTCAACCAAAAGACTCAATTCACCAACAACAGGGAAGAAGGGGACAGGATGGGAAGTGGGAGTCAGATACCTGTATATAATTAGAGCAGCAATAAGCAGCAGAATGACCAAGACACTCAGGAGGCCTCCAATAATGTAGCTGACATGCAGCCCTTCTCCTGAAAAAGAATAGCAAGGGTGAGAGGAGGCCCCTTCTGTGCCACTGGACTATGTTCAAAACTAGTGTAGCTGTGTGTGCATACATGTACACACCTATGTATTGGGGTTTAGCAGCCCAACTCTAGGGTGGATCTTGGCACAGCTTGAGCCCATTTTCTCCTCCTCAGGGAATCTGGAGAAGACCTCTGAAGTAGGGGTGATATTATTTTTCAAAGATAGGGGCAAGTTAACCCCCTTCTGCTCCCAGGTTACTCCCTGCTACTGGGTTAGTCTTCCTCACCAACCAGACTAGAGGGGGAAAGCACCCTTGGGAGCTAAACTTGTTCCGCCTGAGTGATGAATATGGGGGTTGGGGAACTCTGCTGTCCTTCAGACTAAAATCCTCTCCTCTGGCCACCTGAGGAAGAGCCTGTTTGGGGCTGAAAGAGAGCATGACTGGTTTTCATCCTTGGGATACTCCTTGTTCTGCTCAGAATGAGATTGAAGGTCACATTTGAGTCCTGAACACCTTAGAGCAAAAGGCCCTGGCATAACCTGGAAGAAAGGTTCAGCTAGCAGAGGGTAAGGAAGAAGAACTCACCTGTGGTTGCCAGTACTGCCTCATTCTTCCGGGTGCACAGACCTTGGCCAATATCTTTGTCAGAGCAGCTGAAGGGCACAAAGACACAGAGTTATCTCACTGCACAGAGCAGCCAATCATCATCTGGGTATGGATGGAGCCATGCAGGATAGGGCAGGCTGCAGCTGGGAATGGAAGGTAAGCTGGGGGATAGAGAAGGGGCACTATGACAAGAGCTTCCTTTGCCTGCTCAAGTATACCCTTCTACCCAGATGAAAGAGGTTTCTCTGGACCTAACTCTGTAGATCTTAATGTCCTTACTCTTCTGTCGCACTGCAAGTGAAGCTGGGATCTTTGGACAGCTTGTTCATGGGACATATTCAAGAAAGGGCATTAGCAGTCACTCTTCCCCTTCCCTCTGCAGTGAGGCTACATAGTGCTAATTTCTTAGGAAAGGAACAGAAGAAAAGCCAGCCCTGCAGAGAAAAATTTTTCTGCAAGGATTTTTATTCCCAGCAAAGAGAAAGAGGTACGTGTTTGCTTGCAGTTAATACCCCAATATGCTGGGCAGGGAGAGAAGTGGGCCAAGGGACAATGGCAGAAAATACTTTCTATGCATTGAATCATAAAAGTAAGACCTGCAGACACACTGTTTGGTCCATCCTAGCTATCCCTTCAGGGCCAAGGCGGGACTGCTTCCAGGGCTCTGCCCAGTCTAGTTTAAAATGATCAAAGCAATGGATTTCCCATCCCATGGGAAATCATTCTTCAAGTTAAGAGTTCAGCAGTCATACATGTGAAGCACAGGGTACCATGGGCAGGGCCAAGAGGATTCCTGCACCTTGAACAGCCAATCACGCTAGCGGGCACATTTGAATGAAGTTGGCAGCAAGGCCTATGCAACCCCTGCCAGCTCCAGAGAGAGTGCTGGCTAGAGCCCTGTGCGGATACAAAAATGTGAATCTGCATCCAAAAGAATCAACTTGTATCTGACCCGCAATCTGCCCTCTGTCTTTTATCCGCAAACTGCACGAGCAGCCAGCTATCTCTCAGTGCCTCTTAGGAGCAGTGTCTGTGTGCAAGTGTACTGTATATAGGATCTCAAAAGTGGGGAAGCAGCTGTCTGTAGCTCATAGCCTATGAGGCTGCTTCCTCGCCTTCTAGATCCTGTATTCCTCTCCCCTTCCCCCCCGCCCTCCCAATACAGAGAAAGGAGAGAAGATAGATCAAGAAGCTGCTGTTGGCAGCTCATATGGCTTCCTAACTTACTTTGCAGAAGCAGCTGCCTCTCTCTCCAGCTGACCTGATACAGCAATACTGAAGTCGGGAGTTTCCTATATTGCTTGGTTGCTTAACTACATCAATAGAAGCTGGGAGATTTTGCTGCCTGTCTTGATCCATCACCTCCCCTTTCTCTGTATGGAGCAGGGGGAGGGAATATAGGATCTGGAAGGAAGCAGCCTCACAGGCTATGAGCTACAGACAGCTACTTTGAGATCCTACATTTAGAGCCCTGCGCGAATACAAAATTTGTATTTACCATCCAAAATGGTCCTTAGATATCCACAGATTTGCAGGGCTCTAGTGCGGGCCTCTGCCTTCGTAGACAGGGTCTTCTATGGCTATTTACAGGGTGTCTAGAGGTTGTATGGTCTCACTCTACCTTAGGGAGGTGTGAGAAGGTGGTGGAAGCTGAAAGGGACATACACATCCTGCATTTAACTCTCATGTCCAGATTGCAAGCTGCAAAGTCACTCACTTTCCTTCTGTTGCTTCCAGGGATGTGTGGGGTTTGGTCGTTGCGGAGCCTGATCTGCCAGGTGAGGTCTGGCTCCTCTCGCTCACACTGGTTGTTTCAGAAACAGGGGGCACCATTCCAGGAACTAAACAATATAGACAGAAAAATAAATAGGAGCCTGGTGACAGATGAAGTCTGCTAGACCACAGATCACTTCCTAAACAGTGAGGCCAAGAATTTGTGTATAGAGCTCAGACACCCAATGCCCATCCTCTCCAGCAGGAAGCAATGTAGGAAAGGTATTTGTAGCTCACAGCTACTTGACTTACATTGTAGGGACTTTTGTAGGTTTGGAGACCTCCGAGATACCCTGCTTCTCAACAGGAGATGCTAAAGGCCAGGGTGGGAGTAGTGGCTGTGGTTTACATATGGATGCTATTACCCCAGAGAACCTCTCTGAACTCACCGACGGAGCAGGGTCGTCCATCTGGTTCATCTGGACATGCACAAACAAAGTCAGAAACCCTGGCGAAACAGAGATGGGTGCAGCCTCCATTATTCACTCCACAGGCATTCGTACCTGAAGGAGACAACCGAGGCATTAAACCTGGAGCAAGGGATCAGGTGAGGCCTTGATGGAGTTCAGTACACAAGAGCAGGAGCCTCGCTTCCCTCTCAATCAAGATACACTGCTCAGAGGGCCAAGGAACTTCTGTGTCACATGAACCAATCCCTCTACCCCACAGTACTGAGAGAATGATGGAGAGAGCCAGGCACCAACAGATTACAATAACCGTGTCAAAAAGGGGCTAGAATATTCTGGAAATCAGCAGAGAGGAGCCCAATCATTGCAGCCAAACAGATAAATCTTAGGAATAGATGCTTGGTGTTACTACAGAGAATTCTTTCCCAGGTCTCTGACTGGAGGGTCTTGCCCACATGCTCAGGATCTAACTGATCACCATATTTGAGGTTGGGAAGGAATGCCCAGGTCGGATTGGCAATGACCCTGGGGCCTTCCTCCGCAACATGGGGCACGGGGTCACTTGCTGGTTTCACCTAGTAAATGGTAAATTCTCTGTAACTTGAAGTCTTTAAATCAAGATTTGAGGACTTCAATAACTCAGTCAATAACTGGGCATAGGGCAGGTGAGTGAGGTTCTGTGGACTGGGATGTGCAGGAGGTCAGACGACATGATCATGATAGGCCCTTCTGGTCTTAAAGTCTGAGTCTAAACTGATTGTTTAATAATTTGTTCCAGTATATTTTCCAGGTATCAAAGTTAGGCTGACTGGTCTATAATTCTCCAAGTCCTTCATTCCACTTTTTAAAGATAGATACTATATTTGCCTTCTCCTGTCCTCTGGGAATTCACCCTCCACTCCACGAGTTCTTAAAAGATAATTGCTTATAGTTCCCAAATTGCTTCAGCGAGTTCCCTAAAGACACTAGAAGAAATTTCATCCGGTCCGGCCAACTTGAATATATCTAATTTGTCTAGATGTTGTTTAACCTGATCTTTCTCTATTTTGGCTTGCGTTCCTTCCCCCTTGTTGTTAATATTAATTGTGTGAAGCATCTGGTCATAATTAATTCTTTTAGTGAAGACTGAAGCAAAATAGGGATAAACACCTCCGTCTTCTTCTAGTTATTTGCTCTCCTTCTCTGCTAAGTAGAGGTCTACACTTTTCTTCATCTTTCCATTGCTCCTAACATGTTTATAAAATCTCTTCCTATTGCATTTTGTCACTTGTTAGATACAACTCTTTTTGTTCCTTAGCCTTTCTGGTTTAGTCCCTACATGCTTGTGTTATTGTTTTGTAATCATCCTTAGCAATTTGTCCACGTTTCTTTTTTTTTGATTTTCAGGTAATTAAAGAACTCCTGATGGAGTCATACTGGCCTTTTACTACTCTTCCTATCTTTCCTTCACATCAAGATAGACAATATCAAAAGAGCAACAGCAAACTCTTTGAGAAACTACCAACACTCCAAACCTTTTTCTCTTAGCTCTGGTCTACACTGGAGGAGGGAATCGATCTAAGTTACGCAACTTCAGCTACGTGAATAACGTAGCTGAAGTCGACATACTTAGATCGACTTACCATGAATGTCTTCACCGTGGTGAGTCACCTGCTGCCACTCCCGTGGACTCTGCCTGTGGAGTACAGGAGTCGACGGGAGAGCGCTCAGGGGTCGATTTATCGCGTCTAGACTAGATGCAATAAATCGATCCCTGCTGGATCGATTGCTGCCCGCCGATCCGGCAGGTAGCGAAGGCATACTCTTAGTTTCTTCCCACTGAAGCTTACCTACCAGTTCTCTGAGTTGATTAAAGAATGATTTTTTTTTTTTAAACTCCATCATCCTTATTCAGCTGCTGTTACTCCTTTCTTTCCTTAGACGCATGAAATCTACCATTTTCTGATCACTTTCCTCTCAGTTGCTGTTCACCTTCAGATTTGCAACACAATTCCTCCATTAGTAAGACAAGTCTAAACTGACCGTCCCCCGGTTACTTCCTCCACCTTCTGAAACAAGAAGTTGTCCCCAACACATTCCATGAAATTACTGGCCATTTTGTGTTACTCTTTCAACAAACATTGGGGTAGTTCAAGTCTCCCATTACTACCAGATCTTGTGTTTTGGTATTTCTGTTATTTGTTCTGGACATGCTTCATCCTCCTCCTGATTTGGTGGTCTGTAGTAGTCTCCTACCATGACATTGCCCCTGGTTTTTCCCCCCTCCTTATCTTCACCCAGAGACTTTCAACGGACCTTCCTCTCACCTCCTTCTGGACCTCAGAACAAGAATATATATTCTAGATGTACAATGCAACTCCTCTTCCCTTTTTTCCCTGCCTGCCCTTCCTGAATGAGGAAAGACAAGCAGTTATAACATAGGCTTCCTCAGCTGAAATCTCAGAGATGCAGAGAATGTGCCCGCCAAGACTGAGGGAAGAGTCACAGTTTGTAGACCACACAGAGCGGGGCGGGTGGAGGGCAAGGGCTCTCTGGTGAGACTTTGCACTCATTAAACATGCCAGAGTACCTGCAGCCTGCTTGGCATCAACTAGCAGATGCAGCAATTAGGATCACCCCATATACCTGTCTGCCTCTGTGGGGAGACAACAATGATATCCATTAGCCCCTCAACATTGGCCAGGACAGTCTCCTTGTTTCGGCCTGAGTATTTGTCCACTCGCTGGATAGATTTGGTTTGCCAGTCAGTCCAGTAGATCCACCTGTCCTGCTGCTCAGAGGGAAAAAATCAAAGGCATTAGAGCATTTGGTCACGTATATACAGGAACTGCAACAAGAGTATTCATGGGGCTTAGGACTCCAGACAAAGCCCCTTCCCAGCCTAGCTTCCCTCTTCTCAACGTCAATCAGGAGCTTCCCGCACCCCTCAGCCAAACTCTTTTTCTAGAAACAGCCTTAGGTAAATCCCAACCCAGAGAGGCACACACCAGATCCCCCACTACCCCATATATACCCAAGCAGTCTGTACTATCCCGTATGGAGCCTGGCTGTATAGCAGTCGCTGCATTCACCACTACCAGCGGACTCCTCTTTACCTGTGTCAGGGCAAAGGGATGCGAAACCTGGCTGACCAGGACCTGGCGTAGCTTCCCATTGAGATCAGCACTCTCTATACGGTCAAGATGTGCATCCACCCAGTAAATCCTAGAGAGACAGGGAAAAGAAATGAGACGAAGCCTCACTGTTAGTCTTCCACCCATACTCACATGCCTCACTTCTCAGTCACTCACTGGCCCAAGATGCCTCAGATCAGGCAAAACACTTCAGAGGATTGAGCTAAAAAGGCTTAGGTGCACTACATATCTTACGCAGTTCTCCTGGGTATTACAGCATCACTCCCACTCTTGCACTGACCTTCTAGTATCATAGTCTAATGTCAGTCCATTGGGCCAGCCCAGATCGGTGTTGATTAGAATTTTGCGCTCAGAGCCATCCAAGTTTGCCCGCTCAATTTTAGCAATGTGACCCCAGTCCGTCCAGAAGAGGTACCTGAACAGAGACAAGGCAGATGCAAGAAACGGGTAAGCCCCAGGGGATGGGAGAAGAGGCAGAGGGACAGGTATGAGACTTTGCATTATTAAGTCCACTAAAAACTTTACTTGTGGACTAAAACAGCTGAGTGTACATTTTTCACTAAAAGTTCCAGTTTTGTTCACTTATCACACCCCATTTTCCCAATCTTGGCCTGTATCACTCGCAGCTGGACCTAACTCTTCCCCAGCCACTAACATCATCCCACTCCACACAAAGGCAGCCCAGTCTCTAGGAACTTGCCAGACTCAAACCACACATCCTTCCTTCCTCCCAGATCTCCCTCCCACTGAACTGGCCTTGTACAACCTGACCTCCCCCATCTTCCCCTCCACTTGGCCCTAAACCTACCCCTTCTTGGGAAAGGCAGCAATTGCTCGGGGTTCATCCAGGCTGTTATTAATAAGCACTTTTCTGCAGCTGCCATCCAGTCTGGCCACTTCAATGGTGTTGCGACCTGTGTCAGTCCAGTACAGGTTCCTGGCAACCCAGTCCACTGCCAAGCCATCCGTCGTCTTCAGCCCATGACCAATGACTGTCTCCATACTGCTGCCATTCAGGTCTGCCCGCCTGGGGGAATCAGTGCCAAACAGGATAAGGCATAAGAGGGCTCCTCACGATCCTTCAAGTCTCCCTGTGCCATTCTTCTCCATCAATGGGACCACCAGCCCTTCCCCACAGTTCCCATGAAGGCTACATGTGTCTCCAACAATTAGTTCAGTAACACAAACTGCTGTGTACGCTGTCGGTGACTATCACTACATTCCCAGCCCTTCAGGCAGGAACCACCTCCGCCTACTGGAAAACACTAATCTACAAGAGCAGCGAACAGTGCAAAGACAAACTCAGCCTGAGAGGCTGGGTGCCCAGCAGCCACTCGCCCCTGGGCACCTACCTGATGACATCAAGGAAGACATCTGTGTAGTAAATCTTGCCATCCACACTGTCATAGTCCAGAGAGATTACATTGTTCAGCTCTGGGACAGGGACATGCACATCAGTGTGATCATTTGTGTCCAGTGAGATGCGTCGGATGGAGCCACGGCTGGAGAAGAGCAGATAGGTCTCCGGAGAGGGATCACAGGTCTGCTCATCGCTCTTCAGCTGGATGCCGGTGGGGCAGGCACAGGAGAAGCCAGCAGGGTGGGGCAGGCAGAGGTGGGAGCAGCCACCATTCCTTATGCTGCACTTGTTAAAACCTTTAGGAAAAAGGGAGAGGAAAGTCAGCCTGACTCCATGTTTCCAGAGACCTAAGCCTTCCATCTCTTTACAGGACACGAACACACAATTCACTGGCAGCTGATTTCATTCCAACCACATCCTTGCTAGGACTAGATTGTAGGTCACCACAAAGGGACACTTACCCAAAGATTCAATTGTGCTCTTCAGAATCAGTGGATGTGGGGGTCCATTGGGGCAGCCCCCGGCCTGTACTCCTTGATATTAGAACTTCCCAATGGAATAAACAGCAAACAGCTGGTTTCTACTGGCCATCTGAGGATCATGTGATTCCAGTTTAGCTCTGCTATTTGCAATAGCAGCAACAAGACTGCAGCTGGGAAGAGTGCAGGAGTGGCATAATAAGCCACCCTTAGCCAGTCTGGCCCAGAAGTTTCCATTCTAAGTTAGACACATGCAGCAGAGGTGCTAGATAGGCCCACATTAAGCAAATGGCTTCTTAGTGGGTATGCGTATTTAGTTTTATCATGGGAATAGACTTTTTTTATTAATAAATCTATATACATTTAGTGTGAGGGAGGAAAGTCCAGCAGAAGCAAGGGGGAAGGCAACAGGTATGGGACAAGGGCGGTGTTTGCTCCAGCCCTGACATGAGGGAGTGGGACTGGGATGCTGACCAAAAGCAGCAGGAGTTGAGGAAGTAGTGGGATTGCATAGTGCACAGTGTTAGGGAGGATGTTCCAGTCATGTGAGAAGAGGCCAAGAGCTGCCTGTAGGAGAAGGTGAGGAGGTACATTCCAGTGAACCAAGCCAGCAGAACAAGGGAACAGTGAGGATGGGAAATGAGCTGGAGACAGGGAATGGCTGTGCAGGCCCCAGAAGGGTAGGGTAAGGAATTTTACATTGCCAAGGAGACATTGGAGGAGGAGGAGGATATGATGAAAGCAGCAAATGAGAAAAAGGGTTTTAGCAGCAGTAGACTTGACTATTTGCTGTGTCTATGAATGGACTGGATGCCAGGAGAGAAGGGGAAGCAGGAGCCAAAAATGACACCAAGACTGTGCACCTGGGTGGATGATGGAAACAGTCAATTACTGTGGGAGGGGGTTGGGATAGGGACTGGGGTTGGAGAAGGAATTTCTTTTTGGCCCTGCATGATCTCCCAATGAAACATCAGAAGAGCCCTCTCAATGACAGCTTCCAGAGGCCCCTCTAGTCATATGGAGATGATACTCCTGGCTCCAAGGCCTGATGATACTTCTGGCTCCAAGGCAGCCTGGAAACTCACCAAGGGGCCGTGTCCTGTCAACAGCTTGAATGTCCATCAGGCCGGGCAGGTTTGCCCTCACCAGGATGACGTTGGCGCCGGTATCCTTGTCAGCCCTGTGAATGCTGCGGGTTTGCCAGTCAGTCCAGTAGATGTATGAGTCCAATAGGGTGAGACCATAGGGATGTTGCACTGGGGACAGCAGGGTGTGGCGGTTTGCACCACTTAGGTCTGCAGCCTCAATGCGCTAGAGAGGGGGCAAGAAGGAACGCCCTGCTCAGTCCTTTCCCTTAGATAATGTCCTGAGCAAAGACAAGCATGTGTGAAGCTGGGACTGGAGTCCAAGCAAGCAACATGGCTCTGGTCCACCATCCCCAACAGCCCAACCCACACGAAGGCTCAGAGTGCTTCCACACCGTCCCTTTCTCTTCTGACACCTTACCCAGGGACTTCAGAAATGGGCTCTAGGATACCAAGGCTCCAATGTTAATCCCATAGGAATCATTAAAGAGAAGACACCAACCTCTGTGTGCGCATCGGCCCACAGCAGCTGCGATCCAGCCTTATCCACTGCCAGCCCATTGGGCCAGCCCAGGTTGTTGCTGATCAGCACCAGGCGTCCTGAGCCATCCATGCCAGAGCGCTCCAGCTTGGCATTCTCACCCCAGTCCGTCCAGTACATGTATCTAGGTAAAAGGGGAAAGCCAAGAACACATCAGAGAAACAGCAGAGAGGTTAATGCCTCCAGGCCTTCTCCCTCAAGACAGTACCCTGCAGCACTAACCCCATCTCGTGGTACAATGCAATTGCTCTTGGGCTGTCCAAGTTCTGCCAGACCAAAACCTTCCTCATTGATCCATCCAGGTTGCCCACTTCAATCCGATTGGTTCCCGTGTCTGTCCAATATACCTTGCGGCCAATAGCATCCACTGCCAGCCCATCTGTGGTCAGCAGACCTGAGAAAGCAGAATTGTACCAAGGTAACTTCTCATCCTTCAACACCGATCAGATAACCATGGGGATTGCCCCTGCTCACCACTCAAGTCTGGGACTGTTCCCCCTACAATACCTATAGGACTTCCACCCCTGACCCCCCTAGAGCTGGAAACCCAAGGAATTCCCCTTCAGGCTGCCACATGAAGATATGGTGCACATTGGCAAAGCATCCCTCACCCGTGGTGATGATGTCTTCATACTGTGAGCCATCCAGGGCAGCCCTGCTGATTTTCCGCAGTGTGCTATCTGACCAGTAAACCTTTCCTGGTAGGGAAACAGGAAAAATTTAAAATCAGCAAACTCCTTCATATAGCCCCAGGCCTCCTTGAGATTATCTGCCCCTGGATTACTCTGAAGAGCTGCAGGGTCATGCAATCCAGTGGTCTGTCAGTGTCCAGGGCCACAGGACACAGAGTCACAGTAATTCAGTTAAAGGGATAGAAAAGCCACAGCTCCTTCAGTTCCAGCCTCTCCCAGAGGGAAGTGCCACAGTGAATAGTGAGGAACACTGCCTCTGGGGAGCTCACGGCTGCTCTTGAAAGCATCCCTGTATAGAATGATGCAGTTTATTATTTAAAATGTTACTGACCAATAGTGTAATCAGACCCATGTTTGGATTTCAGGATAGTCCCAGAGGACAAGAGTCTACCCAAAATGGGGTCCAACCCAGACAGATAATGCCAGATATACAGGCCAAGTCAATCCTCAGAATTTAAGTCAAACCAATTACATTGCTCAGGGGTGTGAAAAATCCACAGCCCTTAGCAACATAGACAGAATTCTTCTGTTAATTGAACTACTGCCTCTCAGCGAAGTGGGTTACCTATGCCAATGGGAGAACCCTTCCCATCACTGTAGTGAGAGCGTCTATACTTGAAATGCTGCAGCTGCGCTGCTGTAGCATTTCAAGTGTACACAAGCCCTCAGTGTAACCAACATCCACCAGCCCAGCTCTCTTTACATTAACAAGACTTAGATAGGAGAGGAAATTATTTAAATTCAGACTATGTGAGCCTATCTCAGTGAACAAGGCCGCTTATTCCAGCTAGTTGGAGTTTTAGCCCTGCATGTCAGCCAACTGGAGCCTGTCTTAGAATCACAACAGTGGTGAAGGAAGGGAATCTATGCAGCATGCATTGGAGAAACAGGAGCCTACATCTGTCCACGTTTATGACACCGTGTGAACCACTGGCAGTGCCTTCCCTCAGAGAGAGACCGTCAATTGAGAGCTGCAGCCCTGAAATAATCAATTGTGAATGTGATTAGATATACAAGGCAGTTCAGACCTTCCTGAGGATCCACCCCAATCGCAATGGTGTTTTTCATAGTGACATTGACTGAAACAACGACGTCTGCAAAATACGGGATATCCAAGGACACCATGCGGATGTCCATCCTTCTGGCAAAGATCAGGAAGCTGGTCATCCCTGCAGAAAGTTGAGGATAGACCAACAGTGTCAGTGAAGGGCAGGGAGAAGGTCAAGCCAATTGTCCCTGGGGCACCGTCTGCTGAATCATATCCTTGAGCCACCCAAAAGACAGTTTCAACCTTCAGGGAGAAGGGAAGGTCTTAGATCTGACATACCATACATGGAAAAACTCTCCCACTCCACTGAGTAACACAGAATAGTTCTCTAGTTACCTGTGGGGTAAGCCCTCATAGAAGTGTTAATTACAGGGGAGTGGAAACCAGTTTTCCTACTGAGGTGAACAAGATGGGACCCATGCAGAGTTATTGCTTCAAAGGCCTGAAGCCAAGATTCTTTATGGTACTGAAAGGGAAGGTGACTGTGAGGGGAGGGGTAGGATCTATTCAGCCGTACTATAGAGTACAACACCTTTCCAGGAAGGGACTGAGTCCACTTCAAACTCAAGACAGATCTACAGGAGAGAATGACATACATATGAACCATACGGCATCACGTTGGTGAAGTTTTCCTTTTGGACAATTTAATCTCCCCACACCCGTCCCGGGGCACCCCAAGCCAACCCATTGACTTTTACCACCAGTCCGGAGGTCAGAAGCACTACATGGGCTTCTTAAGGGGCCGAGGATGATGGAGTCACACCCAAGTCCCGTGAGGAGTGGGTTCCAGTAACTTGTGCCAAGGAGCCAGGAGTGGAACGTGGGGCCTGAGATCCAACTACAGTGGGGACGCTACAGAGGAAACTTACCAGATGAGCAGGTCTTGCCATCAGGTTGGAGGTTGATACCAGTGGGGCAGGTACAGCTATAACCTTTAGGGAGAGGCGCCAGGAGGCACAGGTGGCTGCAGCCACCATTATTAACTCCACATGCTGTGCGTACTGGAAGGGGGAAGAGGAGAAAACCATGAGGCACAGGCACACACCCGAGAGCTCAGCCTTGGGCTCCTGGAGGGACAGTCACTATCAAAGCGGGCAACAGCTATAGAGATGCAGGCTGGGGGTATGGGAGCACACTCTCTTTAAGAGGCCAACAGGGATTTATTACACACACACACACACGCGCACGCCAGACGTGCAGGGCAGCAGGAGCCTGGGTGAGTTCAGAGCTCCCCATGGGGGTGAGGCTGATTCTGTACCTGGAGGTCTGTGCCGGTGGAAAACATGAATGTCCATGAGGTTCTCCAAGTTATCCTGCAGCGTTTCACGAGCCTGCCCCGTCCTTCTGTCTGCACTCTGGATGCTCTTGGCCTGCCAGTCTGTCCAGTAGATCCGCTCACCATAAAGAGTAAGTCCAAATGGATGGGGCAGATTGCTTCCAATCAGCACCTGTCAGCCCCCAAAACAAAAGTCCTCAGGAAATCACATGGTAGTGCTTCCACCCATACCTCCAATCATCCCCTAGACTAGATGGGGCTTGGAGAACAACAAAGGTGATATGTAAATGGCCTGATAGCATCAAGGTGGGGAAAGGTTGGTGTGGGATAGGTGGCTGCCTACATACTTTGCACTCATAAAGGGGGCTCTTTTCTCTCTGTACAAGAGGCTGACAATGTCTTGATTTGGGAACTTTACTTCCATTTGGCCCATGACATTCTTTCCTGCCAGCACTTTGCCCTGTAGGACAGGCATTTAGTATCCCAGCCTCCCCTTCCCTCTGGCCTGGTTCTCTTACCTTTCTCTCACTGCCATCCAGGTTAGCATACTCAATGGTCTTCATGCCAGCATCTGCCCAATACAGGTGCTGAGACTCATAGTCAATGGCCAGCCCATTGGGCCAAGTCAGATTGGAGGAGATGATCACCAAGCGGCTGGAGGCATCCATACCGGCACACTCAATCTTCGGGCTGACTCCCCAATCAGTCCAGTACATGAACCTGAACACAGGACCCAAAGGGAAGTGAACACCTGCACTCCTACTCCTGCTCCTGCTCCCACAGCTGCTCACCATTAGCTAAAGAAGTCAAGTGTCTTGGTGCCTTCAGCAGCCAGTGGGAAAGTGTCAGGCTAACATGATCTGTACTTCCATCCTTAGGGCCCTGCCAGATTTTTATACACATTGTCCTGGTCCAGAATCCATAGTCCCTCCTCTGCCAAGAACCTGGCAAGAAGTAGGGAGATGGTAAGACTGAAATAGGATGCAGAAGCGAATTGGCTTATTATTGCCTTAAAAAGATATTTCTTAACTGTTTTCAGATCCCTGCAATCATGAGATGCAAGCAGAATGGTTCTGCATCAGCCTCCCAGTAAACACAAAAGAAGAGAACGGTGCAGATTTATTCCAGCCTTCCAGCAGCACTTGGGAAGCAAGAGCTGCTGGGCTTGAGCCCAGCAACCCAACCTAGTCTGATGCTTGGCTCTGCAAGGTCCTGTGGCTCAAAGGCAGAAGCTTTTATTACAACAATTCATTTTCTACAAACCTGCTATTTTGAGATTTTCTTTCTGTGGGAGAATTAAACGTTGGAGACTTGATATTCCCGGGCCCACTGATTCTGCAGCTCACTTGGGACCTATAATGTTTGCACTAATTTAGCTGGTGATACGCCAGTGTAATTCACTTCTGTCTTCAGATTAACCTAATGGCCAAGCAGATAGCAGGGCCCTCACAAGAACTCAGCATCAATGTGGAATGAAGAACACCCTAAATAAATAAATAAATAAAACCCCTCATTCTCTTCTCAAACTTATTTTACACTAGTGTAACTACATGGACTCTAGTGGGTTACTCCTGATTTACACTGCGTGAGTGGGATGAAGCCCAAAATAACAGCTATCACTCTGAGCTGACTGTTCTAGAAGTGCCTGCTGGTTGTCTTGTCGATGCCATCAGCATCCACAAGTCAGGCCCTTCTTTTCAGTCCTTGGTAGACCGGTTATGGAGGCCTTTCTAAGTGTGGGTCTCTCTTAAGCTCCAAAAAGTATCCGATATAAGGTGAATGGCACAATGAATCAAATCCAAACTGTTCAGAGACACAGAAGTTATTGCCATGTAATCCCCAGAGGAAAGACGTTCTCACCCTCCAACAGGATCCACCACAATATCTCGTGGTCTGTCTAGGTTCTCCCAGATCAGTACAGTCCTCATGGTCCCATCTGTGTTGGAGACCTCTATTCGGTCTGTTCCTACAGAAATCAGGAGAGAAGGAGAGAAAGATCAAAGACCTCTAGAACCACAGGAGACAGAAGAAACTAACATTGATACAGTGATTCCGTTTCCCTGCCTGCCATCCCCTCATCTGATCTGGGAGGCCTGGAGTGAGTGTGGAACAGACTTACTCAGCAGAGAACTCTCACGTTCAACTTCCCAACCCCAGCAACTGCTGAAACCTTTGCGCAGATGGGAGGAAGTGCTCTGCCAGACCATCACAGGCATCTGGCTAGGCCCCAGAGGATGTCTAGGGAGATACCTTCCTGACATACCTGAGAACTCTAATTCTCTGGCAGAAATATCCTCCAGATTCTAACCATTCTGTCCTGAGATAGGTGGCTGGAAAACCTAAGTGAAAGCCCTTTGCAGCGAGCAGCTCTTGTCCTCAGACATACACATTCCTGCAGACATCAGCAATGGGGTTGTAGCCCCAGTAGAAGTAACACAGGAAGCCAAGTTGGTTCCTGCTTCATTAGAAAGATGAGGAAGGAGAACCCATGTTTGCCAAATGGAGAAAGACAAAACTGAAACAGATCAGGCTGCCAAGCTAATATTGAGTTTTTATGAACAGGGAAGATTACACCCTGTAGAGAGCAGAAGACCCCAGTACCTGCATCAGTCCAATACAGCTTGTTGGTGACCCAATCGATAGCCAGTCCAGCTGGGCTTTCCAAGCTGGTATCCACCACAACCTGAGCAAGAACCAAAACAAAGGTCACCACCAAACAAGAAACTCCAGTGAGAAAAGTCCTTGAGCCTGGCTCTCCTCCTGTCCACTGCCAGCAATACAAACAACTCAGGCTAGCAAAATCCATGCAGCAAAAATCCACATGAGAAAAAGTGTTGACGAGTTCAGAATTCAAACATGTCATTTAAAGAATGGCTGTTGAACATCCCCATTTTCTACCTTTATTTCATTCCCCAACTGCCAAACTCTTGAGCTCTGTCAATGGCAACCTGAGCATGAGCCACAGGGGATGCCGAGTAAGTAACTCAAGGGAAAGCACAGTCCCTGCCACACTCTCAGTTCCTGCTGAGCCAGGGAAAAGGGAATTTAGAACTTTGTTCATTTGCGTTTTATTGAGACTCCGCCTGTGAAAAATCGAAGCCGGAGCTCGCTATTTACAAATCAATGTTTTCTCTTGCCTTAACTGCAGGGAGTCCCAGACAAGGAGGTGCACACACAAGGGTCTAAGAGCTCACCTTGGATCACCAGTGATTAACAGGAGCCAAAACTAACATTAGCATGGACAGGACCAAGGCAGCAGACCCCCAGAAGGCTGATACAGCCCCAATGGTTCATACACAAATCTCAAGCCAGATTCACAACACAGAAGGCAGAGATCCCCAGAAGCTGCTTGGCTAGTAACCCCACATCTACAGAATACTGTACCTCCTGGCCAGACCCATCCCATTTTGCTCTGCTAATGGAGTCGGTGCTGACATCTGTCCAGTAGACATAGTCATCCTTTGAGTCCCAGTCCAGAGCCACAGCACTGCGCACATCAGCCAGGGGAATGACATCATCTGACAGGTCTTCTGTGTCAAAGCTGATCCGACGGATGTCCATCCTTCGGGCAAAAAGCAGGAACTTGTCAAGACCTGATCAAAGGTCGAAAGGTCTTCTTTTAATTTCTCTAAGTTCAACAACATAGTGACAGACACAGACAATTCTCCTGTTACATCGGCGCTCCACTGCATACACACCACTCAATGCTGATTCACACACCAGGCCCTCACTGCTGGGAATAATGTGGGGGAAGGAAGGAAAACAGTTTGGGAAGCTGTTTCCTGCAGGTGGGAGAGATCACACTGCATAGAACAAGCCCACTATGGCCCTCAAAGGATGGCACAGATCTGACCTACAGCAGGTAGCTTTGCCATCTTCTGTGATTCCAGGAAACAAGGGTGCTAATTCTCCTGTAATTGAGCACACTGTAAATCAGGAGCAACTCCCCTGCAGTCCTTGGAATTAAGCTATTCATTCCTCACAAAGGCCAAAGGGTGCAGTTTATGTGGGAGTTTCCAGGTGACACAACCATTCAGCTGTGGACACACACTGTGGCACTAGCACTAGCTCAGCTGTAAGTAGGCTAGAATGCATATGCAAAGCAAGCACGCATCTTGCACCAAGCTGGTGCTCAGTGGGTGCGGTGGGAGTGGGGGTGCAAAAGGAGGATGTGAGCTTACAGTAGGCCTCTTATGTTACCCTACTCTCTTCTAAAGGCTTTTTCTGCTGCATCCCTCTCACCCCGTGCCTTGAAGTGACACGGCTGCTGCTTACTCAGATTTCTGACCCACTTCTACACATGGGACATGGGGCTGCGTGAGCACATCCGAGACAGAGCATTTAGGACTGTGGCATGCAGGCTCCGATCCCACCCCACTTACTCTGAGCACAGGTGTGGCTGCTGGTCTTGCGGAAGCCTGTGGGGCAGGCACAGGTGTAATCCTTGCTGTTTGGCAAGCACAGGTGAGTGCAGCCCCCATTGTTGGCCCCACAGCGGTTTTTCCCTGCTCAAATAGCCAAAAACAAAAACAACCACACATAAGGCAACCAGTAAAGAGAGCAAAAGATGTAGCAGGGGCGAGGGCAGGTGGGAAGGGCAGAGAGAGAACACGCAGGCACACACACAAGAGCTGGGAAATGTTCTACTCTGGGGTAGCTATTTGAACCTCCTGCCCATTCACAAAGACCAGTCCCACACGGACATGGGCACAAAGGGCTTGTCTACATAGGGAAATTATTCTGGAATAGGGTAGGGAGTGAACGTAAAGTGGTGTAACTATTTCAGAATAACTTGTGTTTAGACAAGCCTTAAACTAGTGGCCCCAAACTTTTTTGGTCGTGTTCCCCCCTTACCTGATCCACATCCCCCTGCCAGGAGCTGCAGTTGGGGCTGGGAGCCATGCTTGGGAGCAGCGCCAGTGCTGCAGCTGAGGTTGCGGCCAGGAACAGGGCTACATTCGGGGCTGGGAGCCAGAGGCCACGGCCGGGAGCAGAGCTGTGGCTGGGAGCAGGGCCACGGTCGGGGCTGCAGCTGGGGCCAGGAGCGGAGCTGTGGTCAGAACTGCAGCTGGCACCATGGCCAGAAGTGGAACTGCAGTCAGGAGCCAGTGGCTGGGGGGCGGAGCCACAGTGGAGCTGGGAGGCACTCCCTCCCTGCCCCCTGTGGGGGCTGGCCCAGGCCCCACTGCACCCCCCCAAAACGTTCCTCCACACCCCCCCTAGGGGGGCACGCCCCACAGTTTGGGGATCACTGCCCTAAACATTCATTATCAGAAAGCAACTGCCCCCCTGTGCCAGCAAGGGGGGAGGGGCGGGGCTGTGGTACACCCATCCAACAACTGGAGATGAGAGCCTTAAAATAACATCAAACCAACAGTTGCTGGATGGAGAAATTAGTGCTGGACTCTGGTAGCAGAGGTAAACTTGGGGTCATGCATGGGCCTCACAAGGGAGACAGCGAGTAGTGGATAGAACAGTATCCCTGAGGCCCAGGCCTGGACGCTCCCTGCCGTAGACGCTGGGCAGTGACAGGTCCCCAGCTGGTTGGCTTTCCCCCTGCAGATGTGTCTCCCTGCCCCCTTTGCAGTTACCTGCTGGCTGGCGCTGAGGGTGCAGTGTGTGAATGTCCATGGGGAAGTGGAGCTTGTTGCGGATGATCTCCTGGTTCTTGCCAGTGAATTTGTTGGCACTATTGATGCTCTTGGTGTGCCAGTCCGTCCAGTACAGGCTATCCTCAAAGACTGTGATAGCAAAGGGGTGTGGGAGGCCTGCAGCAAGAGTCCAGCACACACATAAGGTTAATCTGGACCCCAGGAAAGCCAGACTAGCAAAAAAGCAGAGGAAAGCCCCTGAGCCTGTCCCTCTGGGGCGCTTCTGCACACCCAGGGGTCTCTGACCCCAACAAACTCAGCAGAGCCAAATCCAGCGTTCACCAAAATAACTTTGCTTCTCTTCAAGGGCTGGGAGGAGAGGGGCAGAGCCTGTCCCCAAGGGATGGGAGAAGTATGGCAGACTCACCCCATGGTGGTGTTCAGGGATTTGAGGAAATGAAAAGTAAATGTAGTAACCCTCATACAGGTTGCTCTAAAGCTCACTCTGTGCTGCTATATCTTTCCTGATGCATCATAGCTCTCCCCACAGCTGAAGCCTAGGTCTCACCTTGGCTGATAACAGCCTTCCTGTTCCGCCCATCCAAGTCAGCCCTCTCAATGACATGGTGCTTGGCGTCCACCCAGTACATCCTGTGCCCAGCATAGTCAATGGTCAGCCCGTTGGGCCAGAAGAGGTGCGTATCAGCAATGATGCGTCGATTGGAGCCATCCATGCTGGAGTATTCAATGCGAGGTGTGTTGCCCCAATCTGTCCAGTAGATGGTACTAGAGGAGGGAAGGAGAGGCCTGAAGGCTAGGAAATTGAGGCTCTAAGAATGGCACCAGGCATCACTTCACAGCAAGGGAGAGAATAAGCTGGCTCTGTAACCTCAAGCCATGGGACTTGATCTCGATCACAGGGAAGCTAAGAACAGCCCCAGCCTGCCATGCAACACTCTTTGGATTCAATTTGCAGTGACCCAAGGGAAGGGCAAACACCTCCATGGATGCATCCTGGCCTGGAGCCTCCTCCTTCATAAGGCTCCCTAACCCTGTGATCAAAGGCAATACTGTGTGCACACAGAGGCAGCCCTGGGCCACGAAACAAGAAGTCTAGATCAAGGATAGAACCCTCACTGCTCAGTCCCATGTATTTGGAACAGTACTTAATTTGTAACGAAAGAGGTGCCGGGGTTCAACCAATTAGGTGCCAGGGATCAAGCAATTTTTTTATTCTCATAACTGAGATGGCAAGCCCAGAGATGCCAGGGCTATGAACTTCCAAGCCTAGAGGTGTTGGGGTCAGCACTGGCAAGCCCTGGCACAAATTAAGCACTGATTTGGAGGGTTCCCCCAATAGAGTCCAATAGAGGAGTTAGTGGAGCCCACTGCCCCTACTCACCCTTCCATGGGGTGAAGCGCGATTGCTCGTGGTTTCTCCAGGTTCTCCCACAGAAGCACCTTTCTGTGTGTGCCATCCAGATTCGCCACTTCAATCCGAGACGTACCAGAGTCTGTCCAGTACAGCTTGTCATGGATCCAGTCAATGGCAAGTCCACCTAGCCAAGGGGGAGAATTAATCACAGACCAAAACCAAGCAGGGCAGATTATGCTGCTAGGAACAACTCCTTTTCTCCCTCAATCCCTCTAGAGACCCAGCCTCTAGATAAACTCCAGAAGGAGAGTACCCTCCACCATCCCCATCCAACGAGAGCTATACACAGGGGATACATCCCAGCTGTCTCTCTTCCTCCACGCCCACATTGTGTGGTCTAGTCAGCTTCCCATGCCTTAGCCCTGATTGCTGGCCACACACCTGGGCTCTCCAGCCCTGTGGACACCACCTCCTCTACGTTGCTGCCATTAAGGTTGGCCCTCATGATGCGGTCCAGTGTGACATCAGACCAGAACACCAGCTCCTTGCTGTGGTGGAAGTCAAGGGCAATGGCATTCTCCAGGTTGTTCAGGAGCAAGGTGTACTCCGAGCGGTGAGGCAGCACCTGCCGGATGTCAATCCGATTGGCAAAGAGCAGCACTGGCTCTGGCCCTGAGGGACACACAGAAGAGAGAGCATGAGGGGAACCTGGCATGGTCAGCCCCTGAGCCCAACGTTATCACTTCATTACGTTGGTACCAGAGAGCCAACTGGTGGGTGTAAAGCACTGGGAAGAGGAGACAAGGTGAGCGTTCACACTAATGACACTGTATTGGGCAGCTTTGAAGCACTTTGCAAATGCTCACCAAGAGCTGATCAACCCCATCCCCTGCCTGAGCTTCTCACATCAGCTCCAGCAGCCATTCCCCCAGACACAAGCACCTGCCCACGGTATGCTGACATCACAAGCGTATGGTGTACTCCGCCCTCCCTCTCTACAACACAGCTTACAGTCTGAAAGGTCAGGTGAGACAACAGTTAGTCAGTCACTCAGTCCTAGTCAGTCAGAGCAAGCTTAGCAGAGAGGGGCTGCCTTTTTTCTTTTTTTTTGGTTTGTCTTATAAGTAGGTGTACAACAGCACTTGCTGAGCTATGCTACATTAGGGGAGCTAAGGAACCAAGCTAAGGTGAAAACAATGTGTGTCTTTAAAAGCACACGGTGTCCACACTCAGAGAATGAAATATGCAAACATAAAGCATAGTCTTGCCAATACAGAATCAGTGATCATGAGTCTGTTTCCATTTCTGGTTACAAAGCACAGTCCAAACCCATAGAGGCGCGACTGTGCAACCACCATGACAGGGAAATTCTTTCTGCTGCAGAGTCTGGGACACAAGGGAGCCAGAAGGAGAGGACTTCTGAGCTTGACCCTAGCGGAGGGAGAGTTGTGGCACTACACAGCTACCAACCATTGGACAGTAAACCTGGAGGGTGAATCTCTGACACAGACTTGAGAGCCCCACCTCTCCTACATATTAGTAGGACTTATCCACCTAGCCAGGTTAACCAAGTATTACTGAACTGAATTACCAGCGCGTGCACACTAGAGCTGACAGTTCCTTCTTACCCAGGGCTTTGCAGCTGCGCTTGTCCGGGCGAAGCTCATAGCCTTGCTCGCACCAGCACTGGAAGCCACCTTCACTGTTGGTGCAGCCCTGGCTGCAGTAACCCTCCTCAGCACATTCATTCACATCTACAAAAGGGCAAGGAAACAAAGTTACAATTAGATCAAAAAGATCCCACCCCTACCAGGAGCTGTCCACATCTCCCTGCTGCTCTGTCTCTATGTCAGTGTTCCAACTTCCACCCCTGTCATAGACTTCCAGCTGCGAGTACCTTATTGCTGCAGTGAGGAGAAATGGAATGACTGTGACCCTGCCTGTTCACCTTGACACAATCGGCCGTCCTCCAGCAGCCTGTAACCTGTGTGGCAGGTGCACTGCACCGTCCCTCGCACCATCTGGCACTTCTGGGCACAGCCCCCATTGCTGAGATTGCAGTTCTCCTCACCTGTCCGTGGACCTGTAGGGCAGTAACATGTAAAGAGGATTGAGATGAGACAAGGCAGCTACTATTATGCTCAGCTGTTAGACAGCAGCAGCCTTGTGGAGGAGGCTGACCCAGAAGGGAAGAGACACATCCTGAAGAAGGCTGCATCTCCTCAGGTGGCAGCAACACTCTGCTCAGACAAAGGGTAACAACTCCTCCCAAGATCTGTGCATTTGTGGTTAGAAAAGGAACCTTCGTGATTCGATCTCTGAAAATACATTCAGGTGTTTGACAGCACTAGGATTGATCTTCCTATTGCTCCCGCTCAAGCTTGCACATCAATCACCCCAGCAACCATTGCTGGGATCTCTTCCTCATAATTCCTATTAAGATCACTAGGGTCGCTTTACCTAGGCACATGGTTCTCAACAACATCACGGGGGTTGACCCCCACCTTCCTCAGCTCAACCATGAGGCACTGGGAATGGGGAGACTTACGACAGTTTTGGTGGGGACTCTCATCGCTGCCATCTCCACAGTCGTTCACACTGTTGCACAGCTTCCTCTGGCCAATACAGCGCCCGTTCCCACAAAAGAACTGGTCAGGGGCACACTGGGGACTTCCTGTGGGGGCAGAAGGGAAGTCACACACCCAGAACTAGGATTCAAACAAGAACAGCTCAGCAGAGATTTGCTGCACAGAATGGCAAGTCCCAGGGCAGAGAGAAGAGAACCCTTACCCCTTGGCTGTGCTAGGTTACTGCATCTCCATCACATTCATTACAGTCTTCTCTTTTGGGATTAGATTGAACCTATTGTTTTATGTTTCTATGGATCCTGGGAAAGCAGCTTCGGTTCACTTTACACTCCCCACTACTGCTTCCTCCCTTGTGTTGCTTCAGAGGACCCCAGATTCCCCTCCAGACTGTACCAAGTGTTACTCTATGAAGAAGTCCAGATATTCTATTTCTCTCAGATTGAGTGCAAGATCATGGTTTCATTCCTGTTGATGCTAGGTTCCACAAGCGTCCTGGGCCTCTTCTCAACATGTGTCCAAGGAGCTAGCCTGCACGCTTCCTCATCCATTCATCATCTGAGATGTCACCCCAATGCAGTCTTACATTTGTCAAAAACAGAGTTTTACCCTGTTCTAGATGGAAAGCTCTTTGATGGATTTGGACTAGGATTTATACAAAGCCTTGAAAAGTCAGCTGTGGAAAGAGGATTTCACAAGTGAGCCACACTCTTCAGTTTTTGCTGATGGCAGGGAGATGCTGTGCAGTTTTATCCAGGACCTTCCTTTCTCCTTTTATTTGTTTCTGAAATTAATTTTGTACTGTAAAAGGTCACTATATAAAATGGGATCATCTTAATCAGAATCAGATCTGATGATCCGAATTACTAAAATATGTTGTAACTGGTGTTTACTCCTGTTAGTCTTGCAGAACCAACTAGCTCAGAGGGAGGGAGCTGGTGGAACCGATTCCTTCTTGTAAATTGTCAGCAGAATTGGTTATGGTAACACCTGGGCAAACCCATGAAAGGCAATGGGGCTCTACAGATGTACTGATGAAATAATTTGACCTACAGAACCTTTATTACAAGTGATGTGTGAGAAGAAAAATCAAAAGTGATTGATACCAATGGTAATAGACACCAATACAAGATTCAGATAGAGAGACAAACCTGGAATCCAACAATATATTTACAGAGTCACTTTTCAGAGCAGAGCCACAGTTTAAATGAGCCATTTTGACATCTGAAACTTGTTCATTATAACTGACAGAAAGATACCATATTATTTCTGGATTTGTGATTTCAAATAGCTGATTAGACAGACTAAAGCAACACCAACTGATCAGCTTTGTCTCACTGGAAATCACGTGTCTGGAAGGTGCTTGAGTCCCATGTTTTTTTTCCATAGCTGGTAAGACTAATTCTCCACTGAGCCAAATTTCAGCACGAGCTTTGGACTCTTAAATGTCAACTTTATTGTAAGTCACTGAACATTAGGTAACATTCCTGGCCAGACAAATTCTCAGACATTTTACAGAGAGTATGCATTGGATCCCATCAGTTAATTGTTACCAGCTGACCTTCACCATATTTATGGTAGGTCTTGGCTGTTCAATGAAGACTCTCCAGAGAGTTGGCTTTATTATAGTTTTGGATGTATCCATTCATCCTGACCCTGATATTTTATTTCAGGGGTACTGCAGGTTTGGTTTGGTTTGGTTTTTTGGCTGTCATCATTCCTTTGACTTTTTGTTTAGATACCTTCATTACTGGGGTGAGGATCAGTGGTGTTATCAGACTCCTTGTAGTTGTAGTTACATGTGCAATTACATTTTCAGGAATAGCGTCTCCTGCACAAAGGTACCTACAACAGCTGATAGCTCTAAAACGATCAGCATGGACACTTGAACTTCAGTCAATATCTACAGGGATGTTATTGACTAATGCAGTAAGTGCAGTCTCCATACCAGAAGTTGTTGCTGAAGGGTGGGGAAAGGGGGGAAGTGGAGGAATCAATGCTTAGCCACCTATGATGTCTAATTCAGAGCCATTAGCTGTAACAAAACAGTGCAGCTGCCCCCTGCCAAGACCTACCTGTGTTCTCACAGCTCTCCTCATCACTGTTGTCAGAACAGTCATCCTCTCCATCACAACGCCATGACAGACGGACACAGCGCCCAGATTTACAGCGGAACTGGTCAGCTGTGCACATGGATGTGGCTGGGGAAACAAAGGAAAAACTATTCATAGATACTAAGGTCAGCAGGGACCATTCTGATCATCTAGTCCGACCTCCTGCACAGCGCAGGCCACAGAATCTCACCCACCCACTCCTACAAAAAACCTCACCTATGTCTGAGCTATTGAAGTCCTCAAATCCTGGTTTAAAGACTTCAGAGCAGAGAAGCCTCCCTCAAGTGACCCGTGCCCCATGCTACAGAGGAAGGCGAAAAACCTCCAGGGTCTCTCCAATCTGCCCTGGAGGAAAATTCCTTCCCGACCCCAAATATGGCGATCAGCTAAACCCTGAGCATATGGGCAAGATTCACCAGCCAGATACTACAGAAAATTATTTCCTGGGTAACTCAGATCCCATCCATCTAATATCCCATCTCAGGGGATTAGTCCTATTTACCCTGAATATTTAAAGATCAATTACTTATCACAATCAGTTCTTATATTATGGGAACAAGTAAATAACTTTTCCTTATTCACTTTCTCCACACCACTCATGATTTTATAGACCTCTATCATATCCCCCCTTAGTCTTCTCTTTTCCAAGCTGAAAAGTCCTAGCCTCTTTAATCTCTCCTCATATGGGACCTATTCCAAACCCCTAATCATTTTAATGGCCCTTTTCTGAATCTTTTTTAATGCCAGTATATCTTTTTTGGGATGAGGGGACCACATCTGTTATACAGAGCAATTATAATCTAGCCCACCAGCCCCATATCCGAATTCCCTTCCACTCCATATCATCACCACAGACCAAGCCTCTGCCTGGCATCCCAGACACTCACTGCAGTTCTTCTCATCTGACTGGTCATCACAATCAAAGTCGCCATCACACCGCCAGCCTGCGTTGATACACAAGCCACTGTTGCACATGAATTCCCCGGAGCGGCATGGCTGGTGAGATGCTGCAGAGAGGGCACAACACATTAGTACCAAGGCATCGAACTGGCATGAACTTGAACCCCATTCTGAGGGCAACCCTAAATCTCTGACTGCCAGAAGCAAAGAAGGGAACTTGGGTGGATCACTCCAGCTGCTCTGTTCTGTACACTCCCCATGAAGCTCTGGTACTGGCCTCTGTTGAAGACAGGATACCTAGCTAGATGGACCATTGGTCTGACCCACTATGGTCGCTCATATGTAATTGACCCATTCTGGAATGCTTCAACCCCTGTATGTAGAGCTCCTAGCTAGACAATGACCCTGCCACCCAAGTCAACAAAAGCAGTTTGGGCTCCACCAATAGGAACTTTCCCTCTAGGCAGTGTCCCTCCCCAACCAATTCCAGCCAGGGCACTGGGGAGGGACACCTTCCCCAGCTCCAGCCAAATCCTCCCATTTGGATCAATGTGCCAGCTGCCAGGGGGACCCAAGGGATTACTCTCCCTTGCTGCTGACTCACAGCAGTCGGACTCATCAGACCAGTCCCCGCAGTCATCATCCCCATCACAGTGGTAGATATCCAGGATGCAGCGTCCGTAGGCACACTGGAACTCCTCCAGGCTACAGGCTGTGGCTGGAACATCTGATGCTAACAAGGATACCAAGAGGAAAGAAAGGTTAAGGGCAGGGACCAAGCCATTTTATGCTTATATTGGTGGGAACAAGAGGGGCCTGGCAGACACGCAATGCAGCAGGTGCAGTGCATATACACAAGTGGCTCGCTCCCTCCCCCCAGCCCTCAGCATGTCCACAGCACTGACAGGGACACAAACACTTCACTGGAAAGCTGTTGACAGCTGCATGCAATGGAACCAACCCACTCAGCACAACACGGGGATCCATCCTGCGGAAATTAACCCTCACAAAAACCATAACCTTATCTCTGAGTTACAGATGCGGAACTGAGGCATGGAGAGGTGAAGCAACAGAGGGAAAGCCAGGGACAGAACCCAGGAGTGCTAACTCCCTCATTCTGTGGTCAGAGCACTAGATCATACTGCCCTATAATAAAGGCTTATGTAATACCTCAAGGGATGGGAGTGGCGTGAGGGGTAGACTCAAAGCAACAAGCCTGACCCAACCCTATACCTCTTAGAATAAAGTCAGCCTTTGGGGTGCGATGAACCTCACCTTATTGAGGTTTGAGATAGGTCAGACTGCAGGTCTGAAGTATGGGACTGTTCCTTTAAGGACTCAGAAATGTGATGGGAAGGTAAGCAGTGGAGCAGCAAGGTGCCCGGGTTTACACCAGGCCTTTGAAGCGTTGCTTCCCCTGACATGCTGCCTAAAAAACTGCTCCAAATCACTGAAATCCTTCCCAGCAGACTCTGACCCTGTGCAGGACCTGGCACATTCAGAGTCAAGAGTTTGCCTGCTGCCCTGCTCTGGAACAGCTGGGTGCTGCACAGGAACATGCCCTCACCAAGGAATTCTTGGAGAGTTCAGTGCAATGGAGACTGAATTCCTCCCTCACCCTGGGCAGGAAGCCGTGGGACACTGTCCAGAAAAGGAAATGCAACATTTAAGCACATGGAGGCTAAAGAACCCAACTAATAACTTGGTGATCTCTGGAGTCATGGAGAGGTTTTGGGATGGGGACTGGACCAAAAGCTGCCACTGCTGGGAATTCACACAACTGCCTCTCCAGCTGGGAGCATGGGGCAAAGGCAACAAATATCCGGTAAGAGCTTTATTTCATTCTAGTGTCTGATATCCAGATGCTGAAGAGGAGCCCAGCTGACTGGCTCCAGGTGCTCTTCCAGAGAGCTGAACCCGCAGACAGTGGGGTTCAGGGAAAAGTGGGCAGCTGGCAGCCCAGAGTAGGGGGATAAAAGAAGAGAGGCTGGGAGATCTACCCTGCTATCTAAACATAATGCTTATCTGCAAAACAGTTAGAGAATAGAAAAAGGGACTAGGCAAGCTTTGGGAAACACAAACCAAGCCTGAGAGGAGGGGACACCATTTTTATCCCATCCTGCCATGCAGTGGGAAGTTGGAGTGTCTCCCTCTCCCTTCCCCAGGGCCTGTCCATGGCTAGCAGGGAAGGGACAGGCAGGGGGAGCTGGAAGGAAGGAGGGAGGCTGGATTCTTCCCAGAGCCCTTTCCCAGCTCAGAAATCTTTGCAGCCCTGGCTCCCTGCCAACTCTCATTATCTGGAGAGATAAAAGACAACTCCCCCGCCCCCTCCACCACCCCCCACATACCCCTCCCACCCTTCAGGAGCTGGCGGCCCTGATCCCCCTCCCAGAGCCTTTTGAAGTTTCCTCCTATCTAGAACAAATTCTGCAAAATGCCCTTGAGAGCAGAGTGGGGGAGGGGAGCTCTGCAACTTCCACAGACACTAACTGCTGCTCAGAGACTCAAGAGCAAGGGGGTGGGGGGAGTAACAGGATCCTGTCCCTGTTACTACAGCCCCGTAGAATGGGGACAGCTGCTGCTGGCTCCCCCACACTCCAGAGATCTGCTCCCAGCTCTTTTATCCGCTTAGCTAATACTGGACAAAATTTTCAACAAACTATCCCAGTAAAGAGATGTGGGTCAGAGGGACCCCAAAGGGTGTGCAGGCACGAGGGGCTCCTTTAGAATTCTCTGCAGGAATCAAAGGGGTGGGGTGGAGACGAATCCTTCCTCTCCTTCCCCACTTCATTATATGGCCCATCTGCTATGCACAGGATACCTGGCTCAGGCTCAAGGTCACACCAGCCTGGGAGCGGAAGGGAGAAGCAGCCAGCCCAGGTTACCAGTCAGAGAGAGACAGACATACAGTACTCGCCTACACCATGGGGCTGATGATGGCCCCCACCACCAGGGATGGATCACAGCGAAACTGCTAGCACAACCAGGCCAGTTCATTTCCAACATCAATTACAGAAGGCACACTAGGCCCCAGGTTGGTTACAGGGCCAAGCAGCTAGCTCCCAAGGCTACGAGGGAAGGAGGATACTCACGGCAGCTCTCCTCATCGGAGCCATCCTTGCAGTCTGTATCGCCATCACAGAACCAGTGCTCGGCTATGCAGCTGCCATCGCTGCAGCGGAATTCCTTCTCTGAACATTTCCTCATGTCTGCAGGCCACAAACAATGCAATCAGAGCACATGTCCCCCAGGATACCCAAACATATCCATGCCACCCACTGTACCCAGGTCTCCCAGAGCACCCACACATGCCTGTGCCACCCACTGACTCCCCCAGGGCACCCAAACACACCCATGCCCTTTGGTGCCTGGACACACCAAGAGTGCTCATTCTGTTTAGCATTGGGTGTTGGATTAGAAAGGAATCCTCAAAAATTCAGAGCTCTGTGTCAAGAAACAACAGGTCCCAGCATGGACAAATGAGACTAGGCTGGGCTGCTGGCTAGAAGAGAAGCCCCACAGCCCGAGATCCCAAGCAGTAATCCTGGTAAGCATGTCCCCAGCTGCTCATCTCAGGCCATCCAACTATGTGGCCTTACCATGCTTTAGGAGATTAGCACCCAGTGGATGGGACCGTACGCAAGCCCTTTTGTAAGCAACTGTCCTAGGCCAACTGTGCAGGCAGCCCATTCATGGCATTCACATGGTCATGCCACTCACCACACTGCTCATCGCTGTTGTCACCACAGTCATTGTCACCGTCACAGTGCCACAGGCTGCGGATGCAATATCCATTCTGACACGAGAACTCATCCTCCTCGCATTCCCGTGGCGCTACAAGGACACAGCCAAGAGTGAGCTGAAGACAAGCTGATTTACCTTACAGAGCCAAGTCTTCACCCCAGCACAAATGGGACCTTTGGAACAATGTCCTCCAAGAGGGTGCCACCATGAAGGGAAAACTCGTCCCCCATCACCACAGCACAACATGGGGTGGAGGTTAGAGGGAGCCAAAGCCAGCCCAGGATTCCAAGTCATCTCTTCAGATCCCTTCCCAGAGATTTCCTTACAGGACAATGAGGAAGGGGCTGCAGTATCAGCACCTTTTCAGGGGGATCCTTCCTTCATTGAGAGGAACTGGATCCAACAGAAACTTTCAACTGGAACAAGAATCTCCTGTACTGCAGACTGGGCAGCTCACCTCACGGACCCAGCCCACACTTCCTGGGAGCTCACGCATGTAGTCAACTTTGTCGTCCTCCTCCTTCCCAAAGTTCCAAATCTCTCTCCTTTCCCTTCCCTACCCCCTGGAAAGGGCCTATCCACAGCCCATACTCCTCCAACATCCAACTGAGCATTTCAGCAGAGGGTAAAAGGTCAGCACAGCTCAGACCTAAACAAGTTAGCAACAGTACGCGCCAAAGCCCACAGCAGACAATCTCAAGCAAGCTCTTGGCTTCATGTCCACAGAAGTCTGCCCTATTCCACAGCACTGTGCTCTGCAGGGGATAAAGATGCTTCTCATCAACACGTCCCTCTTGTGTGTTAGCCCCATACAGGAGCAGGAGCTTGCCACTGGGTACCACACATGATATTGGTTTGCCAGGTCTCCTGTTTCCCCTAGATTTGCTGCCATGAAACAGTTATGAGGAAGGGTCCCTTTCAGTGACACCAGATTTGGTCTCAGAGTTCCCATTAAAATCACCACCCCATGCCTTGCCGCTCTGATCTCTCAAGGTGGGATATGGGATGGAACCAGAGAATATTGCCATAAATGACCAAACACTTGCACCCCAAATCTATGGGGATCCCAATCTCTGTCCAGAGGAATGTCCATGTGAGCTTGCTCTGATTAATGAGTTCTATGGATTGAGAAAGGCATGGAAAAGATACCGGAAAGCTGGACAGCCAAACTGTCATATAAATTCTCGAACCCACAGAGCCCTAATTCCACACACCCCCGCCCCCAGTCTATATAAGAGACAGAGATCAGGATAGTCCACATTAAATAGCTACAGTCCCATGGGGAGCATTCTGAGGGCTGGCAAAATGGCACTAGGTAGGGGTGAGTTAAGTTCTGCAGTTGTCTGGGAGGTGGAAGGGGGTCATCAGGGAAAGCATCAAGTCAGGTGCTCTGGGTGTGGGCTCAGGAGCACATTCACATGGATCACCCTGCACACTCCTCCCTCATTGCTCAGTGTACCTGGGGAGAAGTGTGTGTTGAGGAGCTCCGAGCACCAGCCTGACGGCACACATCTCAGCATCTAACAGCAGCCTGACGCCAGCCCTAATGTCCAGCTCCAGAGAGCAGTCGTTGATGCGTGCAGTAGGAAAAGCTGATTCTCTGGCACAGGCTGACAGTCACTGAGATGGGTGCAATGAGGCAACCATAGAGCAGGGAGGGTATTTCAATCACTTTACTTACAAAAAAACATCCCCAAGTAACCCTTGTCCCCAGCACAGAAGGAAGAGGGTGGAATTGCAAGAGATCAGGTATGTTTCCATTCACATTCTGACAACTTTACTGACATGACAACAGCCTTAGGTGCTGCCAGAACTATTGTGATACAGTAAAAGTGGCTTGGCTCTCTCATGTGGTGCCAGGTTGCCATGTCTCAGAGTAACCGGGCCTCTGATCAGGCCAATATCCCTGCAACACTCCTCAGTGAAGCAGTTTGAAGGGAGAGGACCCTGAGGATGGCCTCACACAGCAGTGGAGTCAGACAGTGGAACCTGAGGCCACAGGAAACCAGCCAGACGAACAATTTAGTGGGATTTAGCAGGGGTTAGGCATTTCCATGAACAAGGAGCACACAAACACGGCTCACTGGGAAGCCTGGGGAAGTACTTCATGGGACATTAACTAGCAGGCTGCAGGGCGTAAACTGTTCTCCAGCTGGGATCAGGAAGCATCCCCTCCCCCAGGATAAAGAGCTGCACAATTGTCTGGCCAGGTGCACTGGGGGAGGGTCACCCTCCTCTGAAGCATCAGGTACTGCAGCATATAGAATTATGTGGGCCACTGGTCTGAGTGGAAAAACTCCCATGTTCCTGTGTCAACAAAGTTAACACTGGTTAACCGTTTGGGTGCCAGCTTCCCAGAGGCCTAGCAAGTCAATGTGGCACCCATCCTTTCAGCAGCATGTCATCTTCCCCTTGAAGGGTTAACTTACGGCAGTCCTGTTCATCAGAATCATCTTCACAGTCATTGTCTCCATCACAGACCCATGAGCGACGGATGCACTTCCCATTATCACAGTGGAAATCCAAGGACGAGCAAGTAGGCAGCACTGGACACAGGAGAAAGGAGACAACTCACTATGTGCCTGCAGCAGCGTTCCTATAACGAGCGTTTTCTCCCTCCCCCCTGCTAGCAAGGGACGAGCCCCCTAGCGAAAATGAAGATGAGTTTGGGGTTAGCAGTGAAAAAAGGCCCTGGGAACCTGTGGCTGAGCAATGCTGCATCACCAAAGAAGCACCGACCTTCCCAATACAGGGGCCGAGCCACAATACCCCATTCAGCTGCTTCTTCCTTTCCCCATTGCCTACACAAGGCAATTCTCCCCATCCCAGTCCCCTCCCTGTAGTTTCACATCCTTCTGGATGTTCAAAAGAGAGTTAGCAACATAAAAATATATCTAAATTCTTCCCCTCCCTGCATGCTCCCCCAGTGTGTCCTGTCCTCCCTTCTCTGTTACACAGAGTCTCTGAAGTGATGCTGTTGAACAGCTGGGTTTCTGAGGCACATGCCCAGCCTCCCATACCCTGTGTGTGAGGGGGGGCTCTCCCAATGAGGTGTTGTTTCTAGGGCTCATAAGAAGGAGTTTAAGGCAGCAGATGAAGATGCTACCCCCTGTCCCAGGCACAGTATATGGCAGAATCCAGGCATTGTAGGAAGGAGTAGGAGGATGGGAGACACCTTTAGGAGTTCAATAGAGTGGCAACAAAGTGGGGCTGCTAGACTGTGGCTTCAAAGGGGCCCTGTGAGCCAAGGCTGAAATTTGAGGGAAGAGCATAAACCCAGCTCTGCCCTTCCCTCACAAATGAGAGGAACACTCTGAGCCCTGAGAGGTTCATGCTTTCAAGTGCTGCCAGCTGCTGTGGGAAGGAGGCTACACAGGGCTCTGCTCCTGACAGGTGTGTTCTCCAAAGAACAGAGTTACCTTAATGATACAAAGAGGAGCAGAGCAGGGAGAGGCTGGGTCTCTGAAACCCTTTCATCCCAGCCCAGCCTGCTGATAGCATCTCCCAGCTGTCACCAGCCAGGCCAGTCCTGCTCTGCTAGGCTCATAACTCCTCCTTCCCCTGTCAACTACTCTGGGTGCGGGGTGAATACAGCAGCAACAAAATAGACAGGGGAAGGGGCAGATCCCCTGTGGGCAAGAGAGAACATACTGGATGGCCACATTTTCCGTTTTCCAGTCCCCTCGACCCTCCGGTCCCCCACAGCTCAGAATTGCTGCCAACATCCTGTGTAACCAGTGCAGATTAGACAGAGGAAGAACCCCAGGGGCTCTTTTATTTAATCAGACCCACCTGGGATTGTAACAGGATTAAACTCAGCATGGGAGAGCACCTCCTGTAGCTTTGCAGAACCCACAGAGCAAGCGCCTGCACCCCAGCTCCCACAGCTTCACTAACCCTCCTAAATGGCCTCTCTGTAGGACCCAATAGTCTCCCTTCTCAGCAGAGATATTAGGGACCTAAGCCCAGAAGCACGCATGGCTCTCTACTCTAGGTGGAAAATGGCAAAGAACCGAGCGCCTGTCCCAGACAGCTCCCAAGCTGACAGCACAAAGGTGCAAGAGGCCTAGGGCCTGCTCTGCCTCATAGACACATGGTTCCCCTTCCTAAGGGCAACTTCAGGTCCTTTTGCTGGGTATTGTCTCTGCTTGGTGCATCCTGGGACAGGGTTCATCTCCCAACACAGGACACCTCTGCAGCCAACCCAATTCCTCAGTGCATAGCCTCTCTGCATCCCAGCCTGTTTGTCACCCTTCTCTAGCTAAGACAGGCAGCTAGCACCAGGGTATTTAAGTGCTGAGTGAGCTTTTTTGACAACCTCTCAAGACTCCCAGTTCCCATCCCACTTTTACTCTCTTAAATGAGCTAAATCACTACAACACGGTTTCACCCTTAAACACCATCTGTTGCAATGGTAGCCCCTCCAGCTGACAACGCCGTTCCATGGAGGAAACTGAAAAGCCACATGGGATAGCAGACTAGGCTCAGGGCTGGATGCCAAGAGGACCTGAACTCTAATCCCACCATACCCACTGACTGGTCTTAGAGATACTTTGTAACTAAACAAAGGCTATAGGTACAATAAAACTTTACAGAAGTTTAGGGGACTCAAAACAAGACATCTGTTGAAAAGAACTTTCACAATGGATATTTCATTCACCCCTATTTAGAGAGATGCATAGGGATATAAGTAGGTGCAATGGGTTGAAATTAAAAGGGAACAAACAGGCCAAATATGAAGGAAAACTTCCTGACAATGAGGTATCTCAGGGTGTAGGATATTCTCCCCAGGGAAGGAGCAGAAGACCAACCACACAGAGCATTTAAAAACAGCACTGGACAAATCCCTATAGAATCCTGCGCTGGCCCCAGACTGGAGGATCCAAAAGGCCTTTTCCATTTTTACTGCCTAGGATTCTACAAAGACCTGCGTTCAGATCACACCTAGCCTTTTCAAATACATCTCCACAGTCCAGAGCAGGAAGTCTCAGAGCCTGGTCAACAGATTCGGGCTCACAGATTCAGGCTCATGCTATGGCATTAAAAATCGCTGTATAAACATTGTGGTTCAGGCTGGAGCTCGGGCACTGATGTCCACCACCCTCCAAGGCTTCAAAGCCCTCGTGCCTACACTGCTATTTTTAGCACTGTAGCACAGTTCTGAGTTTACTGACCCAGGCTTTGAATCTTGCTGCCACAGGTTGCCACTCCCTGTGTGAGCATAACCTCCCACCTGTCTGAGGCCTGGATGGAGAGGAAGGCACACACATACACATCTCTACATTCACCAACCAGAGACTCAACAAGAGAAGCAGGTTTTCTAGCTGCTGGTTTGTTTCCTTTGACCATGCTCTCCTTCAAGGCGGGTGCACACCTCCAACAACCTCCTCCTAGAGAATCCTAGTGCTGACTGAACATGGAGACTGGAATTCCCCTCCTGCCCCATGGCGGAAGAGGGGGCTACACCCTCCTCCCCAAACTTTACTCCCAAAAAAAAACCAACCAGGAAGTGCAGGTTCTTGGATCTTGAGAGACAAGCCAAGCCCATAGCTCTGCCTCTCTCCCCTCAATGCAGCCTCTGTAAACTGCACACAGACCAGACCCTTCCTGGCCTCAGCAGCAGTTTCAAGGATAAAACCATCCCCCCACAGCACATGCATTACTGTCTGCTCTCCCCAGCCCCAGCATGACTAATCACCAAAGGGCTGCGCAGGAGCTGCCTGGAAGGGAATTTGCATACTGACTCTTCAGGGAAGAATTTTTCAGGCTCCCAGAGGTTTAGGCCTTTAGCACTGGTTCAGAGCTGATACCAACATCCCATTGAACTTCTGCTTCTTTTCATGAGGTAACTGTGCAAAATGAAATTCCACCCCTACAGGGAGCAGTTCAGCCAATTTCATACTCTCCTTAAATATGAAAAATAAGCTTGAGGAGCTAGGAAAAAGAGAAAATGACACACAAATACTACATGCTACATGCAAAGAAGGGCCCCATTCCCACTCCAGCAGACAGCAAGTGTGTCTGCCAGCCCAGACAACACCAGGGCACAGACAGAGTCACCTCTTCCACAAGAGCCTCCTATAAAGAAACCCAAGGCTGATGAATGAAGGCTGAAGTTTCACAGAACAAAGGAATTTCCAGCTCAGACCAGACCACTAGTGTCCATCTAATCCAGTGACTGGGAGGAGGGGAAAAAAAAAAAAAAGTTAGCTAACCCACATAAACTAACTTGAATGTACAACAGCAGCAAAAAACATAGCAACTCAACTTTTCACTCGAGTTAGCAGCTTGAGTTCAAGCCTAAAAACTGAGTTGCCATATCTCCACTGCTAATTTAACCTGAATTAGCCAACACTAATGCTAGCTACCTACCCCAGTTAAGAACACCTTTCCCCCCCCCCTCCAGTGTGGGCCTATCCTGACAGTGGCCAGTAGCAGATGCTTCAGAGAAAATGTAGGAAACCCCATGTGTGCCATTATGCAACAGCATCCCCAGAGGGTAAACTTATTCTTAAACTCACTCCCTTCTACCTCTGGTCAGCTAATTTTATGCATTAATTTTATGTACTGTATTTGTAATCCTTTCTAATGTTACTGTGGATGTTCTCATTAACCATATATGCCTAATCCTTTTTTGAATCCTCCTGAACTCTTCGCCTCAGTTGGCACCTTGTGGTAATGCGTTCCACAGGCTAATTCTGCCTACTGCCAGTGACCAACACAAAAAGGCCTTTGAAATCCTGACCACTTCCTGTACTTATACCTACGCACAATCACGCTGGAAGTCATCCAAGATTTCAGCAGAGCTAGGTTTACCATAGGCCTGTTGTATCCACTACTTCCCGCTGGCTTTTATGGTCCTGGGGGGAAAAGTAATCAAAGATGAACAGGCTGAATCAAGTCCCACAGTCCTTGGAATGCTCCAGCCCTGCTGTGTGCTGCATCAGAAATCACCTGGCACCCAGGAAAGCAAGTGCCTCACAGTCCTTACCAGACGGGCTGTTCGCTTGACACCAAGAACAGAAGATGTTGCTTTATATATTCTTCACAGAATCTACATTAATATTTCGTAACACTATCTCCAGGTTGGGTTTGAGCCTCAACATGCTGCTCTCCAGCTGATAGCCATCGTCAGCTATCCCTCGATACGAGGAGGATATCTGCTGGGGGGAAAAAAGTCATTGCTGAGACATAAGATGGCTGAGGAGTCCAATCCATGCTCTACAGGTTTTTCCACATATTTGACAGGTAGTTGCTTGGAGAGAGCATAACTGCTGGCTGGGATGCTGTACCCTTTCCTTCCTCCTCTGACATTCCTCAGCCTCTCGAGCAAGGCAATTCTCTCAAAACAGGCTGAGGCTTGATGTATGATGCGACGCCAGCCAGCTTGTCCGAATTCATGGGGTCAATGCCTCCCTTCTGAAGATATACTTTCAGGATGTCCTTGTAGCATTTCTGTCCCCCACAAGTCCTCTTACCATGACTAAGTTGAGAAAAGAGGACTTGCTTCTGAAGAGTATCAGCCATCTGCACATAATGGCCAGCCCAACAAAACTGATGGTTCATAATCTTTGCATCAACACTGGTGATGTTACCTGCAGAGAGAACTCTGGCATTGGTGCGATGATCTTCCCATCTGATATGGAGAAGCTTCCTAAGGCAGAACTGGTGGCACCACTCCAGACACTTAAGATGGCTTCAGTATGTCACCCATGTCTTGCACCAAAAAAGAATAGTGGGGATGACTACTGCATTGCAGACCTGGATCTTAGTTTCCATCTGCAGCTCTCTGTCAATAAAGTCACAACGCAGCAAAATTCCGAAGGACGCACTGGCACAATGGATCCTACGTTCAGTCTCCACATCAAGATGGTCTGTCTGGGAGAGGTGGCTACCAAAGTAAGGGAAATGCTCAATGTTTTCCAGGAGTTCACCACTGATAGCAATTTGTGGGAGAAGGGAGGCAACTTGCGCTGGGGCAGGCTGGTGGAGCACCTTAGTCTTCCCAATGTTGAGGGAAAGTCCCAAGCTATGAAAGGCCTGAGAAAAGATCTAGGATGGATTGCAAGTCAGCCTTGGTGTGCGAAAGGATAGCACAGTCTTCAGCATACTGAAGGTTGGTAATAACAGTCCTGCTGACTTTAGTTTTAGAATAAAGACGCCACAGGTTGAAGAGCTGGCCATCCATTTGATACTCAATCCCAACTCCAGAAGAAAGGTTGTCATAAATAAGAATCAAGATCACAGCAAGGTAGATGGAAAAAAGGGTTGAGGCAATAACACAGCCCTGCTTAACACCAGTACAGATGGTAAACAGATCCGTACAACCCATTACAGGACAGTGGCAGTCATCTCATCATGAAGTAGCCAGAGAATGCGAATGAATTTAAATGGACAACCGAACCTAGATAGCACCTTCCATAATGCTTCATGATTGATGGAATCAACGGCCTTAGTTAAGTCAATAAATGCCATAAACAATGGCTGGTGGTGTTCTCTACACTTCTCTTGGATCTGTCGTGCAACAAAAATCAGGTCAGTGGTGCCCTGAGACGGTCTGAAACCACATTGGGATTCCAGAAGGATATATCTTTGGCAAGAGGGAGGAGATGGTTCAAAAGGATGTGAGCAAAGATCTTCCCCGCAATGGAGAGGAGGGCAATGCCTCAGTAATTCCCACACATTGCCTTGTCCCCTTTCTGAAAAATGGTCACAATATTGGCATTCTTTAGGTCAGATGGAATTTCCTCATTAACCCAAATTCTAACAAGAAGTTGATGAAGTTTGTGCATGAGTGCTATTCCACCAGTTTTGAAGACCTCCATGAGGATGCCATTTGGGCCTGGTGCCTTGTTGTTTCTAGTCTGAGTGATGGCTTGCCAAACTTCTTCAGAAGATAGGGATCAGCAAGAGGTTCTATTACTGGTTGCTGGGGAATGGACTTGATGGTGGCAGCTGAGACTTTAGATCCACGGTTTAATAGAGTCTCAAAGTGCTCCTTCCAACATTGCTTGAGACCTATCTTGTCCTTAAGGATGGAGCTGTCCTGAGATTGCAGAGGGGTTGTGTCACTTGAGCGTGGCCCCATAAATGGCTTTTGTTGCTTGAAAAAAAAAAAAAAAAAAAAAAAAAACTTGCTCGTATCATGTTGATCAGTGAAGTTCTGGATCTTCATGGGCTTTGCTTGCCACCACCGATTCTTGATGTCACCCAGCCTCCTTTGAACTACAGTTTTAAGCTAATAAATCTCTTGTTTTTGCTGGTTAGAGGGTTTATATTGCCAAGTGAAAAATGTGCTTCTCATCTGATGAGTCAGTGCTAGAATTTCCTTGCTGTTCTCATCAAACCAATCCTGATGGCAGCGAGTGGAGTATCCAATTGATTCAGCACATGCTTTGTGAATAATGGTCTTGAACTCCTCCAAATGTGTTTGGATATCACTGCTGTTGTCAGGTAGGTAAGAGAGCCTCTGAATGAGGCGTTGCTGAACGGTCTCACAACTAGCATGATTTTGAAGTGCCCTGATGTTAAATCTCTTCCACATTCCTTTCAGTTGTTTATGGTGTTGTGGTGCAAGCCACGTGTTCATGATTGTTCTGACCAAACAATGATCTGTCCAGCAGTCATCCATACCTTTCATGGCTTGTTTAATATGGATTTCAGTACAATCACGGGCTCTGACGATGACATAGTCAAGAAGATGCCAGTGTCCAGAATGTGGGTGTTTCCAAGTGGTCTTATATTTGTCCCTCTGTCTAAAGATGGTGTTTGTGATAAGCAGTCATGCTCCACACATTTGCTGAGGAGGAGAATGCCATTAGAGTTGACTTTCCCCACCCCTTCTTTCCCAGTAGTGCCTCCCCAGAGTTTGGGGTGCCAGCTGAGAGCACATCACACAGGTCTGCTCCATGCACAGAGCCCAGGGACACTGTGCCTTGGTTAGTTGCTGATGCTTACTAGCTAAAGGAAATCAGCAGAGTGTGCAGCAGGCCCAAGATAGAGGGCAGAGACCCTTAATCCAGCCTTGAGCAGAAATCAGGATGCTCAGCAGGGGTCACTGCATTTTGCTATTTGTCCAGAAACCAAAATAGAAAATACTCCCTCTAGTGGTATCATTGAATTTGATGTTCAAATGTATTGTCAGAAAATCTGGACTCCCACACAAGCTGTGCAAAAGTGAAACAGAAATAGAAAGGGACCATCTGCGACCAGCACCAAGTACTTTGCAATCCTGAAGTGGCAAGGGCCAATGCCAGGGAGCACCATATCTTCTGTGTTGTAGTTTGTCTGATCATTTCGGAGGTATGAATTAAGCCTACTGCAAAGTCAAAATACCTAAAGTAGGGCAGATATGGGGCTGGTGTCACTTCAGGGGTAGAGTTAATGTAGGTTGTGGACTTTACTTTGAATTTCCAGACTTTCAAAGATAGGGGATTCTTTTAAGTTTAACCTGAACTCTTAAATTCCTGACTTTTGAGCAATGGTTATGTGGTTTGTGGAGTATTTGTTTGTTTGTTTTTATTCAGACTAACTACAGCAAAAGGCTCCTGTCAGAATTTTTACCCTTAGCATCACCTCATAGTTTAGGTCTGGGACAGATTAGTTTAGTAATCTCACACACAGCCCAGTTCTCATAGGTGAAAAGAGACACAGAGCTCAAATGTCTCAAACAAAATGAGTTACACACTCACTTGGCTCAAGAGAAGCTGTCTACACTTCCTACTGGGTTCAGACTTTTATCCCATTTTCAATTACCTAGGACAAAAAGAATAACCAGTCCCCCACTCTCCTTAAGTCCAGAAAATGTGACACAACAAGATGTTGGACCAAGCAAGCAAGTCCCGGTCCCAAAGAGCTGACAGTTCAAAGGCAGAAGGGGGCCAATACATGCACAGGTGGAGTATGTTCATCAGAGTAGGAAGACTCCACAGAAAAAAGGACAGCTGGGATAAAAGAAGGGGAATCTTTTGGGGAACAGCCAGTTTGTCAAGGCTGAGGCTGAGTTTACTCAGTTCTCCTCCCACCCTGACCTCATAAAGCAGAACCCAAATGTACAAAAAGACAGAAATATTCCCAGTGACTGGGAAAGGGCCAGGCTGCACTTGCAAGTGAATGCAGACATGAAGACCAGTCTTCTGCCTACACTCTGCTTTGGTTAGCAACACTCCCAGGCAGCCTCTGCTGGCAGAAGGTGTGTAGGCAGCTGAGCTGCTCTGGCACGCATAGCAGCAAGTGTCTCCAAAACAGATGCTGTCATTGAGCCAAAGAGCTGACACCCGAAAGAAACTCTATGAAGCTGGCATGACAGCTGCGAGGGTGCTTATTACTATGATTACTACAGCATTTTGGCTTCTAAACGCAATCTAAAGCAGGAAGCAAATATGACATGGACTAATTGGCTCCTGTAATAGCAGGGGTTCAGCTTTGGGAGGGAAGCAATCCCTGCCATAGAGAGGTAAGCGGAGAACCCATATGCTGGCAGAGGGTAGCCCTTGCCCAGGCCATTGCTGATAATCCTCAGGGCCATGGGAAGACCCTGTTCAAGTCAGATACACCAGTTACTCTGATGCAATAAAACTGAGCAAGTCCTTAGGGAAGCCAGGCAGTGGTTTCCCTTCAGCGCTCTCTGATCAGCGATGCAATTCTGCCAGTGTAGACCTACCCAAAGAGAGAGAGAGAGAGAGAGAGAGAGTGCGCGCACGCGATAGAATGTCTCTCCTATATTTCCAGTTTAAGGTGAAGGAATGCTCCAGTGAGTAAAGGCATTTTTTCCATTTCCAGCTATGAAGCAAGTTTGCATGGTTTCTGGGTCAGTCACTCTTCCTCTGTTCCCCAGTTGTTACCCTTCCTCTTTGCTCAGTGGCGGAATCACATTGTCATGCAAGTTTGGGCTGCAGAACTTTTGGATGAGGAAAGTCACGTTCATGGGACTGTATGATGAGCTTGCCCCAGCCCTGCAGTGCAAGGACACAAGAATGAGAGCTGCCCTGTCGTTGGAGAAGCGCATGGCGATTGCGCTGTGGAAATTGGCTACTCCAGGCTGCTACCGATGAGTCAATAACCAGTTTGGAGTGGGAAAGTCAACCATTGCACTCGTGTTAACAGAAGTGTGCAGGGCCATTAATTGCATCCTGCTCCAAAAGACTTTGACTCTGGGCAACGTGTGTGACATTGTGGATGGCTTTGCACAAATGGGCTTCCCCAACTATGGAGGGGCGATAGATGGCACGCACATTCCAATTCTGGCACCAGACCATCTAGCTGCAAGTAGGGACTTTCTTCCCTGACCAGAAGATCACCGTAGGGGAAACCAAAATGCCCATTGGGATCCTGGTAGACCCTGCCTCCCACTTAACGCAGTGGCTTATGAAGCCATACACGGGGAACCTTGACAGCAGCAAGGAGCAGTTCAGCAACAGGCTGAGCAAGTGCAAAATAACTGTTGAGTGTGATTTTGGCTGTTTAAAGGCCTGCTGGCACTGCCTATATGGGAGGCTGGACCTGGCCGATGACGATATTCCTATGCTTATAGCCGCGTGCTGTGCACTCCATAATATTTGTGAAGGAAAGGGTGAAAGCTTCACTCAGGGCTGGATCGCTGAGGCTCAGCACCTGGAGGCTGAATTTGAATAGCCAGAGACCAGGGATATTAGAGGGGTGCAGCGCGGGGCCATAAGGATCAGGGATGCCTTGAGGCAGCAATTTAAAGCTGAAATCCACTAATATTTGTTGCTATGCTCAGGAGTGCAGTGCTTGTAATGCTAGGAGTTTATTGTGATTGGTGCAGACGATGCACTGTGAAGATTTAAGAAAACTGCCTGTTGCTTTGCAGGGCTCCGTTTGCTTTCAATTAATGGAATAAAGATTGCTTTCAAACCAAAACAATTCTTATATTAAAAAACAACAAAGAGGAGGAGACACACAAACAAAAAAAACCACATTAGCACTGTGGGGGATGGGGGAAGGAAGGGTCCCAGGAGGAGGGGGGTCCTGGCACAGTTAAAGATTTGTGTATGTTCAGGTATCGTATGCAACCTTCTCCTTTGGAGTACAGTGCAGAGGATACTGTTCTTCAGCAGGGCTAAACTGCAGAGGGATAGGTGTTGAGTGCAGCGGGTACTGGGAGTCCGCAGGGCTGGACTGTGACGGGTCAGGAATGGAATGCAGTGTGTACAGACTGGAGCCAGGAGGTTGACAGTGTGTTGGCAGTGTCTGGGGGGTGCATGGCAAAGAGTTTTGCGACAGTGGCTGCAGGGGAGGGCAGGCGTGGTTTGCAGTGCTAGTAGCGCCTGGAGCATATCCACTTGGCGCTCCATCATGCTTAAGAGCTGTTCTGTGGCTTTGTTCTGGTGTGCCGCATTCTCCTTTTAGTCCCTCTTCTCATTGTCCTGCCACTCCTTCAATTCTTGTTTTTCGGCCGCGGAGTGCATCATGACATCACGCAGAAAGTCCTCTTTAGTTCTTCATGGTTGCTTTCTAATTCTGCGCAGCCGTTCAGCCGGTGATAAAGAGGGAGGTTGGGCTCCCAAGGTCATATCTGTGAAGCCAAAATGCAACATTTTACAGAAGCAGTATTGTTTGCAACACACAGACCACTGATTCAGTGATTTATAAACACAGTCACTGTTCACATACCTGTCACTAACTGGCTGACCCCAGGCAAGCACACACAAGCCACAAGACCCCCAAAATGGTGAGTAGCCGCAGGGGCAGGGTAAATCAGTGTTTCCAGTCCCTACTGTACATTGGGCACATGGCTTTTGGGGAGAGCCACCAGTGTAGGGGGAGCCTTATAATCATTACTGTCCCCACATTTTCCACAGGCTGCGTTCATTATGGTAGATATCTCGCTGCTGAGGGTGAGCACGGAATCAAGGAAGGATCTTCTCCATAACTGCAGCTTCCACCCTGGCCTTTATGCAGCTCGCCTGTGTGCAGCAATGGTCCCCACCCCGCCAGTGACAGCAGAGAGGCGCAGGAAAGTTACCTTTAATGGGGCAAGAAACAAAGCAGCTCTGCTAAAGAACCTGCAGCAGCAGATTGCTCAGTATCTCCATGAGAGTTTCCTGGAAATTTCGGAGGCAGATTCCTGTGAAGTGAGGGAGTCAATCAACACCCTGTTCCAATGCTCAGACTAGGCATGTGGTGGTACGTGCATCATAGAAACACAAGCCTGCTTTCTGCAACCCCTTTGCCCCCAATAACTCGCTTCAGCGATTCCCAAAATCAAAGCCACTTACCAGGGGCCTCCTCTCCCGTTTGCGCTTCGCCAAGCTCCGACCGCTGCGACTGGCTAGCCTCCTCTGCAGTAGGGAAGAGCTCCTGACTGCATGTATCTCTGACCTCCGAGTCGTCCTCTGAGTCCCCCTCCCCCTCCTTGTCCGAGATCTCCTCCTCCTGGCTCGATCCACTCTCAACTGGCATGCAAGCCACCAAAATAGCCACAGTGGCCTTCACAATGGAGATGGTTCGCCACCAAGTATCGCGTCCAGCTCTTTGTAGAACCAGCAGCTTGTGGGCGCAGCACCGGAGCGGTGGTTTGCCTCCCAGACCTTGTGGTAGGTTTCTGCAGCTCCTTCGCTTTGACCCTGCACTGCAGTGTGTCCCAGTCACGGCCCCTTTCTGTCATGCATCGTGAAATCTGTCCATAGGTATCATAATTCCTATGGCTGGAGCGCAGCTGGGACTGGACAGCCTCCTCTCCCCAAATGCTGATGAGGGCCAGCAGCTCGGCATTGCTCCAAGTGGAGGATCACCTGGTGTGTGAAGCAGGCATGGCCACTTGGAAAGATGCACTGAGACCACTACACACACGTCACCCAGCAAACAGGAAGGGGGCTTTCAAAATTCCCAGGGAATTTAAGGGGTGGGGCTCACAGTTGGTCACCTGAGGGCAGGGCAGTAGGAGTTCAAACCAATGACCAGAGGGGCGAGAACAGGCATTGTGGGACACCTCCTGGTGGCCAATTGCAGTGTTGTAATTGACCAGGGTGTCTACATTGGCACCACGACACTGGAGCCCCAGCGCAAAAAGCTCTATGCCTTTCGTCAGGGTGGGTTTTTTTTTTTTTTTTTTTTTTTTTAAAACAGTGCTGCAACTCGCTGTTTCTGTGCACTAAATTGCTTGGCAGTTACACCTCGGGTGTTACACCGCAGAAAGCGGCTTTATTGCGCAGAAACTTGCCAGTGTAGACAAGGCCCTAGATTTGGGGTGGGAGTGAGATTTCCCGCCTCTGGGGGAAGATTTGACAGGAGGTTGGTAGCCACCATAGTTAGACAGAGCTTAAAACCTAAGACAAGGCCCACTCTTAAAGGATGACGTGTTCTCCTCTGTGCATCCCTTTTCTGCACTCGCTTTGGGCTGGTGCATCCCCTTTCATTGCTGCATGTCTTGCTCTCTTGTTCACCTTCCATTTCAAGCCCTCCCCACATGATCTTGAACAACAATTAGCACCTTACCACTTAAAAGTTACAAATGGGACTAATGTAAAATTAGTTAATTGCAATTAACTAGCTCAATTACTCCAGCATACACCTCACTTTATGGTCATAGATTCCACCTCAAGAGCTGAGATCTTTGGGTCTGGGTCACTTTTTGCCTTTGGGGTTATGAGTTCTCAAGTCCCCACAGTCCCCTCCCTCTCCGGGAGTTGGGCATGGCACTCTCAGGAGCTCATCAACACTACTTCATTGATTGGCCAGAGGAGGAGCTAGAGCACCATACCTTGCCGAAGGCTGGTCCCTGTACTTTCTTCTTTGTCTCAGATGGGAACACACATGTGGCTCCACAGAACTAGATTCATGGGCCAAAACACATCATATGGCTCATTCCAGTCTGAATCCTAGCTCCAGGGTTTTCAAGGAATCTCAATGTCGTCTTAACTGGGCCTTTAACTTCTGCAAGGAAAGCATGCAATCCTATTCCACTGCCTGATACTTATGCCTACAAAAGATACCTGGGAATTCAAAAGTTTTAGACATGGTGAAAATGAGCAGACAGGAAACAGGGCAAGTTCAGAATAGGAGACAATGAGAGAGGGGAGCTGGAAGCAGACAAGTTCCAACAGGAGGAGGCAGTAGCAGGAACTCTAAATGGGACAGCATATGGATTTTGAAGAAGCTGGATGAACAGTGGGAAAGTGGAAGGAAGGAAAGGGTTAGGCCATGATGGGAGTGCTCTTAAAGGGTGCTTTGCAAGGGGCTTGTGAGAATCCAACACCTTCAGAAGTCTCTGGGAAGACTTTAACAGCCAGGCTAGGAAAGAGATTCAGCACTATTGGCTTCAACAAGGAGCTTTCACCATAATTGCCAGGCAGAATGGGAGATTAAGAAAGCAGTCACCAGCACCCCACATCACAAAGCTGTCCTGTCCCTAACAGGCTAGTAATATCACACAGCATGGTGCATGCTAGACAGCCACTCAGATGACTCAGCAGCCTCAATGGAGCAGAAGTGTTCCGAGTGCCTCTCTAAGCCTGGCAACTGGGAATGCTCACATAGTCCTGGGATTGGTGGGTTCTTTTCAAGTCCTTTGTGAGAGTCACCAGCTTCTCAGCTCCAGCATCTAGCTTCTGCTTTTGCCTTCCTTCCTACCCTCACTATGAGCTGAAGAATTCTTTCCCTTTATCTACCCTGTTTATTTGTAGGTATTTACAGAGGCAGATCATTTTCCCTCCCCTCAAGTTACATTTATACAGGGTAGAAGTATCTCCTTCCAGCTCTTCTCCCATTTTACCAGTTGTGTTACCCTTCTTTGTATGCTCTAGCAGTTTGTCTCTCCCCTTCTAAATTGTGGAGACCAGAGCTACACACAATAGAGTGGCAGAAGGGGGTCTAATCACTCCTGTCTCAGACTTGCTGTTTTCCAGAGAGCTTCCCCCCCCTCCACACACACACACTTTGCAGCTGTGTTATCTCCCCTTCCTGAGTGCAAAGGGTCAGTCACTCAGATTGATTCATGTTAATAGTTTGATATTCCCAGGATTTCTAGCTCACTTGGTTGTCTGCAACTGCCATGTTTATTTCTTCTCCCTCCCAATCATAGGGAGGTCAGCCAATCTGATCACAGATAAGTTTTCCAACCCTCCCCAGTTTGTGTGAAGCCTCACTCCTTGTGTGAAGCCCAAGTAGATCCTGTCTCTTTTATCTCCATCCTGCCTCAGTAAGCGCACTAGAGGCCAGCAAGACCAATTTTCAAAGTCAGCCCAGGGTGCTTGGTTATCAGATATTCCTGCCTCAACTCCCCTATTCTCAACCTGAGACAGACAACTGGTGGGTTCTTGTTTCTCTCCTCCCACCTTTTTCAGGGATCGAGACTTTCCCTGGCTCCCAGGCACCCACCCCCACAGCACGAAGGTTCTTCTCGGAGGTTTTGTGCTTTTCTCCCTTAGCCCAATCCTGCAGGTCTGGGCAGATTCTATCCCCATTGCTCCACTTCCTTCTTTGTTCTTGGACTCTCCAAATATTGTCTCGGATTATTTCCCCGCTTCCTGCACAGAGTTTTCAGGTTCTCTTCCCACTGGTCACCTTTATATCAGAGTCCTGCTCCCTTTATTTTCTTGAGAGCCTATTTTCCCCCGGTGAGTTTCCCATGTTTCTAAATATTCTGCCCAGAGATGCAGGAACCAAGGTTGGGGAGGAAGGGAACTTCCCTACAATAGTGCAGGATTCTCCCACACCTATGCAGAGAAGCAAAAGGGGGCAGAGAAACATCAGTGGGATTCTCCAATACTCCATTGCACAAGGGGAATGAAATTTTCTTCCGCACAGATGTCAGAACAGCGGGAACCAAGGAGAAGTTGGGTAGGGACACATATTTCAATGGAGAAAGATTTCCCCCCCCTCCACAGAGGGGCCTGGATTCCCTCTGGATACTAGAAGTATCCAAGAAGAAGAAAGTATCCATTTGAAGAAAAGTAATTCTTTCAAGTTGAGCTTTTATCCTCCACTGGAATCTGAAATCCCAGGACGTGAGAAAAGGAAGCAGATACATTTCCTTGTGGTCTTAGGGAGAGCATTTCTGCATTCTAATTCTTTTCCTTCCTGCTAGGACCACTGGGAACCCAGCTTTTCATCGGTTCTCATCTGTGCACTCAGCTAAACGGACACTGACAGCTGATCTTGCTCACAGGATCCCATAGCAACAGGTGAATGAATGACAGGAGTGTAGCTTAGAAGGGCTGCTTTCCCCTCTCCTCACAGAGCACCCAGGGTGGGTAACATTGCAGATCACAAGATGGAGAGAGGGCACACTAGTCCAGAACATACTCACACAGCACATTTGTTTATTTTCTCCATCTATATAGCTCAGTTATTTACTGGGCAGCTGCCCCTTTCACATGAGGAAGAGGACACTCCACTCCCCTCCCCTCCCCTAACACAAACACAATTCCTCCCACATGACCCCCAACCAGTCCCAAAAGCACGAATGGGCCTTGCCCAATGCCCAAGGTTAGTGGATTCTGGCTCTGTCAGACCAGGGAATATGGGAACCTCGGAGTCCGGAGCCCCCCAGCTACTAGCTCCCGAGCTCTGAAATCTGGGGACCATCAGCTCAAGCACCTTAGTGAACCTCAGCTGTTGTGGTGGTAAATGGAAAAGTATCTCATAGTCAGGACCACTGGGGCTCCTAAAAAGGAGCCAGGTGGTGAAGGAGACACACCGCCCAAGGGCAATTGATTTGAAGGGACGGCGGAGCAGAGAAGTAAGCTCGTTTGGCGTGTCTGTCTGTTCACAGGTTTTACATTTTAGTTCAAAACTACTTTCACCAGCTCAAACAGAATTAAAGCAAAGTTTAAAAAAAAAGCACACTGGGGACTGAATATGGGCATAGTTCAGAAAAAGCCTCCTCCTTGACTTCCATTCTGACTACAGCTGCCTCCACTATTCCTATCCTGCGCTATCTATACACATAGTCCTGACCAATAGCTATCTATTATTCCAGAAATAGGCCTCAGTCAAAAAGGATAGTTAGCAGGTGGAAGACAAACTCATTGTAAATCCGACACAGAGTTCTCAGGTCTGTAGAGGAAAGTTAAAACCTTCATATTCAGCTCTCTCTCTCTCTCTCACACACACACACACACACAGCTGCCTGCAGATAGCTGCTGGCATGAGCACCCACATATACACACAAATGGAGTTATTTCCTTACTACAGCCATCTTCATCACTGTGGTCCCCACAGTCATTGTCACCATCACATTGCCACTGAGCCGGGATGCACGTGCACTCGCCAAAGGCACTGACTGCACAAGTAAAGTGATTGCGTCCACAGGAACAGTCAGTGCTGCTTATTACACCTGCAAGGGGAGAGAAAGAAAATAATCAGATCAGAGAGAGGGAGAAAGTACCCCATTGTTTTAACGCAAGTGCACTAGCTTCCAAACAACGTCACAATTATTCTCCACATACACAATACACATGCACATGTGTGCAAACACATATACAACCCATTGCAAAAAGAAAAACACCTTCTATCCTTGGTCTCAATGGATGTGCATAGATTCCCGGAGTGACACTATCTAGAGGTAACACAAAGCAAGCAGCCAGAAAGAGGTCTAGGGATCAGCATAGCAAGCAGATATTTGGGCTTCCTTAAATTTAATTGTAACTGCCACTTTGTCACCAGCACATCTTTGTTATTTACCTGAGTCTAGTTCATCTAAGAGCAGACCCCTAGGGATTTAAAAAACAGTGCACTGTAATTCATCTGCTGACATTTGCTGTCGCACCTGGTTGTGGTGCTCATGGAAACAAGAGAAGAACACAAGACTCATTTAAGAGAAAACGGAACAAAACTAAACATGGGTGGAATCTTCCACAAGATCTGTAACAGTGAGATGGGTGAGGCTGTGGCATCAACTTCCAAGAGATAAGGTGGGAGCCCTGTCACCTAGGATTAGAGATGGGAAGACAAAAGCCATAAAGAACAGACTATATAGGGAATATTCCACGACTAGACCCGAAGGAATGGGTGGACAAGATGGCTTAATAGGCAATTGCATCTTTAATTTCTATGATTTGTGAATTAAGAATTCTTCCAATTTTATCCCAAGTCTTGCGATATTGTGGGGGTGCTAAACAATCACATGATTTTCGCCTTCAATCTTGTGAAGTTTTATCCTTATCCAAAATGGCCACCAGTCTCACTGATGACAATGGGAAATGAAACCACAGACTGCCCTCAGCAAGTTGGCCACCATGTCCCTTTAATCTTTGCATGTGAAAGTGAGTTGATCTGTCCCCAGGAAAGATGGTCACCATCTTCCAGGAGAATGCAGAGGAGGTGGGAATGAAACTATAGTGACAGCAAGGAGGGCGAATCTGTTACATAATAGAGTGTTGCCTACTCTTGTAATATTTGATATTTTACTTAAAGCCCTCCTGGCATCTCAATTACATGAGCATCTCAGTTTCTAGCCTACTGGGGAGAAAAGCGTTGACATGAGACTCAAGTGCATCCTAAGGGTGTACAAACCAGGAGGGAAATATAAATAAAACTTTTATTTTAAAGTCTCGTGATCTCTAGGGGCCTAGCTCATGATAGTGAACATTTGGGTTTGCAATACTGAAAATGGGACAGGAAACTATATGGAGTCAGGGGAATGTGGGGAGCAGGAGCAACAGAGGGGCGTGCTTAGGGAACATAACATGGCAGAAAAGGAGAATGTGAGTGGTAGGAAGCTGTGAGAGGAAAGGAAGGGAAGTATAGGAGGGGCAAGAGAGTTCAGGGCCAGGTGGGTAACACCAGACCATGGGAGATCGGGGGGCAGAGTGTGAGTGGGGCAGCCAAGCTAGGGAAGAGGACAGAGTGGCAGTTCCCCACCCCCTCAGCAACAGGAGGGGATAAACAGAGCCCCATTTGAGCAGTAAACAGGGAGGACCTAAGGTAAGCGCCATCCAGAGCCTGCACCTCTCACCCCCTGCCCCAGCCCTCCTGCACCCCAAACCCCTCATCCCTGGCCCCACTCCAAAGCCCGCAGCCCCTCCTACACCCCAACCCCCTGCCCTAGCCCAGTGAAAGTGAGTGAGAGAGGGGAAGCACGAGTGACAGAGGGAGGGGAGATGGAGTGAGCGGGGGTGGGGCAAATGTGCTCAGTTGTGTGTGATTAAAAAGTTGCCAACCCTATGCTGAGCTAATCAGCAACACGAGCAATGGGGGTTCCATGCTATCTGAAGTCAAACCCCTATTAGCCCTCTACAGAATCCTTAAAGGAAAAAAAGAGGGTTGATAAGATCTGAACTTTTAGCATATCTGTTTTAAATTAAAGCCTCCTAGACCTTCTTTAATAGACTATAAAGAGAGTTGTGGGGAGGAGAGAAGACATACAAGCTTTTCCTCCCTTCCCTGCCTCCTTTGCACATAATTTTTAAAAGGCTTCATGGAAATATGTTCTGAGAAGGAATTTTAAAGGAGAGAGAAGAGTCAACATTTGGTGCAAAAAGAAAAAAAATGCTTCAAGAGTAAAGCACTGGGACAAAGATGAGAGAGTGGGAAAAGGAGACCAAGGGAATGATGAGGTGGGAAGTGATAGCAGACCAAAGGAGTGGCGGAAGGAAACAGAAACGTAGGCATTAGCAGAATATTACAGAGCCCTGAAAATGAGGCCAAGCTAAGAAACTTGAGCATGATTCAGAAGGCGGGGAAAGCCAGCGACGGTGTTCAAACAGAAAAGCAAGATGTCATCCATGGAACTTGCTTGACTATTGGAAGTTAATCATTTGGGGTAAATAATCAGCTTGCCAATTCAAAATTAAGTTTACAAGAACAAGCCACCCCCTTCAAAGCTCTTCACCAACCCACACTGTGATAGAAAAACACTCAAACTGGAAACTTATGAAAATTCAGGACAAACCATCTTCTGCTGGAAGCCTACCACTGCCTAGAAAGGCAGAAACCAATTGCATTTTGTCTCTGTGCTCTCAAGTTGTCCTTACCTAATCCCTTTCTATGGTCAACTTCTCAGAGCACCAATTATTCTACCATTTTGCCCAACAGTACCTGGCAACTCATCTGAGCTAGTCTGAACTCTGACTGTGCTCTAAGGGAAGACAAAGCAGCACCTCCAGCTTCCCCCTCCCATACAGCAACAATCTGGGAAGTAAAGGAAAGTGGATGAGACTTTATAGTTTCAGTGTTGTCCCCTTCTCCACAAAAAACAGAATAAAAACATAAATTAAACAGAGGGCTAAGCCTAGAGCAAGTTTGAGCCAACATCTGCCAACAACAAGAAGTGTCAAGACAGTCAACTCCCAAACTTGGGGTGAAACTTTTACAAATTATTTTTACATGAATGGCAAATCAGAGGTTTATTTTTATGGGGCATTACTTTTGCTGCCAAATATCAAAATGGTGATGGAGCTTAGAGAGCTGAAGGGAAATAACTGTCTAGTAACATTTAGAATTCACTGTGTGTGTTCTGCGACTTAGTCTGCTATATTCCCAATTTTATTATTATCTTTAAAGTTAAATTCTTCTATTAATCATAGAAATGTAGGGCTGGGAGGGAACTCGAGAAATCATCAAGTCCAACCCCCTGTGCTGAGGCAGGATAATGTACAGCTAGACCATCCCTGACAAGTGATTGCCCAAGTAAATGTGCTTTGCTTAGCCTAAACTGATGCATAAAATAGCTGAGCCATGTGCCTTTTATGATCTTCAGCAGCCTAATACTTTGTTGTTTGTGATTTTTCGTTTTACTGGCCTTGTGGTTATTGCTAATAGTGCCTTTTATAAACCCCACTTTACCCAACAATACTGCAAGCTGAGGACACTGCGCCCTTGTACAGATACTACAACTCCTCCCCCCAACACTGAGAAATAGACTTAAATTTTTGAAAATAACTAAATCACAATTAATTTGTGTCAAAGAACTAACCACAGATAGGTGGACAATATCTCTCTTCTACAAACACAAAAGGCAAATCCCCCCCTTCCCCTCCAAAGTCAATGAGAGTTTTGTCCTTGATTTCAATGAGGCAGGATTTCAGCCTCCATGTCCAACACTCTGCTCTATCCTCTCACATACAGCATACCCGGAACTTTATTGCTGCTCCCCCCGTAACAGGAGACACCTAGAAGACTGGGAAGAAATGTCTCCTAATCCCTAGAGTACCAAATTACCTTGAGGAAAAGTAGAAAGAGTGCAGTGGGTGTGAGGAGACTCAATGAAGCGTCATTCCTTGCTGGTGAGAGCTCTCTCTAAAAATAGGGCATATGTGATAGGAAACTAACCAAGCGCACATCAGTGTGGAACATGACCCGTCTCACGTTTCAATCCCAATCAGCTAGAGGAATCTGGAAATAGGCCGGAAGTCAGGGTGTCTCCCCTGCGGGCAACTAAATAAGCAACCAGGCAGAAACATCCCCTTATAAATCACATTAGAATGTCACTCACTTGGGCTAGTGCAGACTCCTCTACAACAGGAACACACACTGGCATCCCCAATCTTGACTTTGCTAAACATTTATCTAGAACTTTTCATTGTCAAGGAGACCCAGACACTATTGACTCTCTATACGTAAGAATCACTTCACCTGTCTCTGAAGCAAAATGGAAACTGTTTAACAGCACATAGAAACCCCCTAGCTACAGGAAGATGGTAAGAATATTGACTAAGTTGGTGGGCTAACTGCACCTCTGAACCCTCCTGCTCTCTTTAAGAGCACCACTTCGGGTTTTGGTCCCCAAGCGGTCACCTCTCTAGGGGTAGAATCACACAAATTTTCCCATTCTTAGACCAGCCCCTGGGCTGCAGTCCTCAGCAGGACAGACTTATTTTCAGTGCCTGAAGTTCTGTCCCCTCCAAGAGCAATGATAGTGGTGCCCAGTAATCAAGCAACCTTCTTCAAGCAAAATTTTATTTATTTAGAATGAAAGCATTATAGAGAAAACAGATCTAAAAAACAAACAAACAATCAACCATCCTATATGCAGGCCTATCTACATAGAGTTTACCATCCAAAAAGCAGACTAACAAACTCAGAGAATTGGTAGGCAAGGTGGCATAGGAAGAAAATTTAAAGGAAAAAGGAGGAGTTCAGGAGAACTGGCAGTTTCTCAAGGAGACAATATTAAAAGATACCACTGCAAAGTATCCCAATGCAAAGGAAATGCTGGGATGAACAGAGGCCAGCAGCACTCCATCAGGAGATCTTTAATGACCTGAAATCAAAAAGGAATTCTACAAAAAGTGAAAACATGGATGAATTGCTAAGGACTACAGAACAATAGCACTAGCATGTAGGGACAAAATCAAAAAGGCTAAGGCACGAGTTACACCTAGCAAGGGTCATAATAAGGCAGTGACAAGAGGTTCTTTAAATACATTAGGAGCAAGAAAAAGATGAAGGAAAATGTAGGCCCCTGCTTAGCAGGGAAGGAGAGTTAATAACTGATTATATCAATAAAGCTGAGGTGTTTCATGCCTATTTTGCTTCAGTCTGCACTAAAACGGTAATAACAACTGGATACTCAACGCAATTAACATAAATGACAAGGAAGAAGGAACACAGGCCAAAATTGGGAAAGAACAGGTTAAAGACTATTGAGATAGGTTAGATGTATTCAGGATGGCAGGGCTTGATGAAATTCATCCTAGGGTACTTAAGGAACAAGCTAAAGCAACCTTGGAACCATTAGTAATTATCTTTGAAAACTCCTGGCGGATGGGTGAGGCCCCAAAAGACTGGGCAAACATAGTGCCCATCTTTACTTCATTTGAGAAAGAAAAATCAAATGCACAACTACAAATCTAGATAAATATGAGTCAACAGTGTAACACTGTTGCAAAAAAAAAAGGAAACATTCTGGGATTATTAGTGTTGTAAGCAAGACACAAGAGGTAATTCTTCAACTCTACTCCACGCTGATTAGGCCTCAGTTGGAGTATTGTGTCCAATTCTGGGTGCCACATTTTAGGAAAGATGTAGACAATTCTGAGAAAGTCCAGAGAAGAGCAACAAAAATGATTACAGGTCTAGAAAACCTGACCTATAAGGGAAATTGAAAAAAATTTCAATTTTTTGTTTAGTCTGGAAAAGAGAAGACTGAGAAAGGACATAAGTTTTCAAGCATGTAAAAGATTGTTTAAAAAAAAAAAAGGAAGAAAAATTGTTTTTGTTAACCTCTGAGGATAGGACAAGAAGCAATAGGCTTAAATTGCAGCAACGGCAGTCTAGGTTGGACGTTAGGAAAAACTTCCTAGGGAAGTGGTGGAATCTCTGATATTGGAGATTTTTAAGAGCAGGTTAGAAAAACACCTATCAGGGATCGATCTAAATACTTAGTCCTGCCATGAGTCCAGGGAATTGGACTAGATTACTTCTCTCTGATTCTAAAGTGGGGAATAGCTGGCTATGTGGTAGTACTGCTGAAAAGGATCTGGAGGTTATAGAGGATCACAAATTGAATATCAGTGAACAATATGATGCACTACAAAAAAGGCTAATGTTCTGGGGTGAATTGGCAAGAGCGTCATATGTAAAACACTGAATGTAATTGTTACGCTCTACTCAGCACTGGTGAGGCCTCAGCTGAAGTATTGAGTCCAATTCTAGGCACATATAGCGAAGATATGGACAAACTGGAGAGAGTCAAGAGGAGAGCAACAATGATAAAAGGTTTAGAAAACCTGACCTATGAAGGAAGGTTACAAAAAACTGGACACGTTTAGCCTTGAGAAAAGATGACCGAGTGGGGACCTGACTCCAGTCTTCCAATATGTTAAGGGCTGTTATAAAGAGGATGGTGATCAATTGTTCTCCATGTCCACAAAGGTAGGACAAATAGTAACTGGCTTAATCTGCAGCAAGGGAAATTTAGTTTAGATATTAGGAAAGTCTAACTATAGTGGTAGTTAAGCTCTGAACTAGGCTTCCAGGAATCCATGGAATCCACATCATTGGAGGTTTTTAAAAACAGGTCGGAGAAACACTTGTCAAGGATGGTCTAGGTTTACTTGGTCCTGCCTCAGAGCAGGGGGCTTGACTTGACTTTTCAATGTCCCTGCCTGCCCTACAGTTTTATGATTCTATCCCTCTCATGTTAGTCTAGTAGGCCCAACTTCTTCAGAGCTTCTCAGTGTCAACCTGTCCCCTTGAACAGTCCCTGACAACTGATCCCCTCTTCCTCTGTGTCCTATTGATCTCTAGTTTCTCAGCCTGGCAAAACAGCTGTGCAACATCAGGCTGAAGCCTGGAAGCATGCCATTGTCCTGTAATTACACCTCAATGTGGGTTGGTAGGTTTGCTTTTCTCTAGATCCTGTGTTGCTTTCCTGGTTTCAGAGCAGCAGCCGTGTTAGTCTGTATTCGCAGAAAAGAAAAGGAGTACTTGTGGCACCTTAGAGACGAACAAATTTTTTTTTTCTTTTGTGTTTTCCTGGTTGTTTCCCCTCCTCCCCATCCCAGTTCCCTAAAAAGATAGATCAATATATTCATGTAGGAAAGTCTTATAACCCAACATACAATAACTTTCCCTTACTGACCAGGTCACATACAGCGTTCATAAAGTTATTACATTTCAGTTGTCTGAGATTATTACACAGCAGCTCCACATCCCTCAAAAAAAAAAAAAAATACATCCATTGCAGGGGAATTTAGGGACTCAGAATGTAATAATCCAGACTGGACTTTGCAGCCCCCTGTTTTATTAGAGGTGCTCTTTTTCAGATGAGATTAAAAGTCTTGCTTTATTTAACTTCCCAGGGCCCTTTTCCTTCCGAAGGTAGGGATGTTAATTCCAATTTCAGCAAGAGCATAAGAATGGTCATACTGCGTCAGACCAAAGGTCCATCTAGCCCAGTATCCTGTCTTCCGACAATGGCCAATGCCAGGTGCCCCAGAGGGAATGAACAGAACAACAGAGATTATGTGGCTACTCTCATTCTCAATCTGTTGCTGGTTCATCTTCCATAGACTGTTGCTTAAAAAAGTTCCCCATCTGCGGAGGCTGGCCTCTAAAGTTAATAGATAGTTGGCTGATCAACTCTTTGTCCGGATGTGGAAGCTCACTCTGGAATGGTAGCATTTTCTAGTAAGCTCTGAATAAGGTTGAAGTTGCCTCATGTGGACATGGGCTGAGGGTAGCACATGTAATGATGCTGCTATGGACCCTAGGTGGGTCCTCAGGAGTACCCACATTCCTTACTCCCAGACACACAGGACCAAGTGAGTAAGCAGGGTACTGCTTCCTGCCCACCCCCAAAAAAACCACCTTTTTAGTTATCTATTTCAACCTAACATGACTCTACAGAAACTGGCAGACAACAATTTTGCTTGTTGGGGAGGAGTGATGCATTTACCCATGATTAGCTAACCGCTATGTTCTGGGTACACATACATCTATGCTTTCATAGTATTGCAAATTTGAGAGATTTTTGGTGAGATGGGATGGGAGTACTGATATGATGCTCTGAAAATCCAGAGAAGACAATATCTGCCTAGGTTTACTGCCTGTATAAATTGTTCAGTTTTGAACCACATGGATCTAGGAAGAACAATCATTCTTTAGGTCCAAGACAGAGTGTCACACACAAACTCCCCAATGGACAAAACATTTACCTTCACTTGGTGCACTAGAGCAAAATGTTAATGGCATACTGACTTTTGTCTGACACATCTCATCACTAGAAACACACAAATTGGAGAGAAGCTGAAAGAAAATATTATGAGGAGAGGGGGAAAAAAAAACTAAATATGTATAAAGTCTTTGGAGAATGTGGGGGGAGAGGGTGTTACAGGCTGGCTGACCCATTAAGGAGAGTCAGGCCCAGCCTCACTTGTGATGGCTGAGATCCCCCACCCCACTGATCCTGATAGGCTAGAGATTAAATGGCCTTGTTCAATTATTAGGGCCAGCTGAGAACAAGAGTCCTTTATTTCATATTTGTTTTGGACTGACTTTGGACTCTGATATTCTGGATGGGATCGCTTGTAATGACCTGACTGGAGGGTGAGCCACCAGAGAGGGCTGGTAACACAGTAAAGGAAACTGAGGCACAGCAGCTGCAGTGCTTTGCTCACTATGAGGAGTCACATTGATGTGACAGTGAGATAACATGCTAAAATATTTGAAGCATCTGAACCCCTTATTGGGAAACCCCAAAGTAGACACTGCAAAACCTGCCTTACAAGGGAAGCTATCCTTTTAGCAGGAATGTCTTTGACACTTCCCTCAGAACACAAAATTGAGGCAGTGGTGCTTGAAGCCTTTGAAACTATTGGCCTGTCCCTACAAGTGGTACATTAGAATGCCAGGTTTCAGAGTAGCAGCCGTGTTAGTCTGTATTCGCAAAAAGAAAAGGAGTACTTGTGGCACCTTAGAGACTAACACATTTATTAGAGCATAAGCTTTCGTGAGCTACACGAAAGCTTATGCTCTAATAAATGTGTTAGTCTCTAAGGTGCCACAAGTACTCCTTTTCTTTTTGCGAATACAGACTAACACGGCTGCTACTCTGAAACCTGGCATTATGCAAGGCACTGAATTTAGCTGTATAGAGTGGAGGTTTTTTCCACCAAATGCATCCGATGAAGTGAGCTGTAGCTCACGAAAGCTTATGCTCTAATAAATTTGTTAGTCTCTAAGGTGCCACAAGTACTCCTTTTCTTTTTATTAGAATGCAAGTTATACAAACTTCTTAATCATATATCAAATCTCTGGAGGCCAGGGTACATGCAGGCAGTTCAGCTTCTCCCACTACTAAAACATCTTGGTGGTCTTTATCAGTGAGCAATGCCCCTTCTGACATCAGAATGTTTTGGTTTAATGTTCCTTCTCCACTGTCTGCCAGTAGAGCGCTCTGTTTAAACAATGGTCAGCAAATCTCTCTTCTAAAGCTGGATTAACTGTACTCTCCTTCAGTGGAAAACTGCTATTTGGGGAAGAGAAGAAAAATCCAAAATGTTCAGTCTCCCGTAAGATAGGCAAGCAAAGAAAGTATAGCCATTTGCTATAGAAACTGATTCAGGGAAACAACTTCCTACAGACCAGGAAGGGAATTTCATTCCAGCCTAACTATGCTCAGGGCTCAAAGATCAGAGAACTGCCCTAACCTCAAGAGACAAATTGCATGATGCAAACCCAAGCCCAGCTCTTAACAGGGGACAACTACAAAACTATTCTGGCATAGGCCTGCAGTTACCTATAGGTGCTACGAACACTGGTAGAGGGGCATGCTCCAGAATTTGCCCCAGAGCCTTACTGAAAACATGAATTCTAACCCATGCTTCAAATAAACTGTCAAGCAATTGTGGGATCTTGGAATAGAGAAATGAAAAAGGCCTTTTAGACCTTCAACTGAACTTTTCTGGTGTCTTGTCAAGTATAATTTTTATATACTGCCATTAATGAGGCTTCCACACCTTCCCTGGTTCTCATACTTTACTATCAAAACTCTGTTTTATTTATTTAATAAAAAATATTGCCTAATTTTTTTGACTTTTATCTTCAGCCTATTACTCTTAGTGTAACTGTCATCCAGGGCCAAGTTCAGCAGGTCTGGGTTATAATATAAGGAAGACAGATACAACAAGATTGCAGTCAATTAAGATTTGAGAGCAGCAAAAGAACATAGGAGTTAATGCTAGCAAAAGGGATTCAGGGGAAGTGGAGACGGATTCTTAACAGTACTTTTAAGAGTAAACAAATATAAGAAAAACTGGTAAAAAAAACTGGAGGGAGTAGAATTAATGACTAAAGGGGAAAAGAGACAGGAGGCTTTTTAAAAATAGATCTTAAAAATAAAGAAGTCTAGACACTTAGGGCCCAATCCTGCTCTCACTGAATTGCCATCAACTTCAGTGGAAGACAGAGCCAGCTAGTGAATAATGAAGAGCTTATAGAAAAAGCTATTGGTAAAGAGCAGATAGGGGAATATTTAGAAAATGTGAACATATGCCTCAAGAACTGAATGCTCAAGATGTGGGGATGACTTAGAGTTGCTTTCTTCTCCCTTTAAAGTTATATACTCACACCTTGTGAGAGAGAACACTGGAATTCAAGACTCCTAAATTCTAGTCCCACTTCTTCCACTGACTCAGCGCAATATCTTGGGCAAATTATTTCTTTTCATCTGTAAAATATACTACTTCAGCAGGATGCCTGCCTTAAGGCTTAATGCTTGTAAAGTACTTTGGTCTCCCTGAATGAAAGGCACTATAGAAGGGTAGATCATCATCACCATAAAATTCTCCTATTCAAAAAACTAATTCAACTTGTCTTGGTTATGAACCCACATGATCAAACTCTGGCTAAAGGACCACAAACAAAGGGAAATGAGAAGTGGAAACATGTCAATCGGAGGGGGGAGGGGGGGAAGTGTGGAGGTGCTAGTAGATACCATCGGGAACAGTGTTGAATCAAGTCTTATTAAATATCTTCATTAGTGATCTGGAGGAGAATAAATGGCATGTTAAAGAAGTCTGCAGATGATACCAAAATAGGACTTGCTGCAAACACCACTGAAGACAGAAAAGTAATACAAAAGGGACCTTAAAAGATTAGAAATATGGGCAGGAAATTAAGATTCAACCTAGAAAAAATGCAGCTAATGCATCTGGTACAAAATAATTTGAAACAGACTCTCAAATACTCTGAGGGAAGTAAAAATCTGGAAAGCAGCAATGCATAGAGAAACTAAGGCGAGACAATGGACAAGTTAGACATGGGTTTACAGTACAAAACTGAAGCCGGAAAATAGGTATGAGCTACATATGCAGAGGCCTGGCATCAGGGAGCTGAGAGGTCCCTCCCTAAATAGATCTGAAATAAAACATTCAATTCTAGGTACCTCAGCAACAGAAAAATATAGAGAAAGTGGAGGGAATTCTTAGAACAAAATTAATCAGAGTGCTGAAGGGGTTTCAGAGAAAAAACATAGTATATAGCTTGGTTAAGTGACAACTAAGGGAATACATAGCAATAATCATCTACAAATATCTGAAGAGGTTAATACCAATAAAGGAGAGGGATTATTCAGGGTGATCACAGGGATAAAATTATGAGTAAGGAAGTGCAATGAAGAAAGGGAACATTTAGGCTGAACATCAACATTCCCTATTCCTGACTGTGAGATGCATTATGTTATGGTATCGTCTCCCTAGGGAAAGGATGGAAGTCCCATTAATTGAGTTACTTAAGACTAAACTGGACAAAGCACCTGGAGAAGAGACTGAAGAAAACAAGCTTGCCTTGCAACGGCTTGCAGGGAAGTGTGGAGTGTGAAAGAGGGATGGACTATATAAAAAACGATATAAGAAGTTTTCCATATCAACTAGGCAACTGCTGAACCTGCTGCTCCAAACAACTGGGGTGGCAAGGCCCATTTATTTAGAGGAAAATAAAGTCAGTCACTCAAAAGTTCAGACAGTTCCATCTCCACACATTTCCTGGAAAGAGCTAAATCCAAGAGTCTGGACTAGTCTAAAAGAACCAAAAGAAACTCCTTCATTCCTTAGTTCCCTACTTCTCTTAACTCTGGGATCTTTTCTCTACATTTAGTTGCCATTGAATGATCAAAAATTTGTATTGTTATTTGGGTATTTTCAAGATATTTCACTTCAGTCCAGTTAAAAAGGCCTCCACTGTCACTCTAACTGTGCCAAATACAACTAAATGTCACATGAATCACAACTCAGGTCTTAGAGTAGCAGACATGTTAGTCTGTATCAGCAAAAAGAAAAGAAGGACTTGTGGCACCTTAGAGACTAACAAATTTATTTGAGCATAAGCTTTCATGAGCTACAGCTCACGTCATCGGATCATCCGATGAAATGAGCTGTAGCTTACGAAAGCTTATGCTTAAATAAATTTGTTAGTCTCTTAGGTGCCTCAAGTCCTCCTTTTGTTTTAACCCAGGTCTTGTTATCTGGCTCCAAATGCTTGCCAGGGGATACTCTCCATCTAAGCAGTCCAACACAATACCAGCCTCTCAAACCAGTCTTCAAGCATCATGAGTTTGGAGAGTTATAAATCCAACAATAATATCAATGAGCAAATCTTTTTTCTAGAACCAGAACCTCTATCCTTCAGAGAAGGATTTGGCATGCCTGAAATACCTTAGTCTTCAAGGCTGCACTATCACCACTCTCTTCTCAAGAGTTTCTGATAGCATTAGATCCTGAAGACGACAGTTTACATCCCCACAGTTTCTTCGTAGAATGCATCACTCGAAAACTTACACTGGGCCCATTAATATCTGTATCAGGTTTAATATTTTGTTTCGTACCTCCAAGGTACTCACTGGCTGAGGTCCAGCTTCTTCAATCTTTTATCACCACGTATTTGCACTCATTCACTGAGGCCAGACTCAGTTGGCTACTTGCTTCATCCTACATAGGACCTTGAGTTCCAGAGAGTAAGAGAATTATGCTTCCTGCATGTAGAATGTACTTCCTATTGCTAATAGACATACTCCTGTTTTGACATTAGGTTTGCTGCAGCTTTTGCCTTCTCTTAAGCATAGACCATTTTATAACATATAGCTCATACAAAGCACTCAGCGACTCTTGAAGGATACTGTAGAGAAACGCCTTTTACTTTAAGCCATGAGCGGCTTTTTCTTGCTTCGTTACAAGCTCCTATGAAATGCAACCAGTAACTATTTCCTACCACACAAACACAGCATTGCAACTAAACATCTCAGGGACAGATCTTACATGGCCATCCAAAATGATAAATGACTTTCACACAGTACTATTTAATGTGTCTGAGTGGAATGGTCATGAGCCACCAATTGGAAAGAGCTAAACATGAAAAAACTGCTTCTGTACAATGTGGTCCAGAGCTGTCACCACCAGCCTCTGGAAACACCAGCCAGAGAACTCATAGTCAGGACATCACCTGCAATACAGAACGCAAGTGATTCAATCCCTAAAAATTCAAACACAACTGAATGTCTCCTAACTCTAACCCAGTACTAACTACCTTGCAAGTTAGCCAGTCACCTCAGCAACATGATACAATTACCATCTATCTCTTCCACTCAGATGTTGTTTATCCCGAGCCTCCCAACCAGCATTGGACAGCAAACAGTAAAGTCACCCACTGCTCATTCCCACTTATGAAATGACAGTCAAGTTAAATTAATCATTCTTCCAACTTACACTATTAGGAGACCTTATCAGACATTGGACAACTGCTAAATCCAAGTTAGATGACTGGGCAAGAGGAGCAACATGCTGCTGTAACAGAAGACCAGAGCTAGGAGGTGTTTCAGATGTATTTCACTCCCTGCAGTGGGGAGTGTCCTAACGAATTTCATTAATCACCCTCCTTAGGGAATGAAATTTGTTGAGCATTCACACAAACAGGGAGCCCCCTTCCTGCTTTACAACTCCTATTCATCCCAACAGAACAAGGGCAGCACTTTGCTCCATCACATATGCGTCTCTTCCCAGCTTCCCCAGTTACAGGACTCATGACGCCAAGGTTTCACTCCCAAGACCTTTCCAATTATCTACCTTTCAGAGAGACATTTCCCCTAATCCACAGGCAGAGGAACTCCTCCAACCTTACAACTGTGCATACCACTTCATGAAGGACATAGGCTGTCCGGCTTCAGTGAGATGGTACTGCTACTGTGTTGGGTGGACCACTGGCTAGACACATGCTGCGGTCTCCTCCTAGATCCCAGCTGCCAAACTATATTAGAAGCTAAAAATACATTAAAGACTGTAATATTTATTTCCCCCTGTAAACAATTGCTGTGGTTGCCGGAGGGAGGGTTATGAGATCACCTATAGGAGTAGAGGGGACCAGAGGGATCTCAAAGAATCTCTCTGTAGAGGTTCACATAATGAAGAGTTTGAGAACCCTCATGAGTCAGGGCATAAGCCAAACACTAACTGCCCAGGGTTAAGAAGAAACTTCCTCTGTAGCATTTGACACTGGCCACTGTCAATATTGAATGAGATGGGCCATTGGTCTAATCACTTATGGCAAGTCCTATGACAGACCCAACTACTCTCTATTTCCAGACCTCAAAACCCCATCACTTGGGTTTCAACATTTCATTCACAAAGGGCTCTGCAGAACCCTGGAGGTCAAACAGACTATACACCAAACAGTTGGAGAATTGTTTGCTTATTATAGCACTGCCAAATAGGGTCCTGGCTTTTGGATTTCACTGATCTTTCTATTATCCATCTAGGGACTAAACCCACTCCCACCAGCAGCTATTTTCTCGTGACCAAACAGATGTCCAGCAGTCACTCCCCAACTCCATCCATACTGAGTCATTTCTTGGATCTTTTCAGAATCAGAGTTTCAGAGTTATTTCACAAGTCAGGAAACTTTACAGCTCTGCCCTACCACTGTTTTGCATGAGGTTTAGAACCCTTTGATGTGCGTCACCCATGCCAGTAGCATAGGAGACTGGCAGTTTGAGTTACATACATGAATTCCTCCCCCCTTCTAACTCAACCTCTCTCTGTTTCAATCACTCAGGCATTAACTTTCAGAATAGTTCTAGAACTTCCTCCTGTAATGGCAATATTATCACCATCCTGGTTTATCCTACTTGCCCTATTAACGGCATATAAGAGGACAAACATTCCAAAATGCAATCCTTCCCCAAAATCTCTGTCATGTCTTTTCCAAGCTGCCAGTCTCTGGAATTCACAAGTCACCTTGTTCAGCAGTTGGGAGGCGCTCTTGTCATCCCAGAATGAATACTTCTACAGCACTCTCAGTCTGGCAGGGCTCAAAGTTGCCGTTTCTCTTAGCTCTCTTGAGCCTTTGGAGGAATCTCCTCTGAATGGGGTTGCCAGGATTAAGTCTGTTAACATAATTTGGTTCTCGAAGAAGATCTTTTTGCAGCCTCTCTCCTGCTATTATGAGAATGTAGGTGCTGTCAGACTAGTTGTTCTTTACCTTAACTTTTATCATGTTGAATTGGCTCTTTTTCTGTGTCACATCCCACCAGCTCATTTACCTTTTGGGTAACAAAGGACTTCCCTGGTAGTGTGTGAACATCCTAATATTTCTAGCACACAGCTGATTCTCAATCCTCTCAGTCCTTCATTCCACTTGCCAACAGTTCCTTATTACACATTCTCTGAAGGATTTGGGTTCCATTTTCTTCAGCCTCAAAGCCTTCTCTCACTTTCAGCTTCCTCTCCCCCTGCCCAAATCTCCACTCTCTTCTGGTCATCCCATTATCTGGTCCATCAGTGCTTGTTGGTACATTCCTGAGGGTCTCCTCAACGGAGGAGAGCATTTTGTATTTAAGGAATTCAGGCCCTCACACTTCTCTATTTGCATTTAAAAAGTATCTGTAAGTTATATGGGCAGGGGGTGTTATTTTTCTATCAAGCTTCCTGATGCACAAGTGTAACCAAGTGGGAATTTTATGTAATATTTTTATGAATCCTATGTATGCCTTGGCTTTCCCTAAATTTCATATGGCTACTCAGTGGAAGATTAAGGGCTGTTTGCTCTCAGGGCAGGCTGGGAGACATACGCATCTGATGAAGTGATCTGTAGCTCATGAAAGCTTATGCTCAAATAAATGTGTTAGTCTCTAAGGTGCCACAGGTACTCCTTTTCTTTTTGCGGATACAGACTAACATGGCTGCTACTCTGAAACCTATAGCTGTCTGAGTCTGAATGGGTCACTAACAAAGGACTGCCTGAGGCCGACCCCTCATCAATGGAAAAGTGAGGACAACAATGGACAGCCCAGTTACCAGGATATTGACACTAGCAGCCAATGACCCAGAGGGAGATGGATTTCCCCATGTCTCAGCAGGGAAGCTGAGCAAAGATCCCAGTTTGAGAACCAAGGACTTGGAAGGTCTGAGGTGGGGAATAAGAGTTGACTGCTGAAGGTACCTAGACTCTCACCTGTGAAAAATCCACACCCGAGTGACACAGTTAAATTGACCTAATCTCTGGTCTAGACGGTGCTAAATTGACAGGAGAATTCTTCCATTAACCTAGCTACTGCCTTTTGGGGAGGTAGATTACTACGCTAGACCCCCTCCATTTGTGGAGGTAGTGCCTGCACTGAAGTGCTACAGTGTCACAGCTGCAGTGGTCCTGCCGTAGTTGTCCATATGTAGACAAGCCCTGAGAGAGAGACTGAGCTTGAATATGGGAGTATACTACAGCTAAGCTGTGCATTAACCTTCATTTCTCTGGGCTAACCAAAGGACTTCCTATGCTTTATTTTAGTTGACTAATAACCCCCCGTTTTGACAATGCTGTTTGAGTGTCACTGCAAATGCTTGCTGAGGTGCATTAATCCCTGGAGAGCGTGCAAGTCTCTACCAGGAGTCCATCTTAGCTGGACTTGCCAAACAGAGTTAAGGTGTGAAGCAGGAGTGCTGAAGCTCCAGAGGTTCAGTCTTAGGAGGCAGTGAGGCCAAGTGGCTTACCCTGATGCAGCCCAACCGCCTCCCAGAATTCAGTAAGGCCCAGGGTCATCCCTACCCATACCTAAAGTACGCAGCTGTGTGGTGCACCAAATTTCCTGGTGCCCTATGCAGCTGCATGATGCTCCAGCTCCTGCTCCGCCTCTTCCCCATGGCCCCCGCCCCTGCTCTGCCCCAGCCCCACCCCACTTCCCCAAAGCCCCCACCCCTGCTCCACCCCAGCCACACTCCCACTCCACCCCTTCGCCTGAGGGCAGCGGTAAGTGGAACGACCCGGCCACAGCCCACTCTGCACCACGCTGCCAGCTCCCAGCACACCTCCAGTGAGTGCTGGGGGGCAGTTCCACCTGCCCCCTCCCAAGCCCCAAGGCTGGGAGCCAGGGGAACTGAGCAGAGCAGAGCAGGTTGGGGCCAGGTCACTCCACTTCCCGCTGCCCTGTGAGTGCAGGGTCTGGCCCCCTGCTGCAATCACCAGGCAGCAGGAAGTGGAGTGACCTGGCCCATACTGTGGGGCGGTTTCCTCCCTGGCCCCCAAGCCTGCTCCTGCCCCCCCCACACACACCACCCTCCATGGAGGGGCTGCATAGGGCACCAAAATGGCTAGGGATGGCCCTGATAAGGCCTATCCTGAAAGGAGAGAGAGACCCTTTGTGGGTTTGGGACACTGAAGGGGTTCCTCCGAGAGAGTGTTCCAAAGCTGGGGGTGTAGCACTGATCCTGTGGATCTGTGAAAACTGGCTCCTTGGTGAATGCTAAGTCAGAAAAAGAAAAAAAGAAAAAGAAATAGATGGATCTTACAGTGAGCTGACAGTAGTTAAGGTAGGTCTCTCTTTGATCTCTTTTCGGAGGGTGTTCCCAGGCATTGGGCTTGCTGTTAAAAAGGCTCTGTCTTCTCTTTCAGGACATGGACTGCCCTTTCCCCACAGCCAGAACATGGAACATTCATTGCTTGTTGTACCCCATTCATGCCCCAATCTAGTTCCACTGCCTTCACAAATACTCCCAAAAAATCAACATCACAGCAGTCACACCTCCTTTTAGGGAATAAAGCTGATCAGTGTTACAGGCCCCTCTGTAGTGGGGGATACACCAGTAGGACTGCAATACCTAAGCCCCACAGGGTGAGGAGAGGACAGGGGCTCTCTCCAAAACAGCCTATTTTGGCTTTTGTCAATTGCAGTCAGACTCTTCCCATCATTATGGTATGATACAGAGAGGCTAGGCTCCTGGGACAGGACAGAGACTGTTCTCTTAGAGGGTTGGTTTAAGGGGGTTATTTTGGTGTTCTCTGAAGAGGCCATCATGTTGGTGGTGGAGCATCTGAGCTGTGTAGCTCCCCAGCTTTCTACCACACTAGAGACTGGGATACAAACCACAATGGCTCAGCTTAACAGAAGAGTTCTCTAGGGAAGGGATAGGATACACAGTGTGGTTTTGTGGTGAAAAGGAGGCAGAAACTCATTTTTGCAATCCCACAGACAGAGGGACTTCAAAAGCAAGAACCACAAGATAAACGGAGCTATCTTGGGAGAGAAGTTGCTCTATAAAGCTTTAAAAAAAAAAAAAAAAAAAAAAAAGCAAACACTTGGTATGATGTGACCCTCAGAGGGTGAGCAGCAAGGGGGTAATTATTAACTGCCCACACTGAGTTGGCTATGGCAGAGCTGGGTTTGGCCTGGCAGAAACAGTACCTCACAGCCACAAAGACATCACAGCAACCCTACCGCCTACCAGGAAACTGGAAAAAATTAACTTAAAAGTAAAAAGAAACCATGACCAGTTAAAAAAAATATTCAAACACAAATTTGTTTTATGGGCTCAGATAGGACCAGCTCTTTCCAACAGAACTGCCAGCAGGAAAAACCAAGAACCTCAGCAGTGGGGCTACAGCAGGGTGTCCATGCCCTGCATCCTGCTCCTGGCAGGAGATACCAGCCCCTATTCAGCCCATCCACAAGTGCTTGCCTGCTTTCTAGCCAGCTCACGAACTACCATCCCGAGACTCCCACCGCACCTGGGCTTCAGTCTCCTTTGCAATCTTTAGAAAGGGGTTATTAAATTCTTCAGCTTCGGTTGCAGAAAGCAAATCTCTCCAGCCTCGTCCCAGATCAGGGTCTCTGTGTCTACGCACCTGCAAACTCTCTGATTCATTCTCATTCACACCTCAGAGACTCTTCCAATGCTAACAGAGTACTGTGGTGCTCCTCACAAAAGGCCACCTCCCACTCCTCACATCTGTGCCCAGAAATTGGATTTCACATCAACCTGAAGGGAAAGAACAGCAACAGAGACCACGGAAGAAAAAAGGCTGCCCAGTTACAGATCCAGATTTGGCCAGGGGTCTATATCCTAGGTACTTCTATGGCCCCATCGTTGTAATATCACGTATGCTAATGAATCTATCCTCAACACCTTTGGGAGTTAGGGAAGTATTATCACCACTTTACAGACAGGGAATGGAGGCAAAGAGATTTAGGGCCTGATTTTTAGGATTGCTGAGCACCCACATCTCTCATTGACTTCAAGCAGCATTGAAGATGCTCAAAGCCTCTGAAACTCAAGTCCTAGGCAACTTGTTCAATGATGCACAAGGAATCTGTGCCAGAACTAGGAAACTATCCCAGATCCTCCTGAGTTGCAGTCCAGTGCCTTAAGCACAAGACCATCCGTCCCCCACATGTAGATCCGTGCCCCTAAACTGATGATTAAAACACAGACTCTCTGGAAAACAAATCACTGTCATGCAGATGTGACAGGATTTACACAGTCCATCTGAAAAATCAAAATGAAACCTCCTGCTCCGTTTCAGCAATTGAAGTGCAACCAGTCCTCTCCCCTTATGCCCTCTGATCCAAATGAAATAGGATCTGCATCCTGCCACCCCAAAGGAAGACCAGAGTTAGGCTCTTGAGACACTCCTGGGAGTCCCAAGTTCCTATACTAGCCTTATAATTATTAAGAGGCTAGAATTAAAGCAAGCTCAGCCCTGAAGCCATTGTTGATCTAATAAACACTGGAATTAGATTTCTTCTCAGTGAAGAGGCTGTCTGGCCTGCTGGCATGAAGCCAACACTTAAACGCTACTGTTGCTCAGAGCCCTAAATTGGTTTTGGATCTAGGGAGTTTGGGTTGATCCATAGCCAAAAGAAACATGGAGGGAAATTTGTTAAATGTTAACAGAGCTACAGGAGGGGACTACTGGTGGGGTGAGGGGGAGGAGAGGGAGAAGGAAGGGGGAGGAAACCAGCTATCAGAAATGAAGAGCCATTCCCAGGTAGGGGGACCTCGGTATTGGGATTGAGAAGCAGGTCTCCTGCATGGGAGAAAAGGAACAGAAAGGAGGAACATTGGGGGATCAAGACTTCCCAGATCAGATTCTCTTGTAGCTGGCTGTGTTTACATGGATCTCTACCACCTCTCTCCACACTTGCCATGAAAACAGATCATAAGTTAGAGGAAACTGTATTATTCCTGAATCCTTAACCATGCAGACACTGAGCTCCTGGACAACCACGAGCAGGGTGGTTATTCCCAGTCTCTCTGATAGAGCGATGCTGCTAGTGACAGATCCTGTTCTCCTCAGTCTCACTCACTGGAGTTTAAATTTCTCTTGGAGTGCACCTGCAGTGAGCTATACAGAACAGTGTTTTCCAAGTATGGAGGGAAACGAGAGGCCCCTCTCTCTCAGAACATATTCTCACCATGGTATTCTCCAATCTACTGATCGGATGAACTGACCTAGGCTGAAGGGGGCCTCTCTGCCCAGGACCCTCCCCATAGCACACAAAGACATTCTACAGGTAGTGCCAGGTCCAACTCACAGAAAAGGGGAGGAAGTGGAGGGACAGGCAGGAAGACATTTCTTCTATCCACTCTAGACATTCTTTCCTTCTCCCACTAGAAGAAAAGCTCAATAAAAGAAGCTCAGTGCTAGACAGCTACCTCCTGTGGAACCAGCTAGCTAGCAAGAGAGCAAGCTGCATTACATACTTTTACATGGGCAAAAGTGGGGGGGGGAAGAGAGGAGAACTGGAGGGGGACAGGAACAGCACCCACTTCAGAAACCACCATCCCCCTCCTGACTGTATCCACTTCCCCTCCCCAAGCAAGGAGCACTGGATACTGAAAAGCAACTCCTCAAGAGCAGTCCACTAAAGACCTTTGTTCTCCTCCCATTTGTGTCTTGCTCCTTTTCACCTTGCTACGGACACATTTCCGAACCAGTGGGCACACACGTGCAGGGGTGTCCTAGGAGAAGGTGAAATGGCTGGAGAACTTACTCAGAGTTTCTACACTCCCATCTCCCACCAGCCCACTCCTCCATACTGCAAGCTGGGCAGTGATGGGAGGCAAGAATGGCCTCTCTCTCCCTCCCCACACCAGAGCACAGAGACCCCTTTCTAGGCTCTGGGAGCCTGTGTGAATACATGAGCTGTGCTACTCAACAGCACAAAAAAACCCCATGACATTGAACAAGCAACAGTGTGAGCAGAAGGCACAGATCAGGACGTCTCCAGACACAAGCAGCAGGGACAAGTACCAAATATGTATCTCATGGGGTACAGGACAAGCAAGAGCCCCAGAACTATTCTTATGGCTAATTTTTCCTATCTGAATTCAGACTAAAGCGGGGAAAAGGTTCAACAAGCAGAAGTGAAAACTCCCCAGGGTGCAATGGCAGGACAAAGATACCATTTAGTTCCAAAGAACTGCTTGGAGAGCTCTTGGTACAGAGTCCAGGATATGTCTACACTGCAATTAAACAGTTGATTCAAGCTAACGGAGCTCTGGCTACAGGGCTATTTAATTGCAGTGTAGATGTGGCTCATGCTGGAGCCAAGCTTTCTGGGACCATCCCCCGGGACCATCCCCCCAAAGCCTGAAACATCTAAACCAAAATTAAACAGCTCCATAGCCCAAAACAATTGGCACAGACCAGCCATGGGTATTTAATTGCAGTGTAGATATACCCCTAGAGCCCAATCCCATCACTGAAGAGGCCAAATCTTATGACAGCCCAGACACTTGTTACCAGAGGCAGGAAGCTGTGTTTCAAAAGGCCCTTCTGCAGTCACCCCCTCCCAACCACTAGGTTTAGTTAGAATGCAGCTTTGTTCCTTTGTTCTCAAATGAAAAAACAAACAAACATACATACATTTAACTAGGCATCCTTACAAGATACTAGTATGTGTCCTGTCTAAGTTTTTAATGCTAAACATGTCGTGGTAATATCCAAGGTCATAAAGACACGAGTCCTGTATTGGTCCCCCCGTAAGGGACCGAAGAGGGAATTTTTTCCAAATCTGTCTATGGATTCTTACCTTTTGCATTTGTAGGGTTCAGGAAACTATGGAGAAGGAGACAGATATGGGCCCAGACTGCTGCACAGTTCTCAGCAACCACCACCACCACAGGGGGAGTTTGGTTCTGATTTGCAGCCTTCCAGTGACGTAAAGGAGCCTTTATTCTGTGCAGCTGCCCTCTGCCTCATTTTTACTTCCTAGTCACTTGTCTTTCATAAGTGTTTACAGGTCTTCTATGGTGCATGCAGCCCTTTCCCCAAATGGTAGTAAATCCTTCTCTTTCTCTCTCCCCGAGACACACATCTCTTGTGCAATTCTGGCTCTCATAGCAACATCCTCAGCCTGCAAAGAGTTAAGGCCTGGTTATCACATGCTGGTAGGCTGACAGTTTTATGTCTGTAATGGTCAATGTGGGTTTCAGAGTCTTCCTTTAATCAGGTTCCATTGCAGTTAATCAGCAAGCTGCTTTTTAAAAAAATAAAATGAACGGCCAGCACTCTATTCAGCCCAATTCAATCCGGCTAGCCAAATCTCATGACCAGCTGGAATGCCCCTTTCCTAGCCTGCCCAGCAGGATGCCCAAGAATGGCGTGTGAACGTTTCTCTCTGCCCCTGCTCCAGCGTTAAAATGAACAATAGTCCCTGCCAGTGTCATTCTCCAGCAATTCATCTCCTCCTGTCGCCAGACTCCTTCATTCCCTGCTTGCCCCTTCCACCTTTTTTTGTATGAAAAGCAACAGCAGTTCAACAGCAATACAACAAAATAAAATCGTATTTATTTTTGGCTGGGGGGGGCTGGAGAGAAGAAAACAGTCCCCCTTCCACAGTGTAGCACAGTGAAGACACAAAACCCAAAAGTTCTCAGGCCCCCACTGACCTACTCCATTGCATGCCTGGTTTGCCTGCTGCAGGAAGAATCAGGTTTGAAGGGGATATGGGGACAAACCCCTTTCTTCTTTAGGAAGTTGGAGCTATAAGTGCAGAAAGCAGTTTCCTGGTGGAAATCCATGTGGATCCCAACTCATGTTTTCTGTTTATTTCTCGTGCAGAAATGTAGCCTTTAGCCCCCATCCTTAATTCACCAGGTCTCAGGTCAGAGAAGGGGAAGTAGGAGGTGAAAACAGGGTAAGAGAAGATTCAGAACATTCTCTACACCCCAAAGCAGCAAAAATAGGAGGCATTACTACAGGAAAATTCAAAAATGGAAAAGGAAAAATATCAAACAGGACCCTGAGAAAAACACACCCCACCTCCAGTCATCAGGATGGGAGCTATCAGGCACCACTGCTGCTCCACTAGAATAGGCAGGGTAAGTTACTCACCCAGACCACTGACATGGCACTATAGGTAACAGCATAGAAGAATCACTGGCTATGGAGCAGTTGTGGGCTCCCCAATACCAGCCTCTCCCAGAAGAAAAACTACCAGGCTTGGAGTGCTGGCTAAAGAGCTCATTCGATTTTAGAATAATTTTGCATAGGTGAGAATTAGAAGTGCTGCTCTTTGGTACATAGAAATTGCCACGGCAGGACTGAGCTATAATTCCACTAGTCTGGTCTCTTGTATTGCATGCTTCAGAGAAAACTTAAACTGCTTTTGACAGCAAAGTGTATATAAAATTACCTACAAAAGAACATTAAGGCTGCTAAGTCAAGAACTCAAAAGTTAAGAAGGGATAGAATTAAAGTTGCCTGTGCAACCTTAATTGGCCTCCTTGTGTGTGTACGGATTGTGATTATGTCATTAGACTGTATCATATATTATGTTTCCACTGTACTCCAGCCTCATTCAGTACATAGGACAGATGGTGCTCACGGAATGAGTAGCTATTGAATATTTCTTTTTAGCCTCATCATTCAATGTACGGCTCTATGCCATATTTGCTGCACACCTCCCAACCCTGGCAATGAATACCAAATTATTAAATTTCCCCTGAGCTTTCTGTAGCACTGTATCTGAATGGTCCACAAATACTATGGATTTATCTTCACAATTTCTCTGTGAGGTAGGGAAGTATTATCCCTATTCTACAGGTAGGGAACTGAGGCACAGAGGGATTAAGGCCAAGTGTCCACTACTGGGTGCCCAACTTGAGAAGCTTTGGGCATGATTTGCACAAATGCTGAGCACTCAGAACTGCAACAGAAGGCATGGGAGCTGTGCTCTGAACATACAGAGTGCTATAAAAATGCTAAGCACTCTGGAAAAAAAATAATCAGGCCCTAGACATCTCATGCTGCATAGCTGTCAGGTTTGTCAGAAAGAAAAGAAAAATGGAAACACAGACGTGTGTGTGATATTTCTCACCAATTAGAAACTGGTCATTTATTTCTCCCCATCCCAGGATGCCCCACCGCAGTGGAAAAGATGCAAGAGGAGGCACGAGCATATTCCCATGCACAAGCAGAGTGATATGGGACATGACGAGGGACTGAAGAGCCTGGAGAAGCTAGTGGGAAACAGAAGCAGACTATCGGAGAGAGCCTGGAGGCTTTAGGGGAGGAGAGGGAAGAGGTTGAAGAGTATGAACTGGCCTCCCTTATTCTGTACCTGTTCCTTATTACCCCACCTTTTACCCACCACACACAGCCTAGCCCATTTTTGCCCTGTCCCTTGTTTCCCTGCTTCTCCAACCTTGTCACTGTCCTTCACTCCTCCTATCCCCTCTGCCCCCACCGTGTCCCTTCACTGCTCTCTCCTCTGTATTCAAGTCAGGCTGCTTCCTCTTCCTCTTTTAGGCTGCGTGAGTGCCAGCTGGGGGAATATTCAGCACAGGAAAGAAAGCTTCCCAACAATCAGTTCTAGTACACGATGCCACAGCAGCCCCCAGCTACCTGAATGAACAATTGTCACAAAAGTCCACCTCAATCCTGAAGCCATAGCCTAGAGCATGCTCAGTGCAGACCAAATTCCTGGAGATTTTTGCCAGCCTCAAACAAACTTCTACTGAGCAAATGCAAGTGGCAATTTTAAGATGTTTATAACTTGGCCAAATACGTGTGAATTTTCACAAGTCCCATCTCTTTAATTTAAAGGTGATCCCCTGCCTATTTCAAGTCCTTGGTGCAAAGCATGGAAGTCCTAGGGTTTCTCAATGAAACAGTTGTAAGATTTTAACATGGACTAAATAACATTTTCCCCTAACCTTGTTCTCAGAAATGACAGAACCATTTTCAGCTGAAACTTTCCAGAAAGATTCAAACTGAGGCAGACACTCAGCATGTAAAATTTCAGTCTGAATGGTTAGTTTGCCGAAGTTATAAGCAACTGAAAAGAAGGGTTTATAGTAGAAAATGTTAGACAACCTTACCTTCAGGTATTGCAGCAAGTTCTGCCTATATGTATAACTAGGGGAAGTCGCAAGGAGGGGGAGGCTCTCACCACATCTCAGTAAGGCCTACTCATATTACAATGATGACGGTCTTAAAAGAATCTGCATAGTGTGACAAAGTTCCTCCTCTGCCTTGGTGGGTCTGTGCTTATTGGCGGATTTGCTCGCCTCAGAGATTCACAGCAGCCCTCAGTTTGGCCACTTTTGCTAGTGGCTGAAACCTGCCCTTCACTCAGCTAACCTCATCACTGGCCAGCATGGGAAAAAGGAAGGAGAACAATCCCCGCAGTCTCTGCTGATCCACCATGTGGGTCAGAGAACAGCCCAGAGACCTTCCTCTCTGGTGGAACCCACAGTCCAGATCAACTCCTCCTGTGTCTGACCAGGAGTTGGGAGGTTTGGGGGGAACCCGGGCCCCCCTACTCTGGGTTCCAGCCCAGGGTCCTGTGGACTGCAGCTGTCTAGAATGCCTCCTGGAACAGCTGTGCGACAGCTACAACTCCCTGAGCTACTTCCCCATGGCCTCCTCCCAACACCTTCTTCATCCTCATCACAGGATCTTCCTCCTGGTGTCTGATAATGCTTGTACTCCTCAGTCCTTCAGCAGTACACCTTCTCACTCTCAGCTCCTAGTGCATCTTGCTCCCAACTCCTCGCACGCACACCACCCATTGAAGTGAGGTCCTTTTAAACTCAGATGCCCTGATTAGCCAGCCTGCCCTAATTGATTCTAGCAGCTTCTTAATTGGCTCCAGGTGTCCTAATTAGCCTGCCTGCCTGAATTTGTTCCAGCAAGTTCCTTCTTGTTCTGGAACTGCCCGTTACCTTACCCAGGGAAAGTGGACCTGCTTAATCTGGGACTAATGTATCTGCTTTCGAGAAAGAGCTGCTAGAGCCATGACTGCACCAAATTTCCATATTGGATCAGAACAAAGCCCCATCTGGTATCACATCTTTGACAGTGACTACTACCAGATGGGAGTAAGGGGAAGATTTAAGAACCCCACAGTACGCAGAAATGGGATAATCTCTCCCTCACATCAGGTCTCATCCTGGTCTGTAATAGCTAGAGATTGTCTTAAGTGTAGAAGCACAGAATTTAATATCCCTTCCAAATGTTTTGTTATGATAACTCTTGTCCATATAAAGAGCCAATCCTTTATATAAAAAAAAAAACCCAACAACAACAAACACTGTCTCCATTGGAGCCAAGCACAGAATTGGAAGGAAGAGGCCATGCATTGGTTCCAGCAGAAGTACGATGGCATCATCCTTCCAGGCAAATGAACAGTTCCATTACCAAAAATGCTAATAAAATTCACATTTTTAAAAACAAAAAAAACAAACAAACAAACAAAAAAAAACAATCATAGTCCTGCCTTTGAAGGCAAAATCAGTCAAGGAGACTCAATTAGCTGCCATGACTTGTAAAGACGACAGCGTCCCAAGAATAAAGTTATTTTCTTTCTTAAAAAAGACAAAACAAAAACAAAAAAAACCACACAACTCTCCTGTAGCCATCTGGCCTGACCCTGTCACAATAGGTAGGTTCAACATTTGGGCTTCCCCAGAATCCATTTCCTGTCTGAGATATCTCTATTTTCTCCCTAGCATTCACATATTCTGATCAGCGGCAGCAGCTTCCCCCACAGAAACCAGTTATAAATGGAGAGATTTGTAAAGGGAGTGGCACAGATGCACCTGGTGTACGCAGAACTTCACTAGCACCCTTAGTATTACCACTGTTCTCTCTGCACCTGCACACATCAGCGCTTAGAGGGACAAATGCATTTTGCACAGCCACCAAGGTACCAAGCCTGCCTCCTCTCACATATCACAGAACAAGCCAAGCTTCTGAAAAACTTGGCAGCAAAACTGCAAGCGCATCTTAAACCACACCAAATGAAGTGAATTTACTCCTCTCTGCCCCCAGGGGATCCATTAACCAGGGCAATAGGTGTACAAGTCTTCTTGCTCAGTGACTATTACGAGGCACAATAAAAGAAGGTAGGCAGTGTGCTTCTGACCATGGGAGTGACTCAAAAAAACAAATGCATTGTTCACAGCACTTCAAGAGAAAGAGGCAGAGAGGACACTTGAGAAAATATTTCTGCAAAATATTTCTCTAGTATTATTTGTACTCTGGTAGCATTCAGGGACTCCAGTCATAGTCCAGACCCCAATGCGTGAGGCACCATACAAACACAAAAAGAAAGTCTCTGCCTGAGGATCTTACAATCTAAGCAATACAATATTCCTCACCCTTCATATTTAGGCTCAGTCTCAGTTAACAAACTCAGACTCTCCAACACATTAATTGTCAAAGCTGTTTGTCATTGCTTCCTTAGCATATTTCCCCTAGGACGAAATGGTATGTGCATGTGTAAGCGAGAGAGAGACAGTGTGTAGGCATGTTCCTTGCAGGCACCCCCCTCCAATCCATTTGAAACAACAAGCTCAACTTTCTTCCAGAGGGCTCCATCAGCACCAGCTCAGCCAACACATGCACAAAGCATCAAACTTTATATTCCAAGCAATTGCAGATACTGTTCCCTGCAAAGCACCTCCCGGGGCCTGGATGAAGGAACATGGCACTCATATGAACAGCTCCTTGTTATGTACAGGCGGCTTGTCAGAAATTCCTGGGGCTCTCTGGGAATGGAAAGAGAGGAGGGTTCCCATATCCCACAACACGTGGGTTTCTGGGTTTCAAAGCTTCAGGGACAAGATTCATTTTGCTGGTCTGGGATTCAAGCCTCCCCCAAAGTCACAAACCTGCCACCCTCTCTCTATTTCTAAAGTGTCCATCAGTTTAGTATGAACGCATGTTAGTTCAGCTGACCAGAACAGACATCTAGGGTTAGAAAGGTGTTTGGGGTTGGTTTGTTTTTTTATTTAGTTACAATTTGAAAATTTGAGAATTTTTAGAGCCTGCGCAGAAAAACCAACAACAATGACCTATTAGAGAGGAAGTGTCCATATGCAACAGAACCCTCTCCCCTAGCCACATGCCAACATCGGGCCAGGCTATAAGCATCTCCTGCTCAGGTATGGTAAGATATGTCAGGAGTAGAAATAAGCCTTCTTGCATCACTCCCACCATGTTCAGAGAAACAATTTAAAGAGACATTTTAATCTATAATACACAGCTCATAAAACGTGCCATACAGAGCAGCCAAGGTTAGAATCCAGGCCAATATCATTTATATACCCAGCAGCTAACTAACCCTACAGCTTGGCTGGAATGGCATGCTTCAAATGTTAGCCCCATTAGCCTCTTTGGGGATGCTAGGCAGAGGAGGGCTAACATGGAGGTTTTGTGGGAGCAAGAGTCCCCAGTTAGACATTTCAGCTTTAGGATGGGGACATAAAGGAATGGCAGTCTATATTCACAGACTAGCCAGCAGGAAGCATTTGTGTTAGTCAGACCCCACCTGAAGGAAGGTGCTTACATGACTATTGCAAGAATGTGATAATGGGGTAGAGGAAGAGTAAGGGTACAAAGGCCACGGAACTGTCTTCAGATGGACCGGAGCCACTCCAGAGCAGCTGAGTATCAATACCACATTACAGTATAAACCTCAGCAGTTTACAGCCACACTGGAACCATTTGCTTTAAATATATAACCACCTTTGCTGTTTCTTCAGCCTCTGGAGCCTGGACACAAAGACCAATAAAAACTAGGAATTGAAAGACATTTAACTAGGAGCAGAAGCAGCGGGAAAGTTGGAAGAATTGTGCTCATATCAGCATGGTAGGAGCAAGGCTTATATGGTTCTCTATCAAGAGAGCAGGCTTTGACATTAGAGCATACCCAACCATTCTGTCCAAACTGCTCAGACCACAGGGCATGTCAGCTAATGCACCCTAGCAGAGCTAGGAGACAGGCTGGCCCAGAGCCACCATGTCCCGAAAGCTCACTCACCCACTCCCCAAATATCAACATTCAATGCAGATCCTCTAGCTTCAACACTGAAGCCAAGTGCTGACTAAATCCCACTTTAGAGGCCCACATCTCAAAAAGGGTAGGGATAAGCCCCTCCACTCATCCCCACTGTCTCCTCTCCCCCCGCCCACACACACAAGTCTCTTACCCCCTTTCACCCCCCCTGCTGTCCCCCTCCCCCCCACACACACCCCTCAAGAGCGGTTAAGGGAAAAGCTGTAGAAATATTTGCCCAATGCTGGAGCCCGTTGCTGGGACTGGCTGTATTGTTGATGGGAATACACGCAGCAAACATGCACTGTGAGGAGCACTGCGGGACTCCAGCGGCTTCAGGGAGGCTTTGTCAGGCTAACTCTGTGTGCTCTGGCCACACTATTGTGAAAGGGAAACAAACAGAAAAACCGTTACAAACTCAAATGCTGCCCCCCCTCAAGTTTCCCCCCTTAGTATCTCCCACCCGCCAGCTGCCACCTTCATCGAGACAAATCAAGACCGAAGGGGGCTGCTTCTAAAGAGAGAGAAAAGGTTTCCTGAGTTAGATTTAAGGCAACAAGTCAGAGCTGCAAGGAGTCCTTTATCCACCAGGGAAGCCTCCCACTGCTCCAAGGCTGGGTTGAGCCGGAATCCTGGGGGCCAGCTTTCTGAAGGCTTCCATTGATTTGTCACTGGTGATAAGTGAGGCCAGAACCATTCCCACAATCCCCTGCAGAGGGGAAGATTCTCCCACAATGCTCGACGGGGGAGAAGCACAACAAAAAGAGAAAAGTACAGAATGTAAAGGTCGAAAAATCTGGAATGTTTCTTTTCTCTAACAAACAACAACAAAAAAGAGTGACTATTCTGCAATCCAGGCAGGGGAGAGGAGACAATGGTTCAAAGAGGACAGCACAGCAGCTCATGAGAGCGCAGGCCCTCAGCGATCAGCAAAGCAGATCGGAACAAGGGGCCTGAAGAATTCCTAAGGGCCTCTGAGTGCCAACATCAGTGCAACAATATTCCTTTAAAATTCCACAACTGCTCCTTTGCCAATAGCAGGACCCTTTTAAATCTTCTCTAGTTACACACAAACACACTTCGCATCCTCCAGACAGATGCTGACGTGAAGTTAACTCTTCTGCTTTCAGAAGACCTTTTCTCACAGTATTAAACAAACGAGAGATATCTTAAAAAGCACCAAGCCTGGAAGGTGATTCCAAAACACGAGCCCTTCAAGGGACATCACAACACCGCCCCAGTGGGAAGACAGATAGACCACAGCCCATACAACCCAGATGCAATGATGACAAAGTAAAGCAAGTAGTACCCTATGCCAAGTAAATACAGCAAATCAATCATGATAGTGACAAAGCTTCACAGTGTTCTTTTGTAACTGGAACCTCAATAGGAGTTCAGGGAAGGACCACCTTAGGTTTGGTTTCAAAATGTCTCATCTAAGGCTTTGACCACAAGGAGAGGAGCCAAAGCCGTCTTAAACTGCAGATCACCACACAGGAGCAGTGTTTAGGACGGGGAAGGAAGAGAAAAACTGTCCCATTTTTCCAACAAAACCTCTGAACCAGCATCCCTCCTACCCAGAAAAAGGCCAAGAGAGGCAGGCCTTGTATGGTGACCCAAAGATCAACCAATTTAAGTTTCAGCAGGGACAAGCATACCCTGCCTTCAGCCTTCTCCCAATTAAATCAGGGCAATGTTCAATCCAGTGACACAGATGATCTCAACAGCCACAGTATCAATTGGAAAGACTAAGGTGACCTGGTCCTTCGGGATAACACTGTGATGAGAACAGTGTAAGCATTTAAATAGACATATAAGATCCAATCTGATTAGAACTTTACAGGTTAAAAATCAAATATCTTAGATTTCATCTGGACCCAAACCAGTAGCCAGTAGAGCTTTTTGTAACTGGAACAGTACAGGTCTTAAAGTGGAGCCACTTTTGCAACATGGAAATCTAGAAGCACCCAAGTATCCAGGAAGCCCGCCAGCTTGCAAACTTGAGTACCAAAGGGCAGGCAGGCACCCCTAATGGAGAGGGCCAATATCATTGTGGCGGGAAATCTCTCTTTTAAAGAGCTCCGGGACTAATCTAAAACCCATTAAATTAATGTTAAGACTCCAACTAACTTCAATGGACACTGGATCCAGCCCCAAGTTGCTTCACATTTATTAAACTATTTAACCTCTTCTAGTTACAAACCTTTTCAGAGAAAATAAAGCTCACCCATAGCTTCAGACATACCTATCACCTTGTGCTGCAACCCCATCAGAACCCACACATTAGACTGGGTCAGTCCGAGTCAATACTTAGATGGAAAGCCTTCAAGAAACTGAAAGTGCTACAAAAAGTGGTGTTGGTGATTTAACAGAGTGCACTCCTGTCATTGAGCCAAGAATAACCCATGGCACTCCCCGCTTTCCCACCACCACCACCGTGTTATGGGGCGCTGTACTCCTGGACATACCATCTTTCAAAGGAAATGAAACTGATTTGTGGTCATTAGAAACCCTGTAGAACTTTTCCCTACTCTAGTCGGGGTGTTAACTCTCATGTCCTGGCAAAATTCCAACTCCAGTAATTAGATTCTGTCTCTCTAAATCTTTCTTGCTTTTTCAATTGGATATGGATTCTTCTTCACTTCCACTCTTAAGATTGCCATATAGCTGTTAAAAAAGCTGTTTTGTTCCACTTCGAGGCAGCTGTATTTCCATGGTGGTACAGAGACCTCTACGTGCAGTTCACATCTCAGTTAAGTTTGTGAAGTGCTTTTGGTGCTACATAACTACAGCTCCCCTCATCCCAAAAAGTGTGATTGTACTAAATGTACTAAGAAGAGGTAAGTTTAGTGCCTTCTGTTGTATAAGAACAAGTGCAATGGCTGGATGTGCAGGAAGTGAACCTTGTGAGGTCAGGGTCAAACCTAATGAAGCAAAGGGATGCCACTAAACCAGACACAGGTAGGATGATGATATCGTTCCTTTCTTCAAGCTGCAGCACACATTCCTTCTTATTGGCTGAACTCAAGCAATTTTCCCCTAATCCCAGTTTCTTATTCATAGGCTCAATTTGGTAACTTAATCCCACTTCAAATTGTATTTATTTTTTTCTAAATGCAAGTACTAAAATGATACTAAATTACACACACTAATTCTTAACGCTGCCTGGACATCATCGTCATGACTCCACATACTTCAGACGCCTCATCCCCCCAAGTACAAATGCTCAGTAATTTGAAAAATTAACTGGGATTTGAACAAATATAAGAGAAAAATTAGTTCTCCAGTCACCAAAATTGTGCAGACTTATTCTCTGTGTCCAAAAAACAACCTCTGCTCCTTATCCCAGCATTTTGTTTCTGTGCAAGATATTGTTCCATGACAAACCTCCCTATCTCCTCCCTTAACCCTGAACGTAACACGGATTTGAATGTGCCTAAGTGACAAAACAGCTCTCAGGTGACCAAAAAATGCAGTTTTTAAATAGAGGGGGAAGGGGGCTGTCAGAGAGCAGCACTTTATGCAGAAATTAAGTGCAAGGACAAGGAGCAGAGGGTCATTTCCTGTCCAGGCTTTCACAGATGTGTTTCTGCAATGACTCAAGAGCTATTTTGTTTCTTATATTCTGTTTACCAAGTGTTCGTGCATATGGGGAAAGGGGTGCAAGTGTACTAAAGATATCCAGATATTACTATGAAGAGGAACAAACATTGTGAATCAGTTCATTCTATACTTCAATACAGTAAATGTTTAAAAATGTAACTTCCTAATCAGGGAATATACCATCAACTTCAGTACATGAATAAAGAGCTTTGAGGAAAGCAACCAACTTCAGCTCCACAATTCCTTATCCCTGACTGGGAGAAACTCCAATATCCTCCAAAATAAAGCCTTCTGCTTCTCTGTATGCAGGGAAGAGACTAAACAGCCTGGGGAAGATCTAAGCATAAGCCCCATTCACAGCACCGCTGAGCCAACAGCCCTAGAAGACCATGAAGTCAAAAATCTGTAAATAGAGCACTCTCAAAATAGGTCTTGCGCAGATAATCCTCAGAGATTCCAGAGAAAGGCACTTAAGTAATTGAGTAAATACGGCTGCGAAGGTCAATCACATATTTACTAAAAGAAAAGGAGTACCGGTGGCACCTTAGAGACTAACAAATTTATTAGTCTCTAAGGTGCCACCGGTACTCCTTTTCTTTTTGCGAATACAGACTAACACGGCTGCTACTCTGAAACACATATTTACTGAGCTCTAAAGTAGAAATTTAGTTTAATGCTAAAAGAATTGAAGGGGACATTTAATGGTTATTGTTTGAAGTTTGCTGAAGCCAGAAGATTCCAAGTTAGGTCTAACACTTGGAGTCTACCAAGAGAGTCAGACAGTTTAGCCTCCATTCTCAATTTCCTGCCCATCCACGATCCATTCTACCGGAGCCATTACAGCCAGAAAAGAGAGACCTTAGCAACGAGCTGGATTCACAGACAGGATGCTCCATTACAGGCAATTGTCAATGCCAATAAGATAATGAACACACTGGCAAAAAACAAGGAAATATAAGGGTCCACAGGATTTTACAGAGGAACAGGAGAATGCCATCAACAGGATAGCAGCTTTTTCCCCCTCCTATATATAAATAGTAGTGAAAGGCCAATACTTAAATAGGCCATGGTGACTGAATTCCCGCTCTCTAGTCCTTTCAAGTTAAGGCCGAGACACACTGTCAGTTGAGGACATTCACATGGTCTATTGGCAGTGCTATATGTATTCCAGAGATAAAAAGAACAGTTCTCAGCAAAGTCAGCCTGGCACCCTCACCACAAGAAATTCACTTTTTAAAAATGTAGAGACGGACATCAGGTATGTGGTAGGGGAAATACAATAGTGCTCCCATCACTGGTTCCCAAACATGGGACTTCTGCTATTCTAGATGTGTATTTTTAAAATAAATCAGCCACAACCTAGATTGCACTAAATACCAGTTGTAGTGTTCCAGCTTGACCTTGTGCCCTTGTTGGCAGACAGTCAAACAAGTCATTTGCAATTTAATTCCATAATTACCTGAGCAGCAACAGTAAGGTATGAGCTAGGCAACTGCAGAGATAAAGACTAAACCCCACCCCCAAAATAAACCCCTTTGAAGATTATATACTAGACTCTTTTTAAAGTGTAACTAAAAAGACAACACTATGGAGGAGGTCCAAGGAGGCAAATATCCAGAGATGGGGGAGAGCACAGGCGAGATTCATGATCTGCTGCAGGTCATTTCTCCTAGTGCCCCTGAAAGAAATGGGGACAGGAAGGAAGGTAGACAAGTTATCATTATGACAAACTGGGAACATTATTAAGGGGAAGAGGAGAAGCAGTTTTGGCTTCCAAGGATAAATGAAATTTCCTTAAAAGAAGGAAAACATGTTGGATGAACCATGAAACAGAGGACTTGGGGAAGGAGAGTGCCAAGAAAAAGGGGAGGAGCCACTAGTGACAAGAATAAAACCTCCAGTAATTTTTTAAAGAAGCTCTCATCAAAATCCCCCCTCACCAACACTCTCACATTGTGTCAGAATTTGCACCCCCATCCCACCAAATTCCATTCAAATATATTTTATTGGCATGACAAGCTATACAAGTGCTGCCCATATAAACAGAACACTGGGATTCTGTCAAGAGACAGGTTTCAGAGTAGCAGCCGTGTTAGTCTGTATTTGCAAAAAGAAAAGGAGTACTTGTGGCACCTTAGAGACTAAAATTTATTTGAGCATAAGCTTTCGTGAAGTGAGCTGTAGCTCACGAAAGCTTATGCTCAAATAAATTTGTTAGTCTCTAAGGTGCCACAAGTACTCCTTTTCTTTTTGTCAAGAGACAGATTCAATACATGGAGCATCTGCCCAGGCCAGTGCTCCAATGTGTTTGGGGTTTTGCTTACAGGGAGGCTACATAGCATGGTGCCATTGATTCTGACTCCATTAAAATATGATAAGGAGACACTGTTCAGAACCCAGACTAGGGGAAAGGAAAAAGTCTTATTTCTGATAAGGTAAGGAAATCTCTCTCTCTCATGCCTACTCATTCTGAACACAAGAACAGAAAGTCTCCCTCCTGTCATTTCAGCAGCACAGCCATTTATTGCTAGGTTTATGAAGCTTCCCCCAGCTTCCTATTCCAATTTACAATGGCCAGTTCTGTATTTGGTAAGAAACTGCCAAATCGGTTGTGCATATTTCACTACACTGAAGCATCTGCCAGTGTGACTTTTGTATATAAGAATTTGTCACAGTCTAGGTGGCTATTGGTTTTGATCTGTTCCTCACAACTAGGGTAGGTTTAGTCTGGAGTCCTATTAAGCATTGTATGATTCTGGAAGAAGCTGTTTGCTCCATTGACCTGGAGAGGAGTGCTAAATCCCAGGTGTGATGTTTATATAAGAGGAGCGGATTACTTTTTCATTTCATTTTAGTTTGTAGTTCTCAAATATTTTTAGGTGGTGGGAGTATTTGCTGCTTTGGCTGAGATAGTACCAGAAACAAATCTCTTTTTAGGCAATCATCAGGAAGGGGAATCATCCCAGTTTTATTCTGCAGCCATTGTCATTGAAATTCCTGTGTACATATAGTTCTGGGGAAAAAACAGTGTAAATACAGAATTTTGCCCCAATTAGTGTAGATGGCTTGGAGCCCCAGACTTCACTCTCATACAGGGAATGGGTTGAATTATACTATCAAATAGCTATAACAGGATTATCAGTGTGTTGTATTCATATAGTTGTTCCTTTATGGCTCAGAGGACCTTCTTTTTTTTAAGTATTTCCCTAGTAATACTTAAATAGCAAGTTTGAAGCTCCCTACTATATTTATTTTAAAGCCCTGGAATGTAAGATGTAGACTGTGTAGCTATGATATCATTTGAGTTTGTTTTGGGCTTTTTCTCAAAAATATCACTTTTCTCTTTTCCGGGTTAGCCTTTAGGACCCATGCACTGAAGTATGTTTCTAGAAAATGTAGGTGTGTTAGCAGCTGTCACAGTCATTTGATATGAGCCCTCAGCTCAGAGGAGTGAGCCATGATGTACATACTGTTATGTTGTTATCCCTGAAGCTGTTATCCCTGTCTCACTCCCCTTCCTTGCTTGAAAACCTGTTTGCATAGTTTATTTTTATCCTGCGTTTGATGGATTGGTACGTGGATTTAGTTGTGCCATGATTTCCTAACAGTTTCTCTCTGCACGGTAGGGTTCAGTCCTGGGAGCCACACTGAGTCAAATAGTTTTTTTTAAAATTCCATAGAGCAGGAAGTATCTTCCATTGTTATGATTCCCCCTTCTCCCACCACCATGCACATATCTATTAATGAGCATCTGGAACATAAAGATGTGGTCAAGGTTCATTTCTCAGCAAGAAGACTCCTGAGTTTCCTCTCTTCCTCCCACAGCACTAGCACCACTGATACTATCTGTCCATTACCCCACCAGAACTAGCTAATACCGGAGGAATGTGTACCCATGTCAATATGTTTTGTGGTGACTTTACCCTAATCTTATGAACACTCCTGCCTTCAATATCAAAGAGCACTGTAGATGAAAGTCCTGGGGCATTATGGCTGGAGCTAGGACCATTCAAATTGGTAGGAGTGGAGAGTAAACATTTTCTAGAGATACAGTGACTGGAAGGTGCAGCATTCTGAGCTAGAGCAAATCCCAAAGTAGCAGAAAGCATAAATGAACATAGAGAGAAGCAGAATGAAAAAACTTCTCCCATGCTCCGCACTGCCAAGACCAGCTCCTGCTCCAGCCTTGTTCCTCTCTTTCCTCAAGTGCAAACCCTGCACTTCACGCCATCAAACCCTGGATTGTTCAAAGCTTGGAGCAGGGAGACCATTAATTGGCTTCATCAGAAGCTTATCCCTTTGAGGGAATTTCCCTCTCCCCCCATGCATTTGAAAAGTACAGGCAGAGTGAGTATTGTTTGCTTAGGGAGTTTGTTCCCTGAGCAGATCACTGGGTGAGCACCAATCAACACAGAGAAAGGGCACAAAGCACAACAGCAAAGCAATGGGAAGGAGGGCACAGATGCTTTTGTCTGCAAGTGATAAGTGTTCCTAAGTGCCTTTGTTCATTCAGACAGGCAGCCCAGAGGGATGTGGGAGTCAGCCAGCGCTCAATGAGGGCCACTTCAAACTCTGAATAACCTCCTACCTACCAACAGCAAAACCTTCAACCAGGTGGAAATCAAGCCCGAGATGACTGGCCACTACCTGAGCAAGTTTTCCATCACCTACAAGCCAGCGAAACACGGCAGACCTGGTATCAGTGCCACCCACCCATCTAGGTTCATTCCTCTGAAGTAAATGATGCTTAGGGAAAATGTTTTCTATATGTAAATTAAAAAAATGCTTGTGCCTGAAGGGGGGGGGGGGAACACACCCAATCTCCCACTGTACACTTCTAAGGAGTTCCACAGATTCTGCACTTGGGTTGGGATCCCTGGCCACACTCTATGCACAGTTGTTGCCATTGCTACTTGCCCAAGTCTATACTTTTCTGTCTATAAGAAGTTTCAGATTTTAGTCCCAGGAATGACACCCTTTATCCTACCCCCAAGCTGTTCACACTTCTGTCCTGGCCAGGGGAGCCTAGGTTCTCATCATATTGATGCTTAGGGCTTATGGTGATAGGTGTTTTTAGGGTGCCTAGGAGAAACAGGTTTGGGGGTGCCCTCAGAGCAGTAAAGATGCACACTCAGGCATTCTAAGAACTGAAACAACAGATACCAAGAACAGAAACTGTGAGGCCCCAATATATAGATGCTGCACAAACAGGTATAAAGATGCATTCTCTGCCCAGTTGCCAAGCTCTGTCACTTTTTCCTTTAAAGCATTGCTGAAATCAGCTCGCTCTCTCCAGCCCAGCAGCTAATATCACCCACATCTCAGTCACCTCTCACCTTGCAACCTCCTCTTCTTTGTCCTCCCTGACTCCAACTTTGCTCCCTCATAATCCTTCAAAATGCTGTGGCTAAATCACCTCCTCCTCCTGCTACTCAGAACCTTTTACCTCCCTAAGGTTGGATCTCTTTGACTGATTACCCACTTCACTCCTCATCATGCTCAAGTTTCTGGCCCTCATTTTCATGACTGTACACATCCTGGCCCCTGCCTACATCCTCCACTCTTGTTGCCACCTAGGACTCTTCTCATTGCTTGTGCTGCACCTGAGCCTTCTTCCTAACAAAACCCTCCATTTATCTACTTCTCTCACTCTCAGCTTTGTGCCATCTTCCATGCCACCTCCTACCCTTGGAATCCCCTCCCTCTCCTTGCTCCCCAACTAAACACCCTCTTTCAATTCCAATCCCTCCCTAGAACACAGCTCCCATTAATCCAAAACCCAGAGAAAAATTAGAAGGCTGTGCTATTTTAATATTGGACCTTATCTGCCCTACCAGCATCCTATGTGTTTGATCTGTATCATCCCTCTAATTTAGAACAAAACCGCTTTGGGGCAGACATAGCATCTTCCTCTGTATCATGCAGTACCACAGTTTCCACCTCATGTGCTGGGTGAGAAAAATACACAAGAGACCCAAACAACATATGCTTTGCCAACACCTGAAAGGTAAAGAAACTGGCTCTTCTGGTAGGTCCAAAGACAGGTCCAAGAGTCGGTTCCCTGCCGAAGGCAGTTTCCCCTGCAAGAGGAGACTGCATGAGTGGGGAAAGAAGGGTGACTGAGACTGGACTTTTTAAGTAAGTTTTTTCCCTTGTGCCTCCCCAACTCCCAGTAGCAGGACTGCAGTCACCACTTTTCCCTCTAAAAAGTAACCAGAGTCACTTTTTCTGTCTTTCCAGAAGAAGCACACAGAAGAAACACCGTGTCTGATACATTATACAGCACCTTTGTGTAGCTGCCTCTTGGCCAGATGGGAAATTTTTCTCCTCAAGTCTTTTGTTTCCAGCTTTGATCCCAATTTTGGATCTGCTTGGTTCACAACTCCCTCTGCACAGAGGTGAAGGGAGAGCTGACAGGCCAAGTCAGGGCTCACTGCAAGTCACAGTCATACCTTCCATTAGGCTGGCTCCTGGCTCCCCTCCCCCTTCCCCTTCCAACCTGGAACTGTCCTCGAGTTTGAAAAGATCCTATTAAAGGTCCTATTTTTCAGAGAGCCTTACAGAGGATACATTATTTTGATGGAAGCTGGGACTAAAGAAGGGGATTTCTAAGCACAGGGAAATAATGGAGTTTGTTTTAATGGGTTTAAGAGATGCCCAGGGGCAACAAGGAGGTTTGCTTCTCAGTAAATCAAAAACACAGAAGACCAGAAAATGGAGTCAAACAACTGAACTCCAGGAAGCGGGGAAATCAGGCTCTATTTAACTGCTGCTCTTGGTTACAGCCAACTTCAGGCTGCTTGGAAAAACAGCACACACACTACATCACTGGCACAAACTTAATAGAGGAAAACAAAGAGACAACAGGGGTCAGAGTGGGGGTGGCAAGTAGAAGGAGGCACCCACCCCCTACCAGAGAGTCGGATCAATTATCCCTGAATACTAACAAGATTTCTGATTAAAGAACTGCTGCAATGCAATAAGGATAGAAAGCTCCAGCAGCCAGGAGGGGCTGTCAGGCAGTTACAAAAGGACACAGAAAATATGCCTTGCTTGGGCATACTAAGGAATTCACTACACTAGTAAACAGGAGAGGGGTCTCCACTGCCTACAGTCCCAGTCATGCCTCACTGCTGATAACTTCAACCTCAGGGACAAGACTCAAGTCAATTGCTATAGCACCTAGAATTTGGTTTCATGCAAGCTTGTTGCCTCAGCACAGCTTCTAGCAGAGACCTGTTCCAGGAAATGTCCTATTACCACAGGTCTGTAAGGAATCAAAAATAATCCACTGCATAACTGATGGTGTGAGATAGCTGGACACTTCACTTAGCCAAAAAGTATTACCATTAGAGGTGATGCAACAGCAAGCTCCATTTAGATGTAGGAGTATTTGGGGAGCAAAAGCATACAGTCTTTGTTTTACGTTTTAATTCAATTGCAATGTACAAACCAAACATTTAATACATAACCATTAAATGAACACCATTAGACTGTGGATCTACTGGTTACCCATACAGCCCACAACATCAAATATCTGAAAACTGCCAACCCTACATGAAACAGACATTTAAAATTTCCAATACTATTTATCAGAACTCAAAGGTTGCACTCTCATTCAAACCCCTCATGCAGGCCTGTATCTGCCCTGTGACATACTGTCCCATTTAAAAGTCAGGCTCATGTCAGTTCAGAAACCCTAATGTTGCTAGAAAATAGTCAATCAGATTTGGAGAATTTCAATCACCTGAAATATTGCAAGATTATAGTCAAAATGCACCAATTCCATTTGATATTAGTGAAATGTCTATCAAAACTTCTCTTCATACCCAGTGCATGGAACCTCCTTCCACCTGGATTTGTAACATTTGAAAAAGGTTCTGTTAAGAACAGAACTAATTATCTGGGGCCCAAAGCTCTTGGAGGCTAGATGTGCAAACTGGAACACCTCAGCATTTAATGGGTAGTGCTGTGTGGTTAAAGTAGAGAGAATGTGTGCAAAACCTCAATATTGATTTTCACTTTGCGGTGGATTAGTCTATCACCCTCAATATAACACTGTCTCTGAACCACCAGACTCACAGAATGAATAAACCCATTATCTTACAGGATTGAAAGAATTCCCTGACCTACAAATTCTCTTCATTTTTGCCTTCAATATTGGTAAATGCAATTCCTTGCAGAAGGGACAAAAAGAAGGGATTAAAGAAATATTACTGCACCTAGTCTCTGGCCAGTGCAGACAACAAAATCCCATAGAAGAGTGATGCCGAGCATAACAGCTGTGTCAAAGAACCAAAGTCACTGCAAACCCAACTCTAAGAGCCTACAGTCAGGCACATTAAATTCATGGATGGCAGCTATGATTAGTGTTCTTTGCAAAGGTCTCTGAGAAATACAGACAGCCACTAAATACAGCTTGCCAATTAATGCAGTGGGTTTTCTGCATGCCAGAACTCCTGTTCTAGATTCTAAAACTTAAAAGGAGGCTGTCAACTTAAAAAAAAACAAAAACAACACAGACATACACACACCTGTCTGAAAATGTTTTACCTACTATAAGCAATAGCTAAGGAAAAGATAACAGGAAATTAGAGAAACAAATTATCTATTTTTGTAATCTAATTACTTTCTGTAGTCGACAGTCACTTTCAATAGAGTCAGGTTCACTGTTTTCCCTATACAGTCAGTCAGTCTTCCCCTGTTTTGTGGAGATATATATTTTAAACACTAGTAGCTTGCAGGTTTGAGCTGCAGACACAACTGGAGAATGCTTTTCTTTTTAAATGTCCAAGAGATTGCATGGAAACACTTGCATCACTCTTAAGGTTTTGGAAAGCCTTATTTTTATAGAATCTAGTTTGGGGCCTGAATTGATCTGACAATTCCCCTTTTAAAATGAAAATACTTAGTCTCTTTAAAGTACTTTTTAATATAGTTACAATATGCACCCTAATTTCCATGGTATAAGCCCAGAGAAAGGGGGAATCTCCATTGCAGAAAATGCTAGTGAACACACAAAACTAAATCCAATTCAAAACATTTGTTTAATGTAATCAGGCTGTGGTCTCCTGTATTAACTGACCAACCATATTAATTTCATCATGGAAATGTAAGTTTCTTTGCTACTGTCAGCAAGTTTTGTTGCTGGCAGAAGTACATAAAAAAAGGTCCCCATTCTTCTTTCTGCAGCACCTAGTCTTCATTTGGAAAGATCTGGGGTAGAATTATTTTCATTTTACCTGCAACTTCTTCATCACTCTGACAAGAAAAAAGCAGGCCAGTGTCCAACACTAGCCTTTAGAAACAGATTTTCTTGCCTCGGGAAGGTCACCTCACAACCTCCAGTGCTAAGGTAATGGGGTCAACAGAGATCCTGTGGATCCTCAGCATAACCTGTGAGTGAGGTAGGTAGGTAGAGTAGTGTTCAGTGACTTGCCCAGGATCTCACAAGTCAGTAGCAGAGTCAGGATCAGAACCCAGGGATCCTGATTCCCAGTCCCAACCACACTTCATCGAATGGAAAGTTTCATTTTAGTTTGGGACTTTAAAAATGTCATCAGTGGGTTTGTGAAGTAAAACTTTTAAATAAAGATCCTAAACAGGGCTGGTTCCAGGCACCAGCTTTGCAAGCAGATGCTTGGAGCAGCAGTCTGTGTCCCATGGTGGCAATTCGGCAGCACTGCAGCAGCTTTTGGGTGGCAGCTCCTCCGCTCTTCCGGACGCAACAGCAATTTGGCGGCAGCTCTGCCGCTATTGCAGCAGTGGCAATTCGGCGGCGACTGCTTGGGGCAGCAAAATTGGTAGAGCTGCCCCTGATCCCAAAGATAAACCTACACTCAGGCACAACACTCAGAAAGATTCTGTGACCTTTCAGACAAACTCTAATAGACCATCACTCCATCAAACCCTTCCTTCCCCACCAACACCATTAACACTAACTTGCAAGCATCTCTCCCTATGCCTCACCTCTCCACTAGTGAGCCAAACGTACGCATGCACACTTCTTTGGCACAAGCTTCCACAGCCACTCTCCATTAATAGTGGGTCAAAGTTCAATCTGACATGCTTGTTGTTGGATAAGAGCCCCTCTTGTCCCTGAGCTGAGACACAGCAGTAAATGTACTATTTTAATGGCTGTTATACTTTGAACTGTGTGGCACCCTGAGCACCTCCGGTATGGATGCTTTGTAAATAAAATGATTAAATCCTAAACCTTCCGCACGGATATTCCTAAAATGCAATGTTGGAAAGAGACTACAGAAGCAGCTGGGTAGACACCTGAAAAGTAGGCATTTGCACCTTCCTTGACACCCACTGAAAAGGGGGCAAAATATTTGGGAATTATTTCCTTATTGAAACAAATCTGGTTTATGTTTGTGAAGTAAAGAGGATACAGTTTCCCATAACTACAGTTGGCACAACCCATCATAAACCCCAGCATTCACCTACACATGGAGACCCACTGTCATGAAACCTCAGGCATAGACACACTGCCATAAAAAGCTTCCCATGAACATCAGTGTACTATCGCTTAGAGCAAAAACAGCAATCCACCTGCACTTTACAGTGAAACATCCCCCACCCGGTCCATCGTTAATAGCCAAGACACATTAACTAGGAGCACCTTGGTAACAGCCAAAATAAAATTCCATCCAGTTTTTTACCTATACAAGTCTCTATGGTTAAGATTCTTTCCACTCCTTCTGGATTCCAATTAAACACCTGTACAGCAATTCCAGAGGAACTTCCATCTCCTCTGGTTACTAATACCAGATTCTCTGAGATACAAAGCTACAGCCCTCTTTACCTAGCATTTTCAAACCATTTTAGCACCTTCTTCAAAAGAGTTGCAAATAAGAAGAGTTTCAGAGTAACAGCCGTGTTAGTCTGTATTCGCAAAAAGAAAAGGAGTACTTGTGGCACCTTAGAGACTAACTAGCAAATTTATTTGAGCATAAGCTTTCGTGAGCTAGAGCTCACTTCATCGGATGCATCCGATGAAGTGAGCTGTAGCTCACGAAAGCTTATGCTCAAATAAATTTGCTAGTTAGTCTCTAAGGTGCCACAAGTACTCCTTTTCTTTTTGCGAATAAGAAGAGTGTTCTTGATAGAAAGTGAACACTGCTTGAAAACAAAACAACCTAATTGTACCCCAGAGACAATGCTTGCACAATGATAGAGATCAGTGCAAAGATTCCTTACAACTTCAACCCAGCATTGAGAAAAATGCATTGCATCAGCCAATCGTAGAGGAAGAGAAATAAGGTACCATAACCTCCAGCTCACAAAATAAAACTTCCCTTGTAAATAGTATTGAAAGATGCTCAATAGAGGCCCTTTCCTCCCTATCACTACCACCACCCAAAAAAAAAATTTTTAATACATCACTGTGTAGGTGGCAGAACTAGTCCTAAGAATTTTGTCCTTCTGTTTGCTAGACTGGACTTAAACAGAGCAAATAGGTGGACACAATTCTCATGACTAGTTCTCAAGCTGCTCCACAACCTCTTACTACAAAGAGGTTATTTCACACAGTATTCAGTATTTTTGGCAGTTCCCCTCTCTTGACATTTCTATCTCAGAGAGTTCCAAGAAAGCATGTGGGAGAAAAACATCTTCATTCCTTCAAAATCAGAGAGGGTAAGTTAGGAGAAGTTTCACCAAAGCAGGACTGTACCTTTAAGGGGCCGTGTAATTGGATGAGTAGCTGCATTCCTGCTCAGGAAGGGCTGCTGTCCCAACATGCAGAAGAGGCTGGAAATAACCTGCACACATACAACCTTCCAGCTCAGAACTTATCCTCTCTGTCACAGCCTCTCAAAACACACACAGCAGAGGAAACAAACAGAGGGCGCAGCAGAAACAAAGAGCTAAATCCATTAGAGACCAAACTTCAGAGAGAGGAGGCTGCATGTTCAGCCGAAGAGAAGGGGCCCTTTGGGAAACCGCGAATCACACAAGAAGGGATCAAGGGAGCGGGGTTCCTTTCCTGTGGCTTTGTGAAGGGCCTGGCCCGATTGCGGCAGCATTATCTACACGGAAAGTTGTTCAGTGATCTTCAGGAATCCCAGGGCTCCCTCCAGACCCCCACCATCAACTCGCCCGGCTCTGGGGCAGGGGAAAAAGCGAGTGCCGGGGAGGGAAGGGGTGAGGACACAGCAGACAAAGCCCAATCAGGGAAAAGGCAATGAGGTTGCCCAGGTATCTAACCCCGTCGGATACCTCCAGCGCCAGAGCGAGGCGAATTCTCAGCCATCTCCAGCCCACTATTAAATCAACAGACTCCGCCAGCGCGCCCTCTTCCCGGGGTGCCCCGCACGCAGCGCGCGGGGGGACGCGCTCTGCGCCCCACCCCGCGGGAGAGCCAGCCAGGTGCGCGGGACCTGACACAGCGCTAGCGGGGGATTCAGCCCGCACTCGGGACGCGGCTTTGGAGGGGAAAGGGCCCAAGGGTCCGAGCAGCTGCTGGGGGCTCCAAGCACCAGGGCCCGGGGGAAGGAGAAGCTGCTGCCCCCAGGTCTCAGCCGGGCGAGTACAGCCCACCCTGGCCCGAGAAGCTGGGCAGTGGGGTCCTGCACCTGCGCTGCCCCATGGGGGGGGTCCCGCACCCCGACAGCGCTGGAGGAGCGGTACCGCTACTGCCCCCCGCCAGGGGCCTTCAGCGCCCGGCGGGGGCTGGGGCTGGCCGGGGAAGGGACGATCCCGAGGCAAGCGCTTACCTCGGGCGCAGAGCAGGGCTCCCAGCAACAGCGGCAGGAGGGAGCCCCCGCGCCGCCTCATGCTGGCAGCCCCCGCCGCAGCTCCAGCCCTGCACCGGGCTCTGGGGCACAGAAAGTTCTCCGGGCCGCTCCTCCGGCGGGCTGAGCGCTCGCTGCACCTCCGGCCGGCCGAGCGCCGCGGGGACCATGCACCAGAGCCGCGGGTGGCTCGGTGTCCAGGGTGCTTTTGCTCGCGCAGCTTTCTCCAGCGCGACCGCAGCCGAGGGAGTCCGCTGCGGGCTCAGGCTTCCCAGCTCAGCCCGCCCCCGGCCCAGGCCCTGCCCCTAGAGGCGGAGCCTTGCCGGGGCAGCCCCCGCCCTCCCCAACCAGAGCCGCCGCGCCGGGGAAACTTCTTAAGCATCCCGAGTCCCCCGGCAGCGGCGAACCTAGGGCAGCCCCCGTTACCCTGTCTCCAGGCTCCTTCCAGTCATCCCCCCAGGAAATGGGGCCCCCGTTACCCTTCTAGTGCGCCCCCCACCCCGCCAGCATCCCCACCATCACTCTGAATCCAACCAAAGGGGCAGTTCCCAGCCCGCCCTGGTCCCCGCAGCGGAGTAGCAGGCCTTAGCCTCCGGCACCTCCCCCTCACACCTCCCAGCGGGAGGCATGTCCTAGTCCCTAACCTAGGGCATTTCCCTAGCCTGGGGCAGTCTCTATCCACCCTTAGCCCCACAGGGAAGCTCCCAACTGTAGCTGCCTAATCCCCATTCCTTAATCCTCATTTCCCCAGCCTCCTGAAGTATCTCCAGTCCCCAACAGCTCTCTGACTAGTTTATTCCTATTCCCTTTAGTCCTCCAAAACTGCATCCCTCAGGCCCATCCCCATCCTCCAGAGCACTGAGCCCTCTGAATTGCACTGTGCAGTCTGACAGCCCATCCTACTAGATTTTCCACAGGGCATCTCTGGTTTCTGAGGGCCTTGCCTTGTATATCTCCATCCCTCAGAGACCTATCTTAGTACCAGATCAATATTCCAATTCTTTGAGATTTTGGCATAGTTTATAGTACTCTTGAACACTCTCTCTGGGCTATATGGTAAAGTCCTGCCCCTTCTCCCTGGAGCATCCCCCTTTTGCCCCTAGTGCATCTCATCAAGTTTTTTGCTATCTGTAAAGTGAATACTCCTTCTCAGCCCTTGCCCATCCATCGCTTTCCTGGACCCATTACTCAGTGCAAGCTGCAATGTCCTCATTGGACATATCTGATACCATGTTTTATTTTATTGTGAGTCTCATGCAATTCAGTGTTCTTCTTAAAGCCCCAGATTCTAGAGACAGCTGATTAGGGGGAAATCTTAGCTTTCATTAAAAATAAATACATATGTTTATAGCCCTCACAGTTGTGGAGAAACACTTAAAAATCTGATCCAAGTGCCCCACCCCACAAAGATTCATAAACCAGAAAGCAAATAAACTGTTGGATTTTTTTGTTTTGTAAACTCAATTTTTAAGCAAATCTCATGATTTTTTGAGCCTGACTCAGGATTTTTTAACTCTGGGAATTTACATTAGAATAAACTTTAGTTGAAAAATCAATCTTAGTTGACTTTAAAACATTAATGTGAATGAATAACTGGTTAAGAGACTCTAAACAAAAGGTCTGAACCGCAGGCTGAGGTGAGAGTTGTGACAAATTGGTACCGCTGGGTCTGACGTAGAAATGGTCTTACTTAACATCTTCATTAATATGAATTCAGTGGGAGCTGCAGATACTCAATTCCTCTAAGGATCAAGACCTAATAATCTGCCAGACTGAGTAACTGGCACACCAGTGAAATGTGCCAATTATGCTAAATCAGAAGGAATTGAGGGGGGGGGGAAACAGTGGGGAGAAAGAACGTTATTAGAAAATTGGTGAGAAAAGAAAAAATAGACTCATTCTGGTCAAATTAAGCTAATGCATCTAGAAAGACTTAATCTGAAACAGCGCCTCAATGGGGAGAAGAAACCTAAGATAGGCAGCAAGTCAGACAGAAGTTTTAAGTATGGTGTGGCTACTACACAGGCCAACACAGCCCTGAGCAGGTAGGGGATACATTTCCCTCTATATGGGTCTAGTACAACTGCACCTGGAAAACAGAATTTAATTCTGATCACTTCCTCACCAGAGATATATTAATGAATTGGAGGAAATTCAAAGAAGAGCAACAAAAATGATTAGGTAGCTGGAGGAAGTGATGTAGGAGGAGAGATGAAAAAGGCTAGATAGTTGCTTATTGTGGCTAAGCAACATCTGAGGCAATGGAGGGACATGAAGAGTATGCAAATATTTGAAGAGTATTTTGAAGAGTAAAAACTCCAAGGAGGGAGAAGTATAGTTTATGGTGAAACAAGGGATAGAACTAGGAGAAATGGGATGAAACCTACTCAGCTTTAGAATAAAATTAGACCTGTTTCCCACAATAACAAAAATACTTCTACCTATTTGTGGAAAAAGAAAAGGAGTACTTGTGGCACCTTAGAGACTAACAAATTTATTTGAGTATAAGCTTTGTGGAAAGGAGAACAGACTCAGAGCTTGTTTATGTTTAGACTCCCTGCAGGATCTATGGGGTGAGATCCTCAGCTGGTAAATCACCATAGCTCTGTTGAGTTCTATGATCAGCTCCACAGAAGTTTGTAAGCTGCTCAGATGCACCAGTGCTGAGTATGGTAAAAGTACATAGATTGGACATAAAACTTCCTGATGGTGACATGCATAAGGCTGTATAATAGTTTCCTAAGGATTGAGATGGAAGCATTTTCCTGTGCGTGAAACCAAATCCTTTTGAGAAATACTTTGTCATGACCTTTAATAAACAAACAAGCCTGGTAACTTTTGTCCCCTCCGCTTTCCTGGGAAATTTATTATTCCCTTGTATTTGGTTGTGCTGTGTTTACAAAGTCTTGCTATAAAAGACAGACGATACCTACTAAGCTACCAAAAAGTAGCATGGTTAGAATAGGATTGTGGGAGTCAGATGACCTGGGTTCTAGTCCTGATTCTGTCACTTTTTCTGTGCATGACGTTGAGCAAGTCACTTCCCCTGCCCATACCTCAGATTCCCCATTTGTACAGTGGGGATAATTATCCCTACTCTGCTTTGTAAATAATTTAGAGATTCTCTGGTGAAAACACTAGAGAAGATATGATCAAAATATGATAAAGAGGGTAAGCTCCTGTGTTAGGGAAGCACGAACAGAGGCATAAGCAGGTAAGGCCCCTAGCCGAGAAATGAGGGCTTATTATTGTCAAATAAGTAAGTATTTTACAGCGAAACCTTGATGAGAAGAAGGAAAGACGAATTGGAGTATGTAAAAAACCTCAGTAGGTGGAGCATTGATTAACTGGGACTATAGTCTATGAGGAAAGAAACAAGTTGTTCCACACAGGGCAGTTGGGTCAAGAGAGTGCTATGGCTCTTGAACAGTCAAAATTCAAGATTTCCTGCATTACCATTATTATTCATAATTACTGCATTATTACAACATGCGTCTCAGTTCCCTTGCCTGTGACATCTCTAGTGATCAAAACAGATTGTAGCTTGAGTGGCCTAGGGTTTTGGAGTTGAAGAGCCAACGTTCCAGTTCCGCATCTCCAGGAGTATGTGAAATTTATTTCATATACCTGACTCTGGCATCTTCATGTGAATACTTTATACTGTGGATTCGCCTCTTCCCTTGGTTGCTTTCCCTGAAGTTTTCTAAACCAAGTTTTTTACTTTACCCAGATGTGCTTATGGTTGTCAGTTAAACTCTACTGCTTTCCTGTATACTGCTTTCAACCATCAGTGCTATATTTTACACTGCAGATTTGCAAAACCAAACATATATTAAGTGTCTTTATTCACAGTCTGAGATATGAAACTCTCATAGACATAGCTTTGTAGCTTAATAACCAAATTATAGAATGAATTTGAATTTACCTCTCTGTTACTATATGGAAAGATGGGGCTCGGGCCAGCCTGCCAGCTCACTCACCCTGTGGCCACCATGAATGTTAAACTAAAACAAATTGACTTGTTACAAATACAAAAATCCTTCTCTTGCTTTTTCTTCTAGGCACCAAGTTTTCTTGAGTGTCTTCTCCAGGCTGGTTCTCTTCTCCTTCTAGCACCTGTTCCCTTAAGTACTTTATGAAAAATAATCTCAATGTAACACTCTTGCATGGTCGATGAGACTCCTCCCTGCGGTGAAATGGTGATTATTCAGGCTCTTCACAGAGCCAAAGTTGCAAATGTAGCCTGAAGTCTAGCCTCAGGAACATCACAATTGACTGCCTTGCGCCTGATAAAAAGGAAAGAGTAAACAAGGGAGATGTCCATTTAAGAGCTCGCAATGGCAATCTGGGAACTTAGTTTAAAGGATGGAAGTCCAAATGCCCCTAACCTCCCAGATTTATGCATTCAAATGTATGAGAATAAAGATGGTTTCCTAACTCCAGTGTTGAGCACCTAGACAAGTGGTTTGATTTTTCCTAAGGAGCTGAGCACCTACAAGTCTCTTTGATTTCAGGCTACTGATTTAGTTTGTAAATGTTAGCCTCTCAGCCTAACATTGTGACCAAGTGGTGGAATTCCATCACATTACATAGAGAGGAGGGGATTGACTTATCCTAAGCAAGCATCTGAGACATGGTGCTCCTGTGTCTGATGAGATAAGACTCCCCATTCCTGAAACACTGATGTGTATGAATTGGGTCTCAAAGGGAAGCTGTTGCTCCACAAATCCTCATGGGAAGGAAAGGGAAGGGAAAGGCACGAACATATAATTCTCTCAGCCCCATAAATCTGCTCAGTAAGAGAGATGGGTCTCTTGTTAGCAAGAGCTCAGCTACTATGGTGATGAGGGATATGTAAAAATGTAGACAGATGAAGTGACCTGTAGCTCACGAAAGCTTATGCTCAAATAAATGTGTTAGTCTCTAAGGTGCCACAAGTACTCCTTTTCTTTTTGCGGATACAAACTAACACGGCTGCTCCTCTGAAACCTAGAAATATGTGGGTGTGTGCTTTCTTGGAGATGAATCAGTCCTTTTACTTTTTTGGCATGGTAGGCTGGGCAAGGGCTGCCAACATGTAAAAGACAGAACCTTTAGGTTTGTCTGATAGAGATATAGCATATCAAGCTTCTGCCTCCCTATCAGATGGCTGACTCAGAGATTATACAGAATCATAGAAAATCAGGGTTGGAAGGGACCTCAGGAGTCATCTAGTCCAACCCCCTACTCAAAGCAGGAGCAATCCCCAATTTTTGCCCTAGATTTCTAAAGGGCCCCCTCAAGGATTGAACTCATAACCCTGGGTTTAGCAGGCCAATGCTCAAACCACTGAGCTATCCTTCATACCTCTCCCATTTCTCACCTTTGCTCTTGATAAAAGTGGCTGAGAGAAGATTGGAACCAACTAATTGCTTCTTGACTGCACTAAATTGGAGCTGCATGAAGGCACGGATGAGGGTAAGTTACACAATTGCACACACCCTCTATGTCTCCACCCCTGTTTGAGGTCGGCCACCCTCCCCACACATCTAACTTCCCTCCCAGCCATATATACCTGCATCCAATATGTTCACGCAGGTCGCTGCAGAGTTGGGATTTCATTACACACAAACATTAGATCACGGGTTGTTTTTTTTAATAGTAAAAGGTCTGATTGTTATTATTTAAAATATTATACTTGTGTTTAGTGGTCATGCAAGGCACCATCTAGGTAGTCCTAGAGATGGAATCATCTGCTTATCCACAGAAAAGGCAGTGGCAGTACCGCATGTTTTCTCACATCTACCCCATGCCAGTGTGCCTAAACCCTGAAAGAGAGAGGGCCCACCTCTAATGGGGGAAGAAAAAATCCAATCTCCATGTCTCATTCAGTTATTTGTCTCTCTGCAACAGGAGGGCTAAAATGTTGATTGTAATGCTAAGATTTTGTGATTGGTCTACCAGTCCAGTGGGAATCTTTTCTCCTGCCCCCATTGTTTCATACAGGCCACTGAAAACAGATGATAACATTTGTTTACTACCAACATGGGCTAACTTTGAACTGGTGACCTGGGGTGAAAGACTAAACATCTCATTGCCAATAAAACTGTTATGGGGAGGGGTAATACTAATTAATCTGAGCTCTCTCTTCTGTGTTTCTGGCATTTTCTCTGTGGCAGTGAAGTTTGCCTGGCCTCTGCACCATCCACACAAATACTTTCACTTGAAACTCAAAGTTGGAGAGGCAGCAACCATTATAGTTAAGGATACAAACAGTTTCCATTATAAAGCCCTGTTTTAGGCACTCATCAACTTGCAAAATATTCATGTTTTGTGTTGAAATTTTCCAGATTTGGTCTCTGCCCAAGGGTGAAGTTTCTGGATTGTTGAAGCAAAAATAGTTGATGTACTTTTGAGAATAAGGAGAGTGAAAAAAAAAATCATTCTTCCCATTATATTTTTTTACAACCTTTTTGTGAAATGGCTGGGGGTGGTGGGGAAAGCTGCATATTTAAAACATACACTAAAATTCTGACAATCTGAGGCAGTGTATGTGTGCTGCATTGTTTATTTACCTCCTGATCCTAAACCAGTGAAGTCAGGGGAAGCTTTACCATTGACTTTAGTGGGCACAAGTTCAAGCCCTTAATACAAACTATCAGCTCTACTGGCAGAGACAGTATCTTCTCTGTTTTGAACACCACCAGAGATATGATCAGCAGAGTCAGGGGAAGGCATAAGCAACTAAGCAATTGTTTAGAGCCTTGAGTAGCTCCAGGAGGCTCCCTATTAGTTATTAGTATGTGGGGTGGGGGGGCCAAAAATATTCCTGCTTCGGGCTCCCAATGGGTTAGCACCAGTACTGCTGATCAGCTATGCTCAGTAAATCATAGAAATGGTCTCAAGTCATAAAGTTTTAATCTTGATCTGAGCTTCCCCCAAAGTTCAAGCTCTTCATTAAGGAATAATAATTCTTACCTCTGTTCTTATTACTGTATGACACTTAATGAAAGACGTATAACTTTGGATTGACTTTTCACCCCCTAAAGAGGTTTCTCTACTATTTTGTATTTCACTCTCAATTTGGGTAGGGGATTGGACTAGTCAATTTCATTTTCTGTGTTTTAGGAGCTAGATTAATGGTGCAGTTGAGTTCACTAGCCATAAGGAGAAATTTAAATACAATCTCCCAAATTTTTCATTTTAATTTTAAATTGGCCATAAAAACATTTCTCTATTTCATTCTGGAAAATCTTTTCCACCTTCCATTTTATAATTATTTGCCAGGGTCTCTTTTTCTTTGTTCCCTTCCTTTTCGCTGTAGTTCCTCTTCTCACTAACTCATTTATCTAAAACTTCTTCTTTCTTGCATGTTGTGATGTTCTGTACCTCATGGGAACACTCTACACCCCCTTGTTCATCCTTATAAAATAATTGTATGGTATCCAATACAAAGTTTGTCATGTCGGGTGTCTTCAGAAGGCTCATAATGCACTGAGCATTGTTGTTATAGTAATTATTGTTACATAAATCTTATAGTAATGTTATTGGTTGTAATTTCATGTATATAGTTATGAGACTGAAAATGTGTCCTCATGGCTTAAAACAGGCCCAGACAAAATTCTCCAAGAGCACAGGGGCAGTTCACACCACATCAGGGCATGTATGAGACTAACCCAGCCCAGCCTCACAGGAACAAAAGACACTGGCCTAGGGAGTAACAGAGGATCTGTTGGACTCTTGAGTGAGTCACCCCACTTCCTTTGATCAGTTTGGGACTATGATGAGGTAATACTCACCTGACTCTGAAGGCGGGAGGTACGGGGGAAAGAGAGAGAAAGCCAAGAGGGAAGAAAGGACATGATAAAAGGGAAAGACATTTACCATGCTCTTCCTCTCTCTTCCGCCTCCATCCACAGACATCATCACCAAGTGACTGAAGCACTGATAAAAGGGGAGAACCTGGCTGAAGGGCAACCAGCCAGCCTGTGGTGAGAAACATCTAAGTTTATAAGGGCACTGAAAGTGTTAAGATCAGCTTAGAATGTGTTTTGCTTTTAATTCATTTGACCAAATCCGACTTGTTATGCTTTGACTTATAATAGCTTAAAATCTATTTTTATAGTTAATAAATTTGTTTATTTATTCTACCTGAAGCAGTGCATTTGGTTTGAAGCATGTCAGAGATTCCCCTTAGGATAACAAGCCTGGTACATATCAATTTCTTTGTTAAATTGACAAACTCATAAGCTTGCAGTTTCCAGTGGGCATAACTGGGCACTGCAAGATGGAGGTTTCTAGGGTTGTGTCTGTGACCGGAGATATTGGCTAGTGTCATTCAGTTGCACAATCCAAGAAGCAGCTTACATGCCAGAGGCTGTGCGTGAACAGCCCCGGAGCAGGGTAAGGCTGACTCCCGATTGGAGTGATTTAGCAGATCACCAGTCCAGATAACAAAAAGGGGAACATCACACATGTACATGTGAGTTTCTCTTTTCTAAGCTCCCCAACTACTACAAAACTTTATGGCTCCCACTTTCTCTCCATATAGCACTACAAATATTGTTACTCTTGAAAATGTCTCAGGTGCTGTGTAACCAGCAGGAGAGACAATGAACATTCCTTACTTTGTCCCTTTTACATTATTAAATATTCTCCATTCTGTATACAGAAAACAGGCTTCTTTTTCATGACAAGCTGCGTAATCCATCAGAATTATTGCCTGATTACAGCCCAAGAGGCTTCATCTCTCTCATACACAGTCACACTCAAACTCTGTCTATCTCTCTTTTGTGTGCACAGGCGCACACATACGCAGCGGATAGACACAGTCCTGGCTGCTGAGGGTTACAGGGAATATTCAACAGTCAAGAATGAAGAATGAAAAGCACAGGCCTTCTTGGGTTACCCCCCAGGATGAGCTAAGCCTTGGCCGTCAGAAATGTTTCCTGTGCCAGAATTTCCAAGCAATATTTATTTTTACCAGGCGTTTTAGACCTTTTTGTTTGGCATAAGATATCCTGTAAACTCTGCCAGAAATGGATGTTTTTCTTCTCTGCATCATTAGCAGGGCAGCATTCCAGCAGAGAAGGGTTACTCACTTGGTACTTAAGTACTTTTAAAGATGTTGCCTTTTCCTTTTTGAAGAGATAATGTGAATAGAAACTATTGAGAGATTATTCTCCAATTTACTATCACAGAAAAAAGCCAGTTTTCCTTGCTGAGGTTTGAACTCAAGGATGGCCAACATTTGGGTTCTGTTCTTAATGTAGGTTAGAGATCTATAATGCAACTTGCAGCCACCCTCGACTTTGATATGAAGATACAGCTTGCACAAGCTACACTCCCCAGCATATAATGCTTCCTCTTGACCTAAACAGATCACACAGATTTTAAAAGCTATATTATGATCTGGGGTAAGGAAAAATGTTTCAGGGCTTTTTTTTTTTTAAAAAGCAATTTATATTTTGAATGCAAGGACATAAGAACATCAGAACATAAGAATGGCCCTACTGGGTCAGACCAAATGTCCATCTAGCCCAGTATCTTATCTTCCAACAGTGGCCAGTGCCAGGTGCCCCAGAGGGAATGAACAGAACAGGTAATCATCAACTGTTTCTCATTCCCAGCTTCTGGCAAACAGAGGCTAGGGACACCATTCCTGCCCATCCTGGCTAATAGCCATTGATGGGCCTATTCTCCATGAAATTATCTAGTTCTTTTTTGAACCCTGTTATGGTCTTGGCCTTCACAACATCCTCTGGCAAGGAGTTCCACAGGTTGACTGTGGGTTGTGTGAAGAAATATTTCCTTTTATTTGTTTTAAACCTGCTGCCTATTAATTTCATTTTGTGACCCCTAGTTCTTGTGTTATGATCTGGGAACAATATTAAACCTAAGGCATTATGAATGTAGGGTTCCAGCAACCTATAGAGACTTCCAAATGAGAACACTATGTTCATGGGCACATCAGATCTCCATTTAGGTTCCTTATATTCATCAGCCCAAGGGGACAAAATAAAACTTGTACCAACCCATAAAGAATCCAGGTGAATAAGTAAAAATGGAAAATTTTCAAAGATATTGCAGATTTCTATTTGCTCCTGCTATATTAGCAGTGAAATAGGCACTTGACATAAGAGTTCTAGATGCAATTGAAAGTGTTAAATTTGAAGCACTTTAAGGCATGAGTCTTGGCTGCTTCAGAGACATCTATCTTTCATAGTGAAGTCTTCCATTTGTTAAGAACCCTTAAAATGCTTGTGCTAATAGCCTCCAGATTATAACTTCTGGCATGATGTTGGCTGTGAAAGGCCTTTGACTCTGACCATGACTCCCCTGAAGTTTGTTGACCTCCAGATCACAATGCAAGCCTACCTGTTTGCCTAGGCTTTTCCCTGAGAAAGTAAGTTAAGGTTTCTTTCGAGGGGATATTAAAAGAGTAGCATCAAACTGCTAGCATAGCATAGTTGTGTCCAGCATGCTCTAGATGTTTCCTGCAGCTTGAGCAGGCTCAGACTGAGCTGAGTGCAGTAGTTAATAAAAAGTACCAATCTTTCTCTGCAACCAACCTGTCTCCTGAGAGCTCATTAATACTACAGGGTAGGGATTTTCATAAAGTCATTTCACTGGGTTTTTGGCTGAATCCTTTAACAAACATGAAGTCAATTTGCTCATCTTTTTATTGTGTAGTGAATGTGCTTAGGGAATTTGGTAAGCATATTTATCATTTCAATACTTAAATCAGTAATTCCACAAGGGTTTCTAGGCCATTTCCACAATACCTCTCATAAATTAATCACCCTGCCTCAGCTAGTACATACTCCTACAGTGCACAGAACAATGGGACCCTGATTTCAGTTGAACATTCTAGGTACTACTTGCTGATCATTAAGCCAAAAGGGATTATTGCGAAGTAATGACCTATTGTGAAGTGAATCAAACCCTTAGGAATCTTTGGGAATAATTTGTAATAATGATATAAAGTTGTTTAACCTTCATTAAGCAAAACTTTCCTCTTTTAATGTTTAGTATAATATCCTGTTGATCAGAATAAGTGTTGTTAACCACAAATGCACTAACCATGTTCGTATGGAAAGTCTGGATGATATTTCAATATATGCTTGGAAATCTGCAACATGTAACTGACAAAAGAGGTATGCATAACTGTCTTGTATGTTTTGTTTTGTTTTTTTTTAAAAAAAGCACGTTATAGGCTATCAACAATCTATCTATAAATAACTGTAAGTTTGAATTATTGGTTGAACCAGACAGGACTGGGATCAGACTATCATCAGCTTCAAGTTTTGGTTCTATAAGGACTGAGTATTGTATATCTGTTCTTATTATGCACTATTCTTAAAGAATAAAGAGAATTTTATTGATAAAGGCAATCAAGCTTGACTACTCTTGTTGCACTATTTTATTATCAGCTAAAACTGGACCATTAATAATCAAAACATAATCTATTTATCTATAAACACATTGTAATACAAATAAATAATGTTTGTAAAGCCACAATTCTCTGCTGCTTTATATCCCTCCTCAAGATTTCTCTCTGCAGCCAAGGCTAAAAGAATAATCAACTAATGAAATTAAAATTTTTTTTAAATGGATTGCATTTTACCCCTCTTACCCACCCTTTGTCTGTTTGTCTTTTTAGACTGGAAGCTGTCTGGGGCAGGGACTGTTTTCTTGTGTGTGTGTGTGTGTGTGTATGTTAACAGTGCCTATTATCTTGTCTGTCCTACCACGATACTGTTGTGCTCAATGGTGTTAATGGCAGCCATCAGTCACAGACCTGTTGGGTGTACTAGGTACCTTTCGATCAGAGTAAATAGAAGGAGCAATCACATGCCCCTTTGAATAGCGACAGCTGAAACAATACATTGCCGAAGATACTGACCAGCACAGCAAGGTTTGAGCAGAAGCTAAGTTATGTAGGCTGAGGGGTTTCTGTGGGGACTGATTGCAGACACAGAGACGGGAGGACTGACTGACCCCTTTTGGGCACAGTGCTTGCTGGAAAGGCACACTTGGATTTCTGAACAAGGAAACCACCTCCATTTGTTTGTTCCCTATTGTGCTTAGAGAAACAGTACTTTATGTACATTTTTTGTAAATAAACAGGATTGTACCAGTAATATACCTGACTCTTGTAATCAAATTCTCATCCTAACTAAAACAATCCAAGGCCCCAAATATTGGCTAACTGCTTGGGTCAGAGGGTCAACAATCCAAATAAATAATTTTTAATAACAATAAATATTAAACATACAGGTATGTGCCCAAACATACCCAATAAAAATAATCAAAGAGCTGAAAAGCCCTCATTCTGTGAATGTTCCAGTCCAGTGGCTCTGGGGCTCTTCATATCTGCATTTATGAGCAGCCAGATGCCCTTCCAAGACCACTCATAATCCAGATCACTATGAGGTAGCTCAGCCCTTTTGATTGGGATTCTAAAGGATTACAGAAGAAGAAATATTTCTTGATGTGGCAAATGCTGAGTCTGGGGGGACTAAAGGCAGATTTTAGCTGATGGTTTACCTGAAATAACCATTTCTTTATCCCTGCAACTATACCACTTTGGCCTGTCACCTAGCTAAATCTCACATGCTAAGTAGAGCTGCGTCAATATTTGGATCGGAAACCACCACCAAAAATATGAATAGGTCATGAATAGGTCAGAATATGAACGAGAGGCTGCTAGGCAGCTCTCTAACACCACATTCTACAGGCCATTACCCTCTCATCCCACTGAGGGTTACCAAAAGAAACTACAGCATTTGCTCAGGAAACTCCCTGAAAAAGCAGAGAAGCAAATCTGCACAGACACACCCCTAGAACCACGACCAAGGGTATTCTATCTGCTACCCAAGATCCATAAACCTGGAAATCCTGGATGCCCCATCATCTCAGACATTGGCACCCTGACAGCAGGATTGTCTGGCTATGTAGACTCTCTCCTCAGGCCCTACACTACCAGCACTTCTAGATATCTTCAAGACACCACTGACTTCCTGAGGAAACTACAATCCATCGGTGATCTTCCAGAAAACACCATCCTGGCCACTATGGATGTGGAAGACCTCTACACCAACATTCCATAAAGATGGACTACAAGCCATCAGGTACAGTATCCCCAATAATGTCACAGCAAACCTGGTGGCTGAAGTTTGTGACTTTGTCCTCACCCACAACTATTTCACATTTGGGGACAATGTATACCTTCAAATCAGCGGCACTGCGATGGGTACCCGCATGGCCCCACAGTATGCCAACTCTTTATGGCTGACTTAGAACAACGCTTCCTCAGCTCTCATCCCCTAATGCCCGGTCACAGTGCAGGACTCACCCCTGCAGCGCCTCCTGCTGGTCTCTCAGGGAATTAGCTCTTCCAGTCTCCAGAGAGCCCTCTGCAGGCTGGTGTCTCACTGCCACTGGCTCCCATGTCCCTCCTGGACCCTGGTGCCCCTTTCCCTGGGGTGCTGCCCCCTGGCAGTACCCCCACAGATCTGAGTCTCCCCCTCCCAGAGGAGCCCCCACCCATTATCCCCACCTTGCCTCAGTCTTTGGTTACTGCCAGTCACCATTGAGCCCCCACACACTGGGGTGGACTGCAGTGTATAAGCCAATCATCACAGGCAAAGGGGTTTGGACCTACTGCCTCTGCCTACCCATGGGCTGCCCCCTACAACTCCAGTACCCTTTTTGGTCTTCCACTAGGCCTGGAGCCTGGGTGGTTTCCAGGCCAGAGCTCCCCAGCTCCTCTGGCCTTCCCCCAGCCCTGCTCCACCTCATGTACACTCTCCAGCAGCCAGGCCTATCTCCCTCCACCACTCAAGGAGACTATCTGCTCCTGGCCCACTACCCTCTTATAAGGACCAGATGATTGGGGCATGGCCACAGCTGAGCCTGCGTCCCACAATCAGCCTGGAACTGCTGTTCTAAGCCTCACAGGGCAGGAGAGGTCAGTCTACTTGAGCTACCCTGCTAGTTAGAGCTCTTTCCCTTCTTGAGCTGCCCTGGGCTGTTGCTGCTGGCTGGAGCCCTCGCTCCTCTTTGGGTGGAACTCCTTCTCCCTCTCTTGAGCTGTTGCTACTGCTGGTTGAAGTGCTCCTTCCCTGAGTTGCTGCTGCCACTGCTGTTGAGTGGGGGGGGGCCCTTACCGGCCTGTCTTCCCCCTGACCCCCGCCACCTCTGGAGGGAGAAGCCAGGAATCCACTCCTGCCACCTGTGAGGGATCCTTCCTGCCTGGCCGCCAGGATGGCTAGAGCTGCTGCTGCTGCGTTTGTCCTGGGGAGCTACTGGAGCCTGGAGCAGAAGAGGACTGAGAGGACCATCGGCTGCTGGGGATCGCACAGAGACTCTGGAGACCACTGTGGAGGGGGCCATTGAGGACTGAGTGATTTTCGAACTGGGCTTTCGTGGTGGGTGTCCTGGGTGTTTGTGGGGATGTAGGGGGTGTGGCGTGGAGCCTGCCCCCAGTCCATCTGTGTTATCCCCACCACCCCCACCGGGTGCTCACCATCTGCCTCAAGCTCCTGCCTCTAGGACTTAGCTGCTTGCCTGGCCTGCCATGCCCATTTCCATCATTTGGGCCTGCAGCAGCAGCCAACCGCAGAGTGACTTTTCACAAGCGCACCTAGGTGCATTTGTCCCCCCCCCCTTTTTTTGGACTGCCCCCCCTCCGTTTACAGCCCTTTGTCCTCCTAGCTTCTTTGCCTAAGCCCCTTGCGAGCCTAGTTTGTTTGCCTGTCCCGCCCTTTCCTCTCTGCCGTTTGGTTTGTTTGTCCCGCCCCAGCCCTACAGCTAGCCCTTTGGTTCCCCTGCCCCATCCCCAGCCTGGTTGCTCCCCTTCCTTTGCGGCCCCTTGCCCTGATTGGCCCTCCCTTCGTGTGCCCATGCCCCCTCCCATGCGCTTGTGCCCCCCCCGCTTTGGTTGATCACTGCACCCCCTTGATGTTATTGTAACCTTTCCTCCCCTCAAGCAGCTAGAGGAGCCGGACTTCCATCCCAGGTCAGCAATTGACCCTGCCCCAAGTCCTTGATAGCCCCCTATTTGCCCCCACACACACATTTTGATGCCGTCCTCCCCTGCCTGCAGCCTAGCGGGCAGGAGTGGTTAATCTGCCTCCCCTTTCCCCCCCTTTCTCCAGTGTTTTTCCCCTCCTGCCCCTCCCTCGTGGCTCATCATGGCGGGAGATATGACAGGTGAGATCCCTGACAGACCCCACCCCCCCTCCCGCCTGCCTCCCCGACAGCTCCCCTAGCCTCTACTTCAACCGCTGCTGCCGAACCACCTGCTATCGCCCCAGCAACAGCAGGCAACGGGGTGACCTCTGCTGCTGCCACATCCCTTGTCCCCTCTGATTCTAGGGGACCCACCCCAGCCGGCAGGAAGGGCCGGGGAAAAAAGAAGGGAAAGAGCCCCACTACAAAGACTAAACCCTACATGGCAGGGGCGGCCCGCACTGCCATGGCCCCGCCACTGGCTGTGGCATCCCTCCCAGCTGTTCCCTCCACCAGCTCCGCGGGTGCCCCCCCTCTGGCCCCCAGAGTTTATGCCCGGGTGACGGTGGCTCCCCCACCAACTACTACGTCATCTCTCCCAGCCTCACTTACCATCCTTAGCAGCTGGGGCCCCTTCCCCACCTTGACCAGGAAGTACGGCGTCTGGTGCCCACCTTGCCCCATGTGGAGACCTACGTGCAGGCATTGGCAAGGGTGGTGGGGCCCTCAGCCATTGTGGCAGCCTCCAAAATGTATGGCAAGATTGTCTTCTTCCTTGCCTCGGAGGCCACCACCCAGGAGGCGGTAGAGAAGGGCTTGGCGGTGGGGGGCGTGTTCGTCCCATTGGAGCCACTGGAGGACCTGGGTGCCCGTGTAGTTCTTACTTCCGTTCCTCCTTTTCTCCCCAACGCTGCCCTGCTGCCCACTCTCTCTACCCTGGGGAAACCAATCTCCATTATCAGCCCTCTCCCGCTGGGCTGCCCTCCATCATGTCCTCGTTCTGCCGGCAGGTGCAGCTTCAACTGCCCCAGCGGCGTGTGGCAGACAGGCGCTCGAGGGGTCTTTCCTGGTCCCCTACAAGGGGGCCCACTACCGGGTGCATTATTCCACAGGGGAGGCCTGGTGCTACCTCTGCTGGGCAATGGGGCACATCCCGAGGGACTGCCCCTTGGCCTGGCACGGAGGAAGGCCAGGGACCCCCGAGCCCCGGCAGGGCACCGGCCCCATCATCGCCAGCGCCCCTGGCTGTCCGACACTTGGAGCCACCCCTCCTCTTTCCCAGCCCACCACGGCTCCTGCTCAGGCCCTAGGGGTACCTCCCCCAGTACGCCCAGATGAGCGGGAGAGCTCCGCCTCCGCTGCGTGCACTCTGGTGGGGCCGTAGAGGAGGGTGCGGTGGGGGTATCGCCGGGCGTGGAAGAGGGCCTGCCCCAGGGGAAATCTGCCCCCCCCTCGTGCTGCCCCACCTTTGCCTTTCCAGGTCCTGGAGTCATCCTCCCTGTCCCCAGACCCAACCCCTGTTACTCAGCCTGCAGACAATGCCATGGAGGGCTGGACCCTAGTACAGGGAAAGTGGGGCAAGCAGAAGGCTCAAGCTCTGCTCCTGCCATCCGATGCAGAGGTCCCCCAGAAAACCAGGAAGGGGACACCACTGCCGAGCCTTCCGCCCTGTCCATGGCCGTTTTCCATCCACCGGTGCTGGCTGGGGAAGATGTGGCAGCGCCAGAGAGGAGCGCTGCATCTCCGTCGGGGTCCCTTCCTCCCTCCATGGAGGCCTCCAATAGAGCCCCTCCTGCCCCCTTAACATCTGAAACCCCTGCAAACCCCAAAGCGAGCGTCGCCCCAGGCACTGGCAGGGAGGGCCCTAGCGTGATGGGAGGCGATCTTCCCTCCATCTATGAGGAGATCGAGGCCCTGGGTCTGACATCAGTCACCCTGGGGGAGGATGACTCTCTGCCAGCGGGCCTCAACCTGAGCGACCTCACCCTGGTCCCCCTTCCCCATGCCCCCTCCCCAAAACCACTGTTTCTGCTTCCACCTCCGAGGGTCCCCTGGACTTTTCGACCTGCCTGGTCACAGGTGTCACTCTGCTGACGGTGGCCGAGCCTGCTAAGGTGATGGCCAGTGCCTTGCAGCCGGGACCTGAGTTACCAGGGGTATCCCCCATTGGCGTGGGGCAACTGACTTCCTTCCCGGGCAGGGGCCCCGCTGAAACTTGCCCACCTCCTGATGCCGTGGCTATCACACCTGCCATTGAGCCTGAGCCTGGCATCACTGGGGATTCCCTCCCCATCCCTCAGAACCCTGAGCCAGACCAAGGGGAGCCACCTCCCGGCGGCCCAGTTACTGGGGCCCAGTATCCTGCCTCTGTCCCTCTCCCTGCCCCTACTCCTGACCCTGTCCCTATCCCCTCCACCTCCTGCGATGCCATTGCCGTCCCTGGGGCCGTCTCCCTTTCCCAGAGGGTGACTCCCATGGAGCGGCATTTGTGTTTCCCTGTCCTGAACCACTAGGGGCTGCTATCTTCCCTCCGCCGCCCCCCATTGAGTTGGGGTCTGAGGCAGGCCACGTGGCGCCAGCCCGTTGGGTGCCACATCGAGGGTCCACCCCTTGCCTGTCCATCACAGTGGGCCACAGGGCTCTGCCGGGGCCCCACCGGAGGACAACCGGGGGCCAGTGACCCCACCCCCCCATTGGCTGCGAGAAGAGCTGCTGGAGTTTCTAGACAACGTCCGTGGCTCTAATAATAAGGTGCAGCTCACTCTCCAGCAATGTGAGGATTTTCATCAAATCCTCTGGGCTGTGAGGGCCCTTATGGGGGAGAGTAAAAGGACCGGGAAGCAGGGCGCCGTGGCTTACCACCGGGCCTGCGGCTTCCGTGACTCCTTGCTCACCTTCGGGGTAGGTCATGGTTTGCGAGGATTCCCCCCAGCCCTCCTCATGGCACCTATCACCTTTGCAACAATGAACACCGGGGCTGTAGGATGGGTCTCCGCAGGTGTCAGGTGCTCTCCTTCCTTCGGGAAGAGGGGTACTCTGTGGTTTTCCTGCAGGAAACCCATACGGATTCAGCCACCCAAGACAGCTGGCCACTGGAGTTGGGGGACACGGTCTACTTTAGCCATCTCACAGTTCGTACCGCTGAAGTGGCAACCCTATTCTCCCCCGACCTATGGCCTGAGGTGTTGGGGGTCACCGAGGCTGTGCCGGGCCGCCTGCTGCACCTCTGGGCCCACATGGAGGGGCTTGTGGTCAACCTTGTTAACATCTATGCCCTGATATTGGGCCTGGAGTGATTGCGTTACTTTCAGCAGGTGTCCACCTTCCTCAGCACCTTGGATCCTCGCGAGTGCCTGGTCCTGGGCGGGGACTTTAATACTAACCTCAAGAAGCAGGACCGCTCAGGGACTGAGCAGTGTCCGGCCGCCGTGGACGTCCTCCGGGAGATAGTCGACCATCACTCCATGGTGGTTGTCTGGTGCGACCACCACCCGGACGACGTCTCAACGTTTACCTTTGTCCAGGTGGAGGCCCATCAGTCGCGCCACTCCTGGTTGGACCGCATCTACTTATCACATTTCCACCTTTTGCGGGCCCACTCCTCCAGCATCTGGCCGGCCCCGTTCTCTGATCATCATGTAGCCACCATGATGGCCTCTCTCTGCGCAGAGAGGCCTGGGCCGGCCTATTGGCATTTTAACAACAGCTTGCTGGAGGATGTGGGCTTTGTGGCATCCTTCCGGCAGTTCTGGCTCACCTGGCGTGGACAGTAGCTTGCCTTTCCCTTGGCGCGGCAGTGGTGGGACCTGGGGAAGGTGCGCGCCCGGCTCTCCTGCCGTGACTACACCTGGGGTGCCAGCGGATGGAGGGATGCGACAATAGAGCAGTTGGAATGGGAGGTCTTAGAGCTAGAGAAGTGTCTGGCCACCAGCCCTGAGGATCCATTCCTTTGCGGCATGTGCCAGGAGAAGTGGGAGGAGCTCTGGGCCCTTGACAACCATCAGGCCCGGGGTGCTTTTGTTCGATCTCGCATCCACCTCCTTTGGGAGATGGAGTGTGGCTCCTGCTTCTTCTATGCCCTGGAGAAAAGGAGGGGGGCCAAAAAGCACGTCACCTGCCTTCAGGTGGAGGACGGTACCCCCTCATATATCTGGAGGAGATGTGCGAGAGGGCCAGGATCTACTATGCACACCTTTTCTCCCCAGATCCGACCAATCCTACCACTTGCAGAGTGCTCTGGGACGGACTCCCAACGGTCAGCGCGGGCTAGAGCTGCCTCCCTCTCTGGCCGAGTTCTCGGAAGCCCTCTGCCGCATGCCCACCAATAAATGGATGGGTTGACCGTAGAGTTCTACCGCGTGTTCTGGGATGTCCTCAGCCCAGACCTAGTCACCCTCTGGGCCGAGTCTTTGCAAAGGGATGGATGTGCTCTCCTTACTGCCGAAGAAGGGGGACCTCCGCGACTTACGGAATTGGCATCCCTTCTTGCTCTCCAGCACAGACTACAAAATCATAGCGATGGCCATCTTGCTGCGGCTGGGGTCTGTGCTGGAGGACATGATCCACCCAGACCAGACCTACACGATCCCGGATCGGACCATCTTTGATAATCTGTATCTGGTCCAGGATCTCTTGGAGCTTGGGTATAGGGATGGTCTGTCGTTCACCCTCCTGTCCCTGGATCAGGAGAAGGCGTTTGACAGGGTAGACCACGGGTATCTCCTGGGCACACTGTGAGCATTAGGCTTCGGATCCCAGTTTGTGGGTTTTCTCCAGGTGCTGTAAGCTTCCGCAGAGTGTCTGGTAAGGCTCAACTGGACCCTGACTGAGCCGGTCAGCTTCAGGCGGGGAGTATGGCAGGGGTGTCCCCTCTCGGGCCAGCTGTATGCTCTGGTGATTGAGCCCTTCCTCTGTCTCCTCCGCCGGAAGTTGACGGGTTTGGTGCTTCGAGAGCCGAAGCTACGGCTGGTCCTCTCAGCATACACTGACGATGTGATCCTCGTGGTCCAGGATCTGGGCAACTTGGCATGGGTGGAGGCTTGCCAGACTGTGTACTCGGTGGCCTCCTCTGTCCGGGTCAACTGGATCAAGAGCTCTGGCCTGGTGGTCGGGGACGGGTGGCAGGCAAGCTCCCTCCGGTCTGCGCTTCAGGCCATCCAGTGGAGTGCGGGTCCACTGCTCTATCTCGGCGTTTACCTTTCTGCCATGTATCCATCTTCGCCGGAGATCTTGGTTTACAGGGCAGGGTGATGGAGCAGCTCCGAAAACGAACAGAACTACTCTGGTGCCTCTCCCTTTGAGGGAAGGCACTGCTACTCGATCAACTAGTCCTGTCCGTGGTCTGGTACCAGCTCAATACCCTGGTCCCGGCCCCAGGCTTCCTGGCCAACCTCCAAACGGTGATTCTGGAGTTCTTTTGGCCTGGACTGCACTGGGTCTCTGCAGGGGTCCTCCATCTGCCCCTGGAGGAGGCAGGGCAGGGTCTGAAGTGCCTACGCACTCAGGTACATGTCTTCTGTCTCCAGGCCCTGCAGAGGCTTCTTTATGGTGCAGGTAGTCCGTCTTGGAGATTACTGGTGCACGCCTTCCTGCGCCGCTTTCAAGGGCTCCAATACAACTGGCAGCTTCTTTATCTCAATCCGAGAGGTCTTCCGCGAGACCTCTCTGAGCTGCTGGTCTTCTACCAGGACCTCCTCCGAACCTGGAATCTGTTGTCGGCGACCAGGTCTGTGGCGGCCACTGAGGGGGCAGATCTCCTCATGGAGCCCCTGCTACACAACCCCCAGCTCTGTGTGCAGGTGGCAGAGTCCCCCTCGGTGTGCCAGAGGTTGGTCCTGGCAGAAGTCACCAGAGGTGGAGACCTCCTGGATTATGACTGGGGAGACTGGCTGGATCCCCTGACACTCACTCAGCGTATGGGGCTCTCCAGGCCTTGTACTCCCAGGTGCATTCTTCAGGAGGTGAGGGCCGCTTTGCTGCCCGCTGCTCAGGCTTACCTCGACCGGGTCCTGCATGAGGGCACGCCCCACCCACCTGCCACCCAGGTCCTCTGGACCTCTTCATTGGGCCCCTGCCTCGTGGACCCAACCGGTCCTCCCGCCCCTTCTCCATGAGCTGGCTGCACGATTTGCAGCCTGTTTGTTTCCAGACCGCACCAAGGAAACACCTATACACGCTCGTTCTCCACAACCTTTACTTCCTCACTCTCGCGTCCTGCCCCGACACAAAGTGGCGGGACCGCCTGTCACTTCTAAAGGGTGAGGAGCCCCAGTGGGCCAGCTTATACTCCACCCTGGTCCTGAGGACCACTGGGGATATCAGCTGGTGGCTCCTTCAAGGGGCCGTGAGCACAGGCGTGTATTTGGCGCTGTTTAGCCCTATCCCGGACACCTGCCCCTTTAGCGGCATGAGGGAGACTCTGGCACACATTTACTTGAAGTGCACCAGGTTACAGCTCCTATTCCGGCTCCTCACAAATATCCTGTTACGTTTCTGGCTGCACTTTTCCCCTCACCTCCTTCTCTATGCACTCCCTATCCATGGTCCCACAATCCTGGTCAATCTCCTCCTGATCCTGGCTAAAATGGCCATCTATAAAACCAGGGGAAGGAGGTTGGCCGATGGAGACTGTTGTGGGGCCTGTTTCCGATCCTCTGTCCGTTCACGTATCTGGGCAGAGTTACTCTGGGTGGCGTCCACTGGCTCCCTTGACACCTTTGAGGTGCAGTGGGTTCTGTCTGGGGTTCTCTGCTCGGTATCCCCATCAGGCTCCCTTCTTTTGACCCTTTGACTGCACTCCCGTCCCTGTTATTTCATTAGTTGTCCCACGGAATCATTTGGTTTCCACGTCCTGTAGATCCTCCTCTTAGGCTGCGGGGTGGGGGTCCTTAAGCAGTAGGTGGGCTCCCACCCGCCCACTTCCCGGAACCCAATAGGTCCCAGCCACAGCCCTCTCCCAGGGCTGATTTCAAACCCCTCAGGGCAGGAGCGGGTACCACCCTGCTGCAGGAGGGAGAGGTCAGTTTGCTCGGGCTGCCCTGCTGGCTGGAGTTCCCCGCTTTGGACTACTGCTGCCACTGCTGCTGAGTGAGGGGGGGCATTGTCGGCCTGCCCCTTCCCGCCTCCGGAGGGAGGAGCCAGGACCCCACCACCATCACCACTGCCACCATCTATGGGTCCCTCCTGCCTGGCCGCTGATTGCTGTTCGCTATTGCTGCTGTGGGAACCGCTGCTGCCCTCGAGGAGGAGGAGGAAGAAGAGGACTCCCGTAGAGGGACATTGTGGAGGGGGTTTATTTACAAACTGAGTGACTTTTGACATCTCTGTTCCTGGGGCGGTGCTGACTTTATTGTTGCTGTGGGGAGCAAGGAGGAGAGGCATGGAGCCCTCCCCCTTGCCCATCTGCTCCCCCCCATCACCACCCCTTCCCCCACCCCCCATGCCAACCGGACCTGCTCTTTGCCCCTTGACGTGGCTGATTGTTTTTTTTTTTCCCCCCCTTCACCACGTGGGACTGTTCGTGTCAGTGAGCAGCAATAGACTAAGCTACATAAGCACACGTGGGCACACGTGTCTCCTTACCTTGGACTTTCCGTCCCCCAAGTTGCCTTTGGCTGGTGGGGTCCCCTCCCTGCTGTGCCCCGCAGCCCCACTGTGCTAGTTTGCCCACCCCCCCTGCAGCCCGCCCCACCTGCTACTTGCTTTGTTCCTCTGGAAGTTCCCCTTCTGTTAGTTTTGCCTCTCCTGCCCCAGCCCTTCCGCGTTTGCTACCTGCCCCGCTCCAAACTTTGGGTTTTAGTTTGGTTGCCTGCCTCACCCTTTTATTTGTATCTAGCATTTGTGACTTGCCTAGTTTTTCCCTTTTCCTCCTTTTCCCTCTGCCCTCCCTTGCCCCCCCAGTTCAGCTCTCCTTACATGCGCTCCCCCATAAGTGCTTGTGTCCTTTTCAGTTCCCCCACACCCACCATTCACAGCCCTTTGAGTGGGAGTTCTGTTAGAGGAGAAGGTAGTTGTACTTGGTTTTGTATTTTTAGTATTTGTGTGTGTGTAGGGGTTTTGTGCTGGGAGAGCAGCTGAGCCTGATGAGGGGGTGGGGCTTTGTGCTGGGAGAGCAGCTGAGCCCTGCTTAGGGGGTGGGGCTTCTGACTAGGGGTCCTATAAAGGTAGCCAGCCAGTCAGGCAGCGGCACAGACAGCTGCAGTGGCACAGGAGCTAGCAAACAGAGCTCTAAACAGGGGAGTTTGAATTGTGGTGCTTGTTTGGGGTTTGCTTTTGCTGGGGGGGTGGTCTTTTTGGTGTGCCTTGTGTTTCCCAGATTAACAGGATTTAGGTGATGGGAAGGTGATGACAGATACGGAGGCAGCTGTGGGAGTGACTCCAGTAGTGGAAGACACATTGAGGATGACTGGATGTGGAAGCTGTGGTATGTACATGATCCTGGAGGGGGGAACCGGTAAGAGTTTTTTCTGCATGAAATGTCGTCTGATAGAGCTGATGGAGGAAAAGATCTGAGGTTTGGAGATGCAGGTGGAAAGTCTGGTTGAGTTTAGGAAGGGGTTTGAGCAAATGATGGAGCAAAGATATGAGGTATCTGAAGGGAAGAGCTCAGACTCAGATGGAAGCTGGGCTGGGGAATTTTGAGGAGAGACTGGGTAAGGAAAGTGGTCAGTGGAAACATGTGACTCAAAGAACCGGGTAGAGGGAAAAGATGGGCTAGTGAAGGAGAAATAGAGTTTAGGAACAGGTTTGCAGAGTTGGAAAATGAAGGGGCTCAGCAGGTACTTGTTGAAGGTGGAAGGGTAAGGAAGAAGAGAAGAGAGGCTAGTCCTATAGGAAAAGGGGAAGAGTCAAGGGAGACTACACCAAATATGAGCCCCAGGAGGATACAGGGTTGAAGAAGATTGTAAGGGAATATAGGAATGGAAAGAACTTGCAGCCAGAGGGAACAGGGGAGAGACTGGAGAATAGCATTGTCACCAGGAAAAGGCAGGTCTATGTGATCGGGGACTCTTTATTGAGAAGAATAGACAGGCCTGTAACTAGAGCTGATCCAGAGAATAGAAGGGTGTGCTGTCTTCCAGGTGCTAAGATACAGGATGTAGACCTGAGGTTGAAAAGGATCCTAAGGGGAGCGGGAAAGAATCCCCTAGTTATCCTTCATGTGGGAACAAATGATACGGCTAGATTCTCGCTGGAAAGTATTAAGGGAGACTATGCTAGGCTGGGGAAGACGCTTAAGGAAATTGAGGCTCAGGTGATCTTTAGCAGGATCCTTCCTGTTCCTAGAGAAGGGCAACAAAGGTGTGACAAGATTATGGCTGTCAACATATGGCTTAGGCAGTGGTGCTATAAGGAGGGCTTTGGGATGTATGGCCACTGGGAGGCATTCACGGACAGAGGTCAGTTCTCTCGGGATGGACTTCATCTGAGTAGGGAAGGAAATAGACTTCTAGGATCAAGGCTGGCACAACTGATAAAGAGAGCTTTAAACTAGGAATTAGGGGGAGATGGATGGGAGATGTCCAGAAAATCTCCACGCCAGATTTTAGCATTGAGAGGGAAGAAGATGAAGTAAGAAAGGATACAGCCGTGGGTAGGAGAATGTATATAAGGAGCGAGGGCGGTGTGGATACTAGTCTAATAGGTTATACTGGCTGTAGAATGACTGTGCCTAATAGGGTACAAAATGTGAGCGAGGCCAAACAGCAAAAATTAAGATGTTTGTACACCAGTGCGAGGAGCCTAGGTAACAAAATGGAGGAACTAGAGCGACTGGTGCAGGAAGTGAAACCAGATATTATAGGGATAACAGAAACATGGTGGAATAGTAGTCATGACTGGACTACAGGTATTGAAGGGTATGTGCTCTTTAGGAAAGACAGAAACAAAGGTAAAGGGGGTGGAGTAGCATTGTATATCAATGATGAGGTAGAATGTAAAGAAATAAGAAGCGATGCAATGGATAAGACAGAGTCCGTCTGGGCAAAAATTACATTGGGGAAGAAAACTAGTAAAGCTTCTCCTACGATAGTGCTTGGGGTATGCTATAGACCTCAGGGATCTAATTTGGATATGGATAGAGCCCTTTTTAATGTCTTTAATAAAGTAAATACTAATGGAAACTGCATGATCATGGGAGACTTTAACTTTCCAGATATAGACTGGAGGACCAGTGCTAGTAGTAATAATAGGGCTCAGACTTTCCTAGATGCGATAGCTGATGGATTCCTTCATCAAGTAGTTGCTGAACCGACTAGAGGGGATGCCATTTTAGATTTAATTTTGGTGAGTAGCGAGGACCTCATAGAAGAAATGGTTGTAGGGGACGATCTTGGCTCAAGTGATCATGAGCTAATTCAGTTCAAACTAAATGGAAGGATTAACAAAAATAAATCTGCAACTAGGGTTTTTATTTCAAAAGGGCTGATTTTCAAAAATTAAGGAAATTAGTTAGGGAAGTGGATTGGACTGAAGAACTTATGGATCTAAAGGTAGAGGAGGCCTGGGATTACTTTAAATCAAAACTGCAGAAGCTATCGGAAGCTTGTATCCGAAGAAAGGGGAAAAAATTCATAGGCAGGAGTTGTAGACCAAGCTGGATGAGCAAGCACCTTAGAGAAGTGATTAAGAAGAAGCAGAAAGCATACAGGGAGTGGAAGATGGGAGGGATCAGCAAGGAAAGCTACCTAATTGAGGTCAGAACATGTAGGGATAAAGTGAGACAGGCTAAAAGTTGAGTAGAGTTGGACCTTGCAAAGGGAATTAAAACCAATAGTAAAAGGTTCTATAGCCATATAAATAAGAAGAAAACTAAGAAGGAAGAAGTGGGGCCGCTAAACACGGAGGATGGAGTGGAGGTTAAAGATAATCTAGGCATGGCCCAATATCTAAACAAATACTTTGCCTCAGTCTTTAATAAGGCTAAAGAGGATCTTGGGGATAATGGTAGTATGACAAATGGGAAGGAGGATATAGAGGTAGATATTACCATATCTGAGGTAGAAGCAAAACTGAAACAGCTTAATGGGACTAAATCGGGGGGGCCCAGATAATCTTCATCCAAGAATATTAAAGGAATGGGCACCTGAAATTGCAAGCCCATTAGCAAGAATTTTGAATGAATCTGTAAACTCAGGAGTAGTACCGAATGATTGGAGAATTATATAATATAGTTCCTATTTTTAAGAAAGGAGAAAAAAAAAGTGATCCGGGTAACTACAGGCCAGTTAGTTTGACATCTGTAGTATGCAAGGTCCTGGAAAAAATTTTGAAGGAGAAATTAGTTAAGGACACTGAAGTCAATGGTAAATGGGACAAAATACAACATGGTTTTACAAAAGGTAGATCGTGCCAAACCAACCTAATCTCCTTTTTTGAAAAAGTATCAGATTTTTTAGATAAAGGAAATGCAGTAGATCTAATGTACCTAGATTTCAGTAAGGCATTTGATACCGTGCCACATGGGGAATTATTAGTTAAATTGGAGAAGATGGGGATCAATATGAACATCAAAAGGTGGATAAGGAATTGGTTAAAGGGGAGACTGCAACGGGTCCTACTGAAAGGCGAACTGTCAGGTTGGAGGGAGGTTACCAGTGGAGTTCCTCAGGGATCGGTTTTGGGACCAATCTTATTTAATCTTTTTATTACTGACCTTGGCACAAAAAGTGGGAGTGTGCTAATAAAGTTTGCAGATGATACAAAGCTGGGAGGTATTGCCAATTCGGAGAAGGATCGGGATATTATACAGGAGGATCTGGATGACCTTGTAAACTGGAGTAATAGTAATAGGATGAAATTTAATAGTGAGAAGTGTAAGGTTATGCATTTAGGGATTAATAACAAGAATTTTAGTTATAAGCTGGGGACGCATCAATTAGAAGTAACGGAAGAGGAGAAGGACCTTGGAGTATTGGTTGATCATAGGATGACTATGAGCTGCCAATGTGATATGGCTGTGAAAAAAGCTAATGCAGTTTTGGGATGCATCAGGAGAGGCATTTCCAGTAGGGATAAGGAGGTTTTAGTACCATTATACAAGGCACTGGTGAGACCTCACCTAGAATACTGTGTGCAGTTCTGGTCTCCCATGTTTAAAAAGGATGAATTCAAACTGGAGCAGGTACAGAGAAGGGCTACTAGGATGATCCGAGGAATGGAAAACTTGTCTTATGAAAGGAGGCTTAAGGAGCTTGGCTTGTTTAGCCTAACTAAAAGAAGGTTGAGGGGAGATATGATTGCTCTCTATAAATATATCAGAGGGATAAATATAGGAAAGGGAGAGGAATTATTTAAGCTCAGCACCAATGTGGACACAAGAACAAATGGGTATAAACTGGCCACCAGGAAGTTTAGACTTGAAATCAGACGAACGTTTTTAACCATCAGAGGAGTGAAGTTTTGGAATAAACCTTCCAAGGGAAGCAGTGGGGGCAAAAGATCTATCTGGTTTTAAGATTCTACTCGATAAGTTTATGGAGGAGATGGTATGATGGGATAATGGGATTTTGATAAGTAATTGATCTTTACATGTTCAGGGTAAATAGGCCAAATCCCCTGAGATGGGATATTAGATGGATGGGATCTGAGTTACCCAGGAAAGAATTTTCTGTAGTATCTGGCTGGTGAATTTTGTCCATATGCTCAGGGTTTAGCTGATTGCCATATTTGGGGTCGGGAAGGAATCTTCCTCCAGGGCAGATTGGAGAGGCCCTGGAGTTTTTTTGCCTTCCTCTGTAGCATGGGGCATGGTTGACTTGAGGGAGGCTTTTCTGCTCCTTGAAGTCTTTGAACCATGATTTAAGGACTTCAATAGCTCAGACATGAGTGAGGTTTTTCATAGGAGTGGGTGGGTGAGATTCTGTGGCCTGCGCTGTGCAGGAGGTCAGACTAGATGATCAGAATGGTCCCTTCTGACCTTAGTATCTTTGAATCACCACTTGCTGACCATGATGGCCTCTCTCAGTCTGGAGAGGCCAGGGCCGGCCTGTTGGCATTTTAACAACAGCTTGCTGGAGGACGTGGGCTTCGTGGCATCCTTCCGGGAGTTCTGGCTGGCCTGGCGGGGGCAGCGGTGTGCCTTTCCCTTGGCAGGCAGTGGTGGGATGTGGGGAAGGTGCGCGCATGGCTCTTCTGCCGCAACTACACCTGGAGTGCCACCAGCAGAAGGATGTAGTGATAGGGCAGTTGGAGCGGGAGTTCTTAGAGCTAGAGAGGTGTCTGGCCTCCAGCCCCAAGGATCCACCCCTCTGCGCAGCATACCAGGAGAAGCAGGAGGAGCTCCGGGCCCTGGAGGACCATCAAGCTTGGGGCACTTTTGTTTGATCCCGCATCCATCTCCTTCGGGAGATGGATCGCGGCTCCCACTTCTTCTATGCCCTGGAGAAAAGGAGGGGGGCCAAAAAGCATGTCACCTGCCTCCTGGCAGAGGACGGTACCCCCCCTCACGGATCTGGAGCAGATACGTGGAAGGGCCAGGGTCTTCTATGCTAGCCTTTCTCCCCAGATCTGACCGACGCCGAAGCACCATAGGGTGCTCTGGACCAAACTCCCGACGGTCAGTGCGGGCGACCGAGACCGGCTGGAGCTGCCTCTCTCTCTGGCCAAGCTCTCAGAAGCCCTCTGCTGCATGCCCACCAATAAATCTCCAGGCATGGACGGCCTGACCATGGAGTTCTACTGCGTGTTCTGGGACATCCTTGGCCCGGACCTTGTCATCATCTGGGCCGAGTCCTTGCAAAGCGGTATACTCCTTCTCTCACGCAGGCGAGCCGTGTTCACCTTATTGCCAAAGAAGGGGGACCTCCGCGACCTATGGAATTGGCGTCCCGTCTCGCTCCACAGCACAGACTACAAGGTCGTAGCGAAGGCCATCTCACTGCGGCTGGGGGTCCGTGCTGGTGGACGTGGTCCATCCCGACCAGACCTACACTGTCCCAAGCCGGACCATATTTGATAACTTGTATTTGGTCCAGGACCTCTTGGGGCATAGGGATGTCATTCGTCCTCCTGTCCCTGGACCAGGAGAAGGCATTCGACACTGTGGACCACGGGTATCTCCTAGGCATCCTGCGGGTGTTCGGCTTCGGGCCCCAGTTCGTGGGCTTTCTCCAGGTGCTGTACACTGACGCGGAGTGTCTGGTCAGGCTCAACTGGACCCTGACTGAGCGGGTCAGCTTCAGGCGGGGAGTACAGCAAGGGTGCCCTCTCTCAGGCCAGCAGTATGCTCTGGTGATCGAGCCCTTCCTCTGTCTCCTCCACCAGAGGTTGACGGGGTTGGTGCTTCGGGAGCTGGAGCTGTGGCTGGTCCTGTCGGCATACACCGACGACGTGCTCCTCATGGTCCAGGACCCGGACGACCTGGTGCGGGGGGAGGCCTGCCAGGCCGTTTACTCAGTGGCCTCCTCTGCCCAGGTCAAGTGGGTCAAGAGCTCTGGCCTGGTTGTTAGGGACAGGTGGCAGGTGAGCTCCCTCCCACCTACGCTTAAAGCCATCTGGTGGAGCGCGGGTCCACTGCTCTATCTTGGCGTTTACCTCTCTGCCATGCATCCATCTCCTCTGGAGAACTGACATAGTTTACAGGGCAGGGTGACAGAGCGGCTCCGGAAATGGTCAAGACTACTCCGGTGCCTCTCCTTTTGAGGGAGGGTGCTGGTGCTGAACCAGCTAGTCCTGTCCATGCTCTGGCACCGTGTCAGCACCCTGAGCCCAGCCCCGAGGATCCTGGCCAGGCTCCAGAGGATGGCTCTGAAGATCTTCTGGCCAGGGCTGCACTGGGTCTCTGCAGGGGTCCTGAGTCTTCCCCTGGAGGAGGGAGGACAGGGCCTGGTTTGCTTGCACAGCCAGGTCCTTGTCTTCTACCTCCAGGCCCCACAGAGGCTCCTTTATGGTGTAGGTAGTCCAGCGTGGAGCACGTTGGCACACGCCTTCCTCCGCCGCCTCCAAGGGCTCTGATATGACCAGCAGCTCTTTTTTCTCCATTCGAGAGGTCTTCTGTGAGACACCTCCGAGCTGCCAGTCTTCTACCAGGACCTCCTCCGGACCTGGAACCTTTTTTCGGGGACCAGGTCCTTTGTGGCCACCGTGGGGGCAGATCTCCTCGCAGCGCCTCACTACACAACCTCGATATACGTGTGCAGGTGGCGGAGTCTCCCTCGGTGTGTTGGAGATTCGTCCTGGCAGAAACCACCAGAGTTGGAGACCTCTGGACTATGACAGGGGGGACTGGGTGATGCTCCGCATGCTCAGTCGACGCATAGGGCTTTCCACCCTTCTGACCCCTAGGCGCGTACTCCAGGAGGTGAAGACTGCCTTGTCACCCGATTCGCTCATTTTCCTGTGATGAGCCTTCGAGAGGGCGCTCCCCACCCACCCCTTACCCTGATCCTCCAGACATTTTTCTTTGGCCCCTGTTCCAGGAGCTCCCCAGCCTCCCCGCTCCCACACTCCAAACCGGCTGCATACCCTACAGCCAGCCCGGGTTTGAACCGTGCCCAGAAACCATTTGTACATGTTCGTGCTCCACACACTGCACTTCCTCATCCTCGCATCCTGCCCCAACATCGAATGGTGGGACTATCTTCCACCTAAAGAGGGTGAGGAGCCCCGGTGGGCCAGCCTTCATACCACCTTCGTCCCACGGCCCACCAGGGACATCAGTTGGCGGCTCCTTCATGGAGCCGTGAGCACGGGCGTGCACCTGGAGCAGTTCACCCCTATACCTGAGGCCTGCCTCTTTTGTGGTGTGAGGGAGAACCTCGTACATGCCTATCTTGAATGCGCCAGGTTACAGCCTCTATTCCAGCTCCTCTAGAACCTCTTGTTGAGGTTCTGGCTGCACTTCTCCCCTCACTTGTTCCTCTTTGCACACACTATCTGTAGCCCCACGAAGTCGCAGGACCTCCTCGTCAACCTCCTCCTGGCCCTGGCCAAAGTTTCCGTCTATAATACCAGGAGGAGGATGTTGGACGAGGGGGTGCTCTGCGACTTTGGGGCCTATTTCTGTTCCTCCCTAGTTTCATGCATCCGGGCAGAGTTCCAGTGGGCAGCATCCGCTGGCTCCCTTGACAGCTTTGAGGAGCAGTGGGTGCTGTCCAGGGTTCTCTGCTCGGTGTCCCCATCGGGTATCCTTGTTTTGAACCTATGACCTGTTTTTTCATTAGTTGTTCCTCACATTTACTTGGTCCCTGTGGTCCCTCCTGCTAGGCTGGGGGAGGGGCCTTTAGAAACACCTCCCGGGTTTTCCAATACGACCCCACTACACACCCCTACTCTACTTATGCTACATAGATGACATCTTCATCATCTGGACCCATAGAAAAGAAATCCTTGAGGAATTCCACCATGATTTCAACAATTTCCATCCCATCATCAACCTCAGCCTGGACCAGTCCACACAAGAGATCCACTTCCTGGACACTACAGTGCTAATAAGTGATGGCCACATAAACCTCACTCTATACTGGAAACCTACTGACCGCTATACTCACCTACATGCCTCCAGCTTTCATCCAGACCACATGACACAATCTATTATCTACAGCCAAGCTCTGAGTATGTCTACATTACGAAATTAGGTCGAATTTATAGAAGACGGTTTTGTAGAAATCGTTTTTATATAGTCGATTGTGTGTCCCCACACAAATGCTCTAAGTGCATGTAGTCGGCAGAGTGTCCACAGTACCGAGGCAACCATTGACTTCCGGAGCGTTGCACCGTGGGTAGCTATCCCACAGTTCCCGCGGTCTCCGCCACTCATTTGAATTCTGGGTAGAAATCCCAGTGCCTGATGGGGCTAAAACATTGTTATGGGTGGTTCTGGGTACATACTGTCAGGCCCCCGTTCCCTCCCTCCCTCCCTCCCTCCGTAAAAGCAAGGGCAGACAATCGTTTTGCGCCTTTTTTCTTGAGTTACCTGTGCAGATGCCATACCATGACAAGCATGGAGCCCACTCAGTTAACCGTCACCGTATATCGTCTTCTGGATGCTGGCAGACGTGGTACTGCATTGCTACACAGCAGCAGTTTATTGCCTTTTGGCAGCAGACAGTGCAGTATGACTGGTAGCCTCGTCGACATAGGCCTGGGTGCTCTTTTAACCGGCTGCTTGGGCAAACATGGGAGTGACTCAGCCAGGTCATTTCCCTTTTTTCCGTCTCATGGTGATTGAGTCCTACCGGCAGTGCACTGTCTTTTAATCTGCAGCTAGCAGAAGACGATGGCCAGTAGTCATACTGCACCATCTTCTGCCAAGCACCCAGGAGGTGACGAGGGCTAGCAGTCATACTGCACAGTCTGCTGCCAGCAAGATGTATAAAGATAGATGAAGTGGCTCAAAACAAGAAATAGACCAGATTTGTTTTGTATTCATTTTCTCCTCCCTTCCTCCCTCTAACCCTGCTAAACCCTGTTTTGAGTTCTATCCTTGAGGGGGGCCATTCAGTTTCTCACAAAGCCACCCCCTTTGTTGATTTTAATTCCCTGTAAGTCAACCCTGTAAGCCATGTCGTCAGTCACCCCTCCCTCCATCAGGGCAACGACAGACAATTGTTCCGTGCCTTTTTTCTGTGCACACGCCACACCACAGCAAGCATGGAGCCCGCTCAGATCACTTTGGCAATTAGGAGCACATTAAACACCACACGCATTATCCAGCAGTATATGCAGCACCAGAACCTGGCAAAGTGAAACCGGGTGAGTAGGCGACGTCAGCGTGGTGGCGAGAGTGATGAGGACATGGACACAGACTTCTCTCAAAGCACGGACCCTGGCAATGTGGGTATCATGGTGCTAATGGGGCAGGCTCATGAGGTGGAATGCCGCTTCTGGGCCCGGGAAACAAGCACAGACTGGTGGGACTGCATAGTGCTGCAGGTCTGGGACGATTCCCAGTGGCTGAGAAACTTTCGCATGCGTAAGGGCACTTTCATGGAGCTTTGTGACTTGCTTTCCCCTGCTCTGAGGCACAAGAATACCAAGACGAGAGCGGCCCTCACAGTTGAGAAGCGAGTGGCAATAGCCCTGTGGAAGCTTGCAACGCCAGATAGCTACCGGTCAGTTGGGAATCAATTTGGAGTGGGCAAATCTACTATGGGGGCTGCTGTGATGCAAGTAGCCAACGCAATCAAAGATCTGCTGATATCAAGGGTAGTGACCCTGGGAAATGTGCAGGTCATAAGGGATGGCTTTGCTGCAATGGGATTCCCTAACTGTGGTGGGGCCATTGACGGAACCCATATCCCTACCTTGGCACCGGAGCACCAAGCCGGCGAGTACATAAACCGCAAGGGGTACTTTTCAATAGTGCTGCAAGCACTAGTGGATCACAAGGGACGTTTCACCAACATCAACGTGGGATGGCCGGGAAAGGTACATGATGCTCGCATCTTCAGGAACTCTGGTCTGTTTCAAAAGCTGCACGAAGGGACTTTCTTCCCAGACCAGAAAATAATGGTTGGGGATGTTGAAATGCCTATAGTTATCCTTGGGGACCCAGCCTACCCCTTAATGCCATGGCTCATGAAGCCATACACAGGCAGTCTGGATAGTAGTCAGGAGCTGTTCAACTACAGGCTGAGCAAGTGCAGAATGGTGGTAGAATGTGCATTTGGACATTTAAAAGTGCGCTGGTGCAGTTTACTGACAGATTTAGACCTCAGCGAAACAAATATTCCTACTGTTATTACTGCTTGCTGTGCGCTCCACAATATCTGTGAGAGTCAGGGGGAGACGTTTATGGTGGGGTGGGAGATTGAAGCAAATGGCCTGGCTGCTGGTTACGCACAGCCAGACACCAGGGCGGTTAGAAGAGTACAGGAGGGCACGGTGCACATCAGAGAAGCTTTGAAAACCAGTTTCATGATTGTCCAGGCTACAGTGTGAAAGTTCTGTTTGTTTCTACTTGATGAACCCCCCTGCCCCTTGGTTCACTCTACTTCCCTGTAAGCTAACCACCCTCCCTTCAATCACCGCTTGCAGAGGCAATAAAGTCATTGTTGCTTCACATTCATGCATTCTTTATTAATTCATCACAGAAATAGGGGGATAACTACCAAGGTAGCCCAGGAGGGGTGGTGGAGGAGAGAAGGACAAGGCTACACAGCACTTTAAAAGTGTAAAACTTATTGAATGCCAGCCTTCTGTTGCTTGGGCAATCCTCTGGGGTGGAGTGGCTGGGTGGCCAGAGGCCCCCCCCCACCGCGTTCTTGAGCGTCTGGGTGAAGAGGCTATGGAACTTGGGGAGGAGGGCGGTTGGTTACACAGGGGCTGTAGTGGCAGTCTGTGCTCCTGCTGCCTTTCCTGCAGCTCAACTATATGCTGGAGCATATTAGTTTGATCCTCCAGCAGCCTCAGCATTGAATCCTGCGTCCTCTCATCACGCTGCCGCCACCTTTCAGCTTCAGCCCTCTCTTCAGCCTGCCACTTACTCTCTTCAGTCCACCACCTCTCCTCCGGGTCATTTTGAGCTTTCTTGCACTCTGACATTGTCGGCCTCCATGCATTCATCTGTGCTCTGTCAGTGTGGGAGGACAGCATGAGCTCAGAGAACATTTCATCGCGAGTGCATTTTTTTTGCCTTCTAATCTTCATTAGCTTCTGGGAAGGAGAAGATCCTGTGATCCCTGAAACACATGTAGCTGGTGGAGGAAAAAAAAAGGGACAGTGGTATTTAAAAAGACACATTTTATAGAACAATGGGTACACTCTTTCACAGTAAACCATGCTATTAACATTACATACATAGCACATGTGCTTTCATTCCAAGGTCGCATTTTGACTCCTTCCAGCACGTGGCTAGCCCCTTTCCCCTCCTGGTGTCTAACAGCAGGGAACATTTCTGTTCAGCCACAGGCAAACGGCCCAGCAGGAATGGGCACCTCTGAATGTCCCCTTAAGAAAAGCACCCTATTTCAACCAGGTGACCATGAATGATATTACTCTCCTGAGGATAACACAGAGAGATAAAGAACGGATGTTGTTTGAATGCCAGCAAACATACACTGCAATGCTTTGTTCTACAACGATTCCCGAGTATGTGCTACTGGCCTGGAGTGGTAAAGTGTCCTACCATGGTGGATGGAATAAGGCTGCCTTCCCCAGAAACCTTTTGCAAAGGCTTTGGGAGTATATCCAGCAGAGCCACAAATGCAAGGGCAAATTAATCATTAAACATGCTTGCTTTTAAACCATGTATAGTATTTTAAAAGGTACACTCAGCAGAGGTCCCTTCTCCGCCTGGCGGGTCTGGGAGGCAGCCTTGGGTGGGTTCGGGGGGTACTGGCTCCAGCTGCAGGGTGAGAAACAGTTCCTGGCTGTCAGGAAAACCGGTTTCTCCGCTTGCTTGCTGTGAGCTATCTGCAACCTCATCATCATCATCTTCCTCGTCCCCAAGATCTGCTTCCGTGTTGCCTCCATCTCCATTGAAGGCGTCAAACAACACGGCTGTGGTAGTGGTGGCTGAACCCCCTGAAATGGCATGCAGCTCATCATAGAAGTGGCATGTTTTGGGCTCTAACCCGGAGTGACCGTTCGCCTCTCTGGTTTTCTGGTAGGCTTTCCTCAGCTCCTTAAGTTTCACATGGCACTGCTTCGGGTCCCTGTTATGGCCTATGTCCTTCATGCCCAGAGAGATTTTGACAAATTTTTTGACATTTTGAAAACTGGAACGTAGTTCTGATAGCATGGATTCCTCTCCCCATACAGTGATCAGATCCCGTGCCTCCCGTTTGGTCCATGCTGGAGCTCTTTTTTGATTCTGGGACTCCATCATGGGCACCTCTGATGATGAGCTCTGCATGGTCACCTGCAGCTTGCCACGCTGGCCAAACAGGAAATTGAAATTCAAAAGTTCGTGGGCCTTTTCCTGTCTACCTGGCCAGTGCATCTGAGTTGAGAGTGCTGACCAGAGCGGTCACAATGGAGCACCCTGGGATAGCTCCCGGAGGCCAATACCGTCTAATTGCTTCCACAGATCCCCAGATTCGACCCAGCAAGGCCGATTTCAGCGCTAATCCCCTTGTTGGGGGTGGAGTAAGGAAATCGATTTTAAGAGCCTTTAAGTCGAAAAAAAGGGCTTCATCATGTGGACGGGTGCAGGGTTAAATCGATTTAACGCTGCTAAATTCAACCTCAACTCCTAGTGTAGACCAGGGCTAAGATACAACCACATTTGCTCCAATCCCTCAGACAGAGACAAACACCTACAAGGTCTCTATCAAGTATTCTTAAAACTACAATACCCACCTGTTGAAGTGAAGAAACAGATTGACAGAGCCAGAAGAATACCAGAAGTCACCTACTCCAGGACAGGCCCAATGAAGAAAGTAACAGAACGCCAGTAGCCGTCACCTTCAGCCCCCAACTTAAACCTCTCCAGCGCATCATCAAGGATCTACAACCTATCCTGAAGGATGACCCATCATTCTCACAGATCTTGGGAGACAGGCCTGTCCTTGCTTACAGACAGCCCCCCAACCTGAAGCAAATACTCGCCAGCAACCACACACCACACAACAGAACCACTAACCCAGGAACCTATCATTGCAATAAAGCCCGTTGCCAACTGTGTCCACATATCTATTCAAGGATCATCATCATAGGACCTAATCACATCAGCCACACCATAAGAGGCTCGTTCACCTGTACATCTACCAATGTGATATATGTCGTCATGTGCCAGCAGTTCCCCTCTGCCGTGTACATTGGCCAAACCGGACAATCTCTACGCAAAAAAATAAATGGACCCAAATCAGAGATCAAGAATTGTAACATTCAAAAACCAGTCGGAGAACACTTCAACTTCCCTGGTCACTCAATTTCAGACCTAAAAGTCGCAATTCTCCAACAAAAAAACTTCAAAAGCAGACTCCAATGAGAAACTTCAGAAATGGAATTAATTTGCAAACTGGACACCATTAAATTAGGCTTGAATAAAGACTGGGAGTGGATGGGTCATTACACAAAGTAAAAACTGTTTCCCCATGCTAATTTCCCCCCCACACACACACCGTTACTCACACCTTCTTGTTAACTGTTTGAAATGGGCCATCCTGATTATCACTACAAAAGGTTTTTTTTTTCTCCTGCTGATAATGCCCACCTTAATTAATTGGTCTTGTTAGAGTTGGTATGGCAACCCCCATTTTTTCATGTTCTCTGTGTATATATATCTTCCTACTGTATTTTCCACTGCATGCATCTGATGAAGTGGGTTTTAGCCCACGAAAGCTTATGCCCAAATAAATTCGTTAGTCTCTAAGGTGCCACAAGTACTCCTCATTTTTTTAACAAAAACTAAGTGGTGTAGGAGCATAGCTATGCTCATCAGAGTGGGAGCTTACAGGACATATTAGAGGCAAGAGACTTGTTCCCAAAGTTTCTTGTGAACCTAGTTTACAGTAATTTAATGGAAGTTAGAGCCAAAGCAGGACTAGAGACTGCCTACACTGTACAAAGAACCAGAGTATACAACTCAGTTATAAATGTCTTAAGCAAGGGGGTTTCTATCGCTCTTCTTGCTTCAAGACTATTCCACTGACCTTGGAGTTCACTTAAATTGCTCCCTCTAGCATAGTTAGGGTTTATGTAGTTATTGTAGAAATAGTTGCCAAAGTCCTAGGCAATTAGAATGTTTTAATCTAACTGGAAGATGTGGGAGCCAGATGAAACATTTCCAATGATGGAGCCCTTTTAAACCAAGATATTTCCCTTGGAAATTTTGCTTGATATCTGTTTCTATTTATTATAAGACACACAGCCTATTTTTCTGAATGAGTAGCTCCTGTTTAAGAGAACTTTAAGGAAGGGAAAGAGGTTTCTCTTTGGCTTTGACACCACCAAGCAAAAGGCCAAAGAGAGAAACAGTAAGGAGAAAACTAAGCAGTGCACCCAAAATATGTTTGAATGAATGAATGAAAGCAAAGGAGTCTGATCTAAGTTTGATCATTAATTTGCTGAGAAACATTTATAAGACTGACATAAAATTGAGGATATGTATTCTAAGATATCAAGGAAATTATCTATAACATTTATAACTCTAGGTACTTGGATAATGACTTTAGCTAAGAAGTTTACTGTATCACTGACCATTTTTCTTTAAGTAATTAAGAACTTGGGAGATACTTGCAGATTGGAGAAGAGTAAATGCAGTACTGGTTTTCACAAAAGGGAAGAAGAGTGATCCTGACAGTTACGATCTTGTAAATCTAACTTCTATCCCTTGTAAAATAGTTGAACATATGGGATGGAGAAATTCAGTGACCAGCTAATGGAACCACAAGCAATAAACAGCATAGGGCATTTATAAAGAGTAAATGTTGCCTAACAAACTTGATTGCTTTTTCTAATAGAATTAAAACATGAGTGGATGAATAGAAAACTATAGATGCAATATTAAATACATTTGGATTTTAGTGAAGTATTTGACACTGCATCTTATAAACCTTACTCTCAAAATTAATTCAAACTGTTTTAGCTATGAATATTGTAATTGGGATTATGGTCCATTTGACTAATGAATCATGAACAAAATCTAATGATAAACAACAGTATACTGAGTTGAAGTCTACAGGGGGATATTGCAGGAATCCGTGTTAAGTCTGAACTGCTTTCATGTTTGTCTAAAAGATGATTAAATGGGCATGCAGGGGAGACAAAAATCTACAAATACCTGAAGGGCATAGAAATTGAGAAGAGAGGAATTATTGAGGTAGGATGCAGTGGGAGAGTAGCAGGAGGAGAAACTGAATGAAATTAAGAAAGAAATAATCCAGGATGAATATCAGAAATGGTTCCCTGGGAGATGTCAGTGGCTAATGTGTGATGTAAAAGTCTCCCAAATGAAGGGATGGAATCCTACCACAGTGGATGATTCAAACTAGTCTGAACAAAACACTAAAAAATATAGTCATAAACAATCCTACTGTGATTTTTTTTTGGATCTCACACCAGTGAAGGGTTATTTCAATGCCTGCTTTATAAATTTGGGTGCCTTACTGCTATGTTACTATGGCTCAGAGCCTTGACATCTGTAGCCAGCCTACAGCTGGCTTCCACCAGTCACATTACTCCTTGCAGGGTGAACTCAACATCCCTTCCAGTCCCAACTCGCCACAAATCTGTCTACCCTGAGTTCTTGACTACCAGCCACTTGGACTTTTCCCCTCTAGATCGTCACCACTGAAGAAGTGAACACTGCTCACCAGTTTTCAGATCACTTTGTGAAACACAGTTTGTACAACAGAGACCTGTTTGGGGTAAACGTAAACAAAGGGTTTATTTAATAGAAAAACCACAGATTCAAAAGTGAAATAGCAAGGAAAACGGACACATAGAACTTACATAGAAAATAAACAGAAAGACACAACTCCGGGCTCTACACTTATGTATTAGACAAATTGCCTTTTCTAATACCAGTTACTATTGCCTCTGAACAGTTTCCCAGTGTGCCCGCTAGACCTAAGATGGGATCCAGTGTTCACTGCCTTTGAAACTGTCCTTCAGTTTTAGACATAAAACTCAGCCAGTTGTGTGCTTTTTGGCTCTTTTTTCCTCTTTCTCCTGGCAGGATGACTCATGGTTATTCAGAGTGGGGGAAACTTCCCCCTTTCTTAGTTTTCCAAGACTGGGGTTTTCTTTTCAGTTTCAATGTCTTTCCACTAACTTTAAAGGTCCATCATTTGTCTTTTCCTGCATTGTAAAATGTTAGATTCTTGGAGCTAGTCTTGTTGGTTTGGGGAGGCAGTCCCTCCCCACCTGGCTGACCACCTTCCTGGTGTGAGGTGGAGCTGAATGTTGCAGCACAAATTGAGCACAGCTTTATATCTACATAAATACATAAATTCACAACCACAGTCTGTATACATATCTCATAATGACTAATCTCATATCTCGTAATTGATTCAATTGCTTATTCATTTGGGGTTCAGACCCCTATTCTTCCTTTGGTGTATATGGACCCTGATGTCACACCTACCCTGCATGGGATATGGACTGTGTGACCCAATAGGTCTTTTCAACCTTTAATGTTTGTGACTCTGTAAATAGAAACCAAGCCACACTCCCAAAATCTTCTTATCATTGAAGTTCTCTGTCATCTCATCTCCGCATGGGATTAGCTTCAGTGTAGGAAAGTTATTAATGAACAGAAATTATAACTCCTAATTCCTTAAATACAGTGACAGCAAAGAAAAAACAAGAATTGAAGGTGCAGTGTCTAGAAAAAATAGTATTGAACCACAAGAGATTTCTCTTTATAAGGCTGTTTATTCTCCAGAATGGTTTAATCTTCTGCTACTCCTCTGGAGTCCATTACAAATTCCTTCAATATATTTGTGATAAGTGACAGTCCCAATAGTTGCTTAATATAGAAGGATCTTGTGTTTATTTATTGACCTTTGTTTCCATTTGAGCCCATCCGAGTTCTCCAAACTCAGCATAAAGTTAAAATCACGTAACAAAGAAACAGGTCCCAAAGACATTGCAACCCCAAACCAGCTTCAAACATCCACAGCCCTAAAAACAAGCTCCATCTCAGTAACTCTCCCCCCTCACCAGATAAGCCTGGGAGAACAGGTGAGTCCTACATCTGGTCCTGTAGGACACCCGAGCCAGGCTCCAGCAGGACAAGGGGCAAGTGATAGTACTTAAGGGAAACTCTGTGAATGCTCCAGAAATGACATCTTGTTTTTATTTAGTTTTCTTTGAGTCATTAACAGTCAGGCGCCACTCGTGCTGTAACATATCATTATTACAACCACAAATGTTCTTAGTGTCCAAAATGAAGATTTATTCCCTTAGCTAGTTAAAAAAAGAAAAAAAAAATCCAATCCACAGAGGCCAAAAAGTAACAACAGAAGAATCCCAGAGAATTAGAAAAATATTAGAACATAACATTTAAAACTGGACTTAAAAGGCCTCTCATAAATGAGAGCTCCAGATGTTGACAGAAGAGAGCTTGTGGTTTACAGAGAATAACCAACCAAGGAGCAGTGTACAATCCATGGAAGTTTCCTCCTGGCTGAATTTATTGGCAGCTGAGGGGAGACAAGTCATTCAGATTTGGCTTTTCAGTGGTAGATAAATTGACTTGCTCTAGTAGATCATTTTAGCTGTTCTTGAAAGTCTAAATCTTTGCCAGTTTTAAAAACATAGGAACTGCTAAATCTGCTCAGACTAGGGGTCCATTTCACCCACTATCCCATCTCCAATTGTGGCCAGTACAGATAGTTCAGAGGAAGATGCAAGAAACCCCAAAATGGACAGTTATGAAATAATTTATTCATAAGGAAAAATTATATTCCGAACCCCCATCAGCTAGATAACTGGCCTATGTCCTTACCCATAAGAGTGTGCATTCCTTCCAAATTTCTGGCTTTTTTTGGTTTTATTTTAATTCATAAGAATGCAACTCTGTATGTACTCATTATCCAAAAGATCTGATCCTTTTTCAAACTGGGCTGAGCTCCTTGCCTCAATAATGTCCTGTGGCAGTGAGTTCCACAAGGTAACTGGTAACGTACCACAAATATGTTGTTACGTTCAAATGTGCCTTTCAACCTCAGGGACTGTCTCCTTGTATGAGGAAAGAGTGACCAAGAGTTCCCGCTCTACTCTCTCTGAACCGCTCATGATGATACAGACCCCCTCATCATGCCCCCGTTTTTGGCCTCCTCGCCCCGGCACGCAGTGCCCTTCTCTTTAATCACAGCCCCTCCCCTCCCCTCATGGTCCAGCTCGGGCGCTGGCTGCTGCTGCCCTAGGGGTGGCCAGAGCTGCGCGCGCTGTTCAATCGTTGAGGTCTGTCCCCGCCTTACAGCGTCTCCCGCACTGGGCTCGCGCGTGCGACACCCCGCTCAGAGCTTTCAGTCGGGCACATCTCGTGCCTGTCAATCAACCGGCATTGAGCGCAGCCCGCCCTTCGCTCCTCCAGCCCTTTTGTGGCTGCGTACCCCGCCCTAGAGGGGCTGCCGGGATTGGCAGAGGGCGCTGGGCGAGGCAAGGAGAGGCCCCCTGAGGGGGCGATTGCCTGGTGTGACGCTGATGCCTTTCCCTCCCCGCGGAACCTGAGTTGTGCGGGTCTGTTTCCAGTCGGGGCTAGTTTCACGTCATGCTCCCTCCTCCCCCGCGACGGCGGCTGGCGTCCTGGAGACGGACGGAGGCCGGGAAGGAGCGGCCGCGCGCTGGGAAGATGCTGAGTCCGGAACGCCTTTCCCTGCCCGGGCCCGAGTACCTGGGTAAGGGCAGCGGAGCAGGGAGGCTCTGAGCGCTACAGCCTCTGCCCCATCGGTCAGGGGAGCTTGCGGGGCAGAGCGGGGAACCGGCCTCCCGGGCACAGGCCTCACAGGAACCCCACCGTCGGCGCCTCTGGGCAGAGCTCCCGGTGCCCGTGCGATGGGCTCTGCCGGGCATGGCTCAGCCTTTTCTTCAGCGCTCGGTTCCCGGAGGCCTGGTGCGGCGGCGCTGGGTGTCTGGAACGGGCAGGGCAGAGGGGATCTTTGTTCTGGGTTTTTTTGTTTTGTGGCTTCCCAGTTGGAGGGGCCGAGTTAAGGTGACCTCAGCTGTCTGTCACTTTATGTTTGGGAAAGTAACCTAACTTCCAGACTTTCTAGCCTGGAAAGTGAATAAGGAAGAGTTATTTACACCTTCTCATAACACACGAACTAGTGGTCACCAAATGAAATTAACAGGCAGCAGGTTTAAAACAAACAAAAGGAAGTATTTCTTCACAAAACAGACAGTCAACCTGTGCAACTCCTTGCCAGAGGATGTTGTGAAGGCCAAGGCTATAACAGGATTCAAAAAGAACTAGATAAATTCTTGGAGGATAGGTCCATCAGTGGCTATTAGCCGGGATGGGCAGGTGACAATCCAGTTTGGTATAGACTGGGAATGGGTGACGGGATAGATAGCTTGATGATTACCTGTTCTGTTCATTTCCTCTGGGGCACCTGGGATTGGCCACTGTCAGACGACAGGATTCTGAACTAGATGGACCTTTGGTCTGACTCGGTATGGCTGTTCTTACATTATATTTGTGGTTTTGGTATGTGTAAATGATGCTACTCATATGAGTAATCCCCCAAGATTTTGTTTGATAGTCACAACTTTCTTTCTAGCTAACCATGTTTTTTGTTTGTTTTGTTGCTTTTTCATACCAGTATCATTTAAAAAAAAATAGATGTAAGAAATGACCAGTGAAAGGAGACTCTGTGGTGTGTGCAAGCTGAGTGGAGATGTAACTGGCATTTTTCTAAAGGTCCATCTTGTCCTCCAAGGCTAGAGTCCCTGACTTGCTCCCTTGTGCCTGCTGCCTTCATCTTGGGAAGAGAGCTCCACTGGTGTGAGAGTAGGGGGCATTTGAAGCACAGTTGATTTATCTATGGAAATGGACTCTAGATAACTAGATGGGCTCTCTGTCTCCATTTCTTGAGTGTTTTTTGAAACCAGGAGTGCTCAAGGATCAAATATTTCTTTATCCCTGTAGGATACTCACTTTTTAGGTGACAAGATTGAGTAACATAAGGTTTTATTGCTGGGAAAGAAAAACCACGAGTTTCTATTGATCTGTCAAGGAAGAGTCAAGAAACACGATGTTGTGGTTCTGGGCATTTCTTGTTTATTTTTTAAAAGTATGTACGTTTCTTTGCCCTTGGGTGTAGCCCTTGGGTTACTGGCAGGATGCTGCTGCAGGCCACAGTTAAGGAAAGTGTGGTCTAAATTCTTCTCTAAATTCAGTTATTTATTTTGTATGGTAAGTAACAAATTTTTTTACTGCTTTCATATTATGACAAGGTGGAACACAAAATCCATACAGCCTATTGTATTTCTTTATCTACTTGCATACAGATTCCCTTCCTTTGCTCATTGTTGGTTCAAGTGTGTCCACATTGAAGTGGGAGCTGCAGGAGTTGGCAGATATGGCTTGAAAGAAACTTTCATCCACCACTGAAATGAAACTCAATAACATTCTTCTGTGATTCTCCCCTTCTCAAATATAAGAGAGACTACAAATCTCCTGCAGCAACGCTCTAAGGAACAGCTTTTTCTCTTTCCTCAGCTGTGGGTGTTGGTCCTCTCTAGTTTGAACCTGATGTACTCTGTGGTACTGCTTAATGTTTCATTGGACTAAAGAGAAAAGGGTTCTGGCATCAGTGTGTTGAATGGAAATAACTATGGTAAAATAAAGTCAATGTATGACTTCACTTAATGATTAGAGAGAAGCTGGGATGAGAGAGACAAAAGGAGGTTGGAAAATGTTGCCTAATGTTTGAATCCCTTACGACTTTTACATTCAGAACTCCTTGGCTTGCTGTCCCCAGATGGTTAGGGCTGTTCTGAAGTCAGGGTAACTTGTGTATAAGTAGTTAGTGTGCTTGTTTGTCCAGAGAACAGAGGCTTCTTTTATACAAAACGGCAAGAATCCGAGTGATTTTTGTTTTGACCACTGGACCCATAATCATATTCCCTGCTCTGGCAAGTCACAAGGTATTGGCCCTTAACATCACAATCTTGCATTTAAAAACAAACAAAAAGACAGTTCTGACATGAATTTAGTAGTCTGTGCCCTCCTAATCACCAGCATGCCGAACATTTGCATAGTATGGATTGGATTCTATCCCTAGCAGTTCCCAAGGTAGCAACTACTAAAATTGTGTTGGAACTGAACTGAGAGGAAAGTAGGATGGTAATTTTTTAGGACTTAAAATTATATCATGCTGTCTTGTGAGTACCCAAGGCTAGGTAGGAGCACATCAATTGCCACATTGGATTGGAGAATCTTGGTCCATCTAGTACAGTATCATATTTACAACAAGAAAAGGAGTACTTGTGGCACCTTAGAGACTAAAAATTTATTTGAGCATAAGCTTTTGTGAGCTACAGCTCACTTCATCGTATGCATTCAGTGGAAAATATAGTAGGGAGATTTGTATACACAGAGAACATGAAACAATGGCACATGATGGCATATATCACATTGGTTAGATGCGCAGGTGAACGAGCCTCTGATAGTGTGGCTGATGTGATTAGGCCCTGTGATGATGTCACCTGAATAGATATGTGGACAGAGTTGGCAACGGGCTTTGTTGCAAGGATAGGTTCCTGGTTAGTGGTTCTGTTGTGTGGTGTGTGGTTGCTGGTGAGTATTTGCTTCAGGTGGGGGGGCTGTCTGTAAGCAAGGACTGGCCTGTCTCCCAAGATCTGTGAGAGAGTGATGGGTCGTCCTTCAGGATAGGTTGTATATCCTTGATGATGCGTTGGAGAGGTTTTAGTTGGGGGCTGAAGGTAATGGCTAGTGGCGTTCTGTTATTTTCTTTGTTGGGCCTGTCCTGTAGTAGGTGACTTCTGGGTACTCTTCTGGCTCTGTCAATCTGTTTCTTCACTTCCGCAGGTGGGTATTGTAGTTGTAAGAATGCTTGGTAGAGATCTTGTAGGTGTTTGTCTCTGTCTGAGGGGTTGAAGCAAATGTGGTTGTATCACAGAGCTTGGCTGTAGACAATGGATCGTGTGGTGTGGTCTGGTCTGGATGAAAGCTGGAGGCATGTAGGTAGGAATAGTGGTCAGTAGGTTTCCGGTATAGGGTGGTGTTTATGTGACCATCGCTTATTAGCACCGTAGAGTCCAGGAAGTGGATCTCTTGTGTGGACTGGTCCAGGCTGAGGTTGATGGTGGGATGGAAATTGTTGAAATCAACCGTTATGCCATCATGTGCCAGCAATGCCCATCTGCCATGTACATTGGTCAAACTGGACAGTCTCTACGTAAAAGAATAAATGGACACAAATCAGACGTCGAGAATTTATAACATTCAAAAACCAGTCGGAGAACACTTCAGTCTCTCTGGTCACTCGATTACAGACCTAAAAGTGGCTATTCTTCAACAAAAAAAACTTCAAAAACAGACTCCAACGAGAGACTGCTGAATTGGAATTAATTTGCAAACTGGATACAATTAACTTAGGCTTGAATAGAGACTGGGAGTGATGGGTCATTACACAAAGTAAAACTATTTCCCCATGTTATTTCCCCCCACTGTTCCTCCCACATTCTTGTCAACTGCTGGAAATGGCCCACCTTGATTTTCACTACAAAAGGTGTTTGTGGGATAATCTACATCCCTCTTCTCCTGGATGAATCTTTTTAACCCCTAATAGTAAGAGGTGGACTTAACCCCTGAAATATGAAGTTTTATAGCCCTTACAAAACTTTTTTTTAGGATTTTCTTTCATTACTTCATGTTCTTGTTACCCATATAATTATCCAGTCCTTCATTGAATCCTGTAAATTTCTGGGCCTCAACAATTTTCTGTGGCTGTGAGTTTCAAAGTCTAATTATAAGTGTGTGGAAAAAATATTTCCTTTATCAGTTCTGAATGTGCCACCTTTTAGTTTGACTGTCCCTTTGCTTTTTGTATTATGCAAGAGGATGAATCGAAGTTCCTGATGTATGTTCTAAACACCATTCATTCGTTCTATATGCTTTACCTTGTCCTTTCTAATTTGTTTTCTCTCTCAAGTGAACAGTTTTAATCTTTTCAGTCATTTTTCATATGAAATGTTTTCCATGTCCCTAATCATTCTTTTTGTTAGTCTTTCAACTCCCTCTAATATGACAGTGACGTTTTTGAGCTAGGCTGACCAGTAATGAAAATAGTATTCCAGATGAGGCTGCTCCGTTGATTTATATAAAAATATATTTTCCATAGTAAACACCAAACCATTCCTTTTGTACCCTAACCTTTTGTATGTTTTTTTGACCACAACGGTGCGTTGAGCAGCAGTCTTTGTCTACAGCAATGCACGGGTCTTTTCCCTGAGTAATTATAGTTAATTTAGAAACCTGTAAGGTAGCTCTATTTTTTCTCTCTAATGTATGTTACTTGTACTACCCTTTCACTTTGCTTGGTTATGACCTTTTGAAGTTCCTCACGGTCCTCTTTACAGTTGATTAACCTAAATAATTTTGTCTTCTCCAGATTTTGCCAATTTACTCCCTTTTTCTAGATTTTTAATATCTATAATTAATAGACTCATAGAGTTTAAAGACAAAAGGGACCATTAGATCCTTTTAATCTGACTCCTTTACATCACATGCTATTACAGACCCAACTGGGCGAAATGCTTTAGCCAAACACAAATTATTGGGCCCGTTACATATCTTCCAGAAGGCATCCAATCTTGATCAGAAGACATCAAGAGATAGAGACCACTTCCACTGATAGTTGGTTCCAATTGTTAAAAATATGTGCCAACTTCTAAGTTAATTTTTGTCAAGCATCAGGGTCCAGTCACTGGTCCTTGTTGTGTTTTTTCTCCACTAAATTAGTTCTTTAGCACTGGATATTTTCTTCCTTTGAAGGCGTTTATACACTGTAATCAAGTCACCTCTCAGTCTTCCTTCTGATTGACCTTTTTAAGTATCTCACTGTAAGGCATCTTTTGTAGCCCTCAAATCATTTTTGTGGCTCTTCTGCTCCCTCTTCAATTTTTGAGCAGCCTTTTTAAGATGTTGACACTAGAACTGTATACAGTATTCCAGTTACGGTCTCATGGACGCTGTATAAAGGGGTAAAATCACTCCCTACTCGGCACTCTCCTGTTTATACAGCCAAGGATCTTTTTAGCCCTGAATACCACAGCATTGTACAAGGTGCTTATTGAATTTCTTGTCCACTATGACCCCTAAATCCTTTTCATGTCAATATTTTCCAGATACAGTTCCCCATTCTGTAGATATGACCTGCATATCTTATTCCTAGATGTCTGTCTTTGCCTTTGGCTGTATTACAACACATTTTGTTTGAATGCACCCAGTTTGCCAAGCAATCCAGATCACACTGTATGACTCCTCTGTCCTCTTCATTATTTATCACTCTACCAGTCGTTCTTGATGTCATCTGCAAATTTTATCAGCGGTGATTTTAAATCCAGATAATTGATGAAAATGTCAAATAGCACTGGGCCTAGTACCAATCCTTGAAGAATCCCATTAAAAGCACTTCCATTCATGATGATTCTTCATTCTTTTGAGATCTGTCAGGTATCCAGTTCTTAACTCATTTAATATGTGCTCTATTTACATTGTGTAGTTGTAATTATTTAATCAGAAAGGTATGTGTTACTGAGGGTGTCTTCACTACCTGCTGGATCAGCGGGCCTGTTGGATCGGCAGGCAGCGTCTAGACTAGACATGATAAATCGACCACCGAGCGCTCTCCTGTCGACTCCTGTACTCCAGCGCCACGAGAGGCACAGGCAGAGTCAACGGGCGAGCAGCAGCAGTCGATTGATGTAGCTGAAGTTGCGTAACTTAGATCGATTTTCCGTCTTTTCCCCACCCCGTCCCCCCATATAGACCAGGGCTAAGTCAAATGCCCTACAAAAGTCTAAATAATACTTCTGCACAGTTACTTTTATCAACCAAATTTGTAATCTCCTCAAATAATAAGTCCTTCTTTGAGAAGACCTTTTTTGTGTAACATCATTTTGACTTGCATTAATTCTATTTCTAACCTTTGATTCTTTTCAGTTGAATCCAATATCAGCTTTTCCATTATTTTGCATGGGTTTGATATCAGGATAAAAGATTTATAGTTACCCAGATCTTATCTCATAGAATTTTTCAAAATATATTAGCACTTGTATTTAGCTCTGGGAACCTCATTTACAAGGTAGTGTGCCCCCACCCAAAAAAACTCTTTAATTCCTCAGTTTAATAATACATTATTGGCACTGGAGGACCAAATATGGCTGGCACAGGACTTCGGTTGAATATAGCTTTCAGTACTTAGTTATTTCAGTCCTATTGCCTGTGCAAATAAGCACAGATAGATGTGTTTCTCATGTAACCTACATTAGCTCAATTGTGTGCCATAAATTGTTTGGGGTTTTTTTGTTTTGTTTTGGGGTGTCTTCTGATATAGTTCTCTTCCCTTTCAAAGGTTTAATGCTGCTGGAGATCTCCTCTCTTGTAATCCTCCTGTAATCTCTCTTCAGCCAAAGAGAGATGGATGTAGCTCCTACAACCTGTGTCCATCATCCAGAGGGATTTACTAGAGCAGGGGTAGTCAATTATTTTTGTCAAGGTCCAAATTTCTTGGTCAAAGTCCAGATTCCAGAGAAAATAATAAAAAGCAAATAAAAATATTTTGGGGTCTGTTCAAAAGTGTCGTCTGGTCTGGATTTGGCTTGTGGACTGCCTATTGACTACCCTGCACTAGAGTGATGTGTGGTGCTTCCTCTCATTAGGGTACGCACATGTTATCTCTAGAATGTCTTCAGGTGTGGGAAGAAGTGACTGAACACTGAGTCCTACTCACATGGAAGCTCATTGTGCCCTGAAGCCAGATTGCTTTTGTCTCATTTAAAGTTTTCAATCTTAGCCCTTCTGGAGGGGATTTATAATTCTACTCCAAAGAGGTTTTCTAAAATGAACCTTGAATAACAGATTTTTTTTTAAGAGTTAGCAGACTTTAATTTATTTTTTTAATGAGCTAGTGATTGTTGGACAAGTGTAGTCAAGAAAATTAGTTTCAAGTGACTAAATGAACTAGTTTTTACATAGGATGCATGCATTAAAAATTGTGGAGGGTGGAGAAGGTGTAAGAATCATTACCTATCCCTTTAAGGGGCACTTGAAAATGAAATAGTACTTTAAAAACCTCACAATTATTCTGAAATTACCAAATGTGCTTTTAGCAAAAGCTGTTGACTGAGTTTTGTTTGCCTAGTAGAAACCTAGTACAAGTAAATAATGCTTTTTAGAAAGCACCTTTGAGCCTTTTCTCTTTGCATTGACCTAGCTGTGTAAAAGCCTGATTCTTTAGGGCTGGAGAAAGGTTATCTTCTCTATTGTGTGTGTCAGGGTCTTGTTAATTCCATTATCTGGTTGTGAGATTACAGGTAATTGTGATTAAAAACAAACAAGATTTAGGTTTCTCTAATCTCATTCAGAAGTCAGGGTTGCCTGGAGCAACACAATCAGGTGCTCTTTGAAGAGAATCTGAGACCAGCCTGCTCTCTGCTTTTTTTCTCATCTGGGATAGGCGAGCTGCCTTTAAGACACCCCTTCCTCCCCCCCTGCAAACAGAATTCTGACAGGTCAAATGGGTGTCCAGAGCAGCATTATGTGCCATGTCTTTTGATGTGTATTGTTTTTTCAAATTGAAAATAATTCTACCATGTCTATCTCATGTGCTAAGAGCAGTACAGTTTAAATGTATATTCTAAACCTAAAGAGAAGTATAGCTGCTCAGAGTTAAATAGAAAGTAACAGGGAGAAAGAAAATAGGCATTTGGTATAGAAAAAAGTGATTTGAAATAAAGAGTATTCAGTGAGTCCGACAGCCGCAGATGGCAGGAGTTGCAGATGGTAAGGCTCTTGATCCAGTGATGCTGAGGTTGTGTAGAGGAGGTCAGAGCTCAATTAATGGGGATGGGTTTAGACTAGGGAGATGAGGTTTTCGTTTAAGTGTAAATGAGTCTGTGATGAATTTTGTAACAAGTAAGACATTTTAAAAACTGGATCCTGCAGTCAGTGAGAAGCAATTTGAAGTTGGGGATGAGGTCCTTTGGGTATAGTAGTGAGCTGTAGCTCACGAAAGCTTATCTCAAATAAATTTGTTAGTCTCTAAGGTGCCACAAATACTCCTTTTCTTTTTGCGAATACAGACTAACACGGCTGCTACTCTGAAACTTAACATTCTGTGACATTCTGTAGGACTGACACTCTGGGAAACCATAGAGGTGGTAACAATAGTCTGAATAAGCCCCTTCCAACTCTGACTTTTATGTTTCTGTAACAAGTGAGCTGTAGCTCACGAAAGCTTATGCTCAGATAAATTTGTTAGTCTCTAAGGTGCCACAAGTTCTCCTTTTCTTGATGGTTGTTTAATACTCTTTGTTTATAGCTGATAAAGCATGCCCCGAAGTCTGAGGAAGATGATTAGGCATTTAGAATATTGTCTGTGGCAGCTTCAAACTGTAGTGGAAGGCACTCTTCTATTATAAAGGAGATTTAATGGATTGTAGCACTTTGTGATTTATATTTGTGTATATATATTTAATCCATTCTCCCTCTCCCACCCCCAAAGCTCTTTCCCTTCATCCTTAGCCAACTGCAGACATGTGAGAACATGAACCCTGTGCCAGGAGAATCTGCACCTTGTAAAACATGGGCCTGTTTAGTGCTAGACGTACAGACCTCTCATGACAGAGCAGTGGTGAGGAAAGAGAACCAAGAAGTGATGAGGAGTGAGAATCTTTCTGCTTTAGGCATCCAGAGAGCTCCCAGACTCTTGCAGAACTGAAACTTTTTTCAGGGGAAAACTGTAGTTATGCGGTGTGTTTTCTGACAGCCAGGGCTCCACCTCCCTTCTACACAGTTTTTGGAGTATGTGGTTGGGGGATGTAGGTATAATTATTTTCTTTAACTGAAATATTTAGTTAATTATATTTGTGTTACAGATGCAACTAGAGACCTCAAATGAGATTGGGACAATTGTACTATTCATGGTATAAACGCATACTAAAAGATGATTCCTGCCTGGAACAGCTCACATTCTATATAGAAAAGACAAAGAGTGGGAGAAAGGAAATATTGTCCCCATTTTACAGATGTGGAACTGAAATGCAAAGAGAGTAAGTGATTTGCCCAATGTTACATAGGAAGTCTATGATGGAGTTAGGAATTGAATCTGGGTCTCGAGTCCCAGTCTGATGCTTTAACCACAAAGCCATCTTTCATCTCAGAGCTGTGGTTGTATTACTGGAACCACCATCCCAGCTGGAAAAGTATCAATAGAACCTTAAATATAGCTGCTACAATAAGGTCAGGGTGAGTGGATGGAAACAGTTCCTTATTTTCAGAATGAGAAAGAGATTGCATTTCAATGGGCAGTTCTTTCCCTGTACTTGCCCTATCTCCTTACTTATCCTCCTTTTGTAGAGAAATATGGGAGTCTGGAGAGTAATGGAGCTCTTGCATTACAATTTGAATCTGAATAGGTAGGAGATGGGCACATTTGAAATATGTTATTAGAACACAGTTCTCTATAGCATTCTGGTAGGAAACTCCACACAGGAAGAGAAATAACAGCCAAATAGATGTTCCTCAGCTTAGAGCATGTGAACATCAATATGACTATCATGCTCGTGTGTGTTTGACCATAAGAGAAGTCTTTCTGTCTTCTTGATAAAGTAAAACAAGAAATCTTCCCCTGAGAAGGTAAGCCCAATTTGATACTCTTCCCATGTTCTAGGTATGCTGTTACAAGCCTGGTGTCTTGGCTATTTGCTTTCTGCACCACTGCTAGAATTCTGGAGCAGGCCAAGCCAAAAGAACCTGACTCTGGAATTGCTCTGCTTTGTTAGATAACTATTTAGCTTACTTTATTTCTAAGGCTCCCATCATCTTAGTTCTGCCTCTACTTTTAAAATCCTGTCACTGTACAACATAGTAAAAAGAAAAATACCCCCCCCTCTTTTAATTCAGTGAATTTGGGGTACCTCTCTCTAGGGACAGATGCCTGAGAGGGAATTTTCTGTTAAATGGCCACGGTCACCTTAAAATTCACACGTTTGTATGAAAACTATTTACAGTAACTCCTCACTTAATGTTGTAGTTATGTTCCTGAAAAATGCGACTTTAAGCGAAACGATGTTAAGTGAATCCAATTTCCTCCTAAGTATTAATGTAAATGGGGGGGGGTTAGGTTCCAGGGAAATTTTTTTTTTGCCAGACAAAAGGCATTATATACATTTTAAACAAGCAATTTAATACAGGTATAAGTTTTTTAAACAATTTTAAAGAAACAATTTAATACTACAATCATCATGGAGTCGGAGTGGAAGAGGGTGGATTGTCTGGCTGCTCATCTTGCTGTTCTTGCTGAACTTTCTGAACTCGAAAAAACACCTCTAGAGATTATTATTTTGCTTTCCTTTTTTTTTTTTTTTTTTTTTTTCCTTGGTAAATTTCTTTATAGCAAGTCATTAGATGAATAACTCTCCTAATCACTTTGGAGCTGCATTCCCTGTCAGGATCGTCATCGCTCAGGATTTGCAAGCCAGCCTTAACCCGCCTCTTCTCTTCTCCCCCCCCCCCCTTTACTCCACTTGCTGCATCCTCTCTCCTCCCCCCTCTCTCCCCCGCTTCCTGCCCACAGCGTTCAGGGGGCGGGGGGGGGGAACCTGCGTGCCAAGTCCTTGCTCCTCCCCCCTCCCTCCTGCCTCCTGAACGCCGCAAACCAGCTGATTGCCACGGGCAGGAAGAGGGGGGAGCAGGGGGAAGGTGCTGATCCGCAGGGTCTGCCAGCAGGCATGAGGCGCTGGGGAGGGCGTAGGGGGGCTGCCAGCTGTGGATAAAGCAGGCAGCCAAAGGATGTTATAGTGGAGCATTGCACAACTTTAAACGGAGCATGTTCTGTAATGGAGCAGGGATGTAAGATCGAAACAACGTTGAGCGAGAGGACGTTAAGTGGGGAGTTACTGTACGTTCCATTGCTACTTGTAACATTTAAGGTTACTATAAATGAATGAGGTTAAAGGAAAATATTTTTCTCTTTTTCAACCCATTTGTTTATACGTTTGACTGCACTTTGTTCAGAGTCCGTTGTTTCCTCTGCATGATCAGTGACTTTCTCTTTTTGTGCTGGATTTTCACATAGCAATGTGGAAATAATTTTTTTTTTTTTAAATAAGAAAATGTAATTGGCTAGATTTTATGAGGATTGCGACTCTTTTAAAAATAAACAAACCACCCCAAGCTAGTTAATGTAGAAAGCTGGACGGTAATTTTGGCTGTTTGTAGGAATGAGCGGTATTAACGAGGCAGTTCAGCTAGTACTGTACATTAATCAGCAGTACAAATTGGTGTCATGAGTATTATTTGTGATTGTAAAAGTGAGGGACTGGATAACATGGAGTGGCCAAAGTCAATTAAGAATGCAGACAGGCTTTTTGCAAGTTTAAACCACAATTTTTCCAGTGCCTGCCAAGCTTTACCTGCTGGCTGTATCCACTTCTGACCCCTCGCAGTCCTTGCTCTTTTGAGCGAAATTGTCAGTTTTGTCAAATCATGCACTGGCTTTGTCATGTGGACAGATATTTGTCGGGGTCTAGATTGAGATGTTAAAACTTGTGTGATGTACATGTGATCTCAGATTTCTAGGGCTGAACAGTGGGTGCATTAATCCATTGTACCACTAAGCATCCCCTCCAGTTTATTCTTCTGGTAGGTATTTAAGTGGATGGTCTTCAATGTGCTGCTTCCTAAAGGAGTGGACTAATATTGATAGTGCATTGACATAGCAGTGCACTTTGGAGGAGTCTCACCCCTGCCAGGTGCTATGCTACTGTCACATCAGAGGTGACCTGTTGGAGACACTAAACTAAGAGGACTCAGAGGCCGATCTGTGTGCAGGTTTGGAATAGAGTAAATGCTGTACTCTGTAATCGTTATGCTGTCTTTTATTGTAAGAATGTTTGTTCTCAATAGTTCTCAAGACCAATAAAAATTTTGATTCTTAATTTAGACTTTGTCCCAAGTGGCTTTGAAATTCTGAATGTTAAAAATATTTCACTGTTGGATTGTGTAGCTTTTCAGCAGCAGTAGCACATGCCATGCATTGTAATGTTATCTGTGGTATGACCCCTTGTACTGACACATTGTGCCACATGGTAGGGGAGCTTTGTTCCAGTAAATGCTATTAAGATTAATTAAAAAAAAAATTACTCTGTCAAAAAAATCATGCAGGGCTCTGAGTGGTGCATGCTATGAGGACAGTGGTTTAGTTTTTGGTTTAAGGCACGTCTGTCTCGTTTAGGCTGCTCTATAGCGATGTTTAAAGTGATTAAAAGAATATCTTGGAATGATTTACTGATGTTGAAAAGCTACAGAGACAATCTCAGAGAATAAAGAAGGATGATTTAAAAACCAAACACAAAAAGCCCCCACATTTTTAATTTAAATTGGATTTTTTATGTTAATTAAATACAGATTTATTTTAAAAAATAGACCTAATTAAAATTGAAAATCTATGTTCAGGCCTAAACTTACTATAAACAATTAAAATTAAATACAAAAACTATTAAGCAGCACATGTTTGCCCAATATTAAAGAAAGTCAAACCACTGAAATGGTGGAAGTCACTTTATAGAGTTTGTAGAAGTGCTAAACCAGCTTTTGACAGCAGTAGCCTATTCTGCAGGTGGAGAAGGAAAATGTCTTCAACGACTAGTTCGTTAAAAGTGAAGAAACCAATTGTGAGTTGAAAAGGCAGAAAAGTTTGTATTCTAGTCTATGAAAAAAAACAGGCATGAAAGGGTGAGATCTACTAGTTCTAAAATCTTGAAAGACATGGTGACCAGAAACAATCAGCTCAATTCACTAACTATGCTACATTGTAAATAAATAAATCGGTTAATTTTAAATGCAAAATGTTGTGATAAACATTTTTTCTTATGTATCCAGCACTTTTAAGGTAGTTTATTTAATAAAAAAAAATTTAAAATGCTGATTTTGTGCATTTTAATTGAATTTGAATTTCCATCCAAATAGAGCTTAACATAAGTCACAAGTAAAAAATTAATAATTTCTAGCAAATAAGAAATACAACCAGTCACCATTTTCTAATATAACACAAAATATAAAAGTTAAGAACCTGAATACATTAAATTGTTATAATTGCTTAAATATGTATAGACATAGTGTATTGTTGCTAACCAGTAATACCCAATTTAGTATAAAGGCTGTATTTAATTGCAAATCAACATGTTTTGATAGGTTCAATCTTGTCAGTTGGTATCCTTCTTTAGGAAAATAACTAAAAAGTACAAATCAAAACACAATTAAAATTGATTATTTACAAGAAGATTTCTTGCTTTTGGTGATTTTTAAATAATGGTTAAAATTGCATTGATTTTTAAACGAATCCATCCTGAAAACAGTTCTGTTCATACTCTCTAAAATGTGTACATGCATGCTCCTATTGCTGTAGCTCTTCTGTGTGATAGTGCAACAGAGCCTTGTTATGCTTTCAGCAGTTTGTTCTAAAATGTGGCTTGTCTAAGCATTGCTTCTTAGATATATGTTCTCCTATCTCTAGTTTATTTTGGAGAGATTTATTTATCTATTTTAAGGTCCACTTTGCAGTACTTCTAACATTAACTAACTCCTGATAGTTGAAACAGAAAGAAAATAGAGCAAGTTTTCTTTATATACTCAACACTTCAGTTAATAATGTGGCAAATAATGAACAAAGATCAGTTTGGTGACCCAGTGCAGCTCACTCCTGACTCTCAGCATCCCTTGCTGTGCTGTAGTGGTGGACCCTCTGCCAAGAAAGGTCTGTGACTCTTTTTATTTTTTATATTTTTTATTTTGTTTGAGAACAGGGAAATTCAGTGCAGAAAGTGAAGTTCCCTGTTAATGCAGCATGAAGGTTGTGTATTTAAATGCATAAACTTGAAAAAATTTAATTCTTGCAGCATGGTTAACTTGGTCACATTGCCCACATATTCTAAGGTACTTTAACAGTTCTCTGTCTAGATACTTACATGGCCTTCATCACCATAGTACCTGAGTGTCTATAGTAATACAAAATATTGTGTGTGCAATGTGGCCAAGTGAAAGGTGCTGTGGAATTCTTCTGAATTTCCTGACTCTTTTTTTTTTTCATGCATTTAAATTCAGTCATGCTGTTTCATAACCATATGTATTTTTTGCACTGAATATCACTTTTTTTCCCAAGTTGCTCAAGTATCAGATTTCCTTTTTACAATCGTAACCAACCCCACAGATCTCAGCATCAACAGCTAACATGCTAAGACTGAAATACAGCTTGCATTTGTTTTAACAGCTATATTTTTAGGCCATTGTCTGCACAAAAAGGTGTGGTGTGGGTGAGAAGAGTTAGCTCAGTTTGGTGCAGCCTTTCTGGAAAAGGCTATATATTTATAACCAGGTTAAAAACACATCATGGAGTGGAGACCAGGACTAACCCATATCTTTTTAACTGTAATAATCCCAGTTTAACGCTATATTTGTGGCTGTCCAAACTATCGTAACTTGTTGGCCATCCCTAAATTCAACAGTCGTTGCTAAATTCTTAGTTGGTTAGAAGCCAAAGTGTATTAGTGCCAGTCTTAGAGCCAGTGCTCATGATCTCCAAAGGGGCACGCACACCAGGGCATGTAGAGGCTAGGCATGTGAACCTGACACTAATGACATCATATGCAATATATGAAGTATATTCAGTATAAAAAGCCATCCTCCTTGGGAGGAGGAAGAAAAGGTTGAATTTGGAGGAGCAGTATTATGTATAGTGCTAATGCTTGTACAGAAATTATATATTAATGTGGAAGTGTCATACAGCTATTAAGTCTCTATTAAGATTCTTTGTGCAAAGTTGTCAAGAATGTGGCTAATAAGTACATCCTCAGCTTAACATCTGGACTTCAGCTATTTCATATTTGGATACAGAAGACTCCAGTGTAAAATTGCCTTGACCCATCAAATTTTTGTCTTGCCATCAAAGCTGTTCAATAGCTTGTCAGTGTGACCAGGTGCTCAGAATACAGGGACGTTGTGTAAACTTATTTTGGGCAGTTAAATGATGTGTTTCAGGAAGGAATTGAACGATTAACTATCAGCTTGGGTAGGCTTTGTCTACATGGGGAATCCAAGTTCCATAGCTTTGGTTTGGTGATGGTTGTCCTGCATAATCTCCTTTTTCTCTGGTGCTGTTTTGCTGTCCCTTATTAACCTGGTATATTTTTAGCTTCCTGCTAGTCCTTAATTCACTCGCTCTTTTTAAGTGTGATATTAAGTTCAGTTTCTGGACCAGACGGAGGTGGGCAGATTCTCAATAAAGTGGATTTGTAACTCTCCCCAGACTCTGTCAGGAATAAAGAGACAGATTCTAGATCACAAAATATGATGGAGTGTTGAGGCATATGAATGTGTGTTGGTGGGTACTGTGTCTCTTTCAAAGAAGAAAGATGCAGGCTCTTTCTTAGTGCTTGTTACAACTAGAGAGCTTGTTCGTTGGTTGGGTTTGATTCCCTGATCCTGGTCTCTCCGTAGGTGCTGAAACTAGGGGTGCTGCCTCACCCTCTGGGTTGAAGTGGTTTCCATCGTATATAGGATTTACAATTTGGTACAATGGCTCTTAGCACCCGCATTATACAAATTGTTCCAGTGTCACTATCTCACTCCCTGGGTTGTCAGAGCAGAATGAATTAAGCATTTGGGAGGCAGAGGTGTAGAGAATGCATCATGTTGCTCTGCAGTGTGCTGTCTGGAAACCCCGTCTTGCTATCTTTTCGCTAGAAGGAAGGCGGCTGCAATGGGACCCTGAGAGTGATGAAGGGAAAAATGGGAAGTGTCATTGGGACAATCCCAGGGATATTGGGGATACTAAAATGCTTTCCCCAAACAGCTTGTGTGATGCCCTCAAACAATGAAAGACTTAGTATTGGGGTGAGGGGAGAAAACCATCCAGTAAGCCCCCTGCTTGAAAGCTGCAGGGTGCTAGAGTTCCAGTAGGGAGGAAATGGATCTCTGAGGGTAGTGGAAGCAAAGTAGCATCATCTTCTAGTGGACTGGGCACTGGGCCTATGTGAATTGTAATATGGACTAATTTATTAATACAATTGTATGATTGGGTAGCTTGTGATGGTAGAGGGGCAGGCTCAGCAGCCAATTTCTTTCATTTTCAGTTTGTCTTATGTTCCTAAAAGTTCATGCTTCAGATCTCAGCTGGCTACCAAACTAGATGATCTTGTGGTCCCTTCCCACATTAAACACTGACTCTGCCATTGACTCACTGTCTGACTTTACATTACTAAGCCTATCTGTGCTCCAGTTTCTTCATCTACAGAGCAGATCTATTCCTTGCTATAGAATTGTGCTCCAGAATCTTTTAATTTTATTCATTATGTATATATGTGTGACATGTTGGACCCTCCCCCCGCCCCGTGATGCCACCTGATGTACTGGGGTTTCCCTGAGCCCCTCCTGCTCCACCGCCTGGATTCCCTCTCCCTGTTTTTCTGAATTAGGCTCTCCGGCCTCTTGCAGTACATGCACACAGGTAGGGCCACACCCAGATGCAGACTGAAGTCAGCTCTGTGTGAGAGGATTCACTCAGCACTCATGTGTTCACCTCTTTTGGTGAATAAACCCAAAATAATACTGTCTTGCGCTGCACAGTGCAAGTTCATTAAAATTTGCCCTCTCCCTCAATGTGAAGACAAATAGGCACAACTTCCCCCCCCGTTAGAAATTGCACAAACTGGGTTTAATAATAAACAAAATGAATGTATTAACTATAAAAGGCAGATTTTAAATGATTATAAGGGATAGCAAACAGAACAAAGCAGATTACTGAGCAAATAAAACAAAACACTCACTAAGCTTAAGATCTTTAAGAGACTGGTTTCAAGAAGTAATTTCTCATCCTAAATGTTGTTTAGGCAAGTTGCAGAGTTTCTGTAGCTTAGAGTTCCAATTATTTCTTCTTAGAGACTGGATCCCTGTCTCGGTCTGGACTCACCTCTGCCTTTCCCCTCAGGTTAATTCATTTGTCCCTTCAGGTACTTTCAGTAGTCCTTCTTGGATAGGCAGTGGAGGAGAGTCCAGATTAACCCCCTCCCCAGCCTTGAAAAGGATTTAGCTAAGGTGGGAAACCTTTGTTTGATCCCCAACCCTCTACAGAGGAAAAGTACCAGCAGTGTCCAAGGTGGTATTTTGTATCAGGTGATCTTATCACCTGACCTGGAGTGTCACAGCTACACCTCTTAGTATCTTCAGTCTTATCATTTTTTCCTAATGGCATATCAAGGCTGTGATGGCCAGTTATCTGGTGGGTGTCTCCCAAATACTCGTGCAGTTGTAATTGTTACATAGTCGATATTCGCAACTTTAAATACAGAAATGATACATTCATACAAATTGAATAATCACATTCAGTAAGTCATAACCTTTACAATGATACCTTACAAGACCCATCTTATATAAAATATATCTTGGGCCATATTCATATCATAATCATATTTCTGTGAAGACTATAGGATGTAACATCACAATATGTTTCTAGCCCTTGTGGTTGCAGAGAGAATCTTGAATATGAGAGCAGTGTAAATTGATGCAGTATTACCTGTCTGATTTTTTCAAAGAGTCTGAAACAACAGTCCTAAGAGATGTGAACTGTCCCATTCATCTCAAACAGGGCCTTATGGGACTCCATCATCCTGTGCTTGTAGAAACTGGTGAACCTTCAAGATGGAAAATTCAGCATTTCTACCATGGAAATCACCATTTTGCTACTTCCAGGAACATGGCATTTTGTTTTATCTCCCTGTCCTGCTAGGACCTGCTTGCAATTGCATCTTGCTCTCCAGTTTTCCCCCCACAAGAAGGAGATTACAGTGCAAGCACCCCACATTGTTCTGTGGAGCCAGGCAGCAGCAGGTCAGGGAGCCAGAGCTAGAGTCCAGTTTGTAGCCAGAAAGCTGTGGGAACTGGTAGCATAGGCTGGTGAGCTGGGTAACCTGGAAGAAAACACAGCAGTTGGGGAGTGAGGGAGATGAATCTCAAAAACAGACCACAAGCACCCTCCATCCCCTTCCCCGGCACACATGGGGAGAAGAAGGTGCTGTGCTAGGGCACTTAGACAATATTCTTGGAGTCAAATCACCTGAAGAGCATAGCAAAAAAATCTCCTCTCCAGAAACAACCATTGATTAATTTTATGTCCGAGACTGTTTTCAACACTGAGCCATTTGTAGCTCTGTGTGTTTGTGAGGAGATGGGGAATGGGAGGCAATTTAGTGTATCGTCATGAAACAACTTTCACCTGGAATTTAGAAGTTGTTGCCATACACTCTAGGGCTTCTTGCTATGGAACTTGGTCTCATTGCACCATGGAGCATAAGGGGCCCTGATAATACCTACAAATCTCATGAGGGTTTAGGTGTGGGCCGTGGGAATTAACTAATATTTGTGTGGTGCTCTGACAAGGGAAAATGTGATAGTGTCTGAGAAGATGGTCGCTGAGCATAACATGAGCCACATACTGAAGAGGGAGGAATGGATTGGATAGAATGAAAAACAGTCTTTCCCAGTTGCTGTTATCTTAAGAGTGTGACTGAGCTGCATGAACTCATTCCTCCCTCAGGGGACACAGGTGCGCAGAGCTATTTTTCTTTAATCACTCACATAAATTAAAATGTGTTCCTTTGCATTAAAATAATTAAATAAAGTTACGCCCTGTATCTTTTATTGCCAGATAAGATCTTTGAACCTTTGGCTCACCATCTTGCTATCAGCTGCAAGGTATTTTTCAGGGTATGCTTAACCCATTCTGCCATTGTAATGATTCTGAAAAGTATTATAGGCAGAGAAATCCCCTGACAGCAGTTAGTGCTAGTGTGAACTTTTAATCATTGTGCCCATTTGGGATGTTTTCCAGGCCTCTTTTGAGCTCCACCTACCCCACACCAGGATGAAATGTACTGAGTACAGATGGGGCATAAATTTGGGTTTAAGTGGACTGCAGAACTCTAATGTGGTTCTAAAGCAATTGATTGCTGGTGAAGGAGTGATGCCGTTGAGTCTGGAATAGTCTGCAGTGTTCTGTCTGGAAACCCCGTCTTGCTATCTTTTCTCTAGAAGGAAGGCGGCTGCAATGGGGCCCTGAAAGTGATGAAGGGAAAAATGGGAAGTGTCATTGGGACAATCCCAGGGATATTGGGGATACTAAAATGCTTTCCCCAAACTGCTTGTGTGATGCCCTCAAACAATGAAGGACTTAGTATTGGGGTGAGGGGAGAAAACCAGCCAATAAGCCTCCTGCTTGGAAGCTGCAGGGTGCTAGAGTTCCAGTAGGGAGGAAATGGGTCTCTGAGGGCAGCAAAGTAGCATCATGGTAAAGAGCAAGCACAGCATCTGCCCTCCCTACCCTGAGGATATTTTCCTGCTCTTTTCGGGACAGGCTGCTACTTGCAGTGGTTCTATAATAAAAAGAAAAGGAGTACTTGTGGCACCTTAGCGACTAACAAATTTATTAGAGCATAAGCTTTCATGAGCTACAGCTCATTTCATCGGATGCATTTATGCATTTATGCATCCGATGAAGTGAACTGTAGCTCACGAAAGCTTATGCTCTAATAAATTTGTTAGTCGCTAAGGTGCCACAAGTACTCCTTTTTCTTTTTGCGAATACAGACTAACACGGCTGCTACTCTGAAACCTGGTTTTATAATGTATTTGTTTGAGACCGGGGTATATGCACTGGGAACAGGATTCGTGTGCACTTTAGGTTGGGAATGGTTCTCGTTTGTTTGTTTGTTTTGGTTTGTCTCCTGATTGTTGAACTCCTGGATTTGGCAACCCTTCCTCTTGCTAGGTAGAGCATCAGTCCAGACTTTTTGCTGCTTTGGTTCATTTCAATCCAACATCAGAGGCTACACTATTTCCTTTTGGTATCTGCACTGCCTCTGCTCTCCCTGCCCTTTTGTGGAAGCAGTGAGATGGTTAATGTATTGTACCGAATTGTCCCTGCCCCCAATGCTTATCACAAACAAGTAGCATTCTTTTGTTAGATAATGACAGATCCAGCACTCCTGTCAAGCTGTGTAGATATCACCCAGCACTGCACCCAATTCCCTACCTGCCATCCTGAAAACATCCCTTTTGGTGCTTTCAGGAGGACAGAAGTGCTTTGATTTGAGTCTTCCAGAAAATGTTTTCTACAGACCAGCATTTAAAACAATACACAGTCCCTGAAAGGTGAGGTGGGAGGACCTTGGTAAGGTCTGCAGCAACTCTACTGGACTCCTACCAGTATGGTATTCATAATCTGTGTAGGGAAGGTTGTTGCAATACAGGGCAGAGAAGAGGAATTCAGGGCTTCTAGAGGGTCCCTACCAGGCATTTAATGGTGCATGGTTTCAAAACTGGCAGTGCTGCAACCCTCATCTGCCCCCTTCATCTCCAAAACCTAGAACGATTAAAGAAGGACCACCAGTGCATAAACGAGTAACTCTGTGTAGCCAGAGGGGAAAAGTAGCATTTAAGTCAGATATTTCACCACTCGTACTTATTCTCCTGAAGGAATTCTGCGCTACTGTGTGTGTGTGCAGAATTCATGCCCCCCGCTTATTTCTTTGCTTCCCCAGAGAAAAATGACTTTCTGACCAGGAAGCAAAGGGAAGCTGCAGGAGCAGTCATGCACCACTCCCTAGCTGCACGGTACATTATTTCAGGCATCTGGAGCAACCGGCAGAGAGGTAGATCACTGCAGGGCTGCGGACATCCAGCCAGTGGCTCCTACCCTGAACCAGGATCAGCTGCTAGTCCCAGCTGGACTGGAGGCAGGTGAGGACGGGACTTCCGCTTTCTCTGCAAGGAGTGGTTGGGCCTGTGTTAGACCCACCTCCAGAAGCCTCCCTCAGCTGCAGGAAGCTCAGCATCTTCCCCTGTTTCCTGCCCCAACGGCTCTTCAGTTGCTCCCCCATCCACTCAACCCCCACGCATCCAGACCTCCCATACCCAGACACCCCTGCCAAGCCTCACCCTGTACACCCAGAACCCCCCTAGCCCTCAATATCCGAACCCCACTCCATTGAACCTCAACCCCTTAATCTGGAGCCCCCCTGCACCCAGACCATCTCCCCACTGAGTTCTCTGCACTCAGAGCCCCACCCCAAGCCTCCACATCCAGACCCCCATGCCACTGACCCCCAACTAGCTGCACCCAGACCCACACCCCACCAAGCCCCACTTCCCCAGCACTGAGACTCCCCCTGCTGAGTCTCCCACACCCAGACCCCTCTGCTGAACCCCAATCACTTTCACTTGGAAGCACCTGCAGAGTCCCATTGTCCCTGCACCTGGACCCCCTGCCCCTCAGTGAGCCTCTGTGCATCCAGATCCTCCCACACCTAGACCCCCCACTGAGCTGCCTGCACCCAGATTGTCCCACACCGAATCCTTTCCCCCCACACTGAGCCCCTCCACTCTTGGATTCTGCTTGGTTAAGCCTGCCTGCCCCACACTTGGTGCACTTGGCACAGAGGGGCAGGGCCCCAGGGTGTTTCTGGGGCAGGCCCAGGCCTTGTGCTGTGTCAGGGTTAAGTGTAGCCTCACCACTGAGTCTGTATCCCAGCAGTAGGGAGACTGCAGGGTGATCTCTGTCCTTCGTGGAGCCAGTGGCCTGTGCTCTCTACTGTCATGCTGGAGCCTCTGTGTTTATTTACTGAAAAATAAAACTTGCAGAATTTCAAAATATTGTGTGCAGAATTTTTAATTTTTTTTATGCAGCACTTTTACTTTTTTGGCACAATGCCCTCAGGAGTAATACTTAACAGAATGAGAACCTCTGCTTGTCTCTCTCTACGCGGTAAGAACAAGTGCTAATAGCCAGGCGAGGATGAACACTAATAGCTTGGCCTGGCTCTGGGCTTTGCAAGCCACTTGTATTCTAATCTCTCTCTTGCTCTTTTGTTTGTAGCTCAGAGACATGTCCTCACGTACATGGAGGATGCAGTGAGCCAGCTGCTGGAGAACAGAGAAGATATTAGTCAATATGGCATTGCCAGATTCTTCACTGAATAGTAAGTATATCAGGAGTCTGCCAATAGGACCACCCTGGGGGAGGCTCTTGGAAGCAGGCAGGGTACATGGAGAATGGAACTGGATACATGCTGATTATGTTGTGGCAGTGAACATTGGAGTTGAGTAGGTTAGCCAAGGGCTGCCTGAGCATGTTTCAGAGACATGCTTATTCAGGACAATAGGTCAAATTCAGACCTGATTTAAAAGCGGGGTAACTCCTGTTGGCTTCACCAGCTGTGCTTGCTTATTCTGGGGCTGAATTTGGCCCAGATAGGGCTTCTATTCTCTGTTTTACTACTGTATCTGGGTCATCATATAATATCTATCTTTGATAGTAATTTATTTTTTTTTAATTCATGCTCTCATTCACAGACAGGAAAAAAGGGGAAGTCTCTAGTTGTACCAGAAGTACACTCTTTCCCATTGGAGACTGTAGTGGGACTGGGCAGATGTTCTGAAAGAAAATGGGTTGGGACAGAGAGAGGAAGGGTTGCATCTTAATATCTTGAGACTGACTCCTGCTGAGCTGCCAAGCCAGGTCTCCAGGCCCTCTTCTTTTTCATAGTCCCAAACAGAGCAGATGGGATATGGGACATATTGCAAGGTCTCTGTGTATAGTAGCTCTCTTTAGCAGATGGATCTGTGGTAAGAGGACTGGTTCCCTGTGGTACCTCATCCCTCGGGTTCCCATCAGTGTCCTTGCTAATGTGCTCATTTATCCTCCTCTCTCTGTGAATTATCCATTTTGCTGTTCAGTCTTGTACCAGCTATTCTTTTTCTTTTGTAAAAAGAAAAGGAGGACTTCTCACACCTTAGAGACTAACAAATTTATTTGAGCATAAGCTTTTGTGAGCTACAGCTCAATTTATTGGATGCATAAATTTGTTAGTCTCTAAGGTGCCCCAAGTCCTCCTTTTCTTTTTGCGGATACAGACTAACATGGCTGCTACTCTGAAACCTGTCTCTTTGTTTTGTGTCTGTGATGGGGAATACAAACCCCACTCTGGGCAGCCAGGGGTTAAGGAACTGCTCTGGGCTCAGACAACTCCAGCCTGCCACATCTGTAGGAAATCCTCTAACTGGAGGAGGAGTTAAAAGGCAGGGGAGCAGCTCATTTGGTGGCAGACCAGGGAAGAGAGTAGACCTACAACCCCAGCATAGGGGAGCTGAGGGAAAGGCAGAATCTCTCCCAAAGACAACTGCCCAAAGGTCCCTCCCTGAGGGAGGGGATGACCTGCTACTGAGACAGCCTGAGAGGGAAGCAGTCCCCCCTCCCTTTCATATAGACTCAGAGTTTTGTTAATTCCTCTTTACATTGTTTGGACTACCCAGCAGGGGAAATCTCTAGGCCTGAGCTGGCCCAGGAGGGTGGGCCATAGTTCAGAAGGAGGCAGTTGCTGCCTGAGAGAGGAAGAGAGCTACCATAGTACATGCTACCTCCAGAAGGTGCCTTGTGATGAGAGAATGCCCTTCGTGCCGCCTAAACTCAGACAACAACTTTGGGACAGTTGCAGGGGGGTGATAGGAAGTGGCCCAGGGAGGGCAGCCTTAAGCAGCCCCTGGCTTAGATCACTGATAGCCCTCAAAGGGCTGTGGGTTGGAGCCTCCTGGAGTGGGCTTGGGCTCGGGCTCTCCTACCAACATCCTCCCTGCAGGTTACAGGCATAACCCCTGACCACTAGGCAAAGCTACCAACCAACCTCCAAGCAAGGACCATCACAGTCTGGTTCTTGTAAAGCTCCCTTTATTTGCTTGGCATGCTCTTGCCTGGCTCTTCCAGACCCAATAACCATTATATATGGCTCAGCATAGCCACAATGGTGATGATCACTGATCTCAAAAGACCCCAGAAACCCAGATCAGGAGGAAGAAGGTGAGGGGCTGCACCAAAATCTCTGCATTTGTAGAACATTCATCTTTCAAACGCAACAGCTTTATTATGTAGAGAACCTTTTGTACAAACTGTCTCGGAACATTCATCCCACAGCAACACAATACAAATGTGGGTTTGGTTCATTGGGATGCCTCCTTGTAGTATAGGCTGATATGTTCTGGTGGTATAGATCACTGCTAACTGTGTTCTGATTGGCTAGACAGCAGTTACAAGCTTCCCTGTTTTGGCCAAGATCAGTGTCAATTCAGAAACCTCATCCAAAATCACATAATTGATTTGGACAGTAGAACTCCTCTGTCTCAGACATTGTCCAATACCAGATGCCTCAGATAGAAATGTAAAATACTGCATGGTGGATTATTATAAAATAACCTGCCTGTAGGGTAAATTTATTTCTAACCCATAACAGCTTGTAGTTGATTTATGCTCTGAAGCATATGGATTTATATTGCTTTATAAAATTATCTTTCGTAACATAACTGTGGATGGTCTCCTTATCCATGTAGTGGCCAGCCCTCTTTTGGAATTGTATTTAGCTTATAGCTTCAGTGATATATAATGGCAATGAGTTCTGCAGGTAGATTATACACTCACTGTAGTCATCCTACTAATAATTACTGTATTTATAAAGCACTCTACCCAGGTGGCCTACATATAAAAACAATATACAATTCAATAAAAACATAGGTGATCCTTAAAAGTCCAGCCTCTTAAAAATTGAAGTAAAACTAACTGAGATGTAGCAAAATGCAAGATTAAAGGGGACAAAGAGATATGCATGGAAGATAGTGTGTCATGTTGATTCCATATTTATAAAGACACCTAGAAAAGAAGATTTCAAGATGTTTTTAAAAGTAGTGTGGGGAAGAGAATAAGAAATGTCTGGAGGAGAGATTTACAGCCTCAGTTAATGTCAGGTTTCTTGGTGACCAAAGATGTTATGGTGGAATCCCTAAAAGACAGCTGGTACCAGAGCACAGACATTCTTCATGGTGAAGTTCAACAAGGACATCTTGTATGTGTCTTGGTCCTCACCCTTCTGGGTTTTAACAAACAAATGGTGCCAACCTCTCCTCCTTCTGCCACATTATGGGAAAAGACAGTGGGTTTTGGGTTTAAAAATCAAGCAAAATTAATGCAAATGCAATTCGAGGGGACATTACAAGTTCTGGCATTGTGCTCAGTAGTGTAGAAAATAAAAGACATGAACCCTGAATTAAAGTTGTCTGTCTTGATTCGAAAATGGAAAATGAATTTTTAATCTTATTTGTGTATTGTGATGTTTTGTAGAAATTGATTTCTCCAAGGGAGGGAGAAAGAGAAATTAAAATCCATTGTTAGGTGCTGTCATTGGATTCAGAGTAGTACATAGTGGGAGGTGATGGGGGGGAACCTTCGCTTGCTTTGACAGGAGCTCCAGCAACTCCTTCATTGGTGATAAGTCTTTAGTGGCCAGTTGAAGGCCTCTTACTTGCAGATTGACTGACAGAGAAAGCAATGAAAATTTTAGCCACTGGCCTTTTTGCTGGTGGTGTGGCTAGGTTGTGCCTAGATGTTTGAAGGACACTTTTTTTTTTTTTTTTTCCTTCTCCAGGCCTAACCTTGATTCTGAGTTTTGATTTGGTGAAAGGGGTCAACACTTCCTCCCCTCCCCTCCCCTCCCTTCAGGTTTAACTCTAAAAATAGTCCCTCTGTATGAACAGCCAGTGTCAAGAATACTGGATGCCTATAACACAATCATAGGTACTTCTATGTCCTGAACAAGTTGCTGTGATGGAAGTGTGGTGCTTCCTATTGATACCCAAGGTTGTGAAGCACCTCATCACCACCTGCCCTTAGCGTGAAGAAGGGCCCTTGTCTGTTCCTGCCATCTGTCAGCTCCCTGAATTTACTGGTTACTGGCAACACAAGCACTTCCCTCTATGCCTCTGCAGGTCCCACTTTCTCTTTACTGGTTAGCAATAGGCACACTCCAACCCCTGAGTTCTCTGAATTTCCCGCTGCAGTGTCCAAACCTTGATCACTGGACACACACAGTTACCAGACCCGCTAATCCCAAAGGAACAATACACCACAGCTTACCAGTTACACCATAGAACATAGCTCCAGTTAACACACAGCCCTTAGATTTGTTTATAGAGAGAACAAGTATAAATTTAACAAAGAACAGAGATTCAAATGATAGAAAGCAAGAATATTGGAAAAATAAGGTTACATATAAAATGAAATGACAGCATGCGTACTAGAGTCTAATCTTAACTATCAAGACACTCCTTGTCTCATTAAGTTTAGCTCACCCCAAGCCTGGAAAATACAATAGGAAGGGGTGTGTGTGTGTGTGTGTGTGTGTGTGTAATTACACACACACACACACACACAGAGAACATGAAAAAATGGGGGTTGCCATACCAACTCTAACGAGACTAATTGATTAAGGAGGGCTATTATCAGCAGGAGGAAAAAAAAAATTTGTAGTCATAATCAGGATGGCCCATTTTCAAACAGTTGACAAGAAGGTGTGAGTAACAGTAGGGGGAAAATTAGCATGAGGAAATAGTTTTTAGTTTATGTAATGACTCATCCACTCCCAGTCTTTATTCAGGCCTAATTTAATGGTGTCCAGTTTGCAAATTATTTTCAGCTCTGCAGTTTCTTGTTGGAGTCTGTTTTTGAAGGTTTTTGTTGTTGATTAATTGCAACTTTTAGGTCTGTTACTGAGTGTCGAAGGAGGTTGAAGTGTTCTCCGACTGGTTTTTGAATATTATAATTCTTGACGTCAGATTTGTGTCCATTTATTCTTTTGTGTAGAGACTGTCTGGTTTGGCCTATGTACATGGCAGAAGGGTATTGTTGGTACATACATGATGGTATATATCACATTGGTAAATGTGCAGATGAACGAGCCTCTGATAGTGTGGCTGATGTGATGCATCTGATGAAGTGGGCTTTAGCCCACGAAAGCTTATGCTCAAATAAATTTGTTGGTCTCTAAGGTGCCATAGGTGGTACTTGTTCTTTTTGCTGATACAGACTAACACAGCTACCACTCTGAAACCTCTTTTCATGATGCAAACACAATATCAGTTCACTTCCTAGGCGGAAGACCTCGGGTGTCTCCATGCCTTCTCCTGGTATATCAGACTACTTCTTGGATCTTAATCATGAATTAGACATCCTCCTGCCATGTGTTCCTTCCTTCCTGTAGATTTTGTGATCTCCTTGACTTTACAATCTTGATTACTTGGTGATTCTATATGCAAATAGATTTCCATTTTAAGACACACAACAGTCAGCCAGGGAGATAAGTGCCTCCTATCCCTTGTCTGGACAGAATCTGTTAATCGCCTTTTGGTGACTTGTCTTACATGCTTTAAGAACGCAGTTTGTAGTGTACGTTCGCGCGCACGCACACGTACACACAAATCCTTACATTTCACAATGGTTCTGATAATCCATGTGACACAGGCTTTCAGTAGAGACCTTATGTAACACTTTTTGGCAACCTAGTATGCAACTACCAGACCCAGGAGATCCTTGTAATCCTTCTGCATGCCTGTGCCCTCTGTTAGTTGGCATCAAGAGGTTCTTGGATCACAAGTAATCCCCTGCTAAGAGGGGATTGCGTGATTGGATCCATGTCATAAAGTTATTGGGACAAATGAAGGTGCAGCTTTTGCAAATGATACAGGTCGGAGACACCATACTGTTTCTGATGCACATGGCTTTCTGTGAGAAGTGATGTTCAAATTGTTAACCTTCCTTATCAACTCTGAACAAGTTCTCTCAATAAGCAAGGACTTGAAGGAAGAGAGAGTGAGTAAGACTATGACCTCCGCCTATCAACCAGACTTCTGTTTTATTAGGCTTGAGACTGAGGGTGCTATGAAACATCCAGCTGGCATTATCCAGGCACTCTTCCAGAGCAGATTTGGTTTGCATCTCCTTTCAAGTTCACTCCTCGGGGCCTTTTTAAACTTCTGGTCATCAGTAACTTAAAAATTGAATGACGATGAAAGAACCCCTCCCTACCTCTTTGAAATTGCTCTTAGAATGTTTCTCTGTAGCATTTCTTCATGTTAGATCCTGCTGCCCAGCCCCTCTCATCTCCTCCCATTCTGCTCTTGTCCCACCCTTGCCTACGGTACTCTTTTGGTTCTTGGTATTTTCAAACAAATCTGATTTGTGCCTGTAAATGTGAAGCCACTGTAGAACATGAGTGTTTGCCAGTATGTGCAACTCTGTAAGATTTGAGATGCCCTGAGCTGAGTTCATGTTTCCCTGACACACCTGAAAAGAGGATATGAAATACCAGAGGGCTTTTGTTTTCATGTCGAATACTCCATAGAGCTGCTGACTATTTCCTAGGACAGGAAGAAGTTATCAGATGCTTCTGTCCCTTTTTTCTCTGGTAATTAAAGTAGAACTTGCAATTGTTGTTGTCTTATGCTAAGGCTGGAGAAGCAGCAAGCCACACTCAGTGCCCCAGTATCAGAACAGAAATAGACTAAGTAGTAATTCTGATAGTTGTGAAAGTGCTCAATGTAGGATATATGAAATGTGGGAAATTGCTCCCTTAAAGTGGAGAATAATTGACCAGAAGGAGGGACCTAGATATCAGCAGAGTAGTGAGCTGCCTATCATTGGAAAATAACTTATTCTGGTTCTCCAATCTCACCTGCTTCTCCTGCCCTCTGGAATCCCCCATACAGGCAAGGTCAGATTGTGCCCAGTGGTTTACGGTTAGTGTATGCCTACATTGAAATTGGGAGGTGTGTTTGCAGCATGTGTAGACATACCCAAGCTCATTTAGATCTTGCTAGACCAAAGCTATCTTGAGCACAATAGCGGAGCTGAGGCAGCACGGATGGGGGACACGGGCTAGCCATGGCTGCTCAGGATCCTGAGTAAATACTCAAGTGGGCACCGCCTGTACTGCCCACTGTTGTTGTTGTTACTCAAACTAGCTTTGAATGAGATCAAAGCTAGTTCAGGTATATCTGTGCTGCAATCACACTCCCAGTTGTGGAATAGACCAGGGATCGGCAACCTTTGGCGCACACAGCCTGCCAGGGAAAGCTCCTGGCAGGCTAGGACAGTTTGTTTACCTGCCACGTCTGCAGGTTCGGCCGATGACAGCTCCCACTGGGTATGGTTTGCCATCCCAGGCCAATGGGGGCTGTGGGAAGTGGCGGCCAACACATCCCTCAGGCCACACCGCTTACCACAGTCCCATTGGCCTGGAGGGGTGAGCAGTGGGAGCTGCCATCGGCTGAACCTGCGGACACAGCAGGTAAACAAACTAGCCCGGCCCGCCAAGGGCTTTCCCTGGCATGATGCGTGCCAAAAGTTGCCGATCCCTGGAGTAGACAGTCCCTTTCGTGCTAGGGCTCTGCCAAGCTGGTCAGCTTGACAAGGAACTCCAATATCTTTGAGCCTAAATAGAATTTGTGCCATTCTGAAAGACGACTTCTCCCCGCCCCATATTATCCTCCTTTCCAATGAACCTCCTATTGCTGTAACTTCCTCTAGGTGAGGGGATTGGCAATCACTCCCTTTGAAATGTGTGTGCACCATTTAAGGTGAGATGGGAGGACTCCATACTGTATGGCTTCTGGCCCCTTTCCCCCACTCTTCTGAGCCTTCCCTACTTTAGTATGGAGAGTCAGAGTCAAAACCAGGGTTTTGTAAGGACAGCAGAGTCAGTCTAGAGAAGCAATGGTATGTGTGTTAAGTGCCTGGGTACCGTAATTTTAATCTGCCTACATCTTGTGTTCTCAAGTTTGTAAGTCCTAGAGGAAAAGAATCAAGGGAGTGTGGTGAAGAGGAATGAGATATCCAGGATTACCTCACAGAGCCAGAAGTTACCAAACTTTTTTGAGTGTGCACCACATCTTAGAGTGTGCACCATCCTCTCATTTGCCATGGCCATCCCTTTCATGATCACAGAACATCTTTGTGCCATTTACAGAAACTGCTTACATAAGCAACTAATATCAGGAAAGCATTTAATGTATATTTAGCATGTTTTAGTGTGATTTAGAAGCTGGAAACCATGTGACCAGCCAACTCTCTATATTAACCTTCAACATGTGCTCAACAGACCTCTAGTGGCCCATGAACCATAGTTTGAGAACCATTTCTCTGGAGTGAGAAGAAGTTAAGTGATGTGTATTCCACTGCTATCCATGGCCTAACAGTAACTGCCCACAGGAGAAAGCTAACCTTTATTGCCCAGAAATATCTTTGAAACAGAGCTAAGCCTTTGAGGATGTTTTTCTCCCCTTTCCTTCCCTAGTCTCATATGTCCCAATCATATGGACATCTGCTTTCAGTCTTGAGAGTTCCCTGAGGCTCCTGTTCTAACACACTATTGGCTATTACAGGAATGGGGTTCAGTTCATCCTTTTGGAAATTAATCCACTTCTCTCTCTTAGCTTTAAGAGTACAGCTCTGCCTTTCTCATGACCAGCCCTGATTTTACTGATCTTCTGAAAGGCTACTAGTATTTATTCATTAAAAATCCCAGAAATCTCTTTGCTTTTGAATCTCCATGAAATGCAGACTTCCCTGAAACCCTCCATGCAATTAGGCTAATGCTGTTTTATTTCAACAAGCTTGACTTCTATACATCTTAAAGGGACTTGTTCCTTCTATACATATTTGATCATGTCTTTCTTGATCTCAACTTTCCCTTGACATTTAAGGCACTGCAACGAGGGGAAAGAAGCACCCCCCCCCCAACACATCTTATTTGCTGACATCTCTTTATATGTTGCCTTCTTGCCCATCTCCTGCTCCACCAGTGATGCCAGTGTTGATTGCCCATGTTTTCTCTTCTCCCACCATTGTCTTTCTGCTTTCTTCCATGCTGCTCCATGTATGGAATTAACTGAACTAATATATAAGAATGCTGCATTCTTCTCCTTCAAATGCCTCCTCATAACTCACTTTTGTTATGTTGCCAACAAGAAATTAGCCAACTGATGATGGCTAAATTGAGTGGCAGATGGGGTCAGCTGACTTCATTTATTTATAAAGGGGGGAAAAAAGAAAAGAGCTTTCAGCTGGCTTGGAACCATCAGTCTGTGCATGTCATTAACCTATATAACCATGTGTTCTTATAACTGTCACTGTCGTCTTCCTTCCCACTTCCATCACTGATGTCTTCTGGCTTGTTTTGTAAGATTGTAAGCCCTACAGGGCAATGACTCTGTCTTCCTCTGTGCTTTACAGCACCGAGCATGATGGGGCACCAATCCTGGTGAGGGCTTGTGTGTGCTACTGCAGTACAGATAATTAAAAACGATGATGATGGTGGGAAATCTTTAGGGCACTGATGATCCACCAGACTTTAGGTGGGAAAGAGAAACCCTCAGAGCTGAACAGCCCGATTGCTGTCATAATTAAAACTATTTAGCGAGACTGGAAGCTTTGTTTTAAATTTTGCCTCACGTTTTCAGGGGTTGATGAGGCTCTTGAATTTCTCCCACATGATCTATGCCAGGGAGCCCCAAAGCATATACGCTCAGTTTTTCCTTCTCTCTCACTCAAATATAATCTCCAACTATTGTAAAGATGACAATATTCACTCAGCTCCTCAAACACCCACCAGGTCCCTGCATCTCTTCTGCTCTAGTGAGGAGATGACAGGGTTATGACATGTGGACTGCCTGGCTGCAGTGAGCCATGTGACAGATGTGAAATTACTGCTGTCACCAACCTGGCTGTGAAACAAGCCTTTTGGCTAGAAATCTCCACTGGGATTGTGTGCTGCTGATTCTTGACAGGTCTGCTGCTGTGTTAGCTGTGGTTCCCTGCTCCCTAAGGGCACTGCTGGCTGGAAGGAATCTGCCACTCCTTCGCTCACCAGTTATCTGTGGGAAAAGAGGCTGATACAGTCACATGAAGACAGGTAGTTCTGCTCCTGTTTTTAAGGTGTCAGAGTAATGGTGGATTGCAGCACATGTGAATAAGCCACTCCGAGAGAGAGACAGAGAGGATCTAAACCAGCCCTTTGAAAATCTTGCCACAGAGCATGGTAGAGAAGGGATTGCCATCTCTGCAATGTACTCATGTTACTTCCAACGGTTCCAATGGAGAGAATACTTGCAGTGGAATGGGAAGGTCACTGTATCTTTGTCTTGCTTAAAGATGGGGGACAATTATTTGCTTCCTTCAGAAACTGAATTTCAGTTCACCACCTCTGCTTTTTGAAAACATTTTTCTTAGTGAAGGTTTATACAAATGTTCACAGAAATGGATTTGGGACTTGTAGTTCAGATTCACTTTGTGACAAAACTAACTAGTTTCAGGCACAAGGAGTGGATTTGCTATCTGAATGGAGACCCATATGCTATAGAATAGTTTGATAGCAACTTCCACATCCCACATACAGGGTGATGGAACCCTCATTTCACTTTTGTGTTGCTTCCTCCTTAGCAGCATCCCAGTAAGTACTGGACTATCAAACTAGGTAAATACACTGTCCTTTTCTATGGCAGGTTGCTTTATGTTTGTTGGAATAACACACAGCAATTTTCCAGTACAGATTTTATGTTCTCCAAAATATATTTACAAAATATTGGAAAATGGGGCTACTTCTTCCCACTTACTTGCAGATTTTATATGTGAACAAACATCCAGATGAATCCAGCTATGTGTAATCAAATAAATTAGAAAAGAGAAATTATTCTGATTTGTTGACTGCGAGTGCTAGATTGTCAAGTGTCATTGTCCAAAAACTAAGGTTAGTACTCCAGATCTGTCTGTGACCCCTCATTTATTAACTTGTGCTTTCTATGTAAAGATAACTGCTCAAAGGTCTGTGCACATGCACTCTGTCTCTCATGTTGTTTTTCTTCTCAGAGAGAGACTCGCTGCAAATAAACCTTCTTTTCTGCATGCATTTATTTCATCATCTGCATTATTTGTGGAGTCACATCAAGTATGTGAGGCCTGCTACTGGTATCATGTAACTCAGCACAGGCTGCTGTGGGTTGGGTGCTTAGTGACTATACCTGCTGAGTGGTGGGGAATATGCCAGATACCCACTGGAAAGAAAAGCAATATCCACAAAGGAGAAACTCCATCTGGCGCTGTTGTCTTGCATCTAGTTCTTGGCTGAACAAAGGCAGGGGAAGAAAACCCTGAACCAAATTTGCTGCAGATAAGACATCAGGTGACTGGCACTGCAACTGAGCTCTGCCCTTCAGCATTTCCTGCAGCTGTGCTGTTTCCAGAAGTCTTGGACTCCTAGCCTTTGGGCCTAATTAGTGCCACAGAAGGGGATGTTCTGGTTCTAAGAGAAGCCTCTACCTCCCTATTTTTTTCTGTCTAGGTGTACATGCCAAAAGTTTGGGTACAATGGTTACCTTCTTTGAACTTGCGTGTTGGAATGTAAGGACAATATGCACTGGTATGTTAAATGATATAGAGAAGGTCAGTGACCTAGGAAGTCTGCCATTATTGACAGAGAGCTTTAGAAGCTTGACATCAGTGTAACTGCTCTGTCTGAATCATAGAATCATAGATTTTAAGGTCAGAAGGGACCATTATGATTATCTAGTCTGACCTCCTGCACAACGCAGGCCACAGAATCTCACCCACCAACTGCTGTAACAAACCCCTAACCTATGTCTGGGCTATTGAAGTCCTCAACTCATGATTTAAAGACTTCAAGTTACAGAGAATCCATCAGCAAGTGACCCGTGCCCCACACTGCAGAGGAAGGCGAAAAACCCTATGGCCTCTGCCAATCTGCCCTGGAGGAAGATTCCTTCCCGACCCCAAATATGGCGATCAGCTAAATCCTGAGCATGTGGGCAAGACTCACCAGCCAGACACCCAGGAAAGAATTCTCTGTAGTAACTCGGATCCCACCCCATCTAACATCCCATCACAGGCCATTGGGCGTATCTACCGCTAATAGTCAAAGATCAATTAATTTGCCAAAATTAGGCTATCCCATCACATCATATCCTCCACAAACTTATCAAGCTTTGTCTGGAAGCCAGATATGTCATTTGCCCCCACTCCTTCCCTTGGAAGGCTGTTCCAGAACTTCACTCCTCCGATGGTTAGAAACCTTCCTCTAATTTCAAATCTAAACTTCCTGATGGTCAGTTTATATCCATTTGTTCTTGTGTCCACATTAGTACTGAGCTTAAATAATTCCTCTCCCTCCGTAGTATTTATCCCTCTGATATATTTATAGATAGCAACCATATCTCCTCTCAGGCTTCTTTTGGTTAGGCTAAACAAGCCAAGCTCCTTGAGTCTCCTTTCATAAGACAGGTTTTCCATTCCTCAGATCATCTTAGTAGTATATTCTCTGTACGTGTTCCAGTTTGAATTCATCCTTCTTAAACGTGGGAGACCAGAACTGCACACAATATTCCAGATAAGGTCTCACCAGTGCCTTGTATAATGGTACTAACACCTCCTTATCTCGACTGGAAATACCTTGCCTGATGCATCCCAAGACCGCATTAGCTTTTTCACAGCCATATCACATTGGCAGCTCATAGTCATCCTGTGATCAACCAATACTCCAAGATCCTTCTCCTCCTCTGTTACTTTCAAGTGATGCACTCCCAATTTATAACACAAATTCTTGTTTATGAAACCAGATTAGTTGACACAGGCTCCCCACACAAGATGCATTACACCTTTTTCTGGCATGAAAAGGGCAAACAAGACCCCAGTGAGAATTGGTTAGGTTCTGGAGTCAAAAATGTATTAGCGTGGATGATTGAATGTCCCCATGTGACATCAGAACATATCCTATTACAAGACTATCTACCACGGGCGGCTTTGCTTTACATATGGCCCAAAGTTCTTCCATAGCGAAGAAAAGGACTTGTTCTGTCAGCAACTCAAAAGGGTCATCAGTAAGATAGCACTGAGAGAATGACTCCATCTATGTGGAGATCTCAACAATAGAGCCAGCTCAGTTTGGTTGCCAAGGAGTAGGAAAAATAATGAGAAGGGGCAAAGACTCCTGGAGTTCTGCACCCACCTAGGACTGTGCATTACCAACATCTGCTTCCAAGGTGGTCATCAACAGAAAGTTTCTTGGAGGCACCCCAAATGTAGACACAGGCACAACTGTATTTAATTGTCACTTGTGGGAAAAAAATTACAGAATGTTCTACATATTGTTTTCACAGTGCAGACTGTGACACAGACCATGTGCTTATATGCGGCAAATAATCCTTTTCACTATGGAAATTCCATCATACCAAATAAAACGGCATTAACAGCAACAACACAAAAGACCAAGGAAGGTCTCTCCAATTCATTATGAATCTCTGGAAAGCTATGTAATTGATTTGTCTCCCCCCCCCCCATTGAATGCAGATGCATCATGGAACATGCACAGAATGAATATCTACATACTGCAACCTTAGCTCTCAGTAAAAGCTCTGTACAAGATAGATGGGTTTGCGGCATACTCTGAAGAAATGCTTGCAGGTGTTGGTAGAGATATGCTGTGCATTTTGCTTCAGACATGAACCCCTCTCCTGATACGTGTGGTAACTTCAGATTGGCTAAGAGTGCATTGTCACAAACGTCAAATCAATGTGCTCAACCATATTGGCTCAATCTGTACGAGAAGGTGCAAACATCCATTGAGAATGGAGATCTAAGAGGTATGTATGATGATATCAAGAAAGAAATGGGTCTTTCAGTCAAGAAGTCTGTCCCACTCAAGTCACTTAATGGAGACATCATCATTGAAGAAGAAAACAGACGCAACACTGGGTGGAACACTATTGCAAACTCTATTCATGTGAAAGCTCTGCTTCAGAAACAGTGGTAAATGCGAGTCCCCACTCCAGACTGTTGAAGAGCTTGATGGAGAACTGCCTATAAATGAGCTTGAAAAGGCACTTGTCTTTCCCAAGCACCAGGAAAGGCTACAGGAAAAGATGGAATTCTAGCTAAAGTACTGAAACAAAGGAGTCTGCATGATGGCTGGCTTGCTTGCTTGCTGAAGGGAAGGACGGGTACCAGAAGACATGAGGATGTCAACAGCATAACGTATAAGAACAGAGACTATCAGAGTGACTGCAACAGCTACAGAGAGATCTCCATCCTCAATGTTCCTGGTAAGGCATTAGCAGCGATCATTCTCAAAAGACTGCAAGTTCTTGCTGAATGCATATATCCAAAGAGTCAGTGTCACTTCTGTGTTGGTAGGTCAATGTTTGACATAGTTTTTGCACTTAGTCAATTTCTAGAAAAGTGTCAAGGAAAACGTCTCTACATTGCCTTCATAGATCTTATAAAGGTTTTGACCTGGTCATCAGGAAGGTCCTTTTCCACTTGTTAGAGAGAATCGGTTACCCCCAAGTCTTCCTCAGTCTGATTTGATCTTTCAGTGATGGCATGAAGGCTACAGTCCAGTATGATGGTGATCAATCTGACAGCTTTGAAAACTATAGTGGTGTCCAACAGGGATGTGTTTTGGCACAAAAACACTTTGATATATTCTTCTCTCTATTGCTTTGTCATGCTTCCTCAAGTAGCACCAAGAGTGTACATCTCCATACAAGATCATGCATGTTCTGTTTATGTGGTCACTTCTCTGTAGTGACTTACTTCAGAGATGGACACAGTCAAACATTTCATAGACAACACCTTGTGTTCTCTTTTTTTTAGATTTAAGTTGGATGTTTTGTTTCATTACTGTCTCTGTGAATATCCTACTGGTCCTCAAGATCTGTGTATTGGAGGGTTCTTTCTCTGTCTTGCAATTTTGACTGTAGAGCTGTTCTTTCCTTCAATTTGTGATGTTGGAGAAGCGAAGGAGCTCTTGGGCCGTAAATGGTGAACAGCAGCTATCTCACTTGTCGTCCTTCCACTGAACAAGTATAGTGAGAAACGCATCCTAATGCAAAGCAAAAAAGACATTGCACATGAGGTCATTGCTCAGCAGCATCCCTCCATGCTGGCAGTCATTCTGTGAAGCCATTTATCTCTGCTCATCTTCTGTGCTAATGGAATGCATAGAAAAATAGGATGACCAGATAGCAAGTGTGAAAAATTGGGACAGTGGATGGGAGGGGGTAATAGGTGCCTATATAAAACAAAGCCCTTAATATTAGGACTGTCCCTATAAAACTGGGACATCTGGTCACCCTGTAGAAAAACCACATGGCAAAAAGGTAAATGATATACATCCTTAACCAGACGTGGTGGGAATATTTTACAGCCTTTGACACACCATCTGTACTACTATGTGTAAAGCAATAATCTTCCCTTTGTATGCTCATTGTGTTTCTTGGGCCTGCTATTTGTTGTTCGCTATTTCCAGTCTTTTGGCCCTTGCTGCTATCTGCAGCCTTTGGATCTCTAACTTGACTGGTCTGAGCTTTATGACTGCCTCTCTGGAATAGGTACTAGGCTGGTTCTAGAAGTCTGCACTTCCCTCCGTCTCAGGCCTGTGGATGGATCATTCAGATCTTCTGACTGTTTATGTCCCATGAGTTGAGATCTCCATCCTATCCACATTTCTCTCTGCAGCATTCAAGTCATGAGCTGTACACGTTCTTTCTAAATATTGCCTGTTAAGTTTAGTTTTTGTCTTTGGTTTACTCATTCTTGTCTTCTTTTTGTTCTGTTTCCCTTATCTGGAATAAACAGAAAATAATAAACCATAAACTTTTGCGTTTTTTGTTTCCAACCTTCTCCCTTGTTAATCTCTCAGTATCTGGTATAAAAGTATCCACGGTGTGACACTTAACTAACCAGCAATTTTGGGCGTAGATCCTACCGACTAAGCCACTTCCCATGAATACCCAGGGTTGTAGGGCACATCACTACCACCTGCCCTTAGCATGAGAGCCTTGTCTGAGCCTGCCAGGAGTCAGCTTCCTGACATCTCCAGCCAAAGGCACCACAAGCATTTGCCTCTCAGCCCACATGGGCTCTGCTGTTCCTCTGCAGGTTAGCAATAGGCACACTCCAACCCCTGAGTCCTTTGAGCATCTCCCTGGAGATCAACCCCTGATCCATTGGATGCTCACAGAACTACAGATCCTCTGTTCCCAAAGAAACAGTACAGGTTACCAGTTATAGGATAGAACATACCTCCACTTAACACACAGCACTTAGGATTTGTCAATAGCAACTAGAAGTTTATTTAACAAAAAAAAAAATTCAACTGATAAGCAGGAATACTGGAAACAAAGAGTTAGATATAAAATCATAACACACATACTAGAGCCTAAACTTAACTAATAGAACATTATGTCATAAGAGCAAAAACTGTCCCCAAATCCCTCCAGTATATTACAACCAAGCTTGATTGTGATCTTCCATTCATGAAGCAAGCCCACTGACAGCTTACTTCCTAAGTGAAAGACACAAGGGTGACCCTTTGCAGCCCCAGATATATCAATACAATCCTTTGATCTTTCTTTACTCATAAACTGGACATCTTCCTGCTGTGTTCTTTCCTGTAGATTTTGCTGTCTTGTTAATTTCTTAATCTTGATTAGCTAGTGGTTTAGCATTCAGATAGGTATCCATCGTGAAGTACACAATACTCAGTTGCATATAACCAAACAGATAAGTGTCTCCTGCCTGTGTGAAAGGAACATGTTTTGTCACCTTCTGGTGACCTGTTTTAACTACCAGACCTTGAGGAAAGTAATTTCTAGTCGAGGTGTATAACTCCCTTAAATATTATCCTTACATACATTTCACAATGGTTATGATGACCAGTGTGTCACTGGTTCTCAGTAGACCTCATATGTCACCTTTTAGTGAATTATTATGCATAAAACTGATGCAGGAGTCCCTGTAAATCCGTACACATCCCTGTGTTGTCTGCCAGTTCGCACAAGATGTTCCTGGGTCACATTCGCTCACATGCTGTATGGAGCGGATTCTCTACAGTTATCTGTATGTATGTTCTGAAGGACTTTGCCATTAAGCCACCAAAGGTAAATTCAAATCAGCAGCACTACATATGAAAAAGTAGGAGCAACAGGTAATTTGATGGGTTTTTTTTAATCATGTGTTTAGAATGGCTTTTGCGTGATTCTTTAGAACGTGTTTTATTATTTTCTGGGAGGGAGAAATTGTGGAACACATTGACAGGGTTTTTCTTTCTCTCCATTAAAAAAATGCATCCGATGAAGTGAGCTGTAGCTCACGAAAGCTTATGCTCAAATAAATTGTTAGTCTCTAAGGTGCTACAAGTACTCCTTTTCTTTTTGTGAATACAGACTAACACGGCTGCTACTCTGAAACCTGTCATTAAAAAAAATTGTTGTCCAGAACTGAGCGAGACCATTGTTGAATACCTCATGGCTTCTGCATTGGTCTATACGTTCCCCTGCTTTCTTATGTTCTTAAAAAATGTTTTTAAAAAAGCATTTTGGGATATTGTAGAGTAGGGGATATGTTGGATTAAACCTGAGTCTGTTCTGCTTCGTCCAAACAGCAGCTCAGTTTGCTGACTTGTGAAGAGTGATTGGCCTTCACTTCCAGCCATTCTAGGTTCTAGAGCTTGTGTTGTGTTGGAATAAAATTATGGTTTGTTGAGGACAATTTCTCTCCTTACCCAGCTTTCAGAGTAGCAGCCGTGTAAGTCTGTATTCGCAAAAAGAAAAGGAGTACTTGTGGCACCTTAGAGACCAACAAATTTATTTGAGCATAAGCTTTTGTGAGCTACAGCTCACTTCATCAGATGCATTCGGTGGAAAATACAGTAGGGAGATTTTATATACACAGAGAACATGAAACAATGGCTGTTACCATGTACACTGTAACGAGAGTGATCAGGTAAGGTGAGCTATTACCAGCGAGGGAAGGGGGAACCTTTTGTAGTGATAATCAAGGTTGGCCATTTCAAGCATTTGACAAGAACGTCTGAGGAACAGTGGGGAGTGGGATGGGGGGGAGAAATAACATGGGGAAATAGTTTTACTTTGTGTAATGACCCATCCACTCCCAGTCTCTATTCAAGCCTAAGTTAATTGTATCCAGTTTGCAAATTAATTCCAATTCAGCACTCTCGTTGGAGTCTGTTTTTGAAGTTTTTTTGTTGAAGGATAGCCACTCTCAGGTCTGTAATCGAGTGACCAGAGAGATTGAAGTGTTCTCCAACTGGTTTTTGAATGTTATCTTTCTTGACGTCTGATTTGCGTCCATTTATTCTCTTACGTAGAGACTGTCCAGTTTGACCAATGTACATGGACAGAGGGGCATTGCTGGCACATGATGGCATATATCACATTGGTAGATGTGCAGGTGAACGAGCCTCTGATTGTGGCTGATGTGATTAGGCCCTATGATGGTGTCCCCTGAATAGATATGTGGACAGAGTTGGCAACAGGCTTTGTTGCAAGGATAGGTTCCTGGGTTAGTGGTTCTGTTGTGTGGTGTGTGATTGCTGGTGAGTATTTGCTTCAGATTGGGGGGCTGTCTGTAAGCAAGGACTGGCCTGTCTCCCAAGATCTGTGAGAGTGATGGGTCGTCCTTCAGGATAGGTTGTAGATCCTTGATAATGCGTTGGAGAGGTTTTAGTTGGGGGTTGAAGGTGAATGGCTAGTGTCGTTCTGTTATTTTCTTTGTTGGGCCTGTCCTGGAGTAGGTGATTTCTGGGTACTCTTCTGGCTCTGTCAATCTGTTTCTTCATTTCAGCAGGTGGGTACTGTAGTTGTAAGAATGCTTGATAGAGATCTTGTAGGTGTTTGTCTCTGTCTGAGGGGTTGGAGCAAATGTGATTGTATCACAGCTTGGCTGTAGACAACGGATCGTGTGGTGTGGTCTGGATGAAAGCTGGAGGCATGTAGGTAGGAACAGCGGTCAGTAGGTTTCCAGTATAGGGTGGTGGTTATGTGACCATCGCTTATTACCCAAAAAGCTCCTCAAGAGATGCTGGCAGAGTTTATGGGGTTTTCTTGGTTTTGTTCCTTTAGAAGAAGTTTGACATTCCTTCTTTAACTGCAGAATGTTGCTAAGTCATAGTATATTGATGGGAATACTTTTAACCGAGCAGCTAATAGGTCTGATCCCAATATGGATAGGACCAAAGAATTTTTGGAATCTCTTCAAAGTCTGGAAAACGTGGATGTGCTGAAGGTGCAATATCAGCAAATGTCTGCAAGAACCAGATATGACTTTTAAGATGACTAGGAAGATCTCAGGTGTTTAATTCCATGACTGTCTTCCTAACAACATGAATAGCAGGCTTCTGAAATGTCCTGTAATTCTGACCGACTTGTCTTGAAAATTATGATTTTTCACTTTGGTTTTGTATCATTTTTTAAACATGTTTCCTTGTGTAGTTCTTGGAAATCTGAAAACCCCAAAGAGCTGGAGGCTTTCTGCTTACAGTGCTCTGAAACCATAGCAAACCAGGAAGATGCCATCTCCTGGCTCCAACAATAATCTCTCATGCTGCATGTGGCTGGAAGGAAACTTGATCAACTAATCCTGCTGTGTCTCCTTCCAAGTAGATGGGACAGACTGTAACCAGTTCACAACAGAAACTAGGAAGCAGTAGTGAGTTTAGAGCTTCTTACCTAAATACATTTCTCCAAGTAGCATTAACATCAGCAATAAGGACTATATCTGTACCAGGGAATTTTAGCGATGTTCAGTTGACAATGGGAACACCAAGAGTTGATAAAGCCTTGTCTGTGATATGGCTCCTATCAGAGTAACTGAACAGGTGGTTGGTAGCACCCATAGTGCAAGTGTGGGAGCAACATGTTTGTCTGTACTGGGTCCTACCTTGTCTCCTCATGGTTATTTGTATTGCAGTAGTGCCTTAGGTCATCCAAATCATGGTGCAACCATGATATCCCCACTTGATATCCCCTTCCTGCTCAGCAATGAACCACTGATAACTTTACTCTCTCTGGGAATGGTTTTCCAATCAATTCTGCACCCACTTCATCATAACTCCATCTAGGCTGTATTTCCCTAGTTTATAAGAGGGTCTTGCAAGACTGTATCAAAAGCCTTTCTACAATCTAGATGTATCACATCTACTGCTTTCCCCCCATCCATACGACTTGTTACCTTGTCAAAGAAAGCTATTAGGTTGGTTTGACATGATTTGTTCTTGACAAATCCATGCTGACTGTTACTTATTACCTTATTATATTCTAGGTGTTTGCAAATTGATTGCTTAATTATTTGCTCCATTATCTTTCTGGGTACTGAAGTTAAGCTGACTGGTCTGTAATTCCCCAGGTTGTCCTTGTTCCCCTTTTTATATATTGGCACTATACTTACCCTCTTCCAGTCCTCTGGAATTTTTCCAGTCTTCCATGACTTTTTGGAGATAATCACTAATGGCTCAGATATTTCCTCAGTCAGCTCCTTGAGTATTCTAGGATGGTATTTCATAGGTCCTGGTGAATTGAAGACATCTAACTTGTCTAAATATTTTTTTTAATTTGTTCTTTACCTATTTTAGCCTCTGATTCTAACTCATTTTTACTGACATTCACTATGCTAGATGTCCAATCACTACTAAACTTTTTGATGAAAACTGAAACAAAAGTCATTTAGCACTTTTGCCATTTCTACATTTTCTGTTTATTGGTTTCCCACACTCAATGACTAACAGGCCTATCGTGTTCTTGGTCCTCTTCTTGCTTCTAATGTATTTGTAGAATATTTTCTTGCCTCTAGCTAGTTTTCCTTTGTGTCTAGCTAGTTTAATTTTGTTTTGTGCCTTGGCCTTTCTAAGTTTGTCCCTACATACTTGTGTTATTTGTTCATATTAGTCCTTTGTAATTTGACATAGTTTCCACTTTTTGTAGGACTCTTGTCCTTTTGTCAGATCATTGAAGATCTCCTGGTTAAGCCAGGGTGGTCTCTTGCAATGCTTCCTATCTTTCCTATGTGGTGGGATCGTTTGCTTTTGTGCCCTTAATAATGTCTCTGAAAAACTGGAAATTCTCTCTTAAATTGTTTTTCAAAGTCCCTTTCTTTTTATGAAGCAGTTGTGGATTAATTTGCCCTTTATTAGGATGAAAAAGTGGTGCTGGGTAGTTCTTCCCTGCCAGCTCACACAGTGGATGCAGTTATTCAGCCGTTGTTACGTTTTCTGGGCCAAGCTATCTGCTCCTGTCTGTGAGACATTCATGTTTTGGTACCTTAGCCATCTCTGCTCATTATAAATTCCACAGCTACTTCAATACTATTTTGAAAGCTAATTTTACTAAAAAAAAAAAATTTAATATGTATTCTCTTTATGGCTGCGTGGTCCCCCCCCCCCCCATTTAGCTGCATTCTTCCCCTTCCTAGTGATCAGTAGCCACCCATTGCATTCCCACCTTAGGAGAGGACCGTGAGTTCCGGTGTATATATACCGGCTAGAATTCCATGGCAGACCGAGCCTGTCCTAATCATGAAAATAGGACTCTAAGGTGCTGTTAAAAACAGTGTGGGGGTTAAAGAGAGGACCTGGAAACTATCTTATCCTTTTGTTTAAAGTATGCTATATTAAAAACTTCTATATTCATTTCTTCCTGTTTTAAAAGCTCTTAACATAACCCAAACTCTATTCTTTGTAGCACTCCTCTGACTAGTGTGTACAATGCAGACTAATGAAGGACAGCTACAGATTTAGGGCAGATTGTAATGCAGGAAGGGAAAGGAATAAGTAGTCTGAGAAATGCCCTAGTATCTCAGAATCTAAAAGCTGGAGTTCCTGTAAGTTGTTTCTTTCTTTCCTTCTGTTGCACAGCAATCTCTTCCCAATTGATGTTATCCAATGTGCAGCAGTGTCTGGGTGTATTGTTTGAACCTAATTGGCTGTATTGTATTATGGCATAACAATAGCCACTTCCTAAAAAGGTGCCATTGAGTTTCTGTGATAGGCCCAATTTTTGTACCACCTCTCCTTTCTAAAAGCCACACGTCATATGCCAAAAAATTAATAAGTGATGTCTGGGGCCAGGGTAGAATTTTTTCTTCCAAATTTGAAGTGCATCAAGACAAAGGATTCATGAATTAATGCACCCTAAAAATAGATGTGTTCACCAGAGTCCAAGAAATCTATCATTTTGTTACTGTGATATAGTCAAAAAACAGAAAAGAGAGAACTTGGTTTCCTGGGCTTTTCTAGATGAAATCTAGTGTTCAGTACCAATGATTAATTCATTCAATTTTGAAAGTTTTTTATATTTTGAAATAACATCATGGTGGCATTTTACCAATGGTGAACTATTTTTGGCTCACTGGGAATTTCACAGGCTAGGTCAGAGAACAGCAGGAGATGCTATGCAGGGAGGAGGAGTTCGCTCCCTGGGTCACCTGACCTGAAGGGAAACAGAAAGCCATTCTGTAATGTTTATTTTTCTTTAATAGACATTTTTATGGAATTCACCATTATAGATCGAGTACGTTGCAAACACATCCTCATAACTCTCTGCAAGGCCAGGAAGTCTCCTCTTCATTTTATAGATGAAAAAACTGAGGTACAAAGGCTGACTTGTCTAAAGTTGTGCACCAAGGACTTGGACCTCCCAACTCTCAATCCTGTGCCTCAACCACAAAAGTATCCACACACAGTGAAAGTCACGGAACAGCTGAAGCAGAAAAGGTCTTCTCTTTCTAGTGTGCCCAATCATACCTGTATATTCAACAAAGCATCACATACCTGGTAGGTCAGGGTTAGAAGCCTCCACTGTTTGCAGTACAATGGCAAATTTTTATTAGCCTGATGTTTTTTGGGGAGGAGTAAGGAGAGTATAAATTATCGTGGGGAAAGTTGGGGAGTAAATTGCAGTGTCCACCATAAACTGTCTGCACCAGTACCAAGCAGCCCCCCCTCTCTAATGGTGATTTACCACTGAGTTTCAATTCTTTGCTACTTACTACTACTTTTTCTTTTAAAATTTTTTTAAAATCCTGTCGGCAGTCCCTTCTGGTCTGTCGCTAAATTACCACCTGGCCTGGAATTGCACCTGATCAGTCTGAAAGTACTAGTGTTTAATGATTGATGCTTATTGTGAAGCTCCCTTCCCTTTTCCTTAAGCACCTTCAAACATTTCTGCATGGCTACTCACCCTTTTCTATTATACCCCCCTCCCATCTCCCTGAATACTGGATTTCCCAGCTAATAACTCTTAGAAGAAGCTTTATTTCAGAGTAAAAAGGGTCCCCCGTATGTGGCCTATTATATCCATATCAGCTTGCTTATCCTTTTTCAGACAGCTATTGTCCTTTAATAGGGTCCTGCCTGGTCGGGGGGGGGGGGGGGAGTCCTTAATTCCTGCTATATAAGAATGGCCAGCTTGAGTTACAGCGAGCTACAGTATGGTGCTCTGATCAAAAGGCTTCTGTTGTTTCAGAGGTTTTTTCTTACCCTGGGCTAATAATTCAACACAGCAAGGTCATTGCAAGCTTTGATTTGAGAGCCCAGGGTGTTAAATTACTGACCTAGGATAAAGAAAAGGAGTACTTGTGGCACCTTAGAGACTAACACATTTATTTGAGCATAAGCTTTCATGAGCTACAGCTCACTTCATCGGATGCATTCAGTGGAAAATACAGTGGGGAGACTTATATACACACACAGAGAACATGAAACAGTGGGTTTTATCATACACACTGTAAGGAGAGTGATCCCTTAAAATGAGCTATTACCAGCAGGAAGGAGGGGGGGAAGGAGGAAAACCTTTTGTGGTGATAATCAAGGTGGGCCATTTCCAGCAGTTAACAAGAACGTCTGAGGAACAGTGGGGGTGGGGTGGGGAGAGAAATAACATGGGGAAATAGTTTTACTTTATGTAATGACCCATCCACTCCCAGTCTCTATTCAAGCCTAAGTTAATTGTATCCAGTTTGCAAATTAATTCCAATTGAGCAGTCTCTCATTGGAGTCTGTTTTTGAAGTTTTTTTTGTTGAAGGATAGCCATTCTCAGGTCTGTAATCGTGTGACCAGAGAGATTGAAGTGTTCTCCGTCTGGTTTTTGAATGTTATAATTCTTGACGTCTGATTTGTGTCCATTTATTCTTTTACGTAGAGACTGTCCAGTTTGGCCAATGTACATGGCAGAGGGGCATTGCTGGCACATGATGGCATATATCCCACTGGTAGATGGGCAGGTGAACAAGCCCCCTGCGCATCTACCAGTGGGATATATGCCATCATGTGCCAGCAATGCCCCTCTGCCATGTACATTGGCCAAACTGGACAGTCTCTACACAAAAGAATAAATGGACACAAATCAGACGTCAAGAATTATAACATTCAAAAACCAGTCGGAGAACATTTCAACCTCCCTGGACACTCAATAACCGACTTAAAAGTGGCAATTCTTCAACAAAAAAAAACTTCAAAAACAGATTCCAATGAGAAACTGCAGAACTGGAATTAATTTGCAAACTGGACACCATCAAATTAGGCCTGAATAAAGATTGGGAGTGGATGGGTCACTACAAGAACTAAAAACTAATTTCCCCATGCTAATTACCCCTTACTGTTACTCACACCTTCTTGTCAACTATTTGAAATGAGCCACCCTGATTACCATTACAAAAGTGATTTTTCGTCCTGTTGATAATAGCCCACTTTAATTGAATTGTCTGTACCCCCCCACACTTGGTAAGGCAACTCCTGTCTTTTCATGTACTGTTATATATCTTACTGTATTTTCCACTCCATGCACCTGGTGAAGTGGGTTTTAGCTCATGAAAGCTTGTGCTCAAATAAATTTGTTAGTCTCTAAGGTGCCACAGGTACTACTCATTGTTTTTTTGTTTTTCCTAAGGCTGATTTCATAGTCTTTAAGTCATGGGGGATGCTGAAGGAAAAAATGCAGTTGATGCAGCAGTTTTTTACTGAGTGGTTGTGAATATGCCACCTCTTTTCTTCAGATAGGTAAGTAAATGAACATTCCAGTGATTGGCTACTTAAATCATTAGAACTAAATATAATACTAACAGCTATAGAATTGGGGCCTTAAATAAGAATTGTGTGTGTGTGTGTGTGTGTGTGTGTGTGAGAGAGAGAGAGAATTTCACTATCTTCATCAGTGAATAAGAATATTGTCTCTCAATGGGAGCTGCCATCATAATGATACGTCTCCACAGGAGCCCCGTCTGGTGATGAAAACTAGGGCTGAAAAGGACCAGCTTTGCCATTATAAAGCATTGCAAATTGGAAGGCTTCAGAGTTTGTCATAAGGTAATCACTGTAATTTTAACACTCAGTGTGGATGATTAACAGTCGCTAACTACATGCACACATTTTTTTAAATGGCAGAACATGCCTGAGTTTTGAAACCTCGAGATTCCAATGCTTGCTATTAGCAGAGCTAGTTCTGTCATACTTTTCATCATCAAATCGTCAAGATGGAAGCTTCCTGCCTGATTCTTTGTATTTGACTCTTAAGTTTGTTTTAATGATTTACTCTGCTTTGAAATTAGGTGTAGCAATTAATCTTTCATCTTACACTGGAGTTTCCCTTTAGAGAGAACTCGCCGCCTTTGCTTTGTGCTCTTGGTGCAAATGAATGCAATGCTCTTTGAGTCAGGGAGCCACAGTCCCTTTGCCATGCTTCCCTTTTGATAGGGGAGGGGCCCTGTGAATTAATTCAGTGCTTAATATTAGTAACCAAAGGGGGGCCACCTGCCAAACTCTTCTGTACTTCTCTAGGACATGAGGTTCTCTTTGCTTAGTGCATTTTGGCTTTGCCTGTTTCCAGCAGGCAGAGAGTAACCAGTGTGGTAGATTTCTATTGGGACGTTACCATGGCATCCCGGGACTTTTACAATTTATTTAGAAGGCTAAAGGTTTGAAAAGAGTGCTTGAAAGTTTCTGAACTCTGGCAGGATGCCGAAATGTAATTACACAAAAGACAAAGCCCCATTGAAAACTGCTTCTGTTCAGAAAAGCAGCACCTGAGTGCTGGAGTTCCCAGCACAGCCTTTTGTGAGAGCTTTGGCTGTGTTATCACCATGTCCTCCTGAACCCTTTTTCTTCCTCTCTTATGCCCATCCCACAGGCGTAGTGAGTGCACTGCAAAACGCATCATTCTCAGTACTGGCATCTTAAGGAGACTCCTTTCTGCAGTTTGGCTGCTGTGGGGCATGTAAGGACAAGGAGTGAAAATGCACAGATCTCTGCTGAAGTCCTCACTGCAAAGGGCTTTCTCAACTTCTGGAGCCAGCCAAGATCCTGGGGTTTATTTTTCTCTCCTCTCCCCAGTTCACCCGTTGCAGCGGTGGAAAAGGCAGCTTTGCTAATGCAAGGATTACCCATCTACCCTACCAAAACTTTGGTGTGAAGCACAAGTGCTTACAGTATATTAGAGTGAACTAATGAGGGCTGTAGTTTAATTTCTGGTGCAACTAGACAAATCAGGAATCGCATCCATGGTAACTTCAGTTAATGTGCTAATTTGCCTGCTTCCCATGAGGGTGGCTGCTTTTTTTTTTTTGGGGGGGGGGGGGAGAGACCAAGCAACTTTGAGCTTCTTACCGTGTCTGAAATCAGTGGTTTTGAAGTATATAGAGCAGGGGGTGGGCAAACTATGGCCCAGGGGCTGCATCTGGCCCTCGAGTTCCTGCTGGGGAGAGGGGTCTGGGGCTTGCCCAGCTCCAGCCAGGGAGCAGGGTCAGGAGCTTGTCTCGCTCTCTGCAGCTCCCAGAAACAGTGATATGTCCCTTCTCCGTCTCCTACACATAGGGGCAGCCAGAGGGCTCTACATGCTGCTCCCGCAGCTCCCATTGGCCAGGAACCATGGGCAATGGGAGCTGCAGGGGTGGTGCCTGCAGATTGGGCAGTGCCCAGAGCTGCCTGGCTGCACCTCCGCGTAGGAGCCGGAGGGGGGACCTGCTGCTGCTGGGAGCTGCTTGAGGTAAGTGCCCCCCTAGAGCTTGCCCTCCTCCCGTGCCCCAACTCCTCGCCTTACCCCTGATCCCCCTCCTGTCCTCTGAACCCCTCGGTCTCAGCCTGGAGCACCCTCCTGCATCCCCAACCTCTCCTCCCCAGAGCCCACACCCCCACACTCCAACCGCCTGCCCCAGTCTGGAGCCTCCTCCTGCACCATGAACTCCTCTTTTCTGGCCCCACCCTAAATCCCATACCCCCAGCTGGATCCCTCATCCCCTTCCGCACCCCAACCCCCAATTTTGTGAGCATTCATGGCCCGCCATACAATTTCCATACTCAGATGTGGCCCTTGGGCCAAAAAGTTTGCCCACCCCGATATAGAGTTAGTGCAGTTATTTTTTTTTTTTTCTTCCACAGGGCACACATGCAGGTGGCTACACCACACAGTAGAGGTGAGAAGAAGTACTTCATGTAGCTAAAGGAATAGATAGTGTTTTCTGTTTTGCTGCTTTTCAGTAAACCAAAACCTCTTCTTCTTGGCTGCTTGAGGAAAAAATGACTGGGTTTGAAATAGCCTTGTTTACTAGGATGTGTTGATTCCCTTAAGTGGGCTCTGACTGTTCACTTACCTGGATATAAGGAATGGGGATTGGCCCATGGAGGAGACTCTAGGGCAGGGGTAGTCAAATATTTTTTTTCAAGATCCAAATATATTGGTCAAGGTATAGTCATGGTCCAGAGTCCAAAGAAAATTTGTAATATAATAATTAATAAAAAATAAGTAAGATTTCAGGGTCCATTCTAAAGCATCTGGCAGTCCATATTTGGCCTTCAGTCTGGGTATTGACTACGCCTGCTCTAGGGTGTGGGCTGAGAAGTAAGGGAGGAATCTTAGCAGCAGCTAAACCTGGAGAGAAACTAAGCTTTGTTACCTTACTGTCAATGCAGAGGTGCCCACTTTGAGTTCCCAAGGGGGGCTCAACCTGTGCTTTGCCCATTTCCCCCAGAGCCCCACCGTGCCCCACCTCTTTCTGCCCCCTCCTCTGAGTGCACCCAACCCTTCCTCCCCCTTTTCCTGTCCCAGCTCTACCCCCTCCTCTCCCAGTGCCTCCTGCATGTCGCTGAACAGCTGATTGCAGCTGGCGGGAGGTGCAGGGGAGGAGCTGATTGGTGGGGCTGCCGCTGGGTGCTGAGGACCCACTATTTTTTTCCCCCGTGGGTGCTCTAGCCCTGGAGCACCCACAGAGACGGTGTCTATGTGTTTGATGTCTTGGTTAAGAAAGCTAGACCCTTTTAGGGAGGGGAACAAGTGGTCTCATACTAGCGGACTGTGTGTGTAGACCAGACTGGGAAAGGGGTCTACTTACAGATATGTACAATCATCCTGTCTGTCCTGGCTTATCAGCACGAACATCAATAACTGGTTATTTCTTTACTACCATCTTCCTTACCCAATATGAAGGAATTTGAAAACACAGTGGAGCCTAACCATTTCTCTCCACTAGTGCCTTTGATCTTATCTAAGGGTAGACATTCTTGTATATTAATGATTATTGAGTCCTGGGTAGCCTCATTCCACAACTAGAACAGATGACTAGTTTCTTTGGTCACTCCTAACCTGCATCAGGTCTGGTCCTGGAAGACTTCCCATGCAGCCAACACAAACCTTCCATTATCCACATTGCTCTACAATTCCCACTCATTAGCTCCTTTAACAAACCAAGATGGAGCTTAAAGCAGACTGAAAGAAGTACACAGATGCTATAGAAAAAAGTGTCATCTCCATACTATCCTGGATCATCCCAGTCAATGTGCTTTCAGTTGATTCTGAGGAACCATTTTCAAAGCCACCTGCACCTCCATACCCCTGGCTACCATTCAATCTGTCATATCTTGGTGCTAAACTGCTCAGTCAGTATGAATCCTCAGATGATCCAGATATTGTTGATCACCTAATCAAGTCACTGGATGCTGCTAGATAGGAAGAGAGAACTTGGAATCTCGATGTCACTTACTCAAGCCAGAAATGCTGGAATTTGATTCATCATCTCGGTGCAGCTCAGCAAGTACCTGCCCTGAATGGATCACCTGTTGTGTCAAACCAAGCTGCCAGCCATCTGTTGAATGTGTCAATGGGCCCAAATGAGAAGCATGTCAGCCAACAGGTCCATGACAAATGGCATCAATTCCATCGGAGAAACACCACTTAACAGCATACCGAGGGCATTCACAGCCACAGAATTAGACAAAATTCTGAGTGATATTAAGAGTAGCACTGGCTGCTGGCTATAATAATATATTGCCAGAGTTCTTGAAGCACCTTGGGACTTGTGCGCATCAGTGACTGGCACAGTTCTTGACACGAGCGCTCAACAAAGAGAAACTTCCAAAGATGTGGCAAATGTCAAAAGTTGTTGCTCTCCTGAAACTGGGGAAAGACCCACATAATGTTGCAAGCTATCAACCTACATCCCTGTTGTCAGTGCCATTCAAGGTGCTGGAGTATCTCATTCCACTTCTGGGGAGATGCATTGAAGAGTCAGTACTCAGCATCGAGCAAGCAGGCTTTTTGAGAGGTTAGAGGACCTTGTGATAGAGTGCTGGCTTTGACAACGGTCAACAAAAACAGTTTTAAAAAAAAAAAAAACAAAAAACCCTGAAGATGGGAGCTATATTTCTGGACCTGACAGAGGCATATGACACATTCGAGCATATTGGGCTCTTACACAATTGTCAAGAGCACTTCCAGCGTGAGTAGTCAGTGTCATTGACCACCTCCTCCACAACAGGAGTGTGCATGGGAGATCGAGTTATACAGTGGAAAAGAGAAAGCAATGGTCTAACCTGAGGCTCTATGCTTGTACTGATGTTTTTCAGCCTGTATGCAAAAGACCTTCCGCTTACCCAATCCTGCAACTTCACATATGCAGATGACATATGTGGACAGAGGTGGTTAGGGACTATTTAGAAAAGCTGGACGTGCACAAGTCCATGGGGCCGGACGAATTGCATCCGAGAGTGCTGAGGGAATTGGCGGCTGTGATTGCAGAGCCCTTGGCCATTATCTTTGAAAACTCGTGGCGAACGGGGGAAGTCCCGGATGACTGGAAAAAGGCTAATGTAGTGCCCATCTTTAAAAAAGGGAAGAAGGAGGATCCTGGGAACTACAGGCCGGTCAGCCTCACCTCAGTCCCTGGAAAAATCATGGAGCAGGTCCTCAAAGAATCAATCCTGAAGCACTTAGAGGAGAGGAAAGTGATCAGGAACAGTCAGCATGGATTCACCAAGGGAAGGTCATGCCTGACTAATCTAATCGCCTTTTATGATGAGATTACTGGTTCTGTGGATGAAGGGAAAGCAGTGGATGTATTGTTTCTTGACTTTAGCAAAGCTTTTGACACGGTCTCCCACAGCATTCTTGTCAGCAAGTTAAGGAAGTATGGGCTGGATGAATGCACTATAAGGTGGGTAGAAAGCTGGCTAGATTGTCGGGCTCAACGGGTAGTGATCAATGGCTCCATGTCTAGTTGGCAGCCGGTGTCAAGTGGAGTGCCCCAGGGGTCGGTCCTGGGGCCCGTTTTGTTCAATATCTTCATAAATGATCTGGAGGATGGTGTGGATTGCACTCTCAGCAAATTTGCGGATGATACTAAACTGGGAGGAGTGGTAGATACGCTGGAGGGGAGGGATAGGATACAGAAGGACCTAGACAAATTGGAAGATTGGGCCAAAAGAAATCTAATGAGGTTCAATAAGGATAAGTGCAGGGTCCTGCACTTAGGATGGAAGAATCCAATGCACCGCTACAGACTAGGGACCGAATGGCTCGGCAGCAGTTCTGCGGAAAAGGACCTAGGGGTGACAGTGGACGAGAAGCTGGATATGAGTCAGCAGTGTGCCCTTGTTGCCAAGAAGGCCAATGGCATTTTGGGATGTATAAGTCGGGGCATAGCGAGCAGATCGAGGGACGTGATCGTTCCCCTCTATTCGACACTGGTGAGGCCTCATCTGGAGTACTGTGTCCAGTTTTGGGCCCCACACTACAAGAAGGATGTGGATAAATTGGAAAGAGTACAGCGAAGGGCAACAAAAATGATTAGGGGTCTAGAGCACATGACTTACGAGGAGAGGCTGAGGGAGCTGGGATTGTTTAGTCTGCAGAAGAGAAGAATGAGGGGGGATTTGATAGCTGCTTTCAACTACCTGAAAGGGGGTTTCAAAGAGGATGGCTCTAGACTGTTCTCAATGGTAGCAGATGACAGAACGAGGAGTAATGGTCTCAAGTTGCAATGGGGGAGGTTTAGATTGGATATTAGGAAAAACTTTTTCACTAAGAGGGTGGTGAAACACTGGAATGCGTTACCTAGGGAGGTGGTAGAATCTCCTTCCTTAGAGGTTTTTAAGGTCAGGCTTGACAAAGCCCTGGCTAGGATGATTTAACTGGGACTTGGTCCTGCTTTGAGCAGGGGGTTGGACTAGATGACCTTCTGGGGTCCCTTCCAACCCTGATATTCTATGATTCTATGATTCTATGACATTTAGGTGTCCAAACTTGGTCATTCCCAGAACTTGATGACTGTCTAAATGCTGACTTGATTAAGATGGCCAAACACTGTAGTCAGTGACATTTTACAACCAAGCATGACCAAGACAGTTTTGAATGTGTTCCATCTTTACAATGGCAGAGCAGCCCAAGAACGTAATATCTTAATGTACATCGCTTGAAACACAAATTCCACCTGGTTTTCCTTAGAGCAACCCTAGATACAGGTCTCAGTGTATCTTAGCCGCCTGAGGAAAACTGTACTTTCTAAGCAAATTGGCTGACATTGAACAAATGCTAAAACTTTCTGATCTTCTGGAGTATCCCTTTGTTACTCTGCAACAAAATACAATGCCCCTGTCTGACTCCCATTCATCTCATGTCAAGTTGGTTGACTCAACTATGCACATTGTAACTGGGATGAATCAACCCACATCAGTCTCGTAGTTCCCTGTGTTAATCAACGTCACTCCTCCACACATCTGTCATGAGCAAGCTACAGCCAGAAAGGTTGAAAAGATCAGAGCAAACTTGAGTCTATCACTATATGCAGACCTCTTTGGGTACTAAAGAGCATGTTTGTCAACAAGTCACCTATTGTGGGCCAACTTGCTTTGTAACATAAATGTGGTGTGAAGAATGGTCTGCAGCTGCTGTCAAAAATCATTTTCTTATAGCTGATCCTGGCTTTGATTTCATGCCACTCATGGGTCCTCTGAATTTATTTCAGATGGGCCAGGGTCAACATGCAGCCAGCCTTCAGGGTTGGGAGTGGATCAAGTGGATCCCACATGTGACTGTAGGCAAAGAGTGTCATATTGGTTTCCCTCAGATCTGATGGTGGTCTGAGGGCTCTGCACTTCACTGATGGGACTGCTGCAGATTGGCTTGGCAAGCTCTGCAGCTGATAAGACTGCTTTCCTTGAGGCCAAAGCAAACATTTCCCATGAGAAAATATATATATTTATAAAATGGGCTAGTTAAAAAAGAGCCATCTTAACCGTAGCGAAGTTCCATGCTGGGATCCAGGATGACCACACAGGTTTGAGCTCATTGGGCAGAATACTCCCATTTTATAAAACTGATAACATACCTCTAGAAGAGAGGGATGAGAGAAATATTCTGTCAGCCAACTGAGTAGCACAGATGTAATACCTAGGTGTGCTGATGTTCTGACATATGCACCCATGCCTTGTCATGTTACTGCTTGCATAGTTATCATGCTTTTCTACCTGCTGACTTTAGATCCGTCCTGTGCTGAGAATACTGGTGACTCGTGAGCTGACTTACTGGGACTGAGGAGTAGTAATAATAATCCAGTGTACTACCATAAAATCAGAGTGCACTGAATTCATGCCTGAGTCTTTGCATTCCAGTTATGCCAGGACATGTTGCCAGGTCTTGGCCTGTTCTCCAGTGGCATCACAGTGTGCTCCTGAGCTTCTAGTTGTCTCAACTTGCAGCTAGGCCTTCTTTTCCACATCAAGTTCAAGCTTCTTATCCTGATTTTTCAAGGCTCTACAAAATTGGCTGCATCTCATTTCATTTCTTCTTTCTTCTGCATCTCACTCTACGTAAACCTCTGTTCTAAGTATTACATTATCCTTCTCATATATTGTGTTCTTTTCTCTCCTTTCTATCCGCCTCCTCTTCATTCAAATCCTTCATTAAATTCATGCCTGGGTCATCTTCCATGCAGGCTGCCATCCTAATTCATCAACAAAGCACTGGGAAAGGAAAAAGGACTTTACAGCTATGATTTGGTGCTGAAAGATCTGGGTTCCATTCCCAGCTCTATCACTGGCATCCTCTGTGACTTTCAGCAAGTTACTTCCCCTCTCTTTGAGCCTAAATACTATTGTCTGTTAAATGATCAGCACCACCCTGGTACTCCAAGCTGGCGCCCTACCAAATTCACAGTCCATTTTGGTAAATTTCATGGTCATAGGATTTTAAAAATAATAAATTTCATGATTTCAGCTATTTAAATCTGTTGTAATTGTAAGGGTCCTAACCCAAAAAGGAGTTGGTGGGAGGTCACAAGATTATAGCTGTGCAGCTTGAGAGCAGCAGTTGCTAGCCGGGAGCCCAGCTCTGAAGGCAGAACCACTGCCACAGCAGTTCAGAAGTAAGGATGACATGGTACGGTATTGCCACCCTTACTTCTGTGCTGCTGCTGGTGGGATGCTGCCTTCAGAGCTGGGCGCCCAACTTGCTAATTACCGCTGCTGTCCCTCTGTCCAGCTGTGAAGGCAGCGCAGAAGTAAGGGTGGCAATACTGCAACCCCCTTAAAATAACCTTGTGAACCCCTTCCCCCCCACCCTGTAACTCCCTTTTGGGTCAGGACCCCCAGTTTGAGAAACACTGGTCTCCTCCATGAAATCAGTATAGTAAAGTGTAAAAGCACACAGAAGACCAGATTTCACAGTCCGTGACATGTTTTTCATGGCCACGAATTTGGTAGAGCCCTACTCAAAGTACTTAACCTCAGCTTTGTCTTTGACATGGTCTGATCTTTTGACTCACGTCTCCAGGCTGTCTAAAACTTGCTGCTTCTTCCTTCACAGCATCTCCAAGATCTGACCTTGTCTCTCTGCCTGTCAAAACTGTTGTCCACGTGCTAATTGTATCATACCGTGACTACTGTAAACCCTTTGGCCTTAATGCCTCCAACCTTGTCCCAACCGTACTGGATTCATCCACCTTTTATCTTCTTTTTTTTTTTTTTTTTTTTTGAATTGTAAATTCTTTGGGAAAGGGAATGCTATTTAGTATGTTTGTACAGTGCCTAGCACAATGGGGCCTGGCTTGGCTGAGGCAGCTGGACACCAACACAATAAAAATTTCAATTATGTCATTAACATTTGTAAAGTATGTTTAGATCCTCAGATGGCAAAGTATTTTTATAATTATTTAAAATCAAAACAGAGTTGCAAGACTTTGTTAATCTGTTTTTAGTCATCTCGCAATAAATTTTTTGCTGGCCTCGGAGTGCAGCCACAAACTCTGACAATTTTTTGTAAAATAATTTAGGAAAAACGAATAAATATGCACATATACATGTCCAAATCATTATTTATGTAGGGGTTTTTTTGCAGACTCAATAATAAAAATAGCGTACAGTTCTCTATTCTTTACCAGATCTAAACATAACAGAAACACAAATAAGGTGCTTTGCGCATTCTTGTCATTTGTTGTTGTTTTGTTTTTTTTATAAAGACTTGCTAGATAGTAATATTTATTACTGCTGCTGCGAAAAGTAATATTTGTATGTTTGTTAATATCACTTTTCGTAACAGACTTCCTAGCTAGGTGGGAGGCTGTGAAAAGTGATATTAACAATTGTACAAATATCAATTTTCACAGCAGACTTACTCAGCCTGGGAAGCCAGGGGACAAATTAAGCACTTGATATAGAAGTGGGTAGGGAGACAGTGGGGGCCAAGAGCAATGGGGGTGGGGAGGGGGCAGTGAGCCCAGGGTCCATGACTGAAGCCTGCCACTGCATGGCCAGAGCCTGGGGCTGGAGGAGGTTGTGGGAGCCCGGCCCAATGGGGGCATGTGCGAGCCCAGAGCCAGCACCCCCCGCCGTGTGGCTGTGGTCCAGGGCCAGAGACCAAAGTCCCATGACCAGAGCCTGCCGCCCGCTGCCCTAGGCTGAAGCCCAAAGCCCGGGCCTCACCACCCCTGGGAAGGTGGGGAACTCACTGGCTGCTTGCTCATCCAGCGTTTGTGGCTTCAGATGTGGGAAGGGCCCAACCCCTTCTGATGGCACTGTGGGAGAGGTACTGCTTTACGCTCCTGCTTGAGTCACTGCCCTACACCCCTACTCGAGTCACTGCCCACGAGGCTGTGGCCGCAAGAATAGCCCCTGGTGGCTGCAGTTGAGAAATGTTGATATAAAGCATGAACCAAAGTCAGATGAAATAATTGAATCAGACCCCCCTGATGCATTCTCTCTCTTTTTGGAGGGGCCTGCTGTGCTTATAAGCTCCTTGGAGCAGTGACTGTCTTCGTCCAATTTGTACAGCACTGAGCACACTGGCAGTGCTCAATAAATATGTAGTAATAGTTAGGCCTGTAGTGTTTGCAGAAACAGTACTGGCAACATTTTAAGAGCTCAAAAATCATGAGTCAGGCTCCCAAAATCAAAAGCTGATTATTTGGGTTCCTTTTATTTGCCTTCTCTTTTATGAGTCTTTGAAGTATGCTTGAGTCACATTTTCAAGGTTTTTCTTGCAACCATGAGGATAAGAAACTAATTTATTATTTTAATGAAATCTAAGATTCCCATGTATTCATATGCCTCCAGGAACTAAAGCATTTAAGAGAGAGACCAACTATTGTGAGACTTGCAATAAAATTAGCAGCGTTGACAAATCTCAAAGTTCAAGGTAACTAATGAAAAAATCATACTGGACCGCTTATGTGCCTATATAGTTCCATTTTTAGAGCTTCTAATTCTTGCCCTTAGAAATCTCCTGATGGCATTGTCACTTGATGTATTGCTAGAGTTAATTAAAATTATACCAATAAAGTAGGAAATCTAAAGAAATCTAATGAACTTTAACTTGAAGATCATGATACCTTACTCTATACCCAAACAGAGACTTCCTACTTCTACGGCAGAAACGTAATTCTTGTATGTAATTTTTAAAAAGTGACATGCTATTGCTGTTTTACAAAAGAGCTCTGAATGTCTGGTTGACTGACTGCCTTTATGTCACAAAAAAGACCCTTCCCTATCCTCTGAAGGGAATTTAATCTGTAATCAAGTGGTTTGAATATTAAGTTATAATACAGGATACATTTTTAAAAATAGCTAAATAACTAAGAGGCTTCCTACTGACCAGTGGATTTTGGCTTTTGTGGAGAAGTTACCTGTGGAAAAGCTCTGCCGTGATCAAGAATAAACTTTGAATCTTTTCATTAACTCTCCTGCAGGAGATGGACTAAGCTGCTGTCCTAGGGGAATCTCTTAATGATCTCTCTGGAGTGTATGAAATCTTTATCCTGCTTGTAAGAAGCACAGCAAAATGCATGGATGACTCAATTTTCATTAGAGGAGACCTTATCATTGTGACTTCGGTTTTAATGTTGTTTGTATTCTTGTTTCTATTTCCTTCACATGTTGATCTTCATTGCATCTTAAAAGGGTATTTCCAAACCTTCACAAAACCTAGGATCAATAAAAATGTTTCTTAAAATCTAAAAGGAAAAAAGAGGAGAAAATCAAATGAAAATAGTTAAGCCAATAGATGTTGTCCTACAACTTAAATGTTGGAGCCTTGCACCTGAGTATGAGAATCTTCAGGAAAAACTGACTGTCATGTAAAGGCTTATATTTGGCTTGAAAGGTGGAATATAATAATGCTCCCTCCGTAGTGCTAGTGTGAATGTCACTCCATGAATTGCCACTTACATCACATCCGAAACTGAAATAGATTCCACATCCACAATATGTGCAAATTTCAGTAACCTGGAAATGAAAATCCAAAAATCACTGATTAAGTTGCCTCTTGGGTGGCTGCAGGAAGAATTATGATGGGACAGGAAGTGCAATTCAAAATGAGCTAGAGGGGGATGTATTTTCTGAACAGACAGGCAACTGTAAAACTCACCCATTTCCCAGGGGGCAAAGAGAAGGATTATTCAGTCTTTCAAACCTTCCAGTGACTCTTGGGCACCTGGGATCTGTAGATGTTTTAGAATGAAATTATCTGAGTTTCAAGATCCCTTGAATCACAAATTTGAGATTTTGAGATCCAGTTCATGCAACTAGACTTCTGTCTAGAAAACTGATAGATGTGAACTGTGATATGGTTTAGAGATTTGTTTCACAAAGTGTAACTTTGCCTGTGATTTGATTGTTGTTTATAACAGCTGGCCTGAGGCTTCCATATTGGGTTCAGTTTCCTAATATTACATCTAACTCTCATTTTGACTTTATCTCTGCAGTTTTAACAGTGTGCGTCAAGGAACTCACGTTTTGTTCCGAGAGTTCAGCTTCATCCAAGCCACACCCCACAACAGGGCCTCCTTCCTACGGACCTTCTGGAGATGCTTCCGAGCAGTGGGTAAAAATGGAGGTAAGCGTTTCAAAATCCATCATTGTGAGAGCCTAGTGTCAGCATACAGTATTAAAGCTGCCCTAAATTGCTAACTGTCTTCATGTATAATGGACACACGTCCTCCACCAATGAAAACTCCACTATAGTGGCATGTTGGAGTTTAACTTCTGCCAGCTGTTCCATATTCACGAGCTTATCTCCGCCAGACACTGGAATAGCTGTTTGATAGTGGTGGTGTTGTAGGTTATAAAGAACACGGTAGTGTTATCTAATAATGTTGTCATTCAAGTTTATGAAGTCTCACTTTTACTCCTTGCAGCTGCATGTAAATATTGAATAGATCAGGGAAGAGAATAAAATCCTGTGGGGCTTCAAGAATAGATGTGTGGCAGAGGCTCAGGGGCCCATTAGTACCCTTTGGGTGTGCTCCTCAAAGAACTCAAGAACTTTTTTCCTGATTGAGAGAGTCCCAAATTATTAGTGCACTTTATGGACTTTGTACCGACAAGGATTTGTTAGAAGCACAGGGGGAAACACAGCATGTTGGAATATGTGTTGCCAATAATTCATCCAGCCACTTACCAAAAAAAAAAATTCTCCAAGTTCTTATACTATTTTTCTTAGACAGAAGGTAAGCACTCTGTTTTCAAGCATCTCCATCCTATTTACTAGAAACTTCTTGTCCTTAAAGAGGCAATTCAAAATACGTCATAGCCCCTGGCAATGTTCTCTAGGCGGCTTACTTTAATTTCCATTCTTTGCATCTGCAGTGAAATAGCATCCACTACGAATGTTTCACAGGAGAGTTCAGAACATCACCCAGTTGATTCTCCACCAGGTCCAAGCTACCAATCAGAAACCGCCAACTCATGCAAACACCACAGTGGGCATGAAGGACTGGCTGTCTTCACACTCAGATAGTCTGGGACTGGATTTTTTTTTTCTTTTTTGTGAATGTAGGAGGAACTCAAGGTGTATTGAAGATGCGCAGCAAATTGCAGTGACCAGAAACAAGACCTTCAATGACTTAATGCACAAAACATCTACAAAGGGCACAAGTACCTAGAGTGGAGAAATTTAAATGATATCCAGAGCAAAAGATACTTTGACTCAGGGGTTCCTTAAGTACAATGGCTAAAGTGATCAGTAATGTGACGGTTCTGATCTGGGCTTTTCAGATAATTCATAGTTTTTAAACCATCTTCCTTACGAAAACTACATTTAAAGAAGAGTTTTTGTATTTTTGAAACTGTTTAAGCAGTATCCATGAGATCCAGGCTCTATTTACATATTCTGCATTGCCATAGTACCTGGGTTCATAGCTGTACAAATTATAGAAGGACACCGTCCCTGCCCCAAGAACAGACAACACAAATCAGACAGGAAACTCGGTGGAGACCAGAGGGAGGTTCTGTCTGTGCAGGCTTGGTGCTTTTGTAATGAGTGGGTCAAAGTATAATTGCCTCTGGATTTGTGCTTGGAACTCCTGTTCATTTGATCAATAATTCCACATGCAGAATTAGGAAAGGATATGTCCTTTGTCATCTAGACTGGGATTCCAGTCTTTTGGTTTAGCTTCCTCTCCTGGGTTTCTATTGGGGCAGGGCTCTACTCTATGGTTCATTGCCTTGTCCTAGGTGTCACTCAGCACAGGACCTCCAAGCTATTCTCAGCCTTTCCTAGGTCAAGATTGCATTCCCTATTTCCTCTGTGTCTCCGATGCTGTTGTCTAGCTGTTGTTTGGAAGTGAATTATTTTCTGACTATCATTGCTCTCAATTTTACATTCCATTCAGGCTTTGAATTTCTATCTTGAGGGTAAGCGGTTATTATTTTGTAGCACCCACAAATGTGGTGGGTGCCCCTGAGAAACTACATAATACTCCCTTCTGTGCCAGTTGTGGACTTGACAAACAAATGAGAAAATATACATAACATACGCCATGGAAAAGTGAGGCAAAGAAGAATGAAGGTTGTGAGGCGAAGAAGAAGAATGAAGTTATAGATGTAGGATAATATAGTTCCTACGTTTATGCAAATGCAAATTTGAGATCAGAAAAAGATTTTGTTTGTGTTTTTATTTGGATTTCAGAGCAGTAGCTATCCCTGTACAGGAAGTGGGTTTTCCACTGAGATTTTAGAAGCTCAGCAAAGGACTGAATCAACAGTTTAACCAGCCTACCAGCAGTTCCCACTGTATACGGAAAAACCCTAAGTGGTATTTGCTGTTGGTCTGTCAGTCAGAAATCTCCCACTGATTAGGAGTAATTTATATTGGAACTTAGGTGAACCTTTTGTACAACTTTGTGTATTTATTGACAGGAAATAGGTGCAATAAAAAGATTTCTCTTGGGAGAATGTGGCAGGCACCACTTCCTCACTGAATTTCCTATCCTTGTGACTTTACTGCCTGGTTGGCTTGTTAGGTTTTGTGCAGAGATGCAGTTGGTTAGACTCAAGCAGCTGCTTTTACTTTGTTGTTCAGTGTCATCACGAAAAGCATTACCGACTACCAGTTATCGGTTATATTGCCACCTTACCTACTTTTTGCTCTGGAATTGGTGGCTTTTAGGTGGGCCACGTTTCTTAAAGTGTTATGAAAGAGTGGCTAGCAACAGGTCATCTGAACAGGTTCTGAACAGGTTCTGGCTGCTAAATCTGAACAAAAAGGGGTTTTATTTGACAGGGATGTATTGGGTGTGTTTTGTATGGGACTTCCAACTATCTTGAAAAAAAAAATTTGCTGAGGTGCAGTTATAAATGTAAGTGTGCATAAATCTGGCATTCCACACACTAAAGGAAATAAGACCAGGTTTATTTCAATATGTGATCTAGCAACAGCATCAAGAGTGTTGAGTAGATTATGCCTTGTCAGGTACTCCTTCTTCCCTTAAGCACTTACCAAACAGATTTGGTTAGTATTGTACTGGGGTCAATATAGCTCCATTAAATTGCCAGTTTAATACACACAGCATCTCCCATGATGGGTGTCTGCCTCAAATGCTGAGTACTGTACACAGAAAATATGTATTAACAATATATTAAGGAAGGTAGAGTAACCAGGAGTCTTGTTTCCTCTGCATATACTTAAATTGAGCTTTTTGGAATCTAGGTAATCTACTCCTTGTGTTTTTGTTCTCTAGGACTGTTTAATTAAAACTGTGCTTTCTCAGTATAAACAGCAGAGATCTGCTGTGAAGTTTCAGAAGGTCAGCACGTGCCTCTCCCAACCACCATGACTCTCACATTTTGTTGACTCTCTCTGGTTTTAATTAAAGGGTTTTTTCCTTCAAATGCTCTCCAGCCAATTAAAGGCATTTTGTTCTGAGGAATCTGCTTTAGGCCCAGCATGTGTGGAAGAGGTAGACCCAGTCGGGGCCATCAGTACACATACATGGAAAGGTGCAGAGCCAAACTGTCCTTCCAGAGCTCCCATTCTTTATAGAGCTTTTCAGCAGCTGCTGTCACAGCAATGTGAAATTGCCTCCAGTGAAGATAGAAATTGCCCGATCCTCCAGGCATACCGCTGTAGATAGGTATTCAAGACCAGATGTAGGATTCCATCATTCCAGACAGGATGGGAAATTGATTATTTTAGATGATTGCAGCCACTGAAACACGAAACTGTTGCAAGCATGAGGAAAAAGTTTTCCGGTTTTGGTAACTTTCCCCCTACCGTTCAGTCCTCTTCCCATCTTTTCACACATGTACATGTGCACACACAAGTGCAGTGTGGGCTTTTGCCAATCTCTTTACTTTAGGAATCATCATTTTATATCCCCTTTTTAATTTTTTCAGATTTCACATTTTGTGTAGTCCCCACCTCCATGCTTTCTTACTTCCAGCTGGGAAGGCAGAAGCCTAACTGCCTTTGAAATTGCTGTCATGAGGGCTGTTTTGTTCTCCTCCCTAGACCGAGCATATCACCTCTATAATGAGCTTGTTATATGAACTGACCTATGGAGAAGGGCTGTGTGTGGGCTGTGGACCATTCTTCTTGATTATACAGAACCTCAAGATTAGAATATTAACAAAAACTAGGGCAGCACCAGGTCTGTATGATTCAGAGGAAGTTAGAAATTGAAAAGGCCATCTCACTCCCATAACTTCTCCTGGGAAGACTTTCATAGCCAAATACATTTCACTGTGAAGATTTTCTTGCAGTTCAGCCAATGTTTTCTTTATTTTCATGCCATTACCCCTAGCTATATCTCCGCGTACTAAACAAAATTCTCTCTCTTTACCTTCAAATACATGTAGAGTGTTTGTTGTATCCCCTATATTTGTTGCTTAGTCAGGCTATACATATTTAATCAGTCCCTTCCATCCATGATGATTTGTATTGCCTTTCTTTGAACTGTGTATCTAATTTGTCTAATCAATTCGTTTTCGATAACACCCATCACCATAACCTCTAGGCATTTCCTAGCTACATTAGAGCTATATACTGAGGAGCCTAGTGGATATCATGGCATCTTCTGCTCTCCCCCTTCTCTGATTACAGGAAGATATATTTAGGCTTTATATTTATAATTTATTTTTAATATCATTCTAGTTATTGTGGGAAAGCTTTTTTCAAAAGGCAGGGTTTTACCACATGCCCTAAAGGTGGTCAGACTCTGGATTTAGTATAATGTATTTTGGAAGCTCATTCCACAGCCAGGCCCTCCCCCCCCGCGAATACTTGATCTCCATCTCTCACACACTCTGTGAGCTGCATTGTCCCAGAGAAGTACAGCTGTCCTGGTGGAGCATGCATTGAAATGTGGCCATTGATGTAGCTCGGTTTTGACTCGTTGGCTTCTGAAGATCGGAACAAAGAGCTTCAACTAGCAACTGAAGCAGATTGAGAGCCAGTGGAGGGATCAGAGCATGGGGTTATGGGCTCACTGTGGCCCCTTCCATTAAAAAGTGTATAGCTGCATTCTATACAAACTGGAGCTTCTGTATTGCTTTGGTGTAGAGTGTTACAGTGATCTAGTCTGGAGGTGGTGAATTAATCATTGTGGCCATGTCCTCATCCAAACTGCAATTTATCAGTGCTTTTAGGTTATGTAGTGCAGAGAATTGAACACAGTGTCTCAGAAGGTTTCTTCTCCATAATCTGATCTGATCCCTTTGCATATGCAGCCCCAAAATTAAATTCCTCCTTTATTTGCAACCATATCTTATTGTAAACTCATGTCTAATTTACTGTCCATTCTCACTCCTAGGTGTGTCACTCTTCTTGCTTCCTAAGTTTCTTCATCCCATTGAATATCTTTGTACTGAATTATTTTTCTCCAGGTAAATTAACTACATTCTTCCAAAACTGTTTTTCCTCTCTCCCTGTTTCTAACCTCTGTTGGAGTTTTTTATATTTCTCTATCCTTACAGAAATTCACAATTTTCCCAATTTAGTATCATATTAGTGTTATTAGTGTGCTCTTTACTTCCTCTTCTAGTTATACTGAAATTGTTAAATAAAACTAGCTCTGACATTGATCACTGTGGTCATATTCCACTAGGCACTTCCCTAACAGTCAATGGCTGTTTGTTACCCTTTGTTTTGTGGTCTTTAGGCCAGTTTCCAATCCTCCTGACAACATTCTTATTCAACCCCATTGGAATTAATTTTTCAGTTAAAGATTCCTGAGACAAAGCATTACATTACTGTGATGTGGTCTGGAGAGTTAGTACATCCAAAATATGAGGAAATCCCTGGAATAAAATGGATTCTGGGTTGTGTAATCTGTACTGTGAATCTGAAAGCTCCATGTCTCACTGAATGTTCTCAGGAGATGTCTTCCCCGAACCTTTAGGAAGGCATTGTGGGTAATATGCACACTAGTTGCACATACAAAACCATCCAGTGGAGATTATTTGAAGAATTAGCTGCATTAATTAGTATGGAACTCCAGCATGCTTTTTTGATGGCCCTGCAGCAGCCGCCATGTCAACAGATGTGGAGGAGGAGAAGAAAGATGAAAGCTGTTCTTTCTTCACTATGCTTGCCCTTTTGAAAAGACTTGTAAGAGAACAGGATCCCTTGTAAAGACTCAGTCCTTTTCAAGACATCTTTTGGCTCCTAAACTGCTTTTCAGGTCTGTCAGTGCTGAGGAGAGAATTATTATCTCTCTTCATATCTTGTCTTAAAATCTATTTTTCCCCATGCTGATGGCTTAGTGCCTCTCTCCCTTGCTGTTGCCCCTATAATAGAACTCCTGAATGTATTTGTTACCCTCTTACACCCCTGCTTTTGTAATGTATATTGTTGCTGTCAGGTGTATTATTTAAGTCTGCAGATCCTTTTTGTGTAGCTTGTATGGAAGGTGTCATACAAAATGAAGTTGTGTTTTCTGCTGTTCCAAGATTCTAGAGAATCTCCCCTGAGGTTGAAATTAGAAAAGGAATTTGGGGCAGGGGGAGCCACTTTCTCCAACATGAAGATACTACATTCCCCTCCCTGGTAGGCTTTGAGATCTTCAGGAACAGTTACCTGCTACAAAATTGTCCTTTAGGTGTTGGTGTTAAAGGTGCTCAATAGGAAATTGGTGCTTACCTGAAATCCATTTTTTAAAATCTGTAGCCTACGTTCCAAATGCAATCCAGTCAAGGAGATATTCTATCAGCTGTACATATCTGTAGATCTGACTGCTGCATTTCATTCACTAAAGTGGCAAAGTGTGGGCATGAAGGGAATCACTGGCGTTTCCAGTGCACTTGAGTGGTTTCACCCTGAAGGCTGTGGAAGGTGAGGTGAAAGTAAAGAGAATTAAGGAAGTAAGTTTGCTTAGGAATCGGAAGGCATTCAGTCAGATACCACGTTGATGAGAGTATTAGAAGAACTTGAACAGATTAGAACAGTCAACTAAAATTTACTTAGTGTAAATAATAGTTTTTTAAAAAACAGCTTCTGCTCAGGCAGAGGGGAATCCCTAATTGGCATGATAAGATATGTTAGTTTTCTGAATTTGACATGTATAGTCTGCGTTCTTCTAAACCTATTTGTGGAACAAATTGATTTAAGTCTCCCTCAGTGGGGAACTGAGCATGACATAAAATCTGACATTTGAACAAGAAACCACCTTTGACCAATATCAGCTAAACCCTTCATTCTTATACACTAATGAAACTTTTATTTAGGGAATCTTTCTCCCCAGGGTGGATGGGGTAGGTGCTCTCCTTTCTTCTTTGGGGAAAAAAAAAAGTCAAGATGTTACAGGGCTGCATGATTTATTTAATTATGGCACGATATATTCCACTTCACCCTTTTTGCCTGTGTGTGTATTAGGAAGAACAGAACATGATTTATTTACTTTTTGAAAAATTAAATCCAGGAGAATTGGGGTAGAAATAAGTATGAACAAAACTTAAAAAAGAAAACTTTTTTTGCTAAGGTATAAATCTTCCTGAAATAAGTAAAACACACTCTTTGCCGCCGCTCCTGCCCACCCTCCCTCCCTCCCTCAATTCTTAGCTGGTTTCCCTGTCTTTTGGCGGTCTCCAGCAAAATCTATTGCAGGGGCTCAGCAAGTCTGTCCGTTTCTGCTGGACTAAATACTGTTTTTAAATCTTGCCCACTATTAGGTTTCCCTGGATTAGAAAATCCCAGATGTGAAACAAACCTCAGATCAAGGCCCTGAATCATGGAGAAACTTGGACAGCTGCAGACTCGGCAAACTGCCAGACCTTCAGCAAGGGAATTTGTGGGATATCAGTAGTTGCAGTGAGGCATAGTGCTGGTTGTGGCCAGGAAGAAAAGTATTGGAGGAAAGGGGAGTCACCATGGGTCCAAGGAAATACTTGGCCAGAGCACTGTATTCATAAGGAGAACCAACCTTTCAGCTGAGTATGAGGGGAGGTTGAAGAGAAATATTTGGTTTGGTTGGGAGGTATGGGAGTGTGGGGAGAAAGGTGGAGAGATCTCTGAAGGCTTGTATGAACATGCTTGTTTTTGTGGGGCTGTTGGAATGGAACCTTTAGCTTTTCTACTATTTTCTCCTTTTTTGGTTCCAACTCCTGCTCTTTAAAATACAAATTTCATCCTGTGACATGTACATCCCACTCATTGATTTTTCTTTATCTCCTCACCCATTCGCTTCCCAGCACCTATTGTATTACTTGATCTCTTTCTGACATCATCCTTCTGGGTTTTCTCTCCACATGTGTATTTGTTTTTGTCATCTTTTCTTCACACATTTGTTTTCCTCAAACAGTGCTAGTTAGTCTCCCATGCCTTTGTCTTCTCCTCCCCCTTTGAGCCATCTCAGATGTCTTCTGTTGCTCACCCGCATCTCTCCTTTTTACCGTCTAGCCACATCTCTCCTTCTTATCTCCAGGACCCCTTTCACGTCATCAAATTAAGTCAAGCCACCAACAAACTTAGCATGACACTCTGTCTGCATCAGTAACTTGTTTCTGTTAGGCTCAGGGAGTTTACTTTTTTTGTTTACTGACCACCATGTAGTTTTTCATTTCTGCTAGCAATGACAGATGGAAAAGTTGTTCTTCAAGTAGTGTTCCTATGGGTGCTCCACTGTAGGTGTGCTTGTGTCCCTGTGCTGCTGATTGGAGAACTTCGGTAGCAGTGTCTGTTAGTCCCCCACATGCGCTGTCTCTGTTTCTGCCGCACAACGAGGCTGCCAGGGTGTGCAGGCTAACTCCCCTCAGTTCCTTCTCAACTGCCCTGGCTAGAGATGGAACTATTAGTAGTCCATTAGCAGCCATTACCTTTGTTTATATTTCTACAGCTTATTAGTTGCCCCAGTAGTAGTTGTAGTTTTTCTTTTTACTTTCTCCCTCCACTTCCAAAAAGAGAGGTTTTATTGTCCCACTTTTTCATATCCCAATGGGGTATGCCTGATTCACCAGGCTTCAAGAAGTTCCTCTCCTGCAAAGAGGCTATCCCTGTAGCAGGCAAGCACTCCTGCTGCATGTGCTGCCTTGGGGAAAGCTACGTTCCACAGAAGTGTGGTCTCTGCCAGAAACTCAGGCACAGGTCTCGCAAAGACAAGGGATTTGAGACAGAAGATCATTTTCATGGAGGCGATCCTCCCTGGATCTGTGCCGAGAGTCATCTGGCTGACATGAGTCTTCCCCACAGTCCTCAATATCCAAGGACGATGGGTTGAAGAAATCAGCTACTGACCACTCATCAAAAAAGATAGCGTGAAGTCCCCAGAGTGAGCCTCAAGCCACCCATAAACAATCTGTCACTCTTGGTATCCTCTGTACCATCAGCACCAAGATAATCCCAACCCAGTACCCCCAGCTCATAAAGATCTGGAGCAACAGGTGCCATTGACATGCCTACTGACCCAATGGGCATGGGCACTGAGTCAATGGCACTGAAGGACAAAGGAAGGAGCTAGCACTCCGCTAAGATGATGCTACTGGTGCACACTGCTCCACCAGCACCATCTTCAATGCTCATTCAGCCCTGGAGCAGTCAGTTTGGGCAAGATCTCCAACCTCCACTGGTACTGCCAGTGGCACCAAGTCGGTCGGTACCACTGGAATTCCAGCACTAGAGAGACCTCTATGTAGCCAGTGTACCGGAGTCTCCACTTCTCGGTACTGGGACCTCAGTGCCAAGTCATCTTCTGCCACAAGAGTCTTTCCTGCTGCCCTGCCACACTTTCTAGTGCAGACTCGGACAGCGAACCAGAGGAAGCTGTATTACAGTACTCCGCCCAGGGTCCCTACGTTGCCCAATACCAACAGGACCCCTGAACGTACCCTCAGATGGCCCTACGACCACCGTCTTGGTACAGGCAACCATGGGCACCATCACTGGCCTCTATACCACCCCTCCAGTAGCCATACTGGGATCCTGGGGCTGCATATTGTTCTCATGCTTCTCAGGCTTCTAGCCTCACCCAAGAACCCCAAGACGTTCCCCTCGGCCACGGCGTACCAAGCCTCAACCACCGGAAGAGATCGAGGAGGAAAAGGAAGACATTGAGGAAGAGATGATTCCGAGGACCAAAGATATCCTCTTCCTCTCCAGATGAGGCCATCATACCTCCGCCACCATCCTTCCAATGACTTCCACATTTTCCAGGACCTAGCAAAGAGAGTGGCAGATACTCTACAGATACCATTAGAAGAGGTCAAGGACACCCATCCCAAGCTCCTTGACATTACAATCCTCCTCGTCCTCCAAAATAGCTCTCACCATTAATGAGGCTCTCCTAGACTCCACAGAAGCCATATGGCAGAACACCGGATCGGTGGTGCCTAACTGCAAGTGGTCCAAATTAAAAAAAAATATATTATGTCACAGTGAGGGAGACGTAATTCCTCTTCTCCTACCCTCCACCCAACTCCATAGTGGTGGACGCTATCAACTCTCGTGACCGGTTGTGAAGTACCACTGGATTTATCTCCCACTTGTGATATGTGGGAATTTGCGATTGAGACTATCTGCTATCGAGTTTTGAGTGGCCGGGAAGTAAGCCACTGATAGTGTGATATCGTGGGAAATTCACCAGTTCCACAGTCTCCATTACTTCTGCACAGAAGGAGGGCAATCTGGCTCCCCCCATTGGTTAATGTAGTACATAGACGTTATATTATCTGTTAGGACTCTTATGTGTGATCCCTTGATCAGCAGGAGGAAATGGGCACAGGTATTCCTGACTGCCCTGAGTCTGAGGAGATTGATGTGGAAGGATATCTATGTGGATGACAACCTGCCTTGTGTTTGTGAGATTGTTTGGATGGCATGCATCTAAACTATCAGGGATGCATTCGTGGTGAGAAAAAAACACGGGGACGTTTGTGAAAAGGGGATCCCCTTGCAAATATTTACTGGATCTTTACTCTAGTCTAAGGATAGTGGATAGTGACAGATGTTTGTCTAGCCTGTCTCTGGTCTGTAAAGTGAACGGAACCACATCTGGTGGCATCACACCTGGCATGTGGTATTACCACTGTGCCTGCTTCCATATGTCCCAAGAGTTGTAGCCAGTGTCTGGCTGATATTTGTGGGCTGTTTTGAATGGTCTCTGAGTGTGGCCAAAGGAAGGAATCTGTGTTGAGGTAGGAAAGCTCCGGCCTGTAAAGAGTTGAGTTCGGCACCTATGAATTCCAGATCCTGCACAGGAGCGAGGGTCGAAATCTATTCGCCATTTATCTGAACAAGAAATGTTTATGCTAATGCTTGAGAGCAGGGCTGGGGCAACGCTCCCTGGGCAATGCTCGTCTTTTCCCTTGGGCAGAGACCTTCTCTGTGCCTTACCTCTGTTCCCCCTATTGGTGAAGAGCCTAATAAAAATAAAGAGAAGGCGCATACATCATACTGATTGCTCCCACTTGGCTGACAGACTTGGTACCATTACCTATCACAACTCGCAACATGCCTACCGATCTCTCTCTCTCCAACCACTCCAGAACTGCTGTTGCAGAACAAAGGATGCACGCTACATCCCAACCTGGGAATTTCTTCACCTCAAGGCTTGGCTCCTTCATGGTTCCAGTATATAGAGAGTTCCTGATTGAAGGACATACAAGAAATACTACTACACAGTAAAAAGTCCTCAAAATGATGGACTTACCTTTTAAAAAAAAAAAAAAAATCGGGACTATCTCTGAGCTCCCTCCGTGTCCACTTGGCAGTGAAATGCTGCTATATCTGCCAGGTAGAACGATACTCAGTGCTATCTCAACCGATCACAAAATGATTCCTTAGGGGTATAGTAAACTTCCCCCACAACCCTGATATCCTACCCCCTTATGGGACCTGAACCTGGGATTTGAGAGGCCTGACTAGACCTCCCTTCGAACCTATGGCCACCTGCTTGCTTACACACCTTTCCATGAAGACAGCTATCTGGATAGCAAACACCTCGGCTAGGTGAAAGTGTGGCTCTGATGGCACATCCCCTGCCCCCCCATATTCTTTTGGGACAAGGTTACGATCAGGCCACATCCAAAATTTACCCTTAAATTAACCTCTCCATTCCATATGAACTAATTGATTTACCTTCCAATTTTCTACACCGAACCTCACCATGACATCAGGGAGGCTATTGTTAGGAGAGCCCTAGCCTTTTACCTGGATAGGACAATGGCTTTCAAGAAGTCTCCTAAAGTTTTCCTCCTTATTGCGGGAAGATCTAAGGGCGCAGCAATATCAGCCCAGAGACTCTCCAAGTGGGTTTCAAACTTCATTAGACAATGTTATCACATCCACAACATGACCCTGCCAGATAGCATTTGCGCACACACCACGAAGTCAATCACTTAGTCTGTCACCTTCTTTAAGAATGTCCCTATCTCAGGAATCTGTAGAGTGGTGACATGGGCATCACTCCACATCTTCGCAGAACATTATGCAATTGGAGACTCCACCTCAGATGCTATGTTTGGCTCCACAGTATTGTCATCTGTAACTGACCTGACACCGAAGCCCCAGCTCTCCAGTAGGGATAGTGCTTGGGGGTCATCTACAGTGAGCACCAATAGAGACGCTACTCGCAGAAGTAGTAGTAGTTACTCGCCCTGTGCAGTAATGATACTTCAAGATGTGTGTCCCTATGGATGCTCCACAGCCCACCTCCTCCCCTCTACTTTGGAGTTCTTGTCAGTGACTCTATGGTAGAGAAAGAACTGAGGGAGGTTAGCCCACGCACACTGGCTAGCCTTGTGGCGGGGCACGAGGAGAGACAGTGCATGCATGGGCTAACGGACACTGCTACCAAAGTTCCTCCATAAGCAGTGCAGGGATGCAAACACACCTACAGTGGAGCACCCGTAGGGACACACCTCTCGAAGAATCATTGTTGCACAAGAATCCTTTTTGCTGCACTTCTTTCTTATAGGAAACTGCAGTGCAAAGCACATACTAGACAACATAATTAGGATAATGAATAGTTAATACTGCAGCCTTTTCCTGAAATAATTTAATTTTGCTGTCTGCTCTGATCAACTAAGTCTTTTATCAAACCCTTGAAATGACTAAGCCAGGGTAATCATCTTTAAGGCTTAAAGGGGTTGAGAATTTGTATCATACAGAATCTCAAGTGTGAGCCCTGTTCTAACTTAAAAACTCTGATTAATAACACTTTTCCTTCTCTAGCATCTGCCATCCAAAAATCTCAAAGCATTTTACAAGTATTAAGGAATTCTGTGTCTCAACTCCTGTCAATATTATTCCTGTTTTACAGTTTGGGAACATGAAAAAGTCAAGTGCTTGCTTAAGATCACAAAAAGCCTAGATTTCAGAGTAGCAGCCATGTTAGTCTGTATTCGCAAAAAGAAAGAGTACTTGTGGCACCTTAGAGACTAACAAATTTGTTTGAGCATAAGCTTTTGTGATGAGCTGTAGCTCACGAAAGTTTATGCTCAAACAAATTTGTTAGTCTCTAAGGTGCCACAAGTACTCCTTTTCACAAAGCCTAGAGTAGAAGATAGATCTCTGGACTTCTGGTCCTGTGCTTTAGCCACAAACCATACTTTACCTACTAATGTAAGTTGCCTTTGCTATTAGAGAAGTAGAAAAACACACACATTACTGTTAAGCAATATTGCAAAGATTAAATTATTTCAAGGACTTTAAATGCCCACTCCTTTTTCTTTCTTTTAAAAAGCTTTCAAGTGATCCTTGGCTCACTAAGATTTGCAGATGGTTGTGCGTGATCTGGATTGAATGATGTAATATATGTTTTGGCTCTGGTGAGGAAGCAAACTTGTACAAAGCTAATCTCAGTCACTCAGAATTTTCCTGTTCTAATTTTAGTCCCTTAGACATTCTAACACATTTACCATCTGCCATGCTGGGCCTTTAAAAATCTCCACCATCCAAACAAGGCACAAGTCAGGATAGCTGTCCTGTTTGCTCTCTCTCCAGTAGCCCCACATTGTTAGTCTGTACCAAATTAATGATAAAGCTCCTCCCCTTCTTTGCATCCCCCCCCCATCCCCTCATATATGGGAATTCTTTGCCATGCAGCAATGGATTAGTGATATAAGCCTTTTCCATTTCTAAAGGTGTCTTGGATCAAGATTGACTTTATCAGCTAACACCAATATGGTAAAGATGAAATTACTATAAGGGAGTGCAAAACTGGTTGAAAGACTATACTCAAGGAGTAGTTATCAATGGTTCACTGTCAAATGAGGGATGTATCTTGTGGGGTTCTGCAGGGGTCTGACCTGGGTCTGGTACAGTTCCAGTATTCAGTATTTTTATTAATGACTTGGATAATAGAGTGGAGAGTACACTCTCATAAAATTTGCAGATAACACCAAGTTGAAAGGGATTTCAAGCACTTTGGAGGACAGGTTTAGAATTCAAAATGATCTCGACTAGGACTGTCGATTAATTGCAGTTAACTCACGCAATTAACTCAAAAAAAGTAATCGCTATTAATCAGTTTTAATCACACTGTTAAACAATAGAATACCAATTGAAATTTATTAAATATTTTGAATGTTTTTCTACATTTTCAAATATTTTATTTCAATTTACAACACAGAATACAAAGTATATAGTGCTCACTTTATATTATTTTTATTATAAATATTTGCACTGTAAAAATGATAAAAGAAATCGTATTTTTCAATTTACCTCATACAAGTACTGTAATGCAATATCTATCATGAAAGTGCAACTTTCAAATGTAGATTTTTTTTGTTACATAACTGCACTCAAAAACAAAAAAGTATAAAATTTTAGAGCCTACAAGTCCACTCAGTCCTATTTCTTGTACAAGTTTGCTTACCTTTACGGGAGATAATGCTGCCCGCTTCTTATTTACAATGTCACCAGAAAGTGAGAACAGGCGTTCGCATGGCACTGTTTTAGTGGCATTGCTAGGTATTTACATGCCAGATATATTAAACATTCGTATGCGCCTTCATGTTTGGCTACCATTCCAGAGGACATGCTTCCATGCTGATGATGCTCATTTAAAAAAATGTGTAAATTAGATTTATGACTGAACTCCTTGGGGGAGAATTATATGTCTCCTTCTCTCTTTTACCCGCATTCTGGTTTGGATTGTTATTGAGGAGGATCCTTCATCAGCATGGAAGCATGTATTCTGGAATGGTGGGCAAAGCATGAAGGGACATATGAATCTTTACTTCATCTGGCACGTAAATATCTTGCGACGCTGGCTACAACAGTATCATGCAAACAGCTTTTCTCACTTTCAGATGACATTGTAAACAAGAAGCAGGTAGCATTATCTCCTGCAAATGTAAACAAACTTGTTTGAGCGATTGGCTGAATAAGAAGTAGGACCGAGTGGACTTGTAGGCTCTAAAGTTTTACATTGTTTTATTTTTGAGTGCAGATTTTTTTGTTCATAATTCTATATTTGTAAATTCAACTTTCATGATAGAGATTGCACTACAGTACTTGTATTAGTATTTTTCAATTCACTTATTTTTTCTTTTTTACAGTGCAAATATTTGTAATAAAATAAAGTGAGCCCTGTACACTTTGTATTATGTACTGTAGTTGAAATCTATATATTTGAAAATGTAGAAAACATCCAAAATATTTAAATGGTATTCTATTGTTTAATAGAGCGATTAATCGAGATTCATTTTTTTAATAGCTTGACAGCTCTAATCTTGACAAATTGGTCTGAAATCAACAAGGTAAAAGTCACTAAAGACAAGTGCAAAGTACTACACACAGGAAGGAAAAATCAAATGCACAGCTACGAAGTGGGGAATAACTAGCTAGGCAGTAATACTGCTGAAAAGGATCTGGGGGTTATAGTGGATCACAAATTGATTGAGTCAACAATGTGATGCAGTTGCTAAAAAGATTAATATCATTCTAGGGTGTATTAACAGGAATGTCATACATAAGAAACGGGAAATTGTTGTTTTTTTATTCTACAAATAAAAGCACACAACTCGTATTTTAATATCAATAGTCTACCTTTCTAATGTGCTGGATGTTCCCTCTACCCCCTGTCGTGGCAGCCTCAGAGCTGGGGCTGGGAAGGGGGGGGCCTTTCCCCGACACCTACAGCCCTGGAGCTGGGGAAAGTTGCCTCTTTCTCTGGCTGCCGCAGCCCTGCTCATCCCAAATTTTCTCCACCCCCTATTCTGACCCCACTGTCCCCTCCCACCAACCCCATATTCTCCCCAAGGCCACCACCTCACCTTACACGTGCATCTTCTCTGGGGTCCAGGCACCTAATTAGTGGAGCCACGCCTTAGAGGGAACTATCTGCAGACCACCTGAATGGAGCTTGTGGACCACTGGTGGTCCACGGACCACAGTTTGAGAACCTCTGGTCTAGGTCCTTTGTCAGCAGAGGGGACTTGATTTGATGACCTCTCCAGCCCTACATTTGTATGATTCTATAAATTACTCATAAAGTCCCACCTCCTAAAGATGGTCCCTCAGATCAGTACACCCCCTGCCTTCTCTCAAGGTTGGTGATAAATTCCCCTTTCTGAGGGAGCCCAAAGTAGCAAGTACTATATATATGCTTCTTGACTACCTAATTGTTTGTGTCTTCCTCCATTTTAAAACCAGAACAATTCCTTTTGTGAAATGCTTCTGTTTGCATATTCCTTGCCTTATAATCAGCATATTCTCACTAAAGCACAACTGTCCTCAAGAGACAACCCTATGAAACACTGTTTTCTCCTCGCATTAGGGCCAGTCCACTTGCTGTTTCTCACTTAAATTAGGGACTAGAGAAAGGATTCCTAAGCAGGTCTATTCCCTGAATAACCATCTTCTGAGTTATTTTTTTTAAGTCACAAGATGTAGAAAGTCTAGAGCCTAAACTGGATGTGTAGTGCAGTGCTCCTTATTTGGAAAATCAGATTTAAGGACAAGCTTTGGGTCTCAAGCCTTATGAGGTGGGATTTTGGATCCCTCTGTAAAGAGACTTTCATTATGTTGCAGAGCAGCTGCACTGATACTTCTAAGAAATAGCAGTTGTGGGTACCTGTTGGCTCCTCTTCTGAATTACTGGAAAGGTGCCTCTGACAGGAGGAAGAGACACAATTTGGAGAACAAGGTACTTATTCCAGCTCCCCTTCCCCTTGGGCAGGTGCTCGGGGAAAGTCTATAAGAAAGACTACCTGGGAAACAGAGGCGGAGAATACCTGATTCATATACTGCGCTGAATCCCAAGCAGGGAAAGTCATTCTGGTAATGCTAAATTCTTTTCTTTTTGTATTCCCCTATAACCTTCATGAATAAACCTTGAGCAAGAGACTTTGCTAATATGGCTTTCTTTCCCTGGTCAACTTTCCTCCATTTTACAGTTTTTTACAATAGCAATTTACCAGAGGAAACAAAGGGGAATGCTCCACTGTACCACATTAAACAGGAGGAGTTAAACCGTCAGTAGAGAGGTGTTAAGATCAAGTTATAATCTCTTGAGCTATTTCCTTTGGAAGCCCAGTTAAGACATCTGCGGAAAGCCTGCAGAACTAATGTTATGGGAAAAATTCCAGTTAAATGCTATCCAGCTATTTCTCAGATAATGAATACTACCAGCTTTAGCAGATGCAGCAATTAGACATGGTTACTAAGGGAAACAGTCCATCTATAGTACATATTTGCACTAAAAAGTAAGGATTATTCTCCTTTAGTTTCCCTTGGCCTGTCCTTATTGGAAGAAGGGTGCTTGTTATCTGCATTGCTGACTCACCGTGGTCTGTGTTCTTGTTGTATTGCAAGAGAATTCAAATTAAAGTAGACTTGAGATTGCATGCTCTGATTGGTGTTTCTGTTTTCGGTGAGGACATAAATTGGATCAATTCAGTCCATCTGAAGTGAGACAAAGTGTAGAGAGCTGGAGACTAAGTGTATGACACAGATTTTAATTTATGAGAAGCCCAAGATGTCAACTTTTCCGCTCTCTCTTTGTGGCCATGGGATGATAAAGTGTGGAATGAGCAAAGGAGTGGAAGTTGGGAACTCCTGTATTCTAATCCTGATGCCCTCTGCAGCTTTGGGCATGCCACTTAAACTTGACATGTCAGTTTATCAGTGTGTAAGCTGGGGAGGATGTTTGCTTCTTGTTGTATTGAACCAGATGGGCTCTGAACCAACAATTTTGGTTCAGGATGCCACAGCTGAAACCACCTAATGATGCCCTATAACAGGGCTGGCCAACCTGTGGCTCTGTAGCCACATGTGGCTCCATGTACAGGCATCGACTCCGGGGCTGGAGCTACAGGCGCCAACTTTCCAATGTGCCAGGGAGTGCTCACTGCTTAACCCCTGGCTCTGCCACAGGCCTTGCCCCCACTCCACCCCTTCATGTCACGAAACGGCTGATTGGGAGGTGTGGGGAGGTGCTGATTGGCGGGGCTGCTGGTGGGTGGGAGGCGGGGAGAGAGCTGATGCGGAGCTGCTGATTTATTACTGTGGCTCTTTGGGAATGTACATTGATAAATTCTGGCTCCTTCTCAGACTCAGGTTGGTCACCCCTGCCCTATAAATTGTGCTAATAAAAACCCTGTTTTACTGTAACAATGTAAAACAATTGTAGCTAGGGATTTGCACAAAGCTTCAGCTGGCTTGCCTCCATAAAAATATTTTAACCCTTTATTAAATGCACACAAAAAGCAAGGGGAAATTATTAAAGCATTTGAAATGTAAAAAGATAAATAAAACTTAATTTATTTTGGTTTAGTCATTTAAAGGGAAAATCCTTAATTTTAAGTTATTCAGATGGTATTAAAAGCGCTTTTTGGGCAAAGGAAAGTCGGTTAGAAATAGTAGTCCTTGAGGTCCAATCCTGTTTTTTTTAAGTCAAAACTAACCAAAACAGAATAGACAAAGATTATAAAAGTACAGTTTCTGTCTGTTACTTGGAGCTCAGCTGCAGGAAAATTGCAGCCACACTACAGTCGTCTTATTAGTGGGAAGCGGTGGGCGTCGAGGGATGTGCTGGCTGCCCTTCCTGCAGCCCCCATTGGCCTGGAGCAGCAAACCATGGCCAGTGGGAGCTGCGATCAGCCGAACCTGCACATGCAGTAGGCCCGCCAGGGGCTTTCCCTGAACAAGTGGCAGCCCTAGTTTGAGAACCACTGGTGTAGACGTACCTCTGAGACCTGGCAAACTTTACCAGAACTGGGGTAAATCACTGGGGAGGGGGCATGTGTTCTTTTTAAAGCAGTGTTGTAAGGAGAGACTTGTCCTGGCTGGCTAAGCTGAACTCTTATAAGATGGAGCCAGAGAGAGGTAGGACTTGGGTGCGGGAGGAAATTAATACATAAGGGAGGGAAGTAATCAGCTGTTGCTAGGGATTCAGTTGGCCAATGGAAAGAATAATGTTGGTGGCTTAGAGGCCTGATTGTCTATCCCAATGTCAGAGATCACATGTTAAAATCCAGAGTAGCTCTGGCAGCAGAAATGAAAAAGGAAAGATGATCCAGTAGTTAGGACAGTAGCCTAGAACTCTGGAGATCAGGTTCTATTCTGTGTTTCAGCTTACTTCCTGTGTGACCTTGGGCAAGTCACTTAGGCTATCACTGCATTGCAGTGTGTACCTGCGTCCTGGGTCACGCTTTAGCCAAGCCTGTCTCCACTACTCCACACTGCAGAGCCACATCTGCCATACACCATATACTCTCATTCATAGTGACATTACAGCTATACATGTTTAATGCTTGGATTTCTGGGAGCATATCTCAGGGTTCTTAGTGCCTCACCATCTTGAATTGCTCTAGGAATTGGTCTGTGTTGTGTTGTGGGAGAACTTGTCCTTCCTAGACCCCTGTGCAGAAGTGGTTTTAGCCCACTGTGATGGGTTGGATCACAGAAACCCCCTTCGGCCTGCCAACTGATGTGCCAAGACTACTTCTGCCCCTGCTTTCCCTGCCCTCCCAGCTTGGGACTTCAGTGCCCTGCCTGGTTTGAGCCAGACCCGCTAGCCTGCTGCAAACCCAGACCAAGGTCTGAACCACGTCCCCTAACAGCTGTAGGCTTAAACTGAAAGCAGCTTACGAAATGTTCCTGTCTTTAATACTCAGATGCCCAACTCCCAATAGGATCCAAACCCCAAATAAATCCGTTTTACCCTGTATAAAGCTTACAGGGTAAACTCATAAATTGTTCACCCTCTATAACACTGATAGAGAAGTATGCACAGCTGTTTGCCCCCCACCCCAGGAATTAATACATACTCTGGGTTAATAAGTAAAAAGTGATTTTATTAAATACAGAAAGTAGTATTTTAAGTGGTTCCAAGTAGTAACAGACAGAGTAAAGTGAATTACTAAGCAAAATAAAATGGAACGCAAGTCTATGTCTAAGAAAACTGAATACAAATAAAACCTCACCTGCAGAGGAATTCCAGTAAGCTTCCTTTTACAGACTAGTCTCCTTCTAGTCTGGGTCCAGCAATCACTCACACCCCCTGTAGTTATTGTCCTTTGTTCCAGTTTCTTTCAGGTATCCTTGGGGGTGGAGAGGCTATCTCTTTAGCCAGCTGAAGACCAAATGGAGGGGGTCTCCCATGGGTTAAAATAGACTTTCTCTTGTGGATGGAGACCCCCTCCTCTCTTCTATGCAACATCCAGCTCCAAGATGGAGTTTTGGAGTCACCTGGGCAAGTCACGTGTCTATGCATGACTCAGTTTTTACAGGCAGCAGCCATTGCTCGCACGCTACCTTGAACGTCCTCATGTAGACTTCTTATGTGGATTGAAGCCTTCCAAGAACCATTGTGCATTAAGTGCTTCTTGATTGGGCACTTAACTTGCAAATTCCTTTCTAAAGAAGCTGACCAAATGCCTTACTAAGGTTATTTAAAATCAAACAAGTATACAGCCAATATTCATAACTTCAAATACAATGACACATGCATACAAATAGGATGAATATATTCAGTAGATCATAACCTTTACGTAGATATGTTACATGGCATATGTAGCATAAAACATATTCCAGTTATGTCACTCACACACACACACACACACACACACACACACACACACACACACACACACACATTCATAAGCTTATTTCCATAAAGCCTTATGGGGTGCACTGTCACACCCACTACGTTTAAGCTGAGGCACTTCTGGCTCTGCATGCTCCTCACTTCTGTTTCTTTCAACTGGGGTACAAGCCATGGATCCACTAGATGAGTTGCTTCTGCTTGTGGGTGAGTACCAGAGTCACTGTTGGGCAAGTTGCTGGAAACATTTCAGGAGTACTCTTTCAGATGCAGAAGGGACTTGGATGGAGGTTCATTCATAGCAGACTGGACAGCACTGATGAATACTGCAATTTCTGTGTAGACTGGTGCGAAGAATGCAGGACAACCAGCACATCATGCTGGGTCCACATCATCAGACAGACCTGGGAAGACCAGTAGTGACTCCAAAACTTCCACAAAAGGAAGCAGACCTTCATGGAGCTGTGTGAGCTGCTTGCCTTGACCGTCTGGTGCCAGAACATTCGACTGAGCGAGGCTTTATCAGTATATAAGCGGTTGCAATTGCACTCTGGAAGCTGGCTACCCTAGACAGCTACAGATATGCTGCAAACCATTCTGGTATTGAAAAGGCAACTGTTGGGGTTGTGGTAATGGAGATTTGTGAGACAGTTAACATTGTAGTGGGCATTAAAAATGTGCCTGAAATAATTGCTGGTTTTCAGAGGGTGAGCTTTCCGAACTAAGCTGAAGCCATTGATAGCATACATGTACCCATAATTTGCTTGCCAGAAGGGGCAAGTAATTGTCAGCTACAAAGGGTAGCACTCCCTGTTCGACCAGAAGCAGGTTCATGAAACATGTACTGTCAAGGAGCACGAGGCCAAGGTGCTTAGGCGATCTGGTCTACCTGCTGGGAGAAGCAAGGACCTTATTTCCTCCTAATGACACTATCAGTGGGGTGTTAGTGTCCACTGTTGTTTTGGTGGACCCCACCTATGCACTTCTGCCCTGACTCATGAATCCATACCCTGATATCAGAGGGCCTTGCAAGACAAGGTTCAGTTACATACTCAAAAGTTGCAGGATGGTAGTGGAGTGCACATTTGGCAAGTGGAAGGGAAGATGGCACTGTCCCCCAAACCATTTGGATGACAGTGTGGCCAATGCCATCTATGTGATTATGGTCTGCTGCACCCTGCACAACAAATGCAATATTAAAGGTGAGTATTTTTCTGTGGAGTGGTCTCAGACCTTGCTAGTTTGCAGGTCCGATACTGGCAATCGGAAAGTGCACCTGTCATCGCTGGGGCTGGGTCCAGGCATGCAAGGGAAATAAGGGATGCTTTTTGTCCCCCCTCTTTGGAAGTCAGGGTGGTGTGAATGAAATGTGATGCTATAAAGGTAACCTGTAATGGTTTTGTAACCTCTTTCCACCAAAACCGACCAATCAAAACACATGTATGTTACAAGCCGAGGCAAACTTTATTCTAGAGTACAGACCTCAGCACACTGCCTTCTCTTAGGAATGTTGTGCTGACAGATTAGTTAATGTTTGTAAACTGCTTTGAGGATAAAAAAGGGCTTAGGTAAGTGCTAAATATTCTCTATCATATTTACAAAAACATCAAACGATTGGACACTTCAGATGCTGCCAAGTTAGTCCATCTTAGGAAAGTGCTTATTGCACCTTTGGATTTCCATTTGTATGTAATATGGCAGCAAGCAACACAGGAAGTCAAACTTGGCAAAAGGTATTTATATTAAAATACATTATCATTCAATAATGGTCAGTTTAAAATTAGATTGCACCAATAAATGAGCTGTAGGAGGAAATCCTGAATGGGCAGGGAATTAATTCAATGATATATTAAGTCTCTTCTACCTCTGATTTCTGAGATGAGTCTGCTCTCCACCAAATGGTGGTTCTGGAGCTGTGAAACCATATCTTTAAGCTCCTACTTTCATGTTATTATAGATTTTTGAAAAACACTAATTTTTAGGCTGAAATATCTCTGTTGTGTTTGCAAAACAAAGACTATTTTAAAAAAAAATCTTGGAACATGTCAAGAAAACTGAGCTCCCAGTGAGACGCTGTGTCCAAAAGCACTAATGTAATCTTTGGGTTTGGTGAAGAGCCACAAAAATGATTAAAGGATTAGAAAACATACCTTATGGCAATAGACTGAAGGAACTCAATCTATTTAATTTAACAAAGAGAAGGTTAAGGGACGACTTGACCATAGTTTATAAGTATTTACATGGGAAATAAAAATTTGACAGTGGGCTCTTCTGTCTAGCAGAACAAGGTATAACAAGATCCAATGGGTGGAAGTCAGAGTGAATAAAAATTGAAGATTTAAAAAAATATTTAAATTGAATTTTTTTATTTAAATTAATACTTAAAAAAATAAACTTGTAACTTATAAATAGATTGAACGCTTTCAGTCTATTGTTCTAAGGTATGTTTTCTGATCCTTTAATCATTCTTGGGGCTCTTCACCAAACCCAAGGATTACATTAGCACTTTTGAACACAGCATCTCACTGGGTTCTCCTGTGCATCAGGCGATATGTTTTTCTTGACTGTTTTGCAATGCTGAATTAATATAAATTCTCATTGTTTACAAAAAAACAAAACATCATTTTGCCCTACAGTTCCCTAGACTTGGGGTTTTGGTGGACTCTCAGAAGGAATGAACTACTACGTTGGATTCTTTCCACTAAAAATGTCACAGAACATAAGAATGTCCGTACAGGGTCAGATTAATGGTCCGTCCATCTAGCCCAGGGTCCTGTCTTCAGACAGTGAATGAACAGAACAGGGCAGTTATTGAGTGATCCATCCGCTGTCATCCACTCCCAGATTCTGGTAGCTAGAGGCTTAGGACACCTACAGTCCGGGGTTGCATCCCTGATCATCTTGGCTAATAGCCACTGATGGACTTAACCTCCATAAATTTACTTAATTCCTTTTTGAGCCCAGTTTTAATTTTGGTCTCCACAACATCCCCTGGCAATGAGTTCCACAGGTTGACTGTGGATAATATAAAGTAATATTTCCTTCTGTTTGTTTTTAACCTGCTGCCTATTAATTTCATTGGGTGACCCCAGATTTTTGTGTTATGTGAAGGGGTAAATAACACTCTTTCTCTACACCATTCATTATTTTATGTAACTTTATTATATGCCCCCTGGGCTGTGGGACCACTAAGCCCTCAGTCACATGAACCTGAGGTGTCCCTTTCACTCTGATGCTGTGTCAAGCCACAAACCTCTTGCAGGTACTTTACTTACACAGACATCCACAGGCAGGTTCACACCCAACTAAGTTACATGAATGCTTTCCCCAGCCACCCATGAACCAGCACTAGAGAGGTTCCAGCCAATGCCCCCCAAATCCCCAGTCTTGCACCCCAAAACTGTACCGTATTGCACTGGTCAGATGCTTGACCACCATAAGTTCATTATCCATTTCTCCACTTCTAAAAAGGAAAGTGGAGGTGTACCAGCTTTTGTAACCTGAGCAGATTTCCCTAGCACTTCAACCAAAACACATTGTTTAGATAAAATATAAAACAGATTTATTAATTACAGAAAGATAGGGATTTTAAGTGATTATAAGTAGCAAGCATAGAGATCAAAGATTAACAAATAAAGATTAATTTTCAGTGCGAGTTCTACAAACTAAACAGGATTTGAATCATGCAGTGTCTCACCCTGACAGATGGTACAAACAGGTCATAGATCTTCAATACACAGGCTGGAACTGCCTTCCAGCCCAGGACCCCCTCTTCCAGTTCAAAGACTTTTGTCCTCCAGATGTGTTTCCAGGTGTTATTGTATGGGGAATGAGACTAATTGATGTCACTTCCGCTCTTTTTATAGTTTATTCTGGCATGCTCGAAATACCTTTGCTCTGACATGGGGATCCAGCAGTCCCCCTTGGTCAAGCCGTCTCCATTGTCTACATGTTCTCTCTGAGAAGTCTCCATCGTATACAGTTCCTGGGATAGTGGATTCTTTCCTCAATGAATGTTGATGAGCCATTAACCTCTTTTTGGCTACTCCATTGTTGTACCTGAAAGGTGCTTCCAACCTCACAACATATTTCAGTAACATATAAAGCAAAAGTTCATAACCTCACATACAATCCAACAGGATATTAATGTTCATCAGATCAAGACTTTTAAAATGATAGCCCAAAAGGTATACTTTGTACAAAACATATCATAATTTATGTTACAGAGGTGAATATGGGGATTCCAGGATGCAACTCTGAGATACAGAGTGTTGCTCACAGTAATCTCTTGTCCAGGCTGAAAAGTCCCAGTCATTTTAATCTCTACCCATATGGAAGCAGTTCCAAAACCCTAATAATTTTTGTTGCCCTTCTCTGTACCTTTTCCAGTTCTAAAATATCTTTTTTGAGATGGGGCAACCAGAACTGCACACAATATTCAAGGTGTAGGTGTACCATAGATTTATAAGGATTAGTGCTGTGAATGTATTTCTTCTGGATCAAAGCCTTGATACAGCACTCCACTGAACTAAATAGAAAGGCTGGCATTGTCTTCTGTGGACACTGGATCAGGGTCTGTCAGACCATTTACTGCAAAATCAAGGCTGGTGGATTAGCTGATCAGGAGGGATTTTATCCAAAACGTCATGTGGTCTAAGTTTGAAAGGCACTGAGCATTCACAAATCCCACCAACATCGGTGAGAGCTGTAGGTGCTTACCACCTTTGAATATCATGACAGTTGTTTTCTTGTTAGGTTTACATGGACAGGATGAACTATTACTTGAGCATAAACTATTTTGCTTTCTTCCAGACGTGATGGTGAATGCAGAAGCCTTTTGGGGGGGTGTTCTACCTACAACATTTCCCTTTTGCTTAACTTACTATCTTTTTCATAAAGGACCCATTCTCTTTCTTTATCCCATTACCATAGGCTGTGCCTTTCATATTTCTATGCCAGAAGCTCTAGGAAATACCTGCCATGGGAAGATTAGGACAGTAATAAAATGGATTGTGCATTTGTTTCTCAATTGTGCATAAATTTTGCTGCAGTATATCCGTGGCACGCTCACTCACCTAATCTATCCCAGAAGAACTAGAATATTGAACCCATTAGCTTTGAAACAGTGCCCATTAATCTGAGATGGAAAGGAAGGGCTGAAAGAGATGCAGCGGAATTGGTAAAGGGGTGGGGCAGAGGCAGTAGATGGGGAAGCATGCTCTTTTGCTCACCTTCCTTGGCTCTCATTGGATCCTACCAGGATTTTAGGTTTTTGTTTTTGTTTTGTTTTGTTTTTCTTAGCCTGGGTGATGAGACCAACTTCCAGGTGTGTCTCACAGGCTGAGGAGTCCTTTTGTAAATAAATTATTTGCATTTTCTTTGTTGCTTCTTGGACTTTTGGCTAAGATCAAATGTAGGATTGTCTTTGTCTGGCATACAGACTAATCAATACACAGTAGCAGAATTGTTTTATGCCTGTTTAAGTTGTAGAAAATAGCACTGTAATATATTATTTAATGATGCAATTAAAGCTATAATATCAAAACACAAGGTTTCAGGGTTAAAGGTGGAAAGCGCTACCTGTTTATCTTGGGACTTTTCTGACTCCCTCACTGTTGGCTTGATGGAATAACATCATATTGTTTAAAAACGTAACAACCTCTGAATTACTAGTAGCTTGGTCCCTCTCCCTGTAAAATTGCAGACATTCTTTTCACATCATTCTGCCTTCTCCAGCATTCCCTCTCTTTGGCTGTAATCCCTCACTGAAAACTTCTGTTTCAAGGGACAATTTGCCAAGGCTATGCTGGCAAGAGGAGTGAATTCTCTCCCCTCTCTTTGAAGATCTGGTGTCACTCATTAGCATATGAAAAGAATGGTTGTAAATAAGCTTCAAATGGTGTAGATTGCTGCATAGTATTCATATTAATAGTCTCCTCAAGCTAAAAGCTACTGCTGGCTGGGAAAGGTGCTGCACTTTTGTATCTGCGAGTAGACTTACTAGTGACCTTGCTATAGATAGCAAGTATTAATTCCTGGGCTTAATGGAATATTTGTCACTTGATCTTAGAACCTGGCAATGCTTCTAATGTCCTCAGATTACTGGGTTTATCTCAACGGATGGAAGAAGGCCGTGGGGTGACCAAAGCATATCCCATAGAGTTGTCCAATATCCATAGTAACTGCTCCTATCCTATGATTCTACCCACGACCCCACTTTTTCTATAATATGGATGGGTAGACCATAGAGACTATATATTCCAATAGGCAATGGGGATAAACTGTTCAGACCAGGATGGAGTACTGCATGCTGAGACCTGTTCTCTTTGCTGAGCACTTTTTTCTTTCTATCTTTCTTTCGTTTGAAAGAACAGCTAGTTCAAAAAGGCCCAACTGGGTTATTGACCTTTTGGTTAGCTGCGAAGCACCAGTGGTGATCAGTTGGAATGCCCTCTCAATGAACTTTCCTAATTCTGCAGTGAAAAAAATTCAGTTTAACATTTGTGAAAACTACCAGGTGTGGTACAACCTGCTCTCATAAGGTCAAGGAAGCCTCTCTGAGGCTGCTCCCTAGGATAAATCACAAACATTTGTAGCCTGGAACAAACATTTGGGGAGTTCCAGATGAGCCTTTATAAATCTGTTAACTACCTCAGATTAACTGGCGATTTGTAAAAACTCTAATATAGACAAACTGATAAGGGGTAAACCATAATGTTGTTGAAAGTGCTGGTAGATACTTTGTACCAGCAGAGACTTTGGTTCACTGTCTCTAATTTACAAAAAGAAAAGGAGTACTTGTGGCACCTTAGAGACTAACAAATTTATTAGAGCATAAGCTTTCGTGAGCTACAGCTCACTTCATCGGATGCATTTGGTGGAAAAAACAGAGGAGAGATTTATATATACACACACACACACAGAACATGAAACAATGGGTTTATCATACACACTGTAAGGAGAGTGATCACTTAAGATAAGCCATCACCCACAGCAGGGGGGGGAAAGGAGGAAAACCTTCCATGGTGACAAGCAGGTAGGCTAATTCCAGCAGTTAACAAGAATATCAGAGGAACAGTGGGGGGTGGGGTGGGAGGGAGAAATACCATGGGGAAATAGTTTTACTTTGTGTAATGACTCATCCATTCCCAGTCTCTATTCAAGCCTAAGTTAATTGTATCCAGTTTGCAAATTAATTCCAATTCAGCAGTCTCTCGTTGGAGTCTGTTTTTGAAGCTTTTTTGTTGAAGTATAGCCACTCTTAGGTCTGTGATCGAGTGACCAGAGAGATTGAAGTGTTCTCCAACTGGTTTTTGAATGTTATAATTCTTGACGTCTGATTTGTGTCCATTCATTCTTTTACGTAGAGACTGTCCAGTTTGGCCAATGTACATGGCAGAGGGGCATTGCTGGCACATGATGGCATATATCACATTGGTAGATGCGCAGGTGAACGAGCCTCTGATAGTGTGGCTGATGTGATTAGGCCCTATGATGGTATCCCCTGAATAGATATGTGGACAGAGTTGGCAACGGGTCCACACAAGAGATCCACTTCCTGGACACTACGGTGCTAATAAGCGATGGTCACATAAACACCACCCTATATCGGAAACCTACTGACCGCTATTCCTACCTACATGCCTCTAGCTTTCATCCAGATCATACCACTCGATCCATTGTCTACAGCCAAGCGCTACGATATAACCGCATTTGCTCCAACCCCTCAGACAGAGACAAACACCTACAAGATCTCTATCATGCATTCCTACAACTACAATACCCACCTGCTGAAGTGAAGAAACAGATTGACAGAGCCAGAAGAGTACCCAGAAGTCACCTACTACAGGACAGGCCCAACAAAGAAAACAACAGAACGCCACTAGCCATCACCTTCAGCCCCCAACTAAAACCTCTCCAACGCATCATCAAGGATCTACAACCTATACTGAAGGACGAGCCATCACTCTCTCAGATCTTGGGAGATAGACCAGTCCTTGCTTACAGACAGCCCCCCAATCTGAAGCAAATACTCACCAGCAACCACACACCACACAACAGAACCACTAACCCAGGAACCTATCCTTGCAACAAAGCCCGTTGCCAACTCTGTCCACATATCTATTCAGGGGATACCATCATAGGGCCTAATCACATCAGCCACACTATCAGAGGCTCGTTCACCTGCGCATCTACCAATGTGATATATGCCATCATGTGCCAGCAATGCCCCTCTGCCATGTACATTGGCCAAACTGGACAGTCTCTATGTAAAAGAATGAATGGACACAAATCAGACGTCAAGAATTAGAACATTCAAAAACCAGTTGGAGAACACTTCAATCTCTCTGGTCACTCGATCACAGACCTAAGAGTGGCTATACTTCAACAAAAAAGCTTCAAGAACAGACTCCAACGAGAGATTGCTGAATTGGAATTAATTTGCAAACTGGATACAATTAACTTAGGCTTGAATAGAGACTGGGAATGGATGAGTCATTACACAAAGTAAAACTATTTCCCCATGTTTCAGAGTAGCAGCCGTGTTAGTCTGTATTCGCAAAAAGAAAAGGAGTACTTGTGGCACCTTAGAGACTAACAAATTTATTAGAGCATAAGCTTTCGTGAGCTACAGCTCACTTCATAGTGAGCTGTAGCTCACGAAAGCTTATGCTCTAATAAATTTGTTAGTCTCTAAGGTGCCACAAGTACTCCTTTTCTATTTCCCCATGGTATTTCTCCCCCCCACCCCACCCCCCACTGTTCCTCTGATATTCTTGTTAACTGCTGGAATTAGCCTACCTGCTTGTCACCATGGAAGGTTTTCCTCCTTTCCCCCCCCTGCTGTGGGTGATGGCTTATCTTAAGTGATCACTCTCCTTACAGTGTGTATGATAAACCCATTGTTTCATGTTCTCTGTGTGTGTGTATATAAATCTCTCCTCTGTTTTTTCCACCAAATGCATCCGATGAAGTGAGCTGTAGCTCACGAAAGCTCATGCTCTAATAAATTTGTTAGTCTCTAAGGTGCCACAAGTACTCCTTTTCTTTTTGCGAATACAGACTAACAAGGCTGCTACTCTGAAACCTGTCTCTAATTTAGTTCATCATGTAATGTTTCTCACATAGTACAATATATTCATACATTTTCTTCTAAACTCTTCAGAAGAGAATCTGGTGATTTGGTGAATCTATGTACAATTTATGGATTCCTGTTGATATGAAATTATGAAATTGTATCATGCTATACCTCAGTGTGAATGTGGAGTCAGCCATCTGCTTTCAAGGCTGTAGCACTCCTTCCCAGAACAGCTAGCTACAGTGATGTGGATCACCTATTCAGATGGAAGCACTTTGGAACAATGGGGTGGCTGAAGACTAGGGAAACCAGTTCAACCAAGTTTCTCTGCAGGGGCTTGGGAAAACGGGAGTAGAACAGAGGAATAGAAATGACAAAGCAGGGGGTTAAAGCTGACTTAGAGATGCAGAGGAAGCTTGAACAGAGAAGTGGAAGGGCACCGATTGCAGAGGTGAGGTGAGAGAAACACAGTGATTCTGGAGAGAAACCACATTCAGGAGGGGGATCCTGGACTCCTCGGAGGACTCTGACCTAAACCCAAAGAACTCTCCAGAATGGTAAGGAAATTGAGGCAAGGAGGTGCATAGCAGTGTGTTTATTCTGTCTAGATCTATATATTTTTCTGCTACCTGAAGAGTAAGTTTTGGGGGGAATCTGAAGGCACCGCTCCTGGCGGGCTGGACTACTGGACTGTGTGCTCTCATTTCCATGAAGTAGTAACAAACAGAACACCTGTGCCCAGAAAATGGTCCACAAAGGCCAAGGGAACACTGTTGCAGCCTACTCAGATAGAAGCTTAGATAGAAAGTACACAGGGCCCATTCAGTGAAATGGGCCCTAAACACAACAGCTTGGTCAATGTCCAATCATGGGGGAGTACTACTAGGGCTGTGTTTCTGATAGACAATAACATGCTCATAGAGATTACGTCCAGAAAGGACTGTTACTCTATCTAGTCTGCCCTATTAAATTTCACCCACTTATGCTAGTATTGAGTCCAACAATTGGTGTTTGACTCAAGCATAACTTGTATTTGGCTAAAGCATGTCTTCCAAAAAGGCCTCCAGTCTTGATCTGAAGACCTAAAGATATGGCAGTTTGTTCCAATAATTAATCACCCTCACAGTAAAAAAAATTTTTTTGCCTCATTTCTAACTTGAATTTGTCTGGTTTGAGTTTCTGCCCATTGGTTCTTTTTATGTCTTTCTACACTAGATTACAGAACTCGTGCATACTCAGCATTTTCCCTCTGTGAAGGTACTTATACACTTACTTCTCAATCTCCTTTTGATGAGCTAAAGAGCTTGAGCTCTTTAAGTCTCTTGCTGTGTGGCATTTTCTCCAGCCCTCAAGTTACTTTTTGTGGCTCTGTTCTGCACCCTCCTGAATTTTTCAGCATCCTTTTAAAATTGTCAACTCATAGATTAAAAATCAGAAGGGATAATCTAGTCTGATCTCTTACAACACAGGCCATCGGACTTCTCTGAATTAATTCCTTTTTGAATTAGGGCATAATCTTTTAGAAAAATACCCAATTTTAATATAAAACTTTCCAGTGATGGAGAATCCACCACAACCTTAGTTAAGTTGTTCTAGTGGTTAATTACCCTCACTGTTAAAAATGTGTATCTTATTTCCTCTCTGAATTTGTCTAGCTTCAGCTTCCAGCCATTGGGTCATGATGTACCTTTATTTGCTAGATTGAAGAGCCCATTATCAAATTTTTGTTCTCCAGATAGATTCTTATAGACTATGATCATAGAAATGTGAGGCTAGAAGAAGCCGCAAGACGTCATCAAGTCCAGCCCTTGCAGTGAGGCAGGTCCAAGTAAACCTTAAACCATCCCTGACAGGTGTTTGTACAACCCGTTCCTAAAAACCTCCGATGATGGAGATTTCACAGCCTCGTTTAGAAGCCTATTTCAGAGCTTATTTTCCCCATAGGTCAGTTTTTCCAAATCCCCTTAACCTTCTCTATTGTTAAATTAAATAGATTAAACTCCTTGAATCTATCACTGTAAGAAATGTTTTCCAATCATTCTCTTGGCTCGTCTCTGAATCCTTTCTAATTTCTCAATATCCTTCTTGAATTGTGGATAGAGTATTCCAGTAGTGATCATACCAATGCCAAATACAGAGGTATTAACTTCTGGATGTTGTTTTGTTTATATATCCAAGGATTTCATTAGCCCTTTTGGCCAAAGCATTGCACTGCAAGGTCAAGTTCAGCTGAATGTCATTCTTGACCCACAAGTAAAAGAGTTACTGTTTCCCAAGATAGTCTCCCATTCTGTAAATATGTCCTCTATTCTTTGTCCCTAACCATATGACTTTACATTTTGCCATATTGAAATGCATATTGTTTGGTAGTGCCAAGTGCCAGCTTACCAAGTGATCCGTATCACTCTGTATCAGTGACCCTCCCTTTTCATTATTTACCATTCCACCAATCTTCTTGTGATTTGCAAATTCAGTCAATAATGATTATATGGTCATGATACAGGTCATTTGTAAAAATGCTAACTAGCATAGGGCCAAGAACCAATCTCTGCGTGATCCCACTAGAAATGAACCCACTCAGTGATGGCCTATCAGTTAGCCAGGTTTTAATCCATTTAGTGTGTGCCAAGTTAATTATGTATTCTAATTTCTTAATCAAAATGTCATGTGGTACAAAGTCAAATGCTTTATAGAAATCTTAGTATGTCAGCACTGTTACCTTTATCAATCAAATTTAGAATCCCCTCCAAAAATATTAGATTAATTTGACAAAATCTATTTTCCATAAACCCATGTTGGTTGGCATTGATTATATTACCATCCTTTAATTCTCCAAGTCCTTTATCAGTGTTCCATTATTTTGCCTAGGATTGATGTCAGGCTGGAAAGCCTACAATTACCCAGGTCATTCAATTTTCCCTTTTTAAATAGTGACACACCTTTAGCATCTTCCATTGCAGGTTTCCCCTGTGTTCCAAGATTTATTGAAAATCAACATTAATGGTCTAGAACAGTGGTTTTCAAACTTTTTTTCTGGTGACGCAGTTGAAGAAAATTGTTGATGCCTGTGACCCAATGGAGCTGGGGATGAGGGTTTGGGATGTGGGAGGGGCTCAGAGCTGGGCAGAGGGTTGGGGTGCAGGGGTGAGGGCTGTGGGGTTGGGGTGGGGTTGGGAATTAGGGGTTCAGGGCGTGGGAGGGGGTCAGGGCTCTGGGCTAGGGCCACAGATGAGGTGCAGGATTTGGGGTGCAGGAAGGGGCTCTGGGTTTGGGGGGCTCAGGGCTGGGGCAGAGGATTAGGGTGTGGGCTTACCTTGGGCGGCTCCCGGTCAGTGGTGCAGTGGGGCTGCAGAGGCAGGCTTCCTGTCTATCCTGGCACTGCAGACTGCACTGTGCCCTGGAAGTGGCCAGCAGCAGGTCTGGCTTCTAGGTGGAGGCACACAAGCAACTCTGCACAGCTCTTGCCTGCAGGCACCACCCTGCCCCCCACTCCCATTGACCGGGAAATTGCTAATGGGAGTGTGGAGCCATTGCTCGGGGTAGGGGTAATGCATGGAACCCCATGGCCCTCCTGTCTAGGAACTGGACCTGCTGCTGGCTGCTTCCGACACCGCGCAGCACCCTGGAACAGGTAGGGATTAGCCTGCCTTAGCTGGGCAGCACCACCCACAGGACTTTTAACAGCCTGGTCGGCGGTGCTAACCAGAGCCGCCGCAACCCAGTCCCTTCCGTTCTGCATCCCAGTTCTGGGTCGCGACCCATGGTTTGAAAACCACTAGTCTAGAATACTACTTGGTTACCTCTGTTAAAACTCTTGGCTACAAGTTATCCAGACTTGCCAATTTAAATACGTCTAACTTTTTAGTTGCTGCTCTTTTAACATCCTTCTGAATTACTGTTGGAATTGAAAGTATTTCATCATATTCTATGAATACATCAGTCTCCTTTTTATACAGAACAGTTTTTTTAATACTTCTGCCTGTTCTGCATTAGTATTGATAGTTTCACTATGTCTCTCTAGTAATGGGCCAATCCAGTGTTAAGATTACTTTTGTTCCTAATATACTGAAGGACAATTAGAAGGAGGTTAATATATAATAATTAGTGATTGGGCAAGGAGACTCGACCTGGAGTCTCCGGCCAACCAAGTGAGTTGCCTAACACTGGATTAACAGTCACATTCACACTCTGTCCAGACACCTAGAAGGAGGCAGCAGTGCACGTGCTCAGAGGCAGAAACATAGGTACCCTAGGGAACTTTTGTTCTGGAAAAACTTAGTCATTGAATGAGTTTAACTGCCTATGCGGTTTGGCAGGAGTTTTGTGGATTGCAGTGGTCAGAATGAGGTCCTAGCCACCTAAAAGAGACGTAGGCATTTAAATATTGTGGATCTCACCCTTAGAGTCTGGAATCTTTTTGTGGCTGACACTTTAGTTGTAATGTTTTGGTTATCTGTGTTGAGGGGCTGCCTGATACTATAGTACCTAAGGTCCCTGTAAACAGTAGTAGAACCTAACAATATCTGAAAAGTTTGTCATGAATTAGTATGCCAAACCAGTTATGGGTATATTTTCAGAATTCTGGTACACTTTAGCTATTAATAACCAGCTCTATACAAAGGAGTTTAGAATAATAGAAATATAGAGCTGGAAGGGACTCAGGAGATCAGCTAGTTGAGACCCCTGCCCTGAGACAAAACCAAGTATACCTAACCCATCCCTGACTGGTGTTTGTCTAATCCAGTAGTTCTCAACCCGTGGCCCAATTAGCACAGAGCTGTGGCCCAGCTGTGTGCTAAACACTGCCCAACCCACGTGGTGGGGTCTCGGGTCCTGGCTGTACCATGGGGTCAGAGCTGCCTCCTGGCTCTGCAGGGTTGGGGCTGCCTTGCTGCCCGGCCACACAGTGTTTTGCTGCCCAGTCCGTCCCAGCGCGACGGAGACTCTGTTCCTGGCCCCACTCTGTGGAGGGGTCTCTGAGTGTGTGTGTGTGTGGGGGGGTGCTGGCAATGTTCCCTCTAATTTTTTATATAGAAATGTGGAATGTATTTTGTTATGTGCACTAATATGGAGGTGATGTGGGGCCGAGGGGTTCGGAGTGTGGGAGGGGGCTCAGGGTTGTGGGATGAGGGCTCCAGCTGCGGGTGTGGGCTCTGGGGTATGGCAGGGATGAGGAGTTTGCGGTACAGGCTGCCCCAGGGCTGGGGTCAGAGGACCCCCCTCATAGCCCTCTTCCCGCTGGAAGCAGCAACTCCGGGGGAGAGGCACCTCTCTCCCTGCCGGCAGCGGGGCCGGGGCTGGGGGAAGAGGCCTGTGGCTGCACAGCATGCCCCAATTTGCTCCCCTCCCCACCAGGCCCCTGTGGCTGCACACCTGCATGGCCCTTTATAGCCTGCTGTATGGCCGCACAGCTTAGAGGGAATTTAGGCGCTGGGCATAGGAATCTGGGGGGAAGGGTTGGGGGGGGGCACTGTGGTTCTCAGCCTGCGGCCCACAATGATAAATAGGTCGAGACCCATTGGAACCTGTTTTTAAAAACCTCCAATGACAGGGATTCCACAACTTCTCTTGGTAACCTGTTTTGGTATTTAACTGTCCTTATAGTATGAAAGTTTTTCCTAATATCTAACTAAATGTCCCTTGCTGCAGATTAAGATGATTAGTTCTTGTTCTGCTTTCCCTGGACATGGGAGACAACCAATCACCATCCTCTTAATAACATCACTTAACATATTTTAAGACTGTTATCAGGTGCCTCTCAAGTAGTCTTTTGTCAGGATTAAACATACTCAGGTTTTTTAATTCTCTCCTGGTGATGTTTTCTAACACTTTTATCATTTTTGTTGCTCTCCTCTGGACTCTCTCCAAATTGTTCTCATCTTTCTTGAAGTGTGGCTCCCAAACCTGGTTACAGTACTCCAGCTGAGGTCTCACCAGAGCAGAGTGGGACAGTTACCTCCTGTGTTTTATACACAATAATCCTGTTAATTCACCCGGAATTATATTAGACTGTTTCACAACTACATCATGTTGACTAATATTCAATTTGTGATCCACTATGACCCCCAGATCCTTTTCTGCAGTACCTCGGCCTAGCCAGTTATTCCCTAAGGTTTATTTGCACATTTGATTTTTCCTTCCTAAGTGTAGCAGTTTGCACTTGCTTCTACTCAGTTTCATCTTGTTGATTTCAGACCAATTCTCTAACTGATCAAGGTAATTTTGAATTCTAATCCTAACATCCAAAGTGCTGGAATGTTTCATTTCCCAGCTTGATGTTGATATTTAAACAGGTGGAAAAGAGAATCTAGGGGCATGTTTACACTTACCAGGGATTGACGATGCACCGGGGTTGATTTAGCGGGTCTAGTGAAGACCCACTAAATCAACTGCAGACTGCTCTCCCGTTGACCCCAGTGCTCCACTGGAACGAGAAGCATAAGGTAAGTTGATGGGAGATCATTTCCTGTCGACGCAGCGCAGTAAATTGACCTTAGCTACATCGATTCCAGCTACATTATTCACGTAGTTGGAGTTGTGTAACTTAGGTCAATTTACTCCCGTAGTGTAGACAAGGCCTTAGGCTTGCTGAGAGCAAAAGTGCCTTGATGCTTTGGAGTTAATCCAACTTTAAAGAATGGAACATCAATGTGAGCTGTAACCTTTAGTAAATTTTAAAATTACCAAGTACAAAATGTGAGCAAAATGTATAACGACTAAAATTGTCTGAGTGAGGGGATAAACAATGACTAACCACCAGCTCTTAAGACAGTTGGAAAGTTATAAGGGAACAGAAAGATCAGGAAATAACCTAAGAAGTAACAAGTACCAAAAGGAGGAGGTAAATAAGCATTGTCATGGTAAACAAGAAGGGGTAAGGAAAGCATAATTGCTCTGAGTATTTGTGGAGTGGGAGGAGACCATCAGTAGACTGGACACAGATTGCCAGGGACGATGACAAGAAAAGATTTTTTTAACAGCTGTGGATAGTTGCCTCTCTGTGTAATGTGCTATCTTTACTAATTAATGATCAGTAAATCCAATCAAGCTGATTTAGCCAAGTTTGGTATTAAGCTAATCCACATTTGAGAGAACCTCTTTAACTAAACATATTCTCAATTAAAATGTATTGCTGGTTATCAATTTATTGGTTATTGATTATTGGCAACACCCCCCCACACACACACACACACAACTCCTTTTTGAGTCAGGACCTCTACAATTACAACACTGTGAAATTTCAGATTTAAATAGCTGAAATCATTAAATTTACTATTTTAAAAATCCTATGACTGTGAAATTGAACAAAATGGACCATGAATTTGGCAGGGCCTTACATATTGGGAATGATTTACCCCTCTAATTCTCTTGCCACTATTGCCCTATACTGCCTCCTTAATGATTTAGGATTGCATGATGCAGTGGACAGTTAAACTGACATTTCCTGCTTTTCACTGATCCATAACACTTTTGCTAAGAGTATTCTTGTATTTCACATGATTTTTTTTTTAAAGATGACAGTTGCCACATATAATGGAACAATTGAAATATCAGATCAGGCTCTGATAATCTTGGGCATAATCCACAAAGAAACCCTAAATATGGATGATTTGTTGTCTCCCTGTCCCAGAGTTTTTCTTTAAAACCCTTTCTACCAACAGAAAAATACATTTATTTAGAAGCCAGTGCTCAAACACACATTTTCAAATGCACACTAGCAAAAGCATTCGGCCTACTTTCCAGGGAAAATAACTTATTCAGGAGCGAAAAAGAGAGTCTGTCATGGCAAATTTCAGAGTAGCAGCCGTGTTAGTCTGTATTCACAAAAAGAAAAGGAGTACTTGTGGCACCTTAGAGACTAACAAATATATTTGAGCATAAGTTTTTGTCAGGGCAAACTCACTGAATGGTGATTTTGGTTTTATATGAACTCCACTCCAAAGAGCATCCTTGGTATATATTTAAAAACACAAGAACATAGAAGGTATGAAGTAAATATCAACCAAAAAGCAGCATCCCACTCTACTATAGAAATTGCTTCCTATTCCAAAGAAAAATGACATAAACCTTGTATCTGCTGTTTACAAATTTAGCAAATTATGGACAGGTTAAAGTGAAGTTGTCTTGTGTAGGTGCTACTGATCACATTGGGAAAGCAGACTACAAAGCAGAAACACAGTTAGCATATTGGCTCTAGGAGCAATCTAGAATCAAAACAATTTCAGAAACTGGAGACTTTCACTGCACTTTATATATGTTCCAAGGTGTTATCGGTTCTTAAATAACAGATAGTTAAAAAATATCCTGTATGATGTGAACTCTTATCTTGTCAATTTATGGATTCATTGTTCTTCCCAAAACTACTAGAACAATGGAATATTTCAAGAACCCATTACAAAAAATTCAGTAGGCCATCAGTTATTGGAACTCTCAGGAATATTGTGTCTATATTTGCATCCAACTACCAGCTGTTATGTTAAAATTTACAACAGGAATGTGGAGGATTTTGGTCAAAATGTACCATGTATTTTACACAAGCTCAAACTGTGGAAATCCTCAGCTGCTGGTTAAGGCAACTTTATGGTCTCTCTACATTTCCTAAGCTGTGGGAAAAGAGCTTTTTTGGGACCAAGGATGTAGCCATATTTATACCATCCCAAAATGTCTAAATATACCCACAGACAAAAGCCTAAGAAAAGAGGTGGATCTGAAAGTGTGTGCTCAAGGGCAACAGACTTGGGCTGAGCCACACCAGTGAGCTGGGGGAAAAGCAAATTCCACTGCCAAGGTTTCTTCTAGAACAGATGTTTCAGATTGTTTCAGATGTTTAAATCTAGAGACTGATAGCAAAAGCACTTATGCTGATTGCAACTGCAGTGGCACAGTATAGGGCAAAAGGCAGCTTCTCAGAGTGTGTCTATATTGGAGCTAGAGGAGGTGTAATTTCCAGATCGGGTAGGCATACCCATGCTAGTCTGATTGAGCTTTTATGCTAAAAATGGCAGTTAAGCTGCAGGTGCACAGGTGGTGGGGAGGGCTAGGTGCCCTGAGTATGCATATAGGGTCAGTTGTATTTCAAAGGTCAAAAGAGTTAAAGGTGTTTAAACTCTTTTACTGTCCAGTATAAAAACAGCAATACAAAGAGGTCTGGGGTCCTTACAGCGACCTTCATTCACTTGCTTTCCTAAAACACCCAAAAGCATTTATTCCAAAGTTGGAAGTTTATCCATTTTTTAAAAAAAATAAACCCCACAAGATTTAAATTGCAACTGAAATTGATTGGTTATTCAAAACAGTCAATCAAATCCTATATTCTCTCTCCTTTTGAAGGCAAAATACCAGTGTCTTTTACTTTCAAAACAATGTTTCTGTGATGAAAAAGGGATAATTTTATTCTCAGTCCTGATGTGTAAAGGGTATATACTACTTCTGTTTCTAGAAGACTGACACAAGGTGGAGGAGAGATGGGATAAACAAGAGGAGGAAATATAGCTTTTGTTTTTGAACACTGGGTGGCTGGTGAATGGATAGATGCTTTGGCTGGCTGGTGCACCACAACAGCTATTGCTTGGACCCTGATTCACATTCCAGTTAGGGATGTCATCTGGCTGGGTTCTTTCTCCTTAAATGAGGCAGGGTTCAGTGGATGCAGTTGAGATGATTTTAGGATTCGATGAAAAGCCAAGAGAGAGGGAAGCAGTTGTTGAGTCATATCAGTCATTGAGTCGTATCAGTAGGTCTTTTTTGTATCGACTAATCCATTTTCTTTGTCTGGGTCTCTTGCACCTGTTTATAATATTCATTAATTGAAAACAATCCAACCTGTTTTTCATGGTTAGTTTCCAAGTTGGCAAAAATTACAGGTTATTGTAACATCTTATGAACTTTCACTTACTTCTTACATTTGATCTTACAGTAGGGGGTACATTTTGTAGGCCCAATAGTCACAACAAGTCTTGGATGGAATTGTATTCGGCATGGCTAGACTATCCCGCTACCTATGTAGCTGCAGCTACACTGCAATTTTTAGCACACTAGCTCAACTAGAGCTAATGTGGGTATATCTGCCCGTTGTGAAAATTACAGTTCTAGTGTACACATAACCTCAGTTAGCCAGGGCACTAGTCATATAGTTCACTTTCAGATCATTTCAGACTCACCCAAAACAACCAAGACCCTGAGAATATGAAGCAAACAAATTATTACTGGCTGCCTCAGCCCTGACTCTGCCACCACCTGAGAACAGACTGGCCTGATGGCTCTTGCTCTTCACTGGGTAACATTACACTGCTCGTATTTATCTCGGGACTATCAGCTTGCAGCCAAGTGCCTTCATGTGGCAACAGATGCTTCTTTGCATAGTATGTTCTGAGGAAGCACCTACATCAGAATCATTCCTGTGTTTTTCCCCCAAGTAACTTAATGGGTGGGAGAGAAGCAGCTTTGCATTTTGATACAATAGTTGTAGTCAAGAGGTTTGTTTATTCTTCAGCATGTTCGTCAAATCAAAGGCACCAGATTGCATTATTAAAGAAGTTTTGTGTGGCAAGCCCAGAACTTTCCTTATTGGGCTCCACATGAAGAAAAACTATTGTTTTTCATCCCACTCTCATTATGCAGACTGGCACAGAAGCACAATTAGATGCAGCATCATGGACTATCACTTAAAGCAGGGGCAGGCAAACTTTTTGGCCTGAGGGCCGCATCGGGTTTCGGAAATTGTATGGAGGGCCGGTTAGGGGAGGCTGTGCCTCCTAAACAGCCGGGCGTGCCCCTGCCCCCCGCCCCCTATCCCCGCATACCCTCCCCTCGCTGCTTGTTGCCCCCGATAGGCCCACCCTGGGACTCCTGCCCCATCCAATCACCCCCCCACTTCCTGTCCCCTGAGCGCCCTTGGAACCCCCACCCCTGACTGCCCCCTGTTAACCCCTCCTCCCATTCCTGACTGCCCCCCGCAGGATCCCTGCCCCATCCAACCACCCCTTCTCCCTGTCCCATGACTGCCCCCAGAACCCCTGCCCCCTGCTGCCCCATCCAAGCCCCCCTTCTTCCTGACTACCCCCCCGGACGCCTGCCCCATTCAACCCCACTGTTCCCCGCCCTCTGACCACCCTGACCCCTATCCCTGCCCCCTGACCACTACCCGAACTCCCCTGCCCTCTATCTAACACCCTCCCACTCCCTGCCCCCTTACTGCACTGCCTAGAGCACCGGTGGCTGGTGGTGCTACAGCTGCATCTCCTCGTTGGAGCCAGCCACGCTGCTGTGCAGCACAGAGCACCGGGTCAGGCTGGGCTCTGCAGCTGCGCTGCCCCAGGAGCTCACCGCCCAGAGCATTGTGCCGGTGGCCCAGTGAGCTGAGACTGCAGGGGGAGAGGGAACAGCAGGGGAGGGGCCGGGGACTAGCCTCCCAGGCTAGGAGCTCAGGGGCCAGGCAAGAGGGTCCTGCGGGCTGTAGTTTGCCCACCTCTGACTTAAAGGCTCTCCTATAGAGTTGTTATTGGGCTTCAGTTCCAGTGGATGCTAATTTTCTATTCTGAACTATTTCTTGAAATAGAAACTTGTATGACTTTATATTTTAAAAATTAGAATATTCAACAGTGTAATAAAAGGAGATTTTGTTTGGTGTTCCACTGGTGTCTGTGATTTATGATTTTCTCAGAACTCCTCATTGGAATTCCGTCAGTTTATTGCATAGTTTCTTCTCTGTTCAGTCAGTGATAACACACAATTAGTAAAAAGAAAAGGAGTACTTGTGGCACCTTGGAGACTAACAAATTTATTAGAGCATAAGCTTTCGTCAGCTACAGCTCACTTCATCAGACTGCATCCGATGAAGTGAGCTGTAGCTCACGAAAGCTTATGCTCTAATAAATTTGTTAGTCTCTAAGGTGCCACAAGTACTCCTTTTCTTTTTGCGACTACAGACTAACACGGCTGCTACTCTGAAACCACACAATTAGTATTTCAATGATAATTGGCACAAGAGATGAAGAGGAAAATAATTCAACACTGTTTTGAGAGTGAACCCATAATCTAAGTGTCTGAAGTGTTCTGTGTGTCTGCCTATGTGGTTATGCCCCAGGGATCTCTCATACTTCGCAGACAATAACACATGAGCAGGCCTGTGGCTACGGTGGATACTCTCATGCCTTTGGTGTGCTGTGAAGCAGAAGCATAGACCTCTTGCAAAACAACACTTTCTGTAAAGTGTGTTGCTTTGATGTAGTGTTTTGATAACAGTTGGCTGAATCATAATCCCATGCAGCTATACCCAAGACTGGCACAGTCAGGACCTTTGTAAGCCAGTCAGTGCATCTTCCCTCATATCCACATTAGAATATCTGTGTAAACACATCTTTCACTGCGTGCCTTCTACAGATGATGTATCCTAGTTAATGGAGGGTAGCTAATCAAACCTCCCAGTTCCTAGAGAGGCCTATTTCTCATATAAGAGGTGGGAATTCACAAAATAAGTTTAGTCTAGACCCATTTAATAGTCCATGAGATTGTCATTCACAGAGCAAATGAATCATGAGAACACTGACAGGCCAGGACTTGACCTAGGGTCCATTGCTTTAGGAGAGTTTTCTTTTAAAAAAATTTACTTTAAAAAAAATAGGCCAAGGTTGTGCTCTGGTCCTGTGTAGCCATGCAATGCAGTAAGAGGAGGTAAGTTTCAATTCCCACCCTGCTCAGCCATGTAGGGCCTGCTCCAATTCTGGCTGGGGTGCAGAGGGGTAAAAAGGAATGTACACACAACATGCATGAGCAAGTTGTCAGAAGATGAGGAGATTCATCCTCTACCCCCTATATGCAAGGCAGTGGAGTTTGGGTAGGCACTAAGGGTGAATAAGATATTGGGCTAACTGCATATCTGACCCCTCCTAGTTCTACTGAGTGCATTCCCCATCTCGGCTCTAAAGCCTCTAGCTTCGTCTGGCTCAGGGGAGGATTGTACGGTTCTCCCACTCTCAGATCAGGCCCTGGATCACAGTCAGCCAGTACTACCAGGACTACCTTAGTAGGTCTGATTTAGGCTCAGATTCTGCAGTTCTGTTTCCTCTGAGAGTGATGGCAGTGGTAATCAGTGACCAAACAGCCTCCTTCAGCAAAATATTGTTTATTTAGAACAAAAGTACTTCAGGAAAAACAGATTTTACCAACAATAAGTCAGCCTACCACATACCTGCTGACCAGAGTTAACCTGAGTTAAACACCCATGCTCCCTATATTGTGCATGAGGAAGGCGGATCTAAAGAATGGAATTAATAAAAGCCAGCATCGGGAGTTGGTGCTGTTTAAACTAACTAATAGGAAATGCTGAGGAGAGGAATGGGACCTAAGTTCTGCCCCTCAAAAGAAGTTATATGCTAAGTCCAAGTATGACTGGTGTCCCAAGGGGAGCCAGCTGAGGTCACTCAATTAGGGTGAACTGCAACGAATGGGGCAGATAATCCCCAAAACTGGTGGATATTCCAATACCTTTAGATTTACCAAGCCAGCATAAAACAGTTTCTTTATGACCTACTGGTTACCCAGAAGTCAAGAACACAGTTCCCTTAAAATAACCCAGCCTCAGGCCTCCACTTAGACACCCAAGTCAGATATGATGAGAGTTAATATAAATCTTATTCATCATATAAAAAAGTTTACCAATCCCAAAGGATAAGACACGTTACCTCCCAGGTTAATGAATATCCCAGATCTTACCCAAATACACGCTTACAGCCAATTCTTATTAACTAAACTAAAATTTATTTAAAAAGAAAAGCGAGAGAGCATGGTTAAAAGATCAATATACATACAGACGAGTTCAATTCTTGAGGTTCAGATTCATAGCAGAGATGGTGAGCTTTGTAGTTGCATGGAGTTCTTTTAGAATTTAGTCCATAGATTATAGTCCAATGTCCAATATCATATTCAGGGTGTTCCAGTTTAACTGGGATCTCAGTCTTGTGACTCAGGCTTCCCCGATGAAGCTTAAGCAGACTTGAAATGACAGGATCAGGACCCAAGGATCTTTTATACAGTGTTGTAGCATCCACTTGACTATACAGTCCTGGGTAAACAAAGGCAATCAGGGTGACTTTGAAGTAGGTTTACTACCTAAGCATGGCCCGGTAATTATTCACACAGATTAACATAAGGCAATTGTCTGTGCTTCCACCATTCGCAGATGATTTGCTGTACATTTCAAAGAGAGATGAATACAGCCACATCCTATGTTTACAGTTCATTTAAATGTTAAGCTGTTCTTTTGCTCTCTGAATTAACAGAATACAGCATAGAGAGGGACTGTTGATTACATTGTTGACCACTACCAATATATATGTAAATACACAAAAACACAAACATAATCTCCCCCTATGTCTTTAAGGGTTGAATTTGAGTCATTCAACCTGCAGGACGCTTAACCCTTTCTGATCATGCGTCACACCAACCTAAAGCAAGGTACCTATCTCCACATGGGATTCACAGCCATGAACGCTCTCCTAGAGTTAAATGCCTAAGTGAGTTCAGCCCTTTCTTGAAAAAACAAACAAGCAAAAAACAACAAACCATGATGCTGCTGCCCTCCTCACCCCAGCTCCAGAACCTAGTAGTTAGCACACTCACCTCGGACACCTAAGTTCCAGTCCCTGTTCTAGTTAATAGTTGTCTTTTATACAAAGTGGAGCAGCTTCCATAGGTGACATTGAAAGATAGCTGTACCTTAGAATACCCTCTACCATTGTAGATCAGGCACTTTTCTGTGATGTAGAAGACTTGGGTTCAAGTCCTTACTCTGACTCAGAAAGGGTGGATTTGAATCTAGGCTCCCACATCCGGGGTGAGTGCTTTAACCACTTGGCTATGGGGATAGCTCATCTGCTTTTGGACTTCACATAGCAAAAGGCTGTCCTAGTTGCATCCAAGAGAATCACAGCTGTGTATACAGATTGAAAACAAGCTGTATACACAGGATTTCACCCTACTTTCCTCTCCATCTCTCTGTTTATTCATTGATAAACCCCAGAAAGCTTCTTCCTAAAAGGAAAGTGAAGTAAATAATGAGAAGATCTGTTTTTCTCCTGATAAACATCTAATTAAACAGAAAATGACTTTCCATATGAGTTCCATCTAGTACAGATAACCTTGCAGCCTTGATGCCAGCCTCAGACTGCAACACTGTTACCTCAGTGTTCATTGCCCACCAACCTAGGCCCTCAGGGCTCCCTATGCCTATCAGCCTGGGATCTCAGCATTCCATTGGTCTAGGAAGTCAGAACCTATAGCCCAGTGGGCCAGCCCAGAAAATCACTTCTGTATCTGTGAAACAGCTGAATAGCTTTGCAGTCTCCTTTCAGTTCTAATTGTTCATTGAACTGTTCAAAGCTCATGATGGTGGGGGAGGGGACATATTTTCTCCATACTTTCAGGGTCAAATATCTGTTACTAACACTGTCTTTAAAAAGGGGAACAAGGAGGACACAGGGAATTATAGACCAGTCAGCCTAACTTCAATATCTGGAAAGATATTGGAGCAAATTATTAAACAATCAGTTTGTATGCACGTGGAGGATAAGAGAGTTATATGGAATAGTCAGCATGGTTTTACCAAGAACAAATCATGCTAAACAAACTTAATTTCCTTTTTGGTAGGGTGGATATTGGATAGGTCCTAGAGGATAGAGGGAAGCAGTAAATGTGATATACCTTGCTTTTAGTAAGGTTTTTGACACAGTTCTGCATGACATTCTCATAAGCAAACTAGGGAAGTGTGATCTAGGTGGAATTATTGTAAGGTGGATGCACAAGTGGTTGAAACACTGTACTCAAAGAGTACTTCTCAATGATTTACTGTCAGATTGGGAGGGCTTATCTAGTGTGCCCCTACAGGGATCAATCCTGGATCTGGTACTATACATATAAAATGATGGGATTTAAATTAGCTGTTACCACTCGAGAGAGATTTTGGCGTCATTGTGGATAGTTCTCTGAAAACATCCACTCAGTGTGCAGTGGCAGTCAAACAAGCTAACAGAATGCTGGGAATCACTAAGAAAGGGATAGATGATAAGACAGAAAATATTGAATTGCCTCTCTATAAATCCATGGTATGCCCACATCTTGAATACTGCATGCAGATGTGGTTGTCCCATCTCAAAAAAGAGATATGGGAATTGGAAAAGGTTCAGAAAAGGGCAACAAAAATGATTCGGGGGTATGGAACTGCTTCCATATGAGGAGAGATTAATAAGATTGGGACTTCTCAGCTTGGAAAAAAGATGACTAAGGGGGGATATGATAGAGGTCTATAAAATCAGGACTGGTGTGGAGAAAGTAAACAAGGAAGTGTTATTTACTTCTCAAAACACAAAAACTAAGGGGTCACCAAATGAAATTAATAGGCAGCAGGTTTAAAACAAACAAAAGGAAGTATTTCTTCTCACAGTGCACAGACAAACTGTGGAACTCTTTGCCAGAGGATATTGTGAAGGCCAAGACTATAACAGAGTTAAAAATAGATATATTCATGGAGGATAGATCCATCTGTGGCTATTAGCTAGGATGGGCAGGGATGGTGTCCCTAGCCTCTGTTTGCCAGAAGCTGGGAATGGTCAACAGGAGATGGATCACTTGATGATTACCTGTTCTGTTCATCCCCTCTGGGGCACCTGGCATTGGCCACTGTCAGAAGACAGAATACTGGGCTAGATGGACCTTTGGTCTGACCCAGTATGGCTGTGCTTCTGTTCTTATGTTCTTACTATTCAATATTTTCATTAATGATTTTGATAAAGGAGTAGAGAGTATACTTATAAAATCTGTCGATGACACCAAGCTGGGAGGGGTTGCAAGCACTCTGGATGACAGGTTTAAAACTCAAAATGTCCTTAACAAATTGGAGAATTGATCTGAACTCAACAAAATAGACAGCTGCAGCGGCACAGGAGCTAGCAAACAGAGCTCTAAACGGGAGTTTGAGTGGGAGTTCTGTTGGAGGAGAAGGTAGTTGTACTTGGTTTTGTATTTTTAGTATTTGTGTGTGTGTGTGTGTGTGTAGGGGTTTTGTGCTGGGAGAGCTGCTGAGCCTGATTAGGGGGTGGGGCTTTGTGCTGAGAGAGCAGCTGAGCCCTGCTTAGGGGGTGGGGCTTCTGACTAAGGGCCCTATAAAGGTAGCCAGCCAGTCAGGCAGTGGCACAGGAGCTAGCAAACAGAGCTCTAAATAGGGGAGTTTGAATTGTGGTGCTTGTTTGGGGTTTGCTTTTGCTGGGGGGGTCTTTTTGGTGTGGCTTGTGTTTCCCAGATTAACAGGATTTAGGTGGGAAGGAGATGATAGATACAGAGGCAGCTGTGGGAGTGACTCCTGTAGTGAAAGATACATTGAGAATGACTGGATGTGGAAGCTGTGGTATGTACATGATCCTGGAGGGGGGAACCGGTAAGAGTTTTTTCTGCATGAAATGTTGTCTGATAGAGCTGATGGAGGAAAAGATCTGAGGTTTGGAGATGCAGGTGGAAAGTCTGGTTGAGTTTAGGAAGGGGTTTGAGCAGATGATGGAGCAAAGATATATGAGGTATCTGAAGGGAAAAGCTCAGACTCACAGATGGAAGCTGGGCTGGGGAATTTTGAGGAGAGACTGGATGAGGAAAGTGGTCAGTGGAAACATGTGACTCAAAGAACCAGGCAGAGAAAAAGATGGGCTAGTGAAGGAGAAATAGAGCTTAGGAACAGGTTTGCAGAGTTGGAAAATGAAGAAGGGGCTCAGCAGGTAGTTGTTGAAGGTGGAAGGGTAAGGAAGAAGAGAAGAGAAGCTAGTCCTATAGAAAAAGGGGAAGAGTCAAGGGAGACTACACCAAATATGAGCCCCAGGAGGATACAGGATGGGTTGAAGAAGATTGTAAGGGAAAATAGGAATGGAAAGAACTTGCAGCCAGAGGGAACAGGGGAGAGACTGGAGAATAGCACTGTCACCAGGAAAAGGCAGGTCTATGTGATCGGGGACTCTTTATTGAGAAGAATAGACAGGCCTGTAACTAGAGCTGATCCTGAGAATAGAAGGGTGTGCTGTCTTCCAGGTGCTAAGATACAGGATGTAGACCTGAGGTTGAAAAGGATCCTAAAGGGAGCGGGAAAGAATCCCCTAATTATCCTTCATGTGGGAACAAATGATACAGCTAGATTCTCGCTGGAAAGTATTAAGGGAGACTATGCTAGTCTGGGGAAGACACTTAAGGAAATTGAGGCTCAGGTGATCTTTAGCGGGATCCTTCCTGTTCCTAGAGAAGGGCAACAAAGGTGTGACAAGATTATGACTGTCAACAGATGGCTTAGGCAGTGGTGCTATAAGGAGGGCTTTGGGATGTATGGCCACTGGGAGGCATTCACGGACAGAGGTCAGTTCTCTCGGGATGGACTTCATCTGAGTAGGGAAGGAAATAGACTTCTAGGATCAAGGCTGGCACAACTGATAAAGAGAGCTTTAAACTAGGAATTGGGGGGAGATAGATGGGAGATGTCCAGAAAATCTCCACGCCAGATTTTAGCATTGAGAGGGAAGAAGATGAAGTAAGAAAGGATACAGCTGTGGGTAGGAGAATGTATATAAGGAGCGAGGGCGGTGTGGATACTAGTCTAATAGGTTATACTGGCTGTAGAATGACTGTGCCTAATAGGGTACAAAATGTGAGCGAGGCCAAACAGCAAAAATTAAGATGTTTGTACACCAGTGCGAGGAGCCTAGGTAACAAAATGGAGGAACTAGAGCTACTGGTGCAGGAAGTGAAACCAGATATTATAGGGATAACAAACATGGTGGAATAGTAGTCATGACTGGACTACAGGTATTGAAGGGTATGTGCTCTTTAGGAAAGACAGAAACAAAGGTAAAGGGGGTGGAGTAGTATTGTATATCAATGATGAGGTAGAATGTAAAGAAATAAGAAGCGATGCAATGGATAAGACAGAGTCCGTCTGGGCAAAAATTACATTGGGGAAGAAAACTAGTAAAGCCTCTCCTACGATAGTGCTTGGGCTGTGCTATAGACCTCCGGGATCTAATTTGGATATGGACAGAGCCCTTTTTAATGTCTTTAATAAAGTAAATACTAATGGAAACTGCGTGATCATGGGAGACTTTAACTTCCCAGATATAGACTGGAGGACCAGTGCTAGTAATAATAGGGTTCAGATTTTCCTAGATGCGATAGCTGATGGATTCCTTCATCAAGTAGTTGCTGAACCAACTAGAGGGGATGCCATTTTAGATTTAATTTTGGTGAGTAGCGAGGACCTCATAGAAGAAATGGTTGTAGGGGACGATCTTGGCTCAAGTGATCATGAGTTAATTCAGTTCAAACTAAATGGAAGGATTAACAAAAATAAATCTGCAACTAGGGTTTTTGATTTCAAAAGGGCTGACTTTCAAAAATTAAGGAAATTAGTTAGGGAAGTGGATTGGACTGAAGAACTTATGGATCTAAAGGTAGAGGAGGCCTGGGATTACTTTAAATCAAAACTGCAGAAGCTATCGGAAGCCTGTATCCCAAGAAAGGGGAAAAAATTCATAGGAAGGAGTTGTAGACCAAGCTGGATGAGCAAGCATCTTAGAGAGGTGATTAAGAAGAAGCAGAAAGCATACAGGGAGTGGAAGATGGGAGGGATCAGCAAGGAAAGCTACCTAATTGAGGTCAGAACATGTAGGGATAAAGTGAGACAGGCTAAAAGTTGAGTAGAGTTGGACCTTGCAAAGGGAATTAAAACCAATAGTAAAAGGTTCTATAGCCATATAAATAAGAAGAAAACTAAGAAGGAAGAAGTGGGGGCGCTAAACACGGAGGATGGAGTGGAGGCTAAAGATAATCTAGGCATGGCCCAATATCTAAACAAATACTTTGCCTCAGTCTTTAATAAGGCTAAAGAGGATCTTGGGGATAATGGTAGCATGACAAATGGGAAGGAGGATATAGAGGTAGATATTACCATATCTGAGGTAGAAGCGAAACTGAAACAGCTTAATGGGACTAAATCGGGGGGCCCTGATAATCTTCATCCAAGAATATTAAAGGAATTGGCACCTGAAATTGCAAGCCCATTAGCAAGAATTTTGAATGAATCTGTAAACTCAGGAGTAGTACCAAATGATTGGAGAATTGCTAATATAGTTCTTATTTTTAAGAAGGGAAAAAAGTGATCCAGGTAACTACAGGCCAGTTAGTTTGACATCTGTAGTATGCAAGGTCCTGGAAAAAATTTTGAAGGAGAAATTAGTTAAGGACATTGAAGTCAATGGTAAATGGGACAAAATACAACATGGATTTACAAAAGGTAGATCGTGCCAAACCAACCTAATCTCCCTTTTTGAAAAAGTATCAGATTTTTTAGATAAAGGAAATGCAGTGGATCTAATGTACCTAGATTTCAGTAAGGCATTTGATACCGTGCCACATGGGGAATTATTAGTTAAATTGGAGAAGATGGGGATCAATATGAACATCAAAAGGTGGATAAGGAATTGGTTAAAGGGGAGACTGCAACGGGTCCTACTGAAAGGCGAACTGTCAGGTTGGAGGGAGGTTACCAGTAGAGTTCCTCAGGGATCGGTTTTGGGACCAATCTTATTTAATCTTTTTTTATTACTGATCTTGGCACAAAAAGTGGGAGTGTGCTAATAAAGTCTGCAGATGATACAAAGCTGGGAGGTATTGCCAATTCGGAGAAGGATCGGGATATTATACAGGAGGATCTGGATGACCTTGTAAACTGGAGTAATAGTAATAGGATGAAATTTAATAGTGAGAAGTGTAAGGTTATGCATTTAGGGATTAATAACAAGAATTTTAGTTATAAGCTGGGGACGCATCAATTAGAAGTAACGGAAGAGGAGAAGGACCTTGGAGTATTGGTTGATCATAGGATGACTATGAGCTGCCAATGTGATATGGCTGTGAAAAAAGCTAATGCAGTTTTGGGATGCATCAGGAGAGGCATTTCCAGTAGGGATAAGGAGGTTTTAGTACCATTATACAAGGCACTGGTGAGACCTCACCTAGAATACTGTGTGCAGTTCTGGTCTCCCATGTTTAAAAAGGATGAATTCAAACTGGAGCAGGTACAGAGAAGGGCTACTAGGATGATCCGAGGAATGGAAAACTTGTCTTATGAAAGGAGGCTTAAGGAGCTTGGCTTGTTTAGCCTAACTAAAAGAAGGTTGAGGGGAGATATGATTGCTCTCTATAAATATATCAGAGGGATAAATATAGGAGAGGGAGAGGAATTATTTAAGCTCAGCACCAATGTGGACACAAGAACAAATGGGTATAAACTGGCCACCAGGAAGTTTAGACTTGAAATCAGACCAAGGTTTTTAACCATCAGAGGAGTGAAGTTTTGGAATAACCTTCCAAGGGAAGCAGTGGGGGCAAAAGATCTATCTGGTTTTAAGATTCTACTCGATAAGTTTATGGAGGAGATGGTATGATGGGATAATATGATTTTGGTAAGTAATTGATCTTTAAATATTCAGGGTAAATAGGCCAAATCCCCTGAGATGGGATATTAGATGGATGGGATCTGAGTTACTATAGAAAATTCTTTCCTGGGTATCTGGCTGGTGAATCTTGCCCATATGCTCAGGGTTTAGCTGATTGCCATATTTGGGGTCGGAAAGGAATTTTCCTCCAGGGCAGATTGGAGAGGCCCTGGAGTTTTTTTGCCTTCCTCTGTAGCATGGGGCATGGTTGACTTGAGGGAGGCTTCTCTGCTCCTTGAAGTCTTTGAACCATGATTTAAGGACTTCAATAGCTCAGACACGGGTGAGGTTTTTCATAGGAGTGGGTGGGTGAGATTCTGTGGCCTGCGCTGTGCAGGAGGTCGGACTAGATGATCAGAATGGTCCCTTCTGACCTTAGTATCTATGAATCTAAATAAAATTCAATAAAGAAAAGTGCAAATTACTTCATTTAGGAAGGAAAAATCAAATGCACAACTACAAAATGGGGAATAATTTTCTAGGATGGTGGTAGTACTGCTGAAAAAGATCTGAGGGTTATAGTGGATGACAAACTGGATATGAATCATCAATGTGATGCACTGCAAAAAAGGTTAATATGATTCTGATGTGTATTAACTGGAGTGTTGTATGTAAGATACAGGAGGTAATTGTCTCGCTCTACTTGGCAATGGTGAGGTTCCAGTTGGAGTGCTGTGTCCTATTTTGGGCAATACAATTTGGGAAGGATGTGGACAAATTGGAAAGAGTCCAGAGGAGAGCAATAAAAATGATAAGATTAGAAAACCTGTCCTATGAGGAAAGGTTAAAATAACTGGGCATGTTTAGTCTTGGGAAAAGAAGACTGAGGGAGGACCTGATAACTTGTTGAAGGCTGTTATAAAGAGGGTGGTGATCAATTGTTCTCCATGTTCACTGAAGATTGGACAAAAAGTAATGGGCTTAATCTGCAGCAAGGAAGATTTAGATTAGATATTAGGAAAAACTTTCTAAGTATAAAGATAGTTAAGCTCTGGAATAGGTTTCCAAGGGGGGTTGTGGAATCCCCATCCTTGGAAGTTTTTAAAAATAAATTGGACAAACACCTGTCAGGGATGGTCTAGGTTTACTTGGTCCTGCCACAGCACAGGGGGCTGGATTTTATGACTTCTTGAGGTCCTTTCCAGACCTACATTTCTATGATTCTCTTGAATCCTATGTGTTTCATGAGCATCACTGGCAAATACAGAGGCCCAGATCCTGATGGTTGGTGGGAGACTCAAACCAAGGAAGTGTGGTGCAGATCTGGAATGTTGGTAGACAGTGGCACGTGCACATTCAGAGATGGATAGTTGGAAGAAAGTAAGAGGGGTAGGAGTGAAAGAACTCTTATTTTTATATTTATATAGCACCTCCCATTAACAACCACTTCACTAACTGCACACAGAACAACCCTAAAAAGCAGCTGCTTCAGGAGTGAAGCATGCTAAACAAAGCACATGGGGGAAATTTAGGCCAAGGATACCAGGATGCAAATCCCTACTCTAACGGAAAGTGCCATGGGATCATTAAAGTCTGCATGAAGCAGGTGAGACCTCAGCTTTTAAGGTCTGGTTTGAAAGCCTTGTCACACTGTAAACCCCATGGTGCTCAGTGAAAAGGAAGAAGTACTAAATTGAGATACTGGTATTTAACCCTGCTATTTAGACCACTGAGCCATCTTGCTGTGTGATAGACACTACTAGACTTTCAGAATTGCTCTTTATCTCTGTCACCAGAGAGAAAAAGAATGGAAACAATATTGCAGCAAATGCCCGCTGACCATGTGTTTTGCAAGTCTTTAATTGGTGGAGATGTTGAAAGAGAGGGTTCTGCTTTGCAATTTTGCTGTTCAACTCCTGTTCTTCCTCCCACACAGCAGGCATGTAGTACTGCAGGCATTTCCATGACACTGCTTGTCAGGCTGAGGTTGAAGAATCATGACCTTGTTGCACAGACGGAGAAAAAAGATGGGCAGAGTTGTGTAGAAGGACTGCAGCTGAAACACTAACTGAAATAATGTTTCACAGGGTCCTTTAGGTAGAGACCAAGGTTTCACTGCTGTGTGTAGATGGGCTGGACATTACTCTGAATTAATGGAGCTTTTGGTGTTATGATTCCCATTATTTTTTATTCCATGTGAGGGGTGATCTTTCACGTTTCTAAAGATCCTACGTTGGTCCCCCTTGACACTTTCTGCTGAAGAGATGCATCCCAGATACAATGCATCCATACAGGGGTTCTCACAGAAGACTAATCATAGTGGGTCAAAGTCACTTGTTGCAAATACTGTTAAACCACAGCCCAATCACTTCTGTGTCATTTGAGATTCTTCCCTACTCCCAGTCAAGACCCTCAGTATTCAGTAGTTTAATCTCTCCCCCTTACGATGAAGTGAAGATCCTGAACTGAAACTATCTGTTGTAACCTGAAGTAGCAAGGACTATGGGGATAGAGGGAGGACATCCATCACCACACTTGCACTGCAGTAGATGGCCTTTGCTTTCTCTAGGAAGGCTCTCTGAAGCAACAAGAAAATATCCTAGAGAGCACATTCCTTTCCACTCTCAGAGTAGGAGGCAATCTATTCTGTCCAGGTTTTTATATTGCCTTCATCAAGTAGTATCTGAGCATCTTCTGTGCTCAGGGTTTAATGCAAAGGAAAGTCCAGAGTAGCTGCTTGTATTGTCCTCTGGAGCTTGAAGCAGTGCTAGACATTTTACTTTCATTAGCACAGACATTCACTGCAAAAAATAAATAAAGTTATATTAAAGAATGTACCTACTCCTGAAATGCAGAAGGAAAACTCATTTACTTCTGTCTTGTTAGGAAAAGAACTGTACTTACTGTAATATCATAAGAGTTTAAAGCAAGAGAGAGATTAAAGACTCTCAGCCAAAAAACACTCCCTTAGAAGGGGTAGTTTTGCCTGGATCCTTGTTTCTGTTTTGTTTTGTTTTCTGTGTGAATGTATTCATGCTGCTCTGCACTCAGGCTAATTCTGAAGTGTATAGTCATTTATAATCATTACCCTAGCTCATTGATATTGTAATGAGGTTCAAGTATTCTCTACACCAGTGGTTCTCAAATCCGGTCTGCCTCTTGTGCAGGGAAAGCCCCTGGCAGGCCAGACCGGTTTGGTCGAACCTGTGGATGCAGCAGGTAAACAATCATGGCTCCCACTGGCCACAGTTCACTGCTCCAGGCCAATGGGGGCTGCGGGAAGGACAGCCAGCATGTCCCTGGGCCTGCACCGCTTCCAGGCCAGTGGGAGCCGCGATCGGCCAAACCTGCGGATGCGGCAGATAAACAAACCGGTCCGGCCTGGCAGTGCCTTTCCCCGCACAAGCGGCAGACCGGCTTTGGGAACCACTGCTCTACATGGCTTACATGCTCCATAGCCTTTGCTCCTAGATAACTAATGATTCCTCCATCAGTTTTGTCATGTAATTTTACTCTTATCTCAGCTTCCTCATTCAGAACCTGATCCAGTTCTACTTTCGATTCCTTTGGTCTGAGTTTAGTTTTCTTTCTTACTATTTTTTTACACCCGTATATAAAGGTGACCAGGACCATAGTATCTGAATGCACTTTACGTGGTTTGTAGTAAGAGCAAATAGCATTTCCTGAATATAGGGACGGATTCTGCAACATTTACTCATGTGAGTAGTGCCATTGACTATTGATTCAGAGGCCCATACGAAGTACATAGACTACATTTCTCTCCCTTCTCTGCTCCAGGACTGTAATTGTTTAAAAATAAGATGAATAAATGTGGCCAATAGCCTAGGTGTCTGGTATTGCAGTACCCATGGCGAGTGGGAAAGCTGTACAGATATATTTTTCAGTTCATTCTAAAAGTGGTCAGGTTCAGACTTCGTCACAGAATTGGCCTCCAGCTCCTGCAAGAGTGTTCACCTTTGGGTCAGATAACTGAAGTATTCCAGATGAACAGAGGTGCACAAAAATGTATAGGCTATCTCTAATGTAACAAAGACCTGGGCCATTTAGGTCATAACCAGCATCTTGAACTTCACCCAGAAGACAGTGCAGAATGCAGCACATAGATGTAATCAGCTCGAGGTGGTCCTTCTTATCCAGAAGGTGGGGAGCCTCATTTTGTACTAGCCAAGACTTCTAAGTAGCTTTCATGGTTGGGCCCTGATAGATTTTGTTGCAGTGAATCAGCCTCAAAGTATGGATAACTATGGCAAGGATTCAACCTTGATGACTCTTCAGATGAGAGTCCTTGGGTAAGAGGAGCAGTCATCCAGCACCACCCTTTGGGATTGCACTGAGAGAAATGTGTGGAACCACACTGAAGGTGAATCACTGCCCTTAATTCTGTTTACATGCCATACTTAGGTCTAAAACAGGTCTGGGTGGGATCCAAGGAGCTTGAGGATATTGGATGCTGTTGGAGTTGGTCTGCCACAACCTTTTATTGTCAATTCCTGGAAAAGGCAGGTTGGAGACCAGCTGTTAGTCATTGAACACTTTAGGTTGAGATTTTCAAAGCAATCTGCAAGATTTGAGTAAATAATTCTAATTAAAGATGTTTGGCCAATGCTTGGATATTATGGTGAATTAAAAGAATACACTTCTAGTCAACACCTATTTACAGGAGAAGTAGGGAGTGATTTTACCTCTGTTTACAGCATTGATGAGACAGTAACTGGAATACTGTGTACAGTTTTTAAAAAGGATGTTGAAAAGTTGGAGAGAGTGCAGAAAAGAGCCACAAAAATGATTTGGTGGCTGGAAAAGATGCCTTACAAGTGACAGGCTTAAAGAGCTTAATCTCTTTAGTTTATCAAAAAGAAGATTAAGAGGTGACCTGATTACAGTGTATAAATACCTTCATGGGAGAAAATATTCAGTAATAATGAGCTCTTTAGTCTAGTGGAGAAAGACAGAACAAGAACAAATGGCTGGAAGCCAGAGAAATTCAAATGAGAAATTAGGCACAAATTTTTAACTGTGAGGGTGATTAGCCATTGGAACAAACTACCGGGGGAAGTGGTGGATTCTCCAGCTCTTGATGTCTTCTATTCAAGATTGGATGCATTCTGGAAGACATGCTTTAGCCAAACTCACATTATACTTTAGTCAAACACAAGATATCTGCCACAATTTGGGCTAAATGAGTGAAATTTAATGGCCTGTGATATACTAGAGATCAGACTGGATAATCTAATGGTCCCTTCTAGCCTTAACTCTATAAATCTGTGCATGAAGTAGACTAAGATTATATTTTGGTAGTCTGTGATTTTTCAGAAATGATAAAATAGTAATTATTTTTTATTTTATTAGTGATAATGTCCACTGTGTGTTAGGCACATTCTAATAAGCACTTCAGGAGGCTGTTCCTTTCTCTGAGGTCCTCACAGACTTAAGACAAACAAGCGGACAGAAGTCAGGGGAAGAGGAATAACAATAAGCAATTTAGATACAAGTTAACTTGAATCACTATAGGCAGAACAGCAGAAGTGAATAATTAAGAGGAACTTAAATATGGACAGCATAGGGGCCTTGCAGATGAGCCCAGAGAGGTCTTACCATCAATAGGTACATAGAAGAAGGTATGGAAGTGACTGAATGAGACTCTTTCAGATGAAATGTATATAAAATATTGGGTCCTATCATGCAATTTTCAGTGTAGATGACATACTTCACTCCAGATCTTCTGACTGTTGGACTGGCAAAACCACGTCACTGGAAAATTAGGACACTTAGATAGTTTGGATGTGTTGCTTATCCATTGGTGGAAAATGTTCATTTAACTTGAGGGGTATTTCCAGCAACCTCAACATATGGGAGAAAGATGAAGAGCACCCTGTGTGTAGGAGATGCTTTCAAAGAGGTATGTCCACATTCATATTCTGGCTTGAACTGATGTTTACCTAAGAATAAACAGGCCTCTATTATTATTGGAGTATTCCTGGCAATTATCCTGAAACAAGGATTAAACAAACCCCAGAAAACTGTAAACAAATAACATTAAAGTTCTGATGCAAAATCCTAGCAAGCCAGAAAACTGCACTGTGTCTGTGACTAGTGCTGTCAGGCAGCAATCTTAATCTTAATCTATTATTAGTGCCGCAGATTATGATGCAACACGTAGACACAACAGGGTGAGCCAGGATGATGTGACAGCTCTACCTTTAACTTGCAGTTTCCTGGCTTTTGTGAACTTTAACTCACACTCATCCTTAATGTTAGAAAGGAAGATATTGTTAGGTCTAATGTGCCCTTTAAAGACCCTTGAAGTGCGTGTTTGCTCTCTAGGTCAAAGGCAATATCCCAGACTAGTGGGTTAAGTTTTCAGGACTGAAGGAGTTGTATCACACAGTTGCCTATAATGACTGTTAGGCTCTTGCCCCTAGCCCACTTGTTACTGTGCAGATCTTTGAACTATTTCTCAGGCCTGGTCTATACTACAAACTTAGGTCAATGGAAGATGCCTTATGTCGAACTAATAATGTATGCGTCTACACTACCAGATCCCTTCTGCCAACCTAACTCGTCTGTAATGTCGACTTAATTATTCCACCTCTGCAAAAGGTGTAGCACTTAATTCAATGTTGATGGGTTGATAGAGAGGCAGTGTAAATGCAACCTTGTGTAAATCGACAGAATTAGCCTCCAGGAGGTGTCCCACAATTCTCTGCTGTGACCACTCTGGAGATCGTTTTCAACTCTGCTGCACAGTAGCCAAGTACACAGGAAACAGCCCTTCCCCGTTAAAGCCCTGGGAACTTTTGGATTGCCATTTCCTGTTTGATCAGCATGGAGAGCTCACCAGCCCAGCCGATCATGGCAACTCAACGCCCCAAATGTGGTCCAGCCTGGAGTACGCAGTGGGTGGTGGAACTTATTGGTCTGTGTGGAGAAGAATCTGTGCAGGCATAGCTCTGATCCAACCAAAGAAACGTAGACATCAATTAAAAGATTGCACGGTGCATGGGGGAGAAGGGCTACAGCAGGTATATGCAGTAGTGCTGCGTGAAAATCAAAGAACTTTGGTAGGCATAACAGAAGACAAGGGATGCGAACAGTTGTTCTGGTTCTGCACCACAGACATTCCACTTCTACGATGAGCTGTATGCATTTTTTGGTTGCGACCCCACCATTACCCCCAAATGCAGCGTGGATACCTCCCAGGAGTTTGAGTCCTAGGCCACCTCAAGCAACAATGAAGAGGACATTCTGGATGAGAAAGAGGAGGAGGAGGAGAGTGGGAGACAAGTGAGCAGTGGATTTATTCTCCCTGAGAGCCAAGAACTATGTTTAACCCTGGAGCCGAGCCTGTCGCAGGACAGCATGGTGGCCGAGTGTGATGCCAGGCACCTCTGGTGAGTATGCAATTCCAATCAAACAGTAGGGGTTACATGCTTTTATATTTGATGTTTAATGTGAAGGAAAAGTGAGGTGCAGTGGGTGTCTGCTTCCTAATGGCTGCTCCAGCTACGCAGAGGGTGTCCCATGGTAAAGACTGTTTATGTGCAGAGGGATGGCCTGGGAATTCTCCATGGCGATCTCTAGGAAACTTTTTCATGGAGATACTCTGCAATTCTTGGGGAAGGCTCCCTTATTTTCCACCACAATAGGACACTTTCCCATGCCACTCCACTATTAACTCTGCTGGCCTCATTGCGGTACACATAAGGACCGGGTCTGTATCCAGACACTTACAGCATCTGCTCCCTTGCCACCTCTGTTACCCTCAGGAGACTGATATCCCATAGGGTCACCTAGGGAGACGGTGGAAGTTTTCATTACAAGTGCTCATACTGCAAACAATAGAGCATGTGATCCACCATGCATGGTGACTTCCAGGTCCCTAAACCACGCTGTCCCTAACATGCCTGTGGTTTGGTTGGCAGGGATTGGCGTTGACCTCAGATTCAGGGCAACTATTACCAGCAGCATCAAGGGGGGGCTTCCTGTGTTATTTTGTGGCCTCATACCGTCTCCCCTTCCCCCCAGAGCCAATTTGGGAGACTTAATGCTGCTTCCTGGTCTCAAAGCAACATCCATGTTGCCAAGGGGAGGGGGAATAGTCCATCTGCCCACGTGTGCTCCCGACATGGGTTTCCCACAAGTTGAAGCACAAGGCCCGTCACCCATTCCACTGGATCATACTCACCATGGCTGGAACAGCAAACCGTTTCGTTGAATAGCTAGGGATTCTGAATATGTTCCGTCTTGCACTTGAGTGTAATAAGGGGAGTGTTTTTTAAATAGCAACCAGGGTATTCACTGACAATGGTTGCCTCGTGCTTTGCATGCCTTACAGTGGAGAGCTTGGTCTTCAGCACATCCTCCACAGTGGCAGAGAGGCTTTCGCAGATTAGAAGGTGGAAAAAAAGAATATGATATGACATGTTCAGCAAGATAATGAATACCTCTGGTACAGCTGACATGCAACAAAGACCCTGGAGGATTTCATTGTCCGAAAAACTGGACATGGACATGGAGAGCATCCCAGGAGCATTAGCGTGCCACGCAGGATGAGATGCTGCAACTATGAAGGACCAGTCAGACATGTTGAGGCATCTGGTTGTGCTGCAAGAAAAGCAGCTTGAAGCTAGATTCCTTCTGCAGTCCCTGCAGAACTGCCTGCAAACATCGCCCTGTTCCCAATCTCCCTCCCCTCAAATGTTCCAGGAGGCAGGGGTTGCAGTGGGGGAGTTCAGTATCCCTTCCACTCAACACCAGGAGAGGGTACTAAGAACAAACAGTGGCCATTTGGAAAGCTTTGATGGGTAAGACTTCTGTGCTTTCACAGACAAGCTGACTTGGTTTCTCCCCTCCCAATTTAATCACACCGTTTGCACAAGGTTAAATTATTTTCCTGTTTTTTCAGTTTCTTTATGTTTGTGCAATAAAAGTCAATGTTTCAAGAATTTAATCCAATCATGAAGCCTTTGGGGGGGGGCGGGGCGGTTATTCAGGGAAATTAATGCAACAGAGAGGATGGTATAGAAAGGCACAATGCAAATAACCAGCACACATTGCTGAGGCTCATTACTGAAATGGGTTTTCAAAGCCTCCCAGAGACGCAGAGTTCCTTGCTGGGCTCTTCTTATTGCCCTGGTATCTGGCTGCTCAAAATTAGCTGACAACCTATCCAACTCCACGCCCTCCACCCCTGCGGAAACTTGTCTCCCTTTGCCTTACAGATATTATGGGGCACACAGTATCCAGCGATAACAATGGGGATATTTGCTTTCACTGAGGTCTAAGCTAGTAAGCAAACTGTGCCAGTGACCCTTTAAATGTCCAAAGGCACACTCCACCACCATTTTGCACTTGCTCAGCCTATTGTTGAACCACTCCTTACTGCTGTCTGGGTGGCCAGTGTACAGCTTCATGAGCCATGGGAGCAAGGAGTAGGCTGGGTCTCCCAGGGTCACTATTGGCATTTCAACATCATCAATGGTTATTTTGCGATCTGGAAAGAAAGTCCCTGCTTGCAGCTCTCTGAACAGACTTGTGTTCCTACAGACGTGCACGCGCATCATGCATCTTTACTGACCATCCCACGTTGATGTCAGTAAAACACTCCCTGTGATCCACAAGCTACAATACCATTGAAAATTATCCCTGATGGTTTATGTAGTCTTTGGGTAGGTGGTCTGGTGCAAAGATAGAGATATACGTGCCCATCTATTTCCTCCCCACCCCCCCACAGATAGGGAACCCAATGTGGCAAAACCATCCACTATGTCCTGCACATTGCCCAGAGTCAGTACCCTTCTTAGCAGAAGTCGATTAATGGCCCTCAACACTTGGATCACAACAGCTCCCACAGTGGATTTACCAACTCCAAATTGATTCCTCACTGACCAGTAGCAGTCTGGCATTGCAAGCTTCCACAGAGCGATTGCTACTCACTTCTCCACTGTCAGAGCAGGTCTCATTTTAGTGTTGCTGTGCTTCAGGGCTGGGGAAAGCTCTGCATAAAGTTTCTGGAAAGTGACCTTCTGCATTCAAAAATTCTGCAGCTACAGCTTGTCATCCCATAGCTGCATAATGGTGCTATCCCACTAGTCAGTACTTGTTTCCTGGGACCAAAAACGGTGCTCCGCTGTGTTCAGCTGCTGCGTGACTGCCAGCAGCAACTTGGAATAGTTTTGTTCTGTGGCTTGCAGCAGGGCTGCTTGCATGACATCACAATGTTCTGCGCAGAGACTCCTTTCTCAGCTCTGGAAGTACTGCAGAATAGTGTTGGACTGCTAATGTCTTTCCATCAACTGTAACTCAATATAACCAGAGTTGGGGATCTCTTTGACTCCCCCTTTTTCAATTTTCCTTCTCATTTCTCCAGATTCTTAGGTCTACTTTCCAGTCATTGTGGGAGTTATGCATGAGCATCAAGTTCAGAGTAGACCCATGTGTTTATATATGCTGACAACACACACATACACACTTTCAGGCAGAACTGTGGATGTTTATTCTTCATTTTTTAGTTTCAGTCTCAATGGTGGGAATAAGTGTGTGAGCTGCTGTTACTGTTTTTGTTTGTTTGGAAAACGAGGAAGATCAATTTTTAAAATAAGACAAATGCACATTCTGGCCCTGGTTTCTATTTATTTTATAACTGTTCTTGTCAGTGGAAAAAGCAGATTAGTCAAGAAAGGAACACTTGTATGATTTAATTTTCTTCAGAACTCTTATTTGAAAAAAACCCACGTCTAACAGAAACAGTTCTATCATCTGATAGCTCATAAAACATTTCAACACAAAGCTTTATAAATAATAAAGCGCTGGGGGGAATTAATATTAACCTTTTTTCAAATTAAAGCTTTTTTTAAAAACACAAATGTTTTGCTTTTTAAGTTTAAGGCATGGGATCTCATAGAATTTTTGGTTTTCATATTGTTGTTTATTTGTAAAGTTACAGAAGGCTGGGGAGGCCATGCTACAGCCTTCCTGTGAACCAGATGTGTCCAAAGAGTAGCCCACAGGCCAAATGTGTCATGTGGAGTTGCCAGTGTTACCATCTCTCATTAATTCATCATTATATTGATGCTTTTCTTGAAGCCCTAGATTCTGGAGACAGCTGATTATAAGAATATCTCAACTTTCATTTAAAAAGCAAAGTTTCTAGCATTCATGATTGTGAAAAAAGCTGAAAACATGACTTAAGTGCACCCTAAAGGTTCAGAAGGCAAAGAAAAAACCCTAAATTATTATTTTAATATCTCATTATCTTTAAGCCAATCTCATGATTTCTTGGAGCTTGATACATGACTTTTGAGTGTCTGGGGTTAACAACGCTGATTTTCTACAGAAAGTTGGCCTGCAGAAACTCTCCCAGCATGCAATGCTTCTCAATCCATGCTTTCATCTCCTCCCCCACCACCTTGGGTATGCGCAGGTTTACACGAGGCCAGAGCCCCACAATATTTCCATTGTGGGATCACTGGCCCCCCTTTGCTCCCCCTGGTTCTGCACTCCTAGATTGTTGTTGTGTTCCATTGTAACTAAATATGGTTAGCACACAAACAAGTATCTCTTGTTCTCTCCCTGGGTATCTGGGATTTCAGAGGCTATATCAGTTTGGGGGATATGGTAGACTGCATATGTCTGACTCCCCTGGTTTATGGGGTCAGGACTGAAGACCATGATGTAGTTTGTTTGTTACTGGAATTTTAGATACAGTAATTTGTGGTACCAACCAAAAGTGGCCCTTGGGGATTCCAGTGTTTATTCATTCTGACTGGTACCTTCCTTCCATCTTCTCTCTTTCCTCATAGCACAGCAATGAAGACTATTTACTCAGCTGTGGCCTGGATTTGAGCCTTTGTGCCCTGGAGACAGGAAGGAGCAATGTGGTCATGGACCAAAACTGCCCTTGTTTATTCTGAATGGCTCTTGGCAGACAGGATGGGTGCATGGGCAGTGTCATTTTTCTGCATGGTACTCAGTGGCCCCATTACAGTGAATAGGAAAACAGTCATCACAGCAAACTAGAGACACCTCTTAAGGCCTGTGGTGATTCCTTTCCTGTGTAGTGAATATCTATCTAAGTCAGTGAAACTGATATGCTATGTTAGTCAGTCCCCTGAGATGTACCAATGCTGAGCTGCATTGCATTCCAAAAGGGGCCGCTCAGATTGGTCCCCATTTTGATCACTGGGTTTTCAGTGCTCCCTCTCCTGGAAACAGAGGGAATTCAGTCTTTTTGCTTCTCAGGCACCTGAGCTTCTCTGCATTCTTCACTGCATGCAGCCCTGACCTAGATGGGCCACTTGCTCCTAGACTGAAACAGTACAATTTCTTCTCATTGGGAATAGGTGTTTCTAAGAATGGCCCTAATCTCTTCTAGTTCAGTTTCTTTGCCAGCATATTCCCAGAGTTCTTCTGAGCAAAGATTCACAATTGCTATACTTTGTTCTTGATGGTTTCTTGATTCAGAAATGATGAAATTGCTGTCACTCAGCATCAGGCTTTAGGGAGAAAAAGGGGCAGAAATTATGAGCTTATTAAAAGTCAGGAGAAGATTCACTCCTGCAAGTTAGAGGGTTCACTTGAGGCGTAAGTAGTGCTCAGTCAGCTCTTCAGGCCGCTTCAGCTGGGGATCATTGATGCTGTAGACAATTTCAGCTTCCTCTGCTGTGCAGGAAACCTGCTAATGCCATCATTCCTTGAACTGTTGAGAAAAAATTGGTAAAAAAAAAAATACAGAATTTACAAAATGGGGATACTTTGCTCTCATTCCCCAGTGGAGATTTTTGGCCTGCCTGGGGATAAGTATCCTAGCCAAGGTTGGCAGGCGATCCTCTCTACGTCTATGTACATGTCTGCTGTGAACAGATCTTAAATACTATGTTTCTTTTCTGGCACCTGAGTACCAAAAACTGAACAGAATTCAGAAAAAGGCAAAGAAATGGTTGGGGGGCCAGAAAGAGAGATTTAGGACGAGAGCTTAAAGGAGCTAATAGCTTGGCTAACCTAAGTTGTGTATAGATGGAGGATGGAGTTATAATAATATGTGAAAGGGAGGAACACCAGAGGGCAAAAGAAAATATGTAGAGTAGTATAAGTCGGTGTAAATGAGAGGAATTTGAAACTAAGCAAAAGAAATTCAGGTTGAATATTAGATAGTGCAATCTGTTTAGATTGTGAAATGGTCTTTCCAGAGATGTGGTGGGAACTCCTTTGCTAGAGTCATTTAAAACTAGACTTGACCAAGCCCAGAAGAATAGTCTTTAGAAACCATTCCTGGCCTGGTCACTGAGGAAGGAGAATGAACTAGATCTTCTTCTTCCCGTGCTTGCTCATGTCGATTCCATTCTAAGTGTGCATGCGCCCACATGCGCGGTCATCAGAGACTTTTGCGTTAGCAGTATTTCTAGGGTTGGCAATGGAATGCCATGCTCATGCCGCGGTATATCAGGCGCTGCCAGCCTATGCCCTCTCAGTTCCTTCTTACCACCCGTGGTGGTTAGTCTGAGCACCTCTCTCCCTTGCCTTGCAAGTGGTTAGCGGTTTTCTCTCCTCATTAAGAGCCGTTCAGCCTTAGGGCTTTGTACATAGTTTTAATTGTTCTTGATAGTTACTTATAGTTGTAGTCAGTAGTTAGAGACCCCAGTGGGACTTTGCCCCAGTCCCCCAGGTTCGAGCCCTGAACAGACTGTAATAGGCCTATGCCTGTTAGCGATTCACAACGCAGTTCTCTTTGACATGCGATTCTCCCAAGCACTTGAGACAAGTGCCATATTTGTAAAAACTTTTGGCCACGAATTCAGAAGGAGCGGGGTATCCGACTCCGAGCTCTTCTAATGGAGTCGGCCCTTCACCCAGCGTCCAAGCCCTCCTGCCAAGAATCAGCGATCACCTCGGCATTGGTGTGTAGCACACCCCCGGCACCAGAATCCGCCCAGCACCAATCAACAGCTCTGGTGCCTAAGAAGAAGGCGTGGAAGCACAGCTCTTTGGCACCAGGCCAAAGGGACTAGGGACCTAGTTCGGGCTGCCCAGCCACTCTGGAGCCACGAGTGCATGCCTCTCCTGTTGGGGCTCTGAGCCCCTTGAAAGGTCCATTACTGACTCAAGGGATTGGTAAGGAACACAAGCTCCTGCTGGCACCATCACCTGCCCAGTCCTACCCGGTGCAGAGAGAGCAGAGGCCTCCACCAGCATCATCGATGCAGCAGGATGTGGCAAAGGCTCCCCCAGAGGGCAAGCCAGCCGCCGTGACTCCTGGAGAGATAGTGGATCGCCGACGATCCTCTTAGATGAGACAGTGCTCCCCACCCCAGGTACCCTGGAGCCACAGCCCAGATCCTCTGGAGCTCACCCCCAGTCACCAGCATCGCAATCTTGGTCACTGCCACCCAGGCGTGGTTCACCTAAAGATCAACATCTGTCTCCATATTATCAGCTGGCTTCCTATCGAAGATCCCCATCGCCTGGCCCCCCAATCATTTCTGTTGCCTTTTTCTGAATTCTGTTCAGTTTTTGGTACTCAGTTGCCGGAAAAGGAACATAGTATTTAAGATCTGTTCATGGGAATGATCCCCATCCAGGATCCGGTCTCCCAGGCGCCGCTACCATTTGCCTCGGTACTGACACCACTCATCCTGCTCCAGTCACCAGTCTTCAACGGCAACCGTTAGCAGGCACACCCAGGCATCGACGGCTCTTCTGTGGTCACTGGAAGGGGACTCCTCCGGCATGGAGGGACGGTTTAGCTCCTTGCCCAGGTCCTGCTGACATGATTAAGGCCCGACACCACGTCAACTGCGACGGCGCAGCTGTGGCATCAAACCCAGTGGCTAACCCAGTGGCCTTATTGCGGTTCAGGGGGAATGCTCCCTTCCCAGCGATCATCGGCCGCCGCCTCAGAGCAACAGCAGGAGGCACCAGCAGCACTGCTAGTGCTGGTGGCATCAACAGCACTTGGCTTGGTGCGTGCAGATCGCTCAGAGGCTGGGGTAGAGGAAGCGGTGCTTACCCCTAAACCTCCCTCCCCAGTGGTGGACAAAGGCTCAGAACCCCCTCCATTAACTCAGTCATCCTCGTTGTCCCCAGACGAGGCGGTCACAGGTCCTTCAAGACCCAGCCCAGCAGATGACTTCAAGAAGAATCAGGCTCTGCTCTGAAGAGTGACAGAAAATCTGGGCTTGGAAGTGAAGGAAATGGCCGAGCAGACGGACTTGTTGGTTGTTGTCCTCTCAGCTTCCACCTCTGCCTGCATCGCTCTGCCAGTCCATGAAGGGGTCTTAAAGATCGCCAAGGCTCTATGGCAAGCCCCTCGTCCATCCCTCCCACTTCTAAGAAGGCAGAGGAAAAAATACTATGTCCCGGCCAAAGGGTTTGAGTATCTCTATACCCACTCTCCCCCGGGTTCGTTGGTCACCTCTTCAGCTATCGAAAAAGACAAGCAACAGATACATCAGATCAGGGCTGCGGAGCCCACCTGGGTGAGCTCAACACCCAGGGCCGCCGGCTACAACATGACCTAGCCCTTCATATCAATGTCAGGGAGCTCAAAGCGATTCGCCTGGCCTGCCAGGCTTTCTTGCCCCACCTGAAAGGCAAGGTGGTGCAGGTCCTGACAGTCAATACCACCACAATGTGTTACACTAACAGGCAGGGCGGTGCCAGGTCTTCAGCCCTTTGTCAGGAAGCGCTCAGCCTCTGGGACTTCTGTGTGTAGCATGCCATCCTTTGGTGGCTACCTACCTGCCCTGAACTAAGAACGTCCTTGTGGATTGCTCAGCAGGACCTTCTCGTCTCGCCACAAATGGTCGCTCCATCTGGAAACAGTCAGCCTAATCTCCCAGAGGTGGGGGACTCCCCAGGTGGACCTGTTTGCTTGCAGGCAGAACAGGAGTGCCATAGGTTCTGCTCTCTGCAGGGCAGGGACAAGGGCTCCCTGTCGGACGCCCTCCTGATTCCGTGGTCGGGAGCGCAGATGTACGCCTTCCCGACGGTGCCATTGATCTACAAGGTCCTGTTAAAGGTGAAGCAAGACAAAGCAACTGTCATCCTTGTAGCCTAGCATGGCCTCATGAACACTGGTTCAGTACACTGCTGAGTCTGTCAGCAGCCACCTCCCTGCAGCTGCCTCTTCGGCCGGATCTGCTCTCCCAGAACCATGGCAATTTGCTGCACGCGAACCTGGAGGTGCTGCACTTGACAGCCTGGCCGCTGCATGGCTAAGTGGGGATGAATGACAGTGTTCTGCTGATGTCCAGCAGGTCCTGCTGGGCAGCAGGAAATGCTGCACCAGAGCTACATATGTGGCAAAGTCAAAGTGGTTCATGTGTTGGGCCTCGGATCGTCACATCTGTGCGGAAGAGGCCCCACTGCAAGGCAGTCCTGGACTATTTGCTGCACCTTAAGCTCCAGGGCCTGTTGCTGTCTTCAGTCAAGATGCACCTGGTGGTCATTTCAGCATTCCGCCCTCCATTTCAAGGCAGGTCAGTCTTCACCCATCCCATGACTGTGCCGTTCCTGAAAAGCCTGGAGCGCCTTTACCCACATATCCAAGACCCAGGTCATCAGCCAGCCTTTCTCAGCAAGAAAGAATTTCTTAAATTGAGAAGAAAAATCCCCACCCCCAGTAAGGGTGAGTTAAGGGAAAAGGTTGGAATCTGATTTTGTTGAGAGTCCCCCAGCAATGTGCCTTTAGTTATTCTTGAATATAGGAAAATACCCATTTAACTGCCTGAGGCACTACAGTGAAACCACATCTTCCTCTTTGGTGTCCAGTGAATCGGTAGAATTTCCCCTTTGTCTCTCTTGCTCTTCTGTCAAGCTGTCAGGCTTTCCGGAGCCTTTGATGCGGGAGCTTGGGGCATCATAAGGGATAAGGCAGAGGCCATTTATTAGAAAATGCGTCGGCTGAATATTTGGATCAAAAGTTTTGTGGGCTACAGAGGGCTAACAGCTAATGGTGGTAAAAGAGCCCAAGTCCTATACTACAGTGCTCATGCCTTTGCCCTTTGGTTTCCCTTTCTGACTGCTGCTTGGCTCTAATTCTACCACTGGCTCTTTCTTCCATGCTTTGCATACTTCTGTAAGGAGAAATACTGTAAAATTGCTGTTGTTCAGCTAGTCCTCTCCTTAACTTTAATCCACAGCCTTTTGGACTGTGAACATACAATCATGTAGAGCTTTTTGACATCACTGTGTTTCCATTCCCTTGGGATCCTGTAAACCTCCTTGAGATTCACCTCTCTTAATCTCCTTCTGCTGAACCACAGAGGCCATTTTTGACCAGTGTGTCTCAAAGCAGCTCCCTAAAACATGAATCATTTGGTTGCCCTTCTTGTATATTTTGGATCTTTGCTCTGTGCGTCCTATAATACAGTGACCAGATTTGTACATGCTATTCCAAAAGAAGCTATCCAGCTGCATTATTGGATGCCAAAATAATAATGTCTGTGGGTTTATACTCCATAGCCCTCCATACTGCTGCCAGATGTTCTGTGGATGGTTTTCAGGCATGTTGTGGAGAATGTTGCCATGCCAGTGAATTTCAGCAAATTTAAGCAGCTTTGAAATGGTTCTCTTTTCCAGCTAGTTATACACAAGTTAAATGAACTTGAATTGACACTTGAGCTTCCCCTGCTTTATTACCCCTTTTCACCCTGAATTACCAGTTTTGTCTGCTGGATTCACTTCCGTAGCTCTCTCCTTTTGCCATGCCTCTTCCTGACTGTGTGCTTTGCTGGAATCTCCATCTAAAAGGCATCTCTACAAAAATAATGGCAGTTCTTTTGTCCTTAATACCAGCCTTACCAATCTTACCACGGCATGCATCCAATAAATTGAGCTGTAGTTCACGAAAGCTTATGCTCAAATAAATTTGTTAAGGTGCCACAAGTACTCCTTTTCTTTTTGTGGATACAGACTAACACGGCTGCTACTCTTACCAATCTTGATTTCTGAAGAGAATAAGAGCAGACATATTGCCTGGGCAGGGAGGGAACAACCTCAGAAAAGATTCTGATGCTCTCTTGTCTGTTTCTGCTGCAGATTTGCTTACAGCGAAGGAGTACCACTGTCTGCTGCAGCTGCTCTGCCCTGACTTCCCAGTGGAACTTACTCAGAAGGCAGCAAGGTGGGTCTTCATCCATTTCTTTCTCAATAGGTAGATCAGCCCTACAATGGATTTAGTCCCTGACACTGAAAGGGTTAAAATGTGAGTAAGGACATTTAGCGTATGTCTACACGGCAGCTGGAGGTATAATTTCCAGCTCAACTAGAAGTATACGTGACAGCCCATGCCACCACAGCTACACTGCTATTTTTAGCACACTTGCTGTATCTAAGCTAGCATGTGTATATCTGCCCAAGATGGAAATTACACCTTCAGCTACAGTGTAGACTTACCCTTAGAGATAAGGCCGAAATGCTTTTAGGGCAGAGAGGCACCAAGATTTGCGATTGAGAAGGGGGGCTTTCCTTAGCAAATAAGAAGTGGTCTGTTGTTATGATATGCTGGGAACAAAATACCAGCGTGATGCTAATATATCAACATTGCTGTCTCTGGCTTTGTCTACGCTCAGAAAACAAGTTGTGTATAAAGCAGTGGTAGCTAATGCATTTTAACTAACACGATTTTAAACATTATTGCAGATGGCATTTAACATCTTTTAAGATGTGTTTCTATCCCTTCTAAGGTTGATCACAACCAGCTACACATTATACTAAACCCTTTCTGCAATAGTGTTTAAAATCATGTTAGTTAGAAACATGTTAGTTAGCCAATCTGTTTTAAAACAATTTAAAACAATTTATTTTCATATCCTAGACAAGATTTAAAGAGGGGAGATTGCTCAGCACATTGGTAACACGATATGGAGCCCTCCATCTCTCAGTCACTGGTGCCCAGCCCAAATTGTTGGTTTATTAACCATCTGATGGCAAAGATGGCCTTTCTAAGTGAAATGGGGTGGGGATGTCAATCCAGATCCCAGTGAGCATATCTACATGTCAACAGTAAGGTCAAAGAATAAATGGTCTCTTTGCTGTTTGTAACAGAGAGAGGTCAGGGAGACTAAACTCTCTTCCCAGTCCTTCCAGGTCAGAGCATAGGCACACTGGCTGGACATTGGCTGCTGCCTGTTTTGTTTCTGGTCTGTAGATGAAGAGGTGTTCAATCTCTAGTGCCTTTTACCAGCATCATATTCCCATGAAAAATATATATACCAAACAAGAGCTTGTCCCACCCCTGACAAGCCCTGAGTTTCCGTGCCCTCGCGAGTGGGGCATGTGGAGGGCAAGACCTGGGGACATGTTTCTCCTTGTGCCGTATGCAGGTGCTTTTTCTTCGGGAGGGATAGCTCAGTGGTTTGAGCGTTGGCCTGCTAACCCCAGGGTTGTGAGTTCAATCCTTGAGGGGGCCATTTAGGGATCTGGGGTAAAAATTGGGGATTGGTCCTGCTTTGAGCAGGGGGCTGGACTAGATGATCTCCTGAGGTCCCTTCCAACCCTGATATTCTATGATTCTATGATTCTAAGAGAGAGAGAGAGAGAGTGAGCAACCAAGAGATGTGTATTCCCATCTGCCAATATTTCCACACTCCTGGGCTCTTTTGGGTGCCTCCCTAGCTTCCAGGTGCTGCTGTACAATTGACATGCAATTAATGCGGTGTTAGGTCCAGTTAAAACTAGAAGTAGAGCAGCACTGCTCCCTCTAGCTCATTGGTGAGGAATCCTGGGTTTTCTTGCTCCCCTGAACGTAAGTCCCTGGCCTTCAGCATTAGACCATGATGGAGCACTAACCATAAAGCAAGGACATTGCTGCTGCTGCCTTTCATGGAGGTGCAAAAGCACTGCCCTGTGCATGGGCCTGTATTCCACAGATTCCAGCTGAGCTGAGCAGGGATTTGGGACAGGGCATAAAAGTGAGATTTCAGTGTGTCTACACATGTTATGATGTTTGCTAAAAGGAATTTAATCCGCAAGGCTGTTGTAAACTAAAGGCCCCATTCAGGGGCAGGCTTCCCACAACTGCACTGTTGTGTGTATGTCTTAGAGACAGACAGACTGGGGTTTGGGAACAGGTGTGCAAGAGAAATGAGATCTCTGTCTGAGGCACCCAGGCTCAGGTGGGAATGACCTCACTTCCTGCCTGGCTAGAGAACTACACACTCACATTAATATTATTTTGTTGTTACATGCTAATCTAGTTAAGTGAGGGTAATAAACCTTGTTTTAAGTCTAAAACCAACTTCTCTTTCCTCCACATATGCATCCCTTTTTTTTGGTCTCTGTCTGAATTCCCCTCTAGTTATGTCGCTCTACCCACTCTCCCCTTTAGCTTCTATGGTTTAAAAAGATAAATTTCAGTGGGACAAGGTGGTGAGGCGATATCTTTTTTATTGGACCAACTTCTGTTGGTGAGAAAGTAAAGCTTTTGAGTTTAGATGGGGCTCTTCTTTAGGTCTGGGAAACTAATTCAGAGTGTCACAGCTACATAAGCTTGTCTCTCTCTTACCAACAGAAGTTGGTCTAATAAAAGATATTACCTAACCTATCTTCTCTCTAATATCCTGGGACCGACACATCTACAACTACACTGCATACAAATTTCAGGGAGTTATTTCTCCTATCTCATTTGATTGATTACATGCAGGGTGCGGGTGTCACAGACTCACCTATGAAATTGCCCCCATTCAGTCTGAGCACCCCGACAGCTTTGTGGTTGCTTTGCTTTGAGAAGAGGAGTGAATAAAGCAGTGGTGGTGGCAGTAACAGCATTCATTGTGAAAGCTGGGGACTGTGAAATCATAGGCACTGTTAGTAAGAGAACATCCTTGTGGTAACCTCATAGCTGCATGGCTGAGATGATCTCATGACACTGCACACTCTGCTCTTCCAGGAGCTGTTGCTATGCACAGATAACAAACATTGGAAGGAGAAAAGAGGTCAGGGCAGAAGAACAGAGGCCACAACAATACAGGTTTTATTGGCATCAAAGCACAAGGAACACAGTTCCTCTGTTCAAGGTGCAGTGCAAAAGAACCAGACTAGTGCCTATATACCTTAGTCAGATACCTTGGATGCACTGGCGCTCAGCAGGGCATTAGCCACTGGCAAGTTAAAGGGTTTTGTCTTCAGAGGAGTTGTCTAGTTTGCAGAGTCTTTGTCTTGGAGAAAGGTGTGAAGAAGAGGGATTTTCTTGTTTGAGATCATGAGCCAGGGACAGTATCTGAGCCCACACTTCCCCTCTCAAAAGAGACACACCAGATCCTACGCTTAATTTAAAAAAAAAAAAAAGGCTCTCCATTTTGTTTTTTATATTTTAGGATGCTCTATTTATTTTAAGGTCTTAACAGCAGAAAGCAAACCTAACCCCATGAGACCCAAGCCCTCTCTGCCTTAGGGAAACTTGGTTTGTCTACCCTGCAATTTAAGCCCAGGGTTATCAAAACTCAAGTTAGCAGACCCTGGGGTTTGTTAACTTAGGACTTGAGGATCTACAATCATTTGAACCCCAGATTAGGAATTGTTGAACCCTGGGTCCCAACCTGGGGCTCCAGCATCTACACTGCATTATGCAGGCCTGAGTCCAACCACCCATACTTTAGACTTCTTAGAGCCCTTCCAAAATGTGACTGCTCTAGCTCTTTTTTTGTGGTGCAGTATGGGAAAACTTGACTGTCCACCAAACTTGACTGTCCAGAGGACAAAGAAAGTTGATTGTGGTATACTTTAGGTGGACTCACAGCACCAGAGTGCACCTGCTTCCAGTCAGACACTTCCCTCTTCAGATTCAGGCAGCAGAATTTTATATCCTGGCTTTGTGTCTTTATTGAACAGCTACAAACATCTCAGCAAATACCCAAACTAATACCAACTCCTTGCTGCTCTTCTGTAAATAGGGGAGAGAGTCTTGCTGCTGCACGGGCTCAGGCACTGACACTGCAGCTTTAGATTTCATAAGAGAAATGAGTTGGATGTCGTAGAGGTGATGTGGTATTTCCACCCACCCACACACACACAGAGAAAAGGTGCATAGCGTACTCCTACCATTGCCCACCATGTGCAGGAAGGAGAATTGTATTGGCAAAAGCAATGGCATCAGCGTGTTAAGGTTATCTGGCGAGATCATCAGGGTGTGAAGGGAGGGAGTCCCACTTCTAAGTGATGTTGCCTGTAGCATTTCCAGTGCTTGAAGAGTGGTTTGACATGCCAGTGGCTGAGCTGCATTGCCAGGGAGATGAAGATGCTCTGCCTGCCAGCTTCAAAGCCATCTCCTTGATGTGGCCACTGACAATCTCGGGAACATGCTTATTAGTGAGAAATAAGAACTGAAGCTGCTGCTGCTCTAGACAGGAGGAGGTTTCTGGGACATAATAAATAAATCAGAAGCACTTTGACATCTTCAAAGGGTTTTGTTTTAAACAGTGACTTTTCTCCTGGGGACCCTCTTAGCCCCAGTGTTTCTTCTTTGAGGTAATTAATTCAAGCTGCTCTGTGTGCTTGTTATGCCACAGTGAATTGAGCAGGTCCGAGTGGCAGGGAGGGAAGCCTCTCACACAGATGGGTCCAATAGCTCTTTTAACTTAGCTTCCCACAGAGCTTCCTAGAGCCTCTTCCATGAGGTAGAGCATAAACCCCCGAGCCCCTTAGCACACTCTGAGGGCTCCCAGGCCTACCTGGGTATCCGAGCTCAGGTTTCCCTCCTCTCCCTTTGTCTGACCTCAGCCTCTACCTTCCGACCTTGAGAGTCTGGCCTCTGTCTCCTCCCATAGCAGCAGTGGTCAGAGTATTGTTCCTGGGGTTTCACCTCTGAGCCCCTGCTGGCCTTTGTTCTTGCATGGCTCTGGAATCCAGAGGTTCCCCCAGAACAGAGGTATCCCTAAAAGGAGTTGACTTTGCTGCCATTTCAGTCCCATCCTTACAGCCTCCATGGCCTTGGTTGATATTACCTGTATTTATGATGTATGGTGCAACATGTGGTGTATATAGCTCCATAGCTGTGCCTGGTGCTTTGCAGAAAGAAAGAAGACATTGTCCCTACCCAAAGTGGTGGTCAGTCTCCAGGAGACCTGTCATGACGACATTCAGGGAGAAACAACCTCTTGAATGAGGGAGGGAGGGTAGGAGGTTTTCAGACACAGTGCAGTTAGGAGGCTCCATGTGCCAGGTGCACATCATGCTATTTCCCTTTTTATAGAAATGGGATTTGCTTGACCTGGGAGTGGGAGTCATTCTTCGTTGTCATCTTCACCATGAAATGGAAAATGGCCTAATTTGGAGCACTCCTTTACACATATAGGGCCTGATTCTCCTTTCACTTACACCAATTTTACACCAGTGTAACTTCTGCTCAAGAAACTCCCTGAAAAAGCACAAGAACAAATCCGCACAGACACACCCCTGGAACCCTGACCTGGGGTATTCTATCTGCTACCTAAGATCCATAAACCTGGAAATCCTAGATGCCCCATCATCTCAGGCATTGGAACACTGACAGCAGGATTGTCTGGCTATATAGACTCGCTCCTCAGGCTCTACGCTACCAGCACTCCCAGCTATCTTCGAGACACCACTGACTTTCTGAGGAAACTACAATCCATCGGTGATCTTCCAAAAAACACCATCCTAGCCACTATGGATGTAGAAGCCCTCTACACCAACAGTTCACACAAAGATGGACTACAAGCCGTCAGGAACAGTATCTCCGATAATGTCACGGCTAACCTGGTGGCTGAACTTTGTGACTTTGTCCTTACCCATAACTATTTCACATTTGGGGACAATGTATACCTTCAAATCAGCGGCACTGCGATGGGTACCCGCATGGCCCAACAGTATGCCAACATTTTTATGGCTGACTTAGAACAACGCTTCCTCAGCTCTCATCCCCTAATACCCCTACTCTACTTGTGATACATTGATGACATCTTCATCATCTGGACCCATGGAAAAGAAGCCCTTGAGGAATTCCACCATGATTTCAACAATTTCCATCCCATCATCAACCTCAGTCTGGACGAGTCCACACAAGAGATCCACTTCCTGGACACTACGGTGCTAATAAGCGATGGTCACATAAACACCACCCTATATCGGAAACCTACTGACCGCTATTCCTACCTACATGCCTCTAGCTTTCATCCAGATCACACCACACGATCCATTGTCTACAGCCAAGCTCTACGATATAATCGCATTTGCTCCAACCCCTCAGACAGAGACAAACACCTACAAGATCTCTATCATGCATTCTTACAACTACAATACCCACCTGCTGAAGTGAAGAAACAGATTGACAGAGCCAGAAGAGTACCCAGAAGTCACCTACTACAGGACAGGCCCAACAAAGAAAATAACAGAATGCCACTAGCCATTACCTTCAGCCCCCAACTAAAACCTCTCCAATGCATCATCAAGGATCTACAACCTATCCTGAAGGACGACCCATCACTCTCACAGATCTTGGAAGACAGGCCAGTCCTTGCTTACAGACAGCCCCCCAATCTGAAGCAAATACTCGCCAGCAACCACACACCACACAACAGAACCACTAACCCAGGAACCTATCCTTGCAACAAAGCCCATTACCAACTGTGTCCACATATCTATTCAGGGAACAGCATCATAGGGTCTAGTCACATCAGCCACACTATCAGAGGCTCGTTCACCTGCACATCTACCAATGTGATATATGCCATCATGTGCCAGCAATGCCCCTCTGCCATGTACATTGGTCAAACTGGACAGTCTCTACGTAAAAGAATAAATGGACGCAAATCAGACGTCAAGAATTATAACATTCAAAAACCAGTTGGAGAACACTTCAGTCTCTCTGGTCACTCGATTACAGACCTGAGAGTGGCTATCCTTCAACAAAAAAAACTTCAAAAACAGACTCCAATGAGAGACTGCTCAATTGGAATTAATTTGCAAACTGGATACAATTAACTTAGGCTTGAATAGAGACTGGGAGTGGATGGGTCATTACACAAAGTAAAACTATTTCTCCATGTTATTTCTCCACCCCACCCCCCACTGTTCCTCAGACGTTCTTGTTAACTGCTGGAAATGGCCCACTTTGATTATCACCACAAAAGGTTTTCCTCCTCCTCCCCCTCCTCCTGCTGGTAATAGCTCATCTTAAGTGAACACTCTCCTTACAGTGTGTATGATAAAACCCATTGTTTCTTGTTCTCTGTGTGTATATATAAATCTCCTCACTGTATTTTCCACTGAATGCATCTGATGAAGTGAGCTGTAGCTCACAAAAGCTTATGCTCAAATAAATTTGTTAGTCTCTAAGGTGCCACAAGTACACCTTTTCTTTTTGCGAATACAGACTAACACGGCTTCTATTCTGAAACTTTTCATTTTCCTTAGTTCAGTTACTCCTGATTTATACTAGTTTCAGATCAAAACCAGGCCTGCAATTTTTATAAACCTGTGTGGCTGCCAATGTGCATTCCACCATGCTCATCATACTGTTATGCAATTTGAATTGGTATTTGTTCTGCTTGGTATTTGTTCTGCTTTGTGAGACAAAGTCCCTGTTCACAATCATTGAGGCTGAGCTACTAGCAGTAATAGACAGGGGCCTTCCCCTGAGTCTGAGTTACCAAGCTTTCCTCATCTGACACCCCTGGGTCATGCACACAGATCTGGGAGTTCCCAACTCCCCGTGATGGGGTTCTTCCCACTGGGTTTGGGGGTTCACAGCTCCCCTTGAGTGACCACCCTCTTCCAAGGTCTGAACTTTCTGACCTACTGTGAGGAAAAAGAGCTGTTTGCAGAGTGTTGTCTCCTTGTGTTTGCTGAGTTCTCTCTCTCTTCCTCTTGCTCCCAGGATTGTGCTCATGGATGACGCCATGGACTGCTTGATGTCCTTTTCTGATTTCCTCTTTGCCTTCCAGATACAATTTTACTACTCAGGTGAGTCCAGGTTCCTGGGAGGCTGGTGCCTCCACCATCTGCCCTAGCTTGTCTCTTTCTGTTGCAGCTTCTCAGCCCCAAAGTGTCTCTTGCACTCTTTCAAGTCTAATAAAAGGAAATACTTTTAACACAAAATACACATGCAGCCCGGGAAACTCATTGACACAGAATATCACTGAAATCAGGAGCCTGGCAGGATTCAAAAGGAAATTAAATGTTAATATGGAGAGTTATAATGGTAAATACATTTATAGTTATATTTAAAAGAGCCTTATGGGGGATATAAACTGTCAAACCTTGGGCCATATGTCAACCTCTAACTATTCGGGCTTAGGGGGCAGATTTTCTTATAACTATCTACTGCAGGGTTTCTTTTTCTGAAGTAGCTCGTACTGGCCCCTGCTGGAGACAGGATACTGAACTAGATAGCCTGCTAGTCTATGCAGTATGGCAATTCCTATATTCCAAGCTGTGTAGTTAGATTCAGCCCCTGTCCACAGTACAAATATCTGCCTTTCTCAAGACTACTTCTCTGCATACTTACTGATGAAGTCTGTTCTGCTGTGAATTCCCGCTGTGGAGCCCAGCTTTATCCATGACCATGTCATCAAGGTGAAGCAGCTCAGGGTACTAGTTTTGTGAGGGTGGACTGAAATAGGTTTGGAGTGCCCTGAGTCAGGGATGGGAAAAGTCTGAGAAATGGCATGTGGTTGGAAAAACTTTCCTTGATACAGCAGATATTTCCACAGTGAGCTACAGCCTCAGAAGTCTCAACCTCAACACAGCCTCAGAAGTCACCCCACTGCCCCCCCCCCACTCACATGTTCTCATTCACACATGCATTTCATATTTTTCCTCTCCCATATACACACAGCCAAAACACACCACCGCATTTTTGTTTGCACATGCACACCTGTGCGCGCACACACACTCTTGCACACTCTTCCACTAACGCACACACATGCAAATCACTCCAAGTGGAATCTAGATTTGTAAATTGTTGACCACATCCATAAACAAACTTGTTTAAAATTAGACTCTTGCAGTAAACAGTGGGCAGTACTGGGAGCCTGAGGAAAGCATTTTCTGCCAGCTCTAGGTCTGGCCCAACTTGGCCTTTCTTTTAGATCCCATGTTGTATTTACTTTGGAGACATGCTGAGGCAGCCTGGGATACAGACTGGAGCCTGGCTAACCCGCTCCCTCGGCTCCTACTGCAATTCCTAACATTCAGTTCCTAACTTGGGTGATGTTTCATTCAATGGAAATGGAAGGGGAGGGGAGTTTTTTGTGGTTTAGAAACTAATCTGGCAGGGTGGCATTGACATTAGCCCCCACACCGTACTTTTTTACCCACATGTAGCTTCCTTTCCCCCTTAGATGAACTACATTAGAGTGAGTGGCTACCTGCAGTAACTTTGGGTACCTCCCCTTGCAGCTCTTCAAGCTAGCAGTTTATATGGAAGATGCCTCTGTGCAGCACATGGGCCTGTACGGTATGTGATGTAAAAAGGCAGGATGCCTCAGTGCTGTACATGTGTTGAAGTCATTCTGGTCTTACATACAGCTGCAGATGACAGTTTAGTCCCAGCTCTGGCCAGACCCTGGTAGATCAGGTGAATGTTCTAATTGTCAATCCTATTATAGCCCTGAGTGCGAAGCCATCCTCTCGCTTTGCAGAGTTCCTGGAGAGCGTTGCTGCCATTTATCAAGATCTGTTGACTGGTAAGAATCCGAACACTGTGATTGTGCCAACATCATCCTCTGGGCAGCACCGTTCACGCCAGGCTCCGAGTGAGTGCAGCCCACTTGATGGGGTGGAGGCATCTCTGTTCTACCACTGCCTAGAGTCCCTGTGTGATAGGTCAAAATACAGGTAAGGAGGGGGGGCAGACTCACAGCCAGTACCTGGAAGATTGTTTTAGGAAGGGTGGAGCTCTGAGGAACTACAGGGCTTTGCATCAAGCCTCCTTGAATGGGTGTGAAGGGAGAGAACTCTGTGTAACAAGCCTAACAAAGAAAGAGAAATTATTTCACAGACATAAGCATTGAGGGGGTTTAGCTGATCATTGAGGTAAATGGTTCGCATTGGGACTATGCTTTCCTTTGGAGATTGTCCTTCTGCCCTGACCTCCTCACCTATGGAAAAGGCTCAGTGGGCAAAGTGTGTTCACAATAGGGAATGAGCAAAACACTGTTGGCTTCCTGGAGGTGGGAGTGGTAGGAAAGGTCTCTTAGCATCAGAGAAGTTTGTAGAGGTTTGTATAGGTGCAGTAGCTAGTCACTAAGATGCAGTGTACAGAATAACTAGGGCCCTACCACATTCATGCCCATGAAAAATGCGTCACGGACCACGAAATCTGGTCTTTTGTGTGCTTTTACCCTATACTATACAGATTTCATAGAGGAGACCAGCCTTTCTCAAATTGGAGGTCCTGACGCAAAAGGAAGTTGTGGGAGGAGTCACAAGGTTATTTTCAGGGGATTGCAGTATTGCCACCCTTACTTCTGTGCTGCCTTTGGAGCTGGGCAGCCAGAGAACAGCAGCTGTTAGCCAGGCACCCAACTCTGAAGGCAGCGTCCTGCCAGCAGCAGTGCACATGTAAGGGTGGCAATACCATACCATACCATACCATACCATCCTTACTTCTGCGCTGCTGCTGGCAGCGGCTCTGCCTTTAGAGCTGGACTCCTGACCAGCAGCGGCCACTTTCCAGCTGCCCAGCTCTGAAGACAGCATCGCCACCAGCAGCATTGCAAAAGTAAGGGTAGCAGTACCACAACCTCCCTTACAGTATCCAGTTTAAAACTTCAAAAACAGACTCCAATGAGAGTGCTGAATTGGAATTAATTTGCAAACTGGATACAATTAACTTAGGCTTGAATAAAGACTGGGAGTGGATGTGTCATTACACAAAGTAAAACTATTTCCCCATGTTATTTCTCCTCCCACCCAACCTCCCACTGTTCCTCAGACGTTCTTGTTAACTGCTGGAAATGGCCCACCTTGATTATCACTACAAAAGGTTTTCCACCCGCCCACCCCACCCCCATCCCGCACTCCTGCTGGTAATAGCTCACCTTACCTGATTATTTTTGTTACAGTGTGTATGGTAACACCCATTGTTTCATGTTCTTTGTGTATTTAAATCTCCCCACTGTATTTTCCACTGAATGCATCCGATGAAGTGAGCTTATCACGAAAGTTTATGCTCAAATAATTTGTTAGTCTCTAAGGTGCCACAAGCACCCAGGCACATTAATGAAGTTGTTCTCACAACAGCCCCAGGAGCTTGGGACTATCATTAACCCATTATACTGATGAGGAGTTCAGGCACAGAACAAACAAGTGACTTGTCCAAGGGAGTCTATTAGAGGCAGCAGTACACCCATAGATCACCAGAGTCACAGTCCGGTGCCCAGTCTACAAGACTGTCCTTCCTTCAGCACAGCATAGAAGAACACCAGACCTTACAGATACAGATTTCTGTATCCTCATCTGCTAAGATTTCTATTTGTCCAGGTAGATGGAATGTGCCCTGCCAGAAGGCTTTCTCCTCTCCTTGGACTGAAGGCAATTATGGCTGATTTTGGGGATCTACCCTAGCTTGAAGGTCTTGCTTAGCAAAAGGCAACAGGTGGAAGCAACAGTTTACTTCCTCCAATCCATTCCAGGAGGACATAGTCAGGGAGCACAGCTAGGGCTGCTTCAGGGTGGTCAGACATCAGGGAGTTAGAAGGATGATGATGTTCTGTGATTCATGCCAGATTTTATTTTCCCCTTTCTTCTTCTCCATCTAGCTGTCCCCCATCTGCCCTTATCAAAGAGGTGCTGAGCAGTGTACAGAGACTGACCTTCTATGGATTCCTTATGGCTCTTGCAAAGCATCATGGGATCAACAGAGCCCTAGGTAAGGGGAGGAACAGAGCCCTGTGGATATGGCCCTAGGTTTTTCCTGGTTCTGCATTTTTTGTGGAATTTGCTGTAGAATCATGCAGCAGATTTTAAATTGTCATTGAAAATAAAGGTCTCCCTCCCTTGTGGTCACAAATGAAACCTTATGAAACAAATGAAAACATAGTCTGATGCAGCAACATCTGTCTGAGTCTGGAGAGTGCCTGAAACAATAGGTCTAGGGAGGTATTGAGATTTGAGATGTTGACATTGACACCGATAATAGCAGTACTGTTAACTATTTACTTGCTGATCATTTTAACAGAAATATCCATCTAATTTAATGTGTTTATCCATTAATGTTGGAAGGCACTGGTATTGCATCAGGGGGCAAGTAAGACAGCTCATTGTTCTTAGAAGTTGCTAGGGTGGGGAACTGAGTTCAAGTCTCCTTTCCCCCAAATGTTAAATGATCTTCATCCTTGGCTACAAGTGAAAAGGAAGAAAAAAATGCATCCTCATTCCCAATACCTCCTTGGGGCCAAAGACCAAACTGCCTCCCAGACCTTCCCAACTGTCTCCCACTCTGACTGCCTAAGCCTCCAGTTTTTCCAAATAACCCCTCCAAGGCAGTTATATGTTGTCAGTTCAAAAACTGTGCAATATTAAAAATCTGGGGCCAGTGTAAAATATATTGAATTTAATATCAGAAAAAGGCACAAGGGAAACTGAATTGGTTGGCTTATTCAGGGTCATATTTAATGTTGTCACATCCTCCCATTGTGAACATATTTGAAGCTGCTGGGAGAATTCTGCACCAGACTGGGTTGGAACCCGGGGGAAGGAGGGGGTTGGCTGTAAAATGTCAGCCCTGCGTGGTGCAGAGCACATGGGCTCTCACAGCTCGATCCCATTCCTCTGTTGCACTGCTCAGTGTTATCCAAGAGCTGGGGAACTGGACTGCTCCTTGCCTATGCCACATTTTTATAGATTTCAAACCCTTCATTCCAAGCAGACCCCCTGTTCCTTGTTTGTGCTTCTCCTTCCCTTCCTGCAAAAGTGAACAGAGGTCACTTGTTGGCTGAGTTTAGCTGGCTGAATCTGTAACCCCAAGACTGTCTCAGGGCTTAGGAGGAATATCTGGATGCCTGGGGCTTTCACTTCTTAGTCTTCACATGATGAGACCCAATCAACAGGACTTCCATCCTATTGGACAGTTTCTCCCTCTAGTTCCAGGATTGAGTCCCCATACTTCAGAGAAGAGCCTCAGAGGAAAATAGAAAAGGAGTACTTGTGGCACCTTAGAGACTTGTGCTTGTGCATCCCCTTCCTGAAATGCTTGCTCCTTCTCACAGGTGTGTGTCTTGGCAGAGAGCTGAGCCTGGTTGAGCCTCCGCCCTCTACAGACAATTTGAGCTGTGAATACTCCTCTCAGGCAGGGCTGTTTACCAAATAAACAAAAAACAACACAGAGATTATATATCAAAGGGACATGAATACAACCCAGCAATCCCCTCTGCAAACAGACTTAGAAAACAGTGTATTCACTGGAGAAGGTGATGCCTGGATTGCACCAAGCAAGGCTTTTCCCCCTTAGCTCTATGAAATCCACTTCCAGCAAGGTGGAAAGAAAACAGATGGGTTGAGAAATCCCTGCCCACAGCTTCCATTGTACCTTGTTCAAAGTCTGTGGGTTTTCCTTTCCATTAACACAGCCCTGGCCCCTGGCCCCCTGCCAGCCTCCTGCTGAGGCTTCTCATGGGAGGGGTAGCAGCCGCAAGTCTAACAGGTGCAGCATCTTGGCAAGGAAGAAGGATTCTTCTCCTACTGTCTTTTAAGCTTTCTTGCATGATGATTTGAATAGTCTTTGGGCTGCAGGGGATCACAGGCTCCCCAATGCCCTGCAGCAAGGGCAGTTCCAGGCGAGAGCTTCAGAGGCAAAGGAGCTTTCAATCAGGGCCCTGTGTTCTTTAGTCTCACTGGGGCCTTGCAGGAAGCTGCCCGGCTAGTAGAATAGGGATGGGGATTAGAGTGATTTATTCTGGCTGGGGCACCATTGATGAGTTTGTCAGGCAGATTGGAATCTGCAGCCTAACTCCAGTGTCAATATTGATTCATGAATCCCTTTGAGTGTTATTTACCAATTCTCCCAAGTAATTTAAGTGCCCCAGAGACCTCACTACACGTTCTGCAAATGCAGAAACAAGCCCAGGCTTTATTTGACTTATTCTTCTAATTAAGCCCATGGCAAGCAGCAGGTTGGAGCACTCCTGGGCTTCTCGGTCATGGTGACAGGAGCACTAGAGCATCTGGCTTCTCTAGTGGTTGTGGGGGCCTCCCAAACTGGAATAAATTGAAGGTCAGCTGTCGTTGGTGTGGGTTCTTATTTGGTGCCCATCACTGCAGTAGCTGCATGCCTCTATCAGGGCTCCTATAAAAGAGTGCATGAATCCCCAGGCCCTGCCTCCCTGGGGAACAAGAGACCAGGGCCATTAACCAAATCCAGATCTCCCACATAGTAGTATAAAGCACTTACCCCAAAAACACTGACTGTGGTGTCTAGGTTTCATGCACAGCAGAGCACAACCCACTGAGCCATTGGTCCAGCTCTGCAATTGTTCTGAAGCCTTGTTTATACTTGGGGTTTTGCTGTGGCAGTGTCCTGGCCAGGGCAAGGCAGTTCCTATCCTCTTTGTGTTGGCCTGGCCCACATCCTTCCTGGATCTGTGTACAGGGGGGAGTTAACCACAGGTTTAGAAGAAGGGACTTCTTAACAGACTGCTGCCCTCCTTTCCAGTGTAACTCGGTGTGAACCCTGAAGCATCAACAGGCAGAGTCACCTGACCACACTGCAAATGCCTCATCCTGAATAGGGATATACCAGCCCCAGTTAACATGCCATAGTCAATATCCTGGTTTTACAGTGAGAAATGGGGGAGATGATCTCTGATCCATCCTACTGAGCCCATCCCTCTCGCATCCTGGCAGCAGCTGCTGACAGAGTGTGGCCCATCCACTTATCTGCAGTTCCTCAGATCTCATAGAAAACCAGGGTTGGGCCTGACAGCCTTCCTGTCCCTGGGAATATACTAGAGGTGCTGTCTGGGGTGCGGAATGGTTTAGCCCCAGGCCTGAGCTCAGAGCTGCCACAAGCACTGACAAATCTGCTCTCCCAGCCACAAATTTCTGAGTCTCTGAGATTTAGCCCTGTCTATGCTGTAACTGCTAACTGACTGTGTAACCAGTCAGATCCATCCGATGAAGTGAGCTGTAGCTCACGAAAGCTTATGCTCAAATAAATTTGTTAGTCTCTAAGGTGCCACAAGTACTCCTTTTCTTTTTGCGAATACAGACTAACACGGCTGCTACTCTGTAACCAGTCAGTGACATACTTTGCTCTAAAGCTGGTTTGTGCCCACAGAACAGGGTCAATGCTCTGATAGTGACTATAGCTGCTAACCGGATGCTGTGTTTGGCAGTGGACCAGGCCCTTGTACTGTTATTTTGCACAGTGGCTGGGACCCCCAATCATGCCTGTGTAACTTAGATTCATAGATACTAAGGTCAGAAGGGACCATTCTGATCATGTAGTCCGACCTCCTGCCCAGCGCAGGCCACAGAATCTCACCCACCCACTCCTACAAAAAACCTCACCTATGTCTGAGCTATTGAAGTCCTCAAATCGTGGTTTAAAGACTTCAAGGAGCAGAGAAGCCTCCCTCAAGTGACCCGTGCCCCATGCTACAGAGGAAGGCGAAAAACCTCCAGGGCCTCTCCAATCTGCCCTGGAGGAAAATTCCTTCCCGACCCCAAATATGGCGATCAGCTAAACCCTGAGCATATGGGCAAGATTCACCAGCCAGATACTACAGAAAATTCTTTCCTGGGTAACTCAGATCCCATCCATCTAATATCCCATCTCAGGGGATTAGTCCTATTTACCCTGAATATTTAAAGATCAATTACTTACCAAAATCACATTATCCCATCATACCATCTCCTCCATAAACTTATCGAGTAGAATCTTAAAACCAGATAGATCTTTTGCCTCCACTGCTTCCCTTGGAAGGCTATTCCAAAACTTCACTCCTCTGATGGTTAGAAACCTTTGTCTAATTTCAAGTCTAAACTTCCTGGTGGCCAGTTTATACCCATTTGTCCTTGTCCACATTGGTGCTGAGCTTAAATAATTCCTCTCCCTCTCCTGTATTTATCCTTCTGATATATTTATAGAGAGCAATCATATCTCCCCTCAACCTTCTTTTAGTTAGGCTAAACAAGCCAAGCTCCTTAAGTCTCCTTTCATAAGACAAGTTTTCCATTCCTCGGATCATCCTAGCAGCCCTTCTCTGTACCTGCTTCAGTTTGAATTCATCCTTTTTAAACATGGGAGACCAGAACTGCACACAGTATTCTAGGTGAGGTCTCACCAGTGCCTTGTATAATGGTACTAAAACCTCCTTATCCCTACTGGAAATGCCTCTCCTGATGCATCCCCGCATTAGCTTTTTTCACAGCCATATCACATTGGCAGCTCATAGTCATCCTATGATCAACCAATACTCCAAGGTCCTTCTCCTCTTCCGTTACTTCTAATTGATGCGTCCCCAACTTATAACTAAAATTCTCGTTATTAATCCTTAAATGCATAACCTTACACTTCTCACTATTAAATTTCACCCTATTACTATTACTCCAGTTTACAAGGTCATCCAGATCCTCCTGTATAATATCCCAATCCTTCTTCTCTGAATTGGCAATACCTCCCAGCTTTGTATCATCTGCAGACTTTATTAGCACACTCCCACTTTTTGTGCCAAGGTCAGTAATAAAAAGATTAAATAAGATTGGTCCCAAAACCGATCCCTGAGGAACTCCACTGGTAAACTCCCTCCAACCTGACAGTTCACCTTTCAGTAGGACCCGTAGCAGTCTCCCCTTTAACCAATTCCTTATCCACCTTTTGATGTTCATATTGATCCCCATCTTCTCCAATTTAACTAATAATTCCCCATGTGGCATGGTATCAAATGCCTTATTGAAATCTAGGTACATTAGATCCACTGCATTTCCTTTATCTAAAAAATCTGATACTTTTTCAAAAAAGGAGATTAGGTTGGTTTGGCACGATCTACCTTTTGTAAAACCATGTTGTATTTTGTCCCATTTACCATTGACTTCAGTGTCCTTAACTAATTTTTCCTTCAAAATTTTTTCCAGGACCTTGCATACTACAGATGTCAAACTAACTGGCCTGTAGTTACCCGGATCACTTTTTTTTCCTTTCTTAAAAATAAGAACTATATTAGCAATTCTCCAATCATTTGGTACTACTCCTGAGCTTACAGATTCATTAAAAATTCTTGCTAATGGGCTTGCAATTTCAGGTGCCAATTCCTTTAATATTCTTGGATGAAGATTATCAGGGCCCCCCGATTTAGTCCCATTAAGCTGTTTCAGTTTCGCTTCTACCTCAGATATGGTAATATCTACATCCATATCCTCATTCCCATTTGTCATGCTACCATTATCCCTACGGTCCTCTTTAGCCTTATTAAAGACTGAGGCAAAGTATTTGTTTAGATATTGGGCCATGCCTCCACTCCATCCTCACTGTTTAGCGGCCCCACTCCATCCTCAGTGTTTAGCGACCCCACTTCTTCTTTCTTAGTTTTCTTCTTATTTATATGGCTATAGAACCTTTTACTATTGGTTTTAATTCCCTTTGCAAGGTCCAACTCTACTCAACTTTTAGCCTGTCTCACTTTATCCCTACATGTTCTGACCTCAATTAGGTAGCTTTCCTTGCTGATCCCTCCCATCTTCCACTCCCTGTATGCTTTCTGCTTCTTCTTAATCACCTCTCTAAGATGCTTGCTCATCCAGCTTGGTCTACAACTCCTTCCTATGAATTTTTTCCCCTTTCTTGGGATACAGGCTTCCGATAGTTTCTGCAGCTTTGATTTAAAGTAATCCCAGGCCTCCTCTACTTTTAGATCCATAAGTTCTTCAGTCCAATCCAAGTCCAAACCTTTTTGGCTAGTCCTCTTTTCTCCAGCTCTGTGTGGTAGGACATCCCAGAGTGCATGCCCCATGTACTGCTAGTACTGCTCTCTATGCATGTCCTCTGTGTATTCTGTCCCCTGCTGCAGCACTTTGGGATAGCTGCCTGGATTTTCTCAGAATGCTCTGATACCAGTATAGTCAGGCAGCCTCGTGAGTGTGACTGTGCAAACACATTTGACACATGGCTGTACTGTGAAAAAGGCTGCTGTGCCACATCAGTGGAGTGTGCCATGCACAGGTCACAAAAACTTCTGTGCCTTAGTGCAGTCAATGCCTTACATTCAGAGTGAGCCGGGCTGTGTCAGTGAACAGTATACAGCTATAGACCAGGTGGGAAGGAGGGCCTTCTCTCTTTTGTAGATCTGATAGTGCATAGCTCTCTGCCATAGAGTCCTTGAACTCTATTGTGCATGGAGCCTGTTCCCACATGGCCACCCTCTGCATTGAGTGTTTTCTTGCTGCTGTTTTCCAGGGGCTCTGCCAGATAAAGGAGACCTGCTTTTCGACCCTCCCATGGATCAGGAATTGGAGAAATTGTAAGTGCAGTTGTCCAGAGTGGGAAGGAAGGTGGCAGATCCAAGGCAGCATGATGGGAGCCTGGGGTTAAGAGCTATCCCCTTTCCTCTCACCCAGCCGTAGGACAATGGAGCAGTTGATGAGGCAGTCCTTCAGCCTAGGCAGCAAAGGCTCTAATGTGGAGTGTTCCTTGGTGTAGCAGACTAAGTTGTTGGGATGGTCTTCAAATGCAGAGAAGAGGCCTGTCTGCAGGGAGACACAGAGGCAGTGGAGAACCCCAAGCAAAGGAGGATCAAGTCTCATGCAGTGGTGAAAATAGCAGAACAGTTGTGGTAGTAAAAAGAAAAGGAGTACTTGTGGCATCTTAGAGACTAACAAATTTATTTGAGCATAAGCTTTCGTGAGCTACAGCTCACTTCATCGGATGCATTTCGTGGAAAATACAGTGGGGAGATTTATATACACACACAAAGAACATGAAACAATGGGTTTTATCATACACACTGTAAGGAGAGTGTTCACTTAAGATGAGCCATCACCAGCAGCGGGCGGGGGGGGGGGGGGAAGGAGGAAAACCTTTCATGGTGACAAGCAAGGTAGGCTATTTCCAGCAGTTAACAAGACCATCTGAGGAACAGTGGGGGGTGGGATGGGGGGGAGAAATAACATGGGGAAATAGTTTTACTTTGTGTAATGACCCATCCACTCCCAGTCTCTATTCAAGCCTAAGTTAATTGTATCCAGTTTGCAAATTAATTCCAATTCAGCTGTCTCTCGTTGGAGTCTGTTTTTGAAGCTTTTTTGTTGAAGGATAGCCACTCTTAGGTCTGTAATCGAGTGACCGGAGAGATTGAAGTGTTCTCCAACTGGTTTTTGAATGTTATAATTCTTGATGTCTGATTTGTGTCCATTTATTCTTTTACGTAGAGACTGTCCAGTTTGACCAATGTACATGGCAGAGGGGCATTACTGGCACATGATGGCATATATCACATTGATAGATGCGCAGGTGAACGAGCCTCTGATAGTGTGGCTGATGTGATTAGGCCCTATGATGGTGTCCCCTGAATAGATATGTGGACAGAGTTGGCAATGGGCTTTGTTGCAAGGATAGGTTCCTGGGTTAGTGGTTCTGTTGTGTCGTGTGTGGTTGCTGGTGAGTATTTGCTTCAGGTTGGGGGGCTGTCTGTAAGCAAGGACTGGCCTGTCTCCCAAGATCTGTGAGAGTGATGGGTCGTCCTTCAGGATAGGTTGTAGATCCTTGATGATGTATTGGGGTAGTAGAGGCTGCGACTTTGGGAGAGGGACCTAAGAATGGCCATAATGGGTCAGACCAGTGGTCCATCTAACCCAGTATCCTGTCTTCTGAAAGTGGACAGTGCCAAATGCTTCAGAGGAAATGAACAGAACAGAGCAATTATTGAGTAATCCATCTCCTGCCATCCAGTCCCAGCTTCTGACAGAGATTTAGGAACACCCAGAGCATGGGGTTGACCTATTGAAACATGAGGAAGGAGTGACAGAATCAAAAGCCAGACAGGATCCATCTGCCAGGTGCCATTGCAGAGTGTTCCCTGGTCTGCTGTAAGCATCTCTCTCTGTGTTACAGGACTAGTTCTGTGAGATCAGCTCTGGATCTGTGATCCTATCCTGGGCTTGTTCCAGACCTGCTACTGGGTAAGGGGTGAATATGACAGACTAGGCCACCTGGGGTTTGTCATTTCTCTTTCAGACTGTCTCAGGTTTCAGGTCTCTCCATCTCCACTCCAGCCGGCTCCAGTGGGGACATTGCGAACCTGCCTACCCGCACCTCCCCCAGAATCAGCTCACCCTGGAAACCTCTTCACTACCGCCAGAAAGTGGATACAGAGAGCGATGGCTCCACCGATGAGACAGAATCCTCTGAGAACTAATCCCCCCCCAGCTTCCCCTAGACTCATGTGTGGGAATAGCACCTCATTCCAGATGCTGAAAGGTGTTGGCATTGCCTCTGAAGATGGGTCCCACCCATTCTGCACCTGCATCTAGGTGCAGGTACATCCACACCATTCCCCATTACCAGGGCCACCAATCCCATCCCAGCCAAAACCACACCATTCTCCTATCCCCTAATTAGCTGAGGAATCTCTCATCCAGAGGCCACTTCCAGCTGTAGAGTTATGCTGCCCTCTGCTGGCATATCAGACAAACCAGTAGAAGCATGCTCTGGGAAGACCTCTCTGCTCAATCTTCCTCTTATTCAGAGAGTGGTAGGAAATTTTTCTGCAGTTGGTCTCACCCTGGTGCAGTTGGACAGATGCTAGCAACAGTGGGTGTTTTGTTGTGTAACTCTGCTCAGACCTGATGTAGACAATCTGGTGGTTAGCAGCTGGTCTACACTAGTGCTTTTACTATAATTACTCCTGACAGAGCTACATCTGTGCTAGAGCAGTGGCAGGAGAAGTTCCTAAAGTTAGAAAAGACCTAGCTGTTGTTCTCTTCACACCATCAGTGTTTTCTCCTCACAGGGAGTGTCCAAGAGATACCAAAGTAAAAGGACACAAGATTTCAGTTAATAAGTACTATACCATTGTAGTACTCAAGTTGTAGTTGTAGTATAGATGTATGGCTTATCTAAGTTTGTGAGGTGAAGAACACCTGGAGTAGTTCATCTGAGGTTTGGGATTAAATTGGGCAATGCTATGCAGCCAAAAGTTAGGCTCCATTTAATGGCATCAGGATGTACTTGGCCCTAGGGCGATCTGTTATAAGAATAAGCTTGCTCAAATCCTCCCCAGCCTGTGCCACTGCACCAGCCCCAGCTGAGAAGAGCTGGTAGGAAGGTTATTTATGAATTGTAATTTATTTTATGTAAGCTGCTGTAACGGTCCTGTCAGTCTTTGAGTAACTACACAATCTAGGGAATAAAGCACTTAGTGCAAGGTGAATACTAAGTCTGGGGCTTCCACTTTGCTGTGTCAACTCTGAAGGAGTCCGCTTCTGACACATTAGCTAATGCAGCTCACAGCATTGTGTTTACTGAATGGAGGAATGTGTCAGAGCACCCAACTAATCTAAATGATAGTGTATAACCTGCAAACTGGCAATAAAGGAGCCAGTGGGTGTGGAGATCATGTTCCCAAGGAGAGCAGAAAGTACAGGAGGGTGTCTACATTCTTTGGCTGTGCAATGTGAACAGTCTTTGGACTATTCTCTCTGTGTCAACTTGATACTAGAGCGGGCCCATGTCTTCCACTATATTCTATACTGGATGAAATGCACTGACGGCACTCAATAAACATACTTCTGAATACCAAAACTTTGTTTCAAAAACCAAGTAAAGTGTCTGAGAACAAAGTACTTACCAACCACGTATAAACTGCTCACAGTTAAAAGCAAGGAAGGGCATCAATAATTAAGGGTCTTACACGTACCATATAATAAACATATGATTCTTATCCAGCACAAAGAGATGCATTATTCATCACAAGAACCTTAACTCTGACCTATAGACTGATTTTAATGTATTATTTCTGTTAGCTTGGCTTTGGTAGCTACATATTTAAGGGAGGCTGCGTCATTGATATCGACACATATAGAGCTTGATTCATCACTCTATGGCAAAAGATCAAGCAAACTCCCTCTGTCCCTACAGTGGCCCTAGCACCACTGCAGAGATGAATCTGTCCCTTATCCTTTTGTTTCATGTTATGCATGGGTCTACAATGTGTTTATATTCAGTGCTCACTAATGAAAGACTAATTTTGAGTCTGTCTTATGATGCATTGGCCATTCCAGCAAAACCACCCTTATCTGCTGGTCTGTCACTCCACGGGGCCTGCCAGAACACTCTGCACTGCCTGACCACAGCTGCCTCAGATATTGCATGACTGCTTTTCAGCAGCTCCTAAGGAAACCTCGCTCACCAAGCAGGAGCTCAGCATTCATTCTAGCCTCCTTTTTGGGGGAGGGAGGAAGCTCTAAGAAATGCTGGCAGTACATTAGGGCTTAATGTACTTCCCACTGGGAATTATGGGAGTTTCCCTAGAGTTTGAGCCCTTTTCCCACAATTCCCCTGCGTTCCCAGAAGGCTTCCAGAAATCACTGCTTTAGTGAGCTGTAGCAGGGACTGTGGGAATAGACACCCCCCCCCCCCCCCAGAGCACAGTGTAGTAATAACTGTTATTCAGTACTAGTACCCAATCAGCCAGGGTGGAATGGACACCCTATCTCTAGTGGTAACACTGAGGCTAGTTCACAAGGTTAGGTCTCTAGTAACCACACAGCCAAAGTCCAGCTTTCTCTCTCAACTCGGGCTCAAGTTCTGCTTTGCTTCAAATGTCCTGACTTATTGGTTCTCCTATAGGAACAATTGCTGCAATACCCAGGAAGGCCTGAACTTTTGCCTCTTTTCAGCACTCTGATTAATCACTTCATGCAGCATGATCTGCATCCTTAGCATGCTGGGTGAAGGCGATGGCTCAGGCCAGTAGAGGGAGAGATTTAACATTGTTTCATCAACAGGGTTGGTGTGAGGCAGATACTGAAGTCTTCAAATAGCCATCCTGGGCATTCTGACCCCCCGCTACCACAGCAGGGAAGGAGATCAATGAAGAGCCATGAGATTTTTTTAGGGCATATTTACACTTTGGTATAAATCCATGGTTCAAACTCAGGCCCAAGCCTAACCCCCTTTCCAGCTACATGCAAATTCTTCTAAGCTAGGGCTCAGACCCAGCATCTCAGGACTCCATGGGAATGGAGGGTCCAAGCCTGAGTCAAACCAGGGAACAAGCCTTTTACTTTGCAGTGTAGATGCAGCCCACCCTAAACTCATGCACTAGGGGTTATGTCTACGTAACAATGTAAGTCCAGGGCTAGTACAACTGAAGTTAGCAGACCTGGAGTTTGTTCACCTGAGGCTTGAGCATCTACATTCATTTGTAACCCCAGGTTAGGAATTGTTGAACCCTGAGTCCCAACCTGTGGTTCCAATATCTATACTGCATTATGGGGAGGGCCTGAGTCCAACCACCCATATCCCAGACTTTCTAGTGCCCTCCCAAAATGTGGCTGCTCTAACCCTTCACTCATGGTGCGATATGGAGAAAAACTGGACTGGCCACCAAACTTGACTGTCCAGAGAACAAAGGAAATAAGCCCGTGGGTTTGTGGGATACTTTTGGCTGACTCCCAGAATACTAGGCCAGTGGGCAAAGCAATAGTGCATAAAGCCTAGGTCTCCACTTGACTCAGGCTTGGACCCTCCACCCCTAGTTCCAAGCTACTCCCAGGAGAATTCTGTGCCAAATTTTTTTTTACATTTGTGCTCAATATTTTAAAATTCTGCATATTTTATTTGTCAAAATAACAAAACAATCATACCAGTTTCAATTATTTTGGTAATTTATTTCAAAATACCAGTCAGCAAGTCTGTAACAATTTAGACACCAAAAAAAGATTCAGGACATGTTTTTTTGACAAATTCCTTACTAGGCATATTAATATAGAACTCTGAGTAATAATTAATTTAAACTACAATAGAGAAACATATTTCCCACACCCCTCAGAAGCTGTACAAAGGCTTGGGGGAGTCAAGGGTAACGGAGGAGCTGAGGGAGAAGGAAGGGAGCCTGGGAGCAAACCTGGAAGGTTGTTGGGTGGCTGCGGGGAGAAGTATGAAACAGTTTTTTCTTTGAAGTGGTGGGGGAAAGATTGTTAGGGAATTGAGGAGCCTCCCTTACACACCCTAATTGCCCCTTGGTTCTCCCACTCATTCAGGAACATCTGCTCCATCCCTAACTTTCCCTGCACTGCCCTCCCCCCATGTGTCCCTACATCCCGCTCCCATTCAGCTCTGGCGCAATGCTATCACCCCACTAGCTCTTGTGCCCCCACGCCAATCTATCCCCCATTAGCCCTTCTGAACCCTAGTCTATGTGACTCCCCCAGAAGCCCTATGTTCCCCACTCTGTCCATCCATCCCATATACTGCCCCCCCCCTCACGTGGCCCTGCAGGCATGTCACCGTGAGAAAAGCAGTCTCTCCTCTCTCCCTCTTCATTGCTGGCTGCTCCAATGTGTAAGCCCCCTGCTCACTCTTCTGGTGCCACAGCAGCCCCTGGTGGGCAAAAGGTGTAATTGCAGTGCTACTCCAGGAGAATATATTACAGTAACTCATCACTTAACATTGTCCACGTTAACGTTGTTTCATTATTAGGTCGCTGACCTATTGGAGAACATACTCCTTTAAAGTCCTGCAATGTTCCCTTATAACACTGTTTGGTTCCCCCAACTCCACCTGCCCCGGACTCCTGCTGGGGACAGAGTCAGAGAGCGGGGCCTTGCCCAGTTCTGCCCACCTGGCACTCCTGTTGGGGAGCAGGGTCTGGACGTGGGAACTTTCCCTCCTTCACCCACCCAGCATTTCAGCCAGGGAGTGGGCAAGCCCCTGTGCCCCAACTCCGCTACGCCCCTGCCTCAACCAAGCGTCACAATCATCATTGGTGAGTACAGTATTAAATTATTTAAAAGGTATACTGTATACGTATACAATGTCTTTTGTCTGGCAAAAAAATTTCCCTGGAACCTAATCACCCCTTATTTACATTAATTCTTATGGGGAAATTGGATTCGCTTAACATCGTTTCACTTAAAGTTGCATTTTTCAAGAACATAACTAGGACATTAAGAGAGGATAGAGTGACCAGATAGCCCAATTTTATAGGGACAGTCCAGATTTTGGGGGCTTTTTCTTATATAGGTGCCTATTACCTCCCACCCCCCTGTCCTGAGTTTTTACACTTGCTATCTGGTCACCCTAAGTAAGGAGTTACTGTGTTCTCTATGGAAAAAAAAGCTGCAGGGGACATGAATTCCGCACATGCCACAGAATTCCCCCAGGCGTAGTCCAAGCCTTGAATTAGCATAATCTGTATGTAGATGGTAGGTGGGGGAAACTAGGTTTGCAACTGAGTTCGAACCCTGGCCTTTCCTTGCAGTGTAGCCACCCCACTCACCTATTCCATAACCCTACTGGGGTACATCTGTACTGCAGTCAAAGACTGTGGCACTGCCAAGGCTGGCCCAGGCCAGCTGACCTGGGCTGGGGGGCTCTGAAACTGCAGTGTAGACATTCAGGCTTGAGCTGGAGCCTGGGCTCTGACCCCACAGCCTGAGTCAGGGACTGCCCCGACCCGAGAGCAGCGTGGCCCCACCCCGCCTGCCACGGAGCCTCGTCCCCGCTCCAGTCCGACTCACGCGGCTCTGTGGTGCCACAGTCTCACTGGCACATGCGCAAGCACAAGGCAGCTGCCGCAGCAGCCTGACGTTGCGTTCTACAGCTACGTGCACGCGCGTCTGCCCCGGGCAGCCCGCGCTGGGCCGTGTGCCAAGGCCCATAGGGAGCTGGGGGCGAACGGGTGCAGAAGGAACAAAAGCTCCTCTCCGGCTCGGGACCCGCCAGCACAGGCTGCAAAGGCCCAGGGGAGAGGACGTGATCCCAGGCCAGGCTTCTCCCCACGTCACATCACCCCTTTCCCTGGCCCGGAGCCCCATGGCCTGTTCCCTGCTTATTGGCCACGGGCCCCCTCCAGTCCCCAGAACCCCATTCACAGCATCCAGAGCCTCCCTTTGTTATCTGAGCGTCCCCCGAGCTTGCCAACCGCCTCCCTCCTGCCCCTCTCACGGAGCGGGGCTGGCCCGGCCCGCTCCGCTGTGCCACGCTGTTGGGATCAGCCACTTGGGCCTCTACCTTTGTCCAAAGCTGGTTTGTCATCCACATGCCTGACTGTGTCTGGCACAGCAGAGCCCACCTTCGACCTCCAGGGGCACCTCAGCCCCTACCTCACCCACTCTGCCAAGAGCCATTACATCTGGCACCTGCTACACCCACCTCCCCAAACCAGGACTCAGAATTGCCTCAACACAGGCCCTGAGCTTGGCTCTGAAGTACTAGCCTAACTCCTGCTTTGGGTAGCTGTTTCAGGGGATTTTTCTGCCTACCGCCACCCTAAGGTGGCCATGGTGGGTAGCTACAGTGGAGGCTGAGAAATGTCTCTGTTCCCTCACAAGCTCAACTGTTTTGCATCTCTGGTTAGTCTTAGCCCTGGCAATCCCAGCACACAAAAATAAGCTCCACCAGCTACGCTCTCCTGCTGGCTGAGGTGGAGACAGAGCGACTTCCTACAAGGAAGTGGTGGATAGTGCCCAAGGCCAGTAAAAATTGAACACAGCCTGGAATATGGCAGGGAGGCGTAGAAGTGGTGCCTGAGGCCAAACAAGGCAGAGCAAATTTGTTAAAGACAAGAGGGGCTTAGGTTTTTTTTCTCATGTTCTGCAATGGATTCTGCTCCCCACCTCTCCTGCAGTTCCAACAGAGAGCCTTGCAGTCACACTGTTAAACATTAAACACATTCAGTTGATGTCCTGGTGACAGAAAGGGTAACTTCTTGTTGCTGAAACCCAGAGAAGTGGTGTTTTGTTTGCTCATTGTTCTCAAACAGAACGTTCCTTGATGTTAGCTGTGGCTTCAGCCCCATTGAGAAACTTGGAGCTGTCAGCCATTTTGAAACGACACTTCTGCATGATGACCTTTACTGAGAACAGCGGCAAATACAGATGCCAAGCCTAAGTATCTTTTCAAAAGTTACACACTGTGCACCTGATCCTCTTAACAAATAGGGCAGGAGGGATGGGGGAAGTTAGGGTGTGCAGCATAATAAGGAAGGTGGCAAAGGGAGGGGAAAACTGGTGTGCACAGACGGGAGTGTAAGGAGGTGTGAGAAACAGTGGGAATCGAGAGGACAGCAAGGAAGGGAAAAGTGGAGTGAAGAGTCCAGATGATTTGCATTGCTCTGGCAAAACAAAGCAGCTGTAAATCCAGATTAATTTAAGCATCTGCTGTGCTGCTTCCAGAGGGTACCAATGAATCTAGCTATAAAAGTTAAAATTAAAAATGATTTAAGGCTGACACTTCATATTTTCTATTGATTAGAAATAGCATGGTAATATTGAGTTTGTTCAGTGTTCACATATTACAGCAGGTTGGCTCATGTCATAGCTTCTATAGGCCAAGCTCATGGCATATATCAGCAGCTCCTTGCATCATTCCGTTTCCCTCACAAGCTCCCTGCATGCCATCCTCCCCTCTCCCTCTATTTCAGGGACTCTCTTCAACCCCACCCCAGGGACTCTGCACCTCATCACTCCACAGTACCCCAGGCCTCGCTGTAGGCCCTTACCCTCCTCCATCCCTCAAATTCTTATCCTACTTTCTCTTTCAGAGGGGACAGGCAGTGATGTGATGGAGATATTAGTATGATGGAATGTGTTGAAATGCTCCTATTACGTGTATACAATTAGACACCAGGATGAAGCTAAATGGCCCTACTAGCCAGATGCTGGGAGCTCCAGGCATCTCCCCTGCCCCCTTTTGCCCCTGCCACTTTACTGATTTTCACCAAAGGCAGTAGAATTCTGTACATGGATAGCTAAAATAGTCCTGGCATTTTGGAAGTGATCAAATACAGCATTCAAAAGTTACCACATTACATTCAAACAGAGAAATACACTCATCTCAATGCCAGGACCCCACAAGCTCAGTCAGTGCTCCCTTCCCCCCCAACCAAAAGCTACAACATAAATTTAAGGCTGAGTACATATTAATAGTTTACCATAACCTACATAACAGGAATATTATAATCATCCCAACCCAAAGAATTATAAATCCAGGAAATTCATGTAGTGGTTAAATTTAAAACCTAACTCTGACATTCCAGGGTTTAACATCCCTTTAGAGCAGTAGCTTAGAATAAACTACATTAAACTCTCAACCTTAGCTCCACCTAAGCTTGGTTTCTCTAGGAACCCCAAACAGTGGGGCATCACTTTCCCCAGCTGGTGGCTTGATGTTTAGTTGCAGTTTACTGATAGAGCTGCCACTTACACTAGGGTGTAACACACAAGGGCTGGCCTGTCCCTAGACCAATCAAGCCAGCTTCAGCTCCAAGGCAAGGGTGGAAGGTTGCTAGTAAGTGGATTGCTCTACCCACTACCCACTTCTCCACTCTCTGCTGCCTCATTCCAGTAAGCTGCATAGCCCAGCATAAGCCAGCAAGAAAGAATTAGATGAGAAGGGGATGGTTAGTGATTTGAGAACCCAAATCAGAACACAGCCATGGCCCAACCAGTACAGAGCACCCCTCATGTAGCCAATGTTACAGAAGGGGGAGCTGTCCACATTTGCTCAAGCCTGCTCCCTCTCACTCCTCCCGGCACAAACCCACCCAGCACCCCAGACCCATTCTAGAAAGAAACTAGACAGAGAACATACAGGTGTCTGATTTTATTTAGTTGAGGGAAAGAGTTCCACTTCACTCCCCCTCATATGGCTGAGCCCTGAGCCCAGCCACAAACACAGCTCATTAATACCCTTATCTCCTAAATAATACGAACAGTCCAGAGAAGAGAAATCCCTTCCCATCTCAGAGCAGAAGGAGCACCAGGCCATAGCACCAGCCTTTGCAATCCTCTCCCTCAGACAGAGGGTAGCTGGAGAGGCTGTCACTGCTTTGCTCCAAGACAATTTTAACAGTTAAAATCTAAGCATCAGTGCATATTTCAGAGCCCAGTGAGCATGATCTGGAGGAGGTGCACAGGGGATAGGGGAGAACTGCAGGAAGGCAAGGCAGGCAGATGCTCAGATCCTGCAACTGTACACGTTAAGGTTGTGTGACTGCACTGTACAATGAACAACCACAGAAAGGAGGGTGGGTAAGACCCTGCTGGGCCTTTAAGTCAGATGGCTAGAGCTTTCCCCCTAGCTTCCCCCACTCCAGCAAATCTCCCCATTACGTAGGATCTAGGCACCAAACACACATTAAAATGTAAGGGGGCAACAGTCACTGCCCCTACAAGGGAATTAGGTCCAACCTGTAGCCACTGTGCTGCTGCTACACCTTACAGGTTGACAGACTCATAGGGGAGTCTGCACAGGTGAGGACTGTCCATAGCTATTCCTCTGCCAACAAGTACTCAGAAAAAAACAACCCAGAAGTGTATCGAACCACAATTTAATTCCCCTGTTAAAATTAGGGGAGAATTCAACAAAATGAAGAGATCCTGCCCCTCAGTAGTACAGCATGAAGGAACTCAACTTAAGGAAACTCCAGGTAGGTGTGCTGCACACAGAGGCTCAGCATACTCTGCATTAGGCTCCTGGCTGGTGCCATGCCCCTGCTACTTGGGCATCAAAGCAGCATTGATGGGAGGGAAAGGAAAGGGGAACGCCCTTTGCCTTTTCTACCCACAGAGGGTGTACTCAGCTAAAGTGACTTCAAAAAGGAAAAGGCCCAGAACCACTGTGCTGGGAGGAGCAGGGTCCAGCTTGTGCTGTTCCCAAGAGCTGTTCCATCTCCATGTGCACAGAACAAGTGGAACCAGAGAGGGCACTGGAGCATGAAATTCAAGCAAACTAGTGCAAACCAGTCTGGGAGACCCAGCACACCTGGGAGACTTGGCCGTGGGCTGAGCTATGCTGGCTGAATTGCTCCAAGTGGAAGTTGGGCTAGTAGAACAAATGGCCGCTACCTCTATTTCCACACCGAATTTTAGTTTTCATTTGTAAGTGTTGAGCCCTTTTCCCATTACTAAGTGCCTTCAGCCCAGCCCTCCAGGGCCCCCTCTAGGGGAGGCCTGCAGGTATTAACACTGTTGACACTTCCTGGTCAGGAGTAGAGAACCATCAGGAGGCAAGGTGGTTTGACACTAGACATTATACAATTCCTCTCTGTATCCCATGCCACCCCACCCCACAAGAGGCTCTGATCTGTTTCTCAAACAAAGCATGCACACACAGCCTAGGGTTGCCAACCCTCCAAGATTGTCCTGGAATCTCCAGGAATTAAAGATTAGTCTTTAATTAAAGATAACGTCATGTGATGAAACCTCCAGGAACATGTCCAACCAAAATCGGTAACCTGTCACAGCTCCAGCTTAGCTGGAAGAAGCTGAACAAGAGGTGTGCCTGGGAAATAAGACATCCTGGGTTTCTATACCTAGCCTGCAGATACTGCTGCAATGCTCAGCTCCCTCTGAAGTCCAGGCCTAGCTAAAGCTTGGTCTCCTGATGTAACAAGACTAAGTTCTTGCTTTGCTGGGGTTATTCTGTCTATGCTGATTTACAGAAACAGTAAGTGTGACTTAATTTACAGAAGGGAGATGCTCCCACTTACTATGCTACCAAAACAGATTCCTGCATGTCCTAGGAAAACCCAATGTTATTTTCACAACAACATTTACTGCTATTTCCCACTGCTCCAGCCATGTGGTGACTGAATGGAGCTTCCCCCCCAGCACATTAGCTCTGCCATTCTAGCCTGTGTATGGGGAAGGGATGGCAGCACTGAGCAAGACACATGGGGGGTCATTTCCTTGTAGACCTGATGACAGGGGGCAAGTGGGAACTCCCTAGACAGGGTCACTTGTTCAGATAACAAGCTATGGGCCAGTGAGGGCTGGAGTTACCTGCACCTCCTGTCTCACAGGTCAGAGCAAAGTGGGGTTTCTGAGACCAGGCCTCCCATCCTAGTGGCTGAAGGTTCGGTTTGAGGGCATATTGGTTTCTAATAGAGATGAGACTCCAGAGTTATTTGGAAAGGATGTTGGGCAAGGGCACTCCTCATGCCCTTCTGTTTTTGATGACCTCACCCACCCCGGCCCAGACAAACAAACAGAATCCTGCAGCATAACTCCAAGCAACTCAAGGTGAGACTGGTGTCTCTCGCTGGCATTCGTCTGAGCTGCAGTCCCATGGTCATCAATACGAGCCATAGCGATCCTGAGGAAGGAAACACACTGAGTCACTGTCCCAACCACTCACATTATGAGGAGACAGATGCAGATAGGAACACCCAGAGATGCTTAACATTCCTAGGGACTTGAGAGGCAGACCAGCACAGAGCTAATCACAAACATTTGGGATGCCAGGCCAAAAGGCGGGTCAGAAAAAAGCAGTCCCACCCTGGAAGACTTTGCCCAGGGATGCAAGGAGACTTTAGGGCAATAAAGGATCTTCTTTACCAGTGCAAGAAGGTGCTCTGAAATCAGCCCCAAAACAGATTACTACAGTGGCATGGAATGGCCTCAGCTACTGGAGGGCAGCTGTCATTAACTGTAGCATGAAAATGCCTGCACAGGAACTGGTCCCTGCAAACCCACTGTGCATATGCACAGCCCAAGCAGAGGACAAGGGAAGGCAGCTTCCTGCAGATAAGGCAAGAGCTAGGAAGCTGAAATCCATAGGGTCCAAATTCAACTTGTTTGCCCTGCTGTTTATCTGAACATGCCCAGTAGGTAGGACGCTCAGATCCCCACCTCTGGCCACAGTGAGGAACACCCCTGCCTCACCTGGAGAGAGTTCATCACACCGTTGGCTAGAACGGCCATCTTGCCAGCAACAGATTTTACTCCTTGCTTGAACTGGGTGATGTCAGCTGCAGGCAGCACATTCCCAATTGACACGCCACCTGCCAAGAGCCAGCAAAAGGGATGGATTGGGGTCTGAGGGCAAGAATAGCCCCCTCCCAGCAGGCCCTGCTTATTCAGCTCCATAGAAACTCCCTCAGCCATGACCCTTCTAGGCTTAGATCCAGGAGTCTGCCATTGTCTGCCCGCTCCCCTCCCTTAGCTAGGTACTAACAAACCTGCTGAGTGCGCATTCTCAGCCTCCCCAAAGAGGTCTGCGGAGCTGATGGCACTGCTGCCAGAGAGCTGCTGCAATCGAGACCTGGCTTCATACTGCAACAAGGAGAAAGCAGAAGACTCAGACTCAGCTACAACAGAAAGGGATGAAACCAGGGCTCGAGACAGGATTGGAGAGGGTCAGGCCAGCGGACAAGTACCAGCCCAAGTACAGCAGGAAAGGCAGGTGCGGGGGATAAGTGTGGCACTTACCTCAGCATCTGCTTCCCGCCCAAAGAACATATCTGAGGAGATGGCTTTGGCCCCAGCGAACTTCTGCCGAGCTTCATTTGATTCCACTGCAGATGTCCTGCTCTCTGCCTCCCTCCTATTGGTGGATCTGAGGGAGATGAGACAGGACAGAGACCTCACTAAACCTTTGTGCTCACTGAAGCAGCAAGGAACGCAGCTTATCAGCTCCGCTCTGCTGACATCCACATTGCAAACCTACAAAGCCACAGGCATGAGCCACTGCTGATCCCCCATCAGGAGGACAGTTTAGCAAAGCTGAGTTTGACTGGTGGTCATGATAGGTTCTCTTGTGATTAGTAGCCCTAAAAATTTACCCCAATTGTAGCTCAAATATAAAAAGTATGTGTAAGTTCATAAATAAATGTCACAATAACCCATAACTTTTTGCCTGTTTGAAAATTAATCATGGAAAATAGGTCAAGTTGTTTTCAATAATCAATGTTATTAAACAAGCGTAAGGGAACCATAGAGAGCAATTGGATTAGTGCAAACAAAATGGGCTTGCTGATACGGTTCAAGGACTGTTGAAACCATGATTGGTAAAAACAGAAGATGTGGATCCAGAAGTTAATAACCAAAATCAGCATGGTGGACATTAGGCCTGATCGGTGGACAAAATAATGAGGGTGTTGGGAAAAAGAACTATGCCACCAAGTTTGCCTCCTTTTTTGGTGTTCTTAGAGAGAGAGAGACTTTGAAAATAAACAAATCACTCTCCTGTCCCACCTTACATCCCGAGCTTGTCTCATCTCATCTTCCTTGACCCTCAGATAGAAGGAGCAGACCAAACTGAAAAACTTTCTTTTAGCCTTGCTCCTGTTAAAGGAACTTTGTTTTTCATGCGAGTCCTGAAAATCATAACATCCTGACATCCAGTTCTCAGCCCTGGCTGAGGGGATACCTAATTGCCAGCACTGCATAGGCTGGAAAGATCCTGTGCTGTCTGCCTTCCTTGTGTGTTGCTTTCTGCCCCCCCCTCCTTCCTTCCTCCTATTTCCCCCCCCTCAGCTTTTCATCAAATCCTGAAATCAACTACACTGCATCAGCACAGCAAGATGAGAAGACCACAATCCTGCCCTGTCTAAGGAAACAAGACCCAACCAGGGGACATCCCTGACCAGAACATAAACTGGGGTCCAAGCAACAGGTGCTGTGGTCAGCCTAACACAACATATTCATAATTGACCAGTCATCCAGTATTCCAAAAAAAACATCCACAGCAGCTGTATTTCTCCCACTTTTTCTATTCCCTTTTTCCTCCACCTTGTGTCTGTTTGTTAGAAACAAGACAAGCAAACATCCTTTACACCACAAGATAGAGTACAATTAACCCTTTCCTTTTCATCAAAAAGGTTATTTTGAAAATAAGAGGCTCTGATATTTTGCCTCCAAAACCAAAGATTTTAATACATTTAATTAAGTTTGTTTTGCATAATCACATAATTCCAGTTTCACTATAAATGTTTTTGTTATAATTTCTTGGATCTGATCCCTGAACTATCAACACTGGAAGGAATGCTTTTGGGTGTTTGCCAAGGAACCAAGTAAAACCAAGGCCTCTGTAGAAAGAACCCCCAAACTTAAGCATCACTGTTCTAATGTTGGACAGTGGAATTTATAAAACACCTTTAAACTCTTTTGGTCCTTGAGATCAGTGCAAGAGTTCCCATTGTGTCACTAGGCCATGGACTTCCCTGTTAGGCGAGTCAAAGGCCAGAGTCCCTTTCACTAAGGAGCCAGTGTAGATACTGGGCACTTCTTGTCTTAGTGACCTAGCCCAGGGGACTGCTCTGGGTGACACACTGAAGGCTCTATTTCGTTTTTGGTTGCTGTACCCATGGAGATGAGGTTTCCATAGATCCTGCTCATAGTGCAAGGCATGGGAGAGGCTTATGGGGCTGGGGTTTAATCATCTCTGTTTGGACACTGACACCGTCGCTAGCCTGGTTCCCCTCGGACACCAGCCTAGTTCCACCTCACTGCAAGGCCCACCCCTTGGATCCAGAGTCTGAGCTCCGGGAGCAGCAAAGTGGTGCCCTTTACCTCTCTCCAATGGGCCGGATGCTGGAGATGGTCACTGCGGCCTCCTCCTCCCCTTTGTCAACACCCCAGGAGGAATCTGTTTCCCATCGCGAGCCAAAGGCATCTCCCAGTGAGAAGGGATTATCTTTGTACCTAGGGACCAAACACAAGGGACTCAGCTAGGTCAGCCACAGGAAAGCCAGGGCTAAGCTAAAAACCACAATGAGATTCAGCCTTACTTGGGGGGTCCAGATGTGAAGCCTCCGGCATCTTCAAACAAGTCCAACTGGGAGCGAGAGGATTTTGCAGCCACTGGTGTCTCCTGCTCAATCACTTGCATCTCAGACAGCACGGAGTGAGAGACAGAACTAACAACAAGGAAGGGAGTCAAGGCTTGGGCTTCAGGGACCCCCAACCAGGGGGTGGCAGTATCCACCCAACCCTACAGCATCCTGCATCAACTAGAACTGGCCAACCCTGAGAAGATGAGGGTGCTAAGAATCATGAGCCAGCAGAGCCTGGCTCCAGCACCATCTCATGATGCAACTGGACTAATTCAACTCCACCCAGGAGTCTACTGGACTGAGATACCAAGTGTTCTTTCATCTCTCCATAACCCAACGATACTGCAGGATAGCAAATGCCACCAATAATGCCCAGGGGGTCAGAGACCTATGGGAGGCCAGGCTTTGAGTAGAATGCAGGGCCTGCCTCATCCTCACCAGGGATGGGAGTGGTTCCAGACATGGCTCACCACACAGGCATTCTGAATCACAATTCAAACACTTATCTGTTAAGATGGAAGCAGGCTCCCGCACTAATCTAAGCCAGAGCAAAGCACCCCTAGATAGTCTTTCCTGCAGCAAAGTACCACCCCAAGCATCCCCAAAATAAATACCTTCTGGACACCAATCCCATTCCCAGTCTCTCAGCTTGTTCGCGTTTCTTCCCTTCCAGGTTCTGAAGTTTCTTTTCCTCCTTTTTCCGATCGATCTGCAACTCCTGATAGGCCAGTCGCATTGAAGTGACTCTAAAGGAAACAACAGTAGTGGATACAAGGTCACCTCTCCCCCAAGGTGAATTCTGTGGAACGGTGGGGTGGAGGGGGGTGGGAAAAAAAATAAAAATAAAAAATCACTCTGGTCACATCTACACTAGGAAAGGTAGGTGTATGCAAAAACAAAGCAATCACATTGTAAAATCCTAGCATAGAAAGGGCATGCTGTAGTTTTCTCGATATAGCTTGATCTACACTAGGATTTCATATTGTGTTCACTTTCTTATAAGAGACATTTTTAATTAGTGTACAAAAATCTCTGAGCATGAACAGCAGGTCCTGATCCCAGTCCAGTCTTTGGATCAGGCCCAAAAATGGCATTAGTGGAACAGAGCCAGAATCTATGGAGCAACAGGGAACTGCCACATCTACCCACCCAAACCCCTTTCAGAGACACTGAATCAAACAGTCACAGCAATGCTGCTTCTGCCTTGCTGGAGGGACACCTCCTACTTCAGATTACCTTCTGCTCCTGCCCAGAGAGCTACTTTGCTGCTTGTTCAGCACCTACAGGCTAAGAGTTCTCAGGGTAGAGAACATCAGCCTCATGCCAATTTCATTGCCCTGGCGAGCAAGTTTCAGTCCACGACTGTGGCTTCCCCAGTGCTTGACACTCACATGGACTCCTCAGCTTGTTTCCTCGACTCCACCAACTGCTGCTCCCTCAGCTTCTCAGCCACCTGGGCTTGTCGCTCTATCTCACTGAAGCTCTGGCTGCTCACTTTCTGGGCTCCAAGCCCCTTTTTTGCACCCAGCTGGATAAAACAGACCCAGAGTGAGAATTTCTCCTTAAGATGCCCAGGGGAGTTCAGGGCCCATCAGAAATACCCAGCACATCAGGCCTTCAGCTTTTCTGGTTCAGTGCCCCACACCACATAGCAGCAAGTGACTGATGTTTCAGAAAGCACCCACAGAGAGTGAACTGAACTGCTTGTGCAATGCAGTATGGGATTAGCCAGGTGCATTCTGGGCCCACCCGTAGTACTCACAATACCGCAAGGCGTGATAGTTTCACTGCCTTCAACTTAGCAAGGCATGGAGTGTGCGGGGGGAGAAAGAACCAGTAGAGCAGAGCCTCATCAATTGGCTAAATCAGGAAGAAAGCAAAGGTTTCATGAGCAGGCATCAGACACCTCAGAAGGAGGGCCAGGTTCCGAGGCAGCCTCAATAAGGGTAGCAACGTGAGGTGCCAGGGAACGAGCCGTGACCAGGGGAAGGAAAGCAGGGATGCATAAGGTGCAAGGGAGAGCCCCCTGTAACAGGAGCTCCGACATACCCCCTTCTTGGCAGTGCCTGGCTTCTTCTTTCCAATGAGGGAAGATTTTAGTTCTGGAACAGGAAGGAAGGAGTAAGCGAACAGGAGTGAAAGCATTCAACAAGCTGGGGTTAGTTCATAACAGCCCAGGCAACAGCCCACACACAAAAATCCACAGCCCAGCCACAACAAAGTCCAGGACACATCATGCAGTTTCACAGCACAGCCCAGGTGACTTCACCCGGCCAAGAATGAAGCAGTGAGACCACCATGAAGAATGAGAAGCTCCAGGCACACAGGTTGTGGGCCTGGATGGGAGGATGTCACTCTGAGGGAAGTTCTGGCTGCACCAATAAGTGACATGTCATGCAGCTAGTGTCCTCTATTTGGTGGTGAAGGTGGGGTCAATGGACAAAGACTCGATCTGTCCGTTGGGAGAGCTCCAGCAGTGTCTCAGAAAGGAAAGGCAGCACCAGGGAGAGGTGGGGAAAGAGCGGTTGGTGCCCACCACAGATGCCTCTAGGGAGAGTCATCCAGAAAGCCAGAAGAGTCCAAGCAGCCGGCAGCATAGCTATGCCCCAGTTGCAGGGAGACATCTGGAAGGGTCACTGAACCACTGTGCCCGGGAGGCTGGTTGTGAAGACCCCACACTGAAGGATGGATCCAAAGCCCAATGGGGCACAGAGGCAGCCAGCAGCTTCCCTCACACCCTTCCTTCCACCTGGAATCTGCCACTTTGGGGCAGAAGTTTGGATGTACTCTGCTGCCCAGGAAACCAACATTAGGGCTGAAGGCAGAATCACAGAAGAGGGCAGGCAGAGGTGCCACAAGCAGCCAGTGCAGGCTATTTGTTAGCCAGTTACCTCTGGCAGGAGCAGACCCTTGTGCAGACAGACACATGGATGCGTCCGAGGGAGAGAAAAACATGGGGAGGGAAAGGTTTACTCTTGGACTAAGGTTTACATCAGGCCTGAGCACAGTGCAGGTCAGGAGCACACACACTTCCTAACAGGGAGACGCAGGTTCCAGCCACACACTACAGAGCCAGAAGGACAGCATCGTGGGACCTGCTGTTCCTGTTGGCCACACCTCCATACTGAAGAGAGGCTGAAGCGAGCTGATTGTATGCCAGTTATATGCGGTCATTGGGTTCCTAGAAAACTACTAGAATGGCCCTTGGGCAGTCAAGCTCTAGTCACCTGTGCTAAACCCTAGAATGGGAGCAAGCTGTTGGGAATGAGATGCACATTTAAGTTTGGGTGAGGAGGGTGAACGAGGCAGGAAGTCTCCAGTACACAGAGTGGAATCAATGGCTGCAGAGCCTGGGCCTGTGGGTAACCTAACGAGAGCCAAGAGCACAATGTGATTGGAAAGCCAACAACAGATCCCTGAGGGCAGACTCCGCAGGAGGATAAATTCCTATTACAGAACTAAGAATGGGCTCAAGCCAGTTCCAGCTCTACTGATCTCACTAGCGAAAACCTGCACAGACAGCTACTGTGCCAGGCCCAGAGCCAGCTAGAGCCAAACAAGAATGACTCATTCCCAGGGACAGGATAATAGGGAGAGGAGAGGCACTAATGTAGGAGAAACCAGAAGGCTCTCTCACTTACCCAGAGGAGCTTTAGGAGACGTACTCAACAAGTCAATAGATGGGCCTTGGTTGGACTCTATGGAGACAAGACGAGCAGTCAGACTACAGTGAGGAAAGAAGTTTACAGATTTACAGCCTCTCCTGCCTGACAGGGGGCTCTCAGTGCCCCAATCCCTAACAGATGCATTCCAGATGTTTCTCAGAAAGCTACAACATCCGCAGAGCGCAGATGACTCTTCACAGCAGCTGACAGTCTTCATTCAGCAAGTTACTCCTTCTAAAAATTTCTTCATTAAGTGAGTCAAGAAACCATTGAGCACCAGCTTACAGGGAGATGCTGGAAGCTCTTTCAAGGAGCAGCTCTTCTTCCACATCCCTGATTCTCTGTGGCTCCCTTCCCTCCCTGCAACATCTACCTGGAAACAGAATCTCTGTAACTCTATGTTCACCTGCCCCTGCTCCATGCACCCCATATGCAGACCCCATATGTTGCAAGGGACAGTGCAGAAAGCTGTAGCAGAAAGGATTATAAGGGCTGCAGATGAACACCAAGAAAACAGATCAGGCAAACCCTGAGTCATAAAGATCCCATTTCCATGCACATGCTGCAAGGAGAGCAAAGAACTGCACAATATCTCTGATCTGGGAGCAGAATGGGTTTCCCAGACACATCCATTTCACCGGAACTCCAACACCATGTTGCATGGAACCTCCACTCATTGCCCACGCAGGGAGCAAGGGAAAATCTGAGCCTTTCCAACCCCAGCCCAGTGAGATTCTTTGCTGGAAGAGAAGCTGTTCAGCAGTGAACTCACGTGGCATCTCGTTGGTTTCCAATGGCTTTGCTGCTCTCTCAGACTCCAGTGAGGATAATGCTGGATTCTGACTAGCCTCTGCCACATCCCAGGTACTGGAAAGCTTAACAGTTAAAACATGCTGCAATGAGTCTCAAGGGATAAATGACCCAGTACAGATACCAATCCCACCCCAGGTGAATAGTGACTCCACCCAGTTATAGATCGAAAGAGGATAACATGTACCCAAACCGCACATATCATAGCTTCTCCAGAGACACTGATGACGTTAGGGGCCAGTCAGCATTCCCTCAGGAGTTCCAAGAAATCATCAGTGGAGGGAGAATGGAGCTGAGCTGGATGCAGTGGGGTAGGGAGACAAGAGGGACAGTCTCATTCAAGAGGTAGATAAATGCGATGCCATCACAATTTAGACTGAGATGAAGGACTGTCCATATTTGAGGAGATCTACCCTCCCCCAGGGAGCCAGGTGGGGGTTAAGACTCTATCCTTGCTATCCTACATTCCCTCAGGTCTGTTCCCATTTTACTCCACTCACGAGAACCGTATGAGCAGTGGCCCAAATCTAACAGATCTGGGCCTCTAAAAAGCAGGGATGATTTGTACACAAGCTCCTGCTGGCTACCTCTCCTTGGCATAACAGTCGGGGGGGAAAAAAAAAAAAAAGAGAGTCTATGTAGTAAAGGGGTAGCCAAAACAAGACCTATAGGCTAAAAGGAGCTGACAGAGTTCCCCAGTGGTGCTCAGAGCTGTCCTTCACCTACAAGGCAGGGTGGCAGCAGGCAGAGGTTCCAGTCTGCAATACTCCACTCCTGAACCATGCTATTGGCTGGGAACTGTAGTCTTCACAGGCTGCAGCTCTATATTACCAGCAAGATCAGTTGCAATCAGCCTTTTTCATGTAAACAAGGTGTGAAAGCAAGCTCCTGGAAAGTTGACAAAGCAGCTTTCAACAAGGAGAGCCACATCTAGCTGGTTTGTCTCACCTGTGTGTGCTCCATGAAGAAGTCAGCATCATTCTTTTCAGGGGAATGGCCTGGGGTTCCACTCAGTCCATCTATCAGGAGCTGAAAGGAAGAAGACATCACATGTGACTCAGCAATCAGCATTATGCTTCTTTCCCACTGTGGTACAGGTTGGTCAGCACTTACACTGGTGCCATACTTGGCCATGGCAGCACTCGCCAGCTGCCGGATCTTCTCCCTGTAAATCTGGGCAGCTCGGCAATTATACTTGGCATTGGCATCTGTGGTTGTGCAGCCATGTTGGTGGAAGAAGGCAGTCTGAGGAAAAGCGGATAATAAGTCTACAGACAGTCAAGTCAAAGTCCCACAAGCATCAGACATCAGTAACCAAATTGAGAGCAGCAGTAACAGGAGGAGGGAACTTCCCAGAGAATGAGGAGTAAAGTGCTTTATCCCAGGAATATATCAGCTACTGTTCAACTCCGCCTGCTCTTCCAGGATCCAGAGATTCAAGAACCCATTACCAGCCCTTCCCAGGGAGGAATGCTTCTGAATCCAGCATGGGGCAAGGGCTTCTAGGCTCTTCCTGAGCAGAACTCCCTTATCTTTAAAAAAAATCCTTCAGATCTCATGTAAGGGAGATCTAGGAAAATGACAAACCTATATATCAGGAGTCTCTAATCTCTCCACCAAGGTCACTATTCTGACCCCTTAACTGGAGATAGAAAATGAAAGTGCCTCTCTTGTCCTGCAGGTAGAGAGAAGGGGGGTGGGGAGGAGGAGGAAATGGTATCCAGGCACCAAGAAAGCCATGTCAGGAGGAGCTGGGCACACAGGAAGCAGAGAATGCCTACAACTGAAATGGAAATCAAACAAAATGCCTATAGAGGTTCCTCACCGCATTGGCATTGCTGCCCACTTGCATACACCTCAGCTGGAACCAGCTCCAGTTTGAATCCAGCTCTGTAGACCTGCACAAAAACAAATCAGCTAGATCAAGAAGATGTAGGTGTCCTGGATTCAGAAGCATGTTATTAGCCTGCCTGCTCTGAAAGTGACTCTAATACACATCTGGGGGAACACATGCTGAAACAGATATTAAATGGAGAGAGAATCCTGGAAAGTAGAAATTCTTAGGGAGACAGCAGATGGGAAGTTTAACAGGAGGGTCACTCACTATAACAAACCAAAAAAGGTTGCAGAGGCTTCATATCAGTGAGCAGGGAGGGAACAGCTTTCTTCCATGGCTCTGGTGCATGTGCACCTGAAATATTACCTTCTGTTCTGGCATCCAAGGGCCAAAAAGACAAAAAGGGATGCAGATCAGAAAAGAGCAATACAGTGATCCAAGGGCTGAGGGTCTGAGTTATGATAAAGATGAAGAGGTAAATCTGTCTACTCTAGTTAAGACATGACTTAAGAAGAGACCAGTTTGTAAACATCCAAAGCTTGTAAACAGCAAAGAGAGTAACAGGAAAATTTGGGAAATTTTGGACAAATAAATAGTCATTTCTATTACAATCATGCCTAGAGACCCCAATTATAGACCAGGACCCCATTGCACTAGGCACTGTACAGACCCAACAAAAAGACAGTCCCTATCCTAAGGAGCTTATTAAATACCATGAGAAACACCAAGATAGCATGACTTGTGAGGCTGAGGAACAATCTCTGCAATGGAAAGGTGGGAGTCCTATCATTTGAGACATGAACAAAACACCAGATAATGTTCAGTGATGACCTACCTTGCTGGGGTTGGCCTGAATAGGCCCAATACATCACCACCTCTTATTCTTCTTCTTCCTTGTGCTAATGCCATCAAATGGGATCTGTGCTATGAGCGCTCTCACTCCAAGATGCCCTGGGAGCTGTGTCCACTGTCTCAGCCTCTATCACACCACATGCTAATACATCTTCTTCCTTTATGACATCCCTCCACTCTTTGGGCTGGCCTTAATTTGCTGGACTCTTTACCCACATAGTTGTCAAGACCGCACTTTACAGGACCAAACCATCTGAGTCTGAATTCCCTCATTCTTTTGTTTGTGTGTCTCACTTTGAGTAAGTCTCTCACGCACATATTCCTGACATGGCCTTTCATCCTTACACCACTCATCATTCTCAACAATTACTTTTCTGTGGAAGCAATCATTTGTTCATTTCTCTTCTTTGTTGCTCCACAATGAGCACTATACATTAAAACTGGACAGCCCACCATTTTTTTTTTTTAGACTTTTTCTTTTAATCTTACTGGTATCTTCCCTGTCACAAACTACACCACTTATGTCTATCCATTTCGGTCGGGCATTTATCATCTTAGTTCTAATTTCATCCTTCATTTTCCCACTTACTGATATTACTGAAAAGGGTGAAATTCTTCGCTAGTATTCCAGCTCTTACACAGAATAATCCAGATGCTCTTCCCTTGAAGGTAATGCACGTAACACACTGGTGGTCTGAGGACTATTTCACTGAGTTTCTTCATATGTTAAAAGAGCTGAGAGCCAAGTTCAAAGTGTTACACATTCAGCAAGCTATACAAATAACTGTGCGCTTTTGAGAAGAAAGTGCCTCCTGCTTGACAGAAGTCCCCCTGATAATCAAACCTCAGCTAATTCCAATAATGACAAGGTAAGCAAATGTTGTGAGTGAATGCTTGATCTGCAGATCAAAACATCTCTCCATTCCCCACAATGCATCCCCCCATTTCAACTCTTGTGCTAAACAGACAAACCTGATGAAGCTTAGGTGCACTCCCAGTGATCTGTGCACTCCAGAGCAGTCAATGCACAGAAATACGCCATAGGAAATACTGGCCCAGCTTGGATTCTTAGCACCACAGTCAAAGCAGGCCTAGAGGGAAATCAGAGCGAGGAAGAGTAAGGAGGTCAGAGAGGATCTGAGAGATGATCCTACCATCAGCTTGAGGAGCAACAGGGAGGTGTGAGCTGGGTGGGGCTGTATCCCCGTTTCCACACGAAAGCAGCAACAGCAGAGCTAGCAGATTAAATGCTAAAATAATAAGCGTCCCCTGGAGCTGGAGCTGGAGCTGGGCAGCTCCCCGCATCCGCTTCCAGCCCCCGCTCACCCCGGCCCGGCTGTGACGTCCCGGGCCGCTGGGGCAAGTCCAGCAGATCAACGCCCCGCACCACGGCTGGCTCCCTGGCCACGGACGTGCCGCCGCCCGGGAAGCTGCCCCTGCTCTGGCAGCGGGGCCGGCCGGCCGGCCCAGGCGAGAACGGGCCTGTCTCGCTGCCAGGCCGCAGGCACCCGAGGCCGGGCAGGGGGCACAATCCGGGGCAGCCCCCCAAGCCGGCAGGGGCCGGGCCGGGCCCCCCCGCAGCTTCACCGGAAGCAGAAGAGACAGGAAGCGGCTTCGGGGGCCCAGTCCCGACCGGGAAGACCCGGCCCCGCTCCGGTACCTTATTGGCCGGCGCCGCCCGCAGCCGCTTGAACAGAGTCTGAATCTCCGCCTTGCTCGGCTCCGCCGCCATGGTCTCTCCTTCCCAGAAAAGACCGGGGCGACGGCTCCGCGCAGGGTCCAATCCGCGCAGGGGCGGAACTGACGACGGGTCCCTGCCGGGGCCAACCACAGTCTACGCCGCCGCCATGACACCCGGGGCAGAGTAGTCAGGACGACATACGGATTTCAAGCCCCCTCCCGCCCCGGGGCTCCGCCGGACGATGCCCAAGGCCTGCTCCGCCATTAACTGTCCGAACCGGGACACGCGGGAGAACCGCGCCCGGGGTCTCTCCTTCCACAGGTCAGCGCGGGATCGGGCCCTGCGGCTGCTGCAAGGGGCTGGTCTCCCTGGGGGCGGGGCTTCCCGGGGCTGGTCTCCCTGGGGGCGGGGCTAGTATCCGGGGGGCGGGGTCTGGTTTGCTCTCCTGAGGGAAGGGTTAGCGCTAGTTGGACCTACGGCTCCATGACCAGCAGGATGGCGGGTGCCACGGGGCGGGCCTGGGCGCGGGGACCGGGATGGACGGGGGCTGCCACGGGGCGGGCCTGGGCGGGGGGACCGGGATGGACGGGGGCTGCCACGGGGCGGGCCTGGGCGCGGGGACCGGGATGGACGGGGGCTGCCACGGGGCGGGCCTGGGCGCGGGGACCGGGATGATGTCTGCCTGTCTACCATTCCCATGGTAACATAACAGGACTGAGAAGTTCACCTGTCTCTCTGCAGCTTCCCCAAAGCCCATGAGCTGAGGAAGAGGTGGATGTTGGCTGTGAAGCGCATCGAGCCTGGCTCCAGGAGGCTGTGGATCCCAGGTGCTGGAGCCTGCCTCTGCTCGCAGCACTTCACCCAGGATGAGTTTGAGCTTTATGGAGGGCAGAAGCGGCTGAAGGCTGGTGTGATCCCGTCTGTGTTCTCCTTTAAGGTGCTGTGGACTGTGGGCAGGGAAGGGCTTGGTGGTGATCACAGAGCCAGCCATCTTAAAGAGGAGCTGTATGTGCATGTAGCCCTTCACAGCAACAGCCCTTGCCCAGACAGCCTCTGGCACAGTGAGCCTTAGTTTCAATGAAATCATGGCTATTCCAGGGACTGGTCCCTCCAATTCAAGTCTTCTGGTTGCCCCAGTTAACAGAGTTTCTACTTTAGCTCATAAGATAGGGGTTTGTGCTTTGGGTGCTGATGGTCTTACGTTCAATCCTGCTGATGATTGCAGCATGTGGCTACAGCATCTCTCCTTAGTATTTGTAAACTAAGTCAGAAATGGCAAAGCCTTAGTAGGTCCCCAACAAATCTGCCCTCTTGCACAAGGGCAGGAGTGTTCCCTGCAGCCTCCATAGTCTTCCAGGATGTTGTCCAGTTTTAGAGTAAGAGACTGTATCGCTTATTCTGCCTGCCCTGGCACCAAAGCCATATGTAGCGTGACTGTTTCCTCCCTGAGCAATGTCATGGCATGAAGAAAAGATGGATTGTGTGATTAAAGGATAGGATTTCTGGCTTCTGTTGCAGATCCTGCTGCTGACTTCTGTGGGACCTTGAGCAAAGTCTGTGAGGCATGGTTTCCCTGTACGTAACACAGGAAAAGTGATACTTCCCTCTGTACTGGGGCTACAGAGGAAGCGTGTGAAGCTCCTCAGTTGAATGAGGCTACAGAAGGACAAAGTATGATGAGAAAGATGTCTCTGAATATGTAGCCTCATACCTCACTGCAAATTCAGACCTGGCCTTCCATCCATTCCCTCCCCTAGGCTGTGCTCACCATTATCTGTCTCCCAGTGTAGGTCTGTGATTGGACTTATCTGCTCCAGATCAAACCTAACAGCTTCTTGCAGTACTCTCCTCGCAGCTTGAGACACTGTTGTTTATTCCCTTTTTTTATGAAGCACCAACCAGTCTTCCATCCTCAGCACATGAGAACCATTTCACAGATCTCTGCATTAGTAAGAATGTCATCTTGTTGAGTTTCTTCTCGGACTGTTTTTTATTCTGGCACAAGAGGGCTGACCTCACACTATTACAGTGTGTCCCTTCTCCTTCTTGCCATGGCCATTCATCAATGATAGTGGATGGAGGGGGATGCTCTCTGTTCCATTACTCCTACTGACTCCTTCGTTCCACAGGTGGTCTTTGTTTAGAGATCAGATTATAATAATGAGGTTATTTAAGGTAGATAGAAGGGATGGCACAGAAGGGAGCTACTGCCCTTGACTCTTTATCCCTGCAGCCCACACATAATAGGCATTTTGCAACTTAGTGTGGGAAGCACCAAAGACCAAGTCAATGAAGTATCCTCTTACACAGCATGCAAACTATGGCCTCTGAACAAGATTAGCATTACAGGTATGACCTCTCTCAGCAGTGACGGCTTCATCTACTGTTAACCTCCATACCTCAGCCCTTGGATCAAAAACCTAGCAGAAGTGTGTTTTGAAGGCCAACACATCCAGGTTCTGCCAGACCAAAAGGGGAAGCAAATTCCAGAGTTGAGAGCCCCCCTCTGCCCCACTAAGAACACCTAGCCAGCAGCCCCTAGGTGTTCAAACCAGGGACATTGTGCCGGCTGCTTCCCGGAGCAGCGCTGGGGCCAGGGCAGGTCGGCAGGGAGCCTGCTCTGGATCCAGTGCACGCCGTTGCCACCCCGGAGCCGCTCCAGGTAAGCAGCGCCAAGCCAGAGCCCGCACCCCAAGCCCCTTCTGCACCCCAACTCCCTACCCTGAGCCCCCAGCCTGCACCCCAACCCCCTGCCCTGAGCCCCCTCCCGCACTCTGCACCCCTCCCTGCACCACTGCCCTGAGCCCCCTCCCGCACTCTGCAACCCCTCCTGCACCCCAGTCCCTTCCCTGAACCCCCTCGTACGCTCCGCACTTCTCCTCTGCACCAACCCCTTGCCCTGAGCCCCTTCCTGCACACCGCACTCCCCCCCCACATCCCAATCCCCTGCCCCAGCCCTACATTCATAGCCCTGCATGCAATTAATTTCCCCACCCAGATGTGGCCCTCTGGCCAAAAAGTTTGCCCACCCCTGCCCTACAGGCTTGAATCTCTTTGGCTAACCTAGATTTATTGTGCTGTCACATGGGCTGTGCTGCAATAGCAGGGCCTCTAGGCTCCAGTAGGAACAACTTCGCCAGTCTCTCTCCATCAAGTTCCTTGCAAGCCTTCCTGTCCCTGTTGATGGCCCAGCTCTTGACAAAGTTTCTCTGCTCAGGATGATACCTTCTGATCCTATCTACAGGTTTCCGTGAAAGCAGCAAAAATAGTGAATCACTGGCAGTACAAATATTAAGCTTTTTTGTTTCCTTTACTGGTGGAGGAAAGATCTCCTGCCTGTGACTCTTCTCTGGAAATGACTGTTGTCACATAAATACTGGGCAGTTCTCTGTTTCCTGTAGTTGTTTCTCATCTCAGCCTGGTCAGATGGTCAGTCCCTCGATGCCAGGTTTCTGAGCTCCAACCTGGCGGCTTGTCCCTCACCCTCTGACTTCCAGGTTCTGCCTTGCATCTGGCTTCTGCCCCTGCTCTGTGTTTAGAGCTCTGCCCCTTTCCAAACTGCTATTAAAGCAGATCAGGAGCCAGTTTTAGCCTCCCAATCTCAGTTCTCCTTGCTGTTTCCCAGTCCCACTCAGGAAGCAATGGCCTCAAACAGCATCCATTACATAAGGGAAAACAAGTGAAATGTGACCAAGTTTGTTCTTGATGCTTGCTATGTGGTTGGGGGCATTTCCCAGCATAAAAGGTCCTGCTGTAAACAGGTGTTTGAGCTGAGATTCCAATATAAAGAGGAAATCCAAGAATCCTGTGCAGGAAGTAGGGAAATAATCAGAGACAACAATTTCAGAGGCCAAGAGCAAAGGTGGAAGTGGAGCAATGGGGATGGAATCTACCCTGAACATACAGGGCCTGGCCCAAGAGAGAAAAATGGAGAATCTCCAAGGATTACCTTCATGTGTTCCAGTGAGTGGGGGCGGGCTGCCTGGGACAAACAACATTTATTCCTGATAGGGTCGGGCAGGGAGGAGCAGGAACCCAGTAGGCAAAAGTGTACACTGGGCTGAGAATCAGGGTGTCGAGAAAGGAAAATTCAGGAGATGGCTAGTAACCAGACTTCCTGTGCTGATTGGAGACATGCCCTACCAACCAGAGCTGCTGGCCTCTTGTGCCATTACTGAACAAGGAGTCAGAGGAGATACACAGGAAAGGGGCTACTGTGGATTCAGTGAACAGTGAAAAACACCTCGGTAAGAAGCAACTCCCCATGGGGCACAGTATGGAATGGGTAGTGCCCAAGGGGGTCTATCCTGGGACTGTGGGGACAGAAACCATATTAATCCAAGCCTTGCACTTTGTATCTTCAAAGCACTTTACAAATGGTAACTAGCCCTCACAGTCCACGGGGGAGGGGCCAGCATCAACCCATCCTACAGCTGGAAAACTGAAAGTGCAGAGACAGGAAGTCTGTTAGCCAAGTCCGCCCAGCAAGTTAGTGTCACATTAGGGATAAAAACAGTTCTGCTCCATGTCTAGATCTTGTTGTCTTTTGGTGTATGTGATATCCATGGGCTGGAACCACTGACTTGCTAGAAACAGGAATAGTGCATTAAAATGAGAGAGACAGTAACAAAACCTCTCAAACCCAAACCTGAATGGCTTAGCTGCCTAGAACATGTCAATACAGTAGCTAGCTAGGTGGTTTCCCCAAGTTATCCACTCAGAGCTCCAGGTGGCTGTGTGTGTGGCTCTCTGCTCTGAGAAGCTACCCCACTTGCTGGTCTTCAGCCAGCATTTTTGTAGTGACTGGAGATTTCCCAGGAGTCCTTGCATGTGGACAAATCCTTTTTCTGGGATTAGCCTTGCTAAATTTCCTAGCCCCAGCTCTGCTGGCCCACTGGTAAGGAGAGGACCAGCTCCATTTCTGACTCTGATGCAGCTAGTCTTGGTGGTATCTATCCCTATGAACACTGGTGCCCAGCCCAAGAAAATTCATTAGTATAGTTTCTCTCACATAGGTTTGCACATCAGTGGTGTTCCCTTCCTTTGAAGGGACTCTTGTGGTCCCGGCTCCTTTCAACTTCTCCGCCCAGGTGCCTCTATAGAATACTTGAGCCATAGTTACACAAACCCAGCACTGCCCATAATTTGTACCTTCACTGTATGGCTTCTCTGGGTCCCTGCTGTATTAATCAAAGACTGAGTTACTATGAGCTTGTGCGGGCAGGGCTTGTCTCCTTCCTGTTTGTACAGCACCAAGCACTGGATGGACCTCAGTAAATGACCCCCTGGGGTGGGGGACTTCAGCCCTAACCTGACCAGAATCTGGCTGCAGTGATAGAAGAAGGAGAGAGCAAGCATGAGCATACAATGAGAAGAGAAGGAAAATGAAAAACACAGACGCCAGAGGATTTTCTCCAGCTAAGCAGAGCGAGTGGATAACTCTTGACATGCCACTGCTCTCTATAGCCCTGGAGCAACTGCCCCTGGAAAAAGCCAGTACAGTTTAGGGAAGAGAAAGAAAACAGAGAATGGCAACAAAGCTGCTAAGAGCATTGGAGAAAGAAAGCCACAAGGGAGAAGTTTATGTACTGTTGGAAAGAGATTAGCTGGGGGCAGGAACAGCCTCTGAGCCTCTCCAGTGTCTTACTCTAGCTTCAGGCTGTTGTTTCATTTAAGGAGAGTTTGTGTCTGTGTGTAAGTTTTAGGCTAGTTGTTAGGGGAATGATCAGCAGATCAGGGAGTGGGGGCTCAATGCTGTAAAGATCCTAGAACAGGCTATGGCTGATGTTTGTGGGGAGAATGGACGATTGTGGAGGGGGATGACTGGGTGATCAATAATTTCTGGTCTCCTTATTAACCATTCTTAGCCCTGCTGGCAGGCAAAAGCCGCCTCAGCACTGCTCCTGTCTTTCCAGCAGCTCACAGCCCTCTGGAGTTTCTACATCATTCTTTAGGTGTAGCCAAAACCTGGGCTAGGGCAGCTGATGGGATTTACAGGGTAAAGGAGGGAGGATGGTTCTGTGACTGAAGGAGAGGACTAGATGAGTCAGGACCTATGGGATCTGTTCCTAGCTCTGCCAGTCACTCAGCGTGGGATCCCTTGGGCAAGTCACGTTCCCTCTCTGAGCCTCAGTTTCTCTGTTTGTAAAATGAGGGTAATAAATATCTCCAGGGGGCTGGGAGGCTGAATTAATATGTTCCAGGCAGTGCAGAGTATTAATAGCACTGGGGTTGTGGCCCTGTTGGCCGAGTCCCTCAGCTGCATTGGCCTCCCCAATGGCTGAGTCTTCCGGGGCTGTTGCTCCTGCCTGTGCCATTCAAGGTCTGTGTCAACTATGTACCCTGAGAGCCCCTATTCCCTGCACATGGGTCACACATTTATTAGTCATGAATTTATTGCTACTTGAGTGATCTGAACTTCTGCTCCACACAGAAATCACCCAGAGGGCAACGTCCACCCAGATCCCTTAAAGCTATGGGTGCCAATATACCATCAGTAGGCGCTAGTGAGACTATTTCACCAGCAGATGTCTCTCCAGCTCAATCTAAAGTGGTAAGTAGAAATGCCAGTGGCACCCAGGGCCAGGTTTGATGCCAAAAGCACAGAGTTCCCATCCCATGGGGCCTACAGTTAAGACAGTACTTATTGCCTGTGATGTGGGAGTCTGGGAGTAGTTTTGTATGACTGAGGTGCAGTCGGCAGTAACAGGAATGCTTCCTGCCTCTCAGGGTTCATAGATCTCAGCACTCGGGCTGGCCTTTGACAGGAAGCTGGGGAGGGGAGAAGACCACGGTGGCCAACGCTGATGGATTTAAAAATTAACTTATCACACTGTGTGAAAATGTCCTTGGCACTCTCAGTGGCTGGGGTGGGAGGGCCAGGACCTAGGCCAGCAAGAATATAGGATAGGTAGGTCATTGGAAGTGTGACTGAAGCTCCGAAGGTGCCACAAGTACTCCTTTTCTTGAAGCTCCTCCATGTCCCTGCAGGTGGAGCTCATCCATGCTGAGCACCAGTACAGCCTGATGGAGGGCAGAACAAAATCCCTTCTCCCCTGGAGCCCGGTGCTAGGGAGCGAGCGGGCGCAGGATGCAGCCCAGCGGCGCCTCACCTACTATCGGCTCGAGCTATGGAGTGTTTTGGAGGGCCTGAGGGAGCAACACCTCCTCCTTGAGGACAAGGAGCACATGCTGAGAGCCCAGTTTACTGGTACACAAGGGGGATGGGAACTGAGGGGTTGGGAATACTGACCTCGCTGCCCTTTCAGAGACCATGTGTTAAATAACAAGACTTGTCCTGCTCCAGAGCCTCAGCCTGACATGGGAGTCAGCACAGTGAAGGGGGTGAGACCTGGCTCTCGCCTTGGGGAGTACAAGCTGCTCCCGGCCTGTGAACAGCGCATTTCTTCTCCTAGAGACAGTTAAATGGTGTTCCTCCCCCATCAATGGCAGCAAACTCAGAGGATGGGGTTTTGTACCCACTTTGACCCACATCCCTTTTGAGCTTTAGGGCCTTGTACCTACTAGAGCCGTGAGTATACCCCAAGGAAAGGGCCTCATGCCTGCTCTCTGCCACAAACTGCAGTAGAGAAGGGTACCTACTCTCTGCAGATCTTTCTCACAAAATAAGCCCCAGCCCAGGGGGCTTTCACCCTACTCTCTGCCCCATCCCCAATACCCATCTCTTTGCTCTAGCAGACTTGCAGCTTGACTTGCGCTATGAAGGAACCCAGCGTGGGAGCTACCCGGCCACCATGCGCAACTTCGCCGTCTCGCTTCATCTGTTCTCAGCCAAGGCCTACGAGTGTGTGGCGAGGACTTTCCAGCTGCCAGAACCCACCACCTTGCACGTGTGCGTCTCTCCTACATGCATCATACCCTCCACTGCTGGACAAATGCTATTAGGAAATCTCCACCAGCACTGGGCACAGGCCTACAGAGCCTCATTCTTGAGCCCTGTCTGTAATCCACAGAGCAGGCTAGGAAGACATAATTATGAGACTCTGTTGAGCAGGGGAGGTCCCAGCACCTCCCAGCCCAGCTACAAGAGGCCATGTTTTGGAATTGGACCCTGCTGTCTTGCAGAGGGGCCTGGAATCTCTTTCAGGCCTCATGGAAGAGTGTGGCAGATCAAGCCAAACTTAAAGCACTAGGCAACATGTACAAAATCAAGAGAAAAAAGTACAGGAGTTATGAGAGCAACCTTCACCTATTCCAGGGAACAGGGCTGGAGGCCAGAGGACAGTTATTTCAGTGTCCAAGAGGGACAAGAAGGGAGAAGCAGGAACCTGCCAGCCAGTTACTTAGACATTGGCTCTAGGCCAGGGGTGGGCAAAGTTTTTGGCCCAAGGGCCACATCTGGATATGGAAATTGTATGGTGGGTCATGAATGCTCACGAAATTGGGGGTTGGAATGCAGAAGTGGGTGAGGGATCCAGCTGGGGATACGGGCTCTGGGGTGGGGCCAGAAAAGAGGAGTTTAGGATGCGGGAGGAGGCTCTGGGGATGAGTGGTTGGGGGTGCAGGAGGGTGCTCCAGGCTGAGATCGAGGGGTTTGGAGGACGGGAGGGGGATCAGGGGTGGGGCAAGGGGTTGGGGCATGGGAGGGGGGCAGGAGTGCAGGCTCTGGGGGGCACTTAACTAAAGCAGCTCCCAGAAGCAGCGGCATGTTCCCTCTCCAGCTCCTACACGGAGGTGCAGCCAGGCAGCTCTGTGCACTGCCCCATCTGCAGGCACCACCCCTGCAGCTCCCATTGGCCATGGTTCCTGGCCAATGGGAGCTGCAGGGGTAGCGCAGGCACCATGTAGAGCCTTCTGGCTGCCCCATGTGTAGGAGCCGGAGGGGGACATGCTGCTGCTTCTGGGAGCCGCGTGGAGCGAGGCAAGCTCCCGACCCTGCTCCCTGGCTGTAGCAAGGCAAGCCCTGGAACCTGCTCCCTGGCGGGAGCTCAAGGGCCAGATTAAAATATCTGGGGGGCTGGATGCGGCCCCCAGGCCATAGTTTGCCCACCCCTGTCCTAGGCTGAGGATCACAGAGCTGATATGTAAACATCAGGGTGATGTGGCCAATAACAGGCAGACACTGGGCTTAATGAGAAGAGGGATTGTCAGCCTCCAGTTCCATTAATGAGCCACGAGAGAGAGAGGGACCAGTGCGGTTTTGCGCAGGGATTAATGGAGAACCACAAAGTGGCAAGGGGAGCAAAAAGGGGAAACAGCAAGAATCAGAGCCAGGCTTTCTAGCCAGTGTTTTCATTAATCACCTAGAGGCTGGGATGGTATCAGATTTACTGACAAGCCTGATGCAGACACATAGAAAACGGGGAGAGGAAACCGCTGAAGAGGCTGGGACAGCGAGAGCTGAAGACACAAAGATGCATCAGTCTGAGATACCCTTACACCCAGGGAGGCAAGAGGACACAGATGTAGACTGGGGGAAGTGGGGGAGAACGTCTGAAGAACCAATGGGATGGGGTGGGAATAAGAAGTTTGGGGTGCTGTGAAGTAGCATTCAGATGTGTCTCCAGGCAAATGGCATGTTACACTGAAGTAGTAACAGTGCTGTTCTCCCTAGCTCTGGGGCAGCCAGAACACTAAGTGCAGCTCTCAGCTCCACCCCTGAGAAGAGAATGGGAAGAAAAAAGGGCAAACAAACCAGAAAGACAGTTCTGGGGATTAGAGGACAGGAGAGATGAGGCGAGCCCGAGGAGGGTTAACTGAAAGAGGCTTAATGAGAGAGAGGAGCATGCCTGTTGTCTGAATACCAGAGAGAGACAGAAGGGAGCTTAGCCTCAGGCTGCCTCTGCTTCTCCTGTCCTCAGTGGGGATGACAAGAGTGGGGGAGTTTAGCTTAGACACCAGCTTGTGTCTCTTCCCCCACAGATCCCATGGGAAGAATCCCATCCAGGTGTGTGGCTGCATCCTCACCTTTTGTAGTCTCTGAAAGTTATGTTACTTGCCAATGAACATCCTATTCCTATCCCAGTATGGTGCTTTTGCAGCTTCCCTCCTGGGTAACCTTCCTCTATGTTCTCTATTGCAGGTGGCTCTCAAACCCAGATTACAGGCCAGGGTTCAGCCAGCAAGTCTTTAGTGTACTGGCAGAGAGATCACAGGCAGGGGACAGAGACTTCCAGTCCTGTTCTCTGCTCATTGGTGCGATGTCATTGGAGAGGAGAATCCAGTATGACCAGCACACCAACAGCATGAAGGGGCTAGTGGACTTTGGTGCTGGGAATTATGATGCAGATGAGGTGCCAGCAGCAGGAGAAGCCCTCATGCTTGTGGCAGTAGGATTCCAGGGGCATTGGATAGCTCCTCTCGGCTATTTCCTCCTTGCCACACTCACTGGTGACGTGCAGTCCCAGCTCCTGCATCACTGTATCCTCAAACTGTACAGCATTGGCCTGCAGGTGGTCTCTGTTACTTCAGATGCCACAGCCCCCAATGTGGACACAGCCAGGCGGCTGGGGGTGCTGGTGGATGGAGTCTCTGTGAAGTCCACATTTTTCCACCCTGCCAATCCTGCACTGGAAGTCGCATATTTCTTTGACCCCTGCCACCTGCTCACGCTGGTTCACAACACGCTGCAGGCATACGTCAGCCTCCAGGTTTGCAGCAAGGCCATCTGCTGGGACTACATCCTGCGCCTAGGGGTTCTGCAGGAGCAGGAGGTGCTCCAGGCTGCCCACAAGTTTAATGGGGTCAGCGTATCTGGACAGCGGGTGTGGGGGAACGGTGCTGCACAGCTGTTCAGTGAGAGCACAGCCCAGGCCCTGCACTTTGCAGCCAGCCTAGGCTTGTCCCAGTTCCTGGGGCACGAAACCACTTCACACTTTATCACCCTGCTCAGTGCAGTGTTTGATGTGTGCAGCAGTCGGAGCGTCCACAGTAAAGGGCCCAAAGCGCCACTGTCCCTCGCCAGTTATGACTCCCTCAATAACCTTTGCAACGAGTATGAGAACCTGCTGCGCAAGCTGCATGATGGCACTGGGGAGCTGCTAGGGCTGAGCAGGCATCGCTGGGGCTTTCTGGGCTTCCTGATAAACCTGCGCAGCTTGCAGTGGATGGCAAAAACTTATCTGGAGGCAGAGGACAGAACTGTGCCATATTTGCTCACCGGCTGGTGGAGCCTGGACCCTTTGGAATGGTGCTGGGGAGCCATTCGGCAGGGTTGTGAGGAGAGAGGGGCTACCACAGCACAGGCTTTCCAGTCCGCATACAGACATGTCCTGTGCAAGGGTCTTGCTGTGCTGGGATGCAATACACCCAATTTGCTGGACGTGTCCTTGAGCAGACGGGCCAGCCTCCAGCTGCAGGCCTCCTGGCCACTGGGAAAGGGGCAAGTCTGGCTGGATCTTTGGTGCCCAGGTTCCAGGCAGGATACCAGTGCCATAGACTTATCTCCATCCCTCCTTTCACAGTTAGAGGAAGACACAACTACCTATGTTTCCTGCTTTGTAGTACGGAAACTCCTGCCACTCCTCACCTGCGCTGAGTGTCGAGTTGCCCTGATGTCCCCTTCTGGGGTGGAGCCTGCAGGCAGTGCCCTAATGTGTGTGAAGAACAGAGGAAGGCAGTGGCTCCCTGCAGAGTCTGTTCGAAGGGTGATCCGAAGGGCAGAGAAGATCTTTGGCCTTTCCACGTGGTTCTTTAGAGACTCCAGGCAGCACAGAAGTTGGGGCTTGGTGCTAGAGCTGGCCATCTTGGCAGATGTGAGTGAGGAGCCAGGCCTTTTCCCATCTCTTCATGATCATCTCTTTGAAAGCAACATGCTAGTTTCCAATCACTATGTCACTATCCTCCAGGGCCTTGTGCGAATCTTCTTGGAGCTGCATTCAGGACAGTTGTGGGCAGCACAGGGACCAGAGTTGGGACAATCCACTTGGGTAAGTCACTCCAAGGAAGCAAACAGTGAGCAGAGCCAGGGCAGTGCCAACAGCCAACAAAGGAATTGGCCCTGTCAAACACCTGGACTCAAGCAATGGTTTCATGCTCCTTGAAGAGAAGTTGACTGGACTTTGGGGAGAAAGGCCTGTCTGAGCTGCAGGAGAGGCTGGCTGGGCTCTGCACTCCTGCCTGCAGCCCTAGACCAGATCCTGTTTGGGCTATGAATTCTGAGCAGCAGAGTTTCACAAGACCTTGAAAAACTGACAGTGTTTTAAATACAATTTTTGTATCAACCTTCAGGTGTTTTAATTGCAGAACTGGAGGAATAGGCCAAAATCAAATGAACTGCCTTAGAGGGAAGAGGACGGTTGTGAAAGCAGGTAGAGAGATTCTTTCCTTGAAACAGAATGGATGCTCGATTCCTATAGCCTGTATCTAGCTCCAGAGCAATATGGCTGCCTAGCACTTCAGTGGTCCTCCTCATCTTCATATTTGAGCTTCACAATACCCCTCCCCCCAGGAGCTCAAGAAGTAAAGTGATCTCTGTGTACAGATAGGGCATTACAACACAAGGAATAAGTAACTTGATCAAGGTCGCATACATTGTGGCAGAGCCAGAGATGGAATCCAGATCTCCTGAGCATCTGTCCAGTGGTCTAACCACAGCACCACCATCTGTCTTCAAATTCAAAACTTCCAATTCTTTTAGAAGTGGCAAGAGATCTGTCTGACCTTCCCTACCCCATCCTTCCAAGTTCTCCAAATCTACCCGCCACCCCAGTTTCTAGTAGCAGCCACAGTGTGTGAGGCACATTCCAAACAAGGAAGAAGGCAGGGTCCCCAGCCCAAAAGCTGGGCAGGCATTAGGGGTAGGAGTATAACATACAGCTAAAGAAGTGAAAGCAGTAAATGGCGACATTAAGTACAACTGTTTTAATAACAAACTTTTTTTAAAAAAATGTTATCCCCAAGTACATGCCATCATTAGCCCTTTAGTTTCTTAAAAGCATCAGTATAGAAGTGGGTCTTTAGGAGGGATTTGAATGGAGAGAGGAGTAGCCTCACAGATCTATGGGTGTTCCATAGCAAGTAAATAGGGTGTTGAGATTAGGGGCAACTGCAGATAGGTAGGAAGGGATAGAATTGTCCAAGACCTAGTTTGAGTTTGCTGTGGTATAGGAGGGGGAGCCAGAAGGATTCAAACCAGGGGAAATGTTATGGACAGAGCAACAGGCAAGGAACATTATTTTGGTGGCAGTGTTCTGTACGGGGGCTGGCAGAGAATCCAGCAAGGAAGGAGTTACACTCATCAAGGTGGGAGATGACAAGGGCTGGAATTAAAAAAAAAAAAGGAGTACTTGTGGCACCTTAGAGACTAACAAATTTATTTGAGCATAAGCTTTCGTGAGCTGTAGCTCAAATAAATTTGTTAGTCTCTAGGGTGCCACAAGTACTCATTTGCCAAAAAAAAAAAAAAAGTACTTGTGGCACCTTAGAGACTAACAAATTTATTTGAGCTACAGCTCACGAAAGCTTATGCTCAAATAAATTTGTTAGTCTCTAAGGTGCCACAAGTACTCTTTTGCAAACACAGACTAACATGGCTGCTACTCTAAGGACTGGAATGAGAGTTTCAAGGAGTGGGATGCAGCGAGATCTTGGAGGAAGGAGCAGCAGATTTTGGATACAGCATAGATGTGCAGGGAGAGAGAGCTATTGAAGAGGGCAGTTTATAGGCCCAAGTGACAAGGAGAATGATGGGATAGGAATGTTGCTAGTGGAAAAGGGAAAGAGCAGGAGCTCAGTTCTAACCCTATTGAGTTGAGTGCAAAATAGGCTGAAATGCAGGCTTGGATAGAGGGAGACATGAATCTGCAAACCCAGTGAGAGATGCTGTGGGGAAAAGGGTGGCCCAGTGAGACAAGCAGAGGTAGGTGGACAATTGGTAGAGTCTAGCCAAAGTTGAAAGAGGATGCAGTTGATGGCACTGAAAACAGCAAAGAGGTCAAGAAGCCTAACAGTCATGAAATTTGGCCAGGAAAATCTCATTAGAGACCTTGCTTAGACCAGAGACCTGTCTGTTAAAGACACATCATGCTAACTACCTGATTTCCTCTCACTGTCCCCTTCCCCTCAGCAGGTGCCTGTTCATTCTGTTCTGAATACACAGTTTCCATTCATCCTCTGCTTGGTCTCTCCCGCAGAGCCTGGGTGGCCTGGTACAAATGTGGAGGGTCTCACTGCGTGACTGTCCTTCAGCCCTCATCCTGATGGCAGCACTGAACTAGGTTTGGGGTTGCTCCTTTGCTCACAGGCGCTAGTTACATCTTTTGGGAGGTGTCTTTAAACCCAGCTTGCAAGTTTTTCCCCTTAGTTTATTAAGTCAGTTTATTCTCCTGCTGTTTTCTGCCTTTCCGATCCCATTTTGGGTTGGTTCATCCCTGCCCAACTCGCCACTCCCTCCGTGGATTTTTCTATCCAACTACACTGATCTTAAGGCACTGGTACAGGCCTCAGGTTTAGTTCCAGCTTTGGTATAGTCCCTTTCATGAAGTGCCTCTGATCAGCCTATCGTCTGCTGGTGCTGGTGGGTGCTTGACCCCCCTCCTGCCCCTGGCCCTGGCCCTGCCCCTGCCCTCCCGCCCATGTCCTGCTCCCATTCCAACCCTTCCCCAAATCCCCATCCTGGCCCTGTCTCTTCCCCTGAGCATGCTGCATTCCCGCTCCTCCTCCCATCCCTCCCTCCTGGAGCTTGTTACACTGCAAAACAGCTGTTTTGTGGCGGCAAGTGCAGGGAGGAGAAACAGGGATGCAGCATGCTTAGAGGAGGAGGCAGAGGTGAGATGGGGTAGGGCGGGGAGCTTGGCTGCTGATGGGTACAGAGCACCCACTAATTTTTCCCCGTGGGTGCTCCAGCCCCGGAGCACCTGCGGAGTCAGCACCTATGTCACTGTCCAGGTTACAGCCTGCTCTAGGCGTGCTGTTGCCATTAGCAAAAAAGAACTTCACCTGCACAGCTTCCGCCCATTAACCTGGCTACCGGGTCATTTGATTTCTGCTGCCCTCTGCACATGGCAGAGTCTAACTGTCTGAGCAACAGAGCTGAGGCAGCGCTAGTTAATAACGCAGCATGACCTTCAGTCAGAGAAAGCCACCATCCAGCACTGAGTGACTATGGCCTTGGGCTAGGTCAGTAAATAGCAGAAATGCAGAGGGTGAGGGGCAGACGTGACTTGTTGCAACAGTTCACTGGGGCATTGGTCAGGTTTCCACACTTGCACCTGTTGCAGTGCTTCAGTCTTAGTGCTAAGCAACCCTACCACACAGAAACCAGCTGCAGCAAGTGCTCCATAGGCTGGGGCTGCTACAGACCCACAGGAAAGTGCTCATCTGCTGCTCATCAACTTTGACATAGCTTCAAAAACACAAGTACACAAAGTGTGGGGAAAAGAGATGGGGAGGTTGTAAATTTAAACCCAGTCTGCAACAAGCAACAGCACCAAGCTCTCTGAAGGACCTGGGCATAATACATTAGCCATAGGGTGGTTGGTGTATGTTGATTACCCCGTTAACTCCCAACCACAGATGGAAAGTTTTCCCAGCTGGTTCTGAGTTCCATAGTAAAACTCTCACCCCAGAGACTATGTGGCTTCTGCATGGGCCACAGTAATAGGTGGAGCAGCTCAGATGGTAGCCAAGTCAGCTGCTGCTTTATTGTGGAGCTATTGAAAGAGACATATGATCACCCTCATACCCTCTTCAGCTACTTCCTCCAAGCAGGCTCACAGGTCCTCCTATAGCAGCCAGGCTAGCCAAGCACAGGTTCCCTGTTCCTGACATACAGAAGCTTTCACTGCTAACTCAAGGTAGGCTCTCCCAGAAGGGCTTGGCTATTGTTAATGATTTCATATGGTAGGCACTTACATACTGTGGTGCCTGGGGGCATAGGTAATATAAAACACTTTGAATAGAAAAATACAATTTATTTAAGAAATAATGTAGTTAGTACTGGGGTGGGGCTGTTGTAGTTTAATTTTGCTGTATTCAAAAGCTCAGTGTCTGCAACTAGTTCCTGTCTAGCTTTTTGGCTGTCCTTGAGTATCACATGCAACCATGTGGTGTGGATTGGGGTAGGGCCTATGGAAACTTCACATTCTCTGATTGAATCTGAACATTAAAGCTCATTTTCCATTCAGTGGAGGAACGGGACAAGTTATAACACACACAGGGCTATAGTTTAACATCATCCAAGCATTTAAATCTGAACCTTTCAACAGGTTTCTGTATCTGTTTTAGACAGATTCTTAAAATGATTTCTGGTTTAACAGCCCCAAACCACATTAACCAATTATGGCAAAGGGCATTTGGCTCCATTATAGTTTTGTATTCATTTTGATTTGTCAGATCTCTGCCAACATCAGACGTTTGTCAGGCTGTAATTGCATCAGTCTGGTAAACAAGTATACACACAGCTGTTTGTACAGAGTTCTGCTCTATGGGGAAAACACTAGCAGATGTATTAAGTATGGTTTGTTTGTTTTTAAGTAAGTTTTTCGCTACTTAGGCTCCACATTCTGTTAATCCATTCGTTTATAGGAATCTCATACTCTGTCATGCCAAAGTTCAGATTTCAACCTTCCCATTCTTAATGTTTGGTCCCCTTGTCCACTAATACAGTCCTTGTCATTTTATAGAATTCCCAGTGCGCAAACTTGATTTTCTGGATCTGGTCACACAAGCTGTGGTGTATTTAAGTATTGATATTTCTGAAAAGTTGCAAACAGTCCATTATGATCAGATGATCATGTTTTCTCAGGACAAATACAACCTTTTCAGACTTTGTCCTCTGGAGGTGCAAGTTGTTCTTTCTGTATCACAGGTTATTTCTGCTTTGCTTCTCTGTACTTCCCACTGTCCTTCACATACATTCACCACGTTTTCATCTCTGGCCAGAATACAATTTTTAAAAAGGAGAATTGTGAACTGTCATTCTAAATTACCCTTCCTATGTTCTTCCCAGTATCTCCTTGTCACTGGGGTAGGTGTATTTGTCCTTTTCTGTGAATGGTTATGAAAACTCATAAGTTAGGAATATGTAGGTGGGAAGACTAGATTTCCCCATTTATTACATATAATTTGTTGTTCATAGGATTTTATCCTTGGCCTGTTTTCCCTCTAGCTCATCTCAAGTTCATGTGTACTATCACTATTTGTTCTAGGTCATCTGGCTGCGGGTCAGTGAAGGGAGCAATGCCCTAACTGGAACTTCAAGATCATGATAAAGGAATGGCTGCATCCTTGGTTACACTTCTCCATGTCCTTTTGTAGGCCATAATCAGTAGTTTATGGTTCATTTCAGCTTGAGGATTCATAACTCTCTCTAGTCAAACTGTATAGTGATAGGCAAGGCCTAGCATCTTTTCAGTTGGACATTTTCTGCCAGTCATGCTCATAGGGAGCTGTCAGTCCTACTCTTTTTGAAACCTCTTTAGAGACTCTTCCCGTGAGTCAAAGTATTGCTGCAGTAGTACTATAGTCAGTAAATGCTACGCTTGAATTCTGACCCACTCTGCCATCCAAATCTATTTGGTTTATCTGTGAAGTGATTTTACTGAAAGTTGTTTGAGCTGCATAGGTAGGTACAAGCTTACTGATCTAAATAAACATGCCTTGCAGTCTCAGAATTCTTTTATCTTTGGGTCTCTGCATATTCACCAGTACTTGAATCTTACAGGTCTGCTCACTTTCAGTAACTTAAAATGGACACTTAAGCCTTATTCACTTGAAGGTTGTTTCTTCTTATGATTTCCAGTCCCCTCTAGAGTTGTTCCTGAAGTTCAGGAGTGGAGCTGCCCCAGATTATGATGGCATCAATGTACATTTTCACTCCTGAGACACCTTCCTGAACCTGGCACATTGTGCAGATAAATACTTCCTGGTGCCAAATATAGCCCAAAAGGCAACCTCATGAGGCAGGCAAATATCAAAGCTTTATGGCCAGGGCCATCTGCCAAACCCTGCCAATGCATTTAATTTGAAGAAGAATTTGGCTTCTGCCATCACAGCAGACGTTTTACTACTTGTGTTCTTGGTAACTCCTTGGGGTCAGTACAGAGTTTTGAGTCTGCCTGTTTTTTTATCTCTACAGTTAAAGGAGTGAACCTGGGTGTTGGTTTTCCTCTGAATGTCTTAGTGCTCTTTTTCAAGTTTAAGGCTTTGGAACTTTTTTGTTGGCCTGTATAACATCTGGGTTACCAGAAGACATCTCTCCTGTCTGTGTTCCAGTTCTCTCTTTCATGTTTGGCCCAAGTTTGTCAGTTATTCTGACTCTATGGCAGATATTTTCTCAACCATGGGCCAAGGACCTCGTGTGTAAGCGCAGTTACCTTCCGAGGTGAAATTCTAAGTGGTGTTTTTACAATCTTACCTCTGTATCTCAATGATGATTCACTTGCCCAGGACTGAAATCTTACAATGAAAAATTAATTCCAATCTCACCTTTAGTTTTGCACTTCAGACATCTCCTTTGTTACATTTATTTGGGCTTCTACAGCCATTATGTTTGTCACATGTAAGCCAGAATTGAGAACCCTCGGCTATCCACATGATATTTGAATGCCAGCATCATGTACTTCAGACACCCCCTCCCCTCACCCTTCCCCCCCGGCTGATCTCAATTGCCCCAGTGGAATATAAAGATGGAGAGATGACCTAGGGCATAAAAAGCTTTACAGATCACCATCACTGAATGGCACCTGCAAATAGTTGGGAAGCTAGTGGAACTGGATCCAGTAAGGTAGCTTCTGTTGCGAAGCAGGTAGGCGTATTCTATACCATATATTGCTTCTAAATGGTCTGCAAGCACTGCACCCCATGTAGAGTGCAATATAGCCGTCCAGTCTGCAAGTCAAAGGCCTGAAGGATGGGGGAGAGTTTCAGATGTGTGAGAAGTGCTCATAAGTGCCTTTACAGACAGAAGGAAGAGGTAGTTTTGAGCTACACTTATCAAGGATCCAAAAACCCACTACAAACCAGAAGTGCCACGAACCTGAGTGGGGTAGGCACTAAGCCTCCTCTCCACTATGTCAACTTCATCTTGTCTGGAGGCTCCAAAAAGGTATATCATCCACTTCCCAGATAGTGCACCATCCTTGGTCCTATGACACCATGGACACGTTTTGTGACACCTCAGCATCTCCCCCCGCCGTCTGGCATAAATATTGACTAGGATGGGAAACTTAATTGAACCTCAAGATCATGGGGGCCCCCACCTACCCCCCCAGAGCACCCTCACTGCAGCCGAAGCGCCTCCGTGCACTGGCCTTGCAACCCAGCCCCAGCCACCTCGAGTCCCGGTGGGAGGCAAGCCAGCTAGCCCCAGTCAGCCTGGGCTTGGGCAGAGGACTGGAAACTGCAGAAGGGGGCCTGGCCTGGGGCGGAGCATAGGCAGGGCCACGCTAAGCTGTTTGGGGAGGCACAACCTCCGTCTGCCTACGATATCCACCACCCATGCTCAAGATGCTCCACATGGGATAGCCCTTTGGGCAGGTGAGCAATAATCAGCACTACCGTACTGGATCTTTGGAAGAAAAAATAACAGAATAGAGCCACTCAAGCTCTGCCAGCTACTCCAGCTGCAGTCCACAGAGCAATCAATAAGACCTAGAGGTGAATGGTATTGAAAGCTGCCCTCAGATCTGAACAGATTACCATGGACACTTGACTTCTGCCAGTCTGTGAGAAGGGGAGCCAAGACCACCAGAACTACTTCAGGGCCATACCTAGGCCAACATGAAAAGGTCAAAAAAGGAAGCTACACTAAAGTTTCCTCACAGCAATTTGTCTTCAAAATTTCCCTAAAGAGGGAAGCTTAGTAACTGATCAGCCTTCAACCAACCAACCATGGTCCCAAGAGCTCTCAGATTTTTACAAGCAGAAGCAGAGGGGCCAGGTATCAGTATGTCCCAATGGTCAATCCCAGGACAAGCCATTAAGACCCCTCCTTCAATTCCTACCGTGCTCAGAGGCAGCAGAAATCTTTACCCAGTCTTTGTTTATTAGAAAATCCCTACAGCTCTAGAATTTTAAAATGAAGCATTGATTACAAGAAATAAATGTCCCCAGAGTCCAGAAATTGCTACACATGCTGTTGATGTGGGTTAGGAGCCCAGCAGTGACCTGGTGACTTCTGCAGGAGATGCTGATATACATGTGACACACACACACCTCAGGATGAGCAATCATGATCCCACCCTCTTGACATAGTTAGCAGGATAGAGTCCAACCTGCCCAGTGTGAAGCTGGCCTTTGCACCAGCCCTGCTCATCCTCTTCACTGATCTTCATTAGCTCTTCACCTAAAGAGGAAACAGCACAAACTTTGCCACTGGAAAGGAGTCAAGAGCCCATACACCTCCCAGGGTCTGGATAGCTCCCTAGGGGCAAGTGGGCATGACCCTCCTATTAGAAATACAGTAACTCCTCACTTAACGTCATCCCAGTTCATGTTTTGTTGCTGATCAATTAGAGAACATGCTCATTTAAAGTTGTTTGGCAGCCGCCTGCTTTGTCCACTGCTTGCAGAAAGAGCTGCCCGTTAGAGCTAGGAATCAGGGTGGACTGGCAGCCCCCGCCCCCTCAGTTCCCTAAGCAGCAGCCACCCAGCAGGCTATCAATTGCCAAGCAGTTCAGCTGTCCCTCCTCCACACTGCCGTGTGCTGCTCCTGCCCTCTTCTTTGGAGCTGCGCCCAGGAGCCTCCTGCTTGCTGGGGAGGTGGGGGGGGATAAGAGAAGTGCTGAGTCAGGGTCTCCCCCTGCCCCCACTTCCACCCCCCCATTCCTGTACCCCATCTCCACAGTGTGTGTTGGGGGAAAACAGGACAGGGCTCAGGACAGAGGGATCAGCTGCTGTCAACTTGTTGATCTACTTAAAAAAGCAGTGTACTTAGAATGGAGTCAGCGTACTTAAAGGGGCAATGCATGTCACACACACACACACACACACGAAAGTGAAGGGAGTGGTGCACTCCAGTGGGATAGCATGGGTTCATCATCACATTCAGTTTCCACAGGGAATGTTTGCAACCACTGCCATGCTGTGTCTCCTCCCTCCATTCATGCTGCCTTGTAGAGCATGAGGCTACATTAACAACGTATTAACTCTTGAGGGCTCAGCCGAGTGCTAGTTCATCATTTAGCAGTAAGGCATTCCCTGGGAAATAACCCACCCTCTGACTCCCGCACCTCAACCAAACTTCACCATCATCGTTACTGTGTACTGTATTATATTGTTTGTTTAAAACTTATATATGTCTTTTGTCTGGCAAACAAAATTTCCCTGGAACCTAACCCCCCCATTTATATTAATTCTTATTGGAAAATTGGATTCACTTTACATCGTTTTGCTTAAAGTAGCATTTTTCAAGAACATAACTACAACATTAAGCGAGGAGTTACTGTACAAACCCCATCCAGGTGAAATGCAACAAACAAGTAATCTTGATCTCATCACATCATCTCAATATTTCCCATTGGACTGGAACCATATTGCAGGCACACAAAACTCTACAGAGGGAGCTCTTGAAGAAGGATATGTTGCTCATGAAGGATTTTTTTTTCCGTAGATAAGGAGACCAGCACCAGAGAGGTCAAGAGAAGGCCCTTAGGGAGCACTGCACTTCCCAAATTTCAGTGCTGGAACTCTGCTTCATGTTCTCTCTGGCCCAAGGCTCCTCCGAAGCAGTTGGGAAGGATTAGTGAGAAACCGCTGAGCTCTAGCTGTTAGATGCCCATTCAATGATTGGCCAAAGCCCAGGCAGTCAGTAAACTATGGAATGGGCCCACAGAGATTAGCCAGGAAGGGCTCTCATTCCTTACCCCAGCTCTGAACTTTGGGAAAGGGAAGGAATAGGATCACTTGCCACCAACAGAAATCCTTTGTCTCTACCATGACAAGCAGATTTGACTGCCATTGTGGGACCGTCCAATTGTTCAGAGACTGGGAAGGAAAGTCACCTTGCAAGCCAGGTTGAACTCAAGCCCTACTAGTACAGGCTGGTCATAGCAGCATTTGGATGGAATGAACTGACCCAAGCACTGAAGCGATAAACTGGCTTGAATTAGAGCAGTTTCTTTTGTGGGAGGGGTGGGACCCTTGGGCCTGCTACCTTCCATCTCCTCCCAACCAGCAGGTGTCAAGGAGAGAAACTGTATCTCTTCTTCCCCCTAGGGTAATTATCCTTATCCACCTTATTGCTGGGATTGCTTTAAAGCTGTTCTACTGAGCCAGTAAGTGAGTTAGTGCCAAGAAATCTAGTAGTGATTCAGCAGCGCAGATGCTGACCTCATGCACCAGGCCCTTGTTGAGCCAGGGATTTTAGTACCTGCAAAAAGAGTCAATGTTTCTGCAAGCAAGTCAATACAAGCAAGATTAGAAACACTCCCAAGATCCAGATGGCCCCTTGAAAGATTGGGGGGAGGTAGGCAGAGTACAAACAGCTAAGGGGGAGAGAAAGGTCCCAGAGTTCTCCTTAGCCTCATCATCTACTGGGAGCAGACTGCTCCAGTCCCAGGAAGCTCCCTCACCTTAGGTCAGTAGTTCTCAACTCGTGGGCTGCAAGTAGCCCAATTAGCACATAGCTGCAGCCCAGCTGTGTGCTAAAGGCCACCCGGCTTGCATGCTGCAGTGCCGGGGCTGCTGCCTGGCTCGCACACCACATTGGGGCTACCACCTAGCTCGCACGCCACAGAGCTCTGCTCCTGGCCCCACTCTGTGGAGTCTCTGGGTGGGAAGCACTGGACATAGGGGCCTGGGGAGGAAGGATTTGGGGAGGGTGCTATGGTTCTCAACCTGTGGCCCAGGTAACGTGTCCCACAATGATAAAACAGGTTGAGTACCACTGCCTTAGGTGGTGACTTGTGGAGTTTCCTCCTGCTAACCTAACTCCAGCTTATTGGACAAGAACTTAATCCCCCCAAAACTAGCTCTGTCTGGCCCCTTTACAAAGGCAAGGAGAGGCACTTTATAAAGGCAGCCCAAACCCTCCCCCTTTAAGTTCTTAGGGAAAGGTTTGGAGGAGATTTTCACACTTCTGGCCCAAGGGAGCAACATTTGCTAATGAGGGCTCAAAAGACACCCAGCAGGAAGACTGCCTGACCTCCACCCCCCATGTCTTTATTCAGAGTTTCCATCTCTCTCTCTCTCTCACCCACCCACCCATCCTCCCCCAAACAAACACAAATCATGTTATTGGCCTGCTCTTCTCCAATTCCTTGGCCAGAACCCAAAACATCCCATTTTCAGCATTTGAATGCCTCACTATGTATGAGGTGCCTCCTCCACAGCATGAGTCTTCCTGGTCCCCCTCACTGAGCAGCGTGGTGGAATGGAGTGTTGGCCTGCCCAGTGCTACGCCCTTCTCCAGAAGCAGTGGGCAAGGACAATGAAGAGTTCCCAAGGAGCTAACCAGATCTCACAGTGGGAGGTTTCCAACCATCAGCCCAAGTGGTAGTAGCAAGGGATTAGTGCCTCTGTACCTGCTTTAAAGCTCAGTTCATCAGCCTCCTGTCCTGTGTAATCATACAGCGCTCGCACCTGTACACCTGGTACTTTTATGTCCTCCTCGTGCCCATTGGCATCCAGGCACTTCTTGGGAGTGTCGTCATCGGACCACTCTGACACGTCCTCTTTCCCTCCGCTGTGTGCGTGGGGAGGAAAAACAAAAACGCAGGATTATCTCAAACACAGGTCTGACCCTCTGAGGCGCCTCCCCATCTCCTGAATCATGCACCACCGTAGAGCCCCAGGAACAACTACACTGTTGAGCCAGGAGGAGACAGAGAGGCAGGACAGGAGGGTGGAAATATATGGGGAAGAGAGACCAGGAGAAGTTAGATTTAGCTCAAAACAGCCCAGAAAACTGCAGAACCTCAGGGGGTTGTGTAGGTAACTGGTCCAAACAGCATCCCCCTTTCAAGCCCCAACCCCACTCAGACGACATCCCTCACCCAGGACAGGCCAAGCCAATTTTAACACAAAGAAGTTCAGGTATTTCCAAAACATGCTCAGCTGGAAACAGCCCTGAAAGAGAAAGGAGGCCACATCCCCCCAGGGCAGACTCAGCTGGTCTCCCTAACTCAGGGGCCAGAGCAGAGAAGAAAGGAAGAGCAGAACACACATAGTTTGAACCCAGACACCCCCCTGGGGGTGTTCCATACTAACTTCACATGGGCTGATGCCCTCAGGGAGTCATAGAAGAAATTGTTCTTCTCGGCTTGGTAGGAAAACTTGTGGATTGGCAAATAGGGCCCTGAATCCAGCTGCTTGGGAAAGGACAACAGCCTGGAGACAGCTCCACCCAGATTGCTTCCAACTCCTTCCCTGCCATGTTCAATTCTAAGCTTCATTTGTGCTAGTAGGAGATAATGTCTTCTGGAGCAGGAAGGAAATGGACACCATAGGAGACTGATTTCCTAAGCCTCTTCCCATTCTCTAACTCATTTGCTACAGATCCTGGAAGAGGAAGCAGCTACCTGAATTGTGTAAACTTTCACTGTTTGGCTTGTCAAGTTTTGACCAGGTAGCACCCCACACCAAACCATAAGATGCTCGTATCCAGGGAAGAGAGTCTTGTTCAAACATCCAGGCGCGCCAGTGTACCTAGGGAAGGATTTCTAGTTCCCAATCCTCATGGGCTTTTTCCATCTCCCAGAGATAAAAAGCAACTGAAGGCAAAATCCTACCAACATCTTCCCCCACACAGCTTCCTGCTCAGCAGTGAATCAGACTAAGCACACCCATGCTACGATGGGTTGAGAAGAGACCCCAGCACTGAACAGGGCCACTAGGAGAGGAAGGTCCTAGCTCTGGCAGTATCATATGAGTGCACATGGACTCATGAGTGCAGATCCTCCCACTATCCCACCTCAATGCTCCAAGAAAGCCCCTTTCTCTGCCCTACTCATCTAGGAGTTGTATAGGCAAGGGCACTGCTTGGGGCTCACCCATTTCCAGCCCAATGGCAAAAAAAGAGGGAGAGAAATACAAATGAGATCATTCTTCTCAGTTAAGCTATTTCATACTCCAGGGCATAATTATTCCTCTCCAGTATGTCCCAGGTTTCAGCCCTTACCCTCGCCGGGTCTGTGGAGGGGTCTGAGAGACACCGTCCCGTGTGGGCACAATGCTGGTCAGCGTCACATCTTCAGCACTTTTACTGCTTTTCTCCTTCTTGCTGATTGGGCGCTGGGTTTCCAGAGTCCATTCCTGTCCAGAAGGAAAGGCACGTCAGTCCCCTGAGTCCAGAGAGCTTTGACACAGTTTATTCTACTGCCAGAGAGGAAGGGGGGTGGGGCACAAGAACACAGCACCATATTTAACTAATGGCCAAGCAATGCAATGGAATAGTCTGACAAATAAGAACCCTGCAGAGGCAGTAAGATCATGCCTGAGGATTGGGGGTGTAGAGGGGGGAGAAAAGATTCAGCATGACTCATTATCCTTAGCATAAACCCCCATCCCTGACCAGAGCTGGGAGGGGGGCCAGAATGATTGCATTTTAGCTGGCATGGCCACTCCCCAGTTGCCACAGAGGTAGACCTTCCATTACTATCCCCTCTAAGAAAAAAAGAAAAGAAACATCATGATCCCAGATGAGCAGGGACAAAGTGTTTTCCAGTGGGAAGAGTCTCAAGAGGGCAGGCGGAAGCCACAGAGTAAGAGTACAATAAAGTAGCTCTGTGGCATATGGAAATGAGGAATATGCCACCTCAAACTGTGGCCAATTCATGGCCATGCCTGGCCCATGAGTGTTGCGCCACCATTTCAGGTCCTCCTGGTCATCTGCAGCCACGATTCCCTGGTACAGATCCCGGTACAGCGCATGGAAACTACAAGCAGAAGCAGAACCAATGTCAGTGAGCAAGTCCCTGTTTAGCCCCAAATTACTGTCAGGTGCATAAATTTCCCCTTTCACCTCCACATCATCCTATTTCAAGAACCACTGGGGATTAGAGAGGCTGTGCTACAGCACCTTTAACCCCAAAGCATTTCACAAGCCACACGCATCCCACCCCATGGAAGCACCATCTCCTCAGAGATGGAGCAGGGAGCCAGTTGGCCTGGCTCACAGGCATGGACAGCTGGAGATGTCCTGCTGCTGGAACTTGCAAAGAGCTGGCAGAATCCCATGAAGAGACACAGGGAAATGGGTCTCTTTGACGTGTTCCTCAACCCTATACAAAAACTGTCCTGGGAGGCTGCAATGGCTACCCCCATGCCCTGGCACAGTATTACATGGGGGTTCATGGCCATATCTCCTGACTCATATCACACCAAAGGAAGCAGGTTAAATGTCTCCAGCTATTGGAGGGAATGGGGTGGCATTGGCCGTCAAAGATTATGGAGCAGTGAGTTGATGTATGTCTACACCACATCTGGGAGTGAGTCTCCCAGCCTGGGTCCACAGTGGAGCTAGTGTGCTAAAAATAGCTGTGCAGAAATGGCAGCTCAGGCTCTGAGGACTGGGGGTAGGTCCGTGCACCCAGATACAGAGTAGACATCCCCTTGGAGGCATGTAACAGCCTTCACTTCATAATGAAGGACAGAGTAGATTAAAGACTCACACCCACAAGAAGGGTGCACAATGGTAGGAGTGGTGGAATCCTCAAACTGAGGCAGAACCCTCCCTGAATAAAACCAGAGCCAAGCTGTGGTCAGACTGCAGCTATTCAGACACCTTAGAAGGGGAAATAATAGGACACAAGCCCCCGCGCACACACACACACATACCAGATGCTCTGCTTTCACAGAGGCCATGCAGTGGACATCGCCGTCGCACACCAGGACACACTGAACAGGTAGGTACCTTTCATTAGTGGAGATGTTGAGATGTTGGTGTAGATCCAGGAACATCTCCTTGAAGAAGCACAGTCGCTTGCACTCTGCCTCCTGGCAGCCCTCAAACACCTGGTCCATGTCCTCCATGTAGCGGGGATTGTAGCGGTTTAGCTCATCTAGCATCTTCTCATACTGATCCTTACACTGCAGCAGCCAGGAGGGAGAACAAACATAAGCCAACTGGTCCTGGTGCCAACCCCCTGCTCTGCACCCTGTCTAGGGCACACAAGAGCTTCTTCCCCACCTGCTCCTGCTCTTCTCCATCAGGGGACTCTGCACAGACTCCCCTGCACAGCTAAGCATGGTGTATGGGAACATCAGGGGAACCCAGGCAAGCCCCTTCCTCCCCAGAGCCAGGCTCGCAGTCCTGCCGTGTCAGTGACCCCTCTCTGCCTCTGACACCTTCCCCAGTTCTCCAATGGCAGTGACTTTCCCAGCTGCGGGGGAGGGGGACAGAGAAGGGAACAGACAGACAGAGACAGGTTCAGCTCTCCAGCCATCTTCTCCATTGAGCAGCTCTACAACTCTGCATTCACCTGGACATGCACACTAGTCACTCTTGTGCCGGATCCTTCTGCACTGCAGATTCTACCCTATGGAGCAGCAGCCTGGAGCTATTTGTTATACAGCACCAGGTGCGCTGTCTGATCCCTGTCACCAGGACATGACTAGCTATAGGTCAGTTCCATGAGGTACTGAGCTCCCACACAAGTCAGCAGGCAGCGAGGATACTTGGCACGCTGTAGGACCAGGAGCTACGGTGACACTCATTTCAAGTCTCTTCTCCCCATGCCTCGCCGGTATAGTGACCCCTAATGGTCTGAGTCCACACAGGGCACACCCACCTTCTCAGCTTCTTGTGCACATTTCTCCACACGCTCCTGCAGCTTGTGCAGCTGCTCCTGCGAGATGGAGGAATCTGCCTTGGCATGGTTCTCACGTGTCTGTGCGGTCTTCTCATCCTTCCGGGCTGTGTGATAGTTCTTCTTAGAGGTCTCCACCTAACACAGGTAGTTCTGTAAAAACAGAGCTAGGTGCCCCAGCACAAACTTCCCCATCCCTTACGTGTTGCTGGGGGGGCGGGGAAGGGGGAAGAGTTGGTAGGTGTTGTTTTTCAGACTTTATTACTGGCAGCAAACAACACACAGGAGCAAGCCCCATCAGGAGAGGCCAGCTCAGCAATCAGCCTGCCATGCTCAAAGGAAAAGGCTTCCCCTGAACAACACAGACAGAAAGTCACCCCCTTCTTCCCCCAAGTCACAAGTTGCCACACAGGAGGGCCCCAGCCCACCAACCTCAGATATTTCTGCACCAAGGAAGGCTGCAAGTATGCCATGGGCAAGGAGCCAGCCACACCTAACAGAACCAACCCCCACAACCAAAGAGAGGCCTAAACAAAGCGCACCCAAGCTAACTGCACTCCAGGCAAAAATGTCTAGCCCCAGCATCCCAGCCCCCTCTGCCTTACACACACTCCTTGCTCACATCTTTCAGCTTCTTCACCCAGGGTTTCTGGGCCTTACGGAATCCATCCTCTGCCTCTTTAGTCTCCTTGAACCCACTAATCATCTGCTTATGGTAGGCCTCCTTCTGCCAGGCCTTGATCTTGTCTGCATCTTCTCCAGCAAGATGGTTCCGCACCTCTAGATGGATCTCGCTCAGCTTGTCTGCAGCTGTCAGGAAGGCGTGCCAAGTCTTCTCTAGTGTGCCATACTGAGGGCCTGGAGGAGCAAACACGAGAGTGGCCATTACAACCCCATGTCCACAGATATGGGGACCAAGTTCAGAAACCAGCCTTCCTTCATCATGCAGGACACCTCTGCCATCACCAAAAAGCACTCAGGCCAACGTGGACTGTTCTCTGCACAGATAGGAAAGAGAGGAAGGACTAGGTGTTACAGCTCGCAGAGTCAGGTATTAGCAATGAGCATGCATAGCTGATGATCTAGTCCTGCCCCAGTGCAGTGTAGGTGAGTCCCTACAAAATATTCCTCAGGGGCTTTGCTTAGCTTAGCTGAGCTTAGAAGAGGGAAGCAATGGCAGCCCCCTGGCTGGAGCTTAAGGCCAGTTTCATAGGCTAGTTGGCACTTTAGGGCATCTGTTCTAATACCCTCCCATTCCTTGTTACACTCTAAGGCTCTATCACCTTGTGATGTCAATCACCTGCCATTAGATTCTCTTAGGCACTTGTGTTCCCATCCTCTCCTCCCAAGTCATCCTTTAGTCAGGCTACAGATCTTCCCTTGTACACATTCCAAGCCTGAACCTCCCCTTCCAGTCTGGCAAACTTTTTTTGTAATGGAGCACTTGGAAATGCAGAGGGAGCATCCCTTCCTTGAAGGGATCAGAGAACTGGTGGCTGGAAAGGAACCACAGAGCATCCCTGTCCTAGAGCTACTTGGTTTGAGCCAGGAAAGAAGAATACAAGAAATCCAGCTCCATGCTGCCCAATGGGTGTGCTCATCTCCTAAGGACAGCAAGACAGGGTGCTCTAGGAGTGGAGAGCTTCTCCTGAAGCCTGTGCCCACCCTAGCCGGCCGGCCTCACCCTTCTCTACAGCGGTCCTCCATTTGCGGGACCAGTCTGTTAGCTGCTGGGCATAGTTCTTCTCAATCTTGGCTCGCTCCTGGAAGCAGGAGATGAGGTCATTACAGAGACGGTGCCCATCATCTACACGCTTCACTGTCCGCCTGTAGTTACCAGCCTGAAAGAGCAGACAGTGTCAGTCCCACTGCATTGACTTCACACCCATCCATCCACCCACCCTAGGAGCTAGAGGCAGCAGATCAGGCCACCACATAGTGAGGGCAGGTCCTGCTGAGGCTAGCAGCTGGGCTAGGACCCCACTCAGGGCTCCTGCAGGAGGAGGTGGATGTATTGTGGGAGGTTTAAAAGGTGGGATGTTCTGGCTTCACATTCTTCTCCATTGGTGTTGATTCAGGTCTAGAATAGAGGCATCACTCAGTAGCTTCTGAGAAGGAAGAGGTCATCTCCCCCTTATACCAAGGCCTATACACCCTACTGAATCCCCCTCCAGAGAACTACAGCAGTTCCAAAAGCAAGTCAGTGTCTCTCCCTCCCTCCCACTCCAAGGGAATAGCATATTACCCAGGGAGTTTGAGACCCAAGCCATAACTCTATGGGTGACACGTAAAAGACATTTTCCTCCCTCCTAATGATCCCACCTTACCTCCCAAAAACTGCCCCCAAGAGCCTCCCCAACAACATCATCTTCTGATGACATAACCCTGGTTTTCTTGCAGCAAAGAATGTTTGCAGATTTCAGTGCAGCTGGAAGAGAAAGAAGAGCTGTTTGTAGTATGACACTGTCAGGGACTCAGCCACACACCATCCCGACAACTCAATACTTATGGAAGGGAGTTGGGCAAGTCCAGTTGCCAATGGGCAAGTGTCCATATCAGAGCACGACTGGCACCAACCAACCCCCTTACTCAGTTCCAGCACGAAACAGGCCATGCAGATTCAACTCCTCTCCCCGCTAGAAGGGACCCATCCAGGAGAGGCCTGTGGCACATTAGAAGGGAGGAAACTGGCCCTGCCACCACTCAGGCTGTACCTGTCCTGGAGACACTGGTAAGTCCAGCACCTTTCGCCTCAGCAGATGCCTCAGCAGAGACTCCTTCTTTTTTCGCCAAGACCATCAAAGGAAGAGACATTAAACTACTGAGCATGTTCAGCCTTGAGACACTTAAAATAAGTTGTGTTGAAAGAGATGACTCTAGTGTCCCAATATAAAAGAGTGAGGAGGATTAAGGGATTACATCAGTTACTGACTAGAGAAAACAAAACCCAATGGTCACCAGGAAGGCATGTCCTGAATGGGGTGCAGCCTACCGGGCTAGGAAAGGAACTATAGCCACACCTAGTGCCATCTATCCAAGAATGTGCTTGGGTTTCCGGGCAGAACCAGCTTCCTGGGAACATCCCAATTTACATTACGACACAGTCTCTGTCACCACATTTCTGTGTTGGGCACAGGGAATCCAGTGTAGAAGGTGACAAAGGCCCCATCTCACCCCACACCGATACACTGTCACTACCAATTCCTATTCAGCCCAATACATAATTTTGGCTGGACTGGGATCCTGGCACTGCTGCCACATGAGAATTGCCCTGATGGTGGTGCTTAGGATGGTCCTGAGCACCACTACCCTTTGAGGGGTGGCAGGGGGAGACAGGCCTGAGTAAGGAGTATAGACAGGCCTGTTCCAGGCAAGTTTTGGTTAACATAGGATTGACATGCTTTGCTGCTGCTCTTCTCCTCTTGCACATTCCCAGTTATAAAAAGCTTCCCTCACACCCTAGAAAGGTATCTGCTCACTCTGCCAGCCCCAAGGCAGAACTCACAGAGCAGAAGAAGCATCAGATCAGTCCAAGAGACCAGGTATCCCATGTCCCCTCAGTCCTTCTCAGCGTCTGCTTTCTGGGACTATCAGCCACACAATAAGAGACCCATGGTAGACTTCAGAAGAGACACAGAGGGAACCAAGGAGAGGGTTAAGTACCATTTGCCTGAGCAGCACATTTAGATAATATGAAGGCTGTTAGAAGGCCACCAAGGAAATTCTTTTGGCTTCCCAAGAAAGTTCTAACTTCCCCTAACTCCCACTGCCCTCCAAGAAACCCACTTACAGGAGCATGTCATCATTCCAAACAGAAGATTCAGGTGTATGAAACCTTAAATGCAGAAGGACCCCTCCCCTCACCAGCAGCCCTAATAGCCAGCCTGTGAAAGAACTTTGCATGACTACAAGTCAGCTGGTTCCACTCCTGTGCCCAACAACAAAGTAACTACATACCTGAAAGAGAAGAATGAGGGCTCTGGAGGCCCCAGCTGCCCGGAGTGATTTCTTGGGCTGTTCCAACTCTAAATGTGGTGGTGGGTAAGAGAAAGATGCACAGACAGTTATACCCTGCTGCTCTGACACAGACAGAGACACTGCTGTTCTGACAAGTAACACTCGTAGGATAGGAACCTGGGTCTCCCCCTATGCTCAAGGCAAGGAGGGGCACTCCCGGTACAGCAGCTGCTGCCACTCTCCTCTTCCAAGGTGCCACATTCCAGCATGTAGGGGAGATGCCAAATCCCTGTGTCACAAGATCCAGTCCCAAAGATTTAAAATAGAAGCAGTGGGGCAGCATGAGGGCTTTGTGCGGGAAAGGTGATGTTATAACAGCTGAGCAAAGGAACAGCGCACTGCTGGAATGGACTAAACTAAATGAGGTTTCCCAGGCACAGCAGCTGCACTGGGCTTGGTCCTCCCTTCTGTTGCAGTACAGCCCACATGTCTTCTCTAGCCTCCCCCACTGCTGCCCACACTTGGGTTTTCAGATAAGCCTAGTGCTGTCTACCATGACATGCAGGAGAATCAAGAGGCAAAAGCCTTCTCTAGTGCCTGTAGGCCAAAGAGCTAAGAGATTTAAACATTTTACTGCAGTAATAGCAACCCCACTCGTAGACCAGGACCCCACTGTGCTAGACATGGTGAAAACATGAGGAGACAATCCCTGCCCAAGGAGCTTGTACTCCAAGTAGTAGTAACATTTCTTGTTTTGTCTGTTTGTTCCGATTGATTTTTCTGTGTTAGAAACGGATGTCTTGCTTAAGCCAGAAGCTACAATGGCTCAGAATTAATTAAATGGAGATAACACAAGAGCCAACAGAATGGAAACTGTAGCACCTGAAAAGGGAGGGGATTTTAGTCAAACTAAGATTTGGCAGGGGAAGGCATGGGCGAGGGAAGGGGATGAGGAGCGGCTTGAGTCACTGTGCTAACCATCCACCAAATCATATTTTGGAGAAATAAAGTGTTTGTTAAAGAGTCATTTCATTGCCCCTTCAGTTAAAGTGTAGAACTCACAGTAAACATCCCTGGGACTTCTAGTCATCCTCCACCACCACCAGATTTTAGACTCTGAAAATCTCTAAGGTAACACACAAGCAGTTAAAAACATATTTAACCTATCTCCCAGGCCTTATTTCTCCTTCATAAGGAAGCAAGAGGCACAAGCGCAATTTAAAAAAAAAATCCTTCTCAGTTCACCTTTAAATAGTATTGAGTCCTCCCAGGGAAAGATGAATCACTGTCAGACTTTGGTTTCCAGTCCTGACTAACTACCCCACGTGAGAGTTTGGGGGTGGAAGCTGAAAATTGTTTAATGTGCTGTGGAGCAGCCATGCTCCATCTAGGAGTCAGTCAGAAAAGGGACTAAAGGACAGAGAACCCAGGTCCATTCATTCTGCAGTTTCTGCATCAAACGTTCAATTTAGGAGTCAGACAGATTGTTTCTTTAGCTGCCAGAGCTATTAATCGACCCCAGAATTGCAAACCCTGCTGGCTATACTATGCCTTAACATCAGAAATAATAGGCTTTGCAACCTCAAAGTAGCTGGCATTTGGTTAGAGCACAAGCCTCTCCTGGAGCAGCATAGGCCCTACAGAAGTCCAGTGGGTCTGTCTTGGTGGAAGATACACATCAGAAAATGAGAGGGACCCTTTTTTGTACAAGACCTTTCCAGAGCACCTACACATTGACCCCATATGCAGACTTGGAGAGAACATTTTATAATGAACACAAGTGCTGAGAAAGGTAGCTGCCATTGCCAACCTGAGCCCCAGGAAGAGCAAGAGGCTTGCCCTCCAAGTTGGTTATTCCTACAGCATCATGTGCTGTCTGCTCTTGCGAACAGCTTGAGGGCAGGGACAGCCAGGAGAGTTTACTAGCAAATAAAAAAAAAAAATGTTTTCTTTGTAGATCTATGTACCACACTCTGATGCTGGTGAGATGGCAAAGCCAGCTCAAACTCCAAGTAGGAGAATCCCTGGGGTGGCTTTTGAGGAGTGGGGGTTTTATTTGTGGGGAAGGAGACAAACTAGAAACAGAAGGAGGCTATTTGGCTGTTGGATAGCTTTTACAGTGCTGCCACTTTATTGCAAGTCTGGGAACCACTGGTATTTTCTTAGAGCCCCAGGTCCTGAAGTAATACTATTACATGAGATTCTCCATTTTCTTTTTAAAGGGTTCCCAGCCCCCCTCATGGTTGTTGAGATAAAAAGCTTAAAAACCATGACCCAAGTGCACTACAAAAAGTGAAATTTTTAAAAAGCATTTTAAAACCAAACTTACGATTTTTGATTGCCTGAGGTTGGCTGTACCGTTAGGAGGTCATTTCACCAATGGAGACTTCAAGCCTGCCTTAAAATACAAATTACATTAGTTTTGTGGTCACAGTAGATTACCTTGTTGACATCTTAACATGGCAGAGGGTTGGCAGCTGCTGTACAGGAGAGACCACGATACCAGAATAGTAGGGGGTCTGTAGGTCAGAACCAAGGTTCTTTGGCAGATGTAGCAGCAGTACTGGAAAAGCAAAGGATGTGGCAGGTCAGGATTGAAGGGTGGCAGGAGAAGTGCGCCTGTCTCCCTCTCCTCCCTTCCACACCAGTAGTGGGAGAGAATCACATATTGCCTTGCCTGCTCCTGCAAGAGCACTAGAGTTAGACTGATCAGGACTCGGTCTCATTCTCAGCAGGAGGACTACATGAAGGGGCATCAGACACTTCTGCAGAATAGCTGGCTGGAAGAGGAGAAAAATACAGGATTTCCACACAATGTTAGACCCCATAATCAAGAGGGCCTTCAGAAAAATCTTCGCACAGCAAAAATGTGGCCAGAGTAATACATCCCTCTTCTCACCATCATCAGCTATCCCATCTAGCTGGCTAAACAAGCAGGAAGACTCTCAGTTATAAGAAGGTGCTAGAGTTATTCAGGGTTTCTTCAGATAGTGATTTCCTACCCAGCAGAATTCCATAAGCAGAGCTCAGCACCAGAGAACCCATTATGGCAGGGCTGCACCTGCCTCCAGAGCAAATTGAGAAGCAAATAGCAGTGCTTGAGACCAAGTGACAAGAGTAGAAGGTTGTGGAAGAGCATCTAGCTCACCCTCTGCTCTTCCCAGGGAAATGGCAGGAAGTGGTCCCCAGGATGACTACCTTGTGTCTGTACAAAGGAGCTGATTTCTTTTCTGTGTTTGGTCATTTCCAGCATCTAGTTATCAGGCCACGAGCCAGTTCCATCCTCTAAATCCAGTGACTCCACAGGGTTTACACCAAGGGTGGAGAACTTATGGCCCACAGGCCAGATCCAGCCCACTGGTTAATTTCATCCAGGCTGCAGCGCCCCCCTGCAGGGCTGAAGCTGAGAGCACCAGCTCATCCCACCTGGGGGGGAAGTCCTGAGCCTCCACCCTCCCCCACCCCACAGGGCTGGAGCCACAAGCGCTGGCCGGACCTACTGTGGGAGGGAAACCCTAAGTCTTGGCACCCCCCCATGAGGTTGAAGTTGCAAGCGCTGGCTCGCCCCACTGCAGGGGAAGGAATCCCCGAGCTCTGCCACTCCGCACCCCCCCGGACGGGTGAGTGACCTGCAATGGATTTTTTCTGTGAGTCAATGGCCTATGATAGAAAAAAAGGTTCCCCACCCCTGGTTTACACCAAGACTAGCTGACCCTAGATAGTTCTGTCTGCTCCCCAAGGACAGGCAAAAGCTAGAGTACTGTAGGCAAAGGAGGCTAACTGCAGAATTGCTCCCTCCTCTCTCTCTCTCTCTCTCTCTCACACACACACAGGGAAGGAATAGCCAGACTCTGCATGCATTACATACCAACACCCTAGTAACCAAGTGGGCCCTAGCCACTTCACTCAGCTCATACCCCTATTCACTGCTTTTGCATCTGTGTCTCACCTATCTTCATTCCTTCATCCCTGAAGTCCTGATGCATGAATTCTTTTTCTGGCCTAGGAGCCAGGGGACCATCTTCTACTTCTTCCAAGAAGAAAAATGAATCCTTAGCCACTGTGAATGTTTCCCCAAGGCAGACAAAGAAAGCCTCCTTCCTGTGCACCACCCTTCGATACTTCCACTCTCTGAGTGCCCAGGGCACTATCTGGGTATATTATTTGGATTGCCTCCTTGGACGGCTGGATCATTGTGGACAAGGTCTGGACTTTTCCATTCAGTAAAGTGAGGGGCATACTGAAATGGGAGGTTCATTCTCACCCTCCCAACTCCCCTAATTCTGGAAGGCAGCTCTGCAGGAGTTTCACCTGTGAAGTGGATTTGCACAGGTGGGAGAGCACGGCCTTTGCCACACTGCATGTTCTGTCCCACCTTCTCCCACACCGCAGTTACTGCTGGGCACAGGACCTAGTTGCATGACAACCCTATCTAGAAACTGAGGTTTTAGTCTGCCCACCTCAGCCAGACATCTTTAACAAGGAATGGTTTCCCCTTGTTTTTAAGTCATTTCCACATCAGACACTGAAGCCAAGCCTAGCCCGTGTTTGTCAGGAGCAGGCCATGTCTAGCTCAGTTCCATTTCAGGGGGAACAGGGCCTTTGTGACTGGTATGATTCCCCAAATAGTTCTCAGCCCTATACCAGATAGAGATGAAGGCACTGTCCCTACCATACGGCACTCTCAGCCACAGTTACAGACATTTAGTGTGAACAAATTTACAAAGAAACTGAGCCTCAAGCCTCCATAGTTAATTGTTATGAACTTTAAGACAGGCTGGATAGAGGACTATCAGTGAAAGCCAGGCCTGCCAAGCCATCTTATCTACAGACAAACAGCCAAGACTACTCTATCTTTTCCACCAGTTTAGTGCCAGAAGAGACTGCCTGTCCCAGCAGACACCAGCACAGTGGTAAATGTGGATTTGCTCTGAGCTAGTGATGTGCTCTACATTCCCACTATATAGTAGCTTCCTGTAAATGCTGCACAGTACTTACCCACTTCCCACAGGGCATACCCAGGTCCCCACTCTAGCTTGCAGCTACTCAGCTGGGTATCTGGTCAAGATGCCAGATAATGCAAAGATCCCTCAAATAATGGGAATGTTACGTGACTGCATGGGACATTCTTGTTGCTCGGGAAGGGCAGACTTTCACAATAGTATTTATTCCAATCCAGGGATCGCACTCTTGGTGGAGTCACCTGGCTGGGAAAGGAGCTAGGAGCCAATATTTCCCAGCCACTCCCTTGGAACTGGAGCTGCCAAAGCTGCCTAGTCCAAAGAAGATTTTCAGCTGGGTTATCCAGCTTGTGGAGAGAGAGAGAGAGAGAGAGACAGACAGACAGACAGACAGACAGACAGACAAAGCACTTAGTCAGACCAGTAGGTACATACAAAGGTCACTCCAGAAGCCTGCAAGTGGAAAAAGACACCCTGCTGAGGTCAGACAAATCCATACCAGGTTTCAAGGATTGCAGTGCATCAGCAAAACACACAGAAGGAATCCCACATTCTTTGAAAGCTGGGAGGTTCTGTGACTGGAAGGGACAAATTCACAGGGCCAAGCAGAGAACTCAGACTTCTCCGATCGTTGGAAGTTAGCTTAACTCGCTGCACTGGTATCCTCCACAACTCCAACTGAGACAACATCCTGAAACAGCAGAGAGACTGCACCATGTGCCATAACCCTGGAAATCCTCATTCTTACCTCAAGTTGCTCTCACTGCCAAAAACTGTTCCTCATGTCCAAATCCTCCTTTAGCTTCAGGCTTCTGCTCTCTCTCCTATTGTCCAGGGGTGTATCTACACTATGGAGACTACACCGGCATAACTATATCGGCATGGCCCCATAATGCACACGTAGCCAGGGCTGGCCTTACCATGAGGCGAACTGAGGTGGCTGCCTCGGGTGCCAGACTGTGGGGGGCAGACGCCAATAGGACCCAGAGTGTAGAAAATTGTATCTGCTGCTGGTGCATATGTCTTCTCTCTACTCTAGACGCACAGAGATGGTGGAGTGCTGTGCTGGAGGATGGAGGGCACAAGAGACATAACAGGCAGGCAGAAGAAAAGGTGAGAAGGAATAACAGAAAGCAGCAAGAGCTGCAGGGAGAAAGAGGAGGAGGAGGAACCTCTTATGTACCTCTCCAGCACCCCCAGGAGTCTGGACTGATTAATCTCAGGGAGTTTCCTGCTGCTTCCCTGAACCCACTTGAGGAGAACAGCCAGTCAACCGAAGTAGTAGGAGCCAGTTAGGCCCTTAAGATGCTGATGTCTTCCCTCACTCAGGCCCTGCTACCAGCCTGCTTATTTGTCCCCTTCAATTGAGTGTTGAGAGCCATTATAGCTGGCACAGAACAGCAGTCATGAGTGAAAGAAGAAAACACCCCTTTGGGGCTGCATTCAGAAAAAGAAAGAAAGCAAAGGAAGCTTTCTATCTAAGCAGGAAGGAGCTCTCCTGAGATACATAGACACAAATGTTCACAGTGAGCCTTCCGGCCCAGTGAGGATGTGAGTGGTGAGGAGATTCCTGATCTTCCAGTTAGTCAGAGTGCAGGTGACCTGGCAGCTACTGCAGCATCCATATCTCCATTTCAAATGGATGTAACCATGCACATTCCTGAAGAAAAAAAAGTGTAGATCAGAGAAGAGTGTGGTGGAGGCACAAGAAACAGCTGCAGCTGAATTTAGTTCCTTAAGTCTAGATGATCCAGGACTGTGGACCCACTTGAGCAGTATCTTGAGGGACTTCGTTGTACTGCATGGGCCACAGCAAGTGAAAAACTTCATGTTTCCCAAAGACAATGAAAATAGAAGTTTCCATCCAACACATTTCTGGTGTGAAATCCCCAACGGTGACAAAATGGAGAGGCCATGGATTATGTACTCAAAAACCCAGAATGCTGCATACTGTTTTTGTTGCAAACTCTTCCAGTCTAATGTTCCAGCCACATTGGGTTCTACAGGAACAAAGGACTGGAAAAATCTGGCTAGAAATCTGGCATGCCATGAGAAGGCAGCAAATCACCAGAGAGCATTCCATAGGTGGAAAGAGCTTGAAATGAGACTAAGGTTAAAGGCCACCATAGATGATCAGCATCAAGAGAAGATTACATCAGAGTCTCTTTACTGGCAAAATGTTCTGAAAAGGCTCATTGCCATTGTGAGAATGCTTGCTACCAAAACCTAGCACTGCGTGGCACTTCAGATCAGCTGTATGTGCCAAACAATGGAAACTTCTTTAAAATTGTGTAGCTGATGGCTGAGTTTGATGCTGTACTCCAGGAGCATCTAAGAAGAGTCACCACCCAAGAAATGTACACACACCACTACCTTGGAAAAACAATTCAAAATGAGATCATACAGTTACTGGCAACAAATGTCAAACGGAAGATTATGGTGGAATGCATCTGATGAAGTGAGCTGTAGCTCATGAAAGCTTATGCTCAAATAAATTTGTTAGTCTCTAAGGTGCTACAAGTACTCCTTTTCTTTTTGCGGATACAGACTAACGTGGCTGCTACTCTGAAACAGAAGATTGTGGCAGATCTGAAGTCAGCAAGATATTACTCTGTTATTCTGGACTGCACACCTGACATCAGCCATACGGAACAAATGACTTTAATGGTGCATTTTGTAACAACAGAACCTAGTGAAAATGTCCCTGCAATGGTGACTGTCAGAGCATTTTCTATAATTTATTGACATTGATGATACTACAGGACCTAGTTTTACAAATGTGCTTCTTAAAAAGCTGGAAGATACAGGAATTGCAATAGCTGACATGAGAGGTCAGGGTTACGATAATGGTGCCAACATGAGAGGAAAGAACAGAGGAGTGCAGACATGGAACTGAGAGTTAAACCCTCAAGCTTTTTTTGTCCCATGCAGTTCTCATTCATTGAACTTGGTGGTCAGTGATGGAGCATCAGCTTCTAGTGAGGCTGCTGAATTTTTTAATGTAATTCAAAGCATCTATATATTTTTCTCTGCATCAACTCATCGATGGCAAATTTTGAAGCAACATCTGGCAACACCCTCTCTGACACGAAACCCCTGAGTGCCACACGATGGGAAAGTTGAGTGGAGGCGATAAAGTCTATCAACACCAAATTGGGACGATAGATGATGCTATAGTTGCCATTATGGAGGATAATGCCATGACAGGAACTGTTTGTGGGAGAACAGTGGCAGAGGGAAATGAAATCACCAGAAACATACGTAACTTCAAATTTCTGTGTGGCTTAGTGTTGTGGCATGACATACTGTTTGAAATAAATGTTGTAAGCAAGAGACTCCAAGGTGTTGACCTTGATATATCTGGAGCAATGGAACAAATGGACAAAGCAAAGTCATACCTACAGTCTTACCGGTCAGATGAGGGATTTCAAAACGTTCTGAAGAGTGCACAGAAGTTGGCAGAGGAACTTCACACTGAAGCTATTTTCCCACCCATTCAAGAATACAAGAGTCACTGAAGATGACATTTTGATTATGAGGCACGGGATAATCCCGTAAGAGACCCCAAATAACAATTCAAAGTTGAATGCTTTAACCAGGTGCTAGATTGTGCAATACAGTCAAAGAACATTTCATGCAGTTCAAGGAACACAGCAGTCTATTTGGGATGTTGTATGATATTCCAAAACTCCTCACTATACCCGAAGAAGACCTACATCAGCAATGCAGGGCACTGGAGACAGGGTTGACACATGATGGCATGCGCGATATTGATGCGAGTGATTTAGGTGATGAACTGAAAGCCCTTTCAAGATACATTTCAGCAGGATCAACTCCAAAGGCTGTTCTGGAATATATGTGCACAAATAAGATGACCAGACTCTTTCCAAAAAAGAAAAGGAGTACTTGTGGCACCTTAGAGACTAACAAATTTATTTGAGCATAAGCTTTCGTGAGCTACAGCTCACTTTATCGGATGCATCCAAAGAAGTGAGCTGTAGCTCACGAAAGCTTATGCTCAAATAAATTTGTTGGTCTCTAAGGTGCCACAAGTACTCCTTTTCTTTTTGCGATTACAGACTAACACGGCTGCTACTCTGGCACCCTCTTTCCAAATGCTTTTGTTGCTCTGCGCATATTTCTAACACTTCCTGTAACAGTTGCCAGTGGAGAATGCAGCTTCTCCAAGCTGAAGTTAATAAAAACACATCTATGCTCCACAATGACACAGGAGAGGCTAGTCGGCCTTGCAACCATCCCAATAGACCATGAGCTGGCCCAGACTATGGACCTTCAGGAAGCAGTTCAAATCTTTGCAACCAAGAAGGCATGGAAAGCACCACCTTGATTATTCGAAGAGATAAAAATGCCAGTGTTTACTATGCAGACAATAAAAGTTACATTTGCTGTTCAGGCATTTGAAAGTTACATGTTACTTAAAATTTTTGAACAAGGCATTTTAAGTTGTTAGTTCTCCTTTATTGGGGTGGGTTGCAGAGCAGTACCATGAGAGGAGTAGAACAGGAAGAAGGCAGAATTGAGAGCTTTCAAAGTTTTGGCCCAAGTGAGGGGGCCTGAGGGCATCATTTGAGCTCCCCGCCTCAGGTGCCAAAATGTTGTGGGCCACCCTGCACATAGCCTACACTGACAGAAGTTTTTACGTTGGTGTAGGAACACCACTGCCTTGAACAAAGTTAGCCATGTCGATGGAAACCTCGCATCCACTGGTGCAACTGTGTCTCCACCAGGGGTTTTGTCTGCACAGTTATGACGGTTAGGGTGTAGTTTTTCTCACCCCTGACTAATGTACTATGCTGATATAACTTTACAGTGTAGACTAAGCCTGACACAGGAGTTCCTTTCTTTCACTTTGAAATTATTTGGCATGACCAGGCTCTATCTCCCTCCCTTTCCAAGTCTTTTATTCCCTCTTGTTTAGAGAAATGAGTCTCAGGCCATGTCTATGGGTATGTCTACACTATGAAATTAGATCAATATTCTCGAAGTTGATTTTTAGAAATTGATTTTATACAGTCGATTGCTTATGTCCACACTAAGCTCATTAAGTCGGCGGAGTGCGTCCTCACTACCATGGCTAGCATCGACTTACAGAGCGGTATACCGTGGGTCGCTATCCCACAGTTCCCGCAGTCTCCGCCAACCATTGGAATTCTGGGTTAAGCTCCCAATGCCTGATGGGGCAAAAACATTGTCGCAGGTGGTTTTGGGTACATGTCATCAGCCACCCTTCCCTCTGTAAAAGCAACGGCAGACAATCATTTCGCACCTTTTTTCCCTGTGCAGACACCATTCCACGGCAAGCATGCAGCCCGCTCAGTTCAGCTCACCGACACCACTGCTGTTGTGTCCTGGGTGCTGCTGGCAGCAGACGGTTCAGTAAGTCTGCTAACCATCATCATCCACCGCTTCTGCTGCAACTCTGCTCTGCTGCTATTGTCTCAATAGCGAATTTCTCCATGTTGTCTGTCATGGGCTCCCAGGTAGGCGTGTTCTTCCTCGGGAAATGTGCGCGGTGCTAACCGTCGTCCTCCACGGCATCCAACTATGCTCTCCTGAATCCACCTTGCAGGTCCTCTCCTCATTCTCTATAAATATCTATTCTCGTGGCATCCGTCTTTAGCCACTGTTTCTGCCGCAACTGTGCTCTCCTGCAGGTGCCATACCACGTCAAGCATAGAGTCCACTCAGATCACTGCGGCAGTTATGAGCATTGTAAACACCTCGCGCATTATCCTGTAGTATGTGCGGAACCAGAACCTGCAAAAGCAGGCAAGGAGACGACGGCAGTGCGGTGACGAGAGTGATGAGGACATGGACACAGACTTCTCTCAAAGCACGGGCCCTGGCAATTTGGACATCCTGGTGGCAATGGGGCAGGCTCATGCCATGGAATGCTGATTCTGAGCCCGGGAAACAATCACAGACTGGTGGGAGCACATAGCGTTGCAGGTCTGGGATGATTCCCAGTGGCTGCGAAACTTTCGCATGCGTAAGGGCACTTTCATGGAACTTTGTGACTTGCTTTCCCCTGCCCTGAAGTGCAAGAATACCAAGATGAGAGCAGCCCTTATAGTTCAGAAGCAAATGGAGATAGACCTCTGGAAGCTTGCAATGCCAGACAGCTACCAGTTAGTTGGGAAACAATTTGGAGTGGGCAAAATCTACTGTGGGGGCTGCTGTGATCCAAGTAGCCAACACAATCACTGAGCTGCTGCTATCAAGGGTAGTGACTCTGCGAAATGTGCAGGTCATAGTGGATGGCTTTGCTGCAATAGTGTTCCCTAACTGTGGTGGGGTGATAGATGGAACACATATCCCTATCTTGGGACCAGACCACCTTGGCAGCCAGTACATAAACTGCAAGGAGTACTTTTCAACGGTGCTGCAAGCACTGGTGGATCACAAGAGATGTTTCACCAACATCAGCATGAGATGGCCAGGAAAGGTACAGGAACTTTGGTCTGTTTAAATGGCTGAAGGAAGGGACTTATTTTCTGGTCTGGGAAGTAACTGTTGGGGATGTTGAAATGCCTATAGTTATCCTTGGGGATCCAGCCTACTCCTTAATGCCATGGATCATGAAGCCATATACAGGCACCCTGGACAGTAGTAAGGAGCTGTTCAATTATAGGCTGAGCAAGTGCAGAATGTGCACATGGACGTATAAAAGTGCATTGGTTCAGTTTACCGACTCGGTTAGACCTCAGCAAAACCAATATTCGCACTGTTATTACTGCTTGCTGTGTGCTCCACAGTATCTGTGAGAGTAAGGGGGAAGATGTTTATGGTGCAGTGGGAGGTTGAGGCAAATCACCTGGCCACTGATTACATGCAGCCAGACACCAGGGCTTTTAGAAGAGCACAGCAGGGCAAGCTGCGCATCAGAGAAGCTTTGAAAACCAGTTTCATGACTGGCCAGACTACGGTGTGATAGTTCTGTTTGTTTCTCCTTGATGAAAACCCACCCCCTTGGTTCACTCTACTTCCCTGTAAGCCAACTGCCCTCCCCTCTTCGATCACCACTTACAGAGGCAATAAAGTCATGGTTGTTTCAAAATCATGCATTCTTTATTAATTCATCACACAAATAGGGGGATAACTACCAAGGTAGCCCGGGAGGGGTGGGGGAGGAGGGAAGGACAAGGCCACACTACACTTCAAAACTTATTGAATGCCAGCCTTCTGTTGCTTGGGCAGTCCTCTGGGGTGGAGTGGTTGGGTGCCTGGAGGGCCCCCCCCCCCAAGTTATTGGGCATCTGGGTGAAGAGGCTATGGAACTTGGGGAGGAGGTGGGCAGTTACACAGGGGCTGCAGTGGCGGTCTGTGCTCCTGCTGCCTTTCCTGCAGCTCTACCAGATGCCAGAGCGTGTCAGTTTGATCTCCCAGTAGCCTCAGCATTGCATTCTGCCTGCTCTCATCACGCTGCCGTCACTTTTATCTTGCTCGGAGAACATTTCATTGCGAGTGCAGTTTTTTCACCTTCTTAGTTGCGTTAGCCTCTGGGATGGAGAGGATAGGGGAGTGTGAAAACATGCAGCTGTGGGAGGAAAAAAAAAAGGGAGAGTAGTATTTAAAAAGACATTTTAGAGAACAATGGGTAGACTCTTTCATGGTGAAATAAGCTGTTAACATTACATAGCACATGTGCTTTCGGTACAAGGTCGCATTTTGCCTCTTATATTGAGGGCCTGCCGGTTTGGTGAGAGAGATCACACATGCAGGGCCGGGCAACAGAATTCAGCTTGCAGGCAGCTATGGTAAGCCACAATCTTTTGGCTTCTTCAACCTTCACAACATGTGGGAATGGTTTCAAACACCAGCGCCCTCCTTTCCCATACCAAGCACCCATTGGGTTGGCCATTTAAAAGGAGGGGCTGTATTGGCGGCAAATGCATCCCAAGTCTTCAGGGCAAATCAATCATTAAACACACTTGATTTTAAACCATGTATTATATTCACAAAGGTACACTCACCAGAGGTGCCTTCTCCAGCTTCATGATCCAGGAACCCGCCTTAGGAGGGTATTGGCTCCAGGGTGATGAACAGTTCCTGGCTGTCAGGGAGAAGGGATTCTCTGCTTGCCTGCTGCGCGCTGTCCTCCTCCTCCTCCTTGGAGATTTTGGCAAATATATTGGCATTACATCTTCTGGAACAGAGTTCTGCCTGCATGGATTCGTCTCCCGATACAGCAATCAGATCCAGTACCTCCCGTTCTAGTCCATGCTGGAGCTCTGGGACTGCATGGTCACCTGTGCTGATGAGCTCTGCATGGTCACCTGTGCTGATGTGATCACTACGCTGGCTAAACAGGAAATGAAATTCAAAAGTTCCCGGGGCTTTTCCTGTGTACCTGGCTAGTGCATCCGAGTTGAAAGTGCTGTCCAGAGTGGTCACAATGGAGCACTCTGGGATAGCTCCCGGAGGCCAATACCGTTGACTTGTGTCCACACTACCCCAAATTTGACCCAGCGATGTTGATTTCAGCACTAATCCCCTCTTCGGGGAGGAGTACAGAAATAGATTTTAAGAGAGTCCTTTAAGTTGACAAAAATGGCTTTGTCATGTGGACGGGGGCAGGATTAAATCGATCCAATGCTGCTAAATTCAACCTAAACTCGTAGTGTAGACCAGGGATAAACATATAGCGCTTCAGTGGCGCAGCTGTACTGATATAGCTATGCCACAGCATGTCTGGTGAAGTGACTTTACTGTATGAAGATGGGGAAAAAGCTCTCCCCTCAGCATAATAAAGCCACCTCCGCAAGTGGCAAAAGCTAGGTTGGCAGGAGAAGCTCCCCCACCGACACAATGCTGTGCACAGGAGCGCTTAGGTCAGTGTAACTTATGTGACTTGGGGGGGGGGGGGAGGGGTTTCCACACCCCTGAGCGACGCAAGTTATGCAGACATAGGCTGCGCTTTAACCTGGCTGTGTAGTCGTGGCACCAGCGCTGGGAGAGAGCTCTCCCAGAGCCGTAAAAAAGCACCACCAAAAAAACAACTACCCCCGTGAGGGGAGTAGCTACCAGCACAGAGAGCGTGTGAACCGTGCCCCCCTCCTGAGCAATGCAAGTGGTAGTATAGACAAGGCCTTGGAATCAGTCTCTCCTGCTATCCTGGGGTTGGATTTGTGGTACTTTTGCCTTTTCCACAGCTTTCCTGAGTTGTGGAGACCAGAGCTGCACCAGTTATTCCAGGGGCAGCCATGTCTGGTGTGACAGTTTGGGAAATTTGTCTGTATAAAACTTATGAATTTTGGTTGACTTTTTGAAATTTCTCTGTCATTGAATGCTGCAGTGTATATTGACTCAGCCGTTTGCTCACACAGTTTTTTTTATTTATCTCCCCAGTCAGGGTGAGGGAGATGCAACAGCAACAGTTAACAGTCATTAATCTGAATAGTCTTCCATTCAGATGGAAGCTGCCTAGAACAGGAGGGCTGGAGGCTGGGCGAAAATAGTCCTCCCCAAACTGTTTGGAGGGGGGTGGGGTAGGGTTGGAGCAATTTAAAATCCCCAGCTGAAAGGAAAAACTGACAAGAGGTGTTAAAAGCTGCTATTAAAAAACAGGGGTATGCTTGCTGAGCAGGGGAAACTTTTGACTGTCTAACCTGAACAAGCTAAAGCAGGGGTTCTCAAACTGTGGACTGAGACCCCAAAGTGGGTCATGACCCAATTTTAATAAGATCGCCAGGACTGACATTAGACTTGCTCGGGTCCAGGACTAAAGATGAAGCCTGAGGGCTTTGGCTCCAGGCCTTGAGCTTTGCCCCCCAGTTCATGTAGTAATTTTTATTGTCAGAAAGGGGTCGCAATGCAATGAAGTTTGAGAACCTCTAAAACAGCTTGCTGCAAGAGTCAGGGGAGAATCCATGACCAGGAAGACAAGACAGGACCAGAGTGGGGGCCAGGCAGAGGGACCTGCGGCCCCTGAAGGCACTATCAAAACCAAAGAATGTAGTGAGGATTGAGGGAGGGAACTGTGTACAGGTGTTTATTATTTTTTCTACAGCTCTCCTGTGCTTTGTCTATAACAGAAGTATGATTGGTTTATAGTTTCACCCTTCAGGGACACGACAGCTGAAGCAGTAACAGACTTTACAGAGTAATTTCTAAACCAGAGTATCCATGAGGGTGGAACTCTGGGGAGGATGTGCTTGAGCAACTAGAGTGTCTTGGAGGACCAGGGCAGCTTGCCAGTGAGGTCTTATTCCCTAAAAGAGGTACCAGACAGAGACTGTGCCTGGAAAGTGTTCCCACAAGACTAGAGTAAAAGGCTATGGCTAGACCCTGCCCAGACTCAGGAGACCTTAGAAGCACACAGATACAGTACATGGTCCCAAACACAGCTGCCTGGTGGGCATCCGCAAAGTGGAGCTCAGTCAGAACTGTTCCATCAAGGCTTCAAAGAGCTGCACTATCTACCTCCCTACTTTCACAGCACCACAAATAGCATGGTTTCTGCCCCACATCATCTACATTCACCACTCAGTCATGCTGCTTCCCAGATGCCACCCACGACCTGTTTTCCCCCCTCTCTGACTGTGAGTGGGTTTCATGCATATCAAATAACCCTCCATGCATGCAACCCACACTGTTTGAGCTAATTAGCTGTTTGCTTCTATCCCATGCATTTCCCACTCCTACCAGTCAGGGCCAGCTAGCATCAAACTTGCCAGTGAATTCATGCCAGCCTCTAGACTCATTTCAGCTGGAAGGGATCTCAAGTGAGTTATCTTCCATCCCTCTGTATTGTGACAGGAGTGATTTCATCCCCAAACTATCTGAGGCAGGTGTCTAACCAAACCCTGACTAGCTTCAGGGAAGGCTGTCACTCTCCCCCTTGGCAACTGGCTCCTGCTCCAGAGTGTTCCCCCAATATATAACCTAAGTTTCTCCTACTATAGCACAAATCCATGGGCTTGTCCACACTCACCGACTAATGAGGATAATGCTGTAATAGAGCTGCCTGAGAGCAGTAAAGGGATCTCTTCTGACCACCAGGGTGAGCAGCATATGCCCACTTCCATACAGCCCTTGAATAAAAAGCTTATCCTTGGTGATACTCCTCTACGAACTCTCCAGTTTGTTCATGTTGTTTTATGAACTGAGGTACTCCAAACTGAGCCGAGTGCTCCAACCTAGGCCTGACAAGTGCCAGATAGAGCAGAATAATTTGTAGTTGTTTTTACATTGGAAACTCCTATTTATTCCAGAAGGCAAATTTTCCACTGAAATGGAGTCACCTTGCTAGACCATCAGGGCATGGACTGGATCTTTATGTACTGAAAAGCCTTATGCACACAGACTATATTCAAATAATCCTCCACAACAACCACAGCCCGGTTAGTCCCATTCTAGACCTCGGCATTTCATGGTTTCTTCCTTCATTAGACTTCATACATTTATTTAAAATGGACTCAAGTCTTTTCTGCCCATTTCTTCAATGTGGAAATTTCACTGCATGTTAATCCACCCTCAGTTTTATATCATCCATGTATGCAAGTAACCTCTACGACATCCTCCAAGTAATAACTATTTCCATTTGCTTCTCATTACACTGATTTGTCATTTGAGTTGCCATTTGGCGGTTTTATCATTAGGGATTACTTTGTTGTTCAGACCAAGTCTGTGACTGTGTCATGCCCTGACAAATTCAGAGAGCCTTTACCCACTGCACCTCCTATTATCAGCAATTACGTCATGGAGGCTATTGGCTTTGCCTGGCACCACCTGATTTTACTACCTGTGTGTTTTTCACTGAAGTGCACCTTTCCTCTCAAACATTCACACAATGGAGACAACAGCCTGGAAGACAGAGGGACAACACCAAGGTTTTCCTGAAGTTCATCTGGTTCCCTGCACAACTCAGGAGTTCTATTATCTCCTCTGCAGGTTACAGAAAAGCTAGAGAGCATAAGACAACCCCTAAAGAAAAGCAGGATCACAAGACAGGACTGAAACCGGGATTTCTCATTCTGGGGGGGATATGAGCTGGTATAAGGAGGGAGAGGGAATGAAGGGGGGGGCGAAGGGTCACACACCCTGGTGGCTCTACTAAATGTTGTGGTCAGTTCCTCTGCTTTGGATGATGTGCAAGTTCATTGTTCACACTTTTGGCACTAGAACTAGTTTACTCAATTGCTTCCTCGGAGAGGAAAATCTAAGCAACATGAAAGGCAACTGTTGGGGTGAGACAGAGTTCAGAGCCTTACAAACAGGCAAGTCTATAGACCAACAGCTACACACAGTTCCATTCTGTAGGGCTGATAGTGTCTTGGAGATCATGCATGCCAAAAAAGGAGCATAGATTGTTTAAGGAGTGGGGAGAACACCCAACAAACAAAAAGCTTTCATAACAACCTCTTCTGTCCCATGAGAAGAGCCGATTTAACTACCTCAGCACTGCTCTGCCCCTTGAGATCTTCACTAGTCCTTTAGGAGCATTTATAGGGTTGTACTCCCTAAAGTGTGCCTAGGCAGCAGGGTTGAGCGGGGAAGCCACTAGCAACTGGGCTAATTTTTTTTTTTTTTATTTTTTTTTAAATACTCAAACTCTCATGTTCCTCCTACCAAGATTGTTACATTGAGCTCCATTCAGGGAAGTCAGAAGGGTTATTTGCTATCTTCATGCTGCCTGAACAGTGCAAAGGGAGTGAAACAAGGCATAGAATCTGCCTCCCCATTTAAAGTATCTATAGTGGCCCAATGACCTTTTTGAAATAGAGTCTTCAGCCTGAAGGGCAAACATCAATTTAAATCCCAGTTGTTACCATCCACCGCAGATTCCTAACTATCAGAATAGACACAGGGGTATGGGACAGACATCTCAGAGAAGCATACACTTCAGGAAGATATTTCAGCTATTTAGCATCACCGAAATGTGGCTTCTTCCCTCCCAGCACATCCCCCAGAGCAGAGAAGCTTGCCCTTGTTTTTCAGTGTCTTGCCAGCAGGACACTGGGAAGCTTTAGTACAATCCAACCTTTTTCTGCTTGGCTTTCTGAACAAGCCTCCATCCCCCAGCTGGAGATCCCAGTTTTCTCTTTGCATTTGGGAGGGAGCCACCTTGACCCTCCTTTACTTCTCAGTATGACTAGAGTACTTCCTCTCTGGAAAGCGCTCACTAGTCCAGTTCATAAGCCCAGACACCTCCATTTGGAAGGCGACACAGCGGAGCTGAACAAGACAGGTTCTGTGAGCGTATATATATCCGAGGCTCTGTGACCACTGGCACAGCACCCTCCAGTCCACTCAAAGCCAACACCAGGCTTTTTCGCCCAGGCCTGCAGAGCAGGCCCCTCTAGCAGGGCTAGCACTAGCAAGGACAGAGCCAAAAGCACACTGAAAATACCAGAGGGCCAAACAAAGATGGAAATGAATCCAGGAGTGCCAAAAATTGTTTTGTAAATGAGAAATGTGCTATGACACATCTCCCAACCCTCCATAAGGCTCACATGCCCTTATCAAAAAGCATGCAGAAAGCCACGCCTCTGAGCTCTACACAGCAAGGGCCACATCCCCATGCACACCAACAGGAAGGGTTCTGCTTTAGAAGAGGCAGCACAAAAAAAAAGTTGCCAAGCCCCATTGTTCAGCCACCTGTAAATGTAGCATACAAGTTCACCAGTACCCCCAGCACTCCTGTGTGGAAAGCAAGTACTATCTCCATCTGCAGAGTAGAGAGGTGATTTGACTAGGGCAGTCACACAGATCAGTGGCAGAAGCAGAATTAAACTCAAGACCATTGATATCATTGTGACGGGTTCGGTCACAGAGACCCACTTTGGATGGTCACCTGACGTGCTGAAATTACCTCTGAGCCCGTTTTCCCTGCCAGCTTGGGACTTCCAGAACCCTGTCTTGTTGAGCCAGACAAGCTATCCTACTGCAACACAGATCTAGGGTCTGGTCCATGCCCTCAAAGCTGCAGACTTAACTGAAAACAGCTCAGCAGGTTACCCGTTTACAGCACCCAGACACCCAGTTTCCAATGGGATCCAAACCCCAAATAAATCTGTTTTACTCTGTATAAAGCTTATACAGGGTAAATTCATAAATTGTGATTTAAATAATGACAGAACAAAAGTAAGTCACCAAGCAAAATACAGCAAAAACACACAAGTCTAAGCCTAATACATTAAGAAACTGGTTACAGGTAATCTCTCACCCTCAGAGATGTTCCAATAAGCTTCTTTCACATACTAGACTCCTTCCTAATCTGTTTTTTTTCCACCAAATGCATCCGATGAAGTGAGCTGTAGCTCACGAAAGCTTATGCTCTAATAAATTTGTTAGTCTCTAAGGTGCCACAAGTACTCCTTTTCTTCTTCCTAATCTGGGCCCTATCCTTTCTGCTGGGACAGTCCTTGTTGTTTCCAGCTAACATCTCAGGTGGTGAGCAGGGGTTCTCTCATGACTGGCAGACCCCTTTGTCCTGCTCCACTCCCTTTTATAGCTTTGACACAAGGTGGGAATCTTTTGTCTGATGGGGTGGGGACAAGCACAATGAAAAAGTACAAGGAATAAGATGGATTCCAGCATCATGTGACATGGTCACACGTCACTGTAAGACCCCTAGTCTCCATTCTTCCTGGATTGGCCCACAGGAAGGTTTACAGGTAAATAAACCATTTACGACAATTGTCTGGGCCAATGGGAGCCATCAAGATTTTAAATCACCATTAATGGCCCACACTTTGCATAATTACAATAGGACCTCAGAGTTTTACTTTATATATTTCTAGCTTCCAAGACAAGAATGATACATGCACACAAATAGGAGGAATATAAAATGCATCCGATGAAGTGAGCTGTAGCTCACGAAAGCTTATGCTCTAATAAATTTGTTAGTCTCTAAGGTGCCACAAGTACTCCTTTTCTTTTTGCGAATACAGACTAACACGGCTGCTACTCTGAAACCTGAATTCAGTAGATTATAACCTTTGTTATGATACCTTACAAGAGACCTTTTGCATAAAGCATATTCCAGTTACATCATATTCACACTCAAGCATATTTCCATAAAACATATGGAGTGCAACGTCACAATAATCATTGCCAGCTAGTGAGTGACTGGAAACTCCATCAGCTTGTATACTGCCTACAGTGACCCAGCTGGCTTTCTAATCGTCTAGGCTAAAAAGTTTACTTACAAGGGGTGAAAAGTTAGATAGGTTCCCAGCAAACCACTCCACCAGGAAAGGCTGGGACATCCTGAGATCCCACTTATTCCTTTTGTTGTCTACAGAGCCAGACCCCTGCTAGCTGGTACCATGGTGTTCTACTCCAGCGTTTCTCAAATGTGGCCACCGTGGCTGCATGTGGCCACCAGGGGCTTTTCTTGCAGCCACAGCCTCCTGGAGTGTGATTGGGGGGGAGCAGCAGCCCTGCCCCTGCCCCCGCCCTGGTGCTCCTGGATGCACTGCCTTGGTGTTGGTTGCTCAGGCTTCCAGCAAGGGTTGGGCAGCTGGTAAGTTCCCCATCTTTCCAAGGGGGGGTGGGGCTCAGGAGTTGAGCTTCCGCTCAGTGGTAGCAAAGAAGCAGGCTCTGGCTGCAAGGCTTTGGGTTCCCTCCCCGGGGCTTCAGGCTCCGCCCCTCCCCATTACCCCTGGCACCGCCTCCTATCCCTCATCCAGGACTTACTTTGTCCCTAGACTTCCCAGTGCTGAGTAAGTCTGCTGTGAAAAGTGATACTTGTATGTTTGTTAATATCACTTTTCACAGCAGACTTCCTAACTAGCAATAAATAAATTACAATGATTTGGACAGGTATATGTGCATATTTATTTTTTTTTCCTAAAGCTAATTGAGTATTTTAGGAAAAAGTGTGAAAGCGGCCAGAAGCAAGAGTTGGTGGCCGCACCCTAAGGCCACCAAATAATTTGTCCTGAGAACCTCTGTTCTACTCTACACCCAATTTCTCAGAAGTGTGGAAAACAGATCTCAGTGCTTTTAGTATCTTGACAAGGAACATGGATAAGGCATTGGCTCAGCGACAGTCTCCTAGTGGGGAGGCCACATGAAAAAATGAGATAATGGTGCCATTGCCAGAGGTACCCACTCAGATATCCACTGTTGGTCTCTGAGGAGCCCCCTCAGGAAGAAATAGGTAGAGTTTGGCATCACCTCTGACCGGTCCTACCTTGAAAGAGAAGGTACCACTATGAAAGATACTGGCCAACTACGAAGGGATAACTTAATGAGGGAGGCATGCAAATAGTTTGAAGGGTTTGTAGCTGACCATGGTTGAGGCATTGTCAGGTTTGTTTTTAAGCCTCTAAAAAGGGGGGGAGGGGAAAGCAAACTCTCCTCTGGCAGACCATACAGGGCATTCTAATCTAGTCTGGACTGGAGCTCAACTAGGTGTATGCTCTGATCTTTTTTCCTCAGCGGGGGGGTGCCAGCCCATTGGGGGTCATAAGCAGGAATATTTTTGGGCCCCCAAACACACTAAAAAGCAAATGGGGGCCCCCCGTTGAGCTGCTCAGAGACCTAAGCAATTGCTTAGGCTATGTCTACACTACGCAGCTTTTAGAGACACAGCTGTGCCACTACAGCCGAGCTGCTAAAAGGCTCACAATGTAGCCTGTTTGTCAGCTCTCCTGACAAAAAAACTTCCATTCCCAAAAAGCGGTGTTAGCTTTGTCGGCAGGAGAGCGCTGTTCACACCAGCGCTTGTTGTTGGCAAAACTTGTGTCTTGGGGGTGGGGAGGGCGTTAACACCTCTGAAAGACAAAAGTTTTGTCATTCAGTTGCCAGTGTGAACATAGCCTAAGTCTGCTTATGCATAGCATCAGCTCTGTTTCTCAGACACAACCCCAAACCTCAGGAGAGTTACGGAAAAAGATACAGAAGAGCATCAGTTAGTATGGGCATCACAAAAAGTGTTAGAGGACCTGAAAAGGAAGAGAACATTGGAACTATGCCTTTCCGCTTCTTTCTAATCAATTAAATGGCCTGGGAATTTTTTTGTCCCAGAAGTTCCCCGATTTGTGTGTTTTTAAAAGTTGAAATTCAACTCATCTGCCCTGAAGACTCTGTGGTGATTGGAGGACTAGAGAAATAAATGACATCACAAGAGTCGAGAGAAAACTGAGCAACAGAAAGATGGAGGGAAAAGGATTTTTTTTTTCCAAGTTGTGGGGAAGAAGAAGGTGGTTCATTAACAACTTCAAGGACTAGTATTTGGAAAATGGCATCTATTAGATATTTAAAAACACCCCTACTGCTTCAATTAAGATGTACGAACTGAAAATAAACATCCTCTGATCTCCAAGGAGACCAAGGTGAACCAGGAAGTCAGATTTGATGTGCTTGATGTTTCTAAGGCTAAAGGAGTTTTGAAATCCTCTCAGGAGTCTCTTGCAGGTCACCTTTGGCAGATTACAATACCCAGTGGCACCCACTAGATAATACTCTGCCTCCCAAGAGTCTGGGAGGCTCAATCCATTAGTGCAATTCATGGAGAGAAGGAACTATTACAGGACAAAAATATGATTAGGAGGCCAGTAACATATGCTGCTCAGCCCACAACTCTAGGGAGCTTGAAACTATTGTACCAATCAGTGAAACAAAGCCGACTAATGACAGGAATGAATACACTAAACTTTCTGCAGCATGAGGACTATCCCTTTATAAGTGTAGTAACTTCACCCACACAGAAAGACAGGCAGCATTTAGGACATTCCATTAGGAGAATAATTGTGTTGCAGAAGGGTGGAAAGTGGTTAGACATCCTGCAACAGCTTCTTAATTCAAGCACACCAGCCTCCTTCCTCTCCTTTAAAGAGGCTCCTAAATTCAAATTTTTTATAAAGACTTCCAGACACACAACTCACTAGACCCCCTTCTTATTCGGTTTTGTATCCTATTGCTAAGGCCTTTAGACTAAGATTTTTGTGAGAAGTCTTTATCTGTCTGCACAGTTCCCCCTTTATGGGGCCATGTACACACACCATTCTGTAAGCAGTAATAAATGATTTGTTCAGAAAGGTCCACTTTTGTAAATACTAAAATCCTGCCCTGCCCTTCTTTCTGCGATTATTCATCACCATTATTGTTTAGGCAGACAGTATCAGATGATATGACAACCTTTAGTAAGGAAGTAGACCCAGCACACAGGATTTTAGCTGCTCTTGCACAAGCCACAAGGCTCTGAATCTTCACTAGGAACACCAGACATGACATTTCCCAATGAGGGGATTCCATTCACTTAGAATGTTTTCACACTTGTATGGCTTGGATACGTAAAACCCTAATGGCCACTCACCAGCCAACAACCTGCCCCAGAGTTCTGTACTGTGTTCACAGAGTCCACAATCCTGTGTAGTCCATCCCATCTTAAATCCTGCCAAACCATTCACTTGCTGGCACTGCATAATGGAGTCCCAAATGGCCAATAGATGTCAACCCTATTCTTGGCTGCCATAGAGGTGTTAGGCCTCTCAACTGCATAGGAAAGGAAGGAAACAATCTTCACAAGAACAAGGGCAGACAAGCCACAGACAGAAGCAAGCTCTTAGGTCAAAAGTCTCAGCAGGCACCGAGTGGGGAGAACAGCAGGCCAGTCACTCCACATTTATCTTTTTCCTTAAACTTTAGCCGGAAGAAGACAAGAGGATGCTTCAGGGAACAATCTCTTCTGCTGAAGTAGATATTAGGAATAAAGGAGTTGCCAAAACAAAACAGACTGTTGGTTCATCTTCTAGGTGATAGTTTGTCAGTGAAGAATGTCTGATGCTTCATAGTCAGGTAATCCTTTGACACATGGTGTACCTAGTTGTGAAATGCACTAGAAGAAATTCCATTTTGATCCCACCCAGAGACAGAAGAATCCAGTGCTCTAGTCATTTTAGCACTTGAAACTGCTCTGCAGAGTATTCAGAGTATTCCTATTACAAACAGAAAAGTATCTGAGCTCTTGTAAGACTTAACTACTTCTCAGCTACATTTTAATTCCAGAGTGGGGTGGAAGAATGTTAGGGTTTTGTATGCAACTTATTATAATAATATCTTCATTAGACTGGCAGTGGAATAGTTCCTAGTGAGCTTCATTGAGTCTCTAGTTTGGCTTCTGTTTTGGAAGGCAGAAAACCAACATTTGGGGTAGAGATTTATTTTTATTTTTAGGGTGGGCAGGGAGAGAAAAGGAGGCTCAGGAGCTCATGGGGAATTTCAGAGAACAAGTACTAAAGTTCACCTCCCACAACAAAAAAGGTCTCTGAGCTTGGAAAGTGCAACAGGCAAAAAAAAAAAAAAAAAAAAATGTAGTTGGCACAGAAAGCGGACAAACTGGTTAAAGCATTTGGGCCAGGATAGCTGCACTTGTTGCTGTTTCTGCTGAGGAGTCTGACCCCTTCTGCCACAGGTAAGGACAAGCCATAGATGGTTTGTGCTCTCAAGGCACACACAAAATCTGGTGGTGAGCACCCAGTACACCAACATTCCATACTTGTTGATGCGCTAAAGAGGAGAGGATAGTCCCAGGAGTTTTATGCAGTTACCAGATAGGTAGGTTGTGAAAAACTGCTCCTCTTACTCCCCCAAAATAAATATTTCTCAGCCTCTCCACCACCACATATCCACTGCTCAGCCCTAGAAAGCTCAAATGCAAGATCAGTGGCCACAGTTAAGCAAGGACAGGAGTGGTTGAAGTTTCTGCAGCACATAATTCTAACTTGTCACCCTCAGCTCTGGGAGTCAGGAATTTACAATATGAGAAGGATGTCCCCAGCTGATGGGAGGGGAATGCCCAAGAAGGGACAGAAAACCAAATTGTCCAGCTGGACTCGAGGAATGGATAGCATATTGAAGAGGCCTATTTGTTTTGGGAATGGATATAGGAGTCCCTATTTCCATAGACACCTCCCCAGACACTCCAGTGGGAGTTGGGCTAAGGACTGGATGGGATCTAGGTGGTTTGCTGTTTGAATACATTTTTCTTAGGAGACTAGAGGTAGCTAGTTGGACAGGATAGAGGTGTCAGTACCATGATAGTACCTCCGCACAGTCCAGTTGGCAAAGGGCAGCCGGAGGGTGCCTATCCCTTTAACAAAAAAGAACAAGGAGTACTTGTGGCACCTTAGAGACTAACACATTTATTTGAGCATAAGCTTTCGTGGGCTAAAGCCCACTTCATCAGATGCATGCAGTGGAAAATACAGTAGGAAGATATACATATATACAGAGAGAACATGAAAAATGGGAGTGCCATACCAACTCTAAAGAGACTAATCGATTAAGATGGGCTATAATAATAGCTGATAATAGCCCATCTTAATCGATTAGTCTCTTTAGAGTTGGTATGGCAACCCCCATTTTTCATGTTCTCTCTGTATATATGTATATCTTCCTAGTGTATTTTCCACTGCATGCATCTGATGAAGTGGGCTTTAGCCCACGAAAGCTTATGCTCAAATAAATGTGTTAGTCTCTAAGGTGCCACAAGTACTCCTCGTTCTTTTTGCTGATACAAACTAACAGGGCTACCACTCTGAAACCTATTGCTTTAACAGAGGCTCTGTCAGACTCCAGGGCCTGCAGCTCCAGTTTCAGAGTGGGAAGCAACTCTGCATGGTCTTCACAAAGGGGCCCTGTCCCTTTCTCCCCCGCCCCTTCCCTGGTTGTAAAGGAGAGAAGCCTGCTCCAAACAGAAGGGAGTGGGGTCCCACAGAGAACCCACTCTAGGAGTCTCCAGGGAAAAGCGATGGGAGCAGGGGACTGAGTAGGAGTGTAGGCACTAAGGGAGGTGCTGGAACCTTGTTCAAATGCGGACAAGCTAGTTCTGACCCAGGAGCTGAGGTGGGGGGGGGGGGGTGTCTGAGACCCCCAGCCAGAGGACAGGCGATAGGGTGGGTTGCCTCAGCAGCTGGGCTGTAAGGGCAGATCAGCCTGAGATCTCCAACTAACCTCTTGGCAAATGCTTCCATTATAGCCCGGGTGACCAGATGTCCTGATTTTAGAGGGAGATTTTATAGCCAATATGCCAGGCTTTGTCTTATATAGGCGCCTATTTCCCCCACTTCACCCCGTACTAATTTTTCCACTTGCTATTTGGTCACCCTCATTATACCCGTCTCATGGCAGCTGACCCCCTAACGGGGCACCCTGGGGCCGGACACTAACAAGGCACCGCTCCCAGCCCGCTCCCGCAGAGGGGATGGCGGGGCTCCACTCCGCAGAGCACAGCAAGAACCAGAGCGCCTGCGGCGCACATTGCAGCGGCCGATAGCCCAGCCTAGCGGAGGAGAGCGAAGTCCCTGCCAAGGGGTGGGGGGGTTCCAGGGCAGATGCGAATGGCGGCGCCTCCTCCCCCTCCACAGCGGGAGGCCTGGAAGGGGGAGCTTCCCCACCCCCCGCCATTCCACTAGGAAACTTTTACATTTAAGACGCCCGCTCACTTGCCATTAAGCGCAGCTCCGCCGCGCGCTGCCTCCCCTCCAGGCGGGGCCGGACTACCCCACCTCCACTCCGACCAGCGTCGGACAGGCCGGGCTTAGCAGCCAGCGCCCTGGGAGCTCCGGTACTTACTGGGGAACAGGTCCGGAAAGAGCCCGGGGGAGCGCCCTGTCTGGGGCTGCGGAGTGGAGAGACCCCCCACAGGGGAGGGAAGCTTAGGGGGCCTCTGCTCTGCCCTTCGCTAGGGTAAGGGAACGCACCTACAGGAGCCCCTCTCCGGCAGCGCGGGGAGCGTTAGGGACACCCCCCTGACCCACTGCAGTCCGGAGGCAGATGACTTTGTATCTTACCTCTCTACTTGCTACCCTAGCGACTTCGGCTCCAAGCCCCGGTGCAAAGGAGCCCCGCTCGGCAGCGTCCCAGAGGCAGGCTGCCCTGCCTGCAGTGGGGCGAACGGCAGATCGGATTGTCTCACAGCTCTAGCTTTGCCCCTCGCCCTCCCACTTTAGCGGCTCCCCACCCTTATTTCAGGCTGCAGGCCACACGGGCCCCCGCCCCGCCCCGCCCCGCCTCCCAGCGCGAGGAGCTCCCAGCTGGGCGGACCCAGGCAGCCCCGGGGATTCCAAAGGAGTCTCGCTGGTGGTGGCTGGAGAGTAGATGCTAAGGCCTGGGATAGCGGGAAGGGAGTGCGGGCTTGAGCAGCGCCAAGCGGGGAGGCAGCTGGACTCTCACCACGTTCCCCTCCTCCTAGTTCCTGGAGCTCTTGATCCTGTTAGTCGGCTGTCACTGCGGGATGAGCCAGGCCGCTGCCCGACAGCAGGTGGGGCTGTGCTGTCCACACTGAGGATCAGAGATCAGAGCAAAACCACGTGCCCAGAGTGGGCAAGAGCAGCTGGGGGTTGCTATTCCTAGGGGAGGTCCAGGAGCCGCTGGCACCGGAGCTTGGTTAGCCATAGGTTTCAGAGTAGCAGCCGTGTTAGTCTGTATTCACAAAAAGAAAAGGAGTACTTGTGGCACCTTAGAGACTAACAAATGTATTAGCTGTAGCTCACGAAAGCTTATGCTCTAATAAATTTGTTAGTCTCTAAGGTGCCACAAGTACTCCTTTTCTTTTTGGTTAGCCATAGTTCTTCACTTTTAAACAGGATTTAGTTTGCCTTTTTTCACTTCTATTCTTTGAGAGCTGGGGGGAGCAGGAGGTGACGCTGCAAACAACCTCTTGAGGTTAGCTACGGCACAGCCCCGAATCTCAGCTGGCCCAGGGACCTGGAGCTCTGCTCTGAAGGGGCTCACTTGATGGAGTCTGAGGATAGTTCAGTGAGAAAGCCAAAAGTTGCCCGAGTCTGTGCTAGGCACTGCTCTGAAGAAACTCAGGTTACTAGAATCTCATCTGGCTAGTGGTGGGGCTCCACTGGGCAGAAGATCACATTTCTGGGGCTGACCTTCAGTAGAGAGGAATCTGGAATATGAGGCTCTTTCTGCTCTACTCAACAGTTTTTCACGTTTCAGCTAGGGTTGCCAGCCCTCCAGGATTGCCTTGAAGTCTCCAGGAATTTTTTTTTTTTAAAGTAATCTTTAATTAAAGATCATGTCATGTGATGAAACCTCCAGGAATGTGTCAGCCAAAACTGGCAACCCTAATTTCAGCCAATTGGCTGATCTGCAGGAGCAATGAATCAATCTGGCTGGCTGAAGGGAGACCAAGGGCAGGTCTGGGAAACTCTTGTGTTGTTATTTCCCCTTCTCCCCCCGCCCCCTCCAAAAAAGCGAAGAAGCCATTCCTTCTCCTCTTGCCATAGTTTAGCTCTCTCTCTCTCCCTAGTGCAGGGATACAGGAGTTTCGCCATCGCCTTCTTTGGCTTTTGTTTATCTGCCTCCCTCCTCTACCTAACTCATTAGGCGTCTGCAATGTTCTCTCTCATTTTATCTGAAAATGCCATCAGCTCTTTCTGAACAATTCGGATCCTTAGTGCTTTTATGTTCCTAAACTGGAGATAATCTTGTGCTGCCTCGACCCTCCAAGCTCTAGGTACCAAAGTTTCTGTGCCGCAAGCAATTAGCCCTGATATGACGGTGAGGTTTTAGGGCAGGCAGTGCCGGTGCTAGCCCATTGGGGGATCCAAGCAGGAATATTTCCCCCTCCTCCCAACACATACTAATAATTAATAGGGGGCCTCCCAGAGACGCTTGGGGCCCTAAGCAATTGCTTCCTCTGCTTTTGCCTAATGCTGGTGCTGAAGGCAGGTTTTATATTTTGGGAGTTGATGAGCCTTGCTGCCCCATCTCCTATAATTTGTTTCTCACTAAATTATTTGGGACTCAAGCACCAGGACCAACTATGGGTTCCCAATGACGTTCTTTCAATAAAAGTAAAAAGAAAAGACTGAGGATGGGGGGAGGGATAGCTCAGTGGTTTGAGCATTAGCTTGCTAAACCCAGGGTTGTGAGTTCAATCCCTGAGGGGGCCATTTGGGGCAAAAATTGGGGATTGGTCCTGCTTTGAGCAGGGGGTTGGACTAGATGATCTCCTGAGGTCCCTTCCAACCCTGATATTCTATGATTCTATGACCTTAGGGCAGCCTCACCCTGACAGCTCAGCCCAGGAACCTCAAGAATCTCTGTTATTTGGTGCTAATTGTTTGGCGTGTGTTCTGATGTCTGTAGATAGCTGGGACTGATTGATTGATTAACAACAGTTGTGTCAGGTTTCCTGGGAGCTAGAGGTAACTCCTGCATCATGGGGCCCTTCTAAGATGCAGACTCTAGAAAAGATAATGGGATACCTTTTTGTTTCCTTTACTCTTATGTTTATATTTAGGTTGAATGGTCACACGGAAAGAGTCCCACACATGGGACCTGTGGTTTCTGACCTGTTATAAGGCACATCCTTTCCCCAAAGAGTGTTTCAAAATCCTTACCCAACCTTAAGTTAGCTCCAGGGAAATAATAGGTAGCAAATGGATTTTCCTTTTCATATTTTCATTAAAAAAGAGGGCTGATCAACTTTCTTCAGCATAGTATAGTGCTCACTCATGGCTCCATTAAATTCCAACATCTTAGTCAAATTACCTACTCTACATGTGTTTTCAAAGTGTGAAAAGGGCAGAAACATTGAATAATTGTCAGAGGTGGGTACAGTGTATCCAGTGTCTGTCCAGGACGTAGTGTATTTGGTGCGTGATCTCAGTACACTCAGCATTTGTCCAGGATGGGATTTCATTTTCTGTTTGGGGTTTGGTCCCCTGTGTCCATTTGTTAACACTGTCCATTTCTGATTCAGTGGCATGATGCTATGTTGCTACCTTTATCTCTGCTGTCTTTTTCCTTTCCTCTGGGGCAGGAGTGGCTCAATGGGGGCAGAATGTCCAGGTATAGGAGGAGGTCAGAGAATGTGATGTTTATCTCTGACATTTTGTTTCCCTGGGATAGGAGTTGCTTGATAGGTTGGGATCTTAGGACAGATAGCTATCTCTACTGTCTCTTTTCTTTTCTCTAGAGTTATACACAGCTTTTCCTCATTATTTTTAGTGGAATACATACTTGCTTCCATACACTGGCCTAAATCGAGTTGCTGTGATGTTACTGAGATGTTATTGTCTCTTAAAATGGCATAAGGAAGTAGTCAGACAAAAACAGGAACTTTGGATTTCTTATAGCAGAGAACCAGGCATTGGGCAGTAAAAGGCTTATTTATACTACATATACATCAAGCATACCACACCACCAAGTCAAGAGCCACAGTTACAATATGGTTGTTCCCTGACCTTGTTGCAACATAGCTGTGAAGACCATAACCATGTTAAGATTATAGCTCAATTACAAAAGATGAGAAATTAAGGATAAGATTCCATCCACACCACAATTATAACTAGATCCCCAGACTTGGTTGCCTTTGTACCGTCAGATTGACAGAGCCAGAAGAGTACCCAGAAGTTACCTATTACAGGACAGGCCCAACAAAGAAAATAACAGAACGCCACTAGCCATCACCTTCAGCCCCCAACGAAAACCTCTCCAATGCATCATCAAGGATCTACAACCTATCCTGAAGGACGACTCATCACTCTCACAGATCTTGGGAGACAGGCCAGTCCTTGCTTATAGACAGCCCCCCAACCTGAAGCAAATACTCACCAGTAACCACACAGCAAAACCACTAACCCAGGAACCTATCCTTGCAACAAAGCCCGTTGCCAACTGTGTTCACATATCTATTCAGGGGACACCATCATAGGGCCTAATCACATCAGCCACACTATCAGAGGCTCGTTCACCTGCACATCTACCAATGTGATATACGCCATCATGTGCCAGCAATGCCCCTCTGCCATGTACGTTGGCCAAACTAGACAGTCTCTATGTAAAAGAATAAATGGACACAAATCAGACATCAAGAATTATAACATTCAAAAACCAGTCAGCGAACACTTCAATCTCTTTGGTCACTCGATTACAGACCTAAAAGTGGCAATTCTTCAACAAAAAAACTTCAAAAACAGACTCCAATGAGAGACTGCTGAATTGGAATTAATTTGCAAACTGGATACAATTAACTTAGGCTTGAATAGAAACTGGGAGTGGATGGGTCATTACACAAAGTAAAACTATTTCCCCATGTTTATCCCCTCCCCCAACTGTTCCTCAGACAAATGGCCCACCTTGATTATCACTACAAAAGGTTCCCCCCCACCCCCGCTCTCCTGCTGGTAATAGCTCACCTTAAGTGATCACTCTGGTTACAGTTTTCATAGTAGCAGCTGTGTTAGTCTGTATTCGCAAAAAGAAAAGGAGTACTTGTGGCACCTTAGATGCATCCGATGAAGTGAGCTGTAGCTCACGAAAGCTTATGCTCTAATAAATTTGTTAGTCTCTAAGGTGCCACAAGTACTCCTTTTCTTTCTGGTTACAGTGTGTATGGTAACACCCATTGTTTCATGTTCTTTATGTATATAAATCTCCCCACGGTATTTTCCTCTGAATGCATCCGATGAAGTGAGCTGTAGCTCACGAAAGCTTATGCTCAAATAAATTTGTTAGTCACTAAGATGCCACAAGTACTCCTTTTCTTTTTGCGAATACAGACTAACACGGCTACTACTCTGAAACCTGTCATTATGCAAGGCACTGAATTTAGCCATATGGAGTGGAAATCTATCAACTTCATGAAAAAACTCATACAGATACAGACAGACATAATCTTCCTTTCCAAATGAAAACAGATGGACATCATACCAAAAGGACTGAAGGTAAAAAATCCATTACAATCTACATACCACACAGACTATGCTGACAGCTTGTGTCACACGCTCTCAAAGAAACTGTGGAACCACCTGATCAACATCCTCTACAGCAAACAGGGGAAGATTAAGAATGAGCTCTCAAAACTGGATACTCTCATAAAAAAACAACCTTCCACTCAAACTTCCTCGTGGCTGGACTTTACAAAAACTAGACAAGCCATTTACAACACATACTCTGCTTCTCTACAAAAGAAAAAGGAGACTAAACTATCTAAATATGACATGCTACAAGGGGCCACAACAGTGGTTCCCTTAACCCACCCAGCAATATTGTTAATCTATCCAACTATACTCTTAGCCCAGCAGAAGAATCTGTCCTATCTTGGGGCCTCTCCTTCTGTCTCTCCACCCCCACAAACATGATACAGTTCTGTGGTGACCTAGAATCCTATTTTCGATGCCTCTGACTCAAGGAATATTTCCAACACACCTCTGAACAACATACTAACCCACAGAGAGCTTCCTACCAAGGCTACAAAAAGAAGGATTCTGGGTGGACTCCTCCTGAAGGTCGAAACAACAGACTGGACGTCTACATAGAGTGCTTCCGCTGACATGCACAGGCTGATATTGTGGCAAAGCAGCATTACTTGCCCCATAACCTCAGTCGTGCGGAACACAATGCCATCCACAGCCTCAGAAACAACTCTGACATCATAATCAAAAAAGCTGACAAAGGAGGTGCTGTCGTCATCATGAATAGGTCGGAATATGAACAAGAGGCTGCTAGGCGGTTCTCCAACACCACTTTCTACAAGCCATTAACCTCTGATCCCACTGAGGGTTACCAAATGTTACTTTCCACTGAAATTCTTTCCACATCAGGGAGGTTGTGGGATTTGGGGGATGTTTGCCACTGATATCCTGGAATTATGATTCCCATTTTTTGTTTTTTGTGTGACTTCTCAACTCCAGCATTGTGCAAGGCTCTGCAGAGCTTGGTAATTGTCCTTTACATTTGTCTGTTACTCTGAAACTGTTGATAAAAGTCAGACAGACATAGGGTGCTGTGTGTTTGCCTGGTGTGGAGAGAGGAGTGTAACTGCAGGTGCTTGAGAAAACTAGCATTTGGAGTTTGCATTGTTGAATCAATAATTGCACAAATGCTTTCTGGTCCAAAAGCCGAAATAACTGTTCCACGTTCACTTATTCTGTTGCTTCCCACATTAGACTAGGGTTCATGTCCAGGAAGCTGAAGATTTGGGGGTGGGGGAGGAGTGTCGAGGCCTAGTTTCTAGTAAGGTTTGCTAGCCCGATTGCGTGTAAGGGGGCCCAGCAGTCTGTAGCAGGAAAGGACACAGCCAAACTGGGCAGTGGCTGATGTAGCCTCAGGCACGTGTCTGAAGGGCGCTGAGAGTTCACCACCCAATACCACGGCCCTAACCCTCTCCAGCCCTCGAGGCTGGGGTGGGGAGTGAGCCTGGGGCCAGGGCCCCAGCAGCTCGGCGGAGGCTCCAGGGCCACAAGAACTGAGGTAGGGGGAGTATCCACCTGGGCCCTCGCTCCCCTCCGCGGGGCGGCCTAGGGGTCACCCCCTTTCCGGGTGTCTCGTCTCTGCCGGGAAGGGTCCGAGAGCGCCCGGAGGAGGAAACGCGGGGCGCAGGGCAGTAGCCCGGCCGCTTCCCATCCAGCCCCCGCCGCCAGGTTATAAAACAGCCGAGGAGGGCCCGCCCCGCCCCCGCTCTGCGCGCCGGGCTCTCGCGGGGCTGGGTCAGGCCGGGCAGCGGAGGCCGCGGCGGGGACCAGGTGAGGCGAGCGCGGGATCCCCCGGAGCCCCCCCCCTCGCCCTCGCCCTCGCCCGCGGCCCGGAGAGAGCGACGCGTGAGCGGCCCCGCGCCCGCCCTCCTCTAGTCCCAGCGTGCGGGCCCTGAGCCCTCTCTCGCGGGAGACCGGCCTCACGGCCAGCGGGCTCCGGAGCGGGGCGGGGTCAGGCCCCGGCCCCGGCCTCCCGAGGTGCCTGCAGCCTCCGGCTCGCGCCCCGTGCGGTGCCCTGTCCTGGCTGAGCGGCTGTGGCCATGAGACTGACGGGGAAACTGAGGCTCCGAGAGGGGAAGGGCTTGTCCCTGGTCCTACCGTGAGGCATTGGGGGAGTCAGGAATAGAACCCCCAAGACCTGGCTCCTGTCCCCCCTCTCTCCCCGCCCCCCCCCAGTAGACTCCCCTCTCCCTCTGGTGCGTGCAGAGAGCTCACAGACATTTCCCAGGATGACAGCTTTCAGAGTAGCAGCCGTGTTCGTCTGTATTCGCAAAAAGAAAAGGAGGACTTGTGGCACCTTAGAGACTAACAAATTTATTAGAGCATAAGCTTTCGTGAGCTACAGCTCGCTTCATCGGATGCATCCTCTTATGCTCTAATAAATTTGTTAGTCTTTAAGGTGCCACAAGTCCTCCTTTTCTATTTCCCAGGATGCAACTGATGAATCCTCTTCCTAACATTGCCCCTACCGAGTTCCCTTCAACTTTTGAAACGTTCCCCTCTCCAGGGAGGGGTGCCGGGGGCATGCAGGGGATGGGCTCTGGCTAACACAGGAGGGCCTGGTTGCAAGTGTAAAAGGTATCGGCCAGTGAGTCTTGGAAGACCATTCATGCCCTGCTGCCAGCCCAGGGCTTGTGACAATCCAAAATCACTGGTGCTCCTCACACACACACTGCTTCAGATGCACTCTTCCTGCTGGGCTTGGATGGTGCCTGTGGCATTCACCGTGCCTGATTCACACTTCTGCTCTTTTCTAAACCAGGTCATATGACACCAATGGCAACAATGTGCATGGGACAGTTCTGGAAACATTCAGGCTATTGCACAGAATGAAGTCAGTGCTAACTAATCCAATTCCAATTTCAGGGCTAGAATAACAGGGTGTGCTGTGGGTCAGAACTGAGAGGCATCAGCAGACCTGAGTGGGTGATGGTGGACAGGACCAGAATAGTGGAGGTCTGCAGGAGACTGGTAGGGCTGTGTGGGCTTCCACATGGGAATAGCAGAGTGCTGGAAAGTCAGCATTGGGGTGCTATTTGGGGAAGCTTGCACAGTGCCTGCCTAACTATATTTAGCTATAGTCAGACATCAGTGACATTTATTCACAAACTAAAAATAAAATATGCTACTGTCAAAGGATGAACTTGTACTATATTTTTCATAGAGGCCCCTTGGGATCTGCCACTGAAATTTTCTATTTTGGAACCTCCCAGATCAAACTTTTTGGCCTGAGGGCCACATCCGGGTTGTTAAACTTTATGGAGGGCCAGGTAGGGAAAGCTGTGCCTCCCCAAACAGCCTAGACCCTGCTCCCTATGTGTCCCTTCCCACTTCCAGCCCCCTGACTGCCCCCCTCAGAACCACCAACCCATCCGACCCCCACCACTCCTTGTTCCTTGACCGCCCCCTCATGGGACCCCTGCCCCTAACCACCCCCCGGGACCTTACCCCCCAGCTCGCTGTCTCCTGACTGCCCCGAACCCCGTCCACACCCTGCCCCTAACCGCCTCCCAGGACTCCCCCATCCAACCCCCCTGCTCCCCATCCCCTGACTGCCCCCCCACAACCTCCGCCCCATCCCCTGTCCCCTGACTGCACCCCAGGATCCCCTGCCCCTTACCCTCCCCCTTTACCACGCTGCTCAGAGTGGCAGGAGCTCGCAGCCACACTGCCACCCTGCCTGGCAGAAGTGGTGGGCCAGAGCACAGGTGGTGTGGTGCGTCGAGGCTGTGGGGGAGGGGGAACAGCAGGGGAGGGGATGGGGTCTAGCCTCCCCAGCTGGGAGCTCAGGGGCCGGCAGAACTGTCCTGCGGGCTGTAGCTTGCCCACCTCTGTCCTAGATCAAAAGAGGAAAACTGAGTAAAAGGCTTCTCACTGTGGATTGGGAGTGGGGGAAAAGAGTTTAATTTCTTAGTATAGAGCATTAAAATAGGGGACTAAAATTGTGTTAAAAGAAAAGGAGTACTTGTGGCACCTTAGAGACTAACAAATTTATTTGAGTATAAGCTTTCGTGAGCTACAGCTCACTTCATCAGATGAAGCTCACGAAAGCTTATGCTCAAATAAATTTGTTAGTCTCTAAGGTGCCGCAAGTACTCCTTTTCTTTTTGTGAATACAGACTAACACGGCTGCTACTCTGAAACCTAAAATTGTGTTGTGTCCCAAAATCTGTATGTGCGTGTCATGGAAAAGCAGGGAGTGTCCAGCATTTTCAGTTTGCTCATCACCATAGTATCTAGGAGCTTGATTCATGGATGTCAATTTGAATAGACTGAAAAATAATTTTTGACCATGCTTGGTGGCAGAGCCTAATGAAGCCTTGTCCTCTTCAAAAAGCATTGAGCCTGACCAGGGAGATCATGTAGCAATGTGGGTGCTGTAAAGACAGTTGTGGCATTTTGTGCAGCTCAGTAGATTTCAAACTTGAGAATTCTGTAGAAACAGAGAAGATACCCCAATACTTTAGAAGCCAATCTTTTTCATGAAGGCATAAAGAGCAGTTTTTTGACCCCCATTCCCATCCCTACAACTGTGCAAGCAAAAAGCCAGTATTACAGGATGAAGGGTGGCACAGATATGTCCCACTTTTAGTCAGGGCATGTTGTGCTCCAACTTTCTGTCTTAAAGCCAGAACCAATGACAAACCCTATTATCCTTACTTTGTTTTTTTTTAGTGGGGCAGACAGAATGACCCCTGAGAACCAGTCAAAGGACAAGAAGCATGTGAGGGTGCATGAGCATCAGCCAGAGGAAGATGCAAAATCAACTGGGAAGAGGAAACGAGACCATGGAGAACTGGAGAATGAGCCGCAAGCAAAAAGATTGTTTCTGAGAAAAGCAGCCAAGCCCTCAGGGAAAATCGGTAATGTTCCCTCAGATTCTCACTCTTTCTGCCAACCAGGCCTTTATAGAATGAAGGGCGTAAACCAAACTTTCAGATATCTGGGGTGGGGAGATGTCAAGGAACCAACAGCCTGTTCAAACAAGACTTTTTGGATGGGATTATGTTTCTTGAGGGGTGGAGATATGTGAGGGCATTATTCTCAGCTACCTGTTTGGAAGCTGTACTGAGTGTGTCAGTGTGTGTGTGTGTGCATATGCATCATTTTTATGAAAGTCATTGCTTATCTCTCCTAAAACTGAGCTCAGCAGAGTGTACATCACTACTCATTGAGGAGTGATTAAGCTTTGTGGAATTTCTGAACTTCTGCTGCCTCATTTCTGAAGTAGGACAGACCAATATTGGTAACGTGTGACATTATATAATTATTCATGCTGTTCCATAATCAGAAGGTTAGTATTGCACATCATGCAGTCAAAACCAACATTTCCATCTGGAGATCATACTGTGTCCACGAGCAAGATGCTACACAGAAGTGGGAGCTTAGAGGGATGCTCTAGATAGATGGTAAATCTTTCTGCTGATCTTCTGTAAGATTGTGTCCATAGTCAGACAGACTAGGGCTAGTTCCTTTCTGCCTATAATCAGTTAATTGCACCACACTGGATTAGTATTCTTACTAGTCATCTCTCCTTTGTGTATTTTTTGGTCCAATATGTAACTTTGGGTAAAAGATGTTTCACTTTTTCCCTTTAATGGGGGAGATGCGTGAATATTAGGCCTGGCCTATGCTACACAGTTAGGTCAATATAACTTATAAGGCAGCTTATGTAGACCTGATTATATCAGTGTACACACTACAGCCTTGTCCCGCCAATATAAGTGCCCTACCACACTGACATCATAACTCCACCTCCACGAGAGTGCTAGTGCTTATGTCGGTGTAGTTAGGGCGAAACAGTGTCTGTGTGTATAGTGTGTTACTTACATCCGCCATTAGCTCTCTTGTCAATTTCATGGCTCCTGGCCCAGCTGCCTCCTGCCCCCATGGAGAGCTTCTGGCTGGGAGCCAGGGTGAGAATGGATCCTGCTCCTGGCTGGGAATCATGGGCAGCTAGACCCCACTACTTCTTCCCCTCCGCCCCGCTCCCGTCTAGGAATGGCTGTCTTGTGAATTTAAAACGGCCAGGGCTGCGTGGATCCTAGCAGGAAGCAGGCGGGGGCAGCCTGAGAAGCCGGGGCAGCTGAACCCTGTTCCCCAGGGATGAGAAGCCCCGGGCGGCTTACTCCCGGTGGGGAATGGGGAGCTGAGCGGGGGGCAGCCCGCCAGGAGCCCAGGAGTCTGTGGTGCAGCTGGGCTTCTGGCAGGGAGCTACCAGTGGAGCTGGGAAACCGGGCTTTTAGTCCCCACACTGCCCGTCTTAGGTTGGTGGAAGTGCTCCTGGTGAGGATGTGCACCACTGGCCCAAGGAGTGTAGTGTGGACATGCACCACCACAGTAATTACTGCAGGGGCTGCAAGTTGACCTAATATAGGTCAACATAAGTTTTTAGTGTAGATATACCCTTAGTCTTTCCAGTATCAAGGAAGTTGTGTAGGCTTATAATTAGAATAAGGACTCTGTGTCTCTTCATGTCCATGGGTATCACTTTGAATCCTATAATATGCTTATGGGATCTCATAATATCTGTATGGTGGCACCTCTGAAGACGACATCTTTACTATATTTCATAAGCTCCAGTTCGTTTGGAGTATGACTAAAGGTTGAAGCAGGCACTAATATGAGCAGTGGAAATTGAAGCAAAACATCTTGTTTAGAGGAATTCTGCTTATTATAGAGTTCATGGTTAGTGAACAAATCTCCTGTAGCTAATATTACCACATGACTTTCATTATAACTCCAGGTCTGATTTTTAGAATTACTAAACCTCTCCAGTTCCAATGTGCTTCAGTGAGAGTTGTATGTATGTATTCATTACCTTTGAAAATGAGGCCAATTGTGTTTTAACTTATAGCTTACATAAAATGTTTTTGAGGTTGAGCCTTTCCATTCTGTATCCCAATCTAAAAGATGAGTTTTAATTTTTACCCAGTTTGGAAAAAACCCCAGTGGGTAAATAATTTTTGATGCATAGATAATTCAAAAATTATCTAAACTTTAAAATCTGAGACTCTACATGCAACTAGTCCCCAAAGAGGAGTAATTGTGTTGACAGAATCTATTTTTTAAACAATATAAACAATTAAATGAGTTTGGTGCATGCATGGTAAAAATTTGAGTTTGAAGTTCTGTAATTGCATTATGTCGGCATGCAATACACTGCAGAGCTGATTAAAGTCATCAGTAGGTATTTTGTATTTCTATGAGGTTGAGTTTAAAATCTACTGAGCTGCAGAGAAGCTATGCAATCAAATAGCGCTACAGCTGTTTTTGCAGTAGCCCATGTCCCTTCCTGAGCTTTCTGGTCAGGCTCAGCTGGGAGAAAGCTCAGTGTTGTTGTGAAGTGGATGGAGCTTCATTAGGTTCTGCCAGAGAGCATCCCCAGAAGTGATTTTTCAATCCATAAGAACTTTAAAAAAAAATGTTTCTCTCTAACTAAGCAAAGACTATGTCCCCAAGAAGGCCTCCACCTAGGCCATGCTTCAGACTTAATAACATAACCATGGCCACACTGGGTCAGACCAAAGGTGCATCCAGCCCAGTATCCTACCTTCTGACAGTGGCCAATGCCAGGTGCCCCAGAGGGAGTGAACCTAACAGGTAATGATCAAGTGATCTCTCTCCTGCCATCCATTTCCACCCTCTGATGAACAGAGGCTACGGACACCATTCCTTACCCATCCTGGCTAACAGCCATTAAAGGAGTTAACCTCCATGAATTTATCCAGTTCTCTTTTAAACCCTGTTATAGACTTAACCCACTTCTGCTGTTGCTCTGCTTAAAAAAGTAAAGTTGGAATTTTCTCACAGTGGGAGTACTGTTTTATGGGATTTCATTCTTCCCAAACTCAAAAATGTGTGAAGATCAAATTTCTTAAAAAATAAATCTATATCTATAGATGTACTTCCTGACAGGACCCAAGCCTGGAAAAATGCCTCCCTTCACTTCAGGCAGTGAAAATCTTTGAGTGTTAAGAATCTGTAAAAATGTGAAGTTAGAATGGAAATGCTCTTACACCTATAACTAAAGCAGGTATGATGAGCACCTGCTGTAATCATGTACGAAAGTGTGTGTGTGTGTGTGTGTGTTAACTTCTTAATTTCCAGACTTCAGTGTTTCATAAAATAAGGATATTTTTGTTATATATAATACTAATAATATATATAATACTCTCTTTATTTCTCTTCTCCTGTTTTGTATTAATATGGATCCTTACATGAAAATAAGATTTTTGTTTCTTAAGAGATTCATCTGCTCTTCTGCTTCTCCATCTGACGCCTGGATCCACTGGGATGTTGCAGTCCGTTGCTGTGGGGATGATTAGGTCACACATGTGGGGTTGATCAGATTCTCTTTTCACATAGATGTCCCGGATGATTAAACCTGAAGCACTAGCAAAATACAGAAAACATGCTGTGTTGCTCAGCAGAATTCTTCCTGAACAGAAAGGTTTTCAGGCTATTCTATGAGGTGCCAACAGGTCTTTTATCAAAAACAAAACACACAGAGCCATAGGCAGGCTGTGTGAATGACAGCACAAACGGGTGGAATATTCTTATTCAGGTGTAGGGGAAGTGGTTTGGAATTCACAATTTGGGAATTTTCAGTTGTAACTGTTAAATTTCGCTCAGTTATCTGCTGATCCCAGGTCTGATCTCTCCCCTGCCACTGTGGTTGAGATGCTGATCCCAGGAGTTCCTCTCTCCCTTTTTCCTACTTCCTAGGTCTTGTTTTCAGGCTCTGTGTGTCCTTGCCATATCAGGGTTATGTGTATAGCCTCTAGAAGCTCAGGCGAGCCATTCCCTGTAAAATTACTATAGCCCTCTCCTTTCCTTTGCTCTGGGATGAATCTTTAACAAGGAGAGATGTATTGAGAGGAAACCAGCCAGATGGTTTGTCAGGTTATGGGATGGATTGTGCTTTGCAGGAGGCTACTTCCCCTTACACTCATAGGAACTGCTTGAGGTCCTTTCTCTTGTGGCTAGAGATCACTTCTGGATTCAGCACCAAATACAGCCATCCTCCCTAGTACAGTGTAATGAATGAACATGATGTGCATTGGCTTGTCTGTCAGTAAGTTTCCCTGTTTTGCTGTCTGGCAGGCTGGGCTGAAGGTGGTTCTATGTTCAGAAACACAGGGGTGCTCTTCCATCAGGTGGAGAGGCAGTGCAGCATCATCCACTACATCTACCAGAACATGCTGGGTGGCTCTATCCGAGCACAGCTCAGGCAGGTGAGGGTGTCTGCTTCTCATTCTACTGGACAGCTGAGCTCCCAGCAGAGTTTCCCTTAAAAATGACAATGAAAGCGTAAACGCACATGAGGGAGCTTAAAAGGACCAGGGGTCCACTCCTGTCCAGGGCTCATGGTTTCCATGCCTTTAAAATGACTAAAATTCTTACAGTAACGTGCTGATAGTCTGATTTGCCATCACATTTCTCCCCTTAGTCCATGCAAAATGCAACTGCTGAGATCATTTTCCTTGTTCATCAGTGACACATCAGTCCCCCCCCTTTGAATCCCTCTACTAATTCTCTGTTCCCCTGCATTAAAGGTAAGCTTGTTCTATCAGTTGATGCCCGGCACAATATTGCTTCCACTTACTTATGTGACATAGACCTATATCATGTTGCCCCCACCTGCTCCACTCTGCTAATAATGCCAGTCTCAATGTCCATTTGTTAACTTCTTTCACAGTAATTGCTACCCCTTTTCCCATGTTTCCTCAGGGTATGTAATACCTTCCCTGAACTGGTTTTCCAAACCATAATTCTCCACTCATTCAATCCTTCTTTAAGGATTAACTTTTCCTGTAATGTCCACAAAGAGTAAATCAACCAGGATAGGTTTATTTTCTAGGTCATTTATGTGTTTTATATTTTTGATTTAAAAATTCACCCAGTCTGTACACTTGCTTTAGCTAAGTAACCACATGATTTTGTCACTGTCTTGGCTTCCCTGCCCAACCCCATTTCTGTTAGCTTTTTGTCTTATTATGTCATGTGGATTGTAAGCACTTTGGAAGAAGGACAGTGTCTTTATGTCTCTGGATGAAGCATAACATTTCTGGGTGTTCAGTAAATACATAACAGGAGGAACTGTTGGTTGTTGAGTCTGTTCCTGTGAGGAAAGCATGTCCAGCTGCCATGTTAGTGTGATGATACCAGTTATCCTCCCCTCTTAGCCAGCCCAGAGGGCTTGGTTCAGCTCCCTTTACAGATCTAGAGAGTGTTTTTTCCCACTGCTTTGTCACTGGGGGGTTGAGTATTTGTGGCTTGGGTATATTTGTTTGGAGTGGCCTGTCTTTCTTGGGGCTTTGTGTTCCCATCTATTGCCCAGCTAAGTCCAAAGCAGGAAGCAGCATCTTGATGTGAACACTCTAATACAGGAGTAACTGTTCACCCTGTTAAAAGGATAGCAGCCAAGGACCATTCAGATCAGGAAAGAAATCTGCACTACCCCATCACTACCAGATTGACTTGTGTTTATGGTGCAAGATGGGGCAGACAACAACCCTATAGATCTGCCCATTTGGCTGTAAACTCCACTGTGAGAGTGAAGAAAGCTGGGCTGAGTTTCTCCCTGATATTCCCGGGGAGAAGCCTGGCTTTGCTAACTCCCTGGGAAGCGTGTGTAGAGGGGTGTGCATACAAAGTCTGTCAGTGTTTTTGGAGAGATTCAGAGACCTATTTCCAGCTCTGTGGAGATCCTAGTCTCTCATTTTCTTTTTAATAGTGTCTCCAGCTTCCCTTTGTGCGTTCTCTTACTTCATACCGCCTCTTCCGAACAGCGAGTCCCTTTGACAGGAGAGTGACATGTCTGGAGTGGCATCCAACTCACCCCAGCACTGTGGCTGTGGGGTCCAAAGGTGGAGACATCATCCTGTGGGACTATGAAGTACTGAATAAAACCTGTTTCATAAAAGGGGTAAGTCACTAAGTGTGTGGGGTGGGCAGGAGGGTAGGACTGGAACAGTGCTGAGTGCTGCAGCTCATTATTGAGGTGCAGTGTCAGAACTGTGAGGGGCCAGGACTGGAATAGCAGCAGGTACTATCCTGATCTTATAGGACTGAGATGCAGTGATGGACCTGTGTGTGAGGCTCCAGACTGGCAGTGCGGGGGTTGCAGGTCAGAACTGAGGTTTGTTTGTAGAATTTACGGTGACGTTTCCTCAGGTTATATGCTTGGGGGGAGGATGGGTTAGGGATTGGTGCAGAGAGAGGGTTCATTTATTCTAGGCTTGAATCTCCCCCTCTTCACCTTCTTGTTCTGTGTCAGATGAGGAAGCACCTTTTTGAGTGGAAGGAAGGAAAATCCCTTCTGGTGAAGTCAAGGAGTGATGTAGAATGACTTCCTGTGACTTTGAATGGTTTGCATGCCCATCCCATTCCATTGGTACACACCAATTCCAATCCCAATTCCGTGTGGGCTCATAGTCTTCACATCAGCATCTGTGGCTCTTTAGCTTAACAAATGAATACAGATTGGAAGGAGGATGATCATCCTCTGAAGACTCCTAGGTCCCATTCCTGGTTGCCTTTTTTGTGTAGCATGTGACAGCCAGGGATCACATTGCCCTGGAACTGCAGGAATTGTAATCTTCTCCCCGGTCAGGTCGCCTGCTCAGCCAGGGCATGACTTGTAGAGATGAAGGTTGCCTTTGTCTCTTGAGAGGCCAAGGCTTGTGTCACTGTTGATGTTGGGGACACAGTGATGAGTACAAATTTGCAGAAGGGACTTTCCTCCTTCCCTATCACTTAGTGATTTTTCTTTTTTGTTCATCCCCTTCATTGTAGATGGGAGCTGGAGGGGCCATCACAGGAATGAAGTTTAACCCTTTTAATCCTAGTCAGCTGTACACATCATCAATTGCTGGCACTACCACCCTGCAGGATTTTACTGGCAATACACTCCGGGTCTTCACCAGCACCGAGGACTGGGAGTAAGAAACACAGCAATTTTGTCGGCTTTTGCCTCCTGCTGGCAGTGGCGGCACAGGGAGGGGGAGCTTTACTTGTTTCTGAAACATGAGAGCTGACCTCTCTGCTCCCCTCCACATCGACCTCCTCTCAATTCCAGAATCTGTGTCTTTTGAAAGCCTGCCTCTCTTGTTTTTCCTATTTAGGGTGTAGGAGGAGGGGAGAGAATACTGACTTTTTGGTTGCCCCTAAAGGAGGGATTCTTCTTCCCCTCTTACTCCTTCCTGTTATTTTTGGAGGGCACCAATAGAATTCCTCAATTTTGTGCCTTTACATGGCTGTGTCTCATGGTGACCTTCTAACCTCTGAGCTGTTAGCAGTGCTGCGTCCATTGGCCACAGGGTCTCCATAGAGCCTGAGGAGTTCGTGCAGTACTCCTGCAAGCCCTGTTGGCTTAGAAAGTCAGAGGATAGTCCTAGAAATGAGCCCGTAGCATCAGCATGCCAGTTCCACTTTGCCATCTTTGTTTTCTTTCCCTGCCTGCCTCCTGCCAGTAGCATGTTTCCCAGCTAGTTTCCAAAGTGTCTACTCCAGCTGCAGTCCTTCCTGGGGAAGAGGGCAAAACCAAACTGGAGAGGTCCATTGAGATAGTTGGGTGCTGCCATGCTGGAGATCCAGGTTTAGTGTTCAGGTGACTCCCTGGATCAGCAGGGGCCTGGAGGAAAAGACATGCTCTGTCCTTGAGATAACAGAGCCTCACTTCCTCCTGTAATATTTGCTGCTGATCAAGATGTGGACAGCTAGGTCTGAAGGGGAGGCCTATCCAGTTTCCATTGGTTTTAGGTAGGTCCGGGGTCTTGTTTTTTTCAGGGGCTTCTTGAAAGTCAGTATTGAGGTTAAGGCCTTGGTACAAAGTGACTGTGTGAGAAGTAGGTGAAATGCACTGCCTGTCAGAGGGTTTTGTGTTTCCCAGCTGGCCCCTTCTCTTTTCTCTCTCTGTTGGTGTGTGAGGATTCCACCTGTTGGCTCAGTAGAGACAGGCTGGGGATGGTTCCTGGGATAGGATTCCTCTGCCTTCCTTGCCATGCAATCAGCAGTGGGGATTTCTCCCTGAACAGTTCTTTTCCTGCCTGCTGGCACCTTGGGAAAGACCAAACGTGACACACTGGAAGCCGCTGCAGGGACTCTGTGGAAGAAGACCCTACAGAAAGAATGTGGTGCAGGTTGTGTTTGGGGTTTTGTATGTTTCTGCATGGAATGTTGCTTGTGTTCTTGCCCTTCCAGGCCTGGTGATAGTTCAAGTTGTGATTACCACAGCCACATCCTGTAGTCTGAGCTAGAGAAAACTGTGCTGCTGGAGGGGACTTGGCTTTGTTTTGGAAGACAGTAGACCCTGCAAGCCCAAAACATTTGTACTCTCTGGCTATGTCTACACTGTCAGGGGATTGATGCTGTTGCGATCAATGCACCGGGGGTCAATTTAGTGGGTCTAGTGAAGACCTGCTAAATCGACAGCAGAGCGTTCTCCAGTCGACTCCAGTACGCCACTGGAAACAAGAGAAGTAAGGTAAGCCTACAGGAGAGCATCTCCCGTTGACCCAGCACGGCGTAGACACCGCATTAAGTCGATCTAAGCTACGTCAACTCTAGCTACGTTATTCACGTAGCTGGAGTAGCATAATTTAGGTTGGCTCACCGCGGTAGTGTAGACATAGCCTCAGTTTAGTAACAGACTTGATCAGATGTGGCTCTTTAGTGCCACTCTTGTTGGGAAACAGACTCCATGAACTTGGTGTATCTCAGCTATGGAATGAGGGGTTCACTTCCAGGTTGTTGGCATTCTGCCATGTCCCTCCCTTCCCCAGTAACATTGGTGCCCCTTCCCTTTGTCTGTGTGTTCCAGAAAGGGCCAGGAGACTCTCTTGGAGGCATGAAGTTCAGCCCATTTGAGGCAGTGAAGCTTTATGTGGCATCAGGGGATGGCACCCTTAGTCTGCAGCATCTGGAAGGCAAAGCGGCGCAGGTGATCTCCCGCACGCCAGGCTGTGGCCATGAGTACCATGATGTTTGGTGAGGAGGGGCAGGCAGGGTTGTGCCTCTGCTCCATGCTATTTATACTGTAGTTCCTCTTCTTCTCTTTGATGTCACCTTCCTTTGCTAGGACTAGGACAGATTCTTACTATTTGCTAGTGCTGTCAGTGAGCTCAGAGTTGTGTGACAGGGGCAGGCAGGTGGTCCTGCTCCAAGGATTTGGCAAGCTCAGGGCAATTAGACTCCTGCTGTTCCAGTGCATGATGGGTAATATAGTTTTTGGCATCTTTTGGACAGCAGCAGCACTGGGAGTGTACTTTTCCTTTAAAAGGGTGCAGGTGAGAAAAGCAAGGTGCTAGACAGTCAGGCCAGTGTTCTCCTGTTGGCCATGAACTGGGCTAAGCTTATAGGGCAGCTTAGCTTAAACCAAATAACATTTATGCAGAAACATATGTAATCCTATTGTGATAACTCTGTTACCCCTTTGGAGGTGGGGGTTGGGTCTTCAGGCTTGCCACCCTGACTCCAGGGCTTTGAATTCTAGTGTGAACATCCCCTGCAGGGCAAAGCTTTGCAAAGAAGTTCCTGGATGTCAGAGAATTCTCCCTTCTCCCCACTCAGTATAGTTTGGGTTGGGGCACTATGCCACCAAAAGCCTGGATTTGATTTAGTTCCTGGAGTGGTGTACTGGGGGAGCTTTAGACCTGAAATTTTCCAATCTAGAGTCTGTAGCAACTCCCTGCAGCTTCTTCACCCCTGTGTGGGGAAAGCTCATTTTAAGTCCATTTCTGCACATTGTGTAAATGTCTCAGGTGTGGTCCTGATCTTTCCCAAGCTGTCTCTGTATACAGGTGGCAAGTGGCCATTCAGCCTCATCTACGTCCTACTGCCCCAGCATGTTTTCGCTATCTAAAGCTTACTTGGCAAATAAATCACAAGTGATGTCACATCAGTCACCAACCCAAAGCTACCTTGGTGGACTCTGCCCCTGGACTGATGATTGAAGTCCCACTCCACCACATGGGAGACCCAGTTCTGAGTCTGTTGCAGTTCTTCTCTGTAGAGAGGCAGGGACAGGCTGTACTCAGGGTTCCCCTCCCAATACCTGGCTGCAGGAATTGGTGCTGATCTATGTATCTTTTCCTCTAGTTTCTGGTACTGCAGTGTTGATGTGTCTGCAAGCTGCCGGACCGTGGTGACAGGCGATAACGTGGGTAATGTGGTCCTGCTCAGCACTGGTGGTGAAGAGGTTTGTATGGCTCCTCTCATCTTCCCTGCCTCACACTCTCCCCTTTCCAGGGACCCCGATGGTTTGTTTGTTCTTTGCCCATGTCTTTCTTGGAGGCAGGGTCCCTAGAAGGAGGAGCATGCATCCTTAACCTCAAGGGATGTAAGTCCACCCAGTATCTGCCAGGTTGCTGCCCTGAGGGCAACGGAAGTGATTTCAAGTTAAGGTCCACATCATGGGATCTGCCTGCATTGAGAGTGTCAGATTACTTAGGAGAGCAGAAATTGTGACATCCTGAAGGAGTCATTTCCCCCTAGCAATGAAAACGTTCCAAAAACCTCTTTGGAAAAATGGGAGTGTCATGGGGGGGAGGGGGGGAGGGGGAGGGTGATCTGACAACCACTTTCTCCCCAGGGCTACTCACAAGCAGGATCAAAGTCCTGGGCATTCCCAACTCCAAATCCCAACCTCAGCAAAGGCCAGGAGAAGAACAGAAACTGCACCATTTCCATCCTGTCCAAGGGGGCAGAGTGTTAGCACCAGGACTGGAAACAGAAAAGAGAGCTGCCTAGGAGAGGGTGGACCTGGAATTTCTTAAAAAGTGGGCCCTGCCAATCAAGAGCCACCTCTTCGCTGCTGCTTTATTGTAATCAATCCTAAGTCATCACTTCTGTTGCTCTCAGGGGTAACAGTGCTGGGCAATTCCCACCCCAGGAGCTGTAGGCAGGTGGGCCATGTTAACCAGTGGGCCAAGTCACTAGCTGTGCACTCCAAATAAAGCCCAAATACTAGAGTTTAGCTTTTTGCCCTTTCCTCAGGGCATGTTTATTAATACATAGAAGATGCAAAAATGTTCATAATACAAAATTCTCTGTAATGGAGACCTTTCAGACCTTCTGTTGTTGGGAGGGACACATTCCCCTCCTCCTCCCCCCCCGGTAGCCCTTTCCTGTCTACTGTGGAGAGAGATACACTTGGGCTTCTCTAACCTCTGGTCTCTTCTGTCTGTTGTCCCTGCCCAAGATGCAGGAAGCCTTCCTGTAGGTCACACGTTTGCTTCTAGTCATGTGCCCTACAACTACAGCTATCAGTATTAAAGGCCCCAAGGACTGTAAGAGCTGCCCTGTGTTTATACCCTCAAGGCCGAGTGCCTTGTTGCATGCCTAATAAATTCCTTGGGAGTAGATTAATCTCCAGCCCCAGTAATGTCCCCACAATGGAAACCTTTTTGTGGTGAAACTGGCAAAGGGACCAGGAGAAGATCTTGGGCCTTAGCAACTGTCTCAAAGAGAGAGGGTCAGACCAATGGCTCATCTAGCTCAGTATTTTGTCTTCCGACAGTGGCCAATGCCAGGTGCTTCAGAGGGAATGAACAGAACAGGTCATTATCAAGTGATCCATCCCTTGTTGTCTCTTCTCAGTTTCTGGCAAATAGAGGCTAGGGACACTTCAGAGCATGGTTTGCATCCCTGACCATCCTGACTAATAGCCATCGATGGACCTATCCTCCATGAACTTATCTAGTTATTTTTTGAACCCTGTTATAGCTTGGCCTTCATAACATCCTCTGGCAAAGAGTTCCACAGGTTAACTGTGCATTGTGTGAAGAAATACTTCCTTTTGTTTGTTTTAAACCTGCTGCCTATTAATTTCATTTGGTGACCCCTAGTTCTTGTGTTATGAGAAGGAGTAAATAACACTTCCTTACTTTCTCTACACCAGCCACGATTTTATAGACCTCTATCATTTCCCCCTTAGTCGTCTCTTTTCCAAGCTGACAAGTCCCAGTGTTATTAATCTCTCCTCATATGGAAGCTGTTCCATACCCCTTATCATTTTTGTTGCCCTTTTCTGTACCTTTTCCAATTCCAATATATCTTTTTTGAGATGGGGTGACCAGATCTGCACACAGTATTCAAGACATGGGCATACTGTGGATTTATAGAGAGGCAATATGATATTTTCTGTCTTATTACCTATCCCTTTCTTAATAAGTCCCAACATTCTGTTTGCTTTTTTGACTGCCGCTGCACATTGAGCGGATGTTTTCAGAGAACTATCCACAATGTCTCTTAGTTCTCTTTCTTGAGTAGTAACAGCTAATTTAGAGCCCATCGTTTTGTATGTATAGTTGGGATTATGTTTTCAATGTGCATTACTTTGCATTTATCAACATTGACTTTCATTTGCCATTTTGTTGCCCAGTCACCCAGTTTTGTGAGATCCCTTTGTATCTCTTCACAGTCTGCTTTGGATTTAACTATCTTGAATAATTCTATATCATCTTCAAATTTTGCCACCTCACTGTGTATCCCTTTTTCCAGATAATTTATGAATATGTTGAACAGTACTGGTCCCAGTACAGATCCCTGTGGGACACCACTATTTATCTCTCCATTCTGAAAACTGACCATTTGTTCCTACCCTTTGTTTTCTATCTTTTAACCAGTTACTGATCCATGAGAGGACCCTGCCCTCTTATCCCATGACTGCTTACTTTGTTTAAGAGCCTTTGGTGAGGGACCTTGTCTAAGGCTTTCTGAAGTTTGTGTATGTCAGAAACTGCAAGTACTGCCTCATATAGATGAGTCTGAGCTCTGTGCTTTGGGGTTTGCAGCGCTGGCTGTAGCCAGACTGCACCTGCACTAGGGTCAAGGCTTGCAGTTCTAACAAGCTCTACTACCTGCACCAAAACCTTTGGATAAATGGGATGGTACAATATGCAAGTTAAGGAGTGCTCAGAGCTCCACTGTCTAAATCCCTCAGGCGCTCTGTACCAGAGCAGTGTTGGAAAGTTCTTTATGGGGCATGTATTGCACCTGCTTGCTGTGTAGCTGTCGCACACATCTCACCTTCTGTTTCCCTCCGCTGCAGATTTGGAAGCTGAAATTACATAAGAAGAAAGTGACTCATGTGGAATTTAACTCGCGCTGCGATTGGCTCCTGGCTACAGCTTCTGTGGACCAGACAGTCAAAATCTGGGACCTGAGAAACATCAAAGACAAGTCAAGTTTCCTGCATGTGCTGCCTCATGACAAACCTGTCAATGCTGGTAGGTCAGTGAGGTAGGACTCTCTCTCTTTCTCTGCCCACCAATCTACCTATCTATTCTGTGTTTCTGTCTGTTCCTTTTTGTCTTTTGTGACCTGTGCCTGTGTCCATCATGCTTGGGTTTTCTGTGCCCCACTTTCCCTCCCACAAATGTGTATCAATCCTGTTTCTTTCATGTCCTTCAGGGTGTGTCTATCAAAAGATGAAATCATTCTGGAGCAAGCCTGAGTTTGATCAGTTTTAAATTGTTCAGTTTTTAAATTCAAACACTGACGTAAACTTTATCTGAAATTCCTGAACGAAAGTATTGGTGTCACCCATAAGACCTCATTGGCTTCTGGTTAATTCATCTTGAACTATTGCTGATGATAGAGGGATACTTATAGATTCCAAGGCCAGAAGGGACCACTGTGATAATCTAGTCTGACCTCTTATCTAACACAGGCCATAGAACTTCCTAGAGCAGAACTTTTAGAAAAACATCCGGTTGTGATTTAAAAATTGCCAATGATGGAGAATCTACCATGACCCTCAGTCACTTGTTCCAATAGTTAATTATCCTCACTGTAAAAAAATGTATGCCTTATTCCCAGTCTGAATTTGTCTAGCTTCAACATCCAGCCGTTGGATTGGGTTATGCCTTTCTCTGCTAGATTGAAGAGCCCATTATCAAATATTTGTTCCTCATGTAGGTACTTATAGACTGTAATAAAGTCACCATTTAATCTTCTCTTTAAGATAAACTGATTGAGGTCCTTGAGTATATCATTTAAGATATGGCTTCTAATCTTTAAATATACTCATGGCTCTTCTCTGAATCCATTCTAATGTAATTTAAATGTACTGTCCTCCTGTTTAATAAAGTATCTGTTCTCAGTGGCTCAATCCTCTGCAATTCCTGGGGAGCTGCCCTTGAGAGCTTAATGTGAAAACACTGAAGTTTTCTGGGGATAGAGTGTGGAATTTGTTGAGGCAGATACTCCTGATCATCTCGTGCTGAAGTTCCTTTGGTAGAAACAGGGACTAGGAATCAAGATTCCTTTGGTTCTATTCTCGACATTGGAGGGATGGGGTCTAGCAGGGCAATAATAGTTAGAACTGCTGCGTTCTGTTTCCAGTTCTTTCACTGGTTTACTATGTGACTTTGAGTGAGTTCCTTTCCCACTTATTTCAGAGTAGCAGCCATGTTAGTCTGTATTCGCAAAAAGAAAAGGAGTACTTGTGGCACCTTAGAGACTAACACGTTTGTTAGTCTCTAAGGTGCCACAAGTACTCCTTTTCATTCTTCCCACTTATTGTCTTTTTCCCACATCTGTAAAATGGGGATGATCATACTTCCCTGGCACCCAGGGATTGTAAACTTCAGTTTAATATTTGTAAAGAACTTTGAGTTCCTGGGAAGAAAGGGGCTAGCGAAGGACAGAGTCTTGTTCCTTAGGGCACGTGGCTCTTTTAAAATAACTATTTAGAAAGTTGTAACGCGCTTACAAATTAGGGGCATGTGTTGTTTAGCTCTTCTTTGTCTATGGCCGCAGGATTGTGATCTTCTGTATGCTTTATTGCCCTTTTCTCAGCTTATTTCAGCCCAACGGATGGTGCTAAGCTCCTGACCACAGACCAGCATAGTGAGATCCGAGTCTATTCCTCTTCAGATTGGACCAAACCACAGCATCTGATCCCACATCCGCATCGGCAGTTCCAGCACCTCACACCTATCAAGGTGAGGTAGAAAAATGCAGTCTGATCTCACAGCAGATGCCAGTAACAAGTTGGAAAAAGCTTTGGTACAATTTCTTTTCAGATAGGGCACTGCAGTGGGATAGCTCACAATGCTGGAGTCACAGCTCTTTCTGATTCATATCAGTCTTTAGCTGTGTTCCTCTGGAGTTATTTATCACTATCCATCTGCTTTATGTCTAGGCGACGTGGCACCCTCGTTATGACCTCATTGTGGCTGGTCGCTATCCAGACCCTAAGTTCCCAGGATACACAGTGGATGAGCTGCGAACTGTTGATATATTTGATGGAAACACTGGGGAGATGGTGTGCCAGCTCCATGACCCAAATGCATCTGGCATTATCTCGGTGAGTTTAGGCACTGGAGTTGAAAGGGCCATGGTGCCCTTAACTATAGCCAAGACCTGAGTATCAGGGAGATCATGCAATAGGAACAAGACCCAGAATCTCCTAACACAGGCTCATATTCATACCAGGAGGAGGCATCCTGGCAAGGTGCGGTACAGGGAACAGTCTGTATACTGACCATGGGAAAGAGTGCCTCAGAGAGGTTGGCTGTAATGACTAATATGTGTGAAAAGCTTCTTGGGAGGGAAAGTCTCCTGAGAGTGAATCCAGGGTGGAGATGTGAGGAGTCACCTGGGTTGCTGCTTCTCCATCTGTTAGCTGGTCTTTTCCTGGCCATGTGCATCAGAGTCTCTGTGAAATACAGTCATGCCCCAGAGAAGAAGTAATGTCTCTTAGCATGTTGCCAGCTCTCACGTCGGCTGCTCCCCCCATCCCACCCACCAGCAGCTTCTGAGCAGAAAGTGACATTCCAGTCACAGTAGCACACTGAGCTCCCACAGGGCTGACTCCCCAGCCGGATCAGACTGAAGAGAAACTGAGCAGAGCAGGAAGACTGGACCTGATTCTCCTCAAATTTATACCAGAGTTACACTGATTACTCTGTTGACTTCAGTGGAACTACCCCGATTTACACCATGATTGGAGGATCCAGCCTGCTGACTTTCAACATGCGGCAAAGAGGGGTTGTAAAGCCATGCTGGCCAGCCCCCTGACACCTGCAGCTCTTAGCAGTGGGGGTGTAGTGTCATGCCAGCCAAGGGCAGCTGACCTATGCAGAACAGTTCCATGTTCAGCTGTGGGCCTTTTTGTAATATACTTTAGGGAATGTTCTAGTTCCCAAATTGTTTGATAGTGTTACATAAGCATTGAGGCTGATAGTCTGTCAATATGTTTATATTTGCAGCTCAATAAGTTTAACCCTATGGGAGATACACTGGCCTCTGGTATGGGTAAGTAGGCTTCTGACTCTCTGTCCTTATTTTATTATTGAGGCAGTTGGACAGTATGGGGTTCTGGTCTCAAAAAAGGGTAGATTGGCTTCTCCAGACAGACATATGTTGAATGTGATGTACTCGTGAGTTCTAAATCTAGTTCTGACATTGATCTCACCAAGGCTGAGTTTCATCCTCTGTAAAATAGGTTAATACCCTACCCTCTTATCTCCAAACCCCAGTGTCCTCAGGATTAATCCTGGTTTGTAAAGCGTTTTGAAAACATCCACTAAAATGTGCAGTGTGATTAGCTTCAAGGGAAAGCAGCCTCCCTAGGAGGAGAGGGTGCTGCTGCCATCTATTGGCTGTATGGTAATACTGCAAGAAGTGAGATGAAAAAAGTTCCTGCCCTTTGCCCTCTACTGCTGGTCTCACTGGCTTTTGCCTGACTTCTTTTGGGTTATGCACTTGTACATACTTTATATCCAAAGAGGCCCTGCTGTTCTTGGGCTCCCTAGGATCTGGGGAAGCTGGCCATATTGGAGTCTGATTTGATCTGATTGCAGAATCTTTGGTAGAACTTTTCTTTCCATGGAAGTTGTGGGGCAAGAGAATTAACTGATCATGCCCCTTAATTGCTGGCTACTGCTCAAAAAGTTTCCATGACCATATGGCTAATAGGTACATGATTCCTACAATAGGACTATGTGGAGGCAATGTCAGGAAGAAATGGTTTACACCATCCTTAGTGACTGGCTAGAAAAATACTACTTGCTTTTGTTGGGCAGTGGCTGAATTTTGTATTTAATTGGTATAAACAGTGATTCCCCCATTAGAAACTATGTTTGCAGCAGAATTTCCAAGTGTTAAATTTTTTCCTCACAGGCTTTAACATTCTGATCTGGAGCCGGGAAGAGATGGTGACCAAGAAACAGGAGCATCTCTTGAAAGCTATGACAGAGCAGGGAATTGGAAGCCGGAGCTTGTCCAGGCATGGGCTGCAGAAGCAGTCAAACCCACGGGCAAGCAAACTCAAAACCAAGTTGCTTGCTCTGGAACTAGAGGGGACTAAAACAAAGGGCAAAGATCCCAAATCACAGGGCAGGAAGCGGAAGGATCTTGAGGATTGAGCAAACACCTCTAGGCTTTCTAGATCATTCTGGACAAAGCCAGTCCTGGCACAGTGGGCGACATCTACCCTGAGAGGCACCAGCCTTCTGCTTTGTCCTTCCTTGCTGGGTAGGAAGTTGCTGCTTGTACTTTCCGCTTTCCCCACTAGAGGGTGGTGGTATTGTCAGCTCCTCCTCCTGTGTGGGTGATACATTTTATCAAGCACTATGGGAGCCTGCATGTCAGCATGCCCTGTGCTGGCATCCATTTAATGGGACCACAAAAAGCAGCATTATGCTTATGCGTGATTCTTGTTCTTTAATTATCTGTGTAATGGGATATGAGGTTAATGTGGCAGCAGCCAGGGCTGAGCTGGGCTGCTGCTGTAGTTTATATCTTCAGAGCTTTAGTCTCTTTCCTGCAGTGCACCAGCCAGCCCTGTTTTCAGTCTTGTACCCCAGTGTGGGATAGGTGTTCCCAAAGTGGAACCTGAGGACTGTCTTCCAAATACCCCTTCTCATATAGCTACATCTCAGGTCTGCTGTTAACCTACAAGTTTTTATGTTTGAAAGTTAGCTTGTTTACAGCACTGCCTGGGGCATAGGTGGAGTATATGCCCTCCCCAAAACTGCTGTCTGGGGCCATGGCTCAGGCCCTGGTGAGAGGCTTTGTTAATTTCATGGTGTTTATAATATTCAACTGTTAATAAAGTTTTGTACAGAACAAGCTTTCTTCCTTGGGAGAGTGGCCACCTCAGGGGGTTTTATGAATGGCCTGTTGTGAGGGGCTCAAAAGCCCCCCCAGCAGGAGTTGATAGACTGCTGGGGGGGTATATGTGTTAATGTTGCTCCTACAAAGGGCTTTTGTGAAATTAGATGAATTCAGTTACAAACTGAAGTATCTGCTTTTTGCAGGGTAGCAGGAGCCAAAAATAATATGAGGAGAAGCATAAAACATATGGAAATGACCTTTGCTCTTCCCCTGCTTTGGGTGTGGTTGCGCATATCAGGATTTCTCCCTCTTTTCTTGTTGCCTTTCCTGCTCCATTTTTGTCCTGTGAAAAGGTGAATGTTGCAATAACTCCCATATTAAATGCAGAGTCTAAGAGGCCTAGGCCTCTATGAGCCCACATAGCAGAAGGAGCCCAGTCTCAATTTGATTTTAATGAAAAAAAGGCAAGAGGTAATGGAACAGAATTACAGAAACTCATTCAGTCAAAGTCTAAATCACTATAGAAGCCTTTCTTCCATGTGTGCAAAATCTGCTACCTTTAAAAATAGCCCCTTCTTCTGCTACCGAGGCCCATATGAAGGCACTTCCTTGCACCTTTCTCCTCCAGTCCTGTTCTCAGGAGCAGCTGCTTGTTCTTTGTGACTGTGTTTTGCCCTTCAGGAGAACTAAGTTGTATCTCCAAGTGAGAAACAGGTAAGGCAGTTGCTGAGAGCAGCAGGCTGGTTCTGCTGCGTTAGAGTTCCCATGCCGGTAGCAGACTGTAAAATTTCCCATGGTGAAGTGGAGGGAAAGAAAAGGAAGCCTGCTAGTAGCCTCCACTGCTGGGAAGGGAACTGGACCAGAAAAGGAACTAAAACTGGGAAGTGAATGTGCAGCATCACCTTATGAGGAGCCAGAGCCTCTGGTGCCAGCTGCAACCTCACTCTTCACCAGAAACAGTAGTGGAGAAAGTGGAGGGCAGAAGATCTAGCCATTAATTTTCTCAATACCAGCTGTAGTCTGCAAGGAGATCCCTGCAACCTCCATGTAATGGTCCTAAGGACAGAGTCACCTTTAGTGACTCATCTAGAAGCTCCAGGTGATTCATCCTGACAGGTGCATAGTGACCCAGGGTCACTTGCATGCCCCGCCCCACCTATTAAACTGAGTATTTGTTTTTTAAATTACACCAATGTGGGGGATGGGGAAAAAAAACTAGCAAGGTTGGCATTTGTCCCAGTTTTAGAGTAAATAGTTCTGTTACATGGTCTTTAATTGCAGTGTAAAATTTTCTGCCTGCCATGCACCTTTGTTTGGCCCACAGTCAACATCTGCACCAATGGTGTGGTACAGGGCTGTAGCTACAGGCACCCTGTGGCATTCAGGCTGGGGGAGGTCAAAACAAAAGGCTGTAACTTTAGAGAGAGATCCAAAATTTCATAACCACACCCACCGATTGTAGCTCTGCAAATTAGGATTATGAATGCAATTAAAGCTCAGGGAGCAGGCACAATGCTTTCTCCTTTGTACAGCATTGCACAACAGCCTAGGTGCATGATAACACTGAAGGATCAGGAATTGGGTATCAGATGGGCTAATCCATGTAGCAAAGTCCACTGATACCTGGAACTTCTCCAGATTACCCCTGCACTGAAGCTTGGGTCCAATGGCAGGTTTACAATCCTACCCTAATTTAAGGCCAGTTTTTCCTCTCAGAATTGAGGGGGTGCCAGCAGCAATTAAGTAGCAAAGACAAGGGACCCCACAACCTCATCTGTAACCAGCCAGTGATCTCCAGAAGCTCCATCTTCTTGGAAAGCAGATGAGGATTCAGCCCCTACCCAGGGGATGTGAGTTGGGGTCTCTGGTCCAGGTCTAGCCTTAACACAGTAATCAGCCCAATGGCCCAAGCCAAAGTGCTCAAAGCAGATTGGGAATCACACTGAAATCAAATCATTCTGACCTTAGTGAACAAGGCTGTTACCAACTGAGCAGGTGATGGCAGCTATTGGGAGAGATTCCCAGTCCTCTTTGTTGCTGCTAAGGTAAATGGTAGAATTACAACCATTAAAAGGGGAAAGATTATTCCTGAAGAGCAGCTGGCTGCACCAGGTAGAAGGGGAGCCCCAGCTTTGTCATGTATTAAAAATAGGCATTCCACACAGCACACTGGATTCAAGGGGGCAATCCACTGCCTCCATGCAGTTGGGCCATCCTGCTCCAGATGCCCTGGGATTTCAACTCCAAATGTCATGTCTCATCTAAAGAGCAGCCAGAAGCTGGTCACATCAGAGTCCAGCTTCTGTGGAGAAGAATGCTCAGTTACTCAAGGACAACCCAACCACTCCCAGGAGCAGCACTGCTCCCTCTTGATCCCTGGGGAGGGGTCAGAGCAATTGTCATGGCTGCTCTTCTCCCTCGTTGGAAACATGCCGGTAGCCAGATGGCTGGGACTTTATGCGGAAAACGACAGTCAGGAGGAGGATAATGAGGAGGAAGAGGATAGATCCGCAGACAGCCAGAGCCACAATCAGTTCTGCAAGGGAGAAAGTGAGCATTCAGTGTAGTAACATTCAATCATCGCTGTCTCTCACTAATGCCCAGCCCAGCCAGCACTCACCTGTGTCCTGAACATTGCTTGCTACCTGGCATTCGCGTGCCCAGTCCTGGGGAATGATGGGGTCAGTGAGCCGCAGGAAATCTGACAAGGGGCAGCGCTGGGCACAGCCAGGCAGCGTCAGTGGAAAAGGCTCCCTCCCACTCTCGTTGTGGAAAAACATCTCCACAGAAAAGTTACTGGGGACAAAACAAAGACACAAATCGAGATAAGAGTGCTGAGAAGCCAGTAATTATATATTCCTTCTCCCATTTTCCTCCTGCCTAGGACCATTGCCCTCTTCAGCCATCCTGTAGCTATCTCTTCCTATCACGCAGCTCTGGGAGCTGGCCCTTTCCCATTGTTCTGTATTAAGATCTTCCTTCTGTTGTTTTCCCCTTGGGAGCAAGGGCAAGAGGCTCTGCCCTGACGCTGGAGTCCTACCTACATGTTTAACCCATGAGGCAAAGCCACAGCAGATGCCCTTACTGTAGCCCTCACCTGTCATCATCTTGGTACAGCTCAAATATGTGACATGAGGCATATGGTGCTTGCCTCCCATTGTAGACATTCAGAGCCATCTGTAGTGCCACAAGTGTTGTGTCGTGCTAAGGAAGAGGAAGAGAATGTGAATCACTCTTCAGGAGTAGGACAGATTGCCTGGGACCACATCCACAAAAGGAGAGCTCAGCAGGGAACCAAGGACTGTGCTGGGCAAGAGACAGCTAATTGAAGAAACCCAGGACCATGCCAGAGAAGGGAAAATAGATTATGGGAACTCACTAGACCAGGGGTTCTCAAACTTTAGCAACCCGAGGACCCCCATTTTGATTTAAAAATTTTTGGGAACCTCCCAAACCTCCTTGCGCCACCCCTTCCCTGGGGCCATGCCCCTGCCCCACCACTGCTCACTCCACCTCCCGGTCGCTCACTTTCCCCAACCCTCACTCACTTTCACCAGGCTGGGGCAGAAGGGGGTGTGGGCTGTGGGAGGGAGTTTGGGTTCGGGCTCTGGGCTAGGACAGGCGGTTGAGGTGCGGGAAGGGTTGCGAGGTGTGGGCTCTAGCAAGGAGTTTGGGTACAGGAGCGGGTGCGGGCTCTGGGCTGGGGCAGAGGGCCGTGCTTACCTCGGGCAACTCCTGAAAGCAACCAGAACATCCCTCTGGCTGCGGCTCCTAGGCAGGGGGGCTAAGGGATCTCTGCATGTTGCCTCTGCCCACAGGCACCACCCCTGCAGCTCCCATTGGCTGCAGTTCCCAGTTCCTAGCCAATGGGAGCTGTGGAGTCTGAACTTGGCGTGGGGGAAGCGTGTGGAGACCCCCTAGTGCCCACCCCAGGGGCTGCAGGGACATGCCTGGGGCTCCCAGAAGCGACGAGGGGAGCCAGGACAGGTAAGCCTGTTCCCCAGTGTGCTGGAGGCATGCCTGGGAAGGATGGGGATGAGTTTTTCCACTGGGCCTGCAGACCCCTATTTGAGAAATGCTGCACGAGAGGAACAGAGAAAGCAGAGCAGGGGCCCTGGTAAGGTAACTTGTGACTGTGCCGAGGGAGTGGGGGAGAAAGAGCGCGTGAGTTGGAAGCTCTGTCAGTCTGGGGTCAAGTCCCTGAAGGTACATCTACATTACAATAAAACACCCATAGCTGGCCTGGATCAGCTGACTTGGGCTCATGGGGCTATAAAATTATAGTGTAGACATCTGGGCTTGGGCTGGAGCCGGGGCTCTGAGACCCTAGATGTCTGCAATTTCATAGCTCCACAGCCCAAGCCCTGCAAGCCTGCGTTAGCTGATCCAGGCTAGTCATGGGTGTTTTTTTGCAGTGTAGAGACACCCTAAGGGATCCCATTCTACGGCAGTTCTGGGAAAGATGCAGGACAGTCTAACTCAGCAGGTTGCTAAAGAGGGATATGATTGTCTGCATCTATCATTGGCTGAAACACCACATCAGGGTAGCACAACCCATCTATCAGAAGGGGCAGTGACCCCAAGTCTGTCCTCCTGCTCTTGCTGAGTCAGCCACATGTTGGATTTTTAGACTGGGAATTCACTTCCTTGGATGCAGAAGGGATGATGCCAGGTGCTGTAGAGAATATGCTGCTATGGGTAGAGACATATTCTGGATGTAGGGACTGCACTGGAGGATGGAAGGGGGCAGAGTCCCCACCAAGGCCCAAACCCCATGGCAGGTGGTGGGATGGCAGCTCCCAGATGCAGACTTACTGCTGAGTAGGCGAGTAATTTCAGATGCTGGGGTGCAGACACATTTGTTGCTGAGGTCATATTTTTCCTTATCTGAGCCAGCAGGACTCCTGAGGAAAGAGAATAGCTGGGCAGATCCCAAAGGACAGAATGAGACTCTTACCTGAGATGCCATCCCTTCCCCACTCACCACCCTGCAGACGAGCTTTCTCCATCTGCTGGTGGATCCCAACAGGAATTCAAAGCCAAAGTCTTTAGTTGCTTCAACTGAGTCATGACATCTGGGGTCACCCATGGCGGCAGTAGCAGCCTATGTGTTTGCTGAAAAGAAAAAAGAACTCATTCAAAGGGAGACAGTGTGGGCGGGGGGTAGGTCACAGGGCTCAGAGTCAGGAGACATGGGATCTAGTCCAGATTCTGCCATGGGCTCACTGTGTTACCATGGATAACTCCCTTCCTCATCTGGGCTCAGTCTCCTCTCTCACCCCCATCTGCAGAACTACGTTTGTAAGACATTCTGCCATTTCAACATAAGAAACACAAAGAATAGTAAGAATAAAAACTAGGAACTACATTTCTCTGAAAACACAGCCAGAGTGTGATGTTAGCTCAAATTGCAGAGACAATAATCCTGGGGCATCCGCTTTGTGTGAAGATGATTCTGCCCCACGGAGACCACACAGCCAGAAATGAAAACATAAGACAAAAGAGCAGTAAGAAGACTTAGACAAATCTATTGTTATAGGCAGAGCACATCTTTACAGGAGAAGTCATCACAAGCACAGGCACTTGTGCATTGAGGAAGAGAGCAGAATACCAGCACTCTGTAATTGTCATATTGAGATGCAGCTCATATGGAAGCTCCAATAACCATGCTCTGAACAAGGGAGTCAGGAGAGGAGTCTGCTTTGCAGACAGCCAGTGTACTTAGAGGAATGGATGAATTACAGTGAGAGCAGCGGTAATCTCAGAAAGGTCACAACTTTTGGGACATAGAATATTAGGGTTGGAAGAGACCTCAGGAGGTCATCTAGTCCAATCCCCTGCTCAAAGCAGGACCAACACCAACTAAATCACTCCAGCCAAGGCTTTGTCAAGTCAGGCCTTAAAAACCTTTAAGGATGGAGATCCACCACCTCCCTAGGTAACCCATTCCAGTGCTTCACACCCTCCCAGTGAAATAGTGTTTCCCAGTATCCAACCTAGTCCTCCCCCACTGCAACTTGAGACAATTGCTCCTTGTTCTGTCATCTGCCACCACGGAGACAGCCTAGCTCCATCCTCTTTGGAACCCCTCTTCAGGTAGTTGAAGACTGCTATCAAATCCCCCCTCACTTTTCTCTTCTGCAGACTAAATAACCCCAGTTCCCTCAGCCTCTCCTCATAAGTCATGTGCCCCAGCCCCCTAATCATTTTCATTGCCCTCCGCTGGACTCTCTCCAATTTGTCCACACCCCTTCTGTGTGTTTGTGTGGGGGGGGCAAAACTCCAGGTGTGGCCTCACCAGTGCCGAATAGAGGGGAATAATCAATCACTTCCCTCGATTTGCTGGCAATACTCCTACTAATGCAGCCCAATATGCTGTTGGCCTTCTTGGGGTACACTGCTGACTCATATCCAGCTTCTCGTCCACTCCTTTTCTGCAGAACTGATGCTTAGCCAGTCGGTCCCCAGCCTGTAGCGGTGAATGGACTCTGCACTTGTCCTTGATGAACCTCATCATATTTCTTTTGGCCAATTTTTCAGTTGGGCCAATTTCCCAGGCCATGTCCCATCTAACTCCATGAGAGACTAAGACAAGCACCCTCTGGGCCATTCTACATGATTCATATCAGGTACCTGTCAGCAACCTGGGTAGTTTGTTTGTTTTGCATTCATTTACCAAGAGCACAACTAGGAAGTTCTGGTTTTGCTTGGAGTTGGTTGTTGGTTTGAGCTGGTGGAGTAAATCTACTGCCTCAGCAGTGGAAATGCCAGTTTCACTCAGCAAGGTCTATTCCCCAGAGCACTATTTGTAAGGGTGTGAGCACCACCACTTCTCTGAGTAAGCAGAACTTCCTTTCCTGGGGTACAGCGCTGTCCTGTGAGCCATGGGGATAAAGTTCTCCCTTCTCAGAGCCTGCCCACTCATCTTCTGCTAATCCAGGGTTCTCAAACATGCAGCCCACGAGGTTATTTCCTGTGGCCTGCCAAGCTCCCTGAGCCACGCCCTGCTCCCCAGAGTTATTTCCTGTAGGCCGCCAAGCTCCCCTCCACCCAGCACGCCGTGTCTCCACTCCTCTGCCTACCTCCAGGCGTTTCCTGCTGCCAAACAGCTGTTTGGCAGCGCTTAGTGCTTTCCAGGAGGGAGGGGGGAGGAGCGTGGAGCCGCGTGCTCAGGGGAGGAGGCAGAGAAAAGGCAGGGCAGGGGCGGGGATTTGGGAAAGGGGTGGAGTGGGGGTGGGGCCGGGGGCAGCGGGGGTGTCAGTGATGCGGCCCTTGGGCCAATGTACTAGTCGTCATGTAGCCCTCCTGGTGATTCGAGTTTGAGATCCCTGTGCTAACCAATGAGCTGTTCTTTGAGTTCTCAGCCCTGTAAGTCTGTGAGAAGTCTAAGCAGACAGTTAATGAACAGCCTTGGACCGTACTAGACAAGGACTTTGAGCAGGACCAAGAGGGGAAATGGGAAAGGGACCCCCTGATCTTTCTTCCAGGGGAGTTTCTATTTCACTAGCAGGAGCTGCTTAAATCAAGATTCCTACAAGGAAAGATAGTGGATTCTGTGATGCTAAGAAAATATTTGGAAATCAGGGAGTGCTTGTTCCTCCCACTACCAGTGGCTACAGGGCTTTTCAGATGCCATGCCCAAAGGAAAAACAGGATGGCATAAGCCAAAGAAACAAAATTAGAGCTCCCAGGCCTTGTCTACACAAACTTGCACTGGATGAATACTCAGGTATTTGGTTAAACCAGGACAAGCCTGTGTGTAAACAAGGCCATACTCTAGTGCTAAATGGATTTTCTGAACATTTGAAAGTAATCTATTGGTTTACATTTTAAAAGTAATTTAAAAAATGAGTCCTAAGAAACGTAATGTTCTATGTCAGACTGTTTTTGTCCCCAATGATCTCAGTTCAGGCATCGTCCATCTACACAAAAATTGGCAAAGATCTGAATTTGGAATAGAATCATAGAATATCAGGGTTGGAAGGGACCTCAGGAGGTCATCTAGTCCAACCCCCTGCTCAAAGCAGGACCAATCCCCAACTTTTGCCCCCGATCCCAAATGGCCCCCTCAAGGATTGAACTCACAACCCTGGGTTTAGCAGGCCAATGCTCAAACCATTGAGCTATCCCTCCCTCCCTGCCGAAGACATGGTGCAAGGAGTAGGTTTGGAAAAGAAATGTTTAGAATTAATAATCACTTTTCCTGTTATTCTCCAAAACTGGAAGTTTCACTTTCAGCAGAGGCTAGTAAATGTTCTTCAGAGAAACTCAAAGAATTGCCCTCTTTCAAAATGGCTCCCATCTGGTTCAATGGGACTCAGACCACAGGCTGCCCTTAGCAAATATGGCCAAGAAAATAACTGCCCTGTAGTGACATTATGAAGAAAAAAAAAATTCTGTCTTAAAAATCAGTTTAATCTCATTTGGAATTTTAAAAAAAAGCATGAATTGTAATTGTATTGTTACTGCAAAGTGTCACTACAGTGCAGAGTTAAGGTTATTGAGTGTTCTAACTGTTTGGATTTCATTTTAACCTCAGTTCTAAATTTCTTGGGTTTGTAATGTTTGTTTTGGGATAATTACAACACAACTATAATGTTTACCACAGTTCCCTCTAAGGTGCGGGCCTATGGGACTGCACACGAGGGAATGAAGGACCATGCACCTAATTACTGGAGCTGCGCAGACGTGGCTTCACTAAATAGGTGCTTCCTGGACTCTCGAGAGAGGATGTGGAAGGTGAGGTGGGCGGGATCAAGTGGGGGTGGGGAAACTAAGTTTGGGGTATCCCAGGACTCCCAGCCCGAGCTGGGCTGTGTGCGGCAGCCGGGGAGAGACGTGACTTTCCCCAGCAGCCGCCTCTCTGCAGCCCTAGCAGTGCACCTTGTTAATTATCCCTTGTTTTAATATTCTTTCTTCCATATCTATGAACTTTTAAAAAACATATCTACGTTTTTTGTTTGTACTGGTGGCGCATATCCACACATTACCTTGATATTGGTACACATACCAAAATTTAATCCGCACATGGATGGAAAAATTAGAGAAAACATTGATGTTTACTCAATATTATTGATATATGCTTTCAGCCTTAACTCCATTTTAATGTACTTTTTGTTTGGGAATTAATAAAACGACATCACTTTGCTCTTCTTTAGGGTCTTCCTGTGTCAGAGGAGCTCAAAACATTTTACAAACAATGAGGAATAAAACCTAACAGTCCTCTAGATTGTAGGAATGTATTATTCCCTTTTATAGATAGGGAAACTGAGGAACCAAGCAGGAAAGTGACTGGTCCAAGTTAACTGAGAGCTAAGGGAGCGTCAGTAATAGTATCCTGGAGTCCTGACTCGCTCTTCTTTCCTCAAATAACTAGATTAACATTCCCTCCATCTTGAAAAAATCTCACTCTGGATTTAACTAATTAAAACCAAAGAATAGTAAAGATTTTGGGACAACCACCCCTTTCTCAGGAGATAGAATGCCACAGGTGAATTAAGTTTCAGTTCTGGCATGACATCTGAAACATGCAGCTAGAGGATCTATGGTGCTGGAGCGGATAGATTTCCTAAAATTGTGCCTCTGGAGTGGGGGAAGAGTTATTATTCCAAAATCTGAAGATTACGGCTAACTATGTGGAGGGAGAAGTGGAAGGTTCTATACAACAGGCAAATCCATTTCTCACCAATGCAGTTGTCTCCAGTCTAGTGAATCCCTAATTCCACTCTGCTGAGCCAAAAACCCAGGTCCCTGCTGTTATGTGGGGATGCTCAGACTAACTTACCTCACAAAAAAGTGTGTCGTAGATGCTCCAGACAGACTCCAGGGACACATCCCGGATCCCTGTCTGATTTGCCACCATCTCCAGGAACCCCTGCAGGCGACAAGGCAGAGACTCAAACCTGCTCTTCTACCACACAACTCTGCAAAGTGGAGATCTTTCACCCCTCCCTGACACCTAGAATCATATAAAGGTATCTCCTTCCTGCTCAGGGAGACCTTTTCTCACTCAAACTCTCACTTACCAAATTCTGTCTGGTTTTATTTATGTACTCTGCTGACTGCCGGGTTTCATTCTGTAGCTGCTCATACCGCGAGCAAGGGGATAATGGAAACTTCAGCAGCTGGGCAGAGACAAAAGGAGACGTTGGGTCAGGGAAGATCCTGACAAGCAGCAGCAACTGTACTGCCTCCCCACCACAACCACCCCCCAGCCCTGATGAAATAGGGTCTAAATAGCTCCTTCTGAGGAAGGGTCTCCCTTCCAGAGAGACTCTGCATCTAACAACTAAATCAACAAGGGACATGAGGAGAATTGTGGGTCTAGAAGCAGGGGGATCCCTTGCAAGGCCAGGCTAAGGAGCAATATGGGGTAAGCTCAGGATTGAAGGGGGAGGCTCTTGGAGATAAGGTGAACACCATGCCTGAGTTGCCAATATTTATCCTTGAGATTGACTCACCTTCTCCCCAGAGTCAGGCACAGTGTGTACAGGGATCGGCTGCCAGGAAACATTGGGGTTGAACACCTGTTGTCCTTGTGGGGGATACAGTCCTGCCAGATTGGCCTCTGCACTCATCAGTGTCCGGTCGAAATCTGTGCTGCGAATGAAAATCTGCCAGGGGCACAGAGAACCTGTTCTGTGAATATCACTATTGTACACAGGAGTCAGGATACCTGGACTCTGACCAAGGGACTCAGAATACAGGCACCACAAAGACAAAAAGTTTTAGACATGGCAGAGAGTACATGGAGTGTGCTGAGGCCATTACAGCTTAAGCACTTCACAAACCATGGTGGGGAAAGAGGGAGTGCATATCAAAGGGCAGGCTATTAAGGCATACGGGGCACTATGGAATACATCATGGAGATGGGAGATAGAATACAAGTGAAGGAGTAGCTCAGGCAGAATAATGTAAGTAGCAAGTAGGTAGGAGACGAGGCCAGAGATATAGATGGGGGTAGGTAAAAAGAGAAAATATAGTGTAGTTATATCACAGGACTGAAGGTAGGACTCCTTGGTTCAGTCCTCAGATCTGCCATTGACTTGCTATGCAACCTGTGACAAGAATCTGCCCCTCTCTGGCCTGTTTTTTCATCTGCGAAATGATGACAATAGTGATATGGCTATGGCAGTGGCAGAGGTTTCATTTATTAATGTCTATGAAGCACTTTTTGGTCCTCAGTGGGAAGGGGGCAGAAGATCATTATCATTGGCAGGAGGAAAACTTGACAATACAGAAAAGCAAGAGCAATTGCAGAGATTCAAGGAGGGTTGAAGTGGTGAGAGTTTGATACCTTGGCATTTGTGTATTGAAGCAACTGGAGGGGGGAGAGAGGTATGTGGGGCAGGCTTCAGTGATAGGTGGAGTAGATGAGATGAATGGTTATAAATGAAGGGATAAATATCCTGGCAGTCAGGATATCAGAGAAGAAGCAGATAAAATAAGAGTCTTGTGAATGGTGATCTAGTTTTGCTTTATAGAGCATCTTGCATACAAACTATATCCTCAAAATTTATTCTTGGAAAACACAAGATTTACTCACTGCCTTTACTCTGAATATTTCCACCCATCTGACATGAGGCATGGGTAGAGAGAGACCTTTCCCCATTAGATAGGATGAAAGAACTCCAAGGTATGCTCTAAAGAAACACCTAAGCAATATCTTAACATGGGATAAAGGAAGAGCAATCTACAGCACTGTCTCAGGTTGCTTATCTTTGGGCATATGCTCATGTCCCAGCCCCCTTTTGTAAGACTCTAGCCTGTGGCTGAATCAAGTGATGACCAACAGTCACACAACAGCAACCCGGAGCTGATGCTTCCTATAAGAGGGAGCTTGATTAGAGGATACCAGGATCAGGAAGTAGGAGGGTGCTCTTGGCATTAGCCAGGTGGCAGACAGCTGCAGGAAAAAGGAGAGGCAGCAGCCTCAGCTGGGAAAAGCTTTGAGAGAGAGAGAAATGTGGGAAGGAACCTCAAAGCTTGGGAGGAGAGATGGAAGATTTGTATTTGAGTTGACACTGAACTGTTAACTATTGTTAATAAGCTAGACCAGAAGAAGGGAGTGCTACTTGAACCACATGATTCTGAATTTATTGGAGAGCCCCAAGAGGGGAAATGAGGCAGCAGATACTTGACCAGAAGAAGTCAGATGGCAATCCACTACCACATTAATATTAAAACTGACACAGCTGTGGGTCTGTATCAGCAATAGGACACAGGAGTCCTGAGATAATATTCCTTCCGTCTTGAAACTCTTCTTCCTGCTCCATCTGACTCAAATCTGTCAGAAGAACAATAAGAAATATTTTGGGGGACTTCCCACACCCCTCCTTTAGAAACCCCAAATGTCACCTCTATGTATAGTATATGCCTCCTGAAAGCCTCCATACTTTGAACAAGTGAACTTCCCAAATGGCTAATCAGAACCATCCAGTTTTCAAAAACTAGGGCAAAGACTTCTGTAGCAACATCAAACTTGCAAAGAAAACAGAATCAGCTACTTTGGGACAAGACCCTTAACGTTTTATTGACAGAAATAAAAGAAGAGCTTGGGTAGAGATTATGGTGTGTATGTGTAAATTTATTAGATGGTGCCTGGAGCTGGTCACTGGCCTTGCCTGGGACTGGGCAAGGTAAACACAGGCTGCATCCCTGTCCTATGGAGAGGATCAGCTACCAGCTAAAACTGCTACTTTAATTTTCAAGGGCTCAAGTCTTTAATTCCTTGATACAGGGGCAGTGGTACCCAGTGCTATATTCCAACTGTGATTCATGGACCAATTTCAGAGTAGGTGTTTAACTTTCAGATACTGATGTTGCTTCTGCTTATCCCTGGGTTGAATTTGTCCTGATATCTCATGGGGAGAGTTTATGCATACTAATAGTAGCTATTTCTTCCATCCTACTAGCCCTTTAAGACTGGGATACCTACCACAAAGTATAAAGGGCTGAGAGTAGGGCAGGTGTGTCTGCTACAGTGCAGGAAACAATGATGGAAGAGAACCAGAAAGCAGACATAGTCTTACTCAACTAGGTTGCAACAGGATGCTTTGCCAAGGAAACTAGATCTTTAGTTGCTTCCTAAAGACTTTTACTTTGACTGACAATTTCTGAGGGGTGTTGGTATGTTTGAAGACCCAAGCACAATCTGCTAAGGATGACAGATGCACCATCTTTGTAACCCAAGGTTCTAGAAAATTGTGCATGAATGTCTGTTCTCCAACACTCTGGTCTACTGCAAAAGCATGGTAGTGTTAGAATGGGGAACCAAAAAGCAGTAAGGTTGCTGGATAGAGGAACTGAATTTATTTATTTATTTGGCTGAGTTAATTTCCTTTGGAGCTTGAGTTCCACTGCTTGTTGATCTGATAAGACAACTTGCTTGAGGCCTCCTGATTCAACTTCTCAAAAGGAGGGCATGAAAGAGGTACACCCGGCTGCAGCTCACTCTCTGTGATGCCTTCCCAAGAGAGGGAGGGAATCAGATAAATTCCAGCTGATGTCACAGGTCTCTTTATTACCCTTTCTACCTCCCTTTGTTTAGGTGGCAGTGGCCTCAGGTCTCCTCTTGCATAGTATCTTGTCACCCCCAGATGTAACCATCATTCCTTCTTGCCCTCCCTCCACTTTTACAGGACTGCACTCCTTTGGTATTCACAGTAACCCAGGTGATTTCAGAGACAGTTTCTACAGAAGATGCTATTTAATATAGTCATATTGTATCCTACTATGTGAAGGCACAGCAGCATGAACATGACAAAGGGAAACAATAAGGGGCCCTGAAGACAGTGCAGGTACCCTGAGCACCAGGCTGCTCCAGGAGAGGGACAGGTTTCAGAGTAGCAGCCGTGTTAGTCTGTATTCGCAAAAAGAAAAGGAGTACTTGTGGCACCTTAGAGACTAACAAATTTATTAGAGCATAAGCTTTCGTGAGCTACAGCTCACTTCATGGGATGCATTTGGTGGAAAAAACAGAGGAGAGATTTATATACACACACACAGAGCACATGAAACAATGGGTTTATCATACACACTGTAAGGAGAGTGATCACTTAAGATAAGCCATCACCAGCAGCAGGGGGGGGAAAGGAGGAAAACCTTTCATGGTGACAAGCAAGGTAGGCTAATTCCAGCAGTTAACAAGAATATCAGAGGAACAGTGGGTGATGACCAATGATAGTGGGGTAGGTTGCACTGACCTCCTGCCTATTGTATGAGGCGTTCAGGAATCCATGGTAACGCTTCCGGAGAGACTGGCCCAGATCCCATTGTTGCAGCATCCCAATCTGCACGCATCAAAAACAGGATTTGCCACTATCCTGGGCCAATCCCAGCAAAGACCCCCGATGTCAAAGGCCACATAAAATGGCTTCCAAAGGGGAAAGGGTGGCTTCCCTGGCCCCTCCCACCCACTATTAGGAAATGGCAGAAATCCCCTTCCTAGGGGGAGAGAAAGCAGACACCTTCTGAGGTACAACTCCAAATGTAATACTGCTTCCCGGGGTACCCACCTGGGTGAGCTGCCCAAATCCCTGGGGCCACGCGCTCTCCTGATAGGGGTCCCGAGGATAGGCCCTCACTGGGGAGCGGTCCCCGTGGCGGTACAACTGAAAGAGGAAACACCTTCGAATTGCCTAGTGCCCCAAACCCGCTACCCCCGCCCAGCGCCGCCCCCCGCCTCCCCCATCGCCGCGCCCCAGCACCCCCGCCCGGGGCGCGCTCTTGCTCTGCGCTCCCAATCTGGGCCGAGCTCCCCGGCTGTCGCCCCTCACCAGGGTAACGAAACGCAGGCTCCGGGCTTGAGCCAGGGGCGGTGCCAGCGCGAGGCCGATGCCCAGCAGCAGCAGCGCGAGAGGAGCCACCATCGCTCTCCCCACCCTGACTAGCACTGACGCTGCTGCTGAGCCTGGCCGGGCCTGGTCCGGCCCGCCACCCGGAACCCCGGCGTTGCCGGCCGCCGGAGCCGCCCCGGTACACGTTCCGCCACACACAGGAAAGAGGGAGCCGCCATCTTGGTAGAGGCGGAAGCACTCTAGAAACGGGACAGTAAAGGGAAAAAAGGAACAGCACACCGGAAGTGAGTTGGAGAAGCGCCGTAGGCTGGGGGAGGGTGTTTTTGTCTGTTGCTCAGGTCAGGGGCTGTCACCCATTTCCAGGCCCCCGCTGCCCTCCTCTTGGTCCTTAGGTTGTGTGCATCCACCCCGAAGCCAGTGTCCATTGGGACTGGCATGGATGGGGTTGGCGTGTGTTTAACTGGCTTGGTGCACATGGCAGTGCCAAGGTCTTGCCCCCACCTCTCTAGAAGCACAGTGAGCTAGAGAATAGGTCTAAAAAGCCTGCCAGGCTTCCAGCATGGATGTGCTGGGCATTGGATCCTAGACCAGCCTGACAGCTCTGATGGCTACCCCAGTCCAGTGGACAAAATGCAGCTAGTACTGGCTGAACTCTACCCAAATAAACTACAATCCTTTGAGCCTAGAGAGCTAGCATCCCACATGCTCCTAGCTCCAAGAGCGGAAGCAGGAATTTAATGCGCATATCGGACTGACTCCAGTAACATGGAATTTGTAGTGCTGTCTATGGCATAGGTTGCCTAAAAATCCCCTATTCCATTCTTTGTGCATAGCTTGTTGAAGCATTCATCACTTTGGCTTAAAATTCCCAGGGATGGTCTCTGTTTGAAAATTTGAGCAAAAAAATGATTCAGTTGTTTTTGACAACAAGAGAGTATGTATGCATGTGAGAAAATATATATTTCCCATTATTTAAAAAAATTGACTTTTTAACAAGTATCTGAGGGTAGCTGTGTTAGTCTGTATCCACAAAAACAACAAGGAGTCCGATGACACCTTAAAGACTAACAGATTTATTTACCATCAATTTGGGCTTGAATAGGGACTGGGAGTGGCTGGCTCACTACAAAAGCAATTTTCCCTCTTTTGGTATTGACACCTCCTCATCAATTATTGGGAGTGGACTACATCCACCCTGACTAAATTGGCCTTCAACACTGGTTCTCCACTTGTCAGGTAACTCTCTTCTCTTCATGTGCCAGTATATATTTATGCCTATATCTGTAATTTTCACTCCATGCATCTGAAGAAGTGGGTTTTTTATCCACAAAAGCTTATGCTGAAATAAATCTGTTAGTCTTTAAAATGCCACCGGACTCCTTGTTGTTTTTGTAACTTTTTAACAGTTCTTTAATAAGTTAAAATTTGACATGGCACAACCCTCTCAGTGGAGCAACCAGTGTCTTTGGGAGTGTCAGAAAACTGATTTAGATTTACTATACTGAGCATGTGCAGTAAACTTTTTTTTGTTTGTTTTTTTGCTGAGCTCCTACAAATTTCCTAGAAACCTAGAAAATTCTAAACCTTACTAAAGGTGACTCAAAAAAAAATTGGGATTGTGCGCTTTTTTATTATTTATAAAGAAGGACTGGATTAAAAAAAGAGTTGCTTGGTTTTGACATTAAAATGTCTGTTCTTGTGTAGCTTGGAATACTTTACTGGCAAGAGAACTTGTAATATTATGACATTGCAATAGCCAAAAGAGTGAAAGCTGAGTAACTGAAAGATGAAGAGATTTATAATCACTTGTTTACAAATGTTGTTGTTAATAACTATTTCAATTACTAAGAAAAAATGTGAAGACACAATGTTATACAAGAGTAAGAACCTCAGCCTCTTCAATTAAGCTCTTAGACTTCTCAATAAACATGTGCTGAGACCTGACTTCAAACATGGATAATAAAGAAGCTACCGTTCTTCCAGATATGGGGTTATAGAAGAATTCTGAAAATACCATGGTTAAATCCTAAAACCAATGAAAAAGTATTAGAACTCAACAACTGCTAGTTAGAGATCTTATGAAAAGATTAATTTGATTTGCACAGCACATTTTAAGAAACTCAGTGGGTGATATATGTTTAAAGGCACTGGAAAGGAAAGTTGATGGCAAAAGAACACAAGGCAGAAAAGAAGATTGTGGATGGATGATGTGGTATCCTGGGTGGATCAAAAGGACTATTCATCCACAAAGAGATTAGTAGAGAACTGTACAGAATGGGTTGTTACCATGGTTGCAAACCTCCAGTCATGGAGGTGCCACATAAGAAGAAGAGTGTTTAGTCAAAAAATGTTAATATTTTTACTGCAGGTTTTTAATATGGAATATTGTACTGTAGATATTATCTGTATACTAGTATTGTTAATTTCACTAGTGCTAGGCCAATGGTGGGAAAGTTGCTTAAAAATTCTTTGCAGACAAGACCTCTGTGTTGTTGCTGTGTACATATACTTTTTATGTTTCTTTGTCAGCTATGTTTTTGGTTGCATTTATATTTTGAGATTACTGGTGGAAAAATAGTGTTTATACCGTGATGTGATTTGTATTGATCAATACTGGGATTCAAGGAAACATTAGACAAAAGTCTACATTTAAAATCTGGGGTTTTTTTTGTTTTGTTTTGTTTTTAAACCGACCTGTAACTCAAATGCAGTTTGTTTGCATTTGCTTTGGCTTCTGGGTGAAGCAAGCAATTTTCCGGCCAAACCAATTTTCCACGTTAAAATTATAGATTGTCTAAAACAGGACTGATTGCAGCCTGCTGCCTCTTCATAATATACGAGTGAGCAATCCCACCCTAGTCTTGGAAGGTGCAGAGAATGGACTGTGTGTGTCCTAAAGGGATCTTTCAATTTCTGGTTAATATGACTCTGAAACTTGTCTGTCTGAGCAAGTTGTATCAGTCTAGTTTAAGGAGTGATTTTTGTTAAACCAATTTCATCAAACTGGTGCAAAAGGCTGTTGTTTTGGTTTAAACCTGGCTTATTTCATTTTAGTTTAAGACAATTAGTAAATGGTTAAACTAAACTGAAATAAGCCACTCTTAGACTGAGATAAGTGTCCACACAAGGGGTGGTACCAGTTTAACTAAAATGGTTTAAAAACTCATTTAATTCTGTGCAACTTTCTTGTATTGACAAGGCCTTGGAGATATCCTCTGCTTGCCAGGAGGGTGATTTTGTTGGGGCCATCAGAAAGGAGCTGTTGTTTCTTTGGGGTTCAGGTGGCGGCAGTGGCTAGAGGTGTCCAGCACTTTTATTCTAACTAATCAGATCTTCCTACAGACTGTTTCTAAATTTACAGCCCCATTTCCTCTTTCCTTCTCCTTCCTTAGTCTAAAAAAGACTTTGAGGGCAGCAGATATTTTTAGACTGAGGACCAATTGATCCGGGATTTGGCGCAAACTCTGAGATCCATTTTCATTTGAACTTTTTTTTTTTTTAAATCCATTTGAAGGTAAATTGATAGAAGGAGGCCCCTTCTGCTTCCTGCATTACCTGCTACAGGGTTGGCTCATCAGTTTTTCTCCTCATTCATTTCAGGGATGGGGAGAACATGAGGGACCCAGGTGAGGAAGGGGAAGAGAGTTGAGGAGAGCCCAGCAGAGGGACCGGACAGAACATAATGAAAGGGAGAGACACAATAGACTTACAAAAAGAAAAGGAGTACTTGTGGCACCTTAGAGACTAACAAATTTGTTAGTCTCTAAGGTGCCACAAGTACTCCTTTTCTTTTTGCGAATACAGACTAACACGGCTGCTACTCTGAAACCAATAGACTTACAGTAGGTCAGGGAAAGGATAATCTTGGAGACAAAGAATGAAGGTGAAGCAAGAAGTGAGTAAATCACATTTCTTTGTTTTCCCGTTTCTTGGTGTATTGAGGAAGCAGCAGGCCGGGCCAGGCCAGGCCTGGAATAGCCAATGGGGGGGGGAGGGCAGAGAGAGCTGCAGGGCAGCACTCAAGGGGAGGGCAGAGCTACCTACAAAGGGAATCCTAGCCCTGGATTGGAATAGCAGGGGGGCTGCTGGCCAGGATTGAAAGTGTTCAGGAGAGATGTGTGGGGAGCACATCTGGAATAGCAGGAGGTGCTGATGGTCAGGAATGGGGTCCATCAAGATAGCTGGGTGGGAATGGAAGCTTTCCCTGTGCCAGTCCACATGCGGCTGGTGCTATTGCTCTTTTACTTTAATGGAGATCAACTACTCCCCAAATGTAAAAATAAATACATCTGTAACATTTCCCAGGTGAAACACAGTGCATGCCCTCTGCTTCCTGACTGTCCCCATAGCTCAGAGGAAGAGGCCCATGAGGAGAGCAGTGGTCTCAGTGCTGAGCTCCTGATCTCCAGAGATGGTGATCCAAATGTTTGCAGGGGAGCTAAATATGGTGAGCAGAGCTCAGGCTCAGGCTCAGGCTCAGGCTCAGGCTCAGGCATGGGTTTGTTGCCGCTGTTTCCTGGCTGAGTTCGACTCGGTCCCAGCTTTTCTGGCGGCGGGCCAGGTGGGAGGAGCTGGTTCTCTCTGTTTGTGTTGTCAAGCGGGCCATGCTGCCAGGATGTGGACGGTAGAGGGGGGAGGAACCACCGTGGGGGGGGGGCGGGGGTGGAGTTGGGGAAAGCTCAAGCATGTGACCCTGAGGCGGCTGCTCACATTACATCACTGCAACTTCAGCCGCGGCTCCAAGAAGTCAATATTAAAGGCTGGCGGTGCTCACCCGGTCGTCCCCTCGCCTGAGTCCTGGCATTCCTGTGCCCCTGGGACCATTTGGTCCGAACAGGACACTCCCTCTCCTGTGGCCTGTGTCATTCCCGTAGTGAGCCCGTCACGTCTAATCCCGGGGTTGCTGGCGTCCCTGGGCCACGGAGGAGCTGCAGGACGGAGCTTACGGGTAACTGCTTTCTTTTCCTGCTGTCCCGGGGAATCTTGGGATTTGCAGGCACCTTCTTGTTCTGGCTCTACAAGGCTGTGCCTACCCGATGCTGGCTGTACAGTGTGGTGTTCTCATGAATCTCATTAGGGTGGCCATTGTGATGGGTTTGTAGTGGCATAAGGAGATTTGGGTTGACTCAGAAAAACACCTGATATATTGTTTGAGCATAGGTGTGGACTGTGGACCCTCTGTGCAGCTGGGCGGTGTGGCAGAGGAAGCCATTCTGGCCCGTTCCCTAGGAATATTGTCTTCTGGCATGAAGAATGAGCTGAACTTTTCTATTTCCCTATGTTAAGTATCCTCACACCTTCTTGTCAACTGTCTAAATGGGCCATCTTGATTATCACGACAAAAGTTTTTTTTTTTCCTCCTGCTGATAATAGCTCATCTTAATTAATTAGCCTCTTACAGTTTGTATGGCACCTTCCCTGTTTGTGTATATATATATCTTCTTACTATTTGTTCCATTCTATGCATCCAACGAAGAGGGCTGTAGCACCCAAAAACTTATGCTCTAATACATTTGTTAGTCTCTAAGGTGCCACAAGAACTCCTGTTCTTTTTGCAGATACAGACTAACACGGCTGCTACACTGAAACTTTTCATGTGACTGTGATCCATCTTGACCTATCTGTGTGGGTATGGTTGGGAGGCAGCTTAGGTGGAGGGAGAAAGGTGCCAAAAGGGGGTGGGGATGCTTTTTGCACCCATTTGGTGCAATTTTGTTGCCGAGCTGCAAGGTACCCATTTCCTTATCTTCAGTGATAGGATGCAGGAATGGAGAATGATGGGGATGGGGAAGGGGGGGGGAGTTCCATTGAGCCAGGCTGTGGTCTCTCTTTAGGAGATACTCTGTAAGGATTCTCTCTGACATGCTTAGATCAAGCTCTGCCTCTTGTGTACATATTTTGGGGGCATATCACATCATCTGGTCCCCCACACATCACCTGGCCCTGCCTCAGTGTAATGCTGCAGCTCCAGTGGTAGGGGAAGGTGATAGACTGATGTGCCATGATGTTTGCAGTACTCCTGTACATTATTCATACTCTATTTGAGGAAGGGGCAGCTGGACTCTTGCCTGAATTCTCCTTTGTTTCTGTAAGTGGTTTTTAATTTATTCCCATGCATAGGTGCTGGTAAAAGGTTCTGGACTGACATTCGTTAGGAAGGGAGGTCCTTCTAATCCCACAACAGGTATAGCACAGGCAGTGGTAGGTCATCTTCCTCACATTACTGTCAGCGTTTCTCATCTTTGACCTGGAGGGATCACATCTAGGGGAGCTGCTGTGAGTTGACAATCCTTGGCCTCTCTGCTGGGTGTGCAAAATAATGCCAGTTGTGGTAGCTTTTTTTGTGTTGCGGACACCAGTCCCACTAGGAACTGACTGAGACCACAACTTATTTCAAACAGGGGCCATCCAATAGAAACAGCTTTTAGTCATTACTAACCTGTGCCAGATTGTAACTGGTGACCTAGGGGTGAAAGTCTTCAGATCTGATTTTAACCTCTCCAACACTGGTTCCCCTCCAATCCCCTGAAATGTCTTTTATTCTAAATGTGAGCCTTTTTGTTTCTATTCTCAGACAATGTCTATACTTAAGCTGCTACAGCGGCACGGTTGCAGTAGCCCTTCAGTGAAGCCGCTCACTACAACGATGACAGGGATTCTTCTGTCAGTATAGTTAATCCACCTCCCTGAGAGGTGGTAGCTAGGTTGACAGAAGAATTCTTCTGTTGACCTAGTGCTGTCTACACGAGGGGTTAGGTCGGCTTCACTACGTTGTTCAGGGGGGGTGGATTTTTCACACCCCTGAATGACATAGCCTGGTCGACTTATCTTTTTAGTGTAAACCTGGCCCCAGTGAAATAAAAGGGATTAAATCCCCTAGTTTGAATGAAAAGTTGGGAGACATTATTAATTTGTATTGAAGGCAAGCATCAAGACTCAGGGACATATAGTGCTAGGTGTTGTACAGTCATGGTATAAAAAAATGACCCCTGGTCTAAAGAGCTCACAGTCTAGATTATGACCAGAAATAACATGTGGATGAGACAAATGCATCGGGGCGGTGGTGTCTAAGGGTGAGGTATCAGTAAGGCCGACTAGTTACACATTAAGCAGAGTAGAGATCTCTGCTCACTGCCTGCCTAGTCAGGTGGGGAGTGGATCTCTGCTTAATGTATGATAATTTGTTAACTTTCCTGTGTCCTTGTCCTCCCGTTCTCTGTTCTCCATTTGTCTGTCTCATCCACCGGTTACATCTTGTCATAACCTTGATTGTGAGCTCTGTGGGGCACAGACTGTCTGCACAACTGGGAGTTGCAGGCTGAGTCATATATTGTCAAAAAGATCATTTTATCCTATATTTGAAATAACGTCTCAGATTTGACTTGCTCTTCGTTGTGCTTTGGCCCACAAGTTGGTCACAGTGGGCTCTTTAGCCTGAACCTGACCTGCCAGTCACTGGCAGTAGGGGAATGCCCTTGTCCCTGAAGTTCCCTCCATTTTCTTTTGCCTTTCAGTGGCCAGCTGCTCAGCCAGGTGCCTCAGCTTCAGGGCTTTACGGAGGGAAATTCCAGACTTGATTTCATTTTTCTGACTAACAGTTTGGCTTAATATTCCCAGCTGGGTCCCAGGACTGCATTTGCTTTTTGGGAAGATTTCCCCCTCAGCTCTGCTTCCCCTCTTGCAGTGTTTGCAGCAGCTGGTGCCCCTTCAGAGAAAAGCCAGAGACAAAAGGAAGTGTCTTTGCCTCCTGCTTCATCCCTGTGTCTCACTGGGGAGCTCAGCTGGCTCTACAGGCAGAATGCACCTTCTCTCATCAGCCCAGTCTGGGTGGAGTTGGCTTGGCACCCCTTCCCCAGGCATGGAAGGAACCAGATAGAATTGGGAAAACTGACTCCAGGGGCAAGCAGTTTCCTCTTCCGCACTCCCCAAGAGGGGTATGAAGCCAGAAGGGCAGTACACTACATAGAAAATCAAAAATTGTACCTGCAGCCCACACCAGCAGCCACGCTGCTGAGGTCAGCCACCTCCTCCCTTCAGGCACTGGGCACACTATGGACATTGTCAACACATGGTTGCTTAATGGTAGCTTAAATACAAGTAATCATGACTTGATCACATTTATAATGTGCAAACAGAATGAAGTCCAAACCAGTAATATATATACTTGGTGCATCAAAAAGGGCAGTTACACAAAGCTGAAAACAATTATCAGTCAGATCAGCTGAGAGGAATAATTTAATCAGAAAAATATGAATGATGATTTGGAATTGTTCAAGAACACTCTTTACTAGATGCCTAAAACCCGTCAATCAAGGAAAAAGACTGTACTGGTTAAAAAGACAACAAGGTTTAGGGAAGTGAAGGTAGCTATAAAAAAACCACAACATAACAAATGGAAGAAAGGGGTCAATACTAATTAATATAAATAAGAAACTAGAAATAGTGGAAAATTGAAAAGGGAAGCAAAGGGACACATTGAGAAATCTATGTTCCAAGGCGTCAAGAACAATAAAAAGGAGTTTTTAAAGTATATTAGGAACAAAAAGAATCCTCACAATGGTAATGATACATTACTAGATGGAAATGGTAGAATGATTGATAATAATGCAGAAAAGGCAGACATGTTCTGTAAATATTTCTGTTCTGTATTGGGGGGGGTGGGGGGACAGATAAATGTCATACCATAAGATGATACTCTTCCCATTGCACTAGTATCTCAGGAGGATGTTAAACAACAGCTACTAAGATTAGACATTTTTTTAAATCAGCAGACCCAGATAACTTTCATCCAAGAAGTTTAAAAGAGTTGGCTTAAGATCTTGCTTGATCATTAATGTTGACTTTCAATAAGTCTATGAACACTGGTGAAGTTTCAGAAGACTGAAAGAAAGCTAATGTGCCAATATTTAAAATGGGTAAATGGAATCACATGGGTGATTATAGGCCTGTAAGTCTGATGTCAATTCCAGGCATGATAAAAACAGAGTTAATTTAGGGTAATATAATTAATGCAATATGGATTTATAGAAAATAGATCTTGTCAAAATTGAGATATTTTTTGATGAGATTACAAGTTTTGTTGATAAAGGTAATACTCTTGATATAATACACTTAGACTTCTTAAGGTGTTTAATTTGGTATTGCACAACATTTTAATTAAAAAATCAGAGCAATATAAAATTAACTTGACATACATTAAATGGATTAAAAACTGGCTGAGAGGTCTCAAAATACAGTTATAAATGGGGAATCCTCACAGAGCAGGTGTGTTTCTACTGGGGTCCCAGAAAGATTGGTTCTTGGCCCTACATTATTTAATATTTTTATCAGTGACCTGGAAGAAAACTTAAAATCACCACTGATGAAGTTTGCAGATGACACAAAAAATAGGGGAGTAGCAAATAATGAAGAGGACAAGTCACTGATACAGAGAGATCTGGGTTGCTCAGTAAGCTGGGTGCAAGCAAACAATATGCATGTTAATACTGCTAAATGTAAATATATGCTTCTAGGAACGAAGAGTGCAGGCCATATTTATAGGATGGGGGACTATCCTGTGAAGCAATAACTCTGAAAAAGATTTGTGGGTCATGATAGTTAATCAGCTGAATGTGAGCTCCCAGTGCAACGCTGTGGCCAAAATGGCTAATGTGATCCTTGGATGCATAAACAGGAATTTCGAGTAGGAGTAGAGAAGTTATTTTACTTCTGTATTTTGTACTGATGTAACTACTGCTGGAATACTGTGTCCGGTTCAGTGTCCACAATTCAAAAAGAGGTTGATAAATTGTAGAGGGTTCAAAGAAGAGTCTTGAGAATGATTAAAGGATTAGAAAACATGCTTTATAGTGGTAGATTCAATGAGCTCAAGAAAAAGTTAATGGGTTACTTATTTTCAGTCTATAAAGCATCCACCTGAGGAACAAATATTTGATAATATGCTCTTCAGTCTCACAGAGAAAAGTATAATATGATTCAATGGCTGGAAGTTGAAGCTAGATGAGTTTGGACTGAAAATAAAGTGTAAATTTTTAGCTGTGAGGGTAATTAACCCTTGGAACAATTTACCCAGGGTTATGGTCAATTCTACATCATTAACAGTTTTTAAATCAAGATTGGATGTTTTTATAGGAATTATTTTGGTAAGTTCTGGGGTCTGTGTGATACAGGAGGTCAGACTAGATGATCACAGTGATCTCTTCTGGCCTTGGAATTGATTTCTTTATAAACACCAGAGAGTGTGCTAAGAGGCATTTGGGTCCAATTCCTTTTCTCTGCTGCCACTTCTGTAATAAGCCTCCAGGGATCACTGCTGATTTCTTGGGTGGACTTCCAGGGGAGAGACAGACCCATCTGGCCCCTGTAGATCCCATGCAATAGAGAGGGTTAGATTTTCTGGGGACTCCGTTCTTCAGCCCCGGCCAGTATCTTCCCAGAGAGAGACAGAAGGGGTCCTTGTTTTGATTCCTGTGGGTATGCTCACGCACACAAAAAGGGAATTCTTTCTTCTTAGTAGAGAAAAGCTAGTTCTCTGAATTAAAGTTAGGGGATAAAAATAATAAAATGTATATTTTAAAAACAAAATAGAGGATAGACTTTTTTAGGCAGAGTACGGAGTCCTGTGAAACTATGCTTAGAAGGTCTGGGGCTTCCCTAGGCATGCTATAGCTATTTAACTCTCTGTGTGTTCCTAGGGAAGATACCATAATAGAGGAATGAGGATTTTCTGCCTCACCTAAAAGATTAGGAAAGGATCAGGCTGCTGCTGCGGGTCACAGTGCCCTGTGCCCATCTGGCTGTTGTTTTTGGCTGCCACTGTGGATTGCAACACTTTAACGTCCAGCTTATTGTTCTTAGCTGCAGCTGCTGCAGGTTGCCATGCCTTGTCCTCGTCCCCATCTCCTCCCCTTAGCAGTTGGCCATGGAGTGATGAGAGTTGGGGGAAGAGCCCAGATATGGAAGAACAAGCAGGCAGTAAGGAACATCTTGGCCCACCATCTGTTTCTTTCTAGTCCTCTCATCTCCATTTTATAAGGCCAGAAGGTTCCTCAGTGTGCTCCAGTCCAAGTTTAACCTCTCACTGCCAAAGATAAATGTGGCGATATTCTGTGGTGGCCAGGGACTCATCATTTCTAACTGGGAAAATTTTTACTTGAAAGAAAGTTCTCACTATACAGGCCCTTCACAGGCAGCTGACTCCAGGCAGGCATCACCTCAGCCTCCTCCCATTGGCATGAAAGGTCTCTGTCAACAGCAGCTCAAGAACAATAAAAATAAAAGTGTGAAATGTATTTGACATTCTCCACATGCTTTCACAGTCAATACTAACATGGATGGTCAGTATTGCAAATATGATCCCCATCAACCTAAAAATCCCATAGTCTATGGACTTCTCTCTGAAAAAGATAGTGAGACACAAATTTGTTTCATCCACACATATGGGGCCTTCATCATGGGCATGGGCATATCAGTTTCCAGCTCTTAGTGATACAGTGGGAAACTTTATGGAAAGCTGAAACTATTTAGAATAATAGGATTATAAATCTACTTTTTCCTTTCTCCTGCTAGAGGCTGTAGAAAAGAATACAAATCTTATGGCAAGATGAAGCTGTCCTTGGAGTAAAACAAGAGGGAGAATACTATTTTACAAGTGGAAGCTGGAACTAAGCTTGGCAAGTCAGTTAATTGCCTGGTCAAATAATGTCAAAACTGACCACTTATTTGGTTGTGGTCAAACATTCCAGCAAAAATGCCCTGATGTAGGTGATGCCCTTTTTGGTTGCATCTTGGTGCCATTCTTTCATTTTTTAATCGAAGAACGTCTTGTCAAACCAACCTAATTTCCTTCTTTGACAGGGTTCCTGGCCTAGTGGATGAGGGGAAGCTGTAGATGTGATAGATCTTGATTCTGGTAAGGCTTTTGATATCGTCCCTCATGACATTGTCATAAGAAATGTGAGGCAATATGCAGTGATGAGCTGCCAAAATCTTAACAACTGATTCCCTCCTCACCCCATGAGGGGGTCATTGCCCTCTCCTGGGACTCCTGACCCATCCAACCCCCCGCATTCCTTGATGCCCCACCCCGGGACCCCACCCCCATCCACCCCCTCCCCTGTCACCTGCTGGGGAGCGAGGTGGGGAGTCCCAGCGGTGCTTACCTGAGGCAGCTCCCAGGAAGCATCCGGCAGGTCCCTCTGGCTCCTAGGGGCGGGGAGTGGCCCCTCCCCCCACTGATCACATCAAAAGTGGCACCTTAGGCGCCGACTCCGTGGGTGCTCCGGGGCTGGAGCAGTCATGGGGAAGATTTGGTGGGTGCAGAGCACCCACCGAGCTCCTCACTCCACACCCGGCCCCAGCTCACCTTCGCTCCACCTCCTCCCTGAACATGCCGTGCCGCTCTGCTTCTCTGCCCACCCCTCCCCCCCCGACTTCCTGCAAATCAACTGTTCACAAGGGAAGCCTGGGAGGACTGAGAAGCAGGCAGCGGCTTTGTGCTCAGGCCCAGGGTGGCGGAGGTGAGCTGGGGTGGGGAGCGGTTCCCCTGTGCGCCCCCGGGTTACCTGTTGCGGCACGGGCGGCCCTCCTCGCGCCCCCCCACCCCACCTCACCTCCGCCTCCCTGGGCCTGAGCGCGAAGCTGCCGCTTGCTTCTCACCCCACCCCCCCCCGGCTTCCCGCGCGAATAGCTGATTCACAGGAAGCTGGGAGGGTGGGGGCAGCGAAGAAGCAGAGCAGGGCAGCGCGTTCAGGGGAGGAGGCGGAGCGGAGGTGAGTTGGGGCTGGGTGGGAGCTGCAAATTTTCCCCTGGGGTGCTCCAGCCCGGAGCACCCATGGAGTCGGCGCCTAAGGTGCCCCTTTTGGCCAGTTGTTAAATTTAGAAGCCCTTTTAGAACCGGTTGTCCGTCATGGAACAACCGGTTCTAAAAGGGCTTCTAAATTTAACAACCCGCAACAAAACAAGATAAAAGATTTAGAAAACCTGACCTATGAGGAAAAGTAAAACAAAAACTTGGCACGTTTAGTCTTGAGAAAAGAAAACTAAGGGGCCCCTGATAACAGTCTACAATTATGTTGAGGGCTGTTACACAGAGGATTCTGATCAATTGTTTTCCAAGTCAGCTGAAGATGGACTAGAAGTAATGGGCTTAATCTGCAGCAAGGGTGATTTATGTTGGATATTAGGAAAAAACTTCCTAATTCTAAGGATAGTAAAGCTCAGTAGGCTTCCAGGGGAGGTTGTGGAATCCCGATCATTGGAGATGTTTAAGAACAGGTTGGACAAATATCTGTGTCAAGGTTCCTTCCCAACTCTGAACTCTAGGGTACAGATGTGGGGACCTGCATAAAAACCTCCTAAGCTTATTTTTACCAGCTTAGGTTAAAACTTCCCCAAGGTACAAATTATTTTACCTTTTGCCCTTGTACTTTATCATTGCCATCACCAACCGTCTAACAGATATATAACCGGGAAAGAGCCCGCTTAGAAACATCTTTCCCCCCCAAAATCCTCCCCAAACCCTACACCCCCTTTCCTGGAAGGCTTGATAAAAATCCTCACCAATTTGCATAGGTGAACACAGACCAAAACCATTGGATCTTAAGAACAATGAAAAAGCAATCAGGTTCTTAAAAGAAGAATTTTAATAGAAGAAAAAGTAAAAGAATCACCTCTGTAAAATCAGGATGGTAAATGCCTTACAGGATAATTAGATTCAAAACACAGGGAATCCCTCTAGGCAAAACCTTAAGTTATAAAAAGACACAAAAACAGGAATATCCATTCCATTCAGCACAGCTTATTTTCTCAGACATTTAAAGAAAACAGAATCTAACGCATATCTAGCTAGATTACTTACTAAGTTCTAAGACTCCATTCCTGTTCTGTTCCCAGCATGTATGTATGTATGTATCCATCCATCTCACCTAACTAACTAACTAACACTCACTCTCTCTCTCTCTCTCTCTCTCTCTCTCTCTCTCTCACACACACACACCCACACACCCTTTGTTTCTCCCCCCCCCTCCAGCTTTTGAAAGTATCTTGTCTCCTCATTGGTCATTTTGATCAGGTGCCAGCGAGGTTATCCTAGCTTCTTAACCCTTTACAGGTGAAAGGGTTTTTCCTGTGGCCAGGAGAGATTTTAAAGGTGTTTACCCTTCCCTTTATATTTATGACGACCTGTCAGGGATGGTCTAGTATTTAATTCTAATAAATAAGTGCTTTCAAATATTTGATCATTTTTGACATTATTTGGCAATCTTTGACCAATATTTGACCAGGAAATTCATCAGTTATTTTTGGACCTGTGAAATGCCCAACCCTAGCTGGAACAAATCCAGGGTACTGGGTGAGTCAGTAGCTGCTCTTGTCCCAGAGCTATCTGCGAGACTCTCAAGGAGCCTTATCTGGAGTTAGACCCCAATTGATGCTAGACTTTCAATTTGTGAGGAAATGGCTATCTCCTGATGTCTCCATCTCACAGAGGGGGTCTGCAATTGCAAAAACCAATCCTCCAAACAGTACCAGATAGTATCCAAAATGGATACATTGATGAAGTGATTACTCCTATGGACTCTAGAAAAACATCAACAAGTAGAACTTAGTACACTGTAGTGGTTGAAGTAAAATGCGTGGTTTAATTACCACATTAAGCCAGTGAAGCATAATCTTGAATTTCCTCCAGACGTATTGTAATGTGATTTGTATGAGAGCGGCCAAGCAAATGATCAAGTCTCTGAACTATAATGTTCTCGGTATGGTCAAGAAAAGGAAGTTTTGTACAAATTATGTTAAATGTCTTCTTAGGGTAAACTACTGTGATGTCAGCCCCACAAGGTTATAGAGCCTGACTCTGGAACCTCATTCTGATTCATACAGTCTTACCCAAATGGAATCCCTGGGCAGATATATCACATCACACTTCTTATGCATTAAATAGATTTCCTAATAGCTATTATCGCCAATCAGACGAGTTTTAGAAGTAGGTAGCTTTCTTTGGTGGGATCCAGTATTGTACCTTTAATTCAGACAAGTAGCCTTTATAACTGTTATAGCATTCATTTCCAAGTAATATTCAAGAAATACTTTTCCTTCTGTTAAGCATCAAATCCAGTCTTTAGGAACATTGGCAATCTCATGTCAGAGAAGTTACAGATCTCCTGTAATGAGATCTGCTAGGTAGCCACATGGCCATCAAGACATACATTCTCTAAAATACTATATATATTGGACATTCAGACTTTAACCTTTGTTAATTTTCAGCAGGTTTTCTCCACATCTTAATGCCTAGAGAAAAATAGAGGATAATATAATGTATTATGGATATCTATATTTAAAGGATGATCTTACTTCCTACTCTGGAGACATACTGCTGTGAAAATCCCATTGCAATGAATCTGTGGACCTTAGCAGGATGAAGAATAGGAAAATTTATTTGTACAGACCTGCAAATTTCCTTTCTTCAAGTAATAAGTTTCACAGATCCAGTCCACTCTGAATACAAAAGGATCATCCAGAAAATTGGCATTAAAAGGTTCAGATTTATTTCATTAGGGGAAACTATTATTATTTTTTCTTCAAAATATGTTTAGCACGATCTGTACTTTGGGAAAACAGAACTGTGTCATCCTGGCTGTGGAAGTTGTCTCAGCTGAAGGGAAGTTCAGGCAGTGGGGCATTCCTCTGCTGCATGTGACTGACCGTTTTGGTTCTGCACCCCAGCTGTGAGCAGGCTTAAGAACCCATTATAATGGATCTGTGGACATTATTACTCAAAAAAACATTTTTTTTTACCTAAATACAGGTAAATTTCCCTGTTGTTTTGATCCCATGATGTATTGTTCTCAGTTTATTTGATCCTCAGATCAGTTCTTCCGCTAATACGTAAATGTGAGATTTGAGCTCATTTCAGCTGGAATTCCAGAAGGACCGATACATGTAATGTTATTGACCCTGTGGCCTATGCTGGACTGGATTGTGTTAGGGATGGGGCCTTTGGAGGCACCTAAATCTACTGAGTATTTGGAGACTTCCTGTTGGAATGGGAAGCTCTTGCTTCCCATCTGATGGGTGTGCTCTGAGTGCAGCCCTTTCACTGGCTGGCCCAGAACCAGCAGACTGTGCCTGACTCCAGGACTGTTTTCCAGCTGAGCATTTGTGGTGATGTCAGAGGCTGTGAGAAGGGACAATGCTTGGCAGGACAAAGTCTGCAGAAAGTTCAACTCCACATTTGGACTAATGCCTCAGAGGGAATTAGATCTACACACGCACTCTGTTACACAGACTGTCGCACGCCCTCTCACATGCTCTCTTGCTGTCACACAGATCCTCTCTTATTTGCACAGACCTTTTAACCCACCCCACCCATTATTTTTCATTCTGCATCTTTACAGAAGATTTTTGGTTTCCTTACAAGCTGTTGCAGCACATTGAGTTTCTTCTTTTCTTCAGTGTTTAATTGAATTTGGCCCAAATAGCAGAAGTGCAGTGGTCATGCTGACTAGAGCCAGGCAAAATATGGCCAAATGTTGTGCAGACGTCCCTCACACAGAGCTCCTAAAGTCCTTGCTCCTGACATGCTGTGAACCCCATCCACTATTCCAGTCCTTTCCCCCTGCACCTTCACATCTCTGTTGATACCCCCAAATACTTCATGGTATCATCTGATAATCCAGTTCTGGGTTCCCCAGTCCAGCTTTACTGCTGCACCTCAGTCTTGGCCCTTGTGTTCCATTATCTTAAATGTAAAGACAGTAAATCCTGCCAAAATATTTGGGTTTTGGACATATGGGGACTAGCCTGAGATATGCAGTATCAATAGTTGAGCTCATTTATTTTGAAGTGACTATCTAGTGAATTAAGACCCCAGTCCCAGTATCTATCTAATTTATGTTTTTATGTAGGCAATGTAATATGGTGTCATCATATCTTCCTTCCTGGCCACTATATGCAGACAGGCTGTTACTGCTGTTAATAGAAATAAAAACATTTTCCTGCTGGTCTTTGGAATCTTCATGATTTTCCTGCCCATTTCTCAACCCAGTACCAAATCTCTCTCCTCCTTTATTAATTATTATTATTATTTTATTATTATAATTTATTTATTTGTATTACAACAGAACCAGCAGGCATCAGTCAGGGCCCCATTGCATTCGGGGCTATACAGACACACTATAAAAAGAGTCCATGCTCCCAAGAGCATACAGTTTAGGTCAGTGATTTTCCAACTTTTTTTCTGGCGACCCAGTTGAAGAAAATTTTTGATGCCTGCGACCCAGTGGAGCTGGGGATGAGGGGTTTGGGGTATAGGAGGGGCTCAAGGCTGGGACAGAGGGTTGGGGAGCGTGGATGAGGGCTGCAGGATGGGGTCAGAAATGAGAGGTTCAGGGTGTGGGAGGGGGCTCTGGGCTTGGGCAGAGGGTTGGGGTATGGGATGGGATCAGGACTCTGGGCTGTGGGGTGCAGGTTTTGAGGTTGGGCCAGGGATGAGGGTTTTGCAGTGCAGGAGGGGGCTCCAGGACTGGGGGGGCTCAGGGCTGGGGCAGGGGATTGGGGCACAGACTTACTTCCAGCGGCTCCCAGTCAGCGGCGCAGCCAGGGTACAGAGGCAAGCTTCCCGTCTGTCCTGGTACCACAGACCGCGCTGTGCCCTGGAAGTGGCCAGCAGCAGGTCCGGCTCCTAGGTGGAGGTATGCAAATGGCTCTCACCCGCAGGCACCCCCAGCTCCCATTGGCTGGGAAGCATCCAATGGGAGTGCGGAGCCGGTGCTCGGGCAGCGCGCGGAGCCCCATGGCCTCCCCTGTCTAGGAGCCAGACCTGCTGCTGGCTGCTTCTAGGGCACAGCGCAGTGTCGCAGCCTGCCTTAGCCAGGCAGCACCATCGACAGGGCTTTTAACGGCCCGGTCAGCAGTGCTGATCAGAGCCACTGTGATCCAGTCCCTTCCATTCTGTGACCCAATTCTGGGTTGTGACCCATGGTTTGAAAACCACGGATCTAGGTTATGGCAAGATGCAACAAGTTGATGAAACAGACAGTAGAAGAGAGAGAGAGGGAGGATGACTTAACAAAAAAAGAGTATATTATTGTACAATAAGCATTACTGTCGCTCTCTCTTACTCCCCATCCCTCTCTTCTGTTTTCCTCCTATTTCTTATCCCCTGGTGTGGCAGGACAGAGGTAAACCCCTTTAAGGCCCTGCCAAAATGCTGGCTACAGCCTGCTCTCTGGCCAGGAGGCCAGAGGTAGAGACACAGGTATTCAACAGGGAGCCCAGCTGCAAGCCCTAATGAGGGCTGGCTCAGAGAAACATGCTGAGCTAAGTACTGACAGCTGGGCTGAGGCACAAGAGGGCTATAAAAGCCTCAGGCAAACCTCAGTGAGTAGGCTAGCCTGGAAGGAGACAGGAGGGTGGCACTGCTGTCTCCTTACCAAAGAAGGATGCCATAAAAGCCAGGAGACCCTGGAGAGGGTCTGTGGGGCGCTAGCTGTTGGGAGATCTGGGAACTGCACAAACACTGTAAATAAAGACACTTGGGTGATCCAGCAAAATAAGGCATGGAAGATTCTTTATTATACCAGCCTAAACAGCGGGTGCAGGCTCAAGAGGGAGGAAGCCTGCAGAGACCCTGTGACACCTAGGCACCAGAAGTTGCCCAGTTTTGTGGAAATTAGAGCGGCAACAGGCCTGTTTGACAGAGAGAAATCTAGGTTTGGGAGTAGGAGGCAGGAACTCCTGAGTTCTAGTCCTGGCTCAGCTGCTCGCTCACCAGATGGCCTTGGGCAATTTACTTGCCCTCCCTGTGTACTCTGCTTCCCTGGGATAACTTTTCTGTTTATTTTCTATCATTTCTTAAATGTCAATGGTAGGTTGGGCCATCTCCTTGCCCAGAGGAATTAGTGACAATTAGAGGTTCATACCAAGGAGTTGCGCTGGGGCACTATGGGGAATCCAGAGCATGCAATGTTATTTTTGATTTTTCATTGTAATTCTTCCTCCCCTTTCTCTTCTTGTATAGTGCTGGGCTGCAGAAGGCCATTGGGAGGCAATGATCATGATAGTGGTCTCTCTTACCTTCCAGGATTTTGGGAGGGGGGGATGGTTAATTTGCCTGTTTCTAAAGGGTTTTGCAGATAAAAAGTACTAAGACGTTTGGATGCTATCTGCTTCATTTCCCACTGCTCCCACAGGGAGCAGACCAGGATTGGACCCTGAAATGTCATTTTGGCCTTTGAGTTGTTTTAATTACTGCCAGGATGAGGCTTCTGCCATTTTCCTTGCAACACCCTGTCAAGCAATTATTCCTAATATTCAACCTTTGCTCTTCTCTGACCTCTCTCCAATTTGTGAACATCTTTCTGGGACTGAGGTGGTATTTCCCCAGATCCATATGGAAAGGAACTATTAGTCCCCAGAGCATAAGTGTGGATTGAGGGTCACAAAGGACAAGTGCAGGATCCCAGGTGTGGTCTCTTCATTTCACAATGGCTGGAGAATCTTCACTTCTCTGCAAGCTTCATTTTAAGATCAATTTTTGGTCCCCAGCCAACAACTCCCTGTATATATGTCCCATTGCACCATTCTGAAATATGGGCATTTCCCGTGGCCTTTCCTACCCCTCTCCTTTGAGTAACATTCCCTGAAAATGGACCAAGGAAAATCTAGATCTTAGAACTGGTGCCTCAAAGAAAAGCTGGTTGTCACAATTTTTTCTAACCATATATAATTAGCTCTGTGCAGAATGGGTATGAATGACTGACTGAAGCTAGAGGAGGAATAAGAACATAAGAATGGCCACAGTGGGTCAGACCAAAGGTCCATCTAGCCCAGTATCCTGTCTGCCGACAGCGGCCAATGCCAGGTGCCCCAGAGGGAGTGAACCTAACAAGTAATGATCAAGTGATCTCTCTCCTGCCATCCGTCTCCACCCTCTGACAAACAGAGGCTAGGAACACCATTCCTTACCCATCCTGGCTAATAGCCATTCATGGACTTAACTTCCATGAATTTATCTAGTTTTCTTTTAAACCCTGTTATAGTCCTAGCCTTCACAACCTCCTCAGACAAAGAGTTCCACAGGTTGTCTTTGCACTGTGTGAAGAACAACTTCCTTTTATTTGTTTTAAACCTGCTGCCCATTAATTTCATTTGGTGGCCCCTAGTTCTTATATTATGGGAACAAGTAAATAACTTTTCCTTATTCACTTTCTCCACACCACTCATGATTTTATATACCTTTATCATATCCCCCCTTAGTCTCCTCTTTTCCAAGCTGAAAAGTCCTAGCCTCTTTAATCTCTCCTCCAATGGGACCTGTTCCAAACCTCTAATCATTTTAGTTGCCCATCTCTGAACCTTTTCTAATGCCAGTATATCTTTTTTGAGATGAGGGGACCACATCTGTACGCAGTATTCAAGATGTGAGCATACCAGGGATTTATATAAGGGCAATAAGATATTCTCTGTCTTATTCTCTATCCCTTTTTAAATGATTCCTAACATCCTGTTTACTTTTTTGACTGCTGCTACGCACTGCGTGGATGTCTTCAGAGAACTATTCACAATGACTCCAAGATCTTTCTCCTGATTTGTTGTAGCTAAATTATCCCCCATCATATTGTATGTATAGTTGGGGTTATTTTTTCCAATGTGCATTACTTTACATTTATCCACATTAAATTTCATTTGACATTTTGTTGCCCAATCACTTAGTTTTATGAGATCTTTTTGAAGTTCTTCACAGTCTGCTTCACAGTCTTAACTATCTTGAGCAGTTTAGTGTCGTCTGCAAACTTTGCCATCTCATTGTTTACCCCTTTCTCCAGATCATTTATGAATAAGTTGAGTAGGATTGGTCCTAGGACTGACTCTTGGGGAACTCCACTAGTTACCCCCAGGGGTGAAAGTAACTTAAAGGACTTACCAATACTCCGGAGTCTTGAGCGGGGGCAGGGGAGTGGCCTCGACTGGAAGAGGTGTGGCTTCAACCAGAAGAGGCGGGGCCTTTAAATACATGGGCCCTTTAAATCAAGATTTAAACACCCCAGGGCTGTGGCTGGGAGCCCCGGGGCCTTTAAATCACCCCCGGAGCAATTTAAAGGGCCCCGGGCTCCGGCCACTGCTACCGTAGTGGAGCTTGGGCGCTTTAAATCGCCACCGGAGCCCTGCCACCACTACCCCAGGGCTCCAGCAGTGGAGTTTGGGGGGCGTTTTAAAGGGCCCAGGGCTCCTTGCAGCGGCTGGACCCCAGGCCGTTTAAATCACCTCTGGAGCCCTGCCGTCGCTACCCTGGGGCTCTGGCAGCAGGGCTCGGACAGTGCTTTAAAGGGCCCAGGGCTCCCTGGAGCGGCCAAAGTCCTGGGCACTTTAAAGCACTGCCCAAAGCCCCACTGCCAGAGCCCCTGGGGTAGTGGGGGCAGGGCTCTGGCAGCGCTTTAAAGGGCCTGGAGCTCCGGCCTCTGCGGGGAGCCCCGGGACATTTAAAGCGCCAGCCTGGGGAAGCCGGTCTGGTCCAGCAAGATGTACTGGCTCTTGCCAGTACGCCATACCAGACCATACTGGCTTACTTTTACCTCTGATTACCCCTCTCCATTCTGAAAATTTACCATTTAGTCCCACCCTTTGTTTCCAGTCTTTTAACTAGTTCTCAATCCATGAAAGGATCCTCCCTCTTTTCCCATGGCAACTTACTTTACATAAGAGCCTTTGGTGAGGGACCTTGAAAAAGGCTTTTTGGAAATCTAAATACACTATGTCCACTGGATCCCCCTTATGCACATGTTTGCTGACCCCTTCAAAGAACTCTAATAGATTAGTAAGACATGATTTCCCTTTATAGAAACCATGTTGAGTTTTGCCCAACAATTTATGTTCTTCTATGTGTCTGACAATTTTATTCTTTACTATTGTTTCAACTAATTTTCCCGGTACCGACGTTAGACTTACCAGTCTGTAATTGCCAGGATCACCTCTAGAGCCTTTTTAAATATTGGCGTTACATTAGCTATCTTCCAGTCATTGGGTATAGAAGCTGATTTAAAGGACAGGTTACAAACCATAGTTCTGCAATTTCACATTTGAGTTCTTTCAGAACTCTTGGGTGAATACCATCTGGTCCCGGTGACTTGTTACTGTTAAGTTTATCAATTAATTCCAAAACCTCCTCTAACGACACTTCAATCTGTGGCAATTCCGCAGATTTGTCACTTACAAAGGACGACTCAGGTTTGGGAACCTCCCTAACATCCTCAGCCGTGAAGACTGAAGCAAAGAATTCATTTAGTTTCTCCGCAATGACTTTATCGTCTTTAAGTGCTCCTTTTGTATCTCGATTGTCCAGGGGCCCCACAGGTTGTTTAGCAGGCTTCCTGCTTCTGATGTATTTAAAAAACATTTTGTTATTACCTTTTGAGTTTTTGGCTATCTGTTCTTCAAACTCCTTTTTGGCTTTTCTTATTACATTTTTACACTTAATTTGGCAGTGTTTTTATGCTCCTTTCTATTTACCTCACTAGGATTTTACTTCCACTTTTTAAAAGATGCCTTTTTATCTCTCACTGTTTCTTTTACGTGGTTGTTAAGCAACGGTGCCTCTTTTTTAGTTATTTTACTGTGTTTTTTAATTTGGGGTATACATTTAGTCTGGGGCCTTGTCTATACTAGAAAAGTATAGCTATATCAACAAATTCTCCTAGTGGAGACTCAGTAAAGCAGTGGGGCATGCAAATTCTCTCTCTCTCTGCTGACATTTGGTAGAATTTATAAGAAAACTGAGACAGGGACTAGTTCTCATTTTCAGCCTTCAAATTGGCCAGGGTGAGCTATCACTGCACCTAGAACGTTTAAGTGCAGATCAGCAACTTGTCTGGTGAGCTGCAAGCTTCTCAGCTTTAGTTCCTCAGACCAGGGTTTTGGTTGTATCAGGCTGTTTCCCAGTAGAATTTTTCTGTAGGCTTCCAAGGCCTGGTCTACACTTAAAAGTTTTATTATCACAGCTATGTCAAGAGTGTGAAAAAAATTACACAGACCTCCAACCAACATAGTTATGACAGTTATACCAACAAAATGTTCTGTTCCCAGTATAGCTTTTTTGTTCAGGGAACCAATATAAACTATACTGGCAAAATAAATCTTTTGCTGGTCTAAGCTGTGTCTCCACTAGGAGGATTTGTTGATCTAGTTTATACTTTTCTAGTGTAGACAAGGCCCAGACTAAACACCCCTCCTCTGCTCCCCTACACAAGCAGCTGAGCAGACCTGTCTTTGTTTCCCTGTTGGAAAGAGGGGTCTTTGTTGGTGTGTTTTTTCTCTGCTCCTCCTCCTGGGAGGAGCACAGATGGGATTTGTCCTGTTTGAAGTCCCTGTCAAAGTCAAAGCCACTTTGTGTTTCCTGCCATCCAAAAGTTGGTGCTGATAGTGAAGTCAAACTGATGCTGAGCTGAAGTCAAAGCCAAGCTCCCAGGGTTGCTGCAGTTCAGTTTCAAAATAGCAGGCTCTGCTGCTGTTCTCCCATGCAGGTGCTGCAGGGACCTATTTAGCTTCTAAGCAGCAGCTGGACTCTGTCACCCAATTGGGATTATGTCTTTGGGAGCCATTCCTCTTGTGGAGATAGTGGTGATGAGGGGTGACTGCCATTCCATCACTTGTGTATTGTGGTTTGTGTGTGTGTGTGTGTGTGTGTGGGGGGGGGGGTGTGTGTGTGTCAGGGATCATCACGATAACATCTTCCTTCCTGAATCCCATACATGCCTTGATTTCTGCTCTCCCTAAGGTCGTATATGCTCTAGATTTGCCTGCGGCTCAGGACCCAACATGGGTCATACTGATAGGTACAGTATAAAATCCCAGTTAGAATAGAATAGTATGGAGTTGAGTTAGGGCTTGTCTACACAAACTTTTAGTTTGTGGCAAGCTGGGGTGTGAATCTACCTTGTGCTAACCCACTGCACACTAACTGTTCACGTGGACCCTTCTGATGCACATTAACAGTTCCTCAGTGCACTTTGATCTAGTCCTGTTTCAAAGTGGAGGTAGATCATAGCATACCAAGGAACTTTTAGTGCATGTCAGCAGGGTCCACATGGACAATTAGTGCATGGCAAGCTATTGAGGGATTGATTGACACCACAGGTTGCTGTGAATTAAATATTCATGTAGACAAGCTCTGAGGCAGACATTGTCCAGATCTAGATTGAGCTCTCTGCCAGAGGCTAGCAGAGTTTGGGCAGATGACACCATGAGAAACTCCATACCAGTAAATGTGACTGTATGAAATCCCGACACCATTCCCTAACTCACCCCCAAACTCTGAGCCACAGGGAACAAATCAGCCTTTCTCATCATCACTCATTCAGGGGAGCTGGCGTTTACAGGCAAACAGGAAAAGAGGCCAAAGGGAGCCCTGCGTACAGTGTGAATGAACTGGAGTAACCCCTTCTCCTTTCTCCTTCTCTCAGTTACAGGACCAAGGGCATCCGGCAGCCCACAGGGAGGGAGGGAAGGAGCAGAAAAGCACAGCCCATTCTGAGAACTCAATGGCCTGAAAGTACTCACACTCACTCACACTCTCTCTCTCTCTCTCTCACTCCTTGTGCTGCTGCGGGCTCTTCAGGCCTCCCAGGCCCTGGGTGGGAGATCACTGTCAGGGCAAAGGCAAAACCTCAGCCATTGGCACTGAAGGAAAAAAGGAACTAACAAGAGAGACAAGCAGGAGGGAGGCTTTGCTGCAGGACCAGGCAGGTGAGCTGGAGGGCTGCTTGTAGGGCAGTTATTGGGTGGCTTAGGGGTTTTTTTTATTTTGGGGACTTTGTGGGCTCTGGTGTGAGATTGGAGTTGGCCACATCTGAATCCAGTCTGCTTTGGGACTTGGAAATGAGTATTCCTAGCACAGAGATGCCCATGGGCTCTCCTGGAAGGGAACAATCCCCTGTTCACTGAAGGATTTAGGACAATGTGAGATATTATGGTCAGTGGGACACCTGCAGGGGTAGAAGGCCAGGAGCTGCCAGAAGTGAGGCTGTGCACTGAAGTAGAGTGGAGAAAAGTCCCCAGGTCTGATCCTGGCCTGGCCTGGCCTGGATTATTATACATTAACTCCTCACTTAAAGTTGTCCCGGTTAACATTGTTTCGTTGTTACATTGCTGATCAATTAGGGAACATGCTTGTTTAAAGTTTTGCAATGCTCCCTTATAACGTTGTTTGGCAGCCGCCTGCTTTGTCCACTGCTTGCAGGAAGAGCAGCCCGTTGCAGCTAGCTGGTGGGGGCTTGGAACCAGGGTGGACCGGCAGCCCCCCATCAGCTCCCCATTCCCCTAAGTTCCCTGTGTGGCAGCTGCCCAGTAGGCTATCAGTTGCCAGCAGTTCAGCTGTCCCTACCGCTACTTCTGTGTGCTGCTCCTGCCCTCTGCCTTGGAGCTGCTCCCTGGAGCCTCCTGCTTGCTGTGTGTGTGGGAGGGGAAGAGCGGGGCTAATGTCAGGGTGTCCTCCTGCTCCTGCAGCCCACTTACCCCATATTTCCATAGAGCGGGGGGGTGAGAGGGACATGACAGGGCTCAGGATGGAGGAAGCTTCCTGCAGCAGCTTCTGTCTCAACTTGCTGATCTACTTAAAAAGGCAGTGTACTTAGTGCAGTCAGCATACTTAAAAGGGCAATGCGCATCTCTCTCTCTCTCTCCCCCACAGTGTGTGTCTCTGTCTCTGTCTGCCATGCTGTCTCCCCTCCTTCCATTCGTGCTGCCTTGTAGAGTATGAGGCTACATTAACAACAATGGGTTAACCCTTGAGGGCTCAGCTGATTGCTAGTTCATCATTTAGCAGTAAGGCATTCCTGGGAAATATCCATCTCTCTGACTCCACCCCTCAACTAAGTTTCACAATCATCAGCCCTCTGTACCAGTATTAAATTGTTTGTTTAAAACTTGTACTGCGTGTGTGTGTGTGGGTGTGTATATAATATAGTCTTTTGTCTGGTGGAAAAAAAGTTTCCCTGGAACCTAACCCCTCCCATTTACATTAATTCTTATGGGGAAATTGAATTTGCTTAACATCGTTTCGCTTAAAGTCACAATTTTCAGGAACATAACTACAACGTTAAGTGAGGAGTTACGGTATTTATTATTTCTATTGTGGTAGTGTCTAGAGGTCCCGGCCCGTTTGTGCTAGGCCCTGTGCAAACATAACAAAGAAACAGTCCCATCTCTAAAAAAGAAAAGGAGTACTTGTGGCACCTTAGAGACTAACAAATTTATTAGAGCATAAGCTTTCGTGAGCTACAGCTCACTTCATCGGATGCATCCGATGAAGTGAGCTGTAGCTCACGAAAGCTTATGCTCTAATAAATTTGTTAGTCTCTAAGGTGCCACAAGTACTCCTTTTCTTTTTGCGAATACAGACTAACACGGCTGCTACTCTGAGTCCCATCTCTGTTACTTCAGTTCTGTATTTCTTCCTGCCTGGGATAAAATTAAATTGGTTTGAAGCCTGTTCTCATTTCCCCTTTATAATCATATAAGAAACATGCCAGGGGCTTCTCACTCACACCAACTCAGTAGAGGTATTGGTAAATATCTTGTTTCAGAGTAGCAGCTGTGTTAGTCTGTATTCGCAAAAAAGAAAAGGAGGACTTGTGGCAGCTTAGAGAGTAACATTTATTTGAGCATAAGCTTTCGTGAGCTACAGCTACATGCATCCGATGAAGTGAGCTGTAGCTCATGAAAGCTTATGCTCAAATAAATTTGTTAGTCTCTAAGGTGCGACAAGTACTCCTTTTCTTTTTTGGTAAATATCTTGGGACTTCTCTTCAGTCGGGGCAAAAATGCAGTGGCCAGACCAGTTTGTGGAAGTTCAGAGGAATAACCTGATTCTCCCTTTGACAGTCCCATTCTTCCCCTGCTTTGCTTTGTGATCCAGGATAGGCTGCTGCATTTGACAGAGGCTGGGGGAGAGGTTGCATCTGTACCAGGCTGTTGGGAAGCCATGGTCAGTTTTTTGCATCATCAACATTAAAGGCAGGAATGAATCCCATGTGTTCATCTAGTTCACACCTCCTATCTCCCTGTAGGATTAGTTCCTAGAGGGAAAGTTCCAGGGCTTTAGCGAGTCTGCTTCTCAGTGTCCTAAGTAATGAGGCTTCTCCACTTTCCTTGAGTGATTACTCCATAATCTAGTAGATCTTACCATTAAGATGTTTTTTCCCCCGATATTCAGCTTAAATTTCCCCTTCCTAGTTTCATCTCACTCATCCTATCTCCCACCCTAAGTAAGTCCTCCTTTCCTTGGTATTTACATTCCTCAGGTACTTGTACACTGTTATATCTCCCTGCCCCCCTCCAGTCCTCCATAAGACAAGTTATATTTAGTTGTTTCAGTCTCTTTCTTCTGTTGCTTTTCTCTGAACTCCCTCTAGTTTCTGGACGTCTTTCTGGTACTGAGATGTCAAAACTGCTACATTATTTCAGATGGAGTCTCCTGAAAGCTGTATAGGGAGACACTATTCTCTGTCTGCTCCAGGACCTTAGGCATGAACCCAGAGCTGATCTCTGTTTTCCCAGAACTGTACAGAGAGGGGCTATCCCCCTGCTCCATGAATGTTTAGACACTGCAAAACTGAGTTGCCTTTTATGCTATCCTGTTGCATTGCGAGCACCTATCTAGTGTGCAGTCCACTATCACTAAGCATCATTACTTCCCAGGTTTTCCCCTCCCATCATGGATCTTGGTTTTGAGTTATTTTTCCCCTGAAGTACTAGCTGTGTTTCCCCAGGCTGAGTCTCACTTTATTTTCTGCCTGTGTGTCTAATTTCTCTAGGTCTCTTTGGGTTATTTCTCTGTCCTGACAGGGTGCTAGCAACTCCTTCCAGTTTAGCATGACCTATGCCTGTCATTAATATACTCTTTACCTTCCTAACAGATACTTGCTGATGATATTAAATCAGACCATTCTTAACACTGGTTTCACCAGCAGAGCCTGAGAAAAGAGTGCTGTAGAGACGAGGAGGAACAAGCAAGCCAGTGAGAGCTGGAAAGAACCTCTTGCTTCCAGAGACCTGCTCAGAGGAAGTACTAAGGCCTTTTAGGAAGTTTGTGAAAATCTGCTAGATAGTATAAAAGAGAAGGTGCTCATCAGAGCACCAGGTCCCTGGACACCATCCACTCTTCTGATGGGAGAGAATGGGTCTGTCTGTGTATGTTTTTATGCTATCCTATCACAATGCAAGCTCCTACATAGTGCTGTAACACTAACTCTGTGGGACTCTACTAGATCAAGATCCCAACCCAATGCTTTGTTTTTTATCTCAGCCTTTTGGACCTGAAGCCAGTTTTCTGCAAACATGACAGTGTCATAGCTGAGCCATTGTAAATTAAGATTTCAGAAAACTTTTTGTGGTATACTGAGGGCCCAGCTTTCAAAGAGAGGATCAAATTGGCTCTTTGATGTCCAAATGTGTATTTTACAAGTTTGAACCCATTTAGGAGCCTAAATACAAAATTTGGGCACATGTCTTAAGTGTCTACATTTGAAAGCTAGGACTGTCTATCAAATGCACTTGTTCACTTGGTCATATTCACAAAGACTCCTGTGCTGTTATACAGGAGTACGCATAAAGGCATAATTCCACTGGCACATATGGGGAGACGTGTGCTTGTGAGCACAGTCACATTAACACATGGACGCACACACAAGTACAGTTTCTCTGACAGAGAGTGTCGGTGCACACGGGAGTGAACACAGGTGAGAAGCATACAGGCATATTTATGCTAACAGACCATATGGATGGTTTCACATATATGCCCCAGGCATACAGGCGCAATCCCTCTGTCACACACATGCACACCCATTCTTTCAGCAGGTGGCTGGCTAATGCTGCAGTGACATCGTGTTCTGGTCAGCATCCCATGTTTTGTACCACCCCACAAATTTTCACAAACTTCCTAAAAGGCTTCAGCACGTCCTCTGAGCATCTGTTACTGGGGGAGGAAGAGGCTGTTCCAACTCTTTCTGGCTCTTGTCTCTCATTCCTTCTGTGGTCTACAGCACACTTTTCCTAGGCTCTCTTTAGGGGAACACATGCCTGGAACAGGGACTGTATGTAAAAAGCTGATTTGTATTTTCTGAGGAAGGCTTGTGGCGCCTGAGGCTCAGGGCTTCTCCCAGAATGTATTGGTCCTTCCAGGAAGGCCAAGGGAGTTAGTGGGATTGGGGGTGAGAGAAAGGCAGTCATACTTAGCAGGGTAGAAGTCTTTGTGACTACTTCTGGGCTACTTGGTTTATTGTGCACAAACTGCACTCTACCCAAGGCCATCTCCTTTACTTGTATCTTTTGTAGCTAGGGGACAGAATTTAGATATCCCAGGCAGCTGTGACTGTTGATTACTGATCGGATGGAAGATTTCCAGAATGAATGGAGGGGAAGTTCTCTTGGGAATTGGAATGGGACTGTTGCCATGGGGTGGGAGCTCAGGCTGTGGGGGTTAGTCCCTGTGGAGGAACAGATAAAAGCCCTGGCTGTATAGAGAGTTTCTCTGTGGGACAGGAGTGGAGCCCTGGCCGTGGGAGTGGGAATGCTGGCTGCAGGGGTTCTGTGGGTATGAGGGTGGGAGCACTTACTGCAGGGGACAAGGCTGAATGCTGTGGCTTGTATCATGAAAGTTTATGGGTACTTTGCCTACAGTTTGAAACACAAGGGTTACCAAAATGCTGAACTTGGGACTTTCGGTCTCTGAGTTGTTCAGCTGTCTCCAGGAGGGGTGGGGGGAAGGGAGGGGGAAGAAGCTGGTGCCAGCACATGTCGGAAGTGCTTGGCGCCTTGATCTGAGACATGAATGACAGTTTGTGGGAGAACTGCTTCCCCCAGCCTTTCACCTAGATTGACTTCCTCATTGGAGACTGCACTCATTGGAGTTCTCTGTTCCAGATGCTGCATTTGGGAGTGAGAGGTTGCCCTGTTTTATCATTTTGCCAGCTCTGGTTTTCAGAGCTGGCACCAGGAATTGGGACCAACAGGTGGGGCAGCACAGCAGGCTGTATCAGGAAGGTTAAGTTTTCCTTTTGCAGGTACAATTAGTATCACTGTTTTACATCTGTAATTTAATTTTAGGTGCAAATCTGGGCACTTAAAATTCTTAACTATCCGATTGCTGGTACAAAAGGGAGGTGGAACATCAACCCTTTGGAAACTTAGCCCTAAATCTTTATATTGCTTCCTGTGACATCTCCTGGTGACTTGTAGGGTGAGTAGAAGTCCAGCTTTCGGTAGGATTTGCCTAGACTTGTGTTAAGGTGGGAGGCAAGTAGCCATCTCTCTGACTCTGACCTACTGTTAGTGCATGGAATGGGGATGCTTGACTTGGTTTCATAGCATGAAGACAATAATTTATTTGTGTTCAGGGTGAGCATACAGAGATTCCAGCCTAATGACAGAGAGGGAGAGAGTGGGGAATTAGAAAAGATACTTTAAAAAAACTGAAAATGAAAATCAGCCCCCATTACTCTGTTGCACAGGCTTCCCCTCTCCCTGTCACCTCTGATAGTCCACTGCCAGGGCTGCTCTGCTATAGCCACCCAAGCTGCCCTGGAAGGTCCTGCTGACTCAGTCTCCCCACCCAGTACACAGATGTTATGGCTTGCATTTACGTCAAACACATCAGCTTGAAGCTGCTAATGGATTCATGTAAAAGGAAAATGCAGTGCTTTGGGGAAGGCTTCTCTGGAGTATCTCTGCTCCCAGCTGTCCCCGGTCTCCCTACACTGGGAAAGTTAGGCATTCTCTGCTCCCCCTTCCTATGGATAACTGCAGACTACTCATGCACAGACAGGGAGCGTTGTCTCTTCTGTCAGAAACTTCTCTTTGGGCTCAAAATACACAGCTATCAGCTAGTTCCACTCTTGTTATATATGTTGGTCCTGTTTGCACATTGAAGACATGTCACTTTGGAAATCTCACCAGGCAGATATCCCTGTCCTCCTCTTTGGTTCTGGGTATCTGGTCTTCTTCCCAATTTCCTAGTATACATAGGCTGGCTGACTGGGATGCTTAATCATCGAAAGTAACAGGAGCCCAAGCAGTCATTCAGTTCTTCAGTTGCAGAACTGGCCCCTTCCTCTAGTAATATTCACAGAACTGCTGTAGTCTATAGGGTAATTCTTTAAAATAATTAATATTTTTTGAATGAATCTTTCCCATTATTTTAAATTCATGAACAACGGTGTGCTCAGCAGAATCTACCCTCAGGGCAAGTATACTCAGCTCTCTGCCTGTCACACCCAAACATGCCTGGACATGCTGCTCACAGCTGTGCCAATGTGGAGCAAATGTGGGAGTAAGAACAAACAGTAGGTTGTAGGGTTTATTCATCTCCAGATCCCATCCCAGAGGACTTCTGTCACTACAGCATTTACATTGGAGTGGTTTTCAAGCCTGCTGTAACTATCCACTTTGTGCCTTTGGGCATAAAGGCACTGGGAGCCTTCTTGCATTTCACCAAACCCAGATACATTAGCTCACTATCCTGCAAGTGGGGATTTTTTATTCTTTCTGCCAGTTCATGGGTTTCCTTTTTGCTGCCATTGTATTTCTGCTGGAGTATCTATTTCTCCAGTCGCTCAGGGACTAATGAATATGTGCACCAAAGGAGAGGGACTCTACTCCTTCTATTGTCCCTATCAAGGCTAAGGTGTTGTCTACACAGATCACGTTTTAATATGGCCTGTGGGCATTAAACCTCCTGTATCTGTTATCTGGCAGAATATAATGGAACCAGGCAGGGGTCCAGCAGACTCAACTGTATGTCTCAATTTATGCTTGTTGGTTCCACTGGGGACACTGCAGTAATCTTTGGATTGTCTATACTTGAAAAGTTGCATTAGTTGAACTAAATAGATAGATTTTAAATCTGTCCAGTCAGATTGGTACAAACCCTTAATGTAGATGGACTTAAACTGCTGTAACCCTTAAGCTTGCATTGGTAAATTGCTGAATTAAGCTAAACTGATAAATTAATATTAAACCAGTTTAGGTAGGTCTACATTAGGAGTTTGCACTGGTTTAACTAGACTGATTTAAACTTAGTCTAGTTAAACTGATCCAACTCTTTGTATAAATGAGAGCCTTTGAGGAATTTGACTAGGTCTTTTTCTCAATATGGCTGTAGACTGATGTTCTGCTCCTGTAGTGGACTTAAACAATGGATGTGGACTTTGTGTTTCCCAGGAGTCTGCGAGGGAAGTCCTTCAGATGGCATCTTTGACGGTGAATGCATTTGCCTGAAGAAGGATTATAGCCATTTTCCATAGATCTGATGTAGGAGTTTTATCTCTTGCTATAGTTTGTACCTGTGCTCTAAATCAGTGGTTCTCAGCCAGGGTACTTGTACCTCTAGGGGTGCACAGAGGTCTTCCAGCGGGCACATCAACTTGTCTAGTTTTACAACAGGCTACCTAAGAAGTACTAGTGAAGTCAGTACAAACTAAAATTTCATACAGATGATGCCTTGTTTCTATTGCTCTATATACTGAAATGTAAGAACAATATTTATATTCCAATTGATTTACGATAAGGATATGGTAAAAATTAGAAAGTAAACAATTTTTCAGTCAGTGGGCTGTGACACTTTTTTGTATTTTTATGTCTGATTTTGTAAGCAAGTAGTTTTTAAGTGAGGTGAAACTTGGGTACACAAGACAAATCAGACTCCTGCAAGGGGTACAAAAGGTTGAGAGCCATTCCTTTAAATGACATTGATCCTGAGCACAGCACAGAGCAACTGTTAGTATCACAATGAAGATTTTCTTGTGGTATAATTGTAAAGACCTTACATTCTTTATAATGTGAGCTCCTCAAGGCACATCACAAAATCCATCATTGCTGGCACTGATTAGCAACACCTTACTGGCAGGTTCAACACAGGACAAAGGATGTGGAGATTGGAATATCCCTCTCACAGACTTGGGGATATCCCTGCAGGTCAGGGCTGAGGTTCAGTGGTGATGTGTGTGATAGAGAAAGCTTGTCCTGCAGTGGTAGATATTCTGGGGATAAACAGAGGATTCATTCTCCAGGATCTGCTAAATCTTGTAACTTTCATCACATTCATATAGGGTTTTAAGGAAATAAACATAAACAACAAGGCTGATCATCTCTTTGTATGAATGATGGAGCAAGGCCTCAAAGTATAGCTGGATTGGTAGCCCCTGTAATTAAATTCTTTCCTCTTATGCGTCTGTTTTTCTCCACAGGCATCTCCAGTCAGTTTTTAAACAGCAGAGAGAACCTAACAGCTTTGAAGACTTCTGCAGCCTTACACACAGCGGTAACCATGCTACAGAGATGAAATGATAGTGAGTCTCACCAGTGTACCCCATGGGTCCCACACAGCTTGCTGCACAGGATCATGGGAAAAGGGTGGCAAGTGTATTTGAAATGGAGGAGGAAGGTTTTTCACTCTTCCATGGCTCGGAGATCCCCCCCGAGCATGCAGGTAAGGCAGTCCTTGTGACATCCACACACTGCGAAGGCGGTGTGCTCACTGAATCACATACATAATGCCTGCTTAGCAAAATCCTAGGGTTTGATCCATTACATGCAGGGCACTTGATGGGATAAGGTAATAGAAGAAGAGTTGTCAGTTGGTGGGGGGAACGATGGGGTTCTCCAGGATGTAAATGGTGACAACAGGTGTGCTGTAATGTACTGGCTTTGTGTGTATATGTGCGTGTGATGTTGTCCCCTGTCTAGTAGCTGAGCCCCCAGGGAATAAAAAAGATGGACTTCTGTCAGTCATGGGAGATCTTGGAATTTAGGAGAGGATGCAAGGGTTCTTGCATGGGCAGTATATGCAGGAGGGAGAAGAAGAGCACGCTTCAGGAATCCAAGGATTAGTTGAATTAGTGCCATGTGGACCCCACTTCTGCAATATTTGCCCTCTTGGCTGGTTCTCCAAGGCTTCCCTTCATGGGTGTTGTCTGATTTAGTCTGCGTTTTCCGTAACACTCTCATTTCAGCCTCTCTTTTCCTGTGACTCTTGGGCTGCTGAGCCATATTTCAATATCCTCTCCATGGGGTATGAGTGCCACTGAGGTAATGCGGTGCTGAAGTCTTGCTCTGCAAACACCTCTATATAGCGTTGCCCATTGTTGCCTCGGGGGGGCGGGGGAGAGGGTGCTGAGTGAAAGTGAGAGCACCGGAGACAATTTTGAAAAAATAGATTTTCTGTGCAGTTTGGGATTTGGCTTTAGATTTGGACTTCTCCTTTTTGCAGCTCTTTCATATACCACTGAAGGTCACTCCAACCTTGTCAGACTAACAGAGAGGTGAAAGTGCAAAGGGTATCTAGTTTGAACACATCTAACTCTTGGGGCTGGAAGCAGCAAGGGCTGCCTCTCCCCATTCCCATCCCCCAAAAGTCTGAACCTTGGGATAAAAATGGGAACAATGTTGTGCTCAGGTTTGGGCAGCAGTTGACATTTCTAGTAGCTCTAGGTAAGAGAAGGAGTTCTCATCCAGATGGATAGTGAGAGAGATCTGGGCTGAAACTGACTCTAATCCTCAGGATGTATCTATGCCGCCATGGGTGGGAGTGGTTTTGCGCTAGGGCTCTGGCTTTTCTAGGGAACTGGATATCCTGACCTATTCACAGCCTCCACTTATCTTATCCTTCCTCTTTGTCCATCTCTGTAGAACATCTACCCCTGAAGCGGAAGAAGGGTCCAGCCCCCAAGATGCTGGGGAATGAAGTGTGCAGTGTATGTGGGGACAAGGCCTCAGGCTTCCACTACAATGTGCTGAGTTGCGAGGGCTGTAAGGGCTTCTTCCGCCGCAGCGTCATCAAGGGTGCCCAGTATGTCTGCAAGAATGGTGGCAAGTGTGAGATGGACATGTACATGCGCCGCAAGTGCCAGGAGTGCCGGCTGCGCAAGTGCCAGGAGGCAGGCATGCGGGAGCAGTGTGAGTGCAGGGGAGGGAGGCATGTTGGAGCAGTGTGGGTGCAAGGGAGGGGGGCATGCAGGAGCAGCATGGGTGCAGAAGCACTTGTGGGGATGTAGAGTCATTGTGGACTATGCCACAGCGGTGAGGCTGTTAGTGGAGATATTGATGCTGCCAGTGCATATAGTGGCCATGCTGCCTAGTATCTATGTGGCTGGGAAAGGGGACTGTTTACTCTGAAACAATTTAAAAATAACCTTCAGAGACACAGCTGCCCACACACCAATGAAGTTCTTGGCAAGCTGACTGCCTTGTGATTCTGAGTGTGTGAAGTGTCATTATGCTGTCTGCATAGTCAGCATTATTGCAAGCACTTGCCATGCTTGTCACACGCTTTGCATCCACACACACAAGCTGTAACAAGTGCACAAATATTGCCACACCATTGCAACTGCACTTACACATGCCCAGTTTTGGCACTCAATTTTATTTCCTACACTGGGTTGCTCTGCTCTGTTGCAGTGCTAGTGTAGACAGGGAGCTCAGTCTACCTGCTACAGTCACTCAGTGCTCCTGCCCACCTTTCAGTGACAGCTTAGAGAACTAGCTCTGTCACATGTCAAGCCACCTTGTAGGACATGTAGGCTCAAGAGAAACTCAGTTGGTACTCGGCTTGTCTAGTTTCCTCCTTCCCCACACCTCAAAGCCCAGAGCAGTGAAAAAGGATACACAGTGAACCATAGCACACAGCCATGCTCTAAATCAATGTATATACTGCATTGGGGATTGGGTGTAGCCATTTGGATTCTGCCTCAACACCATCACTCGTACTTCTCTGTGAGCAGGAGAAGGGACACAGCAAAACTACTCCTGTCCCCACATCTCACTCACATTCTGCAAGTAAATCCCAGATGGCCTCCTAGTGGTTCAACACTTACTTGTTGTTGTGTTGTGAGAAATAACTAGGGTGAATCTCCTTCCATCATCTGCACTGTGCTGCCAAACTTGGGCCATTCCACTCCTGTCTCTGGATTCTTTAGGGAAACACAGATACAAACTACTTATAAAACAAATTCAAAACAAGAAAAAGCAATAATAAAATCCAGCATCCCCATCCCCAAATGCACAACCACCCAGTAGGATAGTGCTTGTAGTAATGGATTCCAGAATATATTGGACAGTAGCTCATGGGGAAGCTGGTGATCCCCTGCCATGGCATCTGCATGGATTGTGCAAAGGTGTAGCAAGGCATAGGCCCTGTCCTTCATGATGAATGCATGGATCCTTTGGCAGGACAGAACTATAAGAAATAAGCAGTGGAACAAACCAAAACTGGTACAAATGAATGTTTTCTACCATCACCTACGACCTTATCACGTACGTTAAAATATACCTATTAGCAAACTTAGGGAGTTGGTAAGTAAGATCCCATGGAAAGGAAGTCTAAGGGTCAAGATTTTTCAAAGAGACATTATTAAAGGGCACAAGAGCAAACTATCCCACTGCGTAGGAAAGATGGAAGTATGGCAAGAGATCACCTTGGCTTAACCAGGAGATCTTCAGTGATCTGAAACTCAAAAACTAGGTCAAATTACAAAGGATGAATATAAAGAAATACCACAAGTATATAAGGACAAAATTAGAAAGGCCAAGGCACAAAATGGAGATTAAACTAGCTAGAGACATAAAGGGTAGGGTGACCAGATGTCCCGATTTTATAGGGACAGTCCTGATTTTTGGGTGTTTTTCTTATATGGGCTCCTATTATCCCCCACCCCGTCCCAATTTTTCACATTTGCTGGCTGGTCATCCTAATAAAGGGTAACAAGAAAACAGACTACAAATACATTAGAAGCAACATAAAGATCAAGAACAGGGTAGACCCATTAGTCAATGCGGGAATGATAACAATAATAGAAAATGTGGAAATGGCAGATGTGCTAAATTATATTTTTGATTCAGTTTTCACTAAAAAGTTTAGTAGTGATTGGATTAGATTGGATTAGTGATTAGATAACATAGTAAATGCCAGTGAAAATGAGATAGGATCAGAGGCTAAAATAGGGAAAGAACAAGTTAAAAATTATTTAGACAAGTTAGACGTCTTCAGGTCACAGGGCCTGATGAAATACATCCTAGAATCCTCAAGGAACTTACTGAGGAGAGGTCTGAGCCATTAGTGATAATCTTCAAAAAAGTCATGGAAAACAGGAGAGATAGAAAAGGGCAAATATAGTGCCCATCTATAAAAATGGGAACAAGGACAACCTGGGAATTATAGACCAGTCAGCATAATTTCTGTACCTGGAAAGATAATGGAGCAAATAATTAGGCAATCAGTTTGCAAACATCCAGAAGATAATAAAGTGATAAGTAACAATCAGCATGGATTTGTCAAGAACAGATTGTGTCAAACCAATCTAATAGCTTTCTTTGACAGGGTAACAAGCCTTATGGATGGGGGAAAGCCGTAGATGCAGTATTTCTTGACTTTAGAACAAGGCTTTTGATACTATCTCGCATGACCGTCTCATAAACAAATTAGGGAAATACAACCTAGATGGAGTTATTATGAGGTGGGTGCAGAACTGGTGGAAAACTGTTCCTAGAGAGTAGTTAACAATGATTCACAGTCAAGCTGGAAGGGCATAACGAATGGGGTCCCACAGGGATCAGTTCTGGGTCTGGTTCTGTTCAATATCTTCATCAACGATTTAGATAATGGCATAGAGAGTACACTTATAAAGTTTGTGGACGATACCAAGATGGGGTTGCAGGTGCTTTGGAGAATAGGATTAAAATTAGATTCTGTGGCCTGTGCTGTGCAGCAGGTCTGACTAGATGATCAGAATGGTCCCTTCTGACCTTAGTATCTATGAATCTTTGAAAATTGAAAATGATATGGACAAACTGGAGAAATGGTCTGAGGTAAATAGGATAAAATTCAGTAAGGACAAATGGAAAGTACTCCGCTTAGGAAGGAGCAATTAGTTGCACACATACAAAATAGGAAATGACTGCCTAGGAAGGAATACTGCAGAAGGGGAATTGAGGGTCATAGTGGATCAGAAGCAAAATGTGAGTCAATAGTGTAACATTGTAGAAAAAAAAAAAAAAGCAAACATCATTCTGGGATGTATCAGCAGGAGTGTTGTAAGGAAGACAAGAAGTAATTCTTCTATTCTACTCCAGGCTGATTAGGCCTCAGATGGAGTATTGTGTCCAGTTCTGGATGCCACATTTCAGGAAAGATGTGGATAAATTGGAGAAAGTCCAGAGAAGAGCAACAAAAATGATTAAAGGTCTAGAAAACATGACCTATGAGGGAGGATTGAAAAAAATAGTTTGTTTAATCTGGCAAAGAGAGGACTGAGAGGGAACATAACAGTTTAAGTACATAAAAGGATATAAGGAGGAGGGAGAAAATTATTCTTGTTAGGATAGGACAAGAAGCAATGGGCTTAAATTGCAGCAAGGTTGGTTTAGATTGGGCATTAGGAAAAAGTTTCCTGTTAGGGTGGTTAAACACTGGAATAAATTGCCTAGGGAAGTTGTGGAATTTCTGCCATTGTCTAACCTGCTCTTAAAAATCTCCAAACACCTGTCAGGGATGGTCTAGATAATACTTAGTCCTGCCTTGAGTACAGGGGACTGGACCAGATGACCTCTCAAAGTCCCTTCCAGTCCTATGATTGCATGTATGATATTTTAGGGTGCAGTCCGGACTAGTGAGAATCTGTGTCACCACTTGCCCTGCAATCTGGGGTGCCTCACAATGCTTTGGTGCTGTAGCTTCCAAATTGGACTCCTCACAAAACAGCATGCAGGTCATATTCTGAGTAGCCATAGCGCTGGTCCAGCAGCTCCGACTCCAGTAGTCTGTCAGCAAACACCAGCTGCACTCTGGCTTCCAGCAGCCTTTGTTAATACTTGCAGGGTGACCCCAACACATTCCCAGTCACAGGTTTCCCCCCAAAAGTGTGTGTTCTGTACTGACCGACCCTCTCCTGGATAGTCCAGATATATTAGGTCCATTGCCTCTGTAAGGGAATCAACATCTGCATCCTTAAATGGAGTTACCCAAACAATTCACTACTCTGGATTAGTTTTAAAGAATAAAACAAGTTCATTCAGCTACAAAGAAAGAGATTTTAAGTGAGTACAAGGTAATGAAGCATTGAAGTAAAAAATGGTTACAAGAAAAATAAAGATAAACACTTTCTAAACTTAACAAATGAGACTTGGTTCAAGGTGAAGTCCCTTACCACATGTTTTCAGTATGTTGCTGATCAAACCCTCAGGCCCAGAGTTGGTCCCAAAATCCATACGCTGTTTCCTTTGTCTTCTTAGATGGAAAAGAGAGATGGACGGGGGGAAATAACTTGGGTGTTTTTGCCTCTCACTTTTATAGTTCAGTACCCTTTGAAGTGCATTTTCCTGAGGGTTATCCATAGTTAACATTCATTCAAACAGGAAAAGGCTGGCAACATGGTGTCTGGGGGTGAAAGAGGTTGCATGTTGTTACTTCTCACCTCTGTTTGCTGAAATGCAGATTTTCCTTGTCTCCTGTCTTCCCCTCTTGCTGTCTGAGGATCCTGTTTACACCTTTTATGTAAACTGAGGTAAACACACATTTCTTTGTTTAAGACCTGCTTGACCAGTTCTGCCTAATCTGGGCTATGTGGGATTGAACATATGCCACCAACAACATTTGGGGGAAATCATAACTTTATATATAATTTTGCTACCTACATTTCACCATGAGAATATTGAGAAGCAAGTTATTAGTTTTCAAAGGATACCTTACAAGGCATATTTTGTACAAAGTTGCGTGTAGGGTGTGAATTCTGGGTGCATTCAGGGGGTGCATTCTGGCACAGAAAAGCAGCTGTCATCTTTGCCCCGGGTGTGTTCACTGTGTTTCCCTGTATCTGGCAGTTGAGTCCATTGTGTGCCTCTTGATTCTGGCGTCACTGCTTGCTCTCTCACTGCAGCCTCTTCCGTCTCCCCCTTTTAGGTGTTTTGTCCGAAGAGCAGATCCGGCTGAAGAAGCTCAAGAAACAGGAGGATGATCAGGCTCGGACAGTGGTTGTGCGCCCAAACCCCCCATCTCCGCCTAATACCCTCTATAAACTGACACCCGAGCAGTTAGGCATGATAGAAAAGCTTGTGGCAGCTCAGCAGCAGTGTAACCAGCGCTCATTCACAGACAGGCTCAAAGTGACTGGTATAGGCTCAAAGGGCAGACTCCAAATATACAGGGAAAGGGGAGGCTGGGGTCCATGTGCTAAGTATAGGGGTGCAGCACAGAGGGCTCTGCTCTGAGTGTAGGGGGCACGACCTGGGGGCCATGGATTACGTTTACAGAGGAGTGGCACAGGGCAGGGAACATGTGCTAAGGGTGGGGAAGTGTGAGGGATGGGGGGGTTAATTGCTAAATTTAGGGGTGTCACAGGGATGGGGGCATGCGCTTATTGTATGATGGGGCTGTCAAGGTAGGGGTTGGGGGATTATTTTCTTTATTCCTTTCTTTCACTGTCCCCTCTCGCCCTTTGCGTCTCTTGTCTCCCAGCCATGGCCTCAAGCTCCAGACCCTCATAACCGTGAGGCACGGCAGCAGCGTTTTGCTCATTTCACTGAGCTTGCAATCATCTCTGTGCAAGAGATTGTGGACTTTGCCAAACAGCTGCCTGGCTTCCTGGAGCTCACCAGGGAAGATCAGATTGCTCTGCTGAAGACATCCACCATAGAGGTAAGAATCCAGCCACATCACCATTGACACCATACCAGAAGCATGGTTCTCTGGTAGGTGGGTGGATTGGATTTTCTCCTCCTTTGGCTTATACTGGACCAGGTTTGAGCAGTTGCCCTGGGGAGGAGAGATGGAAGGAACCTCAGATATGGAAACACTTTTCCAGTACCATCCTCTCCAAGCATGGGGATACAGTAGGAATGGGGCAAGAGTGCTGGCTGGGGAGAGCTTCCAGGTGCAGCCTATCTCTGCAGAAGGCACTGCTGAGGATGGGTCAGGATTTACTCTATAATTTAGAGGGCTACAGGATGGTGGTGAGTAGGTGACTTTCTACATTGATTACTCCAGGACAAGCTGTAGCTTCTGTAACATTTTTGCTGGATTCACAGTCAGTGCTCTGAGTGTCTCCCCCCCGGGCTGTGTGTTTTAGGTGATGCTGTTGGAGACATCCCGGCGCTACAATCCTGAGACTGAAAGCATCACCTTTCTAAAGGACCTGAGCTATAATCGGGATGACTTTGCCAAAGCAGGGAGCTGAAGCCCAGCTGGTGCGGCCAGAAAGGTTTCCTTTCTCCCTCTGTCCCATGCTGTCCCGCCTTTTTGCAATGCAGGCTTCTGGACTCGGGTACAGGGTTTAGGTGAGGTTGTAGATGGTTGGGAACAGGAACCTGGTAATGCGCTGCTGGGACCTCAGTTCCCACTTAATATGCAGTTGCAGTTCAGTTCAGGTATTAGCCCCAAAGATTGTAGGATGGAAACTTGGATGTGAACTTTAATGATCTCCTAGCCCCTTCCAGCCCATATTGGGGAAATGTAGGAGACAGGGGTCACCTGTCTCCACTGTCTCCAGGGAATAACGAGAGGGGCTTTTTTTCCTCAGCTCTTTCTAGTTATATGGCTGCTTTCAGCTGCCTTACTCTGTTTGAGAAGGGGGGTTTAGAGCATGCATTGTTGTTAATGGTCACTGCATAGAGGGCATCTAGATTCACTGAGCAGAGTTGGAGATTCAGAAACCTAATGTGTGGTGCTGGACTGCTGGAAATCAATATTACTTACCTGCCAGTGAACTGTTCACAGCATCTTCTCTGGGGCTGATTATCCAGGTTGGGGGGAGGGGGGCAGTGGGTGAGGGGCAATGGGGGAAGGGGACAGGACTAGGGACATAAGGTAATGGTCTGCCTTATTATCTGAAACTGGTGCTGGGTTGTTGGAGCGTGAGGCTGGTGTGTCTCATGGAGACCTCGCTGGGAGATACAGTTAGCATGGCCTTGGTTAGGGCTAGTATGTTGTGAACATTCTATGTTGTATGACTCAGGTTGGGAATTGTAAGAGAGGTGACACTAGGATGCTATACTGTGATGGTGGTGAAGTGAACTTATGCAGTAGCTCATGGTTTAGTTTGAGACATTAGGAGACCTGTGTGAGGTGCAAAGTACTACAAAAAACTGTCGTTACTCTGTGGCTTCAAATACTCTAAAGGCTGGGTATTTCAGAAATGCTGAGCATCATAACTCCAGTTTGAAGCCCATAGGAGCTGAGAGTGCTAATCATTTCTGAAGAGTCAGGCTTCAAGCTGTACATCCCCTGATTTTGTATCCAGGAGTATCTGCCCTTAGCTTGTGCCTGTTGCTGAGGCCCATATGTGGAAGTTCACCTTTCAGTAAGAATTCCCTTTATGCTCTTGGGGTGCTCCCCAAGACTGTTGGTTCTGGAGATTTTGATTTGACTCATCCATGAGACTCCTGCTAGTTTACCAGTGGCAAACTATAGTGCTTGCAGATTCACTAAGAGTCTATGTGAACAGGTCATCATCAGCATCCTGTCAGAAATGGATTTTATGATGTTTTCTATGATGACCAGACTAAAAAAAAAAAAAAAAAAATAAAATAAATCAGGTCCTGCTCCTGAAGGGTTCTGAATAAGATGGTCCTTAAATTTACCCCCTAAAAGCAATATTGAGGACTTCTACTCTTGCCCTTCTTCTGTAATTTCCTCCCCTGGCGATTGCTGCCTGCTATTTAGTCCTGTTTTCCCAAGTAGCTCATTTCAAACCTTTGGCTAGAATTAGGAGTAATGGAATGAAATTAGGAAAACTTTCCTGACATTCAGACTACTTTTTCCCCTATCAGAGAAGGTATTGCTCAATGGAATCATCTCCTATGGGCTACAATGGAAGTCCTGTTGCTTGAATATCTATAGTGGCAAATCTCTCCCCCACCAAATGCCCTCTAACTACCCCTTTATTTGCATATGGCTAGAAGATTATGTAGGACTCAGTTCTGGAGACAGTTGTCCATGGGTCTTAACTATAGCAATCCTTTATATCTACCAATAAGATGCATGCTCTGAAAAATCTCTAGTCAATTCAGAATGTAGCAGCGATTATGCTCAGCAATACAGGTTGCCAGGAACAGATCACCCTGGTATGCACTCTCTGCACTGGCACCCCAATAAAACAGTTCTGATGTTCTGATTTTCAAAGCCCTATGTGCACCGGTTGATTGATTTAAATCAATTTTGGTTATTATTTATATCAGCAAGCAGGAAACCTTGTATTTAAATAACTAGATTTTAATCATGTTTTGCAGGTTACACACTGTAGTTATCCCAAAGAAGTTGATTTGCAACTAAATATAGCCTTTACATTAAATTTGGTGTTTTTCCTTGCTAACCCAAGGGATGCACTGTAAACTAGGGGTTCTCAACCTTTTTCTTTTCTGAGCCTTCCTTCCCCACATGCTATAAAAACTCCTCTGCCCACCTGTGCCACAACAAACTGGTTTTCTGCATGTAAAAGCTAGGGTTGGCATTAAGGGGTAGCAAGCAGGGCAATTGCCTAGGGCCCTATGCCCCAGTTGCTCAGACTTATGTTTCAGCCTGAGGTGGTGTGGCTCAGGGCCCCAGGCTTCAGTCCCATGCAGTGGGGCTTTCGCTTTCTGCCCTGGGCCCCAGCAAGTCTAACTCTGGTCCTGCTTGGCGGACCCCCTGAAACCTGCTCATGGGGCTCCCTGGTTGAGAACTACTGCTATAAGCTATATAAACCTATTATATAAATAGGTTACATTTATTCATATTCTTAATTTTTACATTTTTAAATGGTTGCAAGATGCATTTCTTATTTACTAGGTGATTATTAATTTTTTTTACTTGTGATTTGTGTCAAGCTCTATTTGGATGGAAATTCAAATTCAATTACAAGTACACAAAAAAAACCCCTAATTTTAAATTTAGTTTATTAAATTTAATGACCGTAAGCATGCTGTAAATAAGGAAAAGTATCAAAGTTTATCAAAACATGTTCTGCATTTAAAAACTAAACAAAGGAAGTATTAAATCTGTAGTTAGTGAATTGAAATAATTACTGGTCACGAAGTCCTTCAGATTTTAGAACTAGTAGATTTCATCCTCGCACCTAGTTTTTATTCATAGATTGGAAGAGGAAAAACAAACTTTCCTACTTTTTCAACTGCCCATTGGTTTCTTAAAATTTTGAATTTTAACTGGTCATTTAACAAAATAAATTGAAGTGAAGAAAATATTCTCTATATTGCAGAAGTTGTTACTGCTGTCAAAAGCTGGTTTAGCATTCAACAAACTCTGGTTCTGGGTTCTTACCACCAACTCAGTAATCTGACTTTCTTTAAAACTTGGGTAGCAAATATGTACTGCTTTGTATTTAGTTTAAAGGATTTTAGTAGACAATACATCTTGCCTTCCCATAGGTTGGTCAATTTTACATTTAGTTTCAATTACAGGTTTATTTAAAAAAAAAAAAACCCTGTATTTAATTTAAATTAGGAAAAAAAACCCCACACAAACTCATTTCCCCCACTCCTCCAATGTTGTGTGAATGGGATTAGCCCTCGTTACCTGAGAGATTCTCTCTGTCCCTCCATGACCCACAATCCTCCCCACACCAGATATGTTCAACTAGAACAAAAACCTCGTCAAATAGCATGAAACTTGTGCTTGGTGGAAGACTAACCTTCATCCGAGCTGGACTGAAACAATGGAACTCTCTGCCAAATACAGTTAGAATGACCACTATTTTGCATTTGGTGCTAAATGCAAAAAAAAAAAACAAAAAAAAAAACAAACACCCGCATCACTTCACTCCAACCTGCCTGCGGTGGTACCCCTATTTATACCAACATGATCACATTTGTTTAGAACTAGAATGAAATTCTAATATTCTAGGTGAGGGTGTACCATTGATTTATAAAAAAGCTATTATAATAATTTCAGCATTACTTCTATTCCATTCCTTATGCATCCAAACATTTGTTTATTTCTGACTTTGCACACTGAGCCAAAGGTCTTCATGGGACCTCTTCACAGTGAATCCAGCAGTGTGTATAAGTAGTTCAGATAATTATTTCCACCTGGATTTGTCAACAATGCATGTCATCTGCCATTGGGTGTTTGTCTAGCTTTGTTAGGACCTATTTATTCCTATTCTTTGTTTTCTGTATCTTAGCCAGTTTGAGCCATGACAAAAACTTTGCCCTTTCGCCGATGTGTTAATTTCCGTTACAATGTCTTGTGAGGGACTTTGACAAAGGGTGATTTGAAAGATGAGGTCAGTTACATCAGCTGGCATTCTATTTTGTACACACACTCGAACTCTAGTTCATACCTCTGGAGTTTATTTTTTCAGGCTGTTTGAACGTCAGATGGACATGAGCTGCATCAGTGCATGTTATCAAGCTTTCGCTTGAAACCATGAGGGCTTGAAACTTTTTAAATGAAATCTGAGATTCTGATCCTGTAAGTAATTCCACAAGCTGGAACTACACCACTGTAACAAAGCAGCCTTTGGTGGAACAACTACTGAGTGTATCAATTCAGGACAAATTGCTTAGAGCAGGGCAGTCACAGCCCAAGGCTGGGGGTCCTTTGCACTCCAAACTTGCCAAACAGAGAGGACTTTGGTTTACCCCACTGCTAACTAGAATTCTTACAAGCAATTCCCTTAGACACTCCAGTTTCCCAATATCACCACCAGCACCACTCCTTATGGGGATGAATAATTATGAAAACCAATACCCCAGTAAAGAAGAGAGGTTCTCCTGATCCCAAAGGACCAAGTCCCAGACCCAGGTCAATATGCAAGTCAGATGTTACCCACAAATCCTGCTGTTGCCAATCCTTTAGAATCTAAAGGTTTATTCATGGGGGGGGGGGGGAAAATATAGATGACAGTTAAAATTGGTTAAATGGAATCAAATACATACAACAGTTGCAAAGTCTTAGTTCAGGCTTGTTGGGATTACTGCTATTTACAATCAGTCAAGTTTCTGTTTGATTTAAATCAATCAATTCAAGTACAAACATCCCTGCCTGGATGGGTCGTTTAATCCTTTGTTCAGAGCTTCAGTTTCAAGCACAGTTCCTCCAGAGGTCAGAAGCAAGACTGAAGACAAGATAGAGGGGATGCAGCTGCCTTTTATAGTCTCTTGCCATGCGGCCTGTTCTTCCTTTGTTTCAAACACAAACTGCCCAGCACATGGCTTGAAAGCCTCCGAGTTCTCTCCCATTGGCATGTCCCTGCATGCCTTGCTGAATCATAAGGTGCATCTGCCATCTCTCAATGGGTCAGTTGTATAGCTGATGGTCCTTAATGGGCCATCAAGCAGGCTATGCAGTGCTGATGCCAAACTGTCTGGGGTGTCACCCAGAAGTATAGCACAAGTTTGAAATACAGACAGCATAGAGCCAATACTTAACTTTAAATAAAAAAAATACATGCATACAGATAGCATAATCATAACCAGCAAATCATAACCTTTTCATAGACACCTTACTTGACCTCCTTTGTACAAGATTTGAGCCACTACAGGACATTGGCTGCAACATGATCTATATGGTCACAGTTCACGTCAATAACGTCACACCTAGGCCTAGTGCATTAATCCCAGTCTGCCATCTAGTCTATTGATATTTTATTCTAGTTCATTTTTGACACCTCGAGTCTTTGAGTGGTGCCTCATTTTTATTACTTGAAAAGGGTAGATCCAAGGGTTCCTTCCTTGGTGAAGACTAATGTGGAGAAATCTAGTTTCTCTGCAGTCACCTTAGGCACTGCAGTGTTCCCATCATTTCCCTGATGGCCAGGAGATATATTAGTCCTCCAGTTCCATGTACTTATGGTAGTTTCTTCCTTTCTATTGGCTTTTATTGGGTTGGATTCCATTTTCAGAGGCCAAGTGGCTGGAATAACCTCTTTGAACCTTGGCCACTTGAGTGGCTGCTTAGTCTAAGGATTTTAATTTCTTCATTGTGGCTTTAGGGCCTGTTTTGACTTACTTGGTTCAAGTTTCTATTTTGTAAATCTCGCTTTCTAAAAGTGAGTGGCACTATGATAAGTTTTTGGTAAATTCTTCAGCATCCTTTGGCAATGTTAAATTTAATCATATTGTGATTACTAACTCTCGTGTGGATGGAATTATTAACAACTCCAGTTATTCCTTTTGGGAGTGATGGGAAATTAATCAACCCTGATCCCATTTCCTTGTGGAGTCCTGAGGGATCAGTTCCATAAACTTTGTTCAGTGAAATAAGACAAGAGTGGGCTGAGGTATCATCATTCACTGAGAATGTCTAGGGAATCTACTGCTATATCTTTAAGGCCCTACTTGAACTTCAGGATGATAGCCACAATTTTTGGACAAACTTGTGGATAAGCCATGGGAGGAGTGAAAATTGCAGAAAATAATGGATAATTATAATTTGCAGTAATAAGGTCCATTACTTTCTGCTATTGACCATCCAGGGCTAAGAGCAGCCGCTGACAGCTGCGGCTTGTGCAATCAGCCCTGCATATGGTGGGGAATCCCACTGTCGAAATTGCCACGGAAGCTTAATACAGCAACTCCTCACTTAACATCATCCCAATTAATGTTATTTGTGGGCTGATCAATTATGGAACATGCTCATTTAAAGTTACACAATGCTCCCTTATAATGTTGTTTGGCAGCAACTGCTTTGTCCACTGCTTGCAGAAAGAGGCAGCCTGTGGGGGCTTTGAACCAGGATGGACCAGCAACCCCCATAAATTCCCTCTGTGGCAGCTGCCCAGCAGGCTATCGATTGCTGGGCAGTTCAGCTGTCCCTTCCCCCTACTACCCTGTGCAGCTCCTGCCTTGGAGCTGCTCCTGGGCAGTGCTGGGTTTACAATGGCGCCAGTGGCTCCACGGAGTCGGGCCCATGTTCAGAAGGGGCCACGGCCTGCTCCGCTTGCACTGCATCCCAAGACCATGCCAGCCTGCTGTCTCCCCACCACCCATCTCTTGCTCCTCAGGCCGAGGGCTCCTCTCTGCTGCACCTCTGGCTCGTCTCTGCTCCCCACCACCTGTGGGCCCCACCTGTCTCCCTGGAGATGAGCTGCCTGGAACTGGTGCAGAGCCTGGCCAGTCTCCGTGTGGGGGGGGGGGGGGGGGGTGTTTTGTCTGACAGCAGAGGGGGCTTGCTGGGCCCCTCCAGGCAAGTGGATCCTGAGGGGTCCCAGCATGCTGGCAGCACAGGGCCAGGCAGGCAACTGCCAGTTGTAAAATGCCATGCCATGCCCCATTGCCTCTGGCTGGCCCCTCTTTCTGAGGGCTGACATCCCTGCACCATGCTCAATACCTCCATGGGGGCCCACAAAAGGTTATCTGGCCCTGCTCTTGGGAGCCTCCTGCTTGCTGTGCAGGGAAGGGGAAAAGAGGGGAGCCGATGTCAGGGTGTCCCCCATCCCCCTACTCCTATCCCCATCTCCACAGATCAGGTGGGGACAGACATAACAGGACTGCTGCTGTCTCAATATGCTGATCTACTTAAAAGGTAGTGTACTTAAAGTGGGGTCAGTGTACTTAAAGGGGCAATGCGTGTCTCACACAGTGTGTGTCCGTCTCTGTCATGCTTTGTCTCGTCCATCGATTCGTGCTGCCTTGTGAGTGTGAGGCTACATTAACACTGTTAATCCTTGAGGGCTCAGCCAAGTGCTAGATCATTTAGCAATAAGGCATTCCCTGGGAATATCCCATGCTCTGACTCCACCCCCTCAACCAAGCTTCACAATCATGCTGTGTAGATTAAATTATAAACACACACACACACACAAACACACACACACAATATAAAATATAGTCTTGTCTGGTGAAAAAAATTTCCCTGGAACCTAAACCTCCTCCCCCCCTTTGCATTAATTCTTTTGGGGAACTTTGATTCGTTTTGCTTAAAGTAGTGTTTTTCAGGAACATAGCTACAACATTAAGAGAGGAGTTACTGTATTTATTATTTGTATTGTTAAGCAGGAGTTACTGTACATCCTGCAAATTCTTAGCATGCATAGGGGATAGCTTTCGGATTCAGAAAGTGAGGAAACAACTAGGGGTCATCCATTTTGGATCTGGTTTTGACCAACAGGGCTGAATTAGTTACAAATGTGAAGGTGGTTGGGAACTGATCATGATCTGATAGTATTAGGGCTGTCAAGTGATTAAAAAAAATTGTAGCAATTATAATCTGCACTGTAAAAAACAATAGTATTAGGGTGAATTGAAAAATACAAGTACTGTAGTACAGTCTCTATCATGAGATTTGAACTTACAAAAGTAGAATTATGCACAAAAAAAACTGCATTCAAAAACAAAGTCCACTCAGTCCTATTCTTGCTCAGCCAGTCTCTCAAATTTGTTTTACATTTTCAGAAAAATAATGCTGCCCACTTTACATTGTCACCTGAAAGTGAGAACAGGTGTTCATATGGCACTGTTGTAGCCAGCATCGCAAGATATTTAGATGCCAGATGCACTAAAGATTCATATGTCCCTTCATGCTTCAACCACATTCCAGAGGACATGCATCTATGCTGATGACTCATTTAAAAAAAAAAGTGTTAATGATAGGAAAGGAGAGCTGCTCAATGCCTTCTTTGCTTCAGTCTTCTCACAAAAAAGAAGATGTGATGTATGACTAGAGAAGTTACCATAGACAATCAAGGGGAAGGGATGCAGATCAGGATAAGTAAACATATGTCAGATATTCTGATCAATTTGAATGATTTCAAATCAGTGGGGCCAAATGCTATTCACCTGAGGGTACTGAAAGAATTAGCTGAAGAAATCTCAGAACTACCAGCAATAATTAAGGCTCTGTGTGTGTCAGATTCCCTCACCTCTGACTTCTGCAGTGGCCAGTGCACTGCCCCTGCAGCTCCCCATTGGCTATGGTTCCTGGCCAATGGGAGCTGCAGAGCTGGTGCTCATGGCAGGGCAGCACATAGAGGCCCCCAGGCCTTCTCTCCCTCTAGGAGCTGCAGGGACATGCTGGCCACTTCTGGGGAGCTGTGCAGAGCAGGGCAAGCCAGATAGATTTGGTTAGGAGGCAGGGATACCCCCACCTGCATTAGGACATTTACAACCACTCACAATAGGCTAGACACAGCAGGAAGCTGGCTCCATCACCTGGGGAAGGGGATGAGGGTAGAGAGAACATACTAATAGAGTTTGCAGATGACAAAGCTAGGGGATGTTGTCAATATGTAGGAGGATAGCTAAAACTCAGAGGGATCGTGATAAATTGGAGAACTGGGCTACAGCCACCAAAATGAAATTCAACAAATAAATGTGAGCTGCTACATTTAAGGAAGAAAAACCAAATGTACAAATAGAGAATGGGGGAAAACTGGCTTGGCAGCAGCACTGCCGAGAAGGGTCTGGGAGTTGTGGTAGACCACAACTTCAACAGGAGTCAGCAATGCTATGCTGCTGTCGAGATTAACATACCACACCACAAACCATGCAAATGCAATTTTAGGTTGCATTACCAGAGGCATGTCATGGGAGGCAATACTACCACTCTACTTGGCACTGGTTAGGGCTCAGCTGGAATACTGTGTCAGTTTTGGTCACCAATATATAGAAGGAGATAGGAAAAACCTGGAAAGGATACAGGGGTGAGTGACAAAGATGATCAAAGGGATGGAATGCAGCCATACGAGTAAAGGCTGAAGGAACTGGGTATGTTCAGTTTGGAAAAGAGGAGTTATTATAGTCTTCAGATACTTGAAGGACTGCCATAAAAAGATGGAGAAAAGTTGTCCTCTTATGACAGAGGGCAGGCCAAGAGGCAATGGGTTCAAACTACAGTTTAGCAGATTTAGATTAAATCTCAGGGGAAAAAAAAACTTCCTAATGGAACAAACTGTCTCAGGAGGTTATGGAAGCTCGTTCACTTCCTTTTCAAAAGGAAGGATAGCCATCTGTCTTTGATAGTTTAGACACAATAAATCCTGCATCTTGACAGGGGGCTGGACTAGATGAATATTGCAGACCCTATGATTCTATTGCAGGATCCATGATATCATGAATTTGATATCCCCACCTGCTCCTCAGATAGTCTTTCCCAAGTAACTCACTGCAAGAAAACTGAGAGTCTTATCTTGGGGGTGAGAGGCAGGGAGCAGTGGCCAGTGCTAATCCCCACACTCTTCTTTTTCTCTAGGCCTGCAGTTGGAGTTCATTAACCCTATCTTTGAGTTTTCAAAGGGAATGAATGACCTACAGCTCAACGATGCTGAATATGCACTTTTAATCGCCATCAACATTTTCTCTGCAGGTAAAAAGCCAGGAAGGGGACAGAGTAGCAGCACTGAATCAAAGGGCAGGCAGGATAGAGCAGATGTGGAATCAGAAGCAAAGGTGACAAGGGTATAGCAGAGGGGGCAGTATCCTAGTATGGGTGCCATGGTAATACAGTATCACATATGCTCCTAGTAACCATTATACTCAGACTCTGAGTTGCCTCCATGATGAGAGGAGTTCTCTACTGCTTCATGACCTATACCAAATTAACTGAAATGTAGTGTCTCTTCTAGAAACCATCAGTTTATTGTTTGGTGAATGCTCATGTTGCTCCCTTGGTGTAGGTAGGTAGGGACCTCTAGTGGTCAGTGAAAGGTATTTTGGAAGGTCCATTACAGCCTGAGTCATTAAAGGGTCATGCAGAGAAGTTGTCAGATCAATCTTGTCTCTCTTCTTTGAGATTTACATCAGGAGGGAATAGATATTTTCCTATTTTTCCATTATTTCTCCCAGTAACTCTCCTGCAAGAGAGATTCTCCCATCCCTCCCTGATGGATCACAACCTCACATCTCCATTGGGACTGAATGTGAGGCCCAGTGAGCGCGACCAGGCTGCCGTGGCTCTGTGACCTCCCGCCACAAAGTAAATCAAACTTAGGTCAATAACCCTTTCAAAATGTGGCTGATAAAGACAGACACGAGAAACTGATTCTCGACAACTACTGCTGTCTTGCATGAGGCATCTTGGCTGCATGCTATCTCATAGGGAGGGTACCGGACAAGACTCAGGGGGGACATTGTCCAGGGATTAGGATTAGCTTTAGCCTGCAGTGTCAAGACTAGCCAGGCTGCCTACAACTACCTACTAATGTCTAACCTGCTTCTTGGCAGACCGACCAAATGTGCAGGATCAGTCCCTGGTGGAGAGACTGCAGCACACCTATGTAGAGGCCCTTCATTCTTACATTTGCATCCACAGACCAAATGTAAGTGCCTGGCTCAGTCCTGAAAAGTGAATAGACTCAGGTGTATGTGAGAGTTGATTTTATGATTGATGTGCTCCTCTAATTCCCCACTCCCTGACTGAATCTTCTGCCATCAGTGATCGTGCACCATTTCCTTCAGCTGTTCCCCAATGGCCAGCAACCTCGTACCATCCCCTATAGAGCCTCCTATTGGTAGAGGTTGGAGCTGGAGGAGTTGTGAGTAGAGCTGGGCAGAATGTTTTGGATGAATAGTTTGATGAAAAATGCACTTTTGGTTAACAAGCCATTAATGAATTGGGTGAAATTTGGCAAATAGTTTAGGTCAGAACATTTTTGGAGAAATCATGGAAATGTAGGCCTGTAAGGGACCTTGAGTGGTCATCTAGTCCAGCCCTCTGCACTGAGGCAGAACACAAACCTAGACCACAGGCCTTACACCTGTTCTTAAAACCTCTGACGGGGATTCCACAATCTCCCTTGGAAGCCTAGTCCAGTGATTTATCTATCCTTATAGGTAGGAAATCCTTTAGATTAGATATTAGAAATTGCTATTCCTGAAGATTAATCCATTACTACTTAGCCTACTTTCAGGTGACATGGTTTATAACAGCCCTTAACATATTTGAAAAACCTGTTATCAGGTCTCCTCACCATCTTCCTCTCTCCCCCCCCAGATGGAGCATTCCAAGCTTTTTTAGCCTTTCCTCACAGGTCAGGTTTTCTAAACTATTATCATTTTTGTTGCTCTCCTCAGGACTCTCAAGTTTATCTACATCTTTTGAAATGGTGCACACAGATCTGGACTCAGTATACCAGCTGAGGCCGCACCAGTGCCAAGTAGAGCAGGATAGTTACCTACCTTTTATGACATACAACACTCCTGTTAATACACCCCAGAATACTAGCCTGTTTCATATTCAGTTTGAGACACACTATAACCCCAGATTCAGTAGTTCCTTAAGTACCCTAGGATGAATTTCATTAGGCCTTGCCACCTTTAATACATCTAACTTATCTAAATATTCTTTCCCTGTCTTGTGTGTATTCTTCCCCCATGTTAAATATCTAGTCACCATTAATCATTTCAGTGAAGACTGAAGCAAAATAGGCATTAAACACCTCAACCTTCTTGATGCATTGTTATTAGCTTCCTTCCCGGCTAAGTAGTGGGCCTACACTTTCCTTTCTCTTGCTCTATGTATTTATAAAAACCTCCTCTTATTGCCTTGTGTTCTTTGCTACATATAACTCACTTGTGCCTTAAATCTTTCTGATTTTGTCCTATATGCTTGCCACTAATCTTTTTGCTCATCCTTAGAAATTTGTCCATGTTTCCACATTTTGTAGGATTCCTCTTTGGTTTTAAATTAATTGAGAGCTCCTGGTTGGAGCTCTATTGGTCTCTGTGACAGAGGGCACTCACCTCTCATGAGCACCTCTAATTGGCTAGTGTGATGCTGCAATCTGTTTTCTCCTGGCACCCACTGTAGGCTGTCAACCTCATTACAGGGTGTGCAGTGGCTCAGTCCTCCAACCAAATCACAGTCAATATGACTAAGGAAACATACTACTTCCAGGGTAACAAGTTTAACACACTATCAACCCTCACATAGGTCTTCAGCCCCGTCTCTGCGCACTTTAACAATAAGGCATCTCAAGAGGCTTTGTCCCTTTCTCAGGATTTACTTTATTTCTCCAGTGGGAAAACCCAGGCTTGCCCATTAGCACAAATCCCAACCCAGGGACCCTGTCAACAGCACCCACACGCTGTTGCCTCCACATCGCTGCTGCTATTTCTTGGGTCTTTTCCCACATAGCCCCTTTCCTTTCACCCATTACCTTAGGGTTACAGTTGTCAGGTCCTCTTGTTCTCAGGGCCAGTAAATCAGCCTATTGAGTGCTCCTGAGCATCCTCCCCTCCCCCACTAGAAACTCACCTGCACAGCTTTGCCTCCTGCAGTTCCTGTTATCTGAGGCTGCTGTGCTCTGATTGGCTTCTTCTGTGCAGCCTTTCTAGGCAGTCCTGGAGGACCCACCTTTGCTGCTCCTTTCCTGGGCTGGGGTATGGTAGGACCACAAGGCCTCCAGCAGGGAGCCTTAAAGGACCAGGCACACCCCATAACAGCCTCTTAATAGTCTTTATATCTTTTCTTGCATTGGGATAGTTTGCTATTGTGCCTTTAATATTGTCTCTGAGAAACTGCCAGCTTTCCTGAGCTCCTTTTTGCCTTAGATTTTCTTCCCATGGCACCTTACATACCAGTTTTCTGACTTTGTTAATGTCTGCTTTTTTGAAGTCCATTGTCTTTATTTTGCTGCTCTCATTCCTCATTCCTGTCCTCAGAATCATGAATTCTATCATTTCACAATCACTTTCATTCAAGTTGCCTTCATCCTTCATATTCGCAACCAGTTCCTCCCTGTTGGTCAGAATCAAGTCTAAATTGGCTGTCCCACTGATTACTGCCTCCACCTTCTGAAACAAGAAATTGTCTCCAGTACATTTAAAGAACCTATTGGAAATTTTGTGTTTTGCTGTATTACTTTTCCAATAGATTTATGGGTAGTTAAAGTCCCCTATTATTATGAGGTCTTTTGTTTTGGATATTTCTGTTATTTGTTCTAGAAATACCTCTTACACCTCCTCCTCTGATTTGGTGGTCTATAATAGACACCTCATGATATTACCCCTGTTTTTCCCCTTTTATTTTCACCCAGACACTTTTAACTGATCTGCCTCTCACCTCCTTCTGGATCTCAGACCAAGTGTATTTTTAATGTATAATGCAATACCTCCTCCCTTCCCCCCCTGCTTTTCCTGCCTGAACAAGCTATACCCCTTTATATCAATATTCCAGTCATAAGATTTACCCTGTCAAATCTCAGTGATGACAATTAAGTATTAATTTGGCTTAGGTACTAATATTTCCACTTCTTCCTATTTAATCTCTCTACTCCTTGAATTTGCGTATAGACAGCTAAGATGATGTGCAGATTCCTTTACTGTTTCCCCTTTTGTTGCTCCTATGAATTTATTGTAATTTTTCATTTTACCTTCCACATCTAGCTCTCTGTTAAGATCACCTTTTCTTATATCCACCTGTAGGCTTATGTTACCTGCCCCCTCTGAACCTAGTTTAAATCCCTGCTCACTACATTAGTGAGTTGATGTCCAAAGATGCTCTTCCCCTTCTTTGTCAGGTGGAACCCATCTCTTCCCAGCAGTCCTCCTTCCCAGAACAGCATTCCATGGTTGAGGAAGCCAAAGCTTTTCTGTCAACAGCATCTCTGCAGCCACTTTTCATTCTGAGACAGTTTTTCAGTCAAAATTTAGTTAGATTTATTCTACAAGACATGAAAAAATTGAAACAAAAATTATTTCATGTTGAACAAAACATTTTCATTCAACCCAAAATGATTTTTCTCCAGTTTTTATTTGGCTACCAAACTAAAATATCAGTTACTAGTTCAGCTGTAGTTATGAACTCCCCCTGCCTATAATCCTGCACCATTCCCAGCAGCACCCTACTGGGAAATGCTGAGTCTGAAATAGCTGTGAACTCCCCACACTGGTGCTCCTGTCCCATTCTGTTCTGGGAGATGCTGGTGTTGGAAGATGTGAGCTTGTGCTTTTAATGCATCCAGTAGGTAGTTTGTCTTGTGAGCGAGATTCTGGATTTACTTATGACTGCCTATTTGTGTGACCCTGCAGGACCATCTGATGTTCCCTCGGATGTTAATGAAACTGGTCAGTCTTCGGACTCTAAGCAGTGTCCACTCCGAACAAGTTTTTGCCCTTCGACTACAGGATAAGAAGCTCCCTCCTCTGCTCTCAGAAATCTGGGAGGTGCATGAGTGACTATGGCTCCCAGGGCAGTGACCTGCTGAAGTAACACCATCTTCCCCATCCCTTGCTAACATGAAGCCAGCCTCCCCGCTCCAAAGCACTGAACTGTGGGCTGGGGCTGGGCAGTGCAGCATGATGAGCCTGTGGTTTCTCTAATGTGATGAGACTGTGCATAAGGCACCTGGGAGAGATAATATGTTTTTGTAATCTTTTGATTTAGTGTCTCCCAGAAATGGATCACATGTGAAACACCTGCAAATAGTAGAGATGAACATCTCACCCCAAATATTTCTTCAATGTCTGTCTTTTTTCTAAGTACATGTTCTGGGGTTTTTGCCCCACCTATCCTTTCCCTTCTCATTGATTCTGAAAGTGAATTTGCAGGAACATGTTAAACGTTCACTGAGAGCATCCTAGCCCAAAAGGCTTCCCCAGGGTTCTTAGGCACGGGTCCCCTGTGTATGTGGACTTGAGGAACTCAGGGAAGTTTATGTGGATGTGCTGGGGGTTTCCCTGTATTCCCTGTATTTAAAGTCTCTATGATGTGCTGCCCTTCACAAAGATTCCCAGAGAAGAGGCTGTTGGTGGCATTCCGTCTTTTTGAAGCTTCATTTCTAGAGCTGTCTTTTCATTCTGGCCCTCCTTTGGCAAGTAGATCCCTGGAATGTGCAGTGCCATTTACTGAAACTTATTATGCGGACATCTTCTATGTACCATAGAGATACTGTGGATCATCTAGCTGTCTTTTTTTAATAAGTTGCCTATCACTATAGTATCTTTTGGTTTGCTAGCAGGTGAAAGCAATGACTTTAAAAAAACATGGAATAGATTTTGTGTAGGAGAAGAGAAGGAATGGAAGCATCGGTGACTGGGCAGTAGAGGTGGTGGAAATATATCAAGAAGCACCACAATTTTAGTATATTTAGGGGGTTCCAGTGAGAGTGAAGATTATCAGATGGGGACAGAGAATGCACTGTATTTATAGCATCTTAGCAGGCATTGCCTAACCTATGGGCTGCACAACTCTCTCAGAACCCTGTCTACAGGAATATTGAGCATAACCAGCTCTGCCCAAGTGTTCTCCCTTAAGGTCTTTCCAAGTGTATGGTCATTTGTTAGTGATTAGTGGGATGTGGAGGTATCTCTGTATGATGAGTACCCTCCTGCCCTTGTATATGTAACAGGGTTAAAAAAAGAACTAGATAAATTCATGGAGGATAGATCCATTAGCCAGGGTGGGCAGCGGTGATGTCCCTAGCCTCTGTTTGCCAGAAGCTGGGAGTGGGTGACAAAGAATGGATCACTTGATGATTACATGTTCTGTTCATTCCCTCTGGGGCACCTGTCGGAAGACAGGATACTGAGCTAGATGGGCCTTTAGTTTGACCCAGTAAGGCTGTTCTTATGTACTTCTTAAACCCTCTTCTCTCCACTTTATGCATGGTAAGATCACCAGTGACCCCTTGATACATAAGTATTTTAGTATTTAGAGCAATAATTTGACAAAACAGAAAAGTGTCATTGCAAAATGTGTTTCTCATTCTGCAAAAAACAACAAACAGTATTTGATCCAGAGATGTAACCCCAAGTCCCCTGGTTTTCATGTATTTTGTCTCTAACAAGAATCTATGTTTTGCTTGCCCAGTGAGCATCCCAAGAGGTTGGGTTCACAAGGCTCGTAGTTTTGGGCTGTGTATGTGAGCACCAGGCCTGTGGCAAGGGCTTTTTTGTCCATTTTGCACTCAAGGTTGGTCCCCTGACTCTAGCCTTCATTCTGCACCTTTGTAAGCACTTGTAACAATCTGTAAAATAATCTGTTATTTTTTATAACTCATTGCAATTGCAAAATTCTTGTTTAAATCTGTATTTTTAACTAATCTGTTTGAGAAATGTTAAGGTTTATACAAAAGAATAAAGCCTAATACAGGATTTTGACTAACTATGACGCACCATCATTTAGGGTTGGTATAGTCTTAATCTTTTGAACCCCAAGATGATTATTAAACAGGAGAAACCTAGCAGGGAGGAGAAGGAAGTGGTTGAGAATGAATGACAGTGTGGCTCCAATTTAACTTCCTTTACCCTCTCCACATGCAGGATGAATCTCCTAGGAGAGTCCTCAGATTGTTATACATCTTTCTGTGACCCATTCACCGCTGTGATACGAACCAGGAATGCCAATGGGCCAATGCAGTGGGGCCAATGCAGCGCACGGAGACTACAGGGCCCAGCATGCATATTCCATCTTGATTGGTACTGCCAGGGTCCGGGGAGAGCATTGCATGCTGGGATCTGTAGTCTAGTAACCCGCATCTTCCGCACGGAGAGGTGGGGCTGCAGCCTGTTCTGGGCTGTGCTCATTAAGCCCCTTGTCTTCATTAGAACACCTAGCAAGCGCCGGCCGGCTCCCGCTCCTGCCTTGAGAGGCTCCCGGGGTCGCAGCGGGCGACTGACTTCCCCAGCTCCCTCCGCGCCCGAGTGAGGCCGGTGCGTGCCGCGGCGCAGCCGGCAGCACCCTCCGCCGAGCGGTGCCTAGGTGCGCTCCCCCTACGCTGCGCAAGTGGTTGGCTCCGCCCCCACCACTCGGTGGTTCGCTCCGCTCCGCTCCGGGGTCTGGATGCGGAACTGATCGGTCGGCTCAGAGCAGCCAGGGACGGCGGCGGACGCGGCCTGCGGTGGCAGGTAGAGGCAGGCCCCGCTGCGGGGGCAGAGCTGACGGCTTGGGGGCTGCGTCACGTGTGGAAGGGGCTGGAGGAGCCGGGAGTGCGCGTTAGGGGCACCGCGGGCCTGGTGTGGCCGGGCGATGTGTGTACCCTGGGGGCGGTGCGGGGTGACTGGGATGGGTGCGTAGGGGAAGCGGGTGTGTAGGCTGGGAACAGCGGGCTCTGTGGGCTGACTGGGATGGGTGCGTAGGGGCAGGGGGTGTGTAGGCTGGGAGCAGGGGGCTGTGCGGGGTGACTGGGATCTGTGAGTAGGGGCAGGGGGTGTGTAGGCTGGGAGCAGGGAGCTGTGCGGGGTGACTGGGATGGGTGTGTAGGGGAAGGGATGGGTATCCTGGGCTCAGGGGGCTGTGCAGGGTGACTGGGATGGGTGCGTAGGGGAAGGGGGTGAGTAGGCTGGGAGCAGGGGTTGTGCGGGGTGATTGGGATGTGTGAGTAGGGGTGGGGGGTGCGTACACTGGGGCAGGGGGCTGTGCAGGTGACTGGGATGGTGCGTAGGGAAGCGGGGTGTAGTCTGGGAACAGCGGGCTCTGTGGGCTGACTGGGATGGGTGCGTAGGGGCCGGGGGTGGGGTACACTGGGAGCAGGGGGCTGTGTGGGGTGACTGGGATGGGTGTGTAGGGGAAGGGATGGGTTCCTGGGCTCAGGGGCTGTGCAGGGTGACTGGGATGGGTCTGTAGGGGAAAGGGGTGAGTAGGCTGGGAGGCAGGGGTTGTGCGGGGTGATTGGGATGTGTGAGTAGGGGTGGGGGTGCGTACACTGGGGCAGGGGGCAGTGCGGGGTGACATGGGTCGTAGGGGAAGCGGTGTGTGTAGGCTGGGAACAGCGGGCTCTGTGGGCTGACTGATGGGTGCGTAGGGCAGGGGGTGGGTATCCTGGGAGCAGGGAGCTGTGCGGGTGACTGGATGGGTGCGTAGGGAAGCGGGTGTGTAGGCTGGGAACAGCGGCTCTGTGGGCTGACTGGGATGGGTGCGTAGGGGCAGGGGGTGGGTATCCTGGGAGCAGGGGGCTGTGCGGGGTGACTGGGATGGTTCTGTAGAGGTAGGGGTGGGTATGCTGGCAGTAGGGGGCTGTGCAGGGTGACTGGGATGGGTGCGTAGGGGAAGGGGGTGTGTAGGCTGGGAGCAGGGGGTGTGCGGGGTGATTGGGATCTGTGAGTAGGGGCAGGGGTGGGTACACTGGTAGCAGGGGGTCTGTGCGGGGTGACTGGGAAGGGTGTGTAGGGGAAGGGGGTTCGCTGGGAGCAGGGGGCTGTGTGGGGTGACTGGGATGGGTGCATAGGGGAAGGGGGGGTTCACTGGCAGTAGGGGGGCTGTGGAGGGTGACTGGGATGGGTGGGTAGGGGAATTGCGTGTGTAGGCTGGCAGTAGGGGGCTGTGCAGGGTGACTGGGATGGGTGCGTAGGGTCAAGGGGTGTGTAGGCTGGGAGCAGGGGGCTGTGCGGGGTGACTGGGATGGGTGCATAGGGGAAGGGGATGGATATGCTGGGAGCAGGGGGCTGTGTGGGATGATTGGGATGGATGCGTAGGGGAAGGGGGTGTGTAGGCTGGGAGGAGGGGCTTTTCGGGGTGACTGGGATGGGTGCCAAGGGGAAGGGGGTGGGTAAGCTGGGAACAGGGGGCTGTGTGGGGTGACTGGGATGGGTGCATAGAAGAATGGGGTGGGTACGCTTGGAGCAGGGGGCTGTGTGGGGTGACTGGGATGGGTGCGTAGGGAAGGGGGGGTTTGCTGCCTGTGCGGGGTGACTGGGATGGGTTCGTAGGGGAAGGGGTGGGTATCCTGGGCTCAGGGGGCTGTGCGGGGTGACGGATGGGTGCATAGGGGAAGGGATGGGTATGCTGGGAGCAGAGGGCTGTGTGGGCTGACTGGGATGGGTGTGTAGGGGAAGGGGTGGGTAGGCTGGCAGTAGGGGGCTGTGCAGGCTGACTGGGATGGGTGCGTAGGGGAAGCGGGTGTGTAGGCTGGGAGCAGGGGGCTGTGCGGGGTGACTGGATGGGTGCGTAGGGGCAGGGGGTGGGTATCCTGGGAGCAGGGGGATGTGCGGGGTTACTGGGATGGGTCTGTAGGGGAAGGGGTGGGTATGTTGGCAGTAGGGGGCTGTGCAGGGTGACTGGGATGGGTGCGTAGGGGAAGGGGGTGAGTAGGCTGGGAGCAGGGGGTTGTGCGGGGTGATTGGGATGTGTGAGTAGGGGTGGGGGGTGCGTACACTGGGAGCAGGGGGCTGTGCAGGGTGACTGGGATGGGTGCGTAGGGGAAGCGGGTGTGTAGGCTGGGAACAGCGGGCTCTGTGGGCTGACTGGGATGGGTGCGTAGGGGCAGGGGGTGGGTACACTGGGAGCAGGGGGCTGTGCGGGGTGACTGGGATGGGTGTGTAGGGGAAGGGATGGGTATCCTGGGCTCAGGGGGCTGTGCAGGGTGACTGGGATGGGTGCGTAGGGGAAGGGGGTGAGTAGGCTGGGAGCAGGGGGTTGTGCGGGGTGATTGGGATGTGTGAGTAGGGGTGGGGGGTGCGTACACTGGGAGCAGGGGGGCAGTGCGGGGTGACTGGGAGGGGTGCGTAGGGGAAGCGGGGTGTGTAGGCTGGGAACAGCGGGCTCTGTGGGCTGACTGGGATGGGTGCGTAGGGGAAGGGGTGGGTATCCTGGGAGCAGGGAGCTGTGCGGGGTGACTGGGATGGGTGCGTAGGGGAAGCGGGTGTGTAGGCTGGGAACAGCGGGCTCTGTGGGCTGACTGGGATGGGTGCGTAGGGACAGGGGGTGGGTATCCTGGGAGCAGGGGCTGTGCGGGGTGACTGGGATGGTTCTGTAGAGGTAGGGGTGGGTATGCTGGCAGTAGGGGGCTGTGCAGGGTGACTGGGATGGGTGCGTAGGGGAAGGGGGTGTGTAGGCTGGGAGCAGGGGGTGTGCGGGGTGATTGGGATCTGTGAGTAGGAGCATGGGGTGGGTACACTGGTAGCAGGGGTCTGTGCGGGGTGACTGGGAAGGGTGTGTAGGGGAAGGGGGGGTTCGCTGGGAGCAGGGGGCTGTGTGGGGTGACTGGGATGGGTGCATAGGGGAAGGGGGGGTTCACTGGCAGTAGGGGGGCTGTGGAGGGAGACTGGGATGGGTGGGTAGGGGAATTGCGTGTGTAGGCTGGCAGTAGGGGGCTGTGCAGGGTGACTGGGATGGGTGCGTAGGGTCAAGGGGTGTGTAGGCTGGGAGCAGGGGGCTGTGCGGGGTGACTGGGATGGGTGCATAGGGGAAGGGGATGGATATGCTGGGAGCAGGGGGCTGTGTGGGATGATTGGGATGGATGCGTAGGGGAAGGGGGTGTGTAGGCTGGGAGGAGGGGGCTTTGCGGGGTGACTGGGATGGGTGCCAAGGGGAAGGGGGTGGGTAAGCTGGGAACAGGGGGCTGTGTGGGGTGACTGGGATGGGTGCATAGAAGAAGGGGGTGGGTACGCTTGGAGCAGGGGGCTGTGTGGGGTGACTGGGATGGGTGCGTAGGGAAGGGGGGGTTTGCTGCCTGTGCGGGGTGACTGGGATGGGTTCGTAGGGGAAGGGGTGGGTATCCTGGGCTCAGGGGGGCTGTGCGGGGTGACGGATGGGTGCATAGGGGAAGGGATGGGTATGCTGGGAGCAGAGGGCTGTGTGGGCTGACTGGGATGGTGTGTAGGGGAAGGGGTGGGTAGGCTGGGAGTAGGGGGCTGTGCAGGCTGACTGGGATGGGTGCGTAGGGGAAGCGGGTGTGTAGGCTGGGAGCAGGGGGCTGTGGGGGGTGACTGGGATGGGTGCGTAGGGGCAGGGGGTGGGTATCCTGGGAGCAGGGGGATGTGCGGGGTTACTGGGATGGGTCTGTAGGGGAAGGGGTGGGTATGTTGGCAGTAGGGGGCTGTGCAGGGTGACTGGGATGGGTGCGTAGGGGAAGGGGGTGAGTAGGCTGGGAGCAGGGGGGTTGTGCGGGGTGATTGGGATGTGTGAGTAGGGGTGGGGGGTGCGTACACTGGGAGCAGGGGGCTGTGCAGGGTGACTGGGATGGGTGCGTAGGGGGAAGCGGGTGTGTAGGCTGGGAACAGCGGGCTCTGTGGGCTGACTGGGATGGGTGCGTAGGGGCAGGGGGTGGGTATCCTGGGAGCAGGGGGCTGTGCGGGGTGCCTGGGATGGTTCTGTAGAGGTAGGGGTGGGTATGCTGGCAGTAGGGGGGCTGTGCAGGGTGACTGGGATGGGTGTGTAGGGGAAGGGGGTGTGTAGGCTGGGAGCAGGGGGCTGTGCGGGGTGATTGGGATCTGTGAGTAGGGGCATGGGGTGGGTACACTGGTAGCAGGGGGCTGTGCGGGGTGACTGGGAAGGGTGCGTAGGGGAAGGGGGGGTTCGCTGGGAGCAGGGGGCTGTGTGTGGTGACTGGGATGGGTGCATAGGGGAAGGGGGGGTTCGCTGGCAATCGGGGGGCTGTGGAGGGTGACTGGGATGGGTGTGTAGGGGAATTGCGTGTGTAGGCTGGCAGTAGGGGGCTGTGCAGGGTGACTGGGATGGGTGCGTAGGGTCAAGGGGTGTGTAGGCTGGGAGCAGGGGCTGTGCGGGGTGACTGGGATGGGTGCATAGGGGAAGGGGATGGATATGCTGGGAGCAGGGGGCTGTGCGGGATGATTGGGATGGGTGCGTAGGGGAAGGGGGGGTGTAGGCTGGGAGGAGGGGGCTGTGCGGGGTGACTGGGATGGGTGCCAAGGGGAAGGCGGTGGGCATCGCTGGGAGCAGGGGGCTGTGTGCGGTGACTGGGATGGGTGCATAGAAGAAGGGGGTGGGTACGCTTGGAGCAGGGGGCTGTGCGGGGTGACTGGGATGGGTGTGTAGGGGAAGGGGGGGTACGCTGGGAGCAGGGGGCTGTGCGGGGTGACTGGGATGGGTGCGTAGGGGAAGGGGGGGTACGCTGGGAGCAGGGGGCTGTGCGTGGTGACTTGGATCAGTGCGTAGGGGAAGGGGGTTTCGTTGGGAGTAGGGGGCTGTGCGGGGTGACTGGGATGGGTGCATAGAAGAAGGGGGTGGGTACGCTGGCAGCAGGGGGATGTGCGGGCTGACTGGGATGAGTGTGTAGGGGCAGGGGGTGGGTACGCTGGGAGCAGGGGGCTGTGCGGGGTGACTGGGATGGATGCGTAGGGGAAGGGAGGGTAAGCTGGGAACAGGGCTCTGTGCGGGGTAACTGGGATGGGTGCGTAGGCGAAGGGGGGGGTTCGTTGGTAGCAGGCTGACTGCGATGGGTGCCAAGGGGAAGGGGGAAGGTATTCTGGGAGCAGGGGGCTGTGCGGGGTGACTGGGATGGGTGTGTAGGAGAAGGGGTGGGTACGCTGGGAGCAGGGGGCTGTGCGGGGTGACTGGGATGGGTGCATAGAGGAAGGGGGTGGGTACGCTGGGAACAGGGGGCCGTGCTGGCTGACTCGGATGGGTGCTAAGGGGCAAGGGAGCTGTGTGAATTGAGAGATGTTTGCGGCTGGGAATCGCTTGTTCTCTTTTCCTGAACAGCTGGCTGCTGCAGTGTTATTTCCCTCTTCTCCTTCCCCTGCTGCATTCTCCTTCCCAGGAGTTGTCTGGGACTGAGCAGTGCAGCTGGGCCATACTACGGCTCCCTTCCTTCCTCAGCCTTGATGTGTTGATGCTCTCATGATGGAGAGTCCTTTGCAAGGTTACTGCGGGAGGGGGTAGGATGTCATTTCATCTCCTGCCTGCTTTTGTGGACACAGATTTCTATCAGTATCTGTCCCTATCTTCCCTGGGTCCCAGGTTCATTATGTCAGAGGCCTAAAAAAAGCACCCTGCAGCTCACACTCTGAGGTGGTAGAGTTATGTAGGCCCTGCTGTGCCAACTGGCAACTTTGGCATGAAGGCTGCAGGCCTCTGTGCTTGGATCTGGCAGGATCCTGCCTGTACTACCTGTGGTTTTCAGTTCCTGATCTTGTGGTTGTCCAGCATATGTAGACCCTTTGGGTACATTCTGAGGTGTTAGTTGCTCTTTCTCTGCAGTGTTTCAGGCTTCTTCCTGCTCAGGGTTAGTAATATCTTCAAATGGTGGTTGTAAAAGGGTTTCTTTAAAGGAGGCTTCCTGATTTCTCATCAGGAGCTGATGTTAGATACAAGTTCACTGTACTGTACAAAGTGTGCTCTCTCCCCTTGACGATACAGAATTATGTGGCTTTAGCCAGGAACGAATAGTCACTGCCTTTTAGAAGCTGTTGCTAAGGTATCTCTTTGCTGAGGAAGGGTGATTTTCATAGGTCTTGGGAGTGATTCCTGGGGGGAATTACAAAGATATAAAATGAGTTTGTGGTGGGGGTGTATATCCTTCACACAAAGGATCATTAAAGCAGGGATAGAAAGGGAAGGTAGTAGTGGGAAGGTGGGGAGCGCTCTGAGAGGAAACTGATGCTCTTTCTTCTTCTCCTGCCACCCAGGAAGGAAATAGTTAGGAAGTTCGCAGACTAGGAAGCTAGGAGAAACAGGGCAACTGACTGTTCTTCTTGCAGAGACTAGATTTCTTACAAAGTACTCCATAAGTTAAGGATGTCATTCTTTGCTGTTTTACTCTTTTTTTGAACCAGGTTGAAAAAAGCTTGGGTCCTAACTTTCTTTGTTGGGGTAGAGTGAAAGAATGGTACAATTAGAGGTGCCAGTTGGAGGAAGCAGTCCTCTGTTCCTCCCCCCACCCCCTTTCTAGTATCTGTAGTTATAGCCTGAGCCTCACTCATACAGAGCTATTTTAGGTGTATATTGAGCAACGTTTTAAAATTATTTAAAAACACAGCCGTACAACCTTAACTTGGTCCCTATAGAGATGGAAATAGGAATTGGGAATATAACAGTTCCCTACCTGGCCCTCCTCGATCCACCACAAATCTGCCACTTTTTCTGTGTTCAGCACAACTCCAAATCAGCACTCCTGTTCATACACTCCACCAGACCCTCACTGTGCTCTGTATAATACCACAGATCTGGGGAGAACTTGCCACTGGTTGAGAGAGGGCTGAGGGAGGCATAAGAGAGTGTGATCATCTTCTTTCTTATGGCTTGGGTAGGTAGCAACAATTACAAATTTATGTTTAATTTGATAGCCAGCATGTTGCCGCAATAGTGAGTTGGCGAATGACCTTCAGGCCCCTAGTGAAAGAATGAAGGGGACATTCAAATATGATGTGCTCCATTGTGTTTGTGCCTGGTGACCACAGTCTCGTACATGTGTTTGCCTCATTTTCCATTGAAATAGAGTTTATTCACGTATCCCATGAGATGTCCTGATGCGATATGAAATGCGCCAGTCTTTCTGACATAAGTCAAAATCCAGTGTTTCCTTGTCGGATCAATGATGAGCTGTTTGTTTTTGAGTGGATTTCATGGGTCTGTGTGACCACAGGATAATAATAAAATATTGAGTAGCAGGTTGGCGTCTACAGGAGAATCTCAGGCATGGGTGTTGGTCAAGGATTTAGCATCTTCCTGAATGATTTAGTGGCGGGAGTAAAGGTATGTTCATGAAAAATTCAGATGGTATTATATTAGGAAGCGGTAAGAATGACTATGGGGATCTAGAGAGAATAAAACCGTGGGCAGATTTAACTTGCATCAGGGTAGCTCATACATTGGGGAAAATAATCTAAAGTAGCAATTCAGTAGAAAAATGAACATTTGGGAAGCAATAACACAGAGAACTATAGAGTGAGAATGGATAGAAAATTAGATACGAGTTTGGTATTTTTGCTTTCATGTCATATTGCATTGTGATTTATGAGTTACGTAGGCGGAAGCATCATGCCATGGAGCTGGGAGGTGATGTTCTTTCTCTTTGTCCTTTTGACTAAGTAAGATCAAGTATAGTGAGTTGAATGTTTGATATGTTCTCTGTTAGGGTACAATTGCAGATAGCCAATTGCAGATAGGCACTGTGTAGGTTAGTAGGTCTTTTTAGTTTCTACTATCGTCCTTTGTCTCTGGTGTGACTGCTCGTGGGATATTGCATTCAATTCTGGGTAATTCCATCCCAGAATAGAGATATGAGGGTCTGGAAAAAATGTAAACTTTTTGGGAGAAAATATATTTTTTTCCCCCATGGTCTGGCTTGGAAAAACTGGAAATTTTGGGAAAAATTGAAAAGAAAGAGTTACATGAAATATGTTCTCAAAATGAACAGTGAAAGAATTTTTTGAGTAATGTTTAAAATAATATTGGTATTGATGCCCTTCAGTCCTTCAAAATTCTTTCTAATAAAAAATATTTTAAAATGTTTCTCAAGAAACGAGTTTCTGCATGATAATATCAGGTTAGGTCTATTTACATACTATTTCTGAGCCGAAAAGATATAACCTTCCTTTTTGTTTACAACAATTTTGTTGCATCCTATTTTCTACATTTTTTTTTTCATATTTGCCAAAAGGCAAAATAAATAAACCTAAGTACTTTAGTATGCAGCTGTAGCTCCGTCCTCAATGCTAGGTATATGTCGTTATTATTCAAATCAAATCTAAAGAATTTATACGTATTCATTTAATATACCAAACTGTACTTTTTATGTGCTAACTAAATTATACATAATACATTTCTCATTCTTAAGTAAATAAAGTTTAGTTTTGATAAGCAGATAACTATCGCAGATATTTTGATTTTTTTCCCCCAAAAATTCTATTTTTTCCTCAAAAAATTCAGAAGCTTTGTTTTTGCATGCCTTCAAAATTTCTGAAAATTTTACACCCCATCCCAGAAAGAAACCAACAAATTAGAAGGAGAACACAGAAGTCTAACCATTGATCAGGAGTTTGAAGGAATTGATTTAGCAACAAGAATAAAAGAGCTAAATAAGTGCAGCTTGGCTAAGTATTTAAGGTTGGGAGGTGAAACTGTCCCCAAGTATTTCAAGGGTGTAAATACTCAGCAAGGCAAAGAATTGTTAATGACCCAGTGGAATATCACTAGGAGTAATGGGATGAATCTGAGTAAAACAAGCTGAATCTTGAGAAACCATTTCCTAATGGGCGATCTATAAAGTTGTGGAATGATCACAGTATCTTAGCTCTTGGAGGATTATGCTGCTTGTCTTCATAGATTTTGAAGGCCACAAGGGACCATTATGATTGTCTAGTCAGACCTATTGCATAACACAGGCCATAGAATTAAGCCAGTACTTCTTGCATCTAGTGCCGAACATCTGGCTGAGCTAGAGTATGTCGTTTGGAAAGACATCTTTATTTAAAGATTTTCAGTGACAGAGAATCCACAGCATTCCTATGAGAGCTGTGGGAGAATTTTTTATGACCATCACTTAAAAATGTACTCCTTATTTCTAGTCTGAATTTGTCTCTTACAACTGTAGGGACTAATTTAAAGCATCAGCCCCCTGGAGTTCAACGCAAATGGCTCTTGCTGCTGTAAACCTGAGGACACATTGCCATCCAGGCTGGGAATCTTTATGCTCAGCAGCCATTGAATTGTGGAGTGTCCTCCTCACTGGTGCTGACTGCTGCTTTTCCTTTACTGACCAGCTGGCAGAGCTGGTGCTGCTTTGGAAGTGAGAGGTACGGTTTGCATGTGCCTAAGTTATCCATCCTGGGCAATTCTACTCTTGCTGCACCCTCAGAAATTGCAGTCCAATGAGACTCTGCTACAAGTCCAGGTCACTATATGAAATAATGCATCAATTCAGTAGCTGGGGGCAATGTGGCCTGTGACTCTTCTGTTTTTCCACAGCCTACTGAGCATCTTGTAGTGCCAGCAGTGAGACCCTCACTATCACTTTTGATTTGATATAGACACTCTCTCAAGTGCAAAGTGTGGATACTGCTCACCCGCTGAGACTTTGTTACTTCCCCGTTGATGGAGGACAGTTGTTCATATGCACGGCTCAGTGTGGAGTCTCTTCTGTTCTTGCATAAAACTCCTACCTTGAAGGAGAGAGAGCTTCCAGGTCCTGACTGCTTACCTCTTCTTTCCTTGTGGGGGTTGACAACTATGTTGCTTGGAGTGATCCCTCCTCGGGGTCTTGGGCTTCCCCAAGATTTGTCAAGTTTAGGGTACTGGATGCAACAATTGACCTGGATCCTGGTTCACTAGATGAATCTGTTTGTTAATGACTTGCCAAAAAAAATGGCCAGTCCTAGCCTATAATTATGGGGTAGGGCAGTTTTTCAGCAAGAGTTACTGTTCTCACCATAGTATGTGTCCCCACTGTCAGTTGTAGACTTTTGCTGGGATATCTTTTCAGATCGCCATGTATATGCTGTGGGTGGATCATAGTTTAAGGGGTGCCGTTGTCTCCTACTATAGAGGCCTGGACCACCATCTGACTACAGCCAGGTTGAACCCTTTTCCACTGGCCCATCACCATCAACTTAGTGGAAGTACTTTTCCATATGCAGGTTTCTGCAGTCCAACTGTGGCCATATTCACATTCCATAAGAGGGTACTCCCACTTTGTGTCCTTTCTGCCCACAGAAGTAGCAAGTTAACAGGTTGACGTTTCCAGTACCTTTCCTAGATGGGGGTGAACTCGGTTGTGGAGTAGTGGCTGAACTCTAGGTTGTGGGTCTTACTTCTGTTGTTTGAGGTGCATGGCAGTCCCATTGGTGGCATTGTGTCTGCTTGCTCCCTCCCCTCCAGACTACCCATGATCTAAGGCAGTGGTTTTCAAATCATGGGTCGTGATCCAGAACTGGGTTGCAGAATGGTAGGGACTGGGTTGCAGTGGCTCTGGTCTGCACCGCTGACAGGGCCATTAAAAGTCCCGTTGGCGGTGCTGCCTGGCTAAGGCAGGCTAGTCCCTACCTGTTCCGACACCATGCTGCGCCCTAGAAGTGGCCAGAACCAGGTCGGGCTCCTAGGCAGGGGGACACGGGGCTCCATGCACTGCCCCCATCTCAAGCACTGGCTCCGCACTCCCATTGGGAGCTGGGGGTGGGGGAGGCGGTTCCTGCAGGCGAGAGCCACACAGAGCCGCTTACGTACCTCTGCCTAGGAGCCGAGGCTGCTGCTGGCCGCTGTGTACCTCTGCCTAGGAGCCGAGGCTGCTGCTGGCCGCTTCCGGGGCGCAATGCGGTCCATGGCGCCAGGACAGACAGGCAGCCTGCCTCTGCACCCCCACTGCACCACTGACTGGGAGCCACCCAAGGTAAGCCCACACCCCAGCCCCATGCCCTGATCCTTTGCCCCAGCCCTGAGCCCCCCTGCAAACTTGGAGCCCCTTCCTGCATCCCAAACCCTTCCTCCCAGCCCCACCCAGAGCCTGCACCCCACCCCAGAGCCCTGACTCCCTCCCACACCCCAACCCCCTGCCACAGCCCTGAGCCCCTCTCCAAACCCCTCATCTCCGGCCCCACCCCCCTGTCCCAGCCCAGAGCCCTCACCCCTGAGCCCTCCCACACACCAAACCCCTCATCCCCAGCTCTGGTGGGTTGCGGACATCAACAGTTTTCTACAACTGGGTCACCAGAAAAAAAGTTTGAAAACCATAGATCCAAAGGGCCATTTGGGAGGACATCTTTGGGTTTGGACCTTTCAGAGAGGGTGTTACTGGTTTGTGTTCATCCTCCTCAGTCTCTCTCTGTTCTGTCCCATCCCAGGCCCTGCCAAGGCCTTGGGGGATTCTGCTTTTAGTGATTCTTCAGCTTCTATGAAGTGCTACATTAGCTGCACTGCATCTGACAATTTCCAAGGGGAGTGCCGTAATACCCACCCTCTGCCTTTTATGGATGCTGTCTTTATAAGTTCAGCCACAATTGCCTTGGCACTTGGTCCCCTGATTGTTCTTCCAAGTGGAGCTACTTCAAGTAGTGTTTCCTCAAGTGCTGTGCTACAATTTGGGGTCTGGCCCTCCCAGATCTAAAACATTGGTAACGGGTTTCTTCTGAAATGTGCAAATAGTCCAAAATGGCAGACTTTACCTATTTATAGTTCTTAGAACAGGCTAAGTTCAGGTTACTGTAGGGTACCTCTGCTGACCCGTGGAATATGGGGCCAAATTTCAGGGCCACTAGGATGCTAGTGTCACCCTCTCAAATGTAACTGAAAGGCCTCAGAATCATCGTCCAGCCCCATCTTGGTTAGCTTCACAGGTACTAGCGGGGAAAATGCCCCTGTGTAGAAGCGTGACCTGCTGGGACTCCCTGAGGGCTTAGGGCAAGCACTATCTGTTGTATCATTTCTTTTTGAAACTCCTGCTCCTGGGCCATCAGTTCCCTCAACAGCTCTTGCTGTTGGGTGGTCTGAACTTGCTGTTGAGCGGTTCACTGCTACAGCAATTGCTTCTGGAACTGCTGTTGCTGAGTCCCTTGCTGTTGCTGCATCTCCGCTAGCCACTTATACCTCTGCTCTGGTTCCATCTTGTTCAGAGCTGCTGAGCTCTGTTTCCCTTTATGATTTTTTTTTTTAAATCCTTGTATCAGGCGTAATTATACCCACATTCTCTGCTGCTTGTAGTAGGTTGGGAGCTTCCCTGAGACCCTACCAGACCACGATTTTGAGTTGTTTGATTTCCTTACCCCATTTGTAGCACACACAGAGTTGTCTGGGGAAAAAAAACCTAACAAAAAGTTACTTTTCTCTCTCCTTCCCCGGGGTGGGGGTTTTGGGGGAATCAGAAGTAGGGGAGGGGGGGAAAAAGGACAAAGGTGGTCTCTCTCTTAGGCAGTCATTTTGGTCACGCCTTTGGGTTAGATTTATCAGCAGGTATAGTGTCTTGAATCAGGATTAGGGTCTGCTGCTCTCCTTTTGGGTCACCCTGCTTTATACCTGGTCTGTGAAGTCTCAGGGACAACAGCAACTATCTTCCTCTTTGCTGATTTGTCCCTGTCACCAGCAGTCTTCTTCCTGTTGGTCACCTCTTCCTGTGGCAGGCTTTTTCTTTTTGAATCTACCCCCCCCCCCCCCCCCCATAGGCAGAGTGAGCTTTACAGGTGCTCGTAATTAGTGCTGGCTGAGCCCAGAAGAGCTTGTTAGCCTCCCATCTACTCGAGTGATGATGTGCCCCCTCATACTTACCCGTCTTCCAACCTTTCTAGGTTGGGCTCATTGGGGCAGGGAATTTCTATGCCCCATGTGCAACTTGTGGGGATCCTAGAGAATCTGTTACCTGCCCTGTTTTGGCCCCTCTCTAGGAAAGAGCACTGAATTTCCAGCTTAAGGACCATTGTGTCATGAGAGATGTGACTTGCTAAACAAGTGGTGTGACCAATCCAAATGGCCTGGTACCTAAGTGAGGTGAGAAGCTATCAATCAGTGACCATCTTTTTACTGTTTGAACAGATCTTCTCTGCTCTGCTCACTGCCCTCTTGTGATTTGTCTTCTTGCAGGCCCAGTCCCTGACTTGCAACTAGGGTGACCAGACAGCAAGTGTGAAAAATTGGGACGGGAGTGCGGGTAATAGGAGCCTATATAAGAAAAAGCCCCAAATGTCAGGACTGTCCCTATAAAATCTGGACATCTGGTCACCCTACTTGCAACTGCCCTATCTGGAGGGTAGCACTATGACATCAGAAAGAACTTGGTGGATATACAAACAGCTAAATTATTGTTTGTTTGCATCCAGAAGTTTTTAGTTTAAATATCTTATGCTAATTGTCCTAACTTTGTATAAAAGCTTCTTTTTAATTTTTGATGACTGCATATCTCTAGTGTTTGGCCCTGAGAAAATAGGCCTCATTTTTTATAGCATCAGAACTCCAGCCAGCTTGCTGCATAGACAAATTGGATATAAAAATCCCCAGCACACAACTCAGGCTGAGAATGTTTCCTCTTCAAAAACAAAAGTTACTAAGATGTTACAACTGAAAATTTAAACTCTTTGCACTTGGAAAATTCTCAGATAATCCAGTTCAGGGCAACACAACTTCTTGGTGTTCACTTTCTTCCATACAGATTGTACCAACAGATTTTTAGCTGAGATTTGAAGATAAAAGGTGAGTTGATGAGGCAAAGATAAGTAATTAGTAAACTGCTTCAGATGTAAGGAACTACACAGGAGAATGCTCTTGCACCTGTAACAGCACAGCTGTATGAGGAACAGAAGAGAGAGGCTGAAAAAACATGGAAGGAAGTAATAGAAGGAGATAGACCCCTATGATGAGGTTGACTGGAGTAAACCCTTAGAGATTATTTAAAACAATATAAATTTTAAACTGGATCCTGTCATGATGGGGAAGCTGGTGGAGTTGTCTGAGGGTGTGGGTGATGGGATTTGTACCTGAGAAAATGGGCAGCAGCATTCTGCATGTGCTGGAGTATGGAGAGTAGAGGGAATGATTACAAAAAAGGGAGTTGCTCTAAACAAAGTGAGAGTACCTTTTTAAACCTTATTTTTAGTGTTTAAACTGAAATCACAGTTAAGAGTTAATCCTGTGAATCCGTCTGTGAGTCGCGTGCTGCAAAGAGAGTCGTTTGATTCTGTTCTCCCACATTAGTGTATCACCAATACTTTCTTCCATGAAACAGTCTTTTTGTGGTAGGAGAGAGCAGATTCAAATATTTATTTAGAGACCTCACTCTTCTCCTGTGATCTCTCCACTAGTTCCTAATCTACTTCTGAGGCCAATTCAAGACTTGGGTCTTCTCTTCAAAGCCATCAATGGGTGGGGACCCAGCTATATCAGCAACCACATCTCTGTCCATGAAGACAGCTGAGCTCCTCTGGGACAAATGCTCTTCTGGTTGCAACTGGCTGTCACACCTGGCTTGCCCCCTCTGCACTCTGACCACTCCTGAAAGAGTCTCATGCTTGTGTTAATGCATAGCCATTTGGGACAGTAGCATTAGGTGAAACTAAAAAGGACCATTCCTGGTGGGTGTTTGGGGAAGCTTTGAAGAAGCAGCTGTGTGTCTGGGTGAGTGATGGACGCTTTGTCAGCTGAGAGTGTATGTTTTCAGTTTTTAGTGAATGCTAATGATCTCTGATGATTGTGTTGCATCCCTTGGTGGGGAAAGCCCTTTTGATGAAAGGGTTTGGTGCCTGTGGCAGATATTAAGGTGTCATGTAGCACAGGGGCCTTCAAGTGCCAGGAGGTAGATTTTTAATTGCCAGCTCCTGGCTAAAGCTTGTTTGTAGTGTGGGCAGTGCTGAGAGCTTTTGTTTATGAGCCGAGAGAAGGGGAGGGCTGCAGCTGCTATATAAATAGCTCTGACAGGCTGGGATCTAGGGAAAAGAGATTGGGTTGCTATGGAGATTGATCTGAATCAGATTACCTGCGGCTCTTGTTCTCCAGCCTGTGCTTGTGTAGGGCTGTGTGGCTTTGCATGTGCTGGGGAGCATGCCTCGATCAAGAACTCGACTGAAGGGATAGGACAGAGGAAGGAAACAACTCAGTGGCCAGTATGTGGCAAGATGGTGAAACCAGTCACTAGAGCAACCAAGAGCCTTAATCATTCTGGGCTCAGCCCTGTGAGGCAGCAACAACATCCCTTCTGTGGGGTGCATACCATCTGTTTGCATGTGTATGATTCTGTTTCTGGTAGTGTGTGTGGGGGTTAGGATGAACCTAGCTGTCTCTGCTCACTAATGACATGGTGGCAGCTAACCTTAGAGAAACAGGTTTCAGAGTAGCAGCCGTGTTAGTCTGTATTCGCAAAAAGAAAAGGAGTACTTGTGGCACCTTAGAGACTAACAAATTTATTAGAGCATAAGCTTTCGTGAGCTACAGCTCACTTCATCGGATGAAGTGAGCTGTAGCTCACGAAAGCTTATGCTCTAATAAATTTGTTAGTCTCTAAGGTGCCACAAGTACTCCTTTTCTTAGAGAAACAGTGACTCATAGGTGCCAGGGCCAGAAGGGACATTATGATGATCTGATCTGACCTCCAGTATAACACAGGCCATAGAACTTTCCCAAAATAATTCCTGGAGCATAGGTTTTAGAAAAACATCCACTCTTGATTTAAACATTGTCAGTGATGAAGAATCCACCATGACCCTTGGTAAATTGTAGCAGTGGTTAATTATCCTCACTGTTAAAAATTTACGTGGATTAGAGAACTGACTTCTGAGTCTACAGGGTGTTTGTAAACCAGCTTGGTGATGGTTTTGGGGTCAGGGGAGAGAATATCTTTATGTATTAAAGATGCCCTTTTTGCGGAGGATGTCCGTGGCTTGCTTACTGAGTCTTCCTAACTGGACTGCTCTCCAGGATGATTTCAGTGAGCTGCTCTTGTTACTGATGAACACCATCTCACATATCATTCTCTAAATCATTTTAATTTGAGTTCCACTGTTAATCTGCTCCCTCTCCACTGCCTTCTGGTTAGGTGGAAGGTTCAAGTAGTCAGAATGTGCCTTCTGCCCTGTCAATAAGGAAGTTTTCCTTCTTTAGGAGATGCTTGTGCTCCAGGCTCGATGTTGTTAGATTCTTTTTGCTATTGTATGTCTTTCATGGGGTTTTGTCTTCCTTAGTACTGTGCCTGCTATGGTCCAGCTGCACTAGACAAATGTGTTGCCACTGTCTACGTCAGGCATGCCTGCAGTGCTTCTACAGTGTATCCTGTCCACATACAGACCTGCACCCCGGTACTGGTATCTTTGTTAGGAGTACATATCCTTTTCCTGCATTGTTGCCCTGAAAGGGTGGAGGGCAACACCAAGTTGAAGCAGTTAAACTGGTGCAGCAAATCCTTCCAACTCTGCCTTCAGTGACTATCTTACATTCTGCTGGCTTCCCAAACTGACCCTAGAGCACCCAAGGCTTATATTGGGTTGTTCTCAGCTCAGCTGCAGAACAGTGACATAAAACGGAACTATCAGTTCCATGTACTTATTTGTTAATATTGCAGTAGTACCAGATGCCCCAAATGGATTTGGGACCCTATCTTATTGGGCATTTTTAAAATACAAAACTTCTATTAGACAGACTAGTAAATGTTAGTACAAATGTTGTATGTAGCCAGAATTGAAAACTCTCACATGAGAAATGGTAGTTTGTCTTCTGCTTCTGTTAGAGATCATTGCAAACAAATGCCACGTCAGTCAGACCAATAACTGCACGAAATGTACTGACCTGCTTTAAAACTACATCCTCAGATGGGAGTTGCTGGAAAGAGAAAACAGAACTTTGATGAAATGATACTAAAATTACAAACACATTCATTGGGCAAAGCTACTCCACACTGAATGAATGTTACATCTCTCATACCTTCTTCCTCCCCCTTTGAATTATGTAGGGATCACTACCACACACGTGCAACTAGCTAACATACTTGCTCCTGTTGACTGTAGCATGGGAGATACCTGTCTCAGGATGTTCAAGGGGTGAAACATGAGAGACAAGGAACCTTAGTTCAGTTGAAAATTAGGGATCAAAGCTGCAGGCCCTGCTTGATCAAATTCTTATTGAAGTGATATGGCCTATATCCCAGCTGTGGGATCAGTTCATAATATACAAATAAGAAAACATACAAACACACAAAATGACACATACAACAGTGATCAGGGTGCAGGGGGATTCACCCTGATCAAAGAGATTGCTGGCTCAGTTGTCTGTGGCCAAGATGTTTACAATATCGCCAACTCTTGTGATTTTTGGGATGGTTTTCACCTGTTTTATGAAAACATGATGAAAGGCTGCAAACTCATGAATATTCTTATTTAAAGTGGTCACTGGCCACTATTACTGTCGGGCTGAAGCCAGCAAGATTGCCACCATTTCCCTGTGGTCTATCTATTAAGGACAGTCTCACTTCCACATGTAAAGTTGGCCACTATCTCACTGTTTTCAGTTAAATTGAAGCCATGCCCATAGGTAAAATGGCTGCCACTCTATGATTCAAGGAGCTAGCCAGGACAGAGAAACTGTGGAGGAGGAGCAGCAGAGACACTGAAAGGCTGATAGAAAGAAAGAGGGGAAAACAGGATTAAAGGTTTGCTAGGGAATGAGGTCTAGGGGATTTTCGATTGCAGGAAGGAGGGTGATGGGCGTTGCGGAGGGCAGTGATGGGGTTGGATCTGGAGGGGATACAATGGCAATTCCTCCAGCCTGTGGGTGGAGATGGAGAAGGGAAGTCCCTCGAAGTAGCCAAGGGGACAGTGTTGCCAACTCTAGTGAATTGGAAAAAAAAATAAACTGTGAGGTGGCAAAGTTTGCAGACAATACAAAATCACTCAAGATAGTTAAGTCCAAGCCAGACTATGAAGAGTTACAAAGGGATCTCTCAAAGATGAGTGACTGGGCAACAAAATGGAAAATGAAATTCAAAGTGCACGTTGGAAAACTTAATCCCAACACTATATACAAAATGATGGGATCTAAATTAGCTGCTTTTGCTAAAGAGAGAGATCTTTGCATCATTGTGGATAGTTCTCTGAAAACATCTGCTCAACATGCAGCAGTCACCAAAAATCGAACAGAATGTTAGGAACCATTAGGAAAGGGATGGGCAATAAGACAGTAAATATCATCATGTCGGTATGTAAATCCATAGCATTCCCAGACCTTGAAAACTGCATGTTCTGGTCACCTCATCTCAAAAGATGATGTATTAGAATTGGAAAAGGTACAGAGAAGGGCAACAAAAATGATTGAGGGTATGGAACAGTTTCCATATGAGGAGAGATTAAAAAGACTGGGACTGTTCAGCTTGGAAAAGAGACAATTTGGGGTTGGGGGATATGATAGAGGTCTATAAAATCATGAACAGGAGAAAGTGAATAAGAAAGTGTTATTTACCCTTCCATGTAACACAAGAACCAGCGTGTCACCCAGTGAAATTAATAGGCAGCAGGTTTATAACAAACAAAAGAAAGTATTTCTACACACAACACACAATCAACCTGTGGAACTTGTTGCCAAGGCATTTTGTGAAGGCCAAAAGTATAACTAGATAAGTTCATGGAGGATAGGTCCATGAATGGCTATTAGCGAAGATGGTGACGGATGCAATCCAATGCTCTGGGTTTCCCTAGGTCTCTGGGTGCCAGAAGCTGGGACTGGACAACATGGGATGGATCACTTGATAATTACTCTTTTCTATTCATTCCCTTTGAAGCACCTGGCATTGGCCACTGTTGGAAGACTGAATACTGGTCTAGATGGACCATTGATCTACCCAGCATGGCTGTTCTTATGTTCTTGTGGGTTGATCGTGAGTCACAGGATTTTGATGTCTGCCGGAGGAGCTGTTGTAATAACAAAGAAGCGCTTCTGATCCTGTGGTTTTTTTTTCAGGACTGGGCACATGGATAGAGCTCTGTGCAAGAACCTCGGAGCAGAGGATACAGACCTGCCTTGCCACTGAGCCCTGCCTTCATGTATGGCTCTAGAGCAGAGAGAGGATCCTGTGGCAGCAGGAGGTAGGGGAGTGGGGAGTCGGGGAAGTAGTGCTGCTGGATGCCAGATAGAGAAGACCAGAGCAGCATCCACCATCCGAAAGACAACGATTCCCCAAGGTCTCAGAGGACATTTTTTTCCATGGATAACGGATTTATTCTGGTTGTGACTATCAATGTGTCTCAGGGGTTTTAATACATAAATTAGGAGGAACATGAGCCCTACCTGGAGAGAAAATCAACTTTTCCTGTCTTGGGCAGCATACTTTGTTCCACCCATCTATGAGGAGATGAACACCACGACTGACACTGCAGAGGTTGAATTAATCAGAATGGAAACTGCACCCAGAAGTATCCTCACACATTGTAAGTCAACTTGATGGGCTGGCGATTGTTGTGTTTTTTTTTTTTTTTTTTTGCATCTGGAAACAACAGTAAAGTGCACTGCGGCCTCTCTCTATGTCAGGACCTTGGAAGTGAGGTGGTGAATAACTTCTTGCAAAGTCAAGCATTGTCTCTGCCAAATCCTTCCCACCTTTTTCACAGCTCCCTGCAGTGATGCAAAAGATAGGAATGAAAGGGCAGGAGTACTTCTGTTTGTCATTTTGGCTATGGGTCTCAAGGCTGATTTAACTTAATATTGGACTTTCCAAGGTCTCTACCTCACAGAGGAGGTATTGGGCTATTGCAAAACCACTCCTCTATCCTGGACCAGACAGATTCAAAATGGATACTTGGATGAAGTGATTATCATTCTCATGGACCTTAAAAGCAGTTCACAAATAGAATTTATTGTACTGGCTGGTGAAAGTCCATAGTTTAACTACCATGTTAAAACAAGTGAAACATAGCCCTGAGTTCCTCCAGCAGGGCCTCAATGTGGGTGTATAAGAGTGTCCAAACAAAAAAAGGACAAGTCTCTGTAGTATAATATTTATACCATGTCCAAGAAAAGGAAGTTTTGTACAAATCCCACATCGAATGCTTTCTTAGGGCAATGGCCCTTATTCCAGCCCCGGCAAATGTCATAGAACATGACTTTGGAACCTCATTTTTGTCCTTACAGTGCTAGCCAGATAGAACCCTTGTAGGAGGTGTCATTATACTGCCTATCCATGAAAGCAGACATCCAAATAGCTACTATCTCTAATCAGACAGATTTTATAAATTGGGAGCTTTCTCTGGTGACACCCAGTATTATACTTTTGATTCGGACAACTATCCCTAACAGTCATAGCGTTCATTCCCAAGTCCATTCTGTTCTATATAGGTTTTTATACCATGCCCATTATCGTAGTGTCAGTGTGCCTTCCATTAGCACAATATTCAATGTGACTACATGTCTGTCACGTTTTTTATGTGCTCATCCTCTCCTCTCAGAGAGAGGTTGTGCAGTGGGATGGTTTCCCCCTATATGTACCTGATGCTATCTATTTATGTTAGAGAAGGCAGGTCAAAGAAATCTGCCTTGCACTTAGAGCAGAAAGTGGTGAGTATTGTGATGCTCCTTTGTTCCTCAGGATATGCATTTCCCAGACTTGGACTATCTCTGGAGAAAATTCAATCTCCTGAACGGATAAGCTTTACTTTTTATTGTTGAGAGTTCCATTGTGCCAGAGAAGTGTAGTGGTCAACCATGGCCTTTTTGTCCTGGATCTTTAGATGGTCTCTTAAATAACCTGGGCTCAGACCATGGAGCACTTTGAAGATAAGGACTAAAACTTTGAACTTAATTTGAAATTTTATGGGAAGCCAGTGTAGAGAGTAAATTCAAAAAATATTTTTTACAACCACTGACAATCTCAAGACAGAGAAGACATGTCTCCTGTATTGAGATTTACTAGATGACTATATATCCTCCTAGATATAAATTCACCAAATCCTATGTATTGGAATTCCAGTCTTGTAGATGATGCCATTATTGACACAAGTTTTGTCAATGTCTTAGTACCAAGGAGAAGATAGAGAATATATAATATACTTCATTTTATGATCCTTTTTCTCACCCTTGAGCCACACTTCTTTGAAAACCCATTTATAACAGATTTGTGGACTTTAGCACAGTGAGGAATAGAAATATTTACCTGTGCTTAACAGAAATTTTTCTTTCTTTGAATGATAAGAGTCACAGATCTGGCCCACCCTGGAGATAAATGGAACATTCAGAATAGAAATAGTAATTGACATCCAAAGACCTGAGTTTGTTTCGTTAAGAGGAATTTCCCATGCTCTGCCTTAGCATAAATTGTTGTGCTTTTCTCTCAAAATGTACTTAGAACAATGTGTAATTTAGGAAAGTGGAATTGAATTATCCTGGATCTAGAAGTTATCTCAACTGGAGAGGACTTCAGGCATTGGGGCATTCCCCTGCTGTCAGTAACTGGCAGGTCTGGTTCTGCTCCCGAACTGTAAGCAGACTGAAGTATCCATGGTAATGGATCTGTGGACCTTATTTACTAGAAGAAAACTTTTTTTTTTTTTAGATAAACACAGATAAATTTTCCTATTGTGTATTATAAATCAAAATAAATAATAAATGCATACCATTCTTCCTGACTGAAACAGTCAGGGAGGGGTATGTGTGCAGATGATGGATAGGGATAAACCACTGGAACTTTTAGGAGAACCCAGTGTAATATTCTATGTTGGATATCTCGGAACAGGAGAAAAATACTCTTTGATTCCCTCCCCCTACCTCACATACCCACTTCGTGTGAATGAGTATATTTTTTGTTGTAATTAGGTGCATAGATAGCTTCTTATTTTTCAGAAGAACCTAAAACTCCAGAATATGGTGCAGATCTTTCTGCCAGGAGCTATGCTATAATCTAGGTGAATGTCTACACTGGAATAGAAGACCTGTGGCATGGCTGCAGCTGGCCTGTGTCAGTTGACTCTGACTCACAGGGCTTGGGCTGCGGGGCTAAAAATTGCTGTGTAGATGTTTGGGCTCGTGCTGGAACCTGAGCTCTGGGAGACTGCAATGGGGGAAGGTCTTGGAGAGTGTCTTATTTCCTGTATCCAAAGACCGTCCTCAGAAAAAGTATGCCAGTGTTAAGCATGCGGGACAGAGCAGTCCCTCAGCGTCAGACTTGCTGCTTTCTTGGAGCCAAGAACTCCTAGTTCAGGTCCAAGAGGCCTGAAAAGGAGAGGAAAAAGGAGAAGATTCAGGTCAGGATCTGTTGACTTCCCCAAGTCTCAGTGTCTTTAGGTCGGAACAAGTCGGCCAGATCTGGGGCTTGGAGGAAGAACAGCAAAACCTCTCCAGTAGGCTTCATTCTGTCTCCAACAAAAAGCACCAAGCTTCTATTTTAAAAGAGAACTTAGTAGTTAAGCATTCTCCTTATCCTCATCTACAGAGAAGAATGACCTCTCAGACTTCAACCTTGAACAGAAGGAGAGACACACCAGAGAAATCTTTCCCCTCCAAACGGCTTTGTCCCCAGGCTCCTAAATGCTGTCATCTTCCTAGATATGAATAGCAGTACTCTATACATCTCTGAAGAAATGACAAATTGTAAGGAATGGGAGACAGCCAAAAAAGAGAGTGCTTTTCTCCAATTTACCAAGGAGAACCCTGCATCTCTTCCATCTGGTTATGGTGACCATTGAGAGTGTGAACAATCAACCAAATATGAGAAACCCTGAAGCAGTCACAAAATTTCTACACAGTACTTAAAGCTAAATCTGCCTGTGTCACATTTCCCAAGGTTGATGTATTCTCTGCCATCATGGCACTATTAAACTTACCATATATAATCGATCATAAGCTGGTTCATTTATAAGCCGACCACCCCAAGATGGATAAGTAAAAATGGAAAATTTTTATGACCCATTCATAAGCCGACCCTATAATTCAGGGGTTGGCAAACTTTGGCTCCCGAGCCATAAGGATAAGCCGCTGATGGGCCGAGATGCTTTTGTTTACCTCAAGCGTCTGCAGGCACGGAGATAAGCTTAAGTAAACAAAGTGTCCCGGCCCGCCAGCTGCTTACCCTGACGGGCCAGGACCAATCTTCCCTCTAATTTTTGACAGGCCGTGTGCACAAAAAATTTCTTCTGTGCAAATTTTTGTGCGCACAGTGTGTCACCGTGTGCGTGGGGTTTAGGATCTGTGTGCATGCGCACAGCTTAGAGGGAACAGTGGCCGGGATAGCAACTGGTGGGGAAATTTTGGGGAGGGGCGGAGAAATTGGGGGTTAGGGGAGTGACCATCCCCCACACGACCCCACTCCTAGTCCGGGACCCCCACACTCTCCTCATCGCTGGGGGTGGGCCAGGGGAGGATGTCTCTGGCCTGGCTGGAGCTGCTCCGGCAGGCTGGGTGGCATGGCCGCAGTGTGCTTCAGGCGGCATGGCCGCAGCCTGTTCCGGCGGGCGGGGCTGGGCAGCTGCTTCGGAGGCTGGGGGGAGAGCAGTGTGGCCAGAAGCAGAGAGACTCTGGCCCCGCCTCTTCCCTTCTGGCTCTGCTGCCTCTCCTTGCCCCCTCTGTTGGGGGGGAGGGCTGTGTCCCACCTCTCCCTTGCTATACCCGTTCATAATCCGACCCCCTTCTCTGATGCTTTCCTTTTTACTAAAAAAAAATTCGGCTTATGAACGAGTATATACGGTAATTAATTTTTTTATGTATCTATATTTTCAGTTTTCATAATGCTGCAGATTGTTTAGGTTTGAGCTGACAATTCAAATAGGGAAGTTCACACCTTTCAGAGCATTGGTTTCAGGCTGTCTGCAAACTGAGCCAGACAACATTGTATTATTTACACTTTACTCACTTTTTTGAGGTTTTCATTGAAACTGTGTGGTTTAGGAATATATTTTATATATGAAAGCTCAGATTTTGGAGAACAGTTCTACAACACTAGGTGAATTTTATGGCCATAGAATCCCAGGTGCTCTGGGATTGGTGACAAATAGCAGTGATAATTTATAAATAACAAGGCCTGCCAGACAAACTTTTTCTTTGACTGAATGATAAAATTAGTGGAGGAAGAGGCTTGAATTGTATGTGTGTGAGAGAGGGTGAGTGGGGGAGATAAATAAGAGTAATGGGATAGAATAAAGCAAAAGAGAATATAGTTTGAACACCAGGAAACACTTTTTTACTGCAAGATGCATTAAGATAGGCTTACAGAGGAAGTGGTGGGAACCCCATTGCTTGGGACTCTTTTTGAGTTATGGGTTTTTTAATCATTAAAGATTGTACCCAATACACATTGGACAAGATAATTTACATCTGCAAAGAACAGAGCTTACTACAGAGTTGTTGGTCCCATTTTACCAGTTCCAGAAAAAAAGCCTGCTGCCATATTTAGCAGGCTTCAAATCTCCTTCAATGGGCGGATTTGGCTCTGGTCTTGGTCTGGAATGATAGACATTCTCAGGGATAGGTCGGTCTGTCTGCACTTTTGTGACCCAAGGAGAAGATACTGTAGGGAACAGTCCTGCCCTGGCCTACATGTAGCATTGGGAAGATGAAACCTAAGAGGATGAGACCTAAGAGAATTTTTCCTATTGTTACCCATTTTGACCTGAACAGTTAGTCAAAATTCAGGGTTTCATGGGCTGCTTCCACTAGGAATCTGATATTTCTTTGATGCACTTCTGTTTATTTATAAAGAATGGACAAAAATGTCCTGTTTCCCTGAACACAATAGGAATAAAACAGGAGGCAGTTTCTTTTTTTCAGCGAGCACACTACCAAAAGCAAACTTTCTCTCTCTCTCTCAGGCTTTTCCCAGGGTGACATGCCACAGTGCTTCTCTGGTTTTGTCTGGGGCTTCCTTGATGCCTTGTCTGTGAGCTTTTGGGGTTTTTCTGCTGCTTCTCTCCACACATACACAAAACTCCCTCAAACAATAACAGCTCCCTGCTTTTACATTCAGACCCCAGGAAAAAAACATCAGAGAGTATGGTTCAACTCTAGCTCCAGCCTTGTATGCAGCCTGAGTTTTGAGTAGCGGCTCCTATTGGTTTCCGCTATCTGTTCCTTAAAGGAACATAACTGCTTTTTACATTTATCCTGAATGAAGGGTGGCTGTTATGCCCACCAGCTTCACCAATGTTTCACCCAACTCCCAGCATAAACATTACCTTTAGCTGTTGTTTCTTGCTGTTTCTCTCAGGAGTTCATGCTCAAAATTACATTGTGGCCGTAAATAAAATCCATTGGGTGGTTCTGAATCCTGTTGCTGTGATGAGAGGATGGGTCCTGCTGGGTGTTTGTCCCTAGCACAGTCTTTAGTGTGCAACCCTGAAATTCACTTTAGATCTTTCTGCTAAGTGAGGGATTGTTCCGGTTAGGAGCCTAAAGTACTGGTTGGACGGTGCATATCAGTCTGGGTAATTCAGAAAGGACACAGGAGAAACAAATATGAATGACATGGCTTCATGCGGATGGAACAGGATCTGTGAGTGGTCAAGACTAACATAAAAGTGGGATCTATGGGGAAAGGGTGGCAAGGGACCAGAGTTATGTATAAGTGTGTCAGCTGTTCCTGTTTCTGTTGCTATGAAACAGCAGCATGTGAGAGGCTGGATCCATGAAAAAAGTCCCATTGCTTTCAGTGGGAACAGGAATCCAGCCCTTGAGGAGGATTGGGATGCTTAGCTTTCCAAGGGAATGTGACTGTCCCCAGGGTGAGCACAAAGTTCTGTTGTCCATCCATGATCCACCCTCCAACTTTCTCTCTAAGCACTACCCCCTAAGATCATGCCTCAGGCCTTCACACAAAACTCTATTGCTGGTGCACATGACCCTATCTTCTCTCCTGGTTTCAGGTTGAACTTGTCAGACTTTTCCATGTGGCTTCTCTTTCCTGAGGCAGCTGCAGCGGCTGACTGGATGACTGGCTGCTGGCTCAATGTTCAAGAGATTCACTGAGATGACCTAGTGAAGGGGACGGGACAATGGTGCAGAAGAAGATCTCCCCCCAGTTACTTGACTACCTTGTGATCGTTGGGGCCAGGTAACCTAATAGCCTCCCAGCTATGGTTTTGCCAGCAGTGGGAGGGAACAGTAGACCTGGCACCCCCTAGCTGTTCTCTCATCACGTGCCAAGTAAATACTGTTCAGAATATATATAGAATACTAAAATGAATAGAAGGTGCAATTTTGAAATGTATCCTATGAGAAAATTATTAATATAGGCTAGATGTCTGGCTTTCCCTTGAAAAAGTTTTATTATCCTGAAACCCCAGAAATTAATTATCCATTAAAAAAAATCAGCTGGTGCTGCAATTCTAATGTTAGTCCTTTCACTAATACTCATTTATGTAAGTTCTTGGACTGCTCTTTCTATCCTTATATGAAAATTAAGAATGACTTTTTTAAAATGTTTTTATTAACTACCAATAAATACAAGGGTTAACATACTCATTCAGTAGTCAATTAATACTGAGTGCTTATCAAATACAGAATTGATTCTTACAGTATTTGTCAGATACACAAGTAGCATTTGTTTCTGATGCTATTTCCTGCATCTTTTTACAATACTTCATTCATGGATGTGTTCTTAAGTGGATTAAACTTCCATTTCCAAATGCGAGTGACTTAAGTGTTATAGCATGCCCCACCATCTCTTTCCTTTTCATGAGACAAAACAAAAAGTTTATGTTGACTAAACAGGGAAATAACTTATTTGTTATTGGTAGATGATGAGTTTTATTGGCTTACAAGGCCAGCTGGACTTATTTTAGAAAGAAGTCTGTGGCCAGAGTAATTTGTCAACTGTACTTAATTTTATTTCTTGACTTCTCTGTAAGAAATCGGTCCTCGCCAGATATAGGTGTCTGACTGTTTGTTGAGAGAGGAGGAGAAAACATTTAATATATGTTAATGTCTTTTAATACACTTTATTAACTGGAAACAAGGAAGAAACAGCACTCTCTGACCAGAGATCTCTCTATGGGCCACCAATGGTCCGTGGGATAACAGTATGGGAATTACTCTAGTAAACATTTGTACGTTAACCAGTTTTTGCAATTTGAAGACTATAAAGTGTAAATTCCACTTTAAAATTTTAAACACAGAAAAATACATCTCTGTTTACTAAAACTTAACTTTTTAAATTTACAGGATGAAATCCTGACTCCACTGAAGTCAATGGGAATTTTGCCATTCGCTTTAGTGGAGCCAGGATTTCACCTATGTCCTTTAAGATTATCAAAAGCAAAAATATTGTACTGTGCTTTATCTAATAAGGGAACAAAAGTTCTTTTTTCTGTGTACGCTAGGATCATTTGTTTGGTTGACCTTGTACATGAACAAAGTGCTTGTAATGTACTTTTTATCTTTAAAAGAAAACTAGCAGTGTTTGCTTTCTCACTGTTTCCCTTTATTGCTAGGAGAATTTGAAATGTTGTTCCCTCTTTGCTTTCTATAGACCCTTCAATTTGTGGGTCTAGTACACTTCCATTGCAGTTTTATTAAAGTTTATACATTATATATCAATTCAAAGAGTTCCATTATGCATGATTTTATTATGTTTCTGCCACAGCAGTTCCTTAGTCATGCTCTCAGAAGAGTGGTTTTCTCCCCCCAGGGGCCAATCTCTGTCTGAGTTCTCTTCTGCTGCCAGGGCCCACTTAGCATGCCCTGGTAGGATATTATGATAATTTGAGGCTCCTAAACTTTCTCTCGCAGTATGTCGTCCTCATAGGTCACAGTGATTTGTAGGTGACCTGTGGCAGGTGGAACACATGGGACGTAAGTTAGCATGTCAGTGATGGGGAGTCTCACTTAGTTTAGAAGCAATTCGCCATGGCTGTGGTGAAGGTGCATTGTCCTGTTCTACAGACCTACAGTTTGGTAAATTCCTGTTGCCACGGGTTGGGAATTGATTCCAGTTTTTCTTGTTGAATTTTCCATCTATTTCTCAGGTAAAAAAACCCTGCATTTGGACCAAGCTGGCTGAGTTTATGCTCGCAGGGCCAAGTCTGGAGGAGAAAAAAATCTGTGTCTTCTCTGGCTACGTGTCCCGCAGAGATATATGTAGTTGATTGCATTTTATAACTCAAAATCAGGGAAACTTCCCTTCTCAAGAAGATGAAGTTTCGCAGTGACGCACCTATGGATCTCTTCCTCTTTTTGTCACACTTGGGGATGTCTGCCCCCCCTTGTACCTCAGTGTTGACATTATAGACCCTTCCTTTCCCTTCCTGTGATTCTGGTCCCCTATGCCTTCCTTCCCCTGTGGTCCTGGGCCTCCTTGTATGTCTACTGACTGAGAAGCTGTGCTCCCTTTAGGTACTGGGGAGGAGGCAGAGGTTGAAGCTGTTCCATATGGACTGGGCAGGTTGCATGTGGGGTGGCCAAGGTTTATGTTGGAATTGGCCAGCTTGGTAATTGTGTGATTGTGTTCTTTATAGGCAGCCAAGCAGCGACAGTGTGGCCCAGACCCCTGAGCTGCTGCGACGTTACCCTCTGGAAGACCATGCAGATTTCCCTTTGCCTCCCGATGTGGTGTTCTTCTGTCAGCCGGAGGGATGCCTGAGTGTACGGCAAAAACGCATGAGTCTGCGAGATGACACCTCCTTTGTCTTCACACTCACAGACAAAGATTCGGGGGTCATTCGCTATGGGATCTGTGTCAACTTCTACCGCTCCTTCCAGAAGCGAGTGCCCAAGGAGAAAGCAGAAGGCACTGGTGGGCATCGAGTTCGGGATGGACAAAAACCCCCCAAAGCTGGGGATTCTTCCATTGCCCAAGAGGAGGTGGGCAATGAGAGTTCAGAGAGTGGCTCTTCACTGAAGATATCAAGCACAGAGTCCACTCCAGATGTCAACCGGTCACCACGCAGTAAGCGTGTGGCCAGAGGCAGCCATCGCTCCCGGAACAGCACCCTGACTTCCCTGTGCATCATTAGTCATTACCCCTTCTTTTCCAGTTTTCGTGAGTGTTTATACATCCTGAAGAGGCTAGTGGACTGCTGCAGTGAGAGGCTGCTGGGCAAGAAGCTGGGGATCCCTCGAGGGGTGCAAAGGTATGTGGGGTGGGGGAAAGAGGCCCTTTCTCTTACTCTCCAAGGGCTGCAGTTCTCTGCTTCAGCCTCTGTTCTAAATTATCTGTATATGTGTGTTTGCAGGAGTAGTGGAGGTGGTTACTGTTTGTCTGTGCTCAGATGTTTCTGTTCTAATTCGGTTTTGCAAGAGGGAGGGATCTGTGATAATTTTTGTAAAAATTCATAGTTGTCTAATTCAATAACTGGATTTTATTTTAAATAGTAGTGTACCTACATGAAACAGAGGCAGTACCCTGCTAATAACTCTGTCTAGACACTGATACCGTTATCATCTGAGTGCCATGGTGATGCACAACATGACTGATAATTTTGACCATGGAGGTACAGAGACAGAAATTAGAATCATAAGAAAATAATGCAAAGAATTTCAACTTGGGGAAAAATGTAGCTAATGCATTTGAGGAGAATAATCTGAAATAAATGCTAAATGGGAAGGAAGAAACCTGAGCATCAAGTATAGCTAAGAGAGACCAACTGGTAGTTTGTTGTGATAAATGAAACATGATCTTAAAATGTGAAATGATAGCTGAAAATCCCAGTTATATGGGATGCATACACACAGGAATATTTCACCATGGAGCAGGGAAGGCATAGTACCTCTTTCTACAGCCATAGTGTGACTGCACCTGGATTATTGTGTTTACTGCAAAAGGTAGAACATATACAATAGGAAACAGTCCTGTCCTGATGTCAGATACATATGCTGGGTTATAGTCTGATCTCTAATTTCTGATTCTATAAATACCTTGCTAGTGGTCCCAGGCCTGACTTGGTGGGAGGGGGAAGGAGAAGATATCCCTGCTGTTAGGACAATGATCTGCTAGTAATAATGTTACACCTTAAATCACCTCAGGTGCCATACTACTATAAGAAAGCAAGATGGATTTTATTCTGCCCCATGCATCGTCAGTGGATTTGCCAGCCAAATTCTGGTGTCAGAATCATTCTTGGTGCCAACATCAGAGGCAGAACAAAACAAGTTGGATTTTCAGATGAAAATTTGTGGCTCCCTGGCTTTAGCTGAGTTGCTTTAGCTGGAGCAGCTGCAGAATGTCTCTATGGGACTGTGTTAACCTCATCATTCTCCCCACACAGGGATACCATGTGGCGGATTTTCACAGGTGCTCTCCTAGTGGAAGAAAAATCCAGTGCGTTGCTACATGACCTGCGTGAGATAGAGGCCTGGATTTATCGCCTGCTCCGCTCACCTGTACCTGTTGCAGGCCAGAAGCGAGTGGATGTGGAAGTCTTACCACATGATTTGCAACCAGCTTTGACATTTGCTCTTCCTGACCCATCCCGCTTCACGTTGGTGGATTTCCCCTTGCATCTGCCCTTGGAACTTTTGGGAGTGGATGCTTGTTTGCAGGTGCTGTCCTGCATCCTTCTGGAGCACAAGGTGAGAGGGAGAAGATGTTTGTTTTTGTTTTGGTTGCTTGGTCGTTCTATGGCTACTAACCAGTACAAAGCCAATGAGAAATCTAACAATGTTGGTGGGTAGGACTGATGTCCCTCTGCAGTTCTAGGAATAGTTTGCATATGGGAGGCCCCACCTGAAGTTCCAATCTGGGAGGGTCTTGCTTTCTGTGCAGAGTGTTCAGAGGTTTGTTTGTGGAAAGACTTTTGCTGATGCACGATCATCCCATCTAAGTCAAGATGGAGCCAAGTCACATGGAGGCAGAGCAAAGCCTCACATAGCCCTGTGGAAGCCCAGGAGAGGGAGAAGTTTATTTTGGAGCTCCTTTGTGGGAATCCCTGGGCCGGATCAATGATAGATATCGTGCTAACATGAATTGTCTTGGCCATAGGTGGTGCTGCAATCCCGAGACTATAATGCTCTCTCCATGTCCGTGATGGCATTTGTGGCTATGATCTATCCACTGGAGTACATGTTCCCAGTGATCCCACTGCTCCCCACCTGCATGGCTTCTGCAGAACAGGTATGTTACATTATCTGATCAGCAGCAACTTCAGTTCTGTCCTGTATTCTTCTGCTATAAGAACTCTGTCTAGTGTGGGGTGACCGGGTATTTTGGGGAATAAAAGGCCCCATCTCCAAGTGGTTGGTCTCAATCTACTACAAGTCTATAGCAATCCGATATTATTTTGATCCCTTCACGCAATCTGGTCAGTGTAGGTGTGAGAGCAGTCTTCACTGCAGCTCCTTATGTCAGGAACAACTTCCTATATCGCTTCATAGTTTTTCAGTGTAGATTTTAAAATACTTTTTCTTCATTGCCTGTGCTGCTTTAGCGACACCATCAGCTTGAAATTGAATCAGGTTTTTTTAAAATGGCTTTATTCCCAGAGCAGTGGAATCAGTATCTTCAATCAATACAAAATACATTCAGACACTGCATTTGTCTATGTCTGTGACTTGATCCCTGTCTGGCTTGGGCTCTTCTGTGAACTTTTTCACCACTGGGCCCATGAGTAGAGCAGCAAGCTGTTAGGTTTCTTCTAAAGAATTTTCCTTTCCCAAGAGGCTAGTTACTTCACTAAAGGAAAGCATGTCCATTCTGGATGGTTGCTGGGAAAATTACATTTCTTCTTCTCTAGGACCTTTTGAGTTTTGTCCTCTGTGTCCTCCGTTGGACTCTGTATGAGAGCTGTGGAATGGATGCCAGCTGTGATAACTCTGGTGATAACTGTGATAACTGTGTTGTCCCCTCTTCTGTAACTGGATTGTAGACTATGTTTTTAGGTGAGCATTACCAATACAGATCTTTCCCTTATTCTTTCCTTTTTCCTCTAGTTACTCTTGGCCCCCACACCCTACATCATTGGGGTCCCAGCCAGCTTCTTCCTTTACAAACTAGACTTTAAAATGCCTGATGATGTGTGGCTTGTTGACCTGGACACCAATAAAGTAAGTGATCTGTACTCAGGAGCCTTTGGTTTTGATGAGAGGGGACAGTTAAGTGGAAACCTCAATGCCTATGGTGGCTTTGAGAAATGCAGTGCACATGCCCAAGTGCACACATGACTGCAGTCACATTGCTTTCTGCTACCCCAATGCTTTTACTGCATGGTTTTCTAGGCCCTGTCTTGAGGTCCTTTTTCCCACACCCCTCCTACTATTTGAGCTGAAAATGACTTTTGAATGGAATTTATTTCTTTCTTAAATCATTATAATAGAAATAATGTAGGAGTTAGGGCAAATTTAAAGTCGTCAGTCTGTCTGCCCTGTGAGAAACTGCAGAGGGAGAATAAACCCTCAAAGGAGTTATAAAACCACATTGTCTACTTGGCAGTCAGGACCCTATTTTTTTTACAGCCTTTGGAGGAGAGAGGAAATTAGATCTGGTAAGTGTCTTCCTGCAGAATTTGGTGTGATAATTCAGAGGACCATATAAGCAACTCTACATTGTGGTATCAACAATGCTGCTTAAAGGGAAACACATGTAACATCGTCTAATAAACTGGGAATCTGTGTTTAGAAAAGTTTGAATTTGCTTTTATGAAGCGTAAAGTAACTCCTCCCTAACCCCAAGGGAGTGAAAATTGAAGTACTGATCCCATCTAAGTCTTCTGCAGCCTTTGTTATTTGGTCCCTATCAGGTCTCATAAAGCACAGGACTGCACTCCGGGGGTGGCTACTATCGAAAATTGTTTTTCTGTTTAATTCCAGGTGATCATTCCCACGAACGCAGAATCTTTGCCAGTCCTGCCAGAGCCAGAGGCATTAGAGCTTAAAAAACACCTGAAACAGGTAAGTGGCCACTCCAGGTGTCTGTTGAGGAGTGGACATCAGACTAGCTAGACTGCCTCAACTCAACAGGTGCTGATCTATATAAGAGGGCAGCTGTGCGGATCACTGGGTCTAGCATAGCACATTCTATAGGGGCCATTTGGCACTTGGATACTGTGGTGCCAGACACTTGAGATTGACTTTGGGTAGAGAAAGCAGAGTGCTAGAAGATCCCTCTTGTTCAGGCAGCTGCCTCTCAGTCAGCTAACCACCTGGCTTGGGGAGACCTCCTGCTCTGAGTGTGGCAGTGGACTCTGTCAGCATGGGCAGCTGAGTAATAAGGCTGCAAGGACATACTTCCTTGAGACCCATAGGCTATATGGTTCCTTCCCAAACAGAATGACCAAAGCCTGAGGCTATTCTCTTGTTTGCAGAGCTCCCTGTAAATCTCCCCAGGGGTCTTCATCTTCTTCAGTTGTTTTTCCATTTGCTATCTCTTTTTTTTTTTTTTTTCTCCCCTCTCCTCCCCCCCCCCCCCCAGCTTTGCTTAGGGAAGTACGGCACTTGAAATTTCTCATTTTATCTGTTTAAGATGCTTATTTCTTCGGAGTTCCCTTCCAGAGGGTGTCTGGTAGGCTCCTCCCCTGCTCCCCCCAGGTTAGAGCACCTGAATAACAACACTGCAGGCTTGTAGAGCAGTTTGTCTTGGAACTTGAATAGGGAGAGGCAATTCTTGATTTAGTCCTAAGTGGAGCACAGGGTCTTGTTCTGTAAATATAGCTGAACCGCTTGGTAACAGTGATCATGATATAATTAAATTTAACATCTTTTGGGTGGGGGGAGAATACAAAAGAAGCCGCACCACAATAGCATTTAACTTCAGAAATGGGAGCTACACAAAACTGAGGAAGATAGTTAAATGGAAATGAAAAGGAACAGTCACAAGAGTGAAATGTCTGCAAGCTGCATGGAATCTTTTTGAAAACACCATAATAAAGGCTCAAATTAAATGTATTCCCCAAATTAAAAAACAGTCAGAGAATCAAAAAATGTCACCATGGCTAAACAACTGCGTAAAAGAAGCAGAGACAAAAAGGCATCCTTTAAAAATTGGAAGTCAAATCCTACTGAGGAAAATAGAAAGGAGAATAAATTCTGGCAAGTTAAGTGTAAAAGTATAAATAGGACAAATGAATTTGAAGAGCAAAAGATTCAGGAACTAACAGCAAAAACATTTTTTAAGTACATCAAAAGCAGGAAGGCCTGCTAAACAATCAATGGAGCCACTGGGCGGCTGAGGTGCTAAGGGAGCACACAAGGAAGACAAGCCCATTGCAGAGAAGCTAAATGAATTCTTTGCATCGGTTTTCACTGCACAGGATGTGAGGGAGATTCCTACACTTGAGCAATTCTTTTTAGGTGATGTGTCTGAGGAACTGTCCCAGACTGAGGTGTCATTATAGGTGGTTTGGAACAAATTGATAAATTAAACAGTAGTATGTCACCAGGACCAGATGGTATTCACCCAAGAATTCTGAAGGAACTCCATATGTGAAATTGTGGAGCTACTAACTGTGGTATGTAACTTATCACTTAAATCAGATTCTGTACCAGATGACTGGAAGATAGCTAATGTGACACCATTTTTTAAAATAGCCTAACTTCAGTACCGGGCAAATTGATTGAAGTACAGAACAGAATCATTAGAGAGGCAGATGAACATGATTTGTTGGGGAAGAGTCAATAGGCCTTTTGTAAAGGGAAATCCTTCTTCAGCAATCTGTTAGAATTCTTTGAGGGGGTAAACAGACGTGGACAAAGATTTTTCCGGTGGATATAGTGTACTGGGACATTCACAAAGCCTTTGACAAGGTCCCTTACCGAAGGCTCTTAAGCAAAGTAAGCAGTTATGGGATAAGAGGGAAGGTCCTCTCACAGATCAGTAACTGGCTAAAAGACAAGAAGCAAATGTTAGGAATAAATGGTCAGTTTTCAGAATGGGGATGTAAATAGTGTCCCCCAGCGATGTGTACTGGGGCCAACGCTGTTCATTGTATTCATAAATGATCTGGAAAAAGGGGTAAAGGATGAGGTGGCAAAGTTTGCAGATGATAAAAAAACTACTCAAGATAGTTAAGTCCAAGGTAGGCTGTGCAGAGTTAAAAAGGGATCTCATGACGCCGGATGACTGGGCAACAAAATGGCAGACGAAATTCAGTATTGATAAATGCACATTGGAAAATATTCCAACTATATGTACAAAATGATGGGCTCTAAATTAGCGGTTACCACTCGAGAAAGAGATATTGGTGTTATTGTGGGTAGTTCTCTGAAAATATCCAGTGTGCAGCAGCAGTCAAAAAAGCTAACAATGTTAGGAAGCATTAGGAAAGGAATGGATATACAAGACAGAAAATATCATGTCACTATGTAAATGGTACACCAACACTTGGGATTCTGTATGCAGTTCTGGTCACCCTATCTCAAAAAAGTTATATTAGAAATGGAAAAGTTTCCGAGAAAGGCAACAAAAATTATTAGGGTTATGGAACAGCTTCCATATGAAGAGAGATTAAAAAGACTGGGACTGTTCAGCTTGGAAAAGAGATGATTGGGGGGTTGGGGTGGGGAATACGATAAAGGTCTATAAAATCATGAATGGTGTCGAGAAAGTGAATAAGAATGTGTTGTTTACCTCACACAAAAACCAGGGTGTCAGCCAATGAAATTAATAGGCAACAGGCTTAAAACAAAGAAAAGGCAGTACTTCTTCAAACAATGAAGTTGTCAACCTGTTGAGCTTGTTGCCAGGAGGTGTTGTGAAGGTCAAAACTAAAACTAGATGAAAAAAAGAAGTAGGTAAGTTCATGGAGGATAGGTCCATCAAGGGCTATTAGCCAGGATAGTAAGGGATATAACCCCGTGCTCTGGGTGTCCCTACGTCTCTGACTATCAGATGCTGGGACTGGAGGATGGGATGGTTTGCTTAATGCTTGCCCTGCTCTGTTCATTCCCTTTGAAGCAACTGGCACTGGCCACTATTGGAAGACAGGATACTGGGCTGAATGGACCATTGGTCTGACCCAGTATGGTCATTCTAATGTTCTGATGTAATAACAATTGCTTAAGGGGATGTGTACACTGCAAAGAAAAACCCTCAGCACTGAGTCTCAGAACCCTAGTCAGTTGACTTGACCTCAAGGGGCTTGGGCTGCCGGGCTAAAAATAGCAATGTAGGTGTTCCCACTTGGGCTGGAGCCTGGGATCCAAGATCCTCCCACCTCAGACCCTGAGCACCAGCCTGAATGAGAATATCTACACTAGGGGTCGGCAACCTATGGCATGCATGCCAAAGACGGCACGTGAGCCGATTTTTAATGGCATGCTGCTGCCTGCCAGGTCCCACCCGCTGGCCACAGTCAGCCCACTGCCGAACCCAGGCCCAGACCCCAGCAGGCAGCAACGTGCCATTAAAAATCCTGCCTGCCCCGGCCCACTCTTCTCCGCCCCCCAGGCAGGATGAAGAAGCTTGGTAGTGCCGGCTGCTACTGCGGGCAGGCAAGCTTCCCCCTCCCCCGCCTCTTCCCCCAGTGTGCTGCGTTCCTGCCCCTCCTCCTCTCCCTGCCACCAATGAGCTGATGGCCCTTGCATTGGAGGGGGAGAAGCGGAGCTGCAGCATGCTCGCTGCTCCAGGAAGGAGGAGGAGAAGAGGTGGGGACAGGGCCTTGGGGAAGGGGAGTGGAATCGGGGCATATCCCCTGCAGCCCCCTGCCATGAGCCGCTCTGGGCAGGGGGCTGGGAGCACCCCGCAACCCCAGCCCACACCCCCAGCCCTCTTCCCTGACCCTTGCCCTGACCCCTGCACCCCCCCACGACTCCAGCCCTGACTCCAGTACCCACCACACATATCCAGCCTCCCGCACCCCCGTGCCCTGACACTTGCACCCCCTCACATTCCCACTCCCCCCCCTGAGCACCAAACAGGAGCTCCTGCACCCTCCCACATTCCCACCTACACTCCTCGTACCAAATGGGAGCTGCCCAGGTAAGCACTCCCCATCCAAACCTCTTTCCCCAACCCTGAGCCCCCTCCCTCATTCTAGCTCCTGGCCAGACCCTGCACCTCAACCCCCAGCCTGCTCCTTCACCCCCAGTCCTGTATTCAGTGCACTCCCACCCTCAGTTCAGTGCAGAGAGAGAGAGGAAGAGAATGGACTAGAACCAGGGAGAAGATAGGTACCCACTCTATGTGGGCAGGGCCGGGTTCCCAGACCGGCAGTGGCCTGAGCGGGGCCGGTAGCTGGAACCCTGGCTGGCAGGAGGTGGCGGACTGAACCCCAGCCCTGCAGCGGGCTGAGCCGCTCAGCCCACTGCCAGTCTGGAGTCCCCGCCGCTGGTCCCACTCAGCCCGCTGCCGGTCTGGGGTTCTGGCTGCCAGCCGAGGTGCACGGAGCCCCAGTCTGGCAGCGGGCTGAGCAGGCTGGCGGCGTAAGGTCAGCATTTTAATTTAATTTTAAATGGAGCTTCTTAAACATTTTGAAAACCTTGTTTACTTTACATACGACAATAGTTTAGTTATATAATATATAGACTTGTAGCGAGAGACCTTCTAAAAACGTTAAAATGTATTAGTGGCACGTGAAACCTTAAATTAAAGTGAATAAATGAAGACTCGGTGCACCACTTCTGAAAGGTTGCCGACCCCTGATCTACACTGTTGTTTTTAGCCTTGCAACCCAAGCCCGAGTCAGTTGACCTGGGCTCCAAAATTGTGCCCTGCTGGTTTTTCTTTGCAGTAGCCATAGACAGAGTTTTCAGAAACAGCTCACTTCTTCTCTCCTTTAGAGTAGTGCAGGGGTAGACAACCTGTGGCAAGCATGCCAAAGGCAGCACGCGAGCTGATTTTCAGTGGCACTCTCACTGCCCAGGTCCTGACCACTGGTCCCGGAGGCTCCGCTGCCAGCCTGGGGTACCAGTCCCCGGCCCCCTGCCAGCCGGGGTTCCGGCCTCCGGCCCCGCTCAGCCTGCTGCTGGCTCCAGGTCCCAGCCACTGGTCCCAGAGGCTCCATTGCTGGCCTGGGGTATTGGTCGCTGGCCTGCTGCCAGCTGGGGTTCTGGCCACCAGCCCACTGCCGGGCCCAGGTCCTGGCCACTGGTCCGGAGGGCTCCGCTGCTGGCCTGGGGTTCTGTCTGCCAGGCCCCGCTCAACATGCTGCCGGCCCCGGGTCCCAGTCCGGAGGGCTCTGCTGCTGGCCTGGGGTACTGGCCATGGGCCCCGCTCAGTCCACTGTCGGTGATGGTCACCGGTCCAGGGGGCTCTGCTGCCGACCTGGGGTCCCAGCCGCTGGCCCGGGGCTCTGCAGTCGCCCCCAGCTGTGGCCCTCTGGCCCCAGCCTGGGGCAGTGAGGGGTGCAGACAGGCCAAGAGGGTCGCAGCTCAGCATGGATCGCATGGATTATTATTACTGGCATGCAAAACCTTAAATTAGAGAGAATAAATGAAGACTTGGCACACCACTTCTGAAAGGTTGCTGACCCCTGAAGTAGTGAGTGGGTGGGGCAAAAGAGAAATCCCTGGGAACTTTACAGCTTCAGTGAGTATACTTGGCCAGTATAGAGGGACCCTTTGAGATATGCTTTAGGGGTTTGCAGCCAGTCTCTATCTCTTGCTGCAGTTTGTGGTCTAGTTAGTACCCCACATCTTGTTTTCACCCGCGTAAATGCACCAGGCCTCTCCCTGGACTTGACCTCTCTCTCTCTCTCTCTCTCTCTCTCTCTCTCTCTCTCTCTCTAATAATCTTTTCCCTCTTTCCATAAATGAGGTCCCAGTGCCGCCTCTCAGGTCCCGTTAAGCCATTAATCAGCTTGGGACAGGGTTGGCTGATCCTGTCAAGCAGATTTTATCTCTTTATTTCTGTATTTCTCCTTCTGTACGCTGCATGCACTACCTAAAGGTAAAGTGTGTTGGTGAGGGCTGCTATTTCTGCCTCTATAGAGCAATTTGTATAACCTTTTGTAGGATCTCAGATGCCCTGCTGCTTTCACCAGAAAATGATCCTGCAGTGGAAACTACACTTGCTACCTCAAAACCTGTTTTTCCCTACAGTTTAAGGGCTGTTCAGCAAAACTCCCAAACACTGGGGAGAGACTGAACATTAGTAGAACAAAAAGTGATATTCCTTTGGCAACTTCTGTCCAAGGATTCCAAAGCAATCAACTAAGCTCAGAACATACCTCACCACTGCCGGGAGAGGGAGAAGGCTGACTACCCGCTGGTGCACAGCAATGTGGAAAGGAAAAACTTTGGCCAGTGACACTTAGGTTAACACCTAACCCTTACATAGAATGCCATCTGGTCATTAATATCCATGCAGAACAGCAAGGACCTTGGATTTTTAAGTCTCATTGGAAAAATCTCTGTTCACAACCATGGGACTGGAATGTTACCACTTTCTGGGAGGAAGGAGGGTCTAGTGGGGAGCAGATGAGGAATGATGGAGCATGCTGGCTTCTTTCAGGAATTGCACTGATTTGTGTTCCCTTTTATTTCCTTTCTCATCTGTGATATTTGGTAGTAATGGGTTTTTTTTTCTCCATCTGTCTGTGGTAATGTGTTCGTCTTGGCTCTGGTTGGCCACTGATGTTGTCATGTGATCTTCCATCTTGCCTCCAGTGTCTGGCTAGCATGACTGCAATCACTCAGCAACAGCTGCTCACGCCTGACAACAAGGTTCTTTATTTTACTCTTTTCCCCTCAACTTTCCATGATTTTTATTCTTCTTCTGTGCTTTACTTATTGACTTTTGAAAGGGAGGCTAGAGGAGGAGACTCAAGGAAGAGGAGGAGAAATGGGGGAGATTTGGGACCAATCTGATTGTAAGACTAGGAAGTTAGATCTTTGCTACTTCAAGTGCACTTTCAAGATGATGCTATCAGGGCTTGGGATAATGCTATTTCTATAGAAAGGCACAGAGTTCACCCAGGTGAGAAACTGAGAATTGCAGGTTTATGTCCTGGGATTATGGCTAACAGCCAAGATGCTGATTGGGTCCAAGGAATGTATTTCTGACTACTGGAGATAGGAATAAATCTCCAACAAGCTGCTGGATCCAGAATGCTGCATGCCCTGAACCTGGCAGGTTTTGGACTATTGGAAACATCTGTTTTTACTTTTGTCAACCATTCAGAAATCTGACACTGTGTGCTGTTCCCAGGACTGTGTCATCGTGAGGAGGTTGATCGGGCAATCCAGCAAATGCAGGGTCAGGAACCCAACACAGGGATTTCTTTCTTGGCTGAGTGGGGGCAGAGAATGGTGTAGACATATTTCTGGAGTGCACTAGAACCTGGCACAAGGGCTGTGATTGCTTAGGGGTCAAGTCAGCTCTACTCTTTATATTCTTGCCTGAATAATAGTTTCTTGCTGACTGTGCATGTGACCTGTTGCTTCTCAGGCCTTGGCCAGCATGAGTCTGAATACCCAGCCCATTCTTAACCTAGAGAAGTTCCATGAGGGACAGGAGATCCCACTGCTCATGGGAAGACCTCAGAATGGCCTACAGTCCACCCCTTCCACGGAATTCAACCCCCTAATCTATGGCAATGATGTGGACTCTGTGGATGTGGCCACCAGGTGAGGCTGACCAGGCACCTACATACTGAATCTCCATAGGGTTCACACTTGAGAAGGAAGTGCAGGGCTTGCTGAGGGTGCCTGCCATGTTGTAAGCCAGTCTGTATCTCTGTCATTCAGATAAACACTGAATGTTAGCTATAAAAAAAATTATCTTCAAATAACATGTTAAGGCAGTGGTTACCATGAAGTTTGTGTCGGGGCTCACTGATGATGATGCAGAACATGGCAGCAAAGACAGGATGGCTAATGAGAATGAATGTATAGAAATGGAAATTACCATGTCCAAAGGGGAAGCAAAACTCAAAGGGCTCAAGATGAGGGGACTGGATAGTCTCACTCCCAGAACATTGAAGGAACATAAAATTGCTAGTCTGGTAGCAAGGATTTTTAATAAATCTATGAGATGGGGGTGGTATGATATGGCAGCAGAATAGCAAACATCCTATCTATATTTAAGAAAATGAAATAAAGTGATCAAGGCAACTTCAGACCCATTAATCTGACCTCAATAATATGCAATGCTTTAGAACAAAATTGGATGGAAAGAATAATTAAAGGCATGGAAATAGGATCAATTGCAGCATGGGTTTACCAAAGGTAGATCATGTCAGACTAATCTGATATCTTTCTTTTGTTTAGATAACTGATTTTTTAGATAAGAGAAATGCAGTAGATCTAACCCATCTGGACTTCAGTAAAGCATTTGACATGGTGCCACATGGGAAATTATTAGTGATTGGAGAGGTGGGGATTAGTTCAAGAACTGTAAGGTGGGTAAGGAACTGGCTAAAGGAGAGAAAACTACAGGTTGTAGTGAAAGGAGAATAGTCGGGCTTCCCACCAGTCATATTCACTGTAAGAAATGTAATCCCCAGAAACCTGTCTTCTTATTAGCAACTCTACTGGCTGGTATAAGGGATGATCAATGAAAGGGCTTCTTTGCCAGAGGTAATTGGTTGGGCTGACAAGCCTTGTGTGAGTTGGGTTTACAAAGCACCTGCTGTGAGGGAAAGGAAAATTAAACCAAAGCAGTTTCTTGAGAAAACCCCTTTTCCCAGTGGGAGTCACACTTCCCATTCCTATCTTGTATCACCCTTCCCTTTGGAAAACACTCCTGGATGGAAATGTTGCCTGTTGTGTAACATATTTAAAGGCCCTGTGTTTTCTCCCCCCCCCCCCTTTGAGGTTCCATGTCTGCATCTGACATATTACCATCTATTTTCTTCTTAGGGTTGCTATGGTGAGATTCTTCAACTCACCAAACGTTTTGCAGGGGTTCCAGATGCACACCCGCACCCTTCGCCTCTTCCCCCGGCCTGTGGTTGCCTTTCAGGCCAATTCTTTTCTTGCGTCTAGGCCAAAGCAGACAGCTTTCGCAGACAAGCTGTCTAGGACACAAGCAGTGGAATACTTCGGAGAGTGGTCTCTCAACCCAACTAACTATGCTTTTCAAAGGATCCACAACAGTAAGTCCTGGTCCTGCCTTTCCCCTCAGCCTGTCTAATTCAGAAGCTTCTAATATGAAGACGCTACTGGGAAAGAAGTTGGCTAGTCAACACACTGTTCCAGCAATGGAGCCTATTCTTGCTGTGGAAGGGACCTTCTTTTCCAGTAAGGGTCCGTGAAATGAGTCTTGAACTGAAACCTCCTTGTCCAAGTTGGTTGTGGGTTTCTGTTGAATTATTGTTGTTGTTACCCTCCCTCTGTTGTTTGTTTCACCTATTTGTGTCTTGTCTGTCTGCATTCTGTAAGCTCCTCAGGACAGGGACTCTCTGTTCCTATGTGGTTTTATAGTGCCTAGCACAATGAATCCTCATTTAATCAGGGCCTCTCTGTGTTGCCATAATACAAATAACTAAGTTGATTTAATTCTCCTTTTTCCTGTTTGTTTTTTTGTTTTTTTGTTTTTTTTTTTTTTTGCAGACATGTTCGACCCAGCCCTGATTGGTGACAAACCAAAATGGTATGCTCACCAGCTTCAACCAATCCACTACCGTGTCTATGATAGCAATTCACAGCTGGCTGAGGCATTGAGTGTCCCCGTAGAGAAGGAAACGGATTCTGAACCTACAGATGACAGGTTGGTGGGGAACATGACACTATTCAGTTGCTAACTAAAGGTCATTGTAAATGTTCTGGTCATCTCTTGCTTTGCCGTTGCAACCTGTTTCTCTGACTTCAAAGACTCCCACCTTGTTTCTTCAGTCTATAAAATGCACTGCTGCTAAAGTAATTTTTCTTCTTCACTGCTCTGAGTGTGTCACAGCTGCCTCCGATTCCCTTCATTGGCTTTCATAAACTCTTCATCTTCACCTTCAAGCATTTTTTTTAACATCACTCTGCCTTTGCCTCTGATTTGTCCTACTCCCTTTAGTCCACTTGCATTTCTATACTCCCTTTTGCCATGCTCCTCTCTTTGCTTTCTTCCCTGCTGCCCTTTGCTCATGGATTGTCCTTCCTCCCTTATTGCAACAAGTATCCCCCCTTTCTTTCAAATCCCTCCTCAAAACACAGAGCTACATGAAGCCTCTCAATGTTAATCTACAGCTTAGGAAGAACTATTCATGAATTTAGTAAAACATAAATAGCTGCAGCCCTTCTGAGTGGCGATTCTATCCCAGTCCCCAAAGCTGTGTCTCTGCTCTGTTGTTTTTTGTTTGTCTCTCAGCTTGCAAACTCTTCAGAGCAGGATCTTGTCTGTTCTCTGTGTTCTGTGCAGCAACAAGCACATTAACGGGAGTGGTCTGTTAGTAGCCTAGCAAGGAAGGGCTTTGTGCTTTCTGATTCCCTCATGCTTTTCCCCTCCTCTCTCCTGAAAGCTCAAACACTCCTCCATGGCTACAAGTGCTCAGTTCACTCCACTTTGATGAGGGCCAGTGAGTTGCTCTTCACATCTTCTCTTCACCTATCCCAGAATTGTTAAATGTGCTTGTGAAGGGGTCCCAGGGGTGCATCCTGGACTGTGGGACTGCTGAGACCCCAAACCCACCAACCTCGGTTGTCTCTCACACGGTGATGCTGATGTCAAGCTAAGAACCTCTGATACATACTGCACTTGCACAGAATCCACAGGCAGGGACACATACAATTGAGTTACACTGAGTGATCTCCTAGCCACTCATGAACCATCAATAGAGAGGCTCCAGCCAATTCCCTCCATCTCTACACCCCAAAACTGTACTGTCTTCACTGATCAAGGCCCCGTTAGGCAGTGCAAGTTCGTTAGGTAGTTTGCTGCTCTCTTAATGTGGAATGGACAAACACTAGCCTTTGTAAATTGAGCTGGGATGTCCCAAGCACGTCAACCAAAACACACTGTTTTAGGAAAAATATAAAACAGATTTATTAACTACAGAAAGATAGGGATTTTAAAGTGATTATAAGTAGCAAGCTTAGAGATCAAAGTTAGTTACTTAAGAAATAAAAATAAATTTGCAATCTAAATTCTACAAATTATGCAGGATTTGAATCAAGCAGTATCTTACCATGACAGATGGCACAAGCAGCTTACAGTTCCTCATTACACAGGCTCAGATCACCTTCCCCAGTTCAGTTTTTGTCTTCCCAGATGTTCTTCCAGATGTTGAGTTGGGAGCATGGGGGGAGAGAGGCCAAGTGATGATGTCACTTCCCTTCTTTTATATTTTCTTCCAGCTTGCTGGAAAGTTCTTTGCTGTGACATGGAGATCAGGCAGTCCCCATTGGTCAAGCAGTCTCCATTGCATACGTGCTCTCTCTGAGAAGTCTCTGGGATGGCCATTGGGAGAGTGGATTCCCTTTAAAGAGCCATCAGCACATCTGGCAGCTCTTTTGTTGCAATTGAAAGGTTGGCTGTGGGCATCTCCCAACCTCACTATATATTTCAGTAATACATATAGCAATGCTTCATAACTTCACATATAATGATAGCACATACAATCCAACAGGAAATTAATGTTCAATAGATCAAGAATTTTAAAATGATACCTTACAAGGCATACTTTGTACAACGCATATTATAATTCTATAACAGTGGTGAATATGGGGGTTCCAGGGTTCTACTCTGAGATGCGAAGTGTCTCAGTGTGCTCTCTCAAAAATTTGCCTTCACCTCCGGCTTGTGGCCAGCCAAGCTGCTATGACCCTTTCAGAGGGATCAGTGCAGCACGAGGCTTGGAAAGGCCATAAAGCAGTGCTGATGATCCATACCTTGTAGCATCCAGTTCCTGTGTTGCTGTTTGGCTGCCTCTCATCTCTCTCTCTCTCATCCTAGTGGTAGCGACAGCGTGGATTATGATGACTCAAGTTCTTCCTACTCCTCCCTTGGTGACTTTGTCAGCGAGATGATGAAATGTAACATTAATGGCGATACCCCAAGTGAGTAATTAACTTCCTAAGCTGCACTTTCATTGGGCCTGTATGGATCTTCCATCCCCATTCACCTGCACTTTGAGAAAGTTGCCTCTTCTGAGTCTTTCATTCAGAGTGAGAGGCAGGTAGATTATGGTCTGCTCTTATGTAGAAGAGAGACTCTCAGCCTATTCTGCTGCAGCCTGGGGCAGTCAGAGGAAGAAACTTTCTCCTTTCTGTAAGCATCACTCTCCAAAAGATCTTTAGGAGAGAGGAATGAACTGAACGTAATATTGGTGACAGGAGCTAGTTTAACAACCCAAGAAACTAAAGTGCTCTATCCACAGAAGATGTACAGCATGGGCACCAGTAGTGCAAGCTTCCCCCTACCTCACGGTACCCAATCAGTGATCATTAGCTCTGACCAGAAAGAATCATTTTTAGTAGAGAGCAAAGAGAGAATTGTCCATGGCTTCTGATGAGGCTGCCAACAAGAGTTTCTGTTGGGATAGTAGTTTTTCTTCCTTAAGAAACTATTATTGAAACCCTAACTCATTTCCCATGTTGGACAATAAGACACTGAGCAGTTTTTGTTCATTAATGAGATGGGAGCTTTTTACTGTGCGTTAGGCAAGAGGCTGGAGTAGTGAGGAGTCTCTAATGCCTGGTGGTGTGTTTGCAGATGTTGATCCTCTGACACATGCAGCCCTGGGTGATGCCAGTGAGGTGGAGTTTGATGACTTCCAGGAATATTCAGGGGATCTGGATGCGCAGGCTCTGGACAGTGAGAGCTCCCAGGACAACAACCAGCCTCGCTCAAGTTCCAGCACTACAGCCAGTAGCAGCCCCAGCACTGTCATCCATGGGGTGAATCATGTGTGTACTAGGACTATTGCACTCACAAGCTCAGACACAGGGTGCTAGGACCGGGAGGAGTCTAGGCAAATGGCATTGGGATGAGGGTGACTCCTGCTAAATGGACTTGGGTAGATGAATTTTTCCACCCTCTTCATAGACAAAGCTGAGTTTGCTTGCAGAATTATGTTCTCCAGAAATGTTTCCTTTCAGTACAAGTCCTGTATTTCCCATCCCTATCAGCCCGTGGTCAGGAATGAGGCACCAAGCCTTATAGCTGAGAGAGTAAGTTCCCTCTGGCACTGTGTGGGGTTGGTTTGGGGAATGGGAGAGCTGGTATGGCAAAATTATGGAGCCAGTAGGTAGAGGGTAGACAGTGAAGAAGGTATGTATGTGTTTCAGTCAGACATCCAATATAGAATCACACTATATACACATGTTTTGAATAAACTACTCCCATGATAAGGTTCATACTATTTTATACTTGTAAGTGGTAGTAATTTAATGACTCATCCATATCGGTAACTCATATTCTTGTATTTGCTGGTCAAATACCAGCTAGATAAAAATCTCTCAAAGGGGGTTGGCATTTAAGGCTGTAGTGAGTGGGGATACCACAGGGGTCTAGAAGATTTTGTAAATTTAAATCTGATCAGATTTGTGGGGAACACTAAGTGGGAGAAGTGGCAAACACACGGAACAGAAGCAGGCTTAGCAGTGAGCTGGAGATGCTGGGATGGTGATGGCTATAGGTTCAGAGATGAGTTAGTATAAATGATGCTCTCAAGGATGGGGAGCATGGACACAAACTGGGAGGATCTCTGGAAAACAGTGAGTCTCAGACATCAAGGGGCGATAGGAAACTTTAATAATCAGTTGGATCGCTGGGCAAATAGAGTATAAAACTAAGGAAGCAACTTTGCTGCTTTCTGTAGACCTGGAGCAGCCACCCCAAAATAGCAGGTACAACTCTGCCCATGGAGAGAAAACATAATGATGACAAAGATCCTGGGAGAGACTGAGGGAGGAGCTGCTTTTGCATAGTCTGATGAAAATGAAAAAGAGCAAACTTGCCAGGGGAGTGGAGAAAACAAGAGCAGGAAGTTATCCCCATTACCACGCGATAGTGGGATATAGAGCAATTAGCCTAAAACGAAGGGAATGTTTAACGATAAGATTTGTTGGGCAGCGGAATAAAGCCCCAGAAAGGCGATCGAGGCACCATTACTGCAGATCTTAAAGCCCAGGTTAGAGGAGTTGGTAGTGGGAATGGCATGCAGACTCCCTCAGAATGCCTGGCCTGAGAAGGTTTTTCTCCTCTATCCCAGGGGCGGCCAGCCTGAGAAGGAGCCAGAATTTATCAATGTACATTGCCAAAGAGCCACAGTAATATGTCAGCAGCCCCCCATCAGCTCCCCCATCTTGCTCCCAGCGCCTCCCGCCCACTGGCAGCCCCGCTGATCAGCACCTCCTGATCAGCAGTTTCATGGCGTGCAGGAGTCTCTGGAGGGGGCGGGGGGAGGAGTGAAGGCATGGCAGGCTCAGGGGAGGGGGCTGAAGGGGTGGAGTGGGGGCAAGGCCTGTGGCAGAGCCAGGGGTTGAGCAGTGAGCACCCCCCAGCACATTGGAAAGTTGGTGCCTGTAGCTCCAGCCCTGGAGTCAGTGCCTATACAAGGAGACACACATTAACTTCTGAAGAGAGCCACATGTGGCTCTGGAACCACAGGTTGGCCACCCCTGCTCTATCCTATAGTTCTATGGGAGTGTGCATTGATAAACTGATGAACTGGTTGGTCCACAGGAGTCAGCAGATTCAGCGGAGATGGAGGAGAAGATGATTGCTGGGTTTTCAAACCACCTTCCCTCCTTGCCGCTGCAACCAAACTTCCCCAAGATGAATCTGGAACGTCGTGAGAGTGAAAGCCCAGCTGACAGCATGAGCTCTGTGGAGGGAATGGTGAAGAAACGAGAGTATGATAATCCATACTTTGAACCACAGTATGGGTTTCCTACTGAAGAAGAGGATGAGGAAGAGGAGGAGAGCTACACCCCTAGATTCAACCAGGATCTGACTGGGAATCGGTAAGGCTCCCCCATCACTTGCTTGTCAGTAAAGGCTTGGTGAGGTTAAATTTGTTAGTTCCAGTACTTCGGTGTTTAGCATTCTTTTCCACAGGAATCTCCTACATCCCAGACATGTCCTGATAGTCTCTCCAGTTGCTACTGAGCAGCTGCAGCCCCTCCTGGCTGGGCACAGACCCTAACTGCAGACTTACGTTTAAATCTGGGGGGCTGACACAATTATTGACATTTTCCTGAAAGTGTTCTAGGATGTCATCCTTAGATATTGGTTGCAGGAACTTGGAAATCTCCAGTGGCGTTTGGGATATGAACACTTGCCTCACTGAATCAAGAGGCATTGCGCTCAGATACCATAGTGATGGGTGACCTTATTTAAAAAAAAAAAATGCTCAGGGTTCTTAGCACAGAGACATTATGATGTGCCCTCCTGGCACGTAATAGAAACATAAACATGGATATACTTGTGCCTCATGTTTCCTCTATTTAACCCCAGTTTGGTCATACTGCTGTGGAATGGGTCCTAGAGGCTGTATGAGTGTGGGAGATCCCTGCTGTTGGATTTAATGGCAGCTGGAGTCTGTACTAGGGTGTGAATAACAGCTGAACTTTTTTTTTTTTCCAGGTCTCAGAAGCTACTACGTCCTAACAGTTTAAAGCTGGCCAATGATTCTGATGCGGATTCGGACTCACGGGGCAGCTCCCCAAATTCCACCATCTCCAACAACAGCAGTGAAGGTTTTGGGGGCCTTATGTCTTTTGCCAGTATGTACCATTGCCTCCTCTAAACTGGTTTTAATGATTCTACCTTAGTGTTTGTGGAGAGGAATGGAAGTGGGGAGGGGAGGGGAGAGAGCAATTTGAAACTTCCCCAAGATGGCAGCTTAGCTGTCAATCTCTCACCAGCTCTGCCAGAGGTCATTCTTGGAGTCACAGGACTGTTATCCTTACAGTGCCCTACATACTCTGCAGTAATATGGGCCTACATTCTGTAGAAAGGGCCTTGGATTCTTCGGTGCTCTGGTGTAGCAGACTGGAAATTATGAGGCAGCTTCATTTAAATTTTAAAAATTGAGATATTTAGATAATTTATTTTCTGTATTGAAACAGTTATTCAATGCAGTTCCCCACCGTGTTGTTTATTTCAATACTAAGTTCAATTTCTTTACCCTGCCCCAACACATACAATTTTTAATATCTTGCAGATTTTTCTCTTGACATGTAACTGAATACTGTAAGTTTTCAGGGGTGAAGTAGAAGCAGAGCAAGAGGGTAGTTGGGGCTTTTGACACTTAGAGGATCATAGGAGGTAGTTTGGAATAGTGGGATAAACACATTACCTTGATATTTCTGCTAAAATGATTAACACTTAAATAGCTATGTGTTCTGATACCACGGTGATTGGTGCAGCATAAGAACATCCATACTGGGTCAGACCAAAGGTCCATCTAGCCCAGTATCCTGTCTTCCAGCAGTGGCCAGTGCCAGGTACCCCAGAGAGAATGAACAGCACAGGTAATCATCAAGTGATCCATCCCCTGTTGCCCATTCCCAGCTTCTGGCAAACAGAGGCAAGGGACTCCATCCCTGCCCATCCAGTCTGATAGCCATTGATGGGCCTATCCTCTATGAACTTATCTAGTTCTTTTTTGGACCTTGTTATAGTCTTGGACTTCAGAACGTCTTCTGGCAAAGAGTTCCACATGTTGATTGTGTGTTGTGTGAAGAAATGCTTTCTTTTGTTTGTTTAAAACCTGCTGCCTATTCATTTGGTGACCCCTAGTTCTTGTGTTATGAGAAGAAGTAAATAACACTTCTTATTTACTTTCTCCACACCTGTCATGATTTTATAGACTTCTATCATATCCCCCTTTAGTCATCTCTTTTCCAAGCTGAAAAATATCAATCTTATTAATCTTTCCTCTTACGGAAGCTGTTTCATACCCGTTATCATTTTTGTTGCCCTTTCTGAACCTTTTCCAATTCCAATATATATCTTTGAGATGGGGTGACCACATCTGCATGTAGTATTCAAGGTGTGGGCGTACCATGGATTTATAGAGAGGCACTATGATATTTTCAGTCTATTATTAATCCCTTTCTTAATGATTCCCAATATTCTGTTAGCTTTTTTGATTGCTGCTGCACGTTAAGTGGATGTTTTCAGAGAACTATTCACAATGACTCCAAGATCTCTCTCTTGAGTGGTAGCAGCTAATTTAGACCCCATCATTTTGTATGTAGTGTGGGAGTTGTGTTCCAATTTGCATTACTTTTCATTTATCAACATTGAATTTCATCTGCCATTTTGTTCCTCAGTCACCCAGTTTTGTGAGATCCCTTTGTAGCTCTTCGCAGTCTGCTTTGGACTTAACTATCTTGAATAGTTTTGTATCATCTCCAAATTTTGTCACCTCCCTGCTTACCACTTTTTCCAGATCCATAGCACTCATCCCAGTACAGACCTCTGGGGGACTCCACTACTGACCTCTCTCCATTCTGAAAACTGACTGTTTATTCCTACCTTTTGTTTCCTATCTTTTAACCAATCCATGAGAGGATCTTTCCTCTAAGACTTTAAATAGAATAAAATAGTGAACTGTTGATCTTTAGATGATCATCTTTTCAGGGCCGTTAACTGCTCTGCTCATATGAATGGGGTTGTTTCAGACTCTCTGCAGAATGGGACAGATGGCAGTGCGTTGGTTACACTCAGTCATGTTTTCAAGGATTTTTTGGTTTAGTTTTTTTACTACCTATAAGTGCTAGAAACACAATTTTTTAAAAAATGGAAAGCTCAGATTCTGGAACACAATTCTGTGACAAGAATGGATTCCATAGCAGATTCTAGAGTCACAGAGTACATGAGGCCCTGCTCATAGTCCCCATCTCAGGATTGCATGTTTTTATGATCATTTTGGAATTCTGTTCTCTCAAGCGGTACCAAGTAAATTACTCAAGGTAGAAAATCAAGTTTGGAAGCATTGAAGACACAATCTGGTGTCTCTAAACCTAGGGTAGAAAGTAGGATATCACTATACCAAAGTGATTTGCAGCAACAGCAAGGTGCTCGGATACCATGACTTATGAGCATAGTATAAAAAAATAGGATTTTTACAGACTTAAAAAATATCTGACTTTTAGCAGGAAAAGGTTAAACTGTAAGTGGGAGCAAGTTTGGGACACAAGGGAATATAGAGGGTTAATCCAATAGTGGGGATGTAGAACTACTGAGATCTAAATAAAAGCATGAATTGCAGGAAGAGTGAGGGGAGAGTGTATGTTGAGCACTAGAGACATTTGATTGTTTCACCTTCTGTTGTAGGCAGCCTGTACAGGAACCACAGCACAAGTTTCAGTTTGTCCAACTTAGCCCTACCAACCAAAGCTGGGAGAGACAAGAACACTCCCTTCCCCAGCCTGAAAGGTAACCGCTTCCTCCCCTTGCCTGCTATTGCCTTTGCAATGCTTCTGGCTACCGAGCAGTCCAAGGATTCACCTTCAAAACGGCATGTTGGGGATGCAAGACATTCTGGGGATTTGGATCCGTGTTCATCTTGGATAGTTCTTTGATTTTTCTCATTAGGACTTCTTCCCATCACTTGGGGTGTTTTGTGGGATGGAGAGGTTTCCTTGCGTATGCTATATTCATGTGCTTTAGTAGTTAGCGTAGGGGACTCTGGGAATCAGGACTTCTGGGTTCTACTCCTCCTCTACACTAACTTGCTATATAGATTTGGGCAAGTCACTTTAGCACTGTCCAAGTTTCCCCATTTGTAAAATGGAGATTATGGGGCTTAAATAATGTTTGTAAAGTGTTTTTTCAGTTTTCAGATAAAAAATCTCCTAAAGAGAGGCAAAATATTAGCACAGTAGCTCTCATTCAGGAGTGAAGATTTGATCTTAAGCTCCTGGATACAGCTGTAAGCAGAGTACTTCCTTCTCCCTTGCAATGCATTAAGACAATATGGACTGGAGACTGGAGAAATTATTACACTAGGGAATTGCCCTAGGATGGCTAACCCTGGAGGTAGTTATTGATAGTAGAAGGGGGATCAAGCCTTCTCATTATTTTTTTGCATTGAAACCTTTCAGTTGCTGAGCTGGGCAAAGGATTTGTTTGCTTTTTAAGTTCTTCTATATCATTAGAATTTATTGTTTTATTTTAATTTGTTGATTTTATTTTTCCCCTCATCATTTTCATCGGTAAAGATTACTTTAATCTGGAAGTGGGAAGGGATTTGAATGAAGGTTGGTATAACATTTTGCTGACCTTTGATCTTGTAGTAACAAAGGCTAAAAGTTGGGTTTTGTGTGTTAACTTCCATTTTTGTTTGTGAACTGAGCAATCCTGCTCTTGGTGTAAAATGAGGAGGGGTAGGGCTGGGCTGGTGGAAATGTAGGGGAGATTTTGCACAATTACTTTCTGGGAATCCACATTCTACCCATTGGCTGTATTCCCACATGCAATTGTGAAGGGTAGGAAGCATGGCTGGGGTGGGCAGTGTACAAGAATGTTGTCTTAGTTAAACTTGTTATTGATTCCACACATTGGAAAAAAACAGTGATGGGTTTTACCATACCATGTTCATACTTTGCCTCTCATCTCCTGCAATTTGTTCCCTTCGTTTCTTGACAGCTATAACTCTACGGGTATGTCTGCACAGCCCACAGCAGCAAGCCTCCCAGTCCAGATCAAAGACTTTTAAAAACAGCTGCGTAGACAACACTTTGAAGGTGCTGCTCGGGCTGGGGCTCGAGCTCTGAAGCCCACTCCCATGCCTAGGCCTTTAGAGCTTGAGCCCCAGCCTGAGCAGCAACTTTGAAGCTCTGTCTACACAGCTATTTTTTAGAGCACTAGTGCGAGCCTTGGTAACCAAGTCTATTAACCTGGGCTAAGAGGCTCGCTGTTGGGGGCTTTATAGACATGCCCAACAGGCCCTTTGGTGTGAGTGTTGAAACATAAGGAAGGGCTTTCTCTAGCCTGTAGTTCGGTCCATTTGCGCATGTATAGATGCGTGTGTGTGTGTGTGTGTGTGTGTGTGTGTGTGTGTGTGTGTGTGTGTGTGTAAATGCTGGCCTGGATGAAGTTTCCCTTGCGCATGTGATTGTTTTAAATGTTTTTTTTTCTGTTTGTTGTGTAGTTTTAAATTGCTGAATAACTCTTGCACTTCCTGAGTGTGTGTTTAACTCTAAGGGGAGATGATGCTGGGATTGTTCCTCTGTAACTTCCATTTCATCACTGCTCCATGAGCTCTTTCCACCCCTTTCTTTCGTTTTTGTTTCATGCACATCTCTTCATTTTCTCAATTGGGCGGATGTTTTTGATAGTGCCGGTGAAATGGAAGGTGCTGTACATTGGCCCTCAAATTTGGCCAATCTGTTCCATAAATTTGGCTGGCCCAATGCTCTCTTTAGAACCCTTCCTACTGTAGTGTCACTTGGGTTTGATTTTGAGGGAGGGTTGGGAGGAAGCTGGTTACTAACTTAGACTTTTGGTTGGAGATGGTGGAGATTTTGTAGTACACTACTAATTGTATATTTTGTGTCCCAGTATTTGGGTTAAATACTATAATGGAGATTATTACTGAAGCTGGCTCTGTAAACAATGAAGGTGGGTTCCCTACAGCATGAGCTGTGCATGATGTAACAACTCCCAGCATCCTCTGTGCCTGCCTTTTGGGCTAACTTTCTCACTGGGTAACCAGTATCACATGATCTGTACTAGTCACCCCTTAATGCATTGAGCTTTTACACATACTGTGTCTAATTCAAAGATGGTTCTTGTGGTGGAACTGCATGCAGAGTAGCCAAGCTTCTCTTGCCCTTCACCTCCAGCTTTCATTACCATCTTTTCTCTTTCTGCATTGTTCCCATTACTGTTTTCTGCCCATGTGTGATGTTAGAATACAGTATCTGCTGTGCTTTTCTGAGTTTCCATTTTGTCTGAAATCTATTATCTGTAATTTAACCAGAGCATTAGCTGACTTTAATATCTCTTGCTGCCATGGGTATGGATTGACTTTTTGATGACTGTTCTCTCATCCTGTCTCCTCTCCCATACAGGGAACAGAAGGGCCCTGGTGGATCAGAAGTCTTCAGTTATTAAGCACAGCCCAACAGTGAAGAGGGAATCTCCATCACCTCAGGGGCGAACCAGCAATTCCAGGTAAAAATACTTGTCCTGACTTTTCTGCATACATATGGATGGTAGGGCAGTTCCAGACTCCCTGTGGAAAAAGTCTGTATCAGATTAGCTATTGAATACAAAACTATATTTCTGTGCTAGTTGCCTTTGGGAAGTGTATAAACCTTGAAGTTTGAGACTTTCAGAAGATGCTTTCACACAGGAAGTTTGAAGGTATTGATGGCCTTAGTCTATGTTCAAATCTGTATATTTTTGAGAGCTCTCAGAGGCCTCATCTCTTTCAGAATGGGCTCCTAGTGGTTTCTGATTCCTGAATTAAGTGCTAAATTAAGGAACGAGTCCCCTTTTATAGACCATTTGTCTCAGTCCTGAGAATTGAAAAGCATTGACAGATCTACTGGACTCTTCTTGTTCCCTTTGTTACTCCTGTTTAAATGCAGTTGGATTAGGTTAGATACTACAGTAGTGTAGTCAGACTGCATTAGGGGTGTATGTTAGATCCTGCAGCAGAATAGCTAGCAGTAGACAAATTGCTTTGAGCAGTTCAGTGAGGACAGTTACTATAGTACATAGATTAGGCTGAATGTAGTTAGGTTAGCAGTATGTTGAACCAGGTTTAGATCCACCATTTGTAAGCTTAGTTTTTACATGGAACGCGTTTGTGCAGTTGTCTAGTCCAGGTCACCCCATATGCCTACAGATCCCATGTACCTAGGTCTAACTGCTTTCTGCCTGTTACTCCCGTCTCTCCATCCTGCAGTGAGAACCAACAATTCCTGAAGGAGGTTGTGCACAACGTTCTTGATGGGCAGGGTGTTGGCTGGCTGAACATGAAGAGAGTCCGGCGTCTGTTGGAGAGCGAACAGCTCCGCGTCTTTGTACTAAGCAAACTGAACCGCACCATCCAGTCGGAGGAGGATGCTCGGCAGGATGCCATCCAGGACGTGGTCAGTGTTCCATTCCCTCACATTACTCTGACTAGTTCATGCCCAGTTTTGATTAGTTGAAGGTGTTCTGAGGCAATATCTTAGATTGCTCCTAAACCCTGATAGTAGAAAACGGTTTCTGCTCAATGGGTTATTGATCTGCAAACCCCTGCTGGAGTGTGTGTGTGCGTGTGCGTGCTGGGATGAATTTCTCATGTGTGAAGCATCCTTACTGCCCAGGTTCTCATTGCAGGAAATCAACCGCAAGGTTTACAAAGGGATGCTGGACTTACTGAAATGCACTGTATCAAGTCTGGAGCAGTCGTATGCAAACGCTGGCTTGGGAGGCATGGCCAGTGTCTTTGGCCTACTGGAGATAGCGCACACTCACTATTATAACAAAGGTAACATGTCAGTGTGTAGTGCGCAGGGTCACGGTTCTAGAGTTAGCTTTTGTGTGCTTCTGTGAATCGTGAATGTCTTTTTATAGCACCCTTAAGGTGCATAGGTGCTGTACCATAATTACTAAAAACATACTGTGCTTGAAACAACACTTTCTTGCCTAATACATCTAACTGGCCAAATCAAAATAATCTCCAATGCTTGACTGAACACACAAGTTGTGCAACCTGATCTAAAGACTGGGGCTCTGAGAGACAAACATAAAGTGTGAGTTCCAAAAGTGAGAACCTTCATCTAAGAATGCCCTATCCACATCCTCAGAGAGTTGAATTCCAGGCAGACACCCCTCATTGGACCACAGCTTGAATGACTGGAAATAAGAGGTAGTGTCTCTAACTAGGTCTCAGATCATACCAGGTTTTAGAATGCAGGGGTTCTCAAACTGGGGGTTGGGACCCCTCAAGGAGTCGCAAGGTTATTACATGGGGAGTTGCGAGCAGTCAGCCTCACCCCCAAACCCTGCTTTACATCCAGTATTTATAATGGTATTAAATATATAAAAAAAGTGTTTTTAATGTATGGGGGGGGTCGCACTCGGGCTTGCTATTTGAAAGGAGTCACCAGTACAAAAGTTTGAGAACCACTGCTCTAATGAACACCTTGAATTACATCTGGAACTGAGTAAGTAGCTAGTACTATGTGCAGAGCACAGTGTAATGTGTTTACATGGACTCACCCCACTCACAAGATAGGCAACTATGTTCCGTGCCTGCGGAAACTTCCAGAAGCTGACCCAAATAAAGTTTATTAATCCCAGCTTGGAGGGGAGGGGACCTGCATAACTGTGACAAAGTGTAGCTGTGACAAATGCCCGGACAGATGGGGAAAAATCACTATAAACCAGCACTATCTGTAGATTCAGGAGCAGTGAATGATCCTTCAGTTCCCTGTGGCTATGCACCCTACGGGAAAAAGTAGCACTTACCACCAAGTGAAAGGCCAGGTACAGTCTGCTTCCATTTTTCTAGATGAGCCTTTCTCCCTCATCTCACCAGCATTGTTTTGATCTAGTCCAAATTCAATCTTAACAATTTGCTCCCATCAAAGTCCAAGTCTCATTTAGGCCCTGAGAAAGCACAAAGGGAATTTGTATTTGATAAAAAGGTGACTGTGCTTAATGTTGTTCTGTTGGTGGTGGTACAGCTGACGAAATTGAAGTAGAGGAACAACCTCACATTTGACATCACCCTGTGTCTGAAATCTGATATGGTTTTTTTATGTTGGTTTTTAAATTATCCTTCTGCTGCTGGTTGTTTTTTTTTTTTTTTTTTTCTTTTTTTTAACCACCAAATTAACGTCAGCAATTTGGATTTGGGTATTCTTTTTCCGGGGACTTGATTTCATTGTTGGTACCATCACCAAACACAGAAGAAAAATCTTTAAAACATTTGTTAAATGCACATAAAATATAAAAAAGTTAAAACATTGAAAACTTAAAAGATTAAACCTCCCTTTTAGCAGTTTCCCTTATTTTTGCTCTTTCTTTGTGTAGAGACTTTTAAAGGGAAAACCCTTACTTGACAGTAATCTCACATGGTATTAAGTGTCCACAGAGGGGACAGAGTCCACTTTAGGTGGTATCTCTTAGTTCTCAAGTTCTGTTGCTAAAGTCTGATGTGTTTTAAGATAAAATAAGATAAAGACACACAAAAGAGGAAAGAGCAAAACACAGCTTCTGTCTCTGATGCTTACAGTTAAGTTGCTAGAAGACCACAGATCACATCAGATCACATCCATTACCCAATTAGCTGCTCTGGGACCCTGACTTACCTTGGAAAACATTTAGCTAATTGCTTTTTCCTCTGTCTGATGTGTTGGAAGCCAATCTCTCACTTCAAAGTGAGTTGCTCAGTACTGCTTTTAGTTCACCTCTCTGGTCACAGCAAAATGTTGGAAGATTAATTGTGTTCTGACTGGATTCTTATTCGACAGAAGGGAAATAGGGAGTATCAGAAACATCCAGCTAATTTGTTTGTTCCATAATTTCTAACTATATCCCATGGCTGGCTAGGTGTCAAAAGCCTTGACTTCCCCCTACACAACCTCCAGTTTTGCCTCAGACAACTTATATGATGCAGTTATATGTTGTCAATACAAAAACCTGAAGCATATTGAAATTGGAAAATATGAGGACAATGTAAAATAAACTGCATCAAATATCTAAAACCACCTGGGCTGCTGTTCTGATTGTTAATTTCAATATTTAATTCACTGAACAGCATAGTATTTTAATTTAAGTGAAGCTGTACACATTCTCCAGTTTGTTCTGATTCAATCACCATTTATTGGGCTGATGCAGGAATTACTTGGTGAAATCCCATGTCCTATTTTATGCAGGTTAGACTAAAAGATCATAATGGTCCCTTCTGTACTTAAAATGTTTGAATTTATGAACTCGCAGGTAGTCAGCTGCAGCTCTTTCAGCATTTCCTCCTGCTGATTGAGTGACATTGTCAGTACCTTGCCCCAGATTTGTATTTGCCAACTCCAACACAGAGTCCAAAATGGCAAACCGATTTCCCTTAATGTTATTTATTTCTCTTACATCCGTTATTGTGAGAGTTCTTCACAGTAAGAGAAACTTGATGGTGCTCCAGAGATGGTATTCTGGGTTGATCAGGCTGATGTCTCACCACTCAGAACAGTTCTATGGGAAGAGACCTCACAGTTAATGTGTCAGAGGAAAAGAAAAAATTTGTAAGCATCTAATGTGGATAGATCAGCCTGGGAGTAGGTATCCCATCATCAGTGCTGTAGTCTTCTCTCCTGCTGTTTCAGTAGTGTCAGACCATCTGCAAACCATAGTGACCTGTGAGGACAATGCTGGATATGGGATGTCTAGGTGCCAGTCTGTTAGCACTTGTGCATGTTGTTACGCCATTGACAGAAGGGGCCTTCACAGATTTTGAAATTCCTCTGGGTTCACCAACCTGGTAGGAGCTGGGATGGTCCCTGACATCAAACTGAAGGAGCCAATGATTTGACCATAAAAATACAAAACAATTCTGGCTGCTCGTGGACTTATCTCAGTCCCTGCTCTTCACAGTGCTGCTGATGGTGAAATCCATTTGAGTCTCTAAATCTGAGAAGTGACTGTTTTGCATTGATGCTGCCTTAGGCATTAGGCTTTATTAACATCATCTGCCCCATCCTTTCTCCCTATTCCCCTTCCTATTTCTGCCCTCCGCCCACTCTCTTCTTTCCCTGGTCTTATACTTTTTTTCTGCTTCTCTTCTTGTTCTCCTTTTTCTTAAAGAACCAGAAAAAAGAAAACGAAGTCCAACAGATGGAGCAGCCACTCCGGTTTGCAAGGACCCTGGTTTAGTCATGAGGGCAGAACCGAAGCCAACAGTGAAACTGCCAGTACCCCAGCTCATGCCAAGGGTACCAAGCCCTGCAGGAAAAGGGACAAGGGAGTTTGACACAAGGAGTCTAAAGGAAGAAAATTTTATTGCTTCCATTGGTGTGTATTGATGTGCATGTGGAATACAGGAGGAGGGATTTTCCCCTAGCATTAAGTTCTGCTTGCATCCTCCCCATTTTAACACACTTGCCTTCATTGCTGCAGTAATGTGCTTCATTCACAAGGATCACAAGGACCAATCATACCTGCTCTTCTTTCACTCGTGGAGGAATATTTCCCAGGGCAATTTGTTTTTTGAGAAGTTTTAATTTTAAACCTTTTCCAAATAGCATTGACGCTTAACGAAAAAATCCTGTGAGTGTTCCATGGCTGACACTTTTGGGGAGTCATAAAATGACCTGAGAGAGATGGCCACATGATTCTGGGGTCTACAGGACCTTGGAAATAGCAATCACAATAGGGACTAAATAAAACAAAAAATACCTGTCATTCTTTACTATAACTGGGAGAAAGTTATCTGGGGTGTGTATGCCAATAGAAATAGGGTCCAGGGATCTGCTAATCGTGAACAGCAAAATCCTTAGATTTTTACAAGTACATTTTAGGTTTCAGCTCTTCAATTTCAGTAATCTGGACTGATGGGCGTTTCTTCCACATCATGGCAGGCAGACTGCCTGACTACCTAAACAGCTCTTACAAGGCTGGCTATTGGAAATTTCTCCAGTCACACTTTTCTTTAACGGGGGAGGGGAAATAAAAAGACAGTAATTAAGAAACCTATCAGATATATTCTAATCTCTGTTTATACTAGCTGAAAAAGATCTTCACTTGGTCAACAAACAAGATTTAGGAAGGGTCCAGATTATTGCATCTTTGGGTAAGAAACCTGATCATCAAATGGAAAAATTCCTTTTTCTGCTCATCATCTCTAATAATGGGGACTGATAGACTGGGTTCTGAGCACCACTATGTATAGCTTGACAAAGGGAAGCCAGTTTTTATAGTATCATTGTAGAGAGGATTTATCACCCAAAGGCAGTGTCTGATGAGGCTACAACATCCAGTCTGCAGTGACCTGTACAAGGTGGAGAGAATACCAGATACTCATATGACTAAACTGGTTCAGACTCAGCACCCCACCCATATAGTGGCCACAGTTTGGATTGAGTCCCACCTAAGGGATGCTGAATCCTTGACCTCTGACCTAGTATGCATCCTTGATTCAAGAGTTGATCCAAGGAACAATAACGTAACTGAAGGCTTTCAGTTTACTTGGAAATCCCCCTGGGAAATAAAAGGTGATCTTATTTCTATGATTAAACTTTAGGGACTTGAATGCCTCCAAGTTACATTGGATTCTTATTTCCTCTGCAGAAAGAACAAAAGGAAGATAGTTTTTTTTCTTTTCAATTCAGCTGGAAAGCTGGGAACTCAAAAAGGTGGAAGCTCTTTGCCTGGGATTCTTGTTGAGAATGAAGAAGCAGCATTGACAGAACAGCTGGTTGTCATTTCCTGGCTGAAACTAATACTTTATCTTGCACACAGGAGTGTCATAAGGATCAGTCAATCCATGTCTGCAACATGACTTAAAAGATGTAGTGCTACAGAAGTCTTAAAAGTTGATATTTTTATTTTAATATTTTATTATTGAAACTGTTCCTGTCAAAAAAGCAGCCATGAGTGCTCTGCTAATTGTTTAAAGACTGAGAACAGGTTAGCTTCTAACTGTGCTCCTGATAGCCCCAATGTTTGCCACCTGTCTTTTCAGGGTACTTGATGCAAGAAGGAATGAAGCAACTGGACAAGAATCTGGATTTTTTTAAAAAGTCAGTCTAAAAAGCTGTCTACATGTCCCTTGTAGAATAGCCTCTAGGTGACAGGTTTTACCTTGTCACCAAAGCCATGTTTTCTTAAAGTGCAGTTCTACTCTAATAGGTGACTGTAAATGTGGCATTGTAGGGTTTCACATTTGTCTCAGACTTTATCTCAGTTGTGTTTAGTTTACAATAAAAGAGAGCCCTGTAGGCCCATCTGGAAGTCAGGCGAGGTTCTTAAATGATCATACACTGTCAATAATACTAAAGGTTTTATTGGACAAATTCTGCCTTCAGTGACACTTGTGCAGCTCCATGGCCTTCCAGAGCTTTGAGCCAGCATAACAGATTGTAATGTCATAGAAGTTTAGGTGAAGAAAGCAGATTAATGTCAGGAGACATCAGTGAATGCTGACAGTGTTGAGCTCTAGGGTGAGTTATCAATCTCCCAGTTGGCACAATTTGCATCTTAACCAGCTTGCCTGGATGTTTAGATTTTCATAATAGATGAATTGATTTAAACATATGAAATGGCTTGTAGTTGGCTTTAGCAGAGCTGGCATCTTCAACCGAAGTTTCTTGGTCCTTCCATGTTTCCATATAAGACCAAGGATGCATTGTCCAGACCTGTGAAAAATGGGTTGAACTGATTGAAGAAATAAACATCTTTATTTTCAACCAGGTTATATGCATCCTTCCCTCAGACATGTTATAGATCCTTTGTATTGAGTGAGATTCCAGAGCTCATCAGCCAAATAAATTGGCATCTCTGACCAGTTCCTTGTTTGGATCTGCCAAAGGAATTCTACTGAAGATATGTGCTTTCTCCCTTCATTACTCAATGGCTTTTTTTTTACTTTGTTCAAGAGAGTAGGTCCTAGGTTTTCAGTTCCCATTGGGATATTAAGGATGTTAAAAACATGGGCCATCTTTTGGGACTATGGAATTCAGTTGGAAAATGACATAAGTCTCAGGAGATGATGAACCAGTCTTGTGGGGGAGAGAGCTAGAAATTCATCCTCCTAGTAGAATAGAATTTCCTGATGTCGTATGAGTCCTGCTGCAGAAGATTTTCTTTTGAAGACTTGGTTTCTGACACCTTAGCTGCTGTCTTGCTCTTGTCCATTGGGCTAGTTTATTTTGCAACTAGTCTACCCTGAATTTAAATTCGTATGCTCCAACAGCAATTGCTTTTAGGCATCCTGGTCCATCTCAGTGGGAGGTAAACCTTTTACTTTCACTTGTAGGATCAGAGATTAGGTCACTTTTTAGGATCAGAGATTAAATCACCCTTTAGATCTTGTCTCAGGTTACCACACAGGCTTTCACCACACGGTTTTTCTCTAGTGAAGCTAACAAACTCAGATTAGATGAGAGATCTCCTGTTCTGGGCTTGATCTGCCTGACTATGTTGGATGACTATACTGGATATCCTATTTTTGTTGATCATCTTGCATTACAGGTAAACCATTCAAAGCTGCCACGGTATTATAGTTCCTTGTTGATCTTTATGGGAGATAGAAGAAGATACTCAAAGGGCCCTGGAGGTACATGACCAGAGTTTAGGTCACAGCCAAGCCTTTGATTGTGTATTTAAATTCCTTATGAAGAGATGCATAGACTGTCTTCTCTGTCAAGTCAGCTCTTTTTGGGGGGAAGAGGCTATTGTTTTAAATTTAGTGAATTGTTAAAATAACAATGTACATGGAAATTTTGCTGATAGTTACAGCAACAAGATATATAAAAGCCGCTGAAGGCAAATGTTATAAATAAGCCTCTCAGTAAAGCAAATCTTGTTGTGTAAGGGAATTCTGAATAGCGGAAATCTGCTTGCATCAGTCTTAAAAAAAAATTAGGAGAAAAAAGGGGGATAAAAGAGATCATCAGAATGAATGAATGTCATGTACAGCACCATTTCCTGCCCATATGCATGCATTGTTAACTGGTGATGGAACCTGACATCTAGTAATAATGGCAGCTAATTAGATACAGTTCTTATGGTATACAACAGATAAGACGAGCAGGGGATGACAGAACTTCTCAAAAGTTCAAGGAGAACTCTTTCCAATGTGAACCACTCTCAGGTCCTTGACCTTTCTCAGAATAATTGTCTGCATTTAAATCTTCAAAATGTCTTGTATTCAAATTGATATATTTTCCATCCCTAGCAATGGCAAAGCCTATTATCATAGTTCTTTCTGTTTGTGTTTGCCATTCTTCTGTCTAACTAGGAGAGTGGTAACATTTTCAACACAAAGTGGGTCTTTTCTTTTTGTTTTGCATTAATACTTTAGACAGGAAATTCTCTATAAAGGTTGTGGGGTCTGAGCCTCTCTTGCCTAATGGAACACCAGTCATTTACATGTTATGACATTTTGCATTACTTACTACTTATTACTTAGTTTCAGGCATCTTCCCCATACTGTGTGCCTTCACTGGAATTTTGATATGGGGAGCATTTTTAAAGCCAGTAGCTGGTACGTTTCTCCCTTTGCTTTTCCTATCAGGCTGTTTCTCTCGCTGAAATACTTTCTAGCTTTCTTTCAAAGGAAATGTGGATAGTTTGCATTCCATTGGTTCTAGTCAGTCTTTGACAGACCACCTCACTGAGTCACTTTGGAAGATTCCTGGCCTGCAGAGACCTGCTTCTGAAGACTTCACCATAAAGAAGTTTTTGATGCATTTTATCTTTGTTTTTGCCTATTTTATTTTCTATCTTTGTGTGTTATTGGGCGTTAATGCTCTCCTGGGCAGACCCAGAGCAAAAATGTTTTCTTTATTTTCTGAAATTAGGGCTTCCTCTGGATATTTTCTTTAGCTTGGCTCCAGGCTCTACCCCAATAGAAAGCTTTTTGATATAAAGTGTCATTACTGAACCTACTCAGAAGGACAGTAACCAAGGTGAAAACTGTCTAGCGTTTTCTGAAGTCTTGGACTAGGATTATTTAATATTTAGAGACCCACTGGACTCCTTGCAGTTTTTTGAAAAGGGGAAAGACTTTGTACCACCTATGCAATTTAAGCTGTCTGTACCAGATCCTTCCTGCCTACCTTCTCCTTCTGTTCAGGTTCTTATGCCATGCCCATGCCTCTGATGTTCAATTGCCAATCTCAGATTTATCAGAGGAGCACCCCCTTTCTCTGCTAAATAATACTTCACAGTATAATCTGAGGCTGTTTTTAGATGCCATTAAGCCCTTTGCTCTCAAAATCCCCTTTTGGATCACGCTAAATCTTGGCATGTACCATAAGCATTCTAAGAACTGGTGAATTGATAGGTAACTCAGGAAAGGTACCCTAGTAGCAAAGCGTTGCTATTCAACCCTGTGATGGTTGGGTTTAAAAACTGTGAAGCAATATTTTAAAAAAAAGCATATAGTAAATACACTTCAGAGAAGGCCAGCTGGTGTGCTCAGCCATGGGAAACTGCAGTCAAGCCTACAGTATACTGTTTAACCTGGAAAAAGTATCCTGTTAGTTTGTCAGCTTGTCAGTGTGGAGGGAACACCCATCAGTCACAATTGTCACAGCTAATAAGCAGAAATAAAACCCATTTGGGGAACAGCCATGTTCCCAACACTCACACACGGCTGTCTGCCTCAATCACTGTAGCTTATCCCCCACAGCAATTTGAAATCTGGGGCCTATGAAATGTTGGGGAGGGAGATAGCCCTCCACTGGAGTTGTAACTTTATCCCTCTGATGTTCTTGTATATCCTCATAGACTTCCTCACCAACTTGTTTTTTTCTTGATTTAGAGCGTGATTCCCTTACTTACCTCCATCTGCAAGGTCTGGATGGGTTTCCTGCCACACTTCTATCAGTGCTTTTGATTGAACAGCAGGTTTCACTGCAGAAAAGTAACCCTCCTCTCTCCTTTCCTCCTCCCCTCCCTGCTCTTACAAGAACTGAGTGTCCTGCCTGTGTAGCATTCCCAGCCTCCACCATCCTAGGGGGAGAGAGGGTAAAGCTCAACGTTCAAATGGGGGGCTCCAGTATACCAACTTGTGATGCTGCCACTGGGCCAGCACCTGGAATTATTTGACATCTCCAAACAGGAGAATGAATGCATCTCAGCTGCAGAATCTTGGTTATGGTGCAGGGTGGTGCTTATATTTTTCTATCTTATCCCAGTGTTAGGTTTGAAAAGGAGAGTGTATGCACAGACTCCAAACAAAAAAAAACTTTGCCCTCTTCATTGTGTATTGTCCCTGGAATTCTCTCCATCACGGCTGGAAAGAGAACTGTGACCTGCCTCAAATCTTCGGGGTAGCATTTGCCATGACTGGAATCCTGATTTCTGTTTTTTCTCCTTTTTCTTCTGTTTTCCCATTATTTTATTATTTTTATATGTATCCTGGCCAGAAAAGCACCTAGGACTGGCCAGTAGGTGGAGCTCAGCACTTATGAGGATACTGTCCATTAAATAGTCACCTATTTATTTAAAAATCTTTGTGGTGTTAGTAATAAGCAAGATTACTGACAATGGAAAGTTTTTAAAATGCAATTTCCTTTTACCCGGGAATGCTGTTTCTTTTGCACATTTCTTTGACAGTGACATGGCATGAATATTAAGTTTTGTGAGAAGCTAAATGTTGGGGATAAAATACCCAACTGCCTATCTTTAAAACTGTCCATCTTTAAATCAGCCCTTCCTAAGAAAGGAGATGAAGTCTGCTGGGCAGATTTGGTTTTAAAAACCGTTTTTGTTTTTGCTCAGCTGATTCACTGTGTCGGATCATCCCCAGTTTTTGAAATCCAATAAATAGGCAATGATGCAGCTCTGTACTCCTAACATTGATTTGTTGTAGAATGGTGTTAATCCTTCACTCACTAGTTATCATAAATTTCTGGTGTTTGGAGGTACAAGGGTGGGTGGGTTATTTTGGGGAATTTTGGTTTTTCATTTTCTCCTGTCTGACCAGCCTTTGACTCTTTCTCTTTTTCTCCTGCTTGCATCTTTGGTAGAATTGTGGAACAAGCACCAGGAAGTGAAAAAGCAAAAAGCTTTGGAAAAACAGAGTAAGGAAATGATGAAACGTAGAAACTGATCCCCCCCCAGCCTCCCCATAACTGCCAACTCCCCAGGCCTGGGGTGAGTGTGCACCCATAGCACATGCTCTTTTGCACACACAACCAAAGTGTTCAGGTGAAATCCTGCACCCTAGGGCAGCTTGAGTAGGTCAGTGTGCCCTAGAGAAATCTAGTGCCCTGTGCAAAGAGAAAGGAGGAAGTGTGCTTTCTGCTCAGTACAAGGCCCCCTAAACCTCCTCACCACTTGATGTAAAAAGTGATTGGAATGAATTTTGCCATGAAAATCCAGCTTCTCTTTTTAGAAGATAGGCAATTTTGTCTGACAGTACCTTGACATTAACAGCAGTTTGTGTCTGAATGTTGTGGTGTGAAGGGCTCTCTATTCCTGCAGTTCTCCAGCCAGGGCAGATTTATGTTCTCTGGTATCAGCTCCCAGTAGATTATTTGTGATTGCTATTGAACTGCAGCATGAAATAACTTTGGGGAAGAGGAAATATGGATCTGTGATCTGTGAAGAATTGTAGTTAGTGACAGGTTTCAGAGTAGCAGCCGTGTTAGTCTGTATTCGCAAAAAGAAAAGGAGTACTTGTGGCACCTTAGAGACTAACAAATTTATTTGAGCATAAGCTTTTGTGAGCTACAGCTAAAAACAAAATGAGGATGAGTCTTTCCAGTGAAATTTTTTGGGTACCATGCTAAAGGAAGAAGTGTGAATTAGGTATCCGATGAAGTGAGCTGTAGCTCACGAAAGCTTATGCTCAAATAAATTTGTTAGTCTCTAAGGTGCCACAAGTACTCTTTCTTTTTGCGAATACAGACTAACACGGCTGCTACTCTGAAACCTGAATTAGGTTGCTGAGGCTTGCTTTTAGAGTCTTCACGGAGCTTGATTTTTATAGTTATCAGCTATAACAGTTTTAGTAATAGATGTGTGCTACTATCACACACATACTATAAAATTTTCTCTCTGATATACTGTGTGTGTGTGTATGGCTGCACGCACACACACACACACACACACACACACACACACACGTCTATGACTGATTTATGTCCACAACGTGGTAGGTGCTTTCCATACATAAGCTCTGCAAGGCAGTAACTATATTCTCTTATAATGGAAGAGGGAAAGAAAAAAAAGAGAGAGAGAGACAAATGAAAAACAACAAACCAGTCTGGTCGAGGAAAGAACAAATAGTCAAGGAGGCTGGGTTGGAATTGGTCACATCCTGATAAATTTTAATGGCACAATGTTTTATATGTAACAAGCGTGTGTCTATATAAATATATAAAATCAAAATACAATATGTGTAGTGATGATAGTGTGATAAATTACATTTATCATGCTTTTTAATATTTCAAATCTAAAAACAGCTTCCATCAGTTGTAATTACTTTCCAAATCAATTTGCCATGAGTGTTTCCTAATTTTTCCCTTTAAAAACAAAAAAAACCCACTTGCCCAAGGCGCATGACTAAAAATAGATATCCTTGCACTAGTGATATGATAAAAGATCCCATATCTCTTTACCACTCAGGGCTAGAAATAGTACCTTTGTACCACTGGAAATAGTAGATTTCTCATTTTCCAGTGTGATATGCAACAGTTGTGACTTTCTAGGGCTAGAAACAAGTTATGTGTAGAAGGAGTATTTTAGGTAACTGAGGTATATATAATGTACTTTTTTTGTAGTTTTTCCTCTCCATTTGAGTCCTGGGCACTTATTTATAGTGACTAAGGCATCTGGCTTTTTATGCAGAGGGTTACAAAATATAGTACCAAAATATTTTTTGTATACTTCATAACTTTTCTGAAATATACTTTTGGCAAAATATAGAGAGACTCCTTGATGGGGTGGCAGGCTAGAACATGCAAATATGTACAGCCTTTGGGGTGGTCTGCACAGCTAACTTTCGGCTTTGCTACTCATGAGTAATGTGTCATCTCAAACTCATGCCCATAAATCTTGATATACACCATGTATGTTATCTCTCTCACACATGCTTCTCTCACTCTCTAATGTTAGCACTGTTTGGTGATAGATATCTAACATAAAAATGCTCTTCTCAGTTCCTAGTTCAGTATCTTTGCTGTGTAAGGTATTGCTGAATTGTTTGTAGAGTTACTGGATATTGTATCTGTATGCATCATGAGTATATAAGAAAAATCCTCCAGCTGCTTGTCATGTGTCCCTGTTACTGAACAGTTGGCAGATATGGATATGGCAGAAGTGTTGCATTCAGACTTTTCTCCCTTCTGAGCTTAGTGGTTACCTATGTACAATCAGTAGCGTATTCTTCTCCTGCCTCCTTACTTCCATTGCACGGTGCTTTCCAAATCCTTTCTCAGGCGTGCTCTCTCTCCCTCTTTCCTTCTGTCATCCCATCAGAGGAGGGGAGAGAACATCGCTTCTGTATTGCACGGGGACCTTAACATAAGCTCTTTATCTCATTTCTGTTTCTCTTTTCTTTTTGGATGAAGTAGGCTAGTGAATGCATGCCTTCAGACCTGCTGAAATTCTCTCACAACTGACGTATGTGATTACAAACTCTGGAGCGCCATTCTTCATATATTCATTTATGTCTTGAACTAACATGGAATATTGTAATTTTTTCTAAAAACATCTTACTTGAAGCCCTTATTTGTGTGGCACTAATTATTACCATCTGCTCTTTGACTGCATGGTCATACCATGTATCACTTGGTTTAGGAAAACCTACAGGGTAACAGCTGCTGGCAACCTAACAAATTCAGCCTGAAAAGACAATCAGTTAGTTGTACAAAAAATGACACTGGCAGTATTAATAAATAATTAGATGTCAGCTATTTTACCAAGAACAAAGGAAGTGGCTTTCCAGAGTTGAGTAGTGACTGCTCCGCATGCCTTGTTGTAATTGGAATCTGACATCTGTTTGTTCTCTCTTTGTCTCTTTTGAATGGATATCATACGTCTTGCTGAGAGGTACTGTTTACTGACAATCCGTAATTAAGACTGTTGGACTGCTTCCTTGGAGCATTGTGAGACACAAAGTAGCACTGGAAGGATGGCAGATGTGACCTGCTGGGCTTTGTTGTTGTTTACAGTACCAAGGAACTAGAGAACAAGAAGCTTTGGCTTGTCTTCCTGGTACTGTTCCTGTTCCCAGTCTACCATCTGCCTTATATTACAATGTCTTTCCCTGTTACAATAATGAATGTCTTTTCCCTCTCTCCAGGGTCGGAAGGTGTGAAACACTTCTTTGATCTGAGAGAGACAGATGAGAAAAAATCCCAAATCAGTGCAGACAGCGGCCTGAGTCTGACCTCAGGCTCTCAGGTCAGTGTCTTTATGCTTCTGTTGCTTACTTGTGGACATCTTTTTAGAGTTTGAGAGAACCTTTCAAGTGCTCTCATTTGGTAAAACTCTTCTCCTGTTCAGTGCTGGAAAGATTTGTCTCTGCCCCAATCACATAGCCTTCATTTGTGAAGGTATTGCTGTATCTGACAGGCTGGGGGCAGTGTGTCCTTTCGACTGGTTCTGCGCAGCAAACCTCTGAGGCCTGCAGTTTTAAGCTTCTCTAGGAGAGAGGCCCCAAAAGTAGTGGTAAATGTTGTCTGTCACTCTTGATAGAAATGATAATATATAACATGGATTTTTTTTTTCTTCCTATCCCCTTTGTTTGCCTGGTTGCAGAAGAGTGATTTGGACTCTGTTGCTAGTGCAGGGCCGGCTGTTATGATCCGAAGCACAAGCCAGGATTCTGAAGTTAGCACAGTGGTAAGACATGGCCAAAGTGAAATCTTGGTGTACTTGACTTTTTGCAATGGTGTAAGAGTGTATATAGAGTGTGCGTGCATGTATTTGTGTATGTGAGTTGTACTCTGTTTTGTCTACATTCTGTCTGCTCTGATAGTGTGTCCATAGTGTGTTCTATCTGTCCAGCCTCTGAGCATGTGGTGTGAATGGTTTCAGAGTAGCAGCCATGTTAGTCTGTATTCGCAAAAAGAAAAGGAGTACTTGTGGCACCTTAGAGACTTAACAAATTGTGTGAATGTTTGCCTTACATATGTTCATATGCTCCTTCTGTGGGCAGGTATCCCCTGTGTATGCAGTGCTCTTTGCTGTTGGGTGTTGTATACATTTCTGTATTTCCCCTGTGGGTAATGTTGTGAAAATGTTAGATTGCAGTTACTTTGAAAACAAGACCTCAGACTGATAAACCTTTGTGGGGGTTTTTTGTTCACAGAAGACACAAACCTGTAACATTGGAGTTGCTTGAGTGTATAAAGAGTGTTATAAACTTTCTAAAGTTATATCCTAGAGTAGGGGCACATTTGCAGCCATTTATAGGCATACACATTTGCCTGTAATGGCCTGTAGGATCCAAATTTTGGTAAGTTTTTCTCTTCTCTTTTAATTTAAAAAAAAAAATAGTAAGGGAATTTGTTAGGTGAAAGGGATGAGCCTTCTCTTGGCCACAATTCTTGTCTGATATTCTCCACTGTGGGGACCCTGCCAGACGAACTTCCTAGCTTTCTTTTCTGAATTGCTTTGAAGTGAAATTTTAAGAATTTGACTCTCTAACTCTCTGTGGCCCTGTTTTGTGGCCCTGTTCCTGACCTATCAGGTAGTGAGGTCTGTTGGGAAAGGAAAAACAACTTAGCTGTCTGTGTGTCTAACTTGAATGGGCTCTGAGATTGTGTTAACTCAAAGGATTTTTAAATGTCTTTTATTAAATAGTCTGTTAATATTGTCCCTTTCTGTAGGGTAGGGTTTGGTGAGAGGGTCCTATGGCACAGGATAGAAATGCAGTGTGCTGTTGTTGGGAAGAGTGGGCCTTGAAGTCTTACTCAGCTTTAGGGTGACGTTCTTGACATCTCTTTTCTCTCCAAATATCTAATGCTCATGAAGAAAAGAAGCCATTCTAAATTGCTCTGTTTTCCTCCATAGGTTAGTAACAGCTCTGGAGAGACATTAGGAGCAGACAGTGACTTGAGCAGCAACGCTGGTGATGGCTTCAGTGGGGAGAATGGTGGGAACCTGACAGGATCACGGAACACTGTATCAGACAGTGAAATTGAGACAAACTCTGCTACTAGCTCCATCTTTGTAAGGGCACATTTGATTTTCTAATGAAATTTTGTATAGGACTTGAATAGGTGTAAAGTGGGTGTGGGATCATAGTATTATGGATCCTGGATCCAATTGCAGGGGCTAATCAGCACTGACAGAATTCTGTAGTGTATTGATACCACAGGTAGAAGTTTCTTGTGGATCTCTGAATGCTTCCTCTCAAGGGTCTGCATACTGTACACGATGTGTATGGCAGGCTTACTCCTCACTCTGATACTATGGGCACTAACAGTATTTAATTCCCCATTTTCAAGATATGCTTCTGCAGTCTCCCCTCCCTATTTATATTATCCTTGATGGTAGAATGGCTTTATGCAGCAAAGACAAAATGATCCTTTATTGCGTTGAAACAGCTGCTCGGTGTGGGTGAATGGTGGCCCTCCCTGGGTTTAACAGCTGTTCTGTAGTTTTTTAAAACATTGTTCTAATAATATCTGAATGTCCATAGGGTTTTTCTTTAAATAGCAGTTCCTAGCTGGCAGATCTGAATGGGCACAGAAATTTAAACTATTAGTCAGAACATGTTTATCTCCAAAACATATACACTTTGGGCATAACCGTATCCAACAATGTAAATAGATTTGTCTTGGTGCATATATTTACGTGACTTGGCTAAATTGACTATAACACTCCTCTGCTGTTCAATTAACTTCCCCAAATTAAACTTATAGCAACTTTGAAAGACCTCTCTTATAGGATCTGTCCCCACCCCCCACCCCTGCATCATTAGACTGTAAAATCTTGTACAAAATGATTTATTCTGTTTATATGTAGTGATTTGAATTGTTCATATTACATTGGAGTTGGGGGGTGTAGGCAGGGGATACTTAGTTACTTCCCAAGCAGTATGTGAGGATTCATTATTTAATATTTGTAAAGAGCTAAGTAAATGTCAAGTATTATATGAACGGCTTGGTCAAACATAGCTAGGAGTCTAAATGCTATGTGGGAAAAGACTTAGAGGATGGTACAAAAAGTTTCACTAGGGGTAATGAGATAAAATTCAGTTAATGGTTACTTTTGTAAAGGATTACCATCAACTTGACATCTACCCAACTGAAACAATTAGTTAAATCAATTTTCAAGTTCTTCGTCAAGTAATGTCCCTATAGGTACTCCACTTCAGGTGCATGTGCCTTTAATGGAAGATTTTTCGGTGGCAATGTCTGTTCAGCCTGTGTACACCCTTTAAACATCCTCATGCCCTGCAATGAGACTGCGAAGGCAAATTGCCCTCAGTTTCACCTTCTCTCTCAAACCCTGGTCATACTGTCCACCCAACCTCGGAGTTCTTCGCCTCAAGGCTTGGCTCCTGTATGGTTTGTGGGAACAGAGACTTCCTGTTCTGCAGAGGTACAGTAGGTGGTGTTAAACAATAGGAAGGGATCCACATGAAATACCTTCAAAAATGGAAGAGATTCAACCATTGGTGTGACCAATGGTATATTTCCTCTGCTCATTCTTCCCTCTCTGCTGTTCTCAACTACCTCCTGGAATTGAAAAAGTCAGGATTATATCCAAGTTCTATGAGAATCCACTTGGCAGCTATAACAGCTTTTCATTCACCAGTTGAGAGATTCTCAGTGTTCGCTCATTTAACGACACTGAGGTTTATCAAGGGGTTGAGGAACCTTTCCCACGAGATTAAAAAACCTACTGCAGTATGGGATCTAAACTTGATTCAGTGGCCATCACCTCTGTCCAATGAGTTGGGAAAGTACAGACTTTAATGGCAGACCCCCAATTACAGTATATTTCAAGGACAAGGTTTTATTATGTCCGCTTCCTAAATTTTTACCTAAGGTGTCATCTGAATTTCACATCATCCAAGTCGTCCATCTCCCAGTTTTTCTTCTGAAACCATGTTAGACCAGAGAGAATGCTATCCTGGATACATTAGAAGTCAGGTGGAGGTTAGACCTTTGTCTGGACAGAACCAAGCCATTTAGGAAGTCTTCGAGACTGTTCATACAAATTGCTGACAAGTCCAAAGTGTCCATAATTTCTACCCAGAGCCTTTTCAGTTGGATTTCTGGATATATTATTTTGTGTTATGAATTTACCATTATACAATCTCCTCCTACAATGGTAACCCATTCCATAAGGTGTGTCTCTACCTCTATGGCATTACTCGCATGTTCTGATTGGGGAGATTTGCAAGGCTGCAACTTTGACTTCGATACACACCTTCAAACATTATGCAGTGGTCCATTCTTTGAGGTCAGATGCTGCCCTTGGGGAATACCAGTCCTGTCTTAAATCATGAACTCTGCTCCGAAGCACTCCGCTCTCGCTGAGGGTACTGCTCAGTTGTCACCTGAAGTGGAGCACTCATGGGGCACTATTCAAAGAAGACGACGTTACTCACTTTGTGCAGTTACTGGAGTTCTTTGAGATGTGTCCCCTTCTGAGAGCTCCACTACCTGCCCTCCTTCCCCTCTGCTTTAGCATTTTTTCTGAGAGACTTTTGCAAAGGAGAAGGAACTGAGGGCAATTCACTCACAAAGCCCTATATAGCCTTGATGTGAGGTATGAGGGTGTGTAGGGAGCATGAGCAAGCTGAATTGGCACTGTTACCAAAAATTTCCAATCAAAGGCGTATGGTGCACATGTACACCTGAAGTGGAGCATCTGTAGGGATACACATCTCAAAGAACTCCAGTTACGGCACAAGGTGAGTAACTTCTTCTGTTCCAGCTCCGTAGTCCCCCAAACCAGTTTTGTGGTTTTACAAACCCCTTTCCTTTTCTTTCCTGCTCCCCTGTTGTTTTGTAAGATTCTCACAAAAGGGGAAACAGTGAAAAGACTCTATACAAAGTGCTGTCAACTGAAAAAATAGTGAAAAATACATTTTATAAAAAAAATCTGATTTACAGGAATTTTAGATGTAACTTGTAATAATAGGTGAAAAAAATCAGTTATGTTTGTTTTTTTGTTAAATTTGGTGATATCCTTTGTGGATGAACATCGGGAAAGATTTCCCAACAGTGAGACCTGCCAGACTCTGGAATCTCTTGAAGAGGTGGTGGACGCTCACTTGCTTCTGTCATTTTTTTTTTATGGTCTGACCCAGAGGTGGGCAAACTACAGCCCATGGGACCCTCCTGCCTGGCCCCTGCGCTCCTGGCCCGGGAGGCTTGCCCCTGGCTGCCGCCCCCCCGCTACCTCCTCCCCCACAGTCTCAGCATGATGCAATGCTGGCGCAATGCTCTGGCCAGCCGGGCAATGCAGTTGCAGAGCCACGGCCTGACCCGGTGCTCTGGCCGGTGGCTGGCGGCGCTACAGCTGCGCCAGTGCTTCAGGCAGCGTGGCAAGGGGGCTGGGGTGGGGGGTTGGATAGAGGGCAGGGAAGTTGGGGGTGTTGGTCAGCGGGCAGGGGTGTGGATAGGGGTCGGGGCAGTCAGAGGCCGGGGAACAGTGGGGTTGGATGGGGCAGGAGCCCTCGGGGGGGCAGCCAGGAAGGAGGGGGGGTTGGATGAGGCAGCGGGGGGCAGTCAGGGCAGGGGTTCCCGAAGCGGTCAGGGGACAGGGAGAAGGGGTGGTTGGATGGGGAAGAGGTCCCGGGGGGCAAGTCAGGAATGAGAGGGGGGTTGGATGGGACGGTAGGGGGCAGTCAGGGGGTGTGTGGTCAGGGGATAGGGAGTGGGGGGGATGGATGGGGTAGGAGTCCTGGGGGGGCCGTTAGGGGACGGGGGAGAGGTTGGAGGGGCAGGAGTCCCAGGGGAGCCGTCATGGGGTGAGAAGCGGGGGAGGGGGGTGTTGGATGGAGCGGGGGGCGGGCCATGCCTGGCTGTTTGTGGGGAGACAGCCTCCCCTAACCAGCCCTCCATACAATTTTGGAAACCTGATGTGGCCCTCAGGCCAAAAAGTTTGCCCGCCCCTGGTCTGACCTCATTCCCCTTTCACATCTCAGGGTGACCTTTAATGACCTCCTTTTCCAGCCTCTCTATCTGTCTTGAACAAATTAACTTGTGTCTTCATCTCTACTTCCTTTACTTACATGTTTACAGAAGTGCTTTTGCTGAACTTGGGGATCATCCTGAACTCCATCTCTATCTCTTGCCTCATTTCAGGGCTCTCATTTGCCTCCGCTTTCTCTAACATTGGCATTATCCTTGGCATTACCCTTTTCTCCTCTTCATACATTTTGGGTCTGTTAATCTGCTATTGCCCACATACACCATTGTTATAATTTCATACCGTATCAAATCCTTGTCCATGTGTTATCTGAAGTTGTACTGACTGTTACATTTCTCTCTGCTATGTCCTCCTCAAGCCCCAATTTTACAAACTGTCTCTAAAAGCTGCGGTATGTGTTCTCCTCTGTACGTAGCACTCCAGCAATGTTATGGACATCCTCAAATGATTCCACTGGTGGCTCATTTATTTTTCTGGTTCCATTTAAAATTATTCTTGTTTTTCAAATGCTCCATGTACTTGTACTAACCTTTAAATAAAATGTTGTCGTTCTATAATCCCCTGCTTGCTTTCTCTCATCCCAGCTCTGGCCACCTCTTTGTCCTTCCACACAAGCTTCTCTATGTTGGTTTGAGAGCCTTCTGTGCAGCCTTCTGTTCCATCCTGGACAGCCATGCTGTATCTCTGCATCTTCTCAGCTCCCCATAATTTTTCTAATGACATCCCAAAACATCTTCCTTCCTTGCTAAACCTACATAATATTTCTCTCTCCCTCTAACTATAGGCTCTGTAAACTCTTTGGGAAATAGTTTGTATGAAAGATGGTTTGCAAACTAAAATGGTTTTACACTTGAATATGTTGTAAGATACAATCCTATATATAGCTTTTAAATTGGCCTTTCTGATGTCTCTCTCCCCCTATTTTTCAGGGTAAATCTCAAAGGCTGAAGCATACCGTGAAGGATATCAAGGGCAGCAGCCCAGGGAGAGCTCTGGAGGATGTGAGCCTGCGTGTTTACCTCTATGAAGGGCTTCTGGGTAAGTTAATTTTTTGGGAAGCTGGAGGAGTCACACATAGAGGGTAGACTGGAGCTTGGATATTCCAATTAATGGCATCCGGAGATTCTGTTCTCAGGAATACATTGCTTTCCAAACTTGAGGCAATAAATAGAATGGCACTTCAGATGGTTTGTTTGGAAGGAAGTGGAGGATTTGTCAAGGATAAAAATAGTAAGGGAAGATAGGTGAGAAATTTTAGTTAACATAAGGGTTAGTGTGCCTGAACCCCATATTGGCACATCCTTGAATATGAATTAATTCTGGAATCCTGAGAGGAAAAGCTTTTTAGGTAGATAAGTGGGTTTTTAGGCTTTTTTAATTTGAAGACCCCTAAAACATTTTGAATGGAGGTGCAGACCCCTTTGGAAATCTTAGATATATTCTGTGGACCCCCAGCTGAAAACCATTGTTCAATGGTAGTGACAACCTGTTGCGGACACCTTAGACATAGTCTGTGACCCAGAGGGGGCCGCAGACCACAGGTTGAAAACCACTGAGCTAGATAATGTTTTGAAGGCTAAAATATATTGCTGTTCTGTGCATAGCCCTGAACAGAGGGCTACTGGACTCTGAAGATTGACTAGCCCTTTGCTGAATGTTTCCTGCAATAACAAGTGCATTTTTTCTGTGAACTCTTTTGATCTGAATTTTGCATTAATCAACAGCTCTCTCCCCCACCCCTCTCTTCTCTTCTCCTATTTTTCATCCTCTCCCTCTCCCTTTCTCTTTGCTGCCATGGTCCTGTCTGCTCGGAATTGTGCAGGGAGGGATAAAGGATCCGTCTGGGACCAGTTAGAGGACGCTGCAATGGAAACCTTTTCTCTAAGTAATAATTTCTTCTTTCCACTTCTGTGTGTTTGCAGTAATATCTTTGCTCAGCACTTCTGTACACCGTGGCCTGTCCTGTTCACTTCTGTGTGAGATGTAACATCCCATTGTGGGCGGTGTTAACTTTAGGAGGAAGGTGTGCACTCAGGGGTAGTTGCAAAATTGCTCCTTATGTCTGAGGTTTGGGGGAGATGCTGTCAGAGTGTACTATAGATTAGGAGAGTGTCTTTTCTTTCTCTCTCCCTCTCTCTCTGTTGTGCTCTTGTCTGTAATTTTAAAAATGACCTTTTGGCTGTGGGTTTGTTTTGGCTTGGGGTATCTTTATGAAATGGGAAGAAAGGAGTTGATCTTCCAATATCTGACTAGAATGAGAGCTTAGAACTCTTATTTAATATTGCCCAGGTAAGGAGCGCTCAACACTGTGGGACCAGATGCAGTTCTGGGAAGATGCTTTTCTGGATGCTGTGATGTTAGAGAGAGAAGGAATGGGAATGGACCAGGGACCTCAGGAAATGATCGACAGGTAACCTTATATGAGTTGTTTTGCGGTGTCTTTTTTCCTCATTGTTTCACCTTGGGCTGAAGCAATCCCAGGGTCTTCACAAGTTTGATTTAATTATGTGTAACACATTTACTACTACAACTGAGCAGACCTCATTGATATAATTGATTCTCTCCTGCACAAAGAAAAGGAGTACTTGTGGCACCTTAGAGACTAACAAATTTATTAGAGCATAAGCTTTCGTGAGCTACAGCTCACTTCATCATGCATTTGGTGGAAAAAACAGAGGAGAGATGTCTCTCCCTTGTATGCTCCCCCCCTTTAGCTTAAGGCCAGGACAAAGTTTTCTTTAAAGTTCAGGGTGACTTGATGCTTCTTGTTAAATGAGGAATCATAAAAGTGTAGGACTGGAACGGCCCTCAATAGGTCATCTAGTCCAGTGGCTCTCAACCTTTCCAGACTACTGTACCCTTTTCAGGAGTCTGATTTGTCTTGCGTACCCCCAAGTTACACCTCACTTAAAAACTACTTGCTTTACAAAACCTAGACATAAAAATACAAAAGTATCACAGCACACTATTACTGAAAAATTGCTTACTGTCTCATTTTTACCATATCATTATAAATAAATTGGAATATAAATATTGTACTTACATTTCAGTGTGTAGTATATAGAGCAGTATAAACAAGCCATTTTGTCTGCATGAAATTTTAGTTTGTTCTGACTTCGCTAGTGATTTTCATGTAGACTGTTGTAAAACCTAGGCAAATATCTAAATGAATTGATGTACCTCCTGGAAGACTTCTCTGTACCCCTGGTTGAGAAGTACTGATCTAGTCCAGTCCCCTGCACTCGAGGCAGAACTACATAATAACCAGACCATTCCTGACGGGTGATTTTTCTGTTCTTAAAAACCTCCAATGGTGGAAATTCCAAAACCTCCCTAGGCAATTTGTTCCAGTGCTCAACTATCCTGACAGGAAGTTTTTCCTAATGTCCAACCTAAACCTCCTTTATTGCAATTTAAACTCATTGCTTCTCGTCCTATCCTCAGAGTTTAATGAGAACATTTTTTCACCCTGCTCCTTGTGATAACCTTTTATGTACTTGAAAACTGTTATCCTGTCCCCCCTCAGTCTTCTCTTCTCCAGACAAAACAACCCAGTTCTTTCAATTTTTCCTCATAGGTTATGTTTTCTAGATCTTTGATGATTTTTGTTGCTCTCCTCTAGGCTTTTTCCACTTTGTCCACATCTTTCCTGAAATGTGGCACCCAGAACTGGACACAATACTCCAGTTGAAGCCTTATCAGCAGGGAGTAGAGTGGATGAATAACTTCTTGTGTCTTGCTTACAACACTCCTGCTAATATATCCCAGAATGATGTGTTTTTTTTGTTGTTGTTGTGGGGTTGTTTTTTTTTTTTTGTCAACACTGTTACACTTTTGATTCATATTTAGCTTGTGATCCACTTTCCACAGTACTCCTTTCTTGGGCAGTCATTTCCCATTTGTGCAATTGATTGTACCTTCCTAAGTGGTGTACTTTGCATTTGTCCTTAAATTTCATCCTATTTACTTCATACCATTTCTCCGGTTTGTCTAGATCATTGTGAATTTTAATCTTATCCTCCAAAGTACTTGGAGCTTGGTATCGTCCACATACTTTTGTTAAGTGTACTCTCTATGCCATTATCTAAATCATTTATGAAGATATTGAACAGAACCAGATCCAAAAACATACCTGCAGGACCCCACTCAATATGCTCTTCCAGCTTGATTGTGAGCCACTGATAACTACGCTCTGGGAATGGTTTTCCAATCAGTTATGCACTAATCTTTTGGTAGCTCCATTTAGTTTCCCTATTTCCCTAGTTTGTTTAGAGAGAAGGTCATGCAATACAGTATCACTTACTAAAGTCAAGATATACCACATCTACCACTTATCCACAAGGCTTGTTACCCTGTCAAAGAAAGATGAATAAATACAAGCAGAGCTGGGAACTTCGGGTGGAATGTACTGGGTAAATGGAAAAAGTAAAGCAGCTGGAGAGATGATGATAGGTTGGGGTAGAGGGGCTGGACTGGCAGGCTCAAGTAGCCTGGGCAATACCTTTTGAGCATTCAGAAAGTACCAAATAATTTGCAAGAGCTAAAAAAGAGGGGTGAATAAAAGCCCTGGGGGCAGAGGAGGAGCTGCTTTTCTTACCAGAAATATCTTTGATCCAAGGATAAAAGCCATCCCTAGTAGGGTAGTTTATACAAAATGGTGAAAATTATACTAAAGGCAAGAAAATCTTTACCTCTCCATTTCCCCTTGGTTCAAATGCTGATATGTGGATATAGGGTAAAAAATGTTAAAGCTTCTCAGAGTCTTAGGAGCCTAAATCCCATTTTCAAAAGTGACTGGAGCTCCTAAATGCCCAAGTCTTATTGAAAGTCAATGGGACTTAGGAGCCTTAAGTCACTTGTACAAATGGGTCTTGGGCTACTGAGTCACATAGCTGCTTTTGAAATTCCCCCCCACAAGAGATTAGTAACAATGAAAGCTTTTAGGAAAGACTTCCTTATTTTTGCGGGGTGGATTTCCAGTACAGATCATCCAGCATTCTATACACTCAACTCTCTAGATTCAAAGACTGCATGAATTTGATTGTTTTAAATCCTATTCACAGTGTACTTTATCTCCCTTTCTTTTGTTCTTCTGCTGTCCCATATTTAACGCCACTTCTTTTTTTGTGTACATTTTAATTTTGCTTTCACTGTTTTCCCTATTTTTTTTTCTCTTTCTGACTTACTCTCCTATGTCTTCCTCTTCCTTTCCATGTGTTGTGCTCTCACTCTTCTTGTGCTCTTGTGTTGTGCTCTTCTTTCCTCCCCCTTAATCTTTAGGATGCCAACTCTCTTCACATCTCCCAATAACCACCAATGGATTTGAGGATAAGGACCCAGTGAGCAAACAAATTGGGTGGCCTTGGTGGTAGGGCTCATTGTGGGGTTCTGGGAGAGCCAACAAAACAGGAGAGGCAAGCAAAAGCTTGGATGCATGGAAGGAACAGAGCGCCAGCAGCTAGAGAGGTGCAGGCCAGCTGTCAAAGCTGCATTATCTTTCACCCAGCCTATACCGCAATTGCTCTGAAGAATCCCCTCCCCCCTTTAGCCTGGAGAAGGAGCTCTCTGGGCTCCCTCCTGCTCCTGAGATCTGATGCTCCTACCAGCCCATATCTTACAGGTGGGCATAATTAACATGGACCGTATCTTTGGAGCAACCCACAGTAATTCAGTATGATTCCTTTCAGTTTAACCAAAGTTTATTAATGTTATACTGGTAATCTGGGGGTGGGAATTAAAGTCAAGTTCTTTGAGTAGATACAGCTGAGTATTCTACTTAGGTGGGTGCATGCACCAGTGCCGGAGAACTTTGTCTAGCAATACTGGTAGGGGTGGTGCTCATGCCTTCCAGCCCTGGCCTCTTCTCTGGCCCCAACCCCCTCAGTTCCTTCTTACAGCCCAAGGCTAAAGTCAGAGTGATGGTTTTCACATTGCACTTCTGGTCTCGGTTTGAGAAAATTTTCTTGTATATAATAGTAGTTAGCACCTTCGGTTAGGTTTAGCATTAGTTAAAGTAGTTGGCTGTCCTGTGTGATGTCCTCCCCAGGGTTCGAGCATTGTCTATCTTGCGTGAGGGCAACAGTGATCCTCAACAGCGATCCCTACATGAGGTGCTTAATGTGTCCTTCACCGAGACACAACAAAGAGTCAAGTCATTCACAAAGAGCACTCAAATGGCAAGAGACTTGCGGCTGAAGTAGCACTTGCTGGAGTAGGCCAGGAGGCTCACTTCAGCAATGAGTCCCTCATCTGATTAGCGGACCTTTGGATCTGGCAAGTAATGCCACTCCATGCTCGAGCTCTACTGTTTCCACCAAGAGTAAGAGGAGTTGTATGGCAAGGAAGAAGTTCCATAAAACTAATTAGGACATTCCAGGGTTCAGGGAAATGCCACCTCATCTTCTAAGAAGGGTGCTGACTGGTACCATACTTCCTGCAGCATCTGGGATGGAGCAGGTCTGACTAACTGTTCCATGGTACTGTGCCAAGAGCAGCGAGAGCCCATACCATCAACTCTGGTTCCAACCTTGGGGTGTCTGTTGAGTCCTGTACTGTTGACATCGGCACTAGCACCAAATATTTTTATGCCAGCGGCGTACCAGGTGGCATCAGATCTGCTTTGCCTCTCCGTCCCAGACTCCCTACTGGTTCAAGAGTTTGCTGGTGCCATGGCTTCTTCCGTCTTGTCCTCTGTTTTGCCCTAGATACTTTCTGGCTGCGTCACAGAGAGGCACCACCCGGCCTCAGACTGGGGGGTTGAGGCCTGGCACCAAAGGCCTCCTCAACACTGGTGCATCCTTCAGCATTGTAGTTGTCATGGTGGCAGATCCCTTCATTGAGCTTGGTACTGCCTCGGGTACTGGTGCTTCTCCCAGTACCTGTTTGGAGCATCTGTCATTCAATTACTGCTGATGCCTATTCTCTGTTCCTCTTCAGCACCGGTGCCGCCCTGACGTAGAGCTTCAGTTTAGTCTGTTTGTTTGCCCTGTTGGGATTGGTAGCGATTCTCTCAAGCCACACAAGGTTTCTCCAGTTTGTCATGACGGATCAACGCCAGCAGTACATCCTGCTGCCTTTCGGCCTGTCTTCCACTCCCCGGGTCTTTACCAAATGCACGGTTGTGGTGACAGTATACGTCAGGAAGAGGCGAATTCATATCTTCCCTCATCTGGACAATTGGTTACTGAGGGGCAAGTGCAGAGAGGAAGTTCTCCATCATGTCCAGGTCCCACAAAACTTACCCAGTTGTCTAGGTCTCATCCTAAACTGCAGGAAGTCTCAAAGAATCAAGTTAATCAAGGCCCTGATAGATCCTACCCCAGTGCAAGAGCATTCGTGCTGACTGAGCAATTCCAGGCAATTCACCAGTTCACTATGTCTGGAGTTGCAGTCTTAACCTTCAACAACAACAACTTGAGTATGCCTGAGGTTGCTAGCATATGACTGCATGCACGCAGATAGTCCAATATGCCAAGCTGCACCTCTTCAAATGTGGCTGAAGTTGGTCTATCATCTGAATAGTCAGACACAGGAGAGCACATTCCAACATGCTGTGTCAGGTGGTGATCAGGCTCTGGCAGTTTTGCATTGAGCAGACCGTCTCTCCCCCCATGGCTGATCGCTTACCTGCCATCCAGAATCGCTTGTCGGAGCACCTCGGCAGAAATTTCTCCCTGAATCGCTAATGGTCCATGAAGCTCAGCACCCTGTGGTTCATTTTTGCAGTTTGGGGCATCCCAACAATCGACCTTTTCACCACAAAAGACAACAAGACATGCCAGCTGTTTTGCTCCCGAGGGGGTCTCTGTCTGGGCTCCTTGACTGATGCTTTTCACCTGAGCTGGGAATTGGCACTCCTGTTGCTTTTCCTCCAATTCTAATCATCCTTCAAGTAATTCTCAAACTGAAATTGGACTGTGCCAAGCTTATTCTCATTGCTCCAATGTGGTTGAAACGATCTTTTTTTTTTTTTTCCCCCTCTCACCTCACAATGTTGGTTCAGCATCCCATATCCCTTCCTTTTCATTCTGACCTCCTGACTCAGCATCATGGTCAGGTTTTACTTCTTGCAGTCAGCTCCCTGCATCTCACAGCACAGATGCTGCATTGTTAGATGATGATGAGGAGAAACAATGTTCAGAGGTGGTCCAGCAAGTCTCACGCAATAGTAGAAAGCCCACCACCAGAGCAACCTGTTCAGCCAATTAGAAGCATTTCTTGATGTGGTCATTAGCCTGGGGAGTTCAACTGAATTTAGCTGGTATCCAGGACATCTTGGACTACCTGTTTACACCTTCATTCTTTTGGTCCTGCACTTACTTGTTTAAGAGTCTACCTCGTGTCAATTTTTGTGTTTCATCTGTACATCCACGGGAGGTTGGTGTGTTCAAACCCCATGGCAGTGAGGTTCTTGAAAGGAGTCACTCATCTCCACCCACTTGTTAAAGAGCCAGTTCCTTTGTGGGACCTTAATACTCTCTTAGCAGCTTTTATGGGACCTTTGATGAATCCTCTGGCAACTTCCTATTTCTCCCTTCTGTGTCAGAAAACTGCCTTCCTTGTGGACATAACGTCTGCAAGGAAGGTGGGTGAGTTAAAGGCTTTGGTGGTGGAGCGCCCTTACATGCAGTTTTCTAAAGACAAAGCAACCTTATGGCCACACCCTAACTTTTTATCCAAAGTGGTTTTCCAGTTTCACTTGAACCAAGCTATACATTTACCAGCGTTCCTCCCCAAGCCGTATCTAATTCTGGAGGAGCAACGTCTTCACACGTGGGATGGCAGGCAGTGTTTAGCTTTTTATCTGGATAGGACCAAACCTTTCTGCTCCACATCTCCATTTATTTATTTCATATGCAAATTAAATGAAGGGGCAAGTGATTGCTTCACAGACAGTGCCTTGGAATAATTTCCTGTATAATGACTGTATAGGAAGTAGCCCAGGCTATGCCTCCTCAAAGGGTGCAGGAGCCCCTTCCAGGAGAGCCCAGACAATACTAATGGCATTTGCAGGGCTGCCATTTGGTCCTCTGTGCATGCTTTTACAGACCACAGTGCCTTTACTACTGCAACTAGATCACATAAAAACTTTGGGAGGCAATCCTGCAGTCCTTGTTTACACAGACTCCAAACTCCACCTCCTACGAGTGTTGCTTTCAGGTCATCTCAGGAGAATACATGGCTGCATCTACTTGAAGAAGAAAAAATGGTTAACTACCTGTAATTGTTTTACTTCGAGATGTGATGCAGATGTGTATTCCACAACCCACTCTCTATCCACTCTGCATCTGAGTCTGTGCTTCTGACCTTCGGTGCAAAGAAGCTGAGGAGGTCAGGATGGTGCTGCCTTTATATGGCCAGGAAAGGGGCTGGGATGCAGGGCATGAGCGCCACCCCTATGGGTACTGCTAGCAAAGTCCTCTGACTCTGGTGCATACTTCTGCATTGCATCTTGCAGAACAACAATTACAGATAGGTTACCGTATATTTTGTGGATTGCTCTAAAGCTGTTTGTGTATGGGAGTCCTATGTGCATGTTCATTTGTTGTAGCATTTTGTCAGTAACTTAATTTTTTTAATTAATAATTTTATTTTGTCTCCCTTGCTTTAGTTTTACTACTCCCTCCGCTCCTCATGCACACAGCCAGTTGTGCTGTCTCCTGCTCTCATTAGCACTCAGTCAGATGTGGATGGGAGCAGAAGGCTGTTCAAGCTCCAAGCTGCCTAAAGCCCTCTCTGCAGAGGAAAGAAGTGAACGGCTAGTTTAGTGGGTGCACCAATGGGCATTTGCTGACTGTGCCACCCATTAGAGCCACCCCATCTTTAATCTGTCACCCCTCCTCCTACTTGTCTTGTATCCCCTCAGTCTTGCTTTTCTCAACTCATCAAGTTCTGTTCTCCACTCCCAGCCCCTCGCCTCACCAGCCAGTCAGCCACCTACACTTAGCCACCAATCTGTGGGCTGGAGGCCAAAATAGGAGCTATTTCATGAGGTGGAGAATGAAAAGGAGCCACAAAGTTTGAAGAGCAGCTGCTTCACTAGTCAGGGGTGTGGGAGAAGTGAGGGCCCTAGGCCTGAAAAGTAACCACTTCCTGTACAGGCTCTATGCAGCTGCAGAACAAGGGGAAGCAATTCCAGAGGGGTTACTCTTATACTGAGCTGACTGTTGCACAACTGTGACCATGTGATGGCTATCAAACAGTTGCAGGTGGGGAAAATAGGAAATCATAGAATCACAGAAATGTAGGACTAGAAGGGACCTCAACAGGTCTTCTAGTTAAGTCCCTTGCACTGAGGAAGGTCTAAGTATTATCTAGACCATCCCTGGCAGGTGTTTGTCTAATCTGTTCTTAAAAACCTCCAATGACTGAGATTCCACAACCTCCCTACGTAATTTGTTTCAGTGCTTATCTACTCTTACAGTTAGAAAGTTTTTCCTAATGTTTAAATCTCCCTTGCCGCAATTTAAGCCCATTACTTCTTGTCCTGTTCTCAGTGGATAAAGAAAACAATTTATCACCCTCCTTTTTATCACAACCTTTTACATAATTGAAGACTATTATTATGTCCTCCCTCAGTTTTCTCTTCTCCAGACTAAACAAACCCAGTTTTTTCAATCTTCCCTCATAGATCTTATTTTCTAGACCTTTAATCATTTTTATAGCTATCCGCTGGGCTTTCTCCAGTTTGTCTTTATCTTTCCCAAAGTGTGGCACCCTGAACTGGATGCAGTACTCTTGTTGAGACCTTATCAGTGCTGAGTAGAGTGGAAGAATTACTTCTTGTGTTTTGCTTACAACACTCCTGCTATTACATCCCAGAACGATGTTCGCTTTATTGCAACAGTGTTACATTGTTGATTCATATTCAATTCACTGTACCCTCCTCCCCAACTCGCTGGTCTTTTTCTGTGTACTCCTTCCTAGGCAGTCATTTCCTATTTTATATTTGTACAACTGATTGTTCCTTGCTGAGCGTGGTATTTTGCAGTTGACCTTACTGAATTTCCTCCTATTTGTTTCAGACCACTTCTCTGCTTTGTCAAGATCATTTTGAATTCTAATTCTATCCTCCAAAGCACTTACCAAGCTGGGAGGGGTTGCATCGTCCACAAACTTTATAAATGTACTCTCTGTGCCATTATCCAAATCATTTATAAAGATATTGAATAGAACCAGACCCAGGACAGATCCCTGTGGGACCACACTCGATATGCTCTTCCAGCATGACTGAAAAAATTAATTTTCCAACCAATTTCCACCCACCTTATAGTAGCTTCATCTAGGCTGTTTCCCTAGTTTGCTTATGAGAAGAACGTGTGAGACAGTGTCAAAAGCTTCACTAAAATCAAGATCTATCACATCAACTAGAAGGCTTGTTACCCTGTCAAAGAAGATTATTAGGCTGGTTTGACATGTTTAGTTCTTGACAAATCCATGCTGACTGTTGTTTGTCATTTTATTCTCTTCTAAGTGCTTAGAAATTGATTGTTTGTTTGCTCCAATATCTTTCCAGGTACTGAAGTTAAGCTAACTGGTCTATAATTCTCTGGGTTGTCCTTAGTCTTCTTTTTATAGATTGGTACTATATTTGCCCTTTTCCAGTCCTTTGAGATCTCTTCTGTCCTCCATGAGTTCTCAAAGATAATCGCTAATGGCTCAGAGATGTCTTCATGCAGTTCCTTAAGTATTCCAGGATGTATTTCATCAGGTCCCACTGACTTGAAGACATCTAGCTTGTCTGAGGGCCTGTCTTCACATATAGCAGTACAGTGGCGCTGCTGTAGTGCTACTGTGCCAATGGGAGATCTTTGCCCGTAGGCATAGTTAATCCACCTCCCTGAGAGGCAACAGCTGTATCAATGGAAGAAGCTCTCCTGTCGACATAGCACTGTCTATGTGGGGGGGTTATGTTGTATAACTACATTGCTCAAGGATGTGGATTTTTCACACCCTTGAATGATGTAGTTAAACCAATATAGCTCTGTAGTATAGACCTGGCCTAGATAATTCTTAACCTGTTCTTTCCCTGTTTTGGCCTCAGATACTACCTCATTTACACTGATGTTAGTCCAATCGTACTGACTAACCTACATGCTTGTGTTGTTTTCTTTTATATTTATCCTTCATAATTTGACCAAATGTCCAGTTTTTATATGACTCTCTCTTGAGTTTCAGGCTGTTGAAGATTTCCTGGTTAAGCCAGAGTGGTCTCTTACCATACTTTTTATCTTTTCTATCCATTGGGATTGTTTGCTCTTGTGCTCTTAATAATGTCCCTTTAAAAAACTGGCAACTCTCCTGAACTCTTTTTTTTTTTTACCTTTTAGGGACTTATCTTTTAGGATCCTTTTACCTTTCAGAATCTTAGCTACCAATTCTTTGAGTTTGCTAAAGTCTGCCTTCTTGAAGTCCATAGTTTTTATTCTGCTGTTTTCCCTCTTACGATTCCTTAGAATCATGAACTCTATCATTTTTTGATCACTTTCACCCAAGCTGCCTTCCACCTTCAAATTTTGAACCAGTTCCTCCTCCTTCCTCCCTGTCAGAATCAAATCTAGAACAGCCTCTCTCCTAGTCGCTTTTTCTACCTTCTGCAATAAAAAGATATTGCCAATTAATTCCAAGAACTTGTTTGATCTGTGCCCTGCTTTATTATTTTCCCAACAGATGTCTGGGTAGTTGAAGTCTCCCAGCACCACCAAGTCCTGTGCTTTGGATGATTTTCTTGTTCAAAAAAAAGCCTCATCCACCTCTTTTTACTGGTTAGGTGGTCTCTAGTAGACTTCTATTATGACATCACCTTTGCTTTTTTACCCCTTTTATCCTTACCCAGAGACTTTCAACAAGTCTGCCTCCCACCTTCTATCTTGACCTCAGTTCAAGTGTATACATCTTTGATAAAAGGAAACCTCTCCCTTTTTTCCCTGCCCGTCCTTCCTGAACAATCTGTATGCTTCTGTACCAATATTCTAGTCACATGAATTATCCCACCAACTCTTTATGTTGCCAGTTATGTAGTAATTGTGATAATTCACTAGTGTTTCTAGTTCTTCCTGTTTGTTCCCATACTTCTTGCATTAGGATACAGACATCTAAGATGTTCGTTAGATTTTCCCTCTATATTCCCTCTTGTACCTCCTTGGATTGGCCCTGCAGATCATGAAGGGAACCTGCTTGCTGGGCCTGTTGGGGAAACAGATGATCCTCCTTTGAGTGATTCTCCCTAGGAGTATTCTGTACTGGATACACATGCACACCTGGTGCCCAAGTCCAGAAATCTTTTAGTAAGCAGCATTTGTTGGTTCTCCTCATGCTACAAACTGAGAGTATAAAGGGCAGTGTGGACAAATGCCTCTCCAGTTCCTTCTTACCACTGCATGCCCTGAGTCGGAATCCTCCATTTCCTCTTTGATCTTTTTTCTTTGAATTTATGAATATAATGTGTAAATAATTTTTAATAGTTTTAGTAATTTAGTGTTTTTAGTTGTGGGGAAAGAGATGATGACCCTTTTAATTGGTGATTGGAGCACCCTGCCAAGAACATTTCCTACTGGGAAATGTCCATTTATCACTCTGATGATTCCTTTGCTTCTGTCTCCTATAGACAGTGCTTTGTCTCCCTTCACTGCTGCAGTTAGTTGGGTGAAAGGCACCCCCGGCTCTGTTTCACAACTGGTTCTTCTCATAGGTACTTATCCCTGGGAGAACATGACCGAAAGCGCTTGGAGGAAGATGAAGATCGCCTACTAGCTACATTACTGCACAACATGCTTGTCTACATGCTTATGATGAAGGTGATACTCTGCTCCTTCCCTTTTCTAGGCACAAGACATTCTATTTGTGGTATTGTATGGCTAGGTACAACCGTATGCGAAGGTGGGGCCATTTTCAGGGTAGTCACAAGAATTAAGCTGCACACACTCCCGACTGGTATTAATGAGAATCAGGGGGCTAGATTGCTATATTACATCAAGAATTTATCCTTAATATTCATGCCTTAAATGGCCCTTTGTGACCATGTTCACTTTAGCCACAGTGACATAGTGTGTAATTTGTACAAGGTGTCTTGCTTGCCATTTCTAACTACTTCTATACTAAATGCTGTTGAATAGCAGTAACACCATTTAGTGACATTATCTTCCACCCCCACCCCTCTAAATGTGGAAGAAAAAATTGCATTCCCTTTCCCTTTGGTTTCTCTTTACTTGTCCTATTCATCAGCACCTATTCCAGTTTCTGAAGAGAGCTTATCTGTTTAAACAATAGCTTACTCTATTCCTTTGTCTGGAGAAACTGATGGCTGACAGTAGGGCAAACAGTGAGTAAGGAGATCAGTTCTTCCATCCCCTTCTGCAGTGTACACCAAGATGTCTGGGTATTTTGTCCGTGATTAGGGAAAGGTAAATAACCTGGTCCTCTACTTGCTTCCTAGGTGAGCAAGAATGACATTAAGAAGAAGGTGCGTCGTTTGATGGGGAAATCGCACATTGGATTGGTGCAGAGCCAGCAAATAAACGAGTTACTAGACAAAGTGGCTAACCTAGTGAGTAAAGAAAAAATTCATGACACCATATCCCTGCCCTTTCCTGGGAAGAGAGACAATAGAGGAACTAGTCCCCAGTTCACTCCAAGGCCTCTGGAGCTCTTGAGTAGCCAGGATATTGGCTTGCTTGACTTGAAATACTTTTAATTAAAATGCAAACTGACTTTCTGAGAAAATAAAACTTGTCTGACAAGTCTGTTATAAATATACTGTAGATATTTTTATATAGTGAGTCTGCAGGAATTATTAAATATGCTAAATGTATATCTAAGGTTATATGGTGGTGTGAGTTCAGGAATAGTATGCAATTATATAATTAAAAACTGTACCATAAGAATGCATACACACAAGGTACACATGGTCAGCATTAAAAAGAAAAGGAGTACTTGTGGCACCTTAGAGACTAACAAAGTTATTAGAGCATAAGCTTTCGTGAGCTACAGCACTGGCTTTCTCATTCCTGACTTGTGTGCATCCGATGAAGTGAGCTGTAGCTCACGAAAGCTTATGCTCTAATAAATTTGTTAGTCTCTAAGGTGCCACAAGTACTCCTTTTCTTTTTAGGGATACAGACTAACACGGCTGCTACTCTGAACAGTGGTCAGCATTGGCTTTCTCATTCCTGACTTGTGTGCATCATTGTGCGATTTTAATTTTCTCCCAATATAGCTTTGTATGCTATGTGTTATTTAAAAGACTAACAGTAACTTGATACAATAATGTTAACAGCAATCTATATTTTTCTGGTATGGACGGTTAATTTATGAACAAATGGGAGGGAATTCCCAGAAGAGGAGAGAAATGATCAGAGGGCTGGAGGGATTGATTTTGGAATAAAGATTAAGAGCAGTTATCTTGGTACTCGAATAACATGGTGACAGATGCGGTACAGGAATCTGAATAGGCTGGAATAGCTTGCCTAAATACTGCTAATTGGAAGGGGAAGGACATAACTCTAAAACTATTTGGTGGTTTAAATATAAAAAATAATTAAGAGGAATTGTTCTATGACAGGGATCCCCAAACTTTCAGAGTTTTTACTACTACTTAATAGTGGGGCTGCTTCTTGAGCCAACTCCCAGTCATACTCGGATTTGCAGTCACACACCAGCTAGTACAACTACTGTAACTGCTTGCATGGAAAAGCTTTATGCAGACCAACACAACCAAATTTTCAGAGGGGTAGCCATGTTAGTCTGGATCTGTAAAAGCGGCAAAGAGTCCTGTGGCACCTTATAGACAGACGTATTGGAGCATAAGCTTTCGTGGGTGAATAAGAAAGAAGTGGGTATTGTGACAAAGCTCTGTCCTTGCCTCCGTGGGTCCCGTGTTTCCTGGTGTATTTCACTAGCTTCAGAGGCTCACTGTGACCCTCCACGTAACCCTTCTTTCTCTAGAGACAAGGGTCACAGTCTACTGAGCCATTTTCATCATAAGCCAGCGAGGGAGGTGAGGAGAAGTTATCCTTCCTTGCACAGTCTCTGTTGTCTCCCGTCTCAGTGATTAAACGGGGCAAAGGTGGGGGGGGGCCCAGGCCCACGCTCTACTCCTGGCTCCAGCCCAGGGACACTAATAGTATCAGCTGTGGTAGCTGACCTTTTAGAAACATGACATGTACAATTCCCTGGGCTACTTCCCCCACAGCAGCCCTCACTTCCTCAAGCTCCACTTCACCCTTACCTCAGGGCCTCCTTCCTTGTGCCTGATATGGTATGTACTACTCAGCCTCTCCAACAGCGCAACTTCCTCCCACAGCTCCTAACGTGCACACCCACCTGACTGACTGGGAGGCTTTTAACTAGTTTCAGCCAGCCTCTGATTGGCTTCAGGTGTCCCAATCAACATAACATTCTCCCTGCCTTCTGGAAAGTTCTTAATTGGCCCCAGGTGTCTTAATTGACCTGGAGCAGCTTCCATTTCACTTAACCTGGTACCAGGGATTTGTTTACCCTGGAGCTAATATATCTATCTCCCAGTACTTTTCTATACTGGCGCGACCACCACCCAGATGACACTTCCAGGTTCACCTTTGTCCGGGTGGAGGCCCATCGGTCGCGCCACTCCCGGTTGGACCGCATTTATTTATCACGCTTTCATCTTTCACGAGCCCACTCCTCCAGCGTCCGGCCGGCCCCATTTTCTGACCATCATATAGCCACCATGACAGTCTCCCTCTGCGCGGAGAGGCCGGGGCTGGCCTATTGGCATTTTAACAACAGCTTGCTGGAGGATGCGGGCTTCGTGGCGTCCTTCTGGGAGTTCTGGCTGGCCTGGTGAGAGCATCAGCGTGCCTTTCCCTCGGCGCGATGGTGGTGGGACATAGGGAAGGTGCGCTCCTGGCTCTTCTGCCGTGACTACACCCGGGGCACCAGCCGACGGAGGGATGTGGCGACAGAGCAGTTGGAACGGGAGGTTTTAGAGCTGGAGAGGCGTCTGGCCGCCAGCCCCGAGGATCCACCCCTCTGCGGAGTGTGCCGGGAGGAGCTCCGGACCCTTGAGGACCATCGGGACGAGGGTGCCTTTGTTCGATCCCGCATCCGTCTCCTGCGGGAGATGGATCGCGGCTCCCGCTTCTTCTACGCCCTGGAGAAAAAGAGGGGGGCTAAAAACATGTCATCTGCCTACTGGCAGAAGATGGCACCCCCTTCACGGATCCGGTGGAGATGTGCGGGAGGGCGAGAGCCTTCTATGCAAGCCTTTTCTCCCCGGATCCAACCGATCCTAACGCTTGCAGAGAGCTCTGGGAGGAGCTCCCGACGGTCAGCGTGGGCGACCGAGACCGGCTAGAGCTGCCTCTCACTCTGGCCGAGTTCTCGGAAGCCCTCCGTTGCATGCCCACCAATAAATCTCCGGGCATAGATGGGCTGACCGTGGAGTTCTACCGTGTGTTCTGGGACGTCCTGGGCCCAGACCTAGTCACCGTCTGGGCCGAGTCTTTGCAGAGCGGGGTCCTCCCTCTTTCGTGCAGGCGAGCCGTGCTGGCCTTATTGCTGAAGAAGGGGAACCTGCGCGATTTACGAAATTGGCGTCCCGTCTCCTCAGCACGGACTACAAAGTCGTGGCAAAAGCGATCTCGCTGCGGGTAGGGTCCATGCTGGCAGACGTGGTCCACCCAGACCAGACCTACACCGTCCCAGGCCGCAGCGTCTTCGACAACCTATATCTGGTCCGGGACCTATTGGAACTTGGGTGTAGGGATGGTCTGTCGTTCGCCCTCCTGTCCTTAGATCAGGAGAAGGCGTTTGACAGGGTGGATCACGGGTATCTCCTGAGCACTCTGCAAGCGTTTGGCTTCGGACCCAGGTTTGTGAGTTTTCTCCGGGTGCTGTACGCCTCTGCAGAGTGTTTGATCAGGCTCAACTGGACCCTGACCGAACCGGTCAGCTTCGGGCGAGGAGTACGGCAGGGGTGCCCCCTCTCGGGCCAGCTGTACGCTCTGGCGATCGAGCCCTTCCTCTGTCTCCTCCAAAGGAGGTTGACAGGGTTGGTGCTGCGGGAGCCGGAGCTGTGGCTGGTCCTGTCAGCGTAAGCTGATGATGTGGTCCAGGACCCGGGCGACTTGGCGCGGGTAGAGGCTTACCAGGCCATCTATTTGGCAGCCTCCTCCACGCGGGTCAACTGAGTCAAGAGTTCTGGCTTGGTGGTAGGGGACTGGCGGCAGGCAAGCTCCCTCCCACCCGTGCTTCAGGCCATCCGGTGGAGCACGGGTCTGCTGCTCTATATGGGCGTTTACCTTTCTGCCACGCATCCCTCTCCGCCGGAGAACTGGCAGAATTTAGAGGGCGGGATGATAGAGCGGCTCCGGAAATGGACAGGACTACTCCGGTGCCTCTCCCTTCGAGGGAGAGCGCTAGTGCTTAATCAACTAGTCCTGTCCATGCTCTGGTACCGGCTCAACACCCTGGTCCCGGCCCCAGGTTTCCTGGCCAACCTCCGGACATTGATTCTGGAGTTCTTTTGGTCAGGACTGCACTGGGTCCCTGCAGGGGTTCTTCATCTACCTCTGGAGGAGGGAGGGCAGGGTCTAAAATGTCTGCTCACTCAGGTCCACGTCTTCCGCCTCCAGACCCTGCAGAGGCTCCTTTATGGTGCAGGTAGTCCGGCGTGGAGCATACTGGCGCACGCCTTCCTGCGCCGCTTCCGAGGGCTCCGATACAACCGGCAGCTCCTTTATCTCCATCCGAAAGGTCTTCCGCGACACCTCTCCGGGCTGCCGGTCTTCTACCAGGACCTCCTCCGGACCTGGAAACTCTTTACAACGACCGGGTCCGTGGCGGCCACCGAGGGGGCAGATCTCCTCGTGGAGACCCTGCTACACAACCCCCAGCTCCGTGTGCAGGTGGCGGAGTCCCGCTCGGTGCGCCAGAGGTTGATCCTGGCAGAGGTCACAAGAGTCGGAGACCTCCTGGACTATGACCAGGGAGACTGGCTGGATCCCCTGACGCTCGCTCAGCGCATGGGGCTTTCCAGACCTTGTACACCCCGGCGCATAGTTCAGGAGGTGAAGGCCGCTTTGCCGCCCGCTGCTTGGGTTCATCTCGACCGGGTCCTGCACGAGGGCATGCCCCGCCCACCCGTTACCCCAGGCCCGCTGGACCTTTTAATTGGACCCCTGCCCCGTGGACCCAACTGACCTCTTCACTAGAAGCCGGCTGCACGAGATGCAGCCTGTCTGCTTTCAAACCACGCCAAGAAAACATCTCTACACGCTCGTGCTCCACACCTTTCACGCCCGCACCCTTGTGTCCCACCCCGATACAAAATGGCGGGACCTCCTGCCACCTTTGGAGGGTGAGGAGCCCTGGTGGGCCAGCCTATATTCCACCTTAGTCCCGAGGCCCGCCAGGGATGTCAGTTGGCGGCTCCTTCACGGAGCCATGAGCACGGGCGTGTACTTGGCGCGGTTCACTTCAATCCCAGACACCTGCCCCTTTTGCGGCGTGAGGGATACTCTGGCACATGTATACCTGGAGTGTGCCAGGCTGCAGCCCCTGTTCCGGCTCCTCCCCAATATTTTATTACGTTTTTGGTTGCACTTCTCCCCTCACCTTCTCATTTATGCACTCCCTATCCGCGGCCCCACAAAGTCACGGGATCTCCTGGTCAGTCTCCTCCTGACCCTAGCTAAAATGGCCATCTACAAAACCAGAGTGAGGAGGTTGAACGATGGAGTCTCCTGTGACTGTGGGGCCTATTTCCGATCCTCGGTCCGTTCACGTATCTGGGCAGAGTTCCTCTGGGCGGCGTCCTCTAACTCCCTTGACGCCTTTGAGGAGCAGTGGGCGCTGTCCGGGGTTCTCTGCTCGGTGTCCCCGTCCGGTTCCCTTCGTTTGACCCTTCGACCGCACTCCTGTCCCTGTTTTTTTATTAGTTGTCCCCCGGAATTTTTTGGGTATCTACGTCCTGTGGATCCCCCTTTTAGGCTGGGGGGGATCCTTTAACGGTGGACGGGCTTCGCCCGCCCACTTCCCGGATCCCAATAAGACTACTTTTCTATAGCCATCTGGCCTTGCCCTATCACAGTATTCACCCACGAAAGCTTATGCTCCAATACGTCTGTTAGTCTATAAGGTGCCACAGGACTCTTCGCTGCTTTTACAATCAAATTAGTTTCCCCCCTCCCAGTCAGTTCCTCCTACATCTCAAAACAAACATACTCCTCCCATGCCACAGTGTCATGCAGTTCTCCTTTACGTTCAGATTCTAGATTGAGTTTTCAGGGTGGAGAGTTTTCATCAGTTTCTATGAAGTCTGTCAGTCGGTCCTTTTGCCCCCTGCTTCCAATTAGTTCTTCTCAGCCCAGCATTGAAAATAAATTTCTCCTACAATGAGTTTTTTACAAATCTGTTTTCCACACACAAACAATTCCAAATGATTTCTCCACTCTTACGTAAAAATCTCCAGTCAAAATCATTCCCCCGCGTTAAAACTCACTTCTTTCTCTCCCTCCCCACATCAAAAAACACCCCCAAAATAATCCAGAAAAATCTATTGCTCCCTCAGGCTACCTGGCCTCTCATCTCTACCATCTTTTTGCAGGCTTCTTCATGCTTGCTGCTCCCCCCCTGTTTCCACACTTAGGCCCTTCCCTAATATCCTCCTTACCCCCTCCACTCTTCCCACAGCTCAATTCCTGCTTCCTCTCCCCCCCCCCATGGAGTCTCCCCATTTCTACTGCTGCTTCTGCTCCCATTTAGCAGTCCTGCTATGATTGCTGCCTCCTCCCACATCTCTCCACCTCCTTCTTCCTTTGGCCAAGCTTCCCCAAAAAGTACCTCCTCAACCTGGCTCCCTACATGCAAAGCTTTATGTATTCTGCAGTAGAATGGGACCAGGTTCTATGACAATGTTAATTTACTCCATTGCCATGAAATATCTTTCACTCCCATCCCCATACCTGCACACAAACACACACAACTATGGCACCTAATTGAAAATACTCATTGACATTGGTCAATGATTTTCACTGATTGGTCAGTCTCTCTCTCAGTTTTCTAGCAGGTCCAGCTCTCTTCCCTGAGCCTTGGCTTTCACAATGTTCTAGGCTTGGGCACTGGGACAACTTTCTAGTTCTATCCTTCTGTGTGCCAGAGAAGTGGGGAGCTTAGATCCAACTTCAGTCTCCACATGTTCCTCGGACTTTGCTGCTGCATTATTCTACAGGCAGCCTTGTTTGCCAGCCTACACTTTTGGCTCCAAAATGATGGGCTCTAGTTGTGGCTCAACGAAGCAGTGCAGGGACCATGCATGTACTCCAGTTTTACAGCTTTCACCAAAAGGAGCAGTTATAACAAGAGGAAACTGCATGGAGGGGTAAGAAGGCAGGAAAACAAAAAGCAAAAAAAACCCTAAACAAAATAACAACCTTCTCTCTGGCTGCTGCAAAATTTTGACTGTTAAGTGGGTAGGGTGGGAAGGATTCCTGAATTTCATGACACTTTTTTTGGAAAAATGCCATGTTCTTTTCCTGTGCAATTGTGGAGTCTTTGTGGCCCCAGTTGAGGTGAGGATAGTTTGTACCTCTGAGCTATTGTTTCAGGGTCTCTGCAGATTCATTCTGACATCAGTGAATCCCTTGGTGGCAAGCCTGGTGGTGGTGTCCCTAGGCAACCCCTGGATGGCTCCCCCTCAGGGCTGAATAGTCAGTCGCCCCCTCCAGAAAGGGATGACTGCGGTTTACGACACTACTTTTCATCCTGTTGATAACACATTAGAAACTACTATGTATAAATTGTGGCATTGCTTGATCTAGTTAACTTTTTTTCCCATTATAGCACCAGTATTAAACAAATTGTGAGCCTAAATATAATGTAGAATTTGTTGTTTTGAATTATATATTTAAATTAAATACATACATTATGGAATTAAATTAATATATAAAACATTTAAAGAACCAAAAAGTAAGAAAACACCTAAAGTATCAAGTAGGCTAATTAAACACCTACTCATGGTTCATGTGTAATCTAAAGATGAGGAAAAAACTGATATACAAGATGTAACTGAATATGACCAACAAAGTTAAAATATGCAATACAAGACTTGCACTGCTGGTGCTGTGGGGGACATCAACACCCCAAGTAATGACGAGACGGCAGGCATGGTGTGCACAGCTAGCGGGAGATCTCCAAGGAGGTGGCCAAGGGCAAAGGCAGAGCGAAATCCCATGCCTCATTCCCTGGCTGAGCGGTGGAGGTGGCCCCTCATCCTGCGCTCATAATAGCAGCTCATCAGCTAGTGCTAGTGGCAGCAACTGGGGGCAAACTTAGGGCTGCTCGATTGGGTGGCTGACCTTGCTGGCTTGTGCTTGGCGAGGAGCTGCAGCCCTGGTGAGGAAATCAGGTAGCGCATAGGAAGCTTGTTCCTCTTTAAATTCTTCCTGTCGTCAGCCCCGGAATTGGAGAGCTGGCACAGCAACTCCCAAGCAGCCAGAGGAGGCAGCAAGCAGGGTAGCAGTTCTTGCTTAGGCTACCCTCTCTTGAGAAGTGATCACTTGAGTTAAGAACACACCTTTTATCCTGGTTAAGACACAGCAGAGGTAACCTACTAGATCTTTTATAAAATCACAGAAATTAGGGGTGGTAGTTTATTAATTACAAATCTTCCTTTTCTATAGGGTGGCCGAGAGCTGTCTGTCCGGCCCAGTGGCAGCAGACACATCAAGAAGCAGACGTTTGTAGTACATGCCGGGACAGATACAACAGGAGACATCTTCTTCATGGAGGTAGGGACGAGAATAAATAATAGAACTGCTAATAACGCTAGATGTATGATGTGAGGATTCCCAGCTAAGACTCTTTATACCCTCAGGTGTGTGATGATTGCATTGTGCTGAGAAGTAACATTGGAACTGTGTATGAACGTTGGTGGTATGAGAAACTCATCAACATGACATACTGTCCTAAAACGAAAGTGCTGTGTCTCTGGAGGAGGAATGGCCAGGAGACACAGCTGAATAAGTTCTACACCAAGAAGGTATATCTGTCATTTCACCCTTTAGTTCCTAAAGGAAGGGAGAGGGCAATGAATCCTCAGTAATGATTACTGAATTGCAGTACCTGTTTAGCAGAACTGATGTTTGATGTAGGTATTACCTGTTCATGTGAAGGTTATTCCAGGAAGTCCCTTTTTTTTTTTTTTTTTTTTTGTATTGGGGACTGCAGACAAAAATCGAATACCTAGTTTAATTCTGCTCAGTTAGGGAGGTCTCCTCTTCGCTAAATCTTGAAATTGCTTGCAGACTTGAAGAAAATATTTTCAGTACTTTGGTAGATCGTGGATTGGGCAGGCCTAAGTATAGAAAGCTAAATAAAAGCATTGCCACTCTGGGTTTGCCATGAGATGCAGAGAAAAGAAGAGGGAACCAGTGAAGAGTCTTCATGGACCCAAATGTTTGGATTTGCTAATTCTATGGATTTGCATTTGCCACTAGTTTCAAAGCCTTTATCTTCTCCTTGTGCTTGCTTTGCAGGTAAAAATAAATGAATTCAACCTGCTAGGAAAAAAATGAATAGCTCACAGACATTGAACTCCAAGAGAGCTAAAGATTTGTAACTACTGTAGCATCATATTATGTGCATAATTCTTTACTAAACAATTAAAGACAGGCCCCTGCCCCCAAAATCTTACTCTCTACATGAAACAAGATCGGGAAGCGATAACACAGGAAGGGCATGGGGCGGAGAGGAACACAATGACAATTTGCTAATACAGTAACTTGGGAAGCTAACTTGCGTATCTTGAGGCTCATGTATTTCTTAAAATCATGGTATCCAATTGTAGATGATAGGCATCCTTGAAGTAATGCCTAAGAAGGGACTTAGAAGAGGAGAGTCAGGAGGTGTGGCAGTAATGAAATCACTGTAAACTATGACAGGAAAAGCTATTTGATTACGAACAAGTATTTTTGAGAGTTGTGATTGCTAGAAGTTGGGGGAGGAGAAAAGAATGGGTTTACTCTGAGGCCCAGCCTGCACTAGGAAACTGACCTGTTGCTGATACTGATTGTCAGTAAGTGGTACCCCCTGGAATGGGTATTGAAAATGGTTTAACTGCTAGTGTAGATTTTTTTTAACCATCATTATTTTACTGTCCTAAAGTGCAATTTCAACTGGGTTCCACTGTACTTTCTCTAACAGGCAATGACGACTGTCAGCAAAAGGTCAATTCCTTATTATGAACTTGGGCCCAGTGGGCTAAAGTGGGTTAGTTGTAAATGGAAGTTGTGACCTCACACAGGCCTCTGATTTCAATTGTAAAATGCACGTTTTTGTCTGAAATTTTAGAGAAGGCTCAGTCTTGCAGTGTAATAAAATAATAATGAAAGTTTGCTTTAATTGAGGTGATCAGTAGTAGCTGTGTTCAACATTTTAAAATGTAGAGGAAAGAAAGTACAATGGTGTCTGTGGGGAAATAAATCCCAAAGATGGAGGAGATTGGAGAAAATAGAGAGGGAATGGGGAAGGAACTTTTAGGGGGAGGGTCTGTGTAAATCCTCCCCATAACTCAAGAGGCCAGATGGCACTGTGTCCCTATGGCTGAGGGTCAAGATCCCATAGGTGAAGATGTACCGCCTTTGGATTTCAAGAAAAGCAGTACATGAGTTCATGGAAAGAGCACAAACGTTTAGGGTTCAGTAACACACAGTCATTTTGGGACTGTTTTGCCTGTTATGCTTGTATTTTATCTATGGATTTAGAGTGAGGGGAAGGAACTAGGGAGGTAGGTGGGAGTTAATACAGGAAATAGATTATGGAAGTTTACAAACAGAAACCAAATAGTCAGGCACACAATCGTGAATACAACATAATTAGAAACAAGTGAGACATTGGCAATACAAGGGTTCATGCCATTAAGCAGCTAAAGAATCACAATTTCAAGTTTTTCAATAAGCTAAATAGTTATCAGTTGTTCTTCCTTTTAAAGTGACATCTTTGAATGTCAAAGGGTTAAATAATGTCATTCAAAAAGAAGAAAAAGCACTGGCAGAATTTAAAAACAAACAAACAAAAAAAACCCCACTCAGATTATTCTACTTCAACTTTCCATTTTCAGGAGGGGCATATTATGGGTGTGAAACGTAATTTATTCAATGGACATTTTTTGCTTCAGCTAAAGAAAAGAAAAGAGCAGTGGGTATATTTGCTAAATGTGTCAAATTAAAGTTCATTTCAAGGATAAGGAGGGCTGATTTATATGGGTTGAAGGGCACAATTGCTGGGTTATTAATAGCAATAGGTTCAGTGTATTCTACCAAACAAAAGCAAAAACTTTTTAAAGTCTTCTTTAAAACACTGTGAAACTTTTGAGAAGGGGAAATTATACTTGGAGGATAATTCAGTTGCACAACAACTAGTTACTGATTTGATAAAGGCAAGGGGGATAGGGAAGCAGATGCAGCATTAACTTCTCTGTGCCAACAGTTCAGACTCTGACTGCTGGAGAGAATTTCACTCAGGGGAAAGAGATGACACGTTTTATTCACACCTTCATTAGTTATATTCTAGAATAGATGTAATATTAATCTCTAAATCTTTCATGAAGAAGCCAAGATCTGCAGAAATTTGCATTATTACATGGTGAAATCATGCACCAGTGGAAGTAATATTTGATAGCTGAGAGAAGTACCTAAGATTACTTTTTTGGAAAATGAACTGCTTGCTTCTCCAAGACAAAGATCAGTTTGCATTAATTAAAGAGGACATTGTAAAATACTTTCAAATAAATTATACAGATAATACAAAAAGAGGCAGCTTCTGGGAAGCAGGAAATCACTCTTTAGGGGTCAACTGAAAAGTAGAGACACTCAATTGAAAAAAGAAAGACCTCAAGAAAAAATAGAGCTAGAAGAGATAAAAAGGCTACAAGACATTCATAAAAACACAAGTTCAAAAATTTATATCAACAATTAACTAATTTTAGGGGGAAATTGGATATGGTGATGACAGATGCCACTGCAAAAGCACTTAAGTATAAAAGGAGATTTTTATGAGAAAGGAAGTAAGTGATACACTGTTCTTGAATAGCTTTAGGCTTTTGAGCCAATAGTTTATTATTCCACCAATTAAGAACAGCCAGCAAGATAGTTATATACACTGCTTATTATAAAAATCTCCATACCTCAGATACTCCAAGCTCTGAAGTTATTCAAAAATATTTGGAAGTAGCAGGCTTGCCAAAGATAAGCAAAATTGATAAGGAACTTTAGATAAATTACAGAAGACGACATCCTAGAGGCAATAGCAAGTATGAAAAGTGGTAAATCTCCAGGATCTCATGGTCTTTCAGCTGAAGTATACAAGGTATTTAAAGAGGTATTAGTGGATCCTCTGAGAGGTATCTTCAATGCTGTTCTGATAGGGGAGGAACTTCCATAACCTATGCAAGAAGCTACTGTGGTGGTTCTCCCTAAAGGTGGAAAAGACCTTAGCACAGGAGCAGTGGCATAGGAGCCAGAAAACGGGGGAGTTTGGGGAAGAGTATATGTGTTGAGTTTTTAGTTTGGGGGTTGTTTTCCCCCCTTTTTGACAAGAGCTTTGTTGGGAAGGCTATGACAGCTACTGAGGCAGCAGTGGTAATGATTCAAAGAATGGGAAAGACAAGATGACTGGTTGTTTGAAGCTGTGGGATGTACATTCTTTTGGAGAAGGTACCTGAAAGATGCTTTGTTTGTATGAAGTACTGCCTAATAGATCTGATGGAAGAAAAGATCTGAGGTTTGGAGATGCAGCTAGAAACTATGGCTGAGTTTCAAAGAGGAATTGAGCAAATGATGGAGGAAAGAAGAGAAGAGGCTGAAGGAAAACCTCAAGATTTACATATGCAAGCTGGACCAGAGAACTGTGAGGGTAGACTGCTGGATGAGGGAAGTGGAAGTGGAAGCATGTTACTGAGAACAAGGGAGAGGAACAGATCAGCTAGCGATGGAGAAATAAAACTGAGGAACAAGTTTGCTGAGTTGGAAAATGATGGGGAGAGTCAGGCAGTAACAGAAGATGGGAGAGCAAGGAAGAAAAGAGCAGCTAGAAGAAGGGAAGAGATAATGGACATAGCCCTAGTTTGGAGCCCCAGAAGGATAGAGGATGACTTGCAGAAAATTGCAAATGAGAACAGAAGACAAGAAGACTTGTAACCAGAAAGAAGAGAGGAGGTAAGGCTGGAGACTTGCACCAACACCAAGAAAAGGCAGGTCTGCATGGTTGGGGACAATCTACTGAGAAGAACACACAGACCTGTCACCAGAGCTAACCCAGAGAACAGAATGGTGTACTGTCTGCTGGGAACTAAAATATAGCATGTGGGCCTGAGGCTGAAGAGGATCCTAATGGGAGAAGGAAAGAATCCACTGATTTTCCTTCGTGTGGGAACAAATGCTGCTGTTAGTTTCTCACTGGGACATATCAAAGAAGATTACACCATGCTGGGGAAGACACTTAGAGAAATGCGATTAAGTGATCTTCAGTGGGATTTTTCCTGTCCCTTCAGGAGAATTGCAAAGATGAGATAAAATTATGATGATCAACACATGGCTCAGGCAGTGGTGCTACAAGGAGGGCTTTGACAGCCCTGGGAGGCATTAATGCACAGAGGATGTTCTCATGAAATGGGCCTCCACCTGAGTAGGAGGGAAATAGACTTCTGGGATGGAGGCTGGCATAACTGATTAAAAGAACTTTAAACTAGGAAGTCAAGGGAGATGGTTGGGTGCTGCTTATGTAATCTCCATTTCTGATTATAACATTGGGCAGGAGGAAAATCAAGTGAAAGCGGATACAGCAATGGAGAAAGGAACAACAGAGGGAAGGAGAATGGACGTTAAGATAGTTAATAGTCACTGATATTAACAGTTAGGTAGGCAGTACTGGCAGTAAAATGACTGTACCTAATCAGGCGAGGAATCTGGGTAAAGCCAAGCAGAAACTACTAATATGTTGTATACCAATGCAAGGAGCCTGGTGGTAAAATGGAGGAACTAGAACTACTGGTGCAGGAAGTGAAACCAGGTATTATTATAGGGATATAATAATATTACATAGGGATAACAGATACATGGTGGACTAGTAGTCATGACTGGAATATAGGTATTGAAGGGTATGTGCTTTTTAGGAAAACAGAAATAAGGGGAAAGGTAGTGGAGTAGCAGTATATATTAATGAAGGGGTTAACTAAAGAAATTAGATGTGATGGAATGAATAACATGACATCTGTTTTGGATCAAAATTACTTTGGGGGAGGAAAGGTAATAAAGGCTCCACTGCGATAGTGCTTGGGGTCTGTTGTAGATCTCCAGGATCTGATTTGATTATGGATAGAAACCTATTTTAATATTTTTAATGAAATCAGTATTACAGAGAGTTGTGTGATTATGGGAGACTTTAATTTCTTAGATATATTGGAAGACAAGTGCTACTAATAATGGTAGGGGCAAGAATATTCCTGAGTATGATGGCCAACAGATTTTTTTCACCAAATAGTCACTGAACCAACAAGAGGTGATGCCATTTTAGAGTTAGATTGATAAATAGCAAGAACCTCACAGAGGAACTGGTTGTAAAGGACAACCTTGGCTCAGGCGATCATGAGCTAATTCAGTGTAACCTAAATGGAAGCATAAACAAAAACAGGTGTGCAACTACGGTCCTTAATTTCAAAAGGGTAAACTTTTTAAAAAAAAATTAAGGGAATTAGAGAAGTAGACTGGACTGAAGAACTCAATAATCTGAATGTGGAAGAGGCTTGGAATTACTTTGTCAAAGTTGCGGAGACTATTGGAATCCTGCATCCCAAAGAAATGCAAAATATTTATTGTGAAAGGTTGCAGGCCAAACTGGATGAACAAGCATTTCAAACTGGTTATTAAGAGAAAGCAGAACACCTACAAGGAATGGAAGAACAGACTAATCAACAAGGAAGGCTACTGCTTGGTGATCAGAAAGTGTAGGGGAAAAATGAGAACTGGAAAAAGTCAAGCAGAGTGGGACCTTACAAAGGAAATTAAAACTAAAAGTAAAAGTTCTTTATCCATATAAATAAAAAGAACACAAGGAAAGAGAAAGTGGGACCGCGAAGCACTGAGGATGTGATAGAGATTAAAGATTATCTAGGTATGGTCCAAAACCTAAACAAATACTTTGTCTCCATGTTTAACAAGAGTAATGAAGATCTCAGGGACAGTGGCTAATAGGAACAAGGATATGGAAGAAGGAATTACCACATTCGAGGTGAAAACCAAACTTGAACTGCTTAATGGGACCAAATCAGGGGGCCTGGATAATCTCAATCCAAGAATATTAAAGAAATTGGCACATGAAATTGCAAGCTCAGTGGCAAGGATTTTTAATAAATCCATAAGCTCAGTGACTGGAGAATTGAAGGGTAGGCAAATATAGTATTTATATTTAAGAAAGGAAAAAAGTGATCCAGGAAACGTTAGTTTGACCTCAATTGCTGCAAGGTCTTAGTACAAATTTTGAAAGACAGAGTAGTTAAGGACATAGAGGTAAATGGTAATTGAATACAGCATGGTTTTTGCAAAAGGTAGATAGCGCCAGATCAACCTGATCTTTTTCTTTGAGAAGATAACTGATTTTCTCAACAAAGGAAATGCAGTAGATCTAATCTACCTGGAATTCAGTAAACCATTTGATACAGTTCCACATGGCAAATTATTAATTAAATTGGAGAAGATGGGGATTAATAAAAGAATTAAACAGTGGGTAAGGAACTGGTTAAAGGGGAGATTTCAGCAAGTCATGCTCAACGGTGAACTGATGGGCTGGATAGAGGTTACTAGTGGAGTTCCTCAAGGATTGGTCTTGGGATCAATGTTATGGAACACTAATGACCTTGGCACAAAAAGTACGAGTGTACTAATAAAATCTGCAGACAACACAAAGTTGGGAGGTATTACCAATACACAGTAGGACCAGAATATCACACAAGATTTGGATGACATTGAAAAATAAGCAATAGAAATGGGATGAAGTTTAATAGTGCAAAGTGCTTTTAGGAACTAATGGCAAGAATTTTTGCTATAAGTTGGGAATGTATCAGTTGGTAGTGACAGAGGAGGAGAAAGACTCGGGTGTATTGCTTGATTACAGAATGACTATAAGATGCCAATGTGATGCGGCTGTGAAAAAGGCTAATGTAATCCTAGGATGCATCAGGCTAGGAATTTGCAGTAGAGATAGAGGAAGTGTTCTACAAAGCACTAGTCAGACCTCATCTGGAATACTGTGTGCAATTCTGGAACAGATGCAGAGAAGGGCTACTAGGAGGTCAGAGGAATGGAGAAACCTACCTTATGAGACAGGTTTCAGAGTGGTAACCGTGTTAGTCTGTATCAGCAAAAACAACGAGGAGACTTTGTGGCACCTTAGAGACTAACAAATTTATTTGGGCATAAGCTTTCGTGGGCTAGAATCCACTTCATCAGATGCGTGGAGTGGAAAATACAGGAGCAGGTATAAATACATGAAAATATGTGAGTTGCTTTACCAAGTGTGAGGTCAGTCTAATGAGACAAATCAATTAAAAGCAGGATACCAAGGGAGGAAAAGTAACTTTTGAAGTGGTAATGAGAGTGGCCCATTTCAGACAGTTGACAAGAAGGTGTGAGTAACAGTAGGGGGAAGTTAGTATTGGGAAAATTAGGTTTAGGTTTTGTAATGAGCCAACCACTCCGTCTTCATTCAGGCCTAATCTGATGGTGTCCAGTTTGCAAATTAATTCCAGTTCTGTAGTTTCACGTTGGAGTCTGTTTTTGAAGTTTTTTTTGTTGAAGAATTGCCACTTTTAGGTCTGTTATTGAGTGACCAGGGAGACTGAAGTCTTCTCCTACTGGTTTTTGAATGTTATGATTCCTGATGTCAGATTTGTGTCCATTTATTCTTTTGTGTAGAGACTGTCCAATTTGGCCAATGTAGATGGCAGAGGGGCATTGTTGGCACATGATGGCATATATCAGGGGTCTCAAACACACGGCCCACGGGGTTATTTCCTGCCACCTGCCAACCTCCCCGCCCCGCTCTTGCCCCCCCTCGGAGTTATTTCCTGCAGGCTGCCAAGCTCCCCCTCCACCCAGCGTGCCATGTCCCCGCTCTTCTGCCTATCTCCAGGCGCTTAGCACTTTCCAGGAGGGAGGAGCAGGAAGCCATGTGCTCAGGGGAGGAGGCGGGGCAGGGGCAGGGATTTGGGGAAGGGATTGAAATAGAGGCAGGGAGGGGGCGGAGTTGGGGTGGGGACTTTGGGGAAGGGGTTGGAATGGGGGGTGGGAAGAGGTGGGGCAGGGGTGGGGCCTCATGAAAGGGGTGGAGTGGGGGCGGGGCCAGGGGTAGCGGGGGTGGGGGGTGTCAGATATGTGCCAGCAATGGCCCTCTGCCATGGACATTGGCCAAATCGGACAGTCTCTACGCAAAAGAATAAATGGACACAAATCTGACATCAGGAATCATAACATTCAAAAACCAGTAGGAGAAGACTTCAGTTTCCCTGGTCACTCAGTAACAGACTTAAAAGTGTCCATTCTTCAACAAAAAAAATTCAAAAACAGACTCCAATGTGAAACTGCAGAACTGGAATTAATTTGCAAACTTGACACCATCAGATTAGGCCTGAATAAAGATGGAGTGGTTGGCTCATTACAAAACCTAAACCTAATTTCCCCAATACTAATTTCCCCCTACTGTTACTCACACTTTCTTGTCAACTGTCTGTAATGGGCACTCTTACCACTTCAAAAGTTATTTTTCCTCCCTTGGTATCCTGCTGTTAATTGATTTGTCTCATTAGACTGACCTCACACTTGGTAAAACAACTCACATCTTTTCATGTATTTATACCTGCTCCTGTATTTTCCACTCCACACATCTGATGAAGTGGGTTCTAGCCCATGAAAGCTTATGCCCAAATAAATTTGTTAGTCTCTAAGGTGCCACAAGGACTCCTCATTGTTTTTACCTTATGAGAGGTGACTTAGGCTAAACAAGCCAAGCTCCTTAACAAAATGAAGGCTGAGGGAGATGTGGTTGCTCTCTATAAATACAACTAGGGAAAAGATGAGTAATTTAAATTAAGGGTCAATGTTGACACAAGAACAAATGGATATAAACTGGCCAACAAATAAGTTTAGGTTTGAAATTAGATGAAGGTTTCTAGTTCTGGAACAGCATTCCCAGGGGAGTAGTGGGGGCAAAAAACCTAACGTGTTTCAAGACTGAATTTGATAAGTTTATGGAGGGGATAGTATGATTAGGTTACCTACGACACTATGATACATGGCCCATCCATGATTACTATTAGCAAATATCTCCGGTAACCGGAGACAGGATACTAGATGAAGAGGGCTCTGAGTTACTACAGAGAATTCTTTCCCAGGTGTCTGGCTGGTGGGTCTCACCCATATGCTCTGGAAAGAATTTTCCCCCAGGTCAGATTGGCAGAGACCTTGGTGGGGCTTTGCCTTCCTCTGCAACATGGAGCACAGGTCACTTGCTGGTTTAAAGTAGAGTAAATAGTGTATTCTGTGGACCTGATTAGACAAATTACCCCAGAGGAATGGGGTTTGATCTGGACAAGAGGACCAGCAATCTGCTTGTAGCAGAATAAAAGAAAATTTCTTTAAGATATTGTTTCAGTGGTAACTCACAGTTGGAGGGGGGGGGAAGAGAGAGAGAAAGAGAGAACATGGGGATAAATGTTGCAGAAATTGTGGGTAGAGAGGAATTTATGGAAGACATGTCCAGTCATTAGATACTATTGGGATGCAGTCTGTAATCAAATATCACAAACTGTTGGATATTTATTTCCAAATGATCCTTTGGTAATCCTCCAAGGACTTCCTCATGGAAATGATCATACGAGAGGAAAGGACTTGACCTTTTTGTAGAGACTTAGTCATAGGCTTTAAGGCCAGAAGGAACCACCAGATCATCTGATCTCCTGTATATCACAGGCCACCAACACCACCCAACATCCACACGTTAAACCCCACAGTCAATGCTGTTGAGCTGCTCTGTGATGTGGTATTGCTAGTGTATGGTGTGAAAACATTATCTAACTTTTCTCTTACAGTGTCGGGAATTGTACTATTGTGTAAAAGACAGTATGGAGCGAGCAGCAGCAAGACAGCAAAGTATTAAACCAGGTAAGAGCCGTGGCCTCCAGGCATGGGTGGACAGGATTTGGCAGGTACTGTATGAGCAACCAAGCTCTTTAATGCAGTGTAGTTGTAGCCATGTCGGTCCCAGGATATTAGAGGGACAAGGTGGGTCAGGTAATATCTTTATTGGACCAGCAGAAGATTTTACCTTCGCACCTTGTCTCTCCAACCTCTTTAATGATGGTTTGTATGAATGTAGTGCTTTTTATTCAGTGATCTCAAAGTTCTGTTTTCTCCTCTACCTATGCCTATATGGCAGGTTGTGGTGGAGATGATGATGATGATTATTTATTATTGGCTGGTGTAGCCCTCACCAAAAATCATGCATTTCTAAAATCAGTCACCCCTTCAGGGGTCTGATTTACCAATACAATGATCATTCCAAAATAATACTACATGACATGAAATCTCACTCTAGCTCTCTCCTTAGATTCGGTTGGTCCTACCTTTCCTTCCATCAAGACCTATCTGTTACATGCGCTGGCTCTCTGAAAGGGTTACTCCCACCTCCATTATATTCAAGGTGAAATCTAATGAACCCCACTTGTCCCAGTGAATCAGCAGTGATTAACCCTGTAGCTCCCTGCAGAGTTCTAACCCTTAGGGCTTGTGTGCATGGGAAAGTTATACCAGTGTAACCTAAGGTGTGAATTTAAATTAATAGAGTTTACCAGTCTAACCCATTGTTTGGACACTCTTAGTCCCATTTAAGAGGGGCTTTTTCTGTTTAGTTTATGTCACTTTGCAAGGGTGTAAAGTAAACCAAAAACCTCACTATTTTATACTGGAATAACTGTGTCCACATGGGGATTTAAACCAATATAACTATACCTGTACAACTGGTAAAACATTCTTGTGTGAACAAGTACTAACGGAATGGGAAAAAGGAAGATCCTGGCACAGTTGCAGCTGGAAAACTAGCAAACCTCTTTTAAAGTGTGTATATGGCCAGAAACGTGATAGTTGTTCTTATTCAACATACTAGCTCCATATGTGTGTTCAGTGTTAACTGCTTACTTGGATGATAAAAATAATTTTGTTACTGCTTACTCTTGGTAGTACTGCAGAGTAATCCAGCTTTGGGAGCTGGAGCTGGAGTCTACTCTGGCTCGTGTGTGATCATCAACCTAATTGTGGTCTTGACAACATGGGGAAGTTATACCAGTGTAAGGGAGGTAGGGTGTGAATTTAAACCAATCTAGTTAGACTGGTATAACTACCCATGTGGACATTCTTATTCCAGTAGAAGAGGGCCTTTTTTTCAATTTAACTTATGTCACTTTGGAAGTGTTTAAAGTAAGCCCCCCCGCCCAGCACTCTTACTATGGAATAAGTGTATCTACACTGGGGAATTATACCAATATAACTGTAGGTGTTTAACTCTACCTGTATAATTATACTGGTATAACTGGAAAAAAGTTTCACGGAGACAAGCTCCAAGTTCCAGTTGTAGGGCCAAATATTGCCCACGTTTTACTTGAACCACCTTGTTGAAAACAATAGAGAAGGTGTGACCCTAAGAGCCCTCAGTGCCCACTTGAAAAGGATTCAACGTCATATAAAGCAACTTCTATTAAGCCTGACAAACTTATTACATCTAACACATTTCAGTCATAATATTTATCTGTAAAGAATGTTGTATAAGATATCAGTTGAAAACCAGTGACATACTGGTCGTTAATATCACTGTGAAATGTGTGTATTAACACTGTATGAGGATTTATGCATATTTTTGATACTGTGCTTTGAAGTCTGTAATCAAAGAGAGAAACAGGTTTTTTTCAAGACAAGAGGGAGGACAGTTATCTCCCCGTCTCTAGCGTAAATTGAGCATGGTGATGGCAGAGACAATGGACAGTTCATTTGCATCTGAGATAAACAGGAGGAGCAAGTTAACGAGGATGTGAAATCAGCATGGGAAGACACTGGAGTCTGAACCCCAGAGGTCCATCCTGACTCTGGTGACAAAGACAATAAACTCTAGGGAATATAAGGAGAAACAAAAAGACATTTTGGTTATCACTGAGGGAAGAGGTTGATGTTCTTTGCATTTGTGAATGGTGGATCCCCCACCATGTGAATTGGTGATGCCTAAGAAGTGGCTGTAGGTGAATGTGACAGAGTGTACCAACCCCACATTGGGTCAACAGGGACAAACCAATCCCTGTGGGCCCAGGAGGCCATGCCCCCTTTCCCCTGCTACGCATGCCTCAGGTGGAAGAGCCAGATAAAAGGAGGCAGCCCAGCCCAGTCACACTGGCTGAGGAGGAGGGAGGACATGTACTGCAGGCTCCTGCAGAGGTGCTGATGACATTCCAGGCGGTAGAGCTCATGGACTTGGACAACGCTATGGCCAACTTTCTGGTGGCAGAGATGAATGGGGATGCCAAGCCACCGCCAGCTGAGGAGATGCCAGGGATGCTATTTGTGGTAGGAAGTGATCCAGGGGTTGTAGTAGAAGTTGATGCCTAAACTGTTAACAGGGGAGTCCCTGACTTCATAGGGCCCTGGGTTGGAACCCGGTGGAGCAGACATGGCCAGGTTCCCCTACCACACCCCACGGGCCACCAGGCACGACTGCTGTCTGCTCTCGGTTCTAGCCACGGGGCTTTGGGGCTTTAGACTATTTGTTCTGCCCTGCCTGGGAGCTACAAATGCATTACGGTTCTGCTCCACCCAGGGGGCTGATTCCCCAATTGCTATTTTCTACCCCAGCCAGGAGGCTTTGGGGCTTTAGACTGTTTGTTTGTTTTGCCCCATCCAGGGGCTACAGGCTAATTGTTGTTCAACCCCGCCAAGAGGGCCGGGATCCCAGTTGTGGTTGTCAGTCCCAACCCGGAGGCTCAGGGGTTACCGACTTCATTTATGCAGTTCTGCCAGGGGACCAGAGCCCACCTTGCTGCAATATCCTGATTAACAGGGAATCCTGACAACTTGGTGGCAGGGTGTACCAACCCTGACCTGGCTCGACGCACAGAACCTCCGTCACAGTGAGAATACTGCTTTAGGCAAGAATTGTAGCCTGTTGAGTTAAGTTTTAGTCACTAGAAAGAGCATAAAACCAAATACTTGGGTTTTATTTGTAACCATTTTCTGTTTCTTTTGTCACTGCTTAGTATCTCTTAAATCTCTATTCTTTATTAATACATTTATTCTTGTTTTTATTACAAATTCTTTTTGGTAAAAAAGGCTCCAGAGGCAATCCTGGCAATTAGAGGCCAGTATGCCTAACTTCAGTACCAGGCAAATTGGTTTACACTATAGTAAAGAACGGAATTATCAGACGCACAGATGAACATGATTTGTTGGGGAAGAGTAGACATGGCTTTTATAAAGGAAAATCATGCCTCACCAATCTATTAGAATTCTTTGAGGGGGTCAACAAACATGTGGACAAGGGTGATCCAGTGGATATAGCTTACTTGAATTTTCAGAAAGCCTTTGACAAGATCCTTCACCAAAGGTTCTTAAGAAAAGTAAGCAGTCATGGGATAAGAGGGAAAGGCCTCTCATGGATCAGTAACTGGTTAAAAGACAGAAAACGAAGGGTAGGAATAAATGGTCAGTTTTCAGAATGGAGAGAGGTAAATAGTGGTGTCCCACAGGGATCTGTACTGGGACCATTGCTGTTCAACATATTCATTAATGATCTGGAAAAAGGGGTAAACAGTGAGGTGGCAATGTTTGAAGATGATACAAAATTACTCAAGATAAATCCAAAGCAGACTACAAGGAATTACAAAGGGATCTAACAAAACTGGGTGACTGGGCAACAAAAGGCCAATGAAATTCAATAATATCAATGAAGTTCATTTGATAAATGCAAAATAATACATGTTGGAAAACATCATCTGAACTATACATACAAAATGATGGGGTCTAAATTAGCTGTTGCCACTCAAGAAAGAAATCTTGGAGTCATTTTGGATAGTTCTCTGAAAACATCGGCTCAGTGTGCTGCGGCAGTCAAAAAAGTGAACAATGTTAGGAACCATTAGGAAAGGGATAGCTAAAAGACAGGAAATATCATCATGTCACTATATAAATCCATGTTGTGTCCACACCTCAAATACTGTATGTAGTTCTAGTTGCCCCATCTCAAAAAAGTTATATGAAAAATAGAAAAGGTACAGAGAAGGGCAACAGGCGGGTGTGTTTAGCTTTTTGGACAACTAATTTGGTAATTCCTGTGAGTGTTCAGTGACGGGCTGGATACTACAGAGGAATACTCTTCTGAGGGTATGGGAACTCTGGTCACCGAGCATTACCTGCAAGATACAGTAAGGGCTGTTGGAATCCTAAGTTTGTTTGGCTGACTAATAGACTGGCATGGCTGGGAGCTATCACACAGTTTTAGTAGCAACAAATCTCTCTTTTGCTAAGGCAGAGGGATAACAGGTTTTAGTTGGGGGCTGAAAGTGATGGCTAGTGGTGTTCTGTTATTTTCTTTGTTGGGCCTGTCTTGTAGTAGGTAACTTCTGGGTACCCAGAAGTTCTGGGTGCTCTGTCAATCTGTTTCTTCACTTCGCATCATCAAGGATCTACAACCTATCCTGAAGGACGACCCATCACTCTCACAGATCTTGGGAGACAGGCCAATCCTTGCTTACAGACGCCCCCCAACCTGAAGCAAATACTCACCAGCAACCACACACCACACAATAAAAACACTAACCCAGGAACCGATCCTTGCAACAAAGCCCGTTCCCAACTCTGCCCACATATCTATTCAGGGGACACCATCATAGGGCCTAATCACATCAGCCACACTATCAGTGGCTCGTTCACCTGCGCATCTACCAATGTGATATATGTCATCATGTGCCAGCAATGCTCCTCTGCCGTGTACGTTGGCCAAACTGGACAGTTTCTACGTAAAAGAATAAATGGACACATCAGACGTCAAGAATTGTAACATTCAAAAAACAGTCGGAGAACCTTTGAATCTCTTTGGTCACTTGATTACAGACCTAAAAGTGGCAATTCTTCAACAAAAAAACTTCAAAAACAGACTCCAATGAGAGACTGCTGAATTGGAATTAATTTGCAAACTGGATACAATTATCTTAGGTTTGAATAAAGACTGGGAGTGGATGTGTCATTACACAAAGTAAAACTATTTCCCATTGTTTATTTCTCCTCCTACTGTTCTTGTAAAGTGCTGGAAATGGCCCACCTTGATTATCACTACGAAAGGTTCTCTTTCCTCCCCCACCCCCCGGGCTGGTAATAGCTCACCTTTCCTGGTCAGTCTTGTTACAGTCTGTATGGTAACACCCATTGTTTCATGTTCTCTGTATATATAAAATCTCCCCACTATATTTTCCACTCTATGCATCCGATGAAGTGAGCTGTAGCTCACGAAAGCTTATGCTCTAATAAATTTGTTAGTCTCTAAGGTGCCACAAGTACTCCTTTCCTTTTTAGGATTTATGAGGAGAGGCTGAGGGAACTGGGATTGTTTAGTCTGCAGAAGAGAAGAATGAGGGGGGATTTGATTGCTGCTTTCAACTACCTGAAAGGGGATTCCAAAAAGGATGGATCTAGACTGTTCTCAGTGGTACCAAATGACAGAATGAGGAGTAATGGTCTCAAGTTGCAGTGGGGGAGGTTTAGTTTGGATATTAGGAAAAACTTTTTCACTAGGAGGGTGGTGAAGCACTGGAATGCGTTACCTAGGGAGGTGGTGGAATCTCCTTCCTTAGAAGTTTTTAAGGTCAGGCTTGACAAAGCCCTGGCTGGGATGATTTAGTTGGGAATTGGTCCTGCTTTGAGCAGGGGGTTGGACTAGATGACCTCCTGAGGTCCCTTCCAACTCTGATATTCTATGACATGAGAGATTCAAGAAGCCCTTCTTTCTTTGTGGGATTAAGAATATTTCCATTTTATTTTCATCCCATTAGGACACTTCTATGTTCATATGAAATTGCAGGAAATTCAAAGCTCCAGGTGAATTTATATTTGCTCTGCTTCTGCTGAAGGTTAATGCTGTGTAAGGTGTCAACCACTGTGGTGTATCATACAGAAAAGAGAGCTAACTTCTTTTTTTTAAAAAAAAAGCAGCAGCAGCCATGGCAAGTACAGACTCTGAGCTAGTCTTTTAATTTCCCTCACACATTACAGAGCTTTACAGACACCAGCAATGAAATATGTGATGGTGTTTATAGCACTCATTGCTAGTCTTTAATCAAGTACTCTACACTGTTCATGTCATAAAAGCACCAATCCACTGTTGCAGTGTACATTACATGGAGTTTTTGCTTTAGTTACTCAATAAATGGAGAGTATTGTGCAGATCACTCTATTTGATTCCTTCCTGCCCTGCTTCTCTTTGTTATCATATTGCAGGACCTGAATTGGGTGGTGAGTTCCCAGTGCAGGATATGAAAACTGGCGAAGGAGGGCTTCTGCAAGTCACACTGGAAGGAATTAACCTGAAGTTTATGCATAGTCAGGTAGGAGGGAATCTTCAGCAAGAGTATGTGAGCATGAAGCTTTTTGCAGCACCTCTGCATCAGTGTGTTTCCTCTTCCCTGCACCACCATGGGGAAAGGGTAGGATGACAAAGAGGAATATGGCCTATATTCTCTAAATATTGAAATGAGAAATTCTCAGAGTGTAGACATCTATAGTACATTTAAAAAAAAAAAAAAAAAGTAAAAGTAGTTGTAGAGGTGGGTATTAACTTTGTTTCTGGCTGCCAGAATTCTTTAGGTGCACAAGGTAACTGGAACTCAAAATGCTAAAACAACAACAACAAAAAGTGGGTGGTAATCTAAGTTGCCATAATTTATCATATAGTGAACTCTGACATTCTGATGGCACAATGATTCAGAACTGTGTCTGTAAGATTAAGCTAGGTACATTTGCAGGTATTTCAGGTAATTTTCTTCATCATGTTTAATTTTTGTATTTTAAAAATGGGGGAGAATCTACAGATCCAGACAAGAAAATAGAGTAAGAGAATGACACTCTCTCACATTGAAGAAGATGATGAGAATAAATTACTGATTTTTTCCCCCCCTTTCCAAATAGCAATCTATCTGTGGGTGTAGAGGAAACACAAATAGAATTGTTTTATCATTTTCTTCCTTTCTCTGGATGTTGTTTCATTTGCTTTCTTTAGTCCTTGTTTTTGTTTTTTGTTTTTTTGCTTTGTGTTCATGTTTGTTTTGCATATGTCATTAGAGGTGTGCTGTGCTGGACAGTAGAACCAGTTTTTAGTAGAGGGTGGGATATGTGTATGTGAGAGAGAGGGAGAAAAGCTGCTGTCAGTCAGTCCCTTGTGGAGTGTGTTACCTTTTCCTCTAATTAAATCTTCCCTCTACTGTTTCCCCATATAAGCCTTGTTCCTTTATACGTTCACTTGCTTTTAAACTGAGGGGAGAGCATCTGCACCCCACAAGACACAAAATGAAACTATGAAACATAGAAAGGAATGCCTATTAACCTTTTGTGTAAACCTGTTTCCTTATAGTTGGTGACCTTTTAGAGTAGAGGAAGACTATCCCCATGAGAGGTTACAAATAGTCTACTAATTGTTATGTTGTTAATTCTTGTTTTATTTTCAAACATTTCACTTCCCTAAAAATGGGAAACTCCCATAAATTTCGCCACTTGGGGAAATGCATCACCCCTTAGTTTTTGTTCAGATGAGCCAGATGCCTCCAGGCCTTGCATTTACGATTTTTGGGTTGCTAGATAATTAATATTGTATCTGATTTATTTGAACTTTTCCACTGAGGTCCTGAATAAAAAAGCTTGAGCTGCATAATATGAACCTTAACAGCAAATGCTACTGCAATCAATGGAAATGATCTAAGTGGATAAAAAATGGATAATTATCCCCTTATAATGCCCTTATTTCCTCTTCCCTGTATCCCTCTGAAAAGAGAAAAATAGAGGGTGATAGTTTTTGACAAACTAAACTTCAAAAGAGCGCAGGTAAACGAAGTGGTGGGATTAATTTTCTGTTCCCTGAATACTTGGTTGTGAGAAGGAGGCAAGTTGCAGGTTTGCTGACAAAAAAAAAAATCTCAGGTTTAGTTTCTGGTACTGAGGAATAAATAACCTGGAATCATATGTTAGAGCTTCTCTATTATTGGAAACATCATCTGTACTTGAAAATCAACTTACCTTGATTTACCCTCAAAATGTGAATTGATCTCTTTACAGAAGGCAGACATAGATAAGACTGTTTCTAAAAGAGACCTTTTAGCTGGCATGATCTTGTGTCCTGCCTGGTAGCCTCCCCTTGCCTTTCTTGGCCAGGTAATGATTTGGGGATTAAATGAAAGTAGTTTGTTACTAGTGGTGTAGGGAAAAGAAGTGCCCAGATACCTTTCTCCATTTTCTGTTTTCCTAGTAGATTCAATTTCTCCAGTAAATTTATCTCTAAATCCACACCTGAGCTTGCAGCTTTGTAAGTACATAGCAACTGAAAAAATCACTGCAGTTCATTGCTGTGCAGTCTTTCAAGAATATCTCTAAGGTGTTGGTAGGAGACTTATTCAGGATACTGGAGCAATCTTACTCTTCATATGTATGTTTCCTGCCTGAAGAAACAAATGTTCTAGGATCTGAGCATAATGCTGATTCCTGATCACCTTCCTGTACCTTCTCTTCATGCCCCCAAGTTGTCTCTTGCCCTGAAAGGACTAACTGCAGTTATGCTTTTCCAGAATATGGATGCACATCAGAAGAGATTGTTTAATTGTATAGGGCATTAACTGAACTCGTTGAACTTGGAGAATTTACTGATTTGCACAAAGCTGGCATCTGTGTCCTAGAACATGGAAAAAAATGATTAGTGTGATCAGTGACGAGGCTTATTTTCCTTTTTTGGATGCTTATTTTTTAAACCAAAGATCAGTTAAAAACAGTTCTGTTTTTCCCCAGTGGGTACCCAACTCACAGTGGCTCTGTGGCATACTGTATGAAATGAACAAACAAAAAATAAATATCGGAGTCTTCATACATGTTTTTAAAGATGAAATCAGTGCTGCCCAAAGTCATCATTTGGATCAATTTCAACACTGACTGCACATACCATGTAAAATCTACAAACAGTTCTGTTGCTAAATCTCAGTTGCAGTGCTGTCTGGTAGGGAAGTTAAGTTTGACTGGTGGATGGTCTAAGAGAAGCAGCATGAGGGTGGGAAGCACATTGCCCCTTGCCTGCCCTCTGTGCTGGAGGAGGATGCATGGAGGGGCAGAAACCAAGTGGGATGGACCTGGGCCATAAATCATATGCCAAATTTGGGAGCCAGCCATTTCTTGTCCCCCTTTTTGTTGCATTTAAGATGTGTTGGTTTTCTCTTTGCTGTAATTCAATTGAGTGCCTGAAGGGGTAGCAATGTTGGATATGTCAGAGTTACTAACTCCTTCGTTTCTCTTCCATGCTTTCTCCTCCTGCAAGGAGCGGAAGGTACTCCATCTTCTGCTGTCTTCGCTTCTTAGCATTTTAAGTTGTTTGTTAATTTCTAGCATTGTGGCAAATTTATCTTTTTTAATCTCCTTGTATTTATGTATTAAACTGTAAATGAATTGGTAGTATGTGCTACAATGTTTCAAGTTATATCAGCCGTGACGGTGTTTCTTTTTGTTTGTTTTTTTAATAAAAAGTTGTCCCTCATTGTCTAATCTTGTTATTTTCCTCCCTGTTTTGTTGTAGGTTTTCATAGAGCTGAATCACATTAAAAAGTGCAATACTGTGCGAGGAGTCTTTGTCCTGGAGGAATTTGGTAATTACATTATTTTGATATTAGGTCTGTACTCACATGGCAGTAACTCAGATTTCCAGTCCTCAGTCTCAGAATTGTGTTCATTAGATCAGTGGTTCTCAACCAGTGGTATGCATACCCCGGGGGGTATGTAGAGGTCTTCCAGGAGATACATCAACTCATCTAGGTTTTTGCCTAGTTTTACAGCAAGCTACATAAAAAGCACTAGTGAAGTCAGTACAAAGTAAAATTTCATACAAACAATGACTTGTTTATACTGCTCTATATACTATACACTGAAATGTAAATACAATATTTATAATCCAATTGATTTATTTTATAATTATATGGTAAAAATTAGGAAGTAAGCAATTTTTCAGTAATAGTGGGCTGTGACACTTTAGTATTTTTATGTCTGACTTTGTATGCAAGTAGATTATAAGTGAGGTGTACCTTGGGGGTACACAAGACCAATCAGACTCCTGAAAGGGGTACAGTAGTCTGGAAAGGTTGAGAGCCACTTCATTAGATGGTAGGCAGCTTCACAGAGAGAGAGAAATATAGATTGCATCTGAGAGACTGACTGACTAGGCGGATTGATGTCTTGACACTATCAGAGTAAACTTGTAGATTTTCATAATCATGGCTTGTAGTCCAGATGTCAGCATGCCATTGAAGTCACTTTGTGCAGCCTGGATAACAGTAATGAGTCAATGAAGTGGGAGGTGCTTAGAAATTATTTCTTCAGAAGTCTCCTTTCCTCAGAAGTCATGATCAAATGTGTCATATAATATTCCGAGACACAGATTGTTGCCCACAGTGAAATTTCCCCTTTGCTGCTCCAGGCAAGTATTATTTTTATTTTATTCTGGAAAAAGAGGATGTTTCTGGGCTTCAATTTAGTCAATGATTTTATTTTCAGTGTCAGAATCGTGGTGGAGGAGAGAGATGATGGTAGAGAAATGGAGGACTAGTGCTATTTGGCCAGTGATTGCAGTTAAATATAATCCTCTTAAACCCAGACTGGGCAATACTCAGGAGTTTCCCAGTATCAGTGTGATTCATAATATTCTGAACCACAGTCTGAAAAAATAGGGGTCTTTTAAGATTTTGAAGGTTTATAAAACATCTGAGTCTTTCACACCCTCTGAAATGGTCCTCTCAAGGATTCCAAGTCTGGAGTGGTTTATTCTTTCATCTGTGGCTGCACATTTGTTTAGATCTTCACAGAAATGTGAAACTTTTCTTATAAAAAGATTAAATTTACAAATGGATTTCAGTATTTGATCAGTGTTAATTTTTTCTTACATCCATCATTTCAAAAAAAATACTGTCTTGGTTTTCAGACGTTCTGGTTCTTTTCCACTGCTTTGGATTAAAGGGCACCGACTGATGGATCCTCTTTCCTAATATTCTAAGAAATGTAACTGATACTGGGATTTGGAAGCTTCATGTCCTGATCTTGACTTCTATACTGCCTCCTTTCTGTTCTGATACCAAGTCCTTAAAATGACACCATTGGATGTCATGAATCAGAGTACAATGACTGGAAGGCAATTGAGCCACGGGCTAAGAGACTTGGTGTGTCATTTCATGAACAGGTTTCTTCCCTTTACCTTTTCTGAAACTATCTTGTCACACACACACATCTCAAAACAATGAATGCAACATATGGAAAAGTTTGGGATAGTTTACGGATGCTCCTGGTAAGTGCTGGCTTGAAGGTGAAGATTTCCACATTGTGTGGTTGCCTATTCCTCTTGTACCATATTTACCCCAAATAGGCAACAAATTTATTATAGCATTTCTGCTAGCAAACACTTAGGGTTGCAAAATAATAGTGATAATAAGTGCACAAAGCTGAGAGATCAGAGCCCATAAAATCTGCTAAAACCATAATAGGTAACTTCCACTACCCAGACATTTAGCTGGTCAAATGTCACAGTTGGCCATCATTGGAGGGACAATTTGAGACACAGTTGCTTCTTCAAATAGCTATTTCTGGACCATGCACAAGAAGAAGCAACATTTGACTTGATAATAAAGTAATACATAGAAGTTGGTTCAAAAAGTAACTCTAGTTTTAGCCACTAAGTAATAATGACCGTACCATAAATTTCAAGTCCATTGTGGGAAGGATTGTAGTGAAGGTCAGTATTGTGGCACTCAACTTTAGGAATGGCAGCTTTAAAGTAAAAAAATCAGGAAGCAAGTTAGAAAGAAACTGAAGACAAAAATTAAGAAATTAAATCATTAGAATCATCTTAGAAGCTATTTAAGCAACTTGATAAATCACAGAAGGCATTCCTACCCCTGAATAAAGTAGGAAGCAGAAAGGCAAGAAAAATGTGCTATGGTTAAAAGGCATGGCTCAAGACGTTAGAATGCTATCCTTTAGTTCAGATTAAACTAACAGAAAGGAACATAATCTATGGCCTGTAAAATTAAAGGTGGAAATTAAGATGGAATTGTAAGATTAAATAATTGCCTTTTTATTTGGTCTATAAGTTTTTGGCTATTTTAATATGTCGGAAGAAGTCTGCAGTAGAGTTATTGGTCCACCAGATTACCAACGAGAAAATGAAAGGAAGGTAGACACTGCCGAGAATCTAACCTGCTTTCTTGTACAGAGACCAATGGAAAGATATTTCCCCTAGAGCTACACTTTTAAAGATAATGAAGATGAGAAACTATTAGACTCTATGTTCAAAAGAGAAATGACAATAAATCACTAGGATAAAATGGTAATATTCATCCAAGAGTTCTGAAGGAACTTAAAAATTAAGTGAATGAGCTGCTAACAAAACTCTAAATCTTAAAATCAGCTTCTGTGCTTGAGGACTGGAGATTTAGCCTTGGTTGTACTTTAACAAAAGGCACGAGGGCTGGCTGATCCTGGAAATTCTAGTCCAGTCAGCCTGACTTACTTACCAGGAAATTTATTTAACTTTAATTATTTTTGAGGTTTTAGTGGTTTCCGAGTATGGTCTTTTTAGTGGGAGTGGAAGAAGTTGAATATCGCAAGACAGTAGAAAATTAAAGGCCATTTGTAAAAATAAGGTTAACATGGCAAGGTGGATGTTGGAGATGTGATTTCAGACCAGGGCCCAAGTGAGAGCCGTGGGTTGTTGTCCACAAATGGGAACAAAGATTTAAAGGAAGTGAAGAAGTGTAGGGCTCTTACTTCTGGAATTTGAGTTACTGCTGTGTATTTGTGCTTTACTTTCTCGTGGCCCCTTCATCGCCGCTGCTATGAAAACCTTCATTCTCCAGCAGGTAAAGTGATGTCCCCTGAAATAGTTCTCTACTAGTGCCATATATTCTCATCCACAGGGCCAGAGGCTGCAGGATGGTGCTCAGTAACTTATCCCCTTCATCTTCTTAGTTTAACAGTATTGAGTCAATTTTATTGTTAGAAGAAAAAAATTAGTATGATTTATATACTCTGCAGTGCTAGCACTTTGAGCTCTGGGGGTGTAAACCCAAAGCTTTTCTCTTCTCTCCTTCCTAACCCCACCCTCTCAGGAGTATTTTTTCCTACTGGAGGGCTACAGGGGAGTCATTCATTTGACGAGAGGGTGACTTTAGTGAGTGTGAAAGGAGGTGGTTTCTTCCCTAGGTCCTCACCCTGCTGTGTATTTGGGAATCAGGGACATTACAGCTTCCCTTCTCTCCTTCCCTCATGCCACCAGCTCCTTCCAGCTTCCTCTTCCTGCTTTTGAAGAGTATATGAACAATTGTATGTTATCCAGTGAGAAATAAGATTTGTACATCTCTGTAATCCTATCCCATTTGGCTGTGCACCACCTCACTCCCCCTTTATCCCCTGGTGACATGGAGTTAATTTGGAACATCTGGTGCCAACGGGTAAGGCAGTTTGGATGTGCACCTCATTCTCTTCCCAGCTCTAGCCACTGGTGTCATAGGGCAGTGCAGCCTGGGTATGCACTTCACCCAGTTTTCAGCCTCTGAAGTAGCTGCCTCTGTCCAAGAAAATGGAGAATGTCAAAGGCAAATATTTATTTTTAAACAAAGGCTGCAGTTTTGATGGGTCTTTCCAGGGATGTTGATACTGTGATACACTAAGATCAAATCATAGACATTGATTTTTATTAGAGTCCCTTCTCTTTGAACCAGTCTGCACTGCCTAGTTTTGACTCACTAGAGTATGAGCCCTCTTTCCATATTACCTTTTGTTGTCATGTCATGTCATAATCAAACAGGAGACAGCTGCATGGCTAGGTTTTGGTGTCCATTCCCCCCTCCCCCCCAGCTCTTCATGTTGAGCTCATGTTTATATATTTTGCCTGTTACTGTCTTTGTCACTAGGTCCTATGCTTTATAAGATATTCACTCCTCCTTCCTCACCTTTCTCTATTAAACTGGTACTTATTTGGTCTGGTTTTGAATAATTTATGATGTTTACTTTAAGATTTTTGTTGTCATACACAAATTCCAAAGCAGGTTTCAGCCGCTTTGAAAGGAAAGGATTCAAAATAAAATGTCTTTTTGTTGTTCCTTTAGTTTTAAAAATCTAAATTTGCCTTTTTTATGTTCATAGTGCATCATTATACTCCTTGTGCTCTGTTTGTTCCCTATATTGTCTTTCCATGAGATTTGTGCACAGCATCATTCACACAGACTCAGAAGAGTGGGACAGAAGCACAGTGCAGGTGGAACATACTAATGGGAGGGTTGCAGCTTTCAGCATGGGGCACTTTGGGGTAATGAGAGCAGAGGGTAAAATTTTCCTTTGCTATTCTGTGCTACTTTCCTCCTGTATGTGTCAGCAACAGTGCAAGGGAGGAATGGCTGAGCTTTCCTGATAACAGATTCGATCTGTGTCATCGACTGCAACTCTTGCTGGTGTTTCCTCTAATACACCTAGAAGACAAATCAAGCCTGATATTTTGAGTGCCATGTGTAACTGAAATCTTGTATGTTGATAGTTTTGAGTAAGTTTGTTCATAAAGCAATGAACATTTTTCTTGAGGTCTCCAGGCAAACTCCAGAGTACAGGTGTTAGACTTAATGAAACTGGTTCAATGAACAGTGTCCAAGATATAGCTGGCCTGGAGGAGAAAGTCTTCCATTCCAGAAGATTGGTTTCTCCACAGTCTAATCTCCATTCTTTTACGGATTTAACTGAACCCCATGCAAAAGTATCCAGTCAAACTACCACCAGGGAAAATTCAGATTTCTAGAGGGTACACTGGGGAGCAAGCAGTTAAAGTAGCAAAGTGGCTTTAAAAGAGATGTTGATTTAGACTATATGGTTGTGCCGATAAACAGATTTTACCATGTGTTCTGCTAACAGGACAGGAATTAATTGCACCAGCAAAGCCAATGATGAGTCTGAGACACATCAAACACTTACTATTCGTTTTTCTCAATCAAGGAGCCAAAGAAATGTTTTATGCCATTTTGAGTTACATAATATGTCATTGCTGGTATCCTCAAAAGATCATGATAGTATAAATATAGGGAAAGAATAGTATCTAAAAGTGAGGAATAGTGAGGTGCCCTGTTCCTGCAGCTACTGTCTGTGTGCATCGCTCCCCCTTTCCTTTGGGAACATTGTGCTATTTCTTTCACTTTTTCCTCTCGTTTTTTGAACTTTTTGTTTTGTCTCTTACCCGTCCGGTTTTAGTTCCTGAAACTAAAGAAGTGGTGAGCCACAAGTACAAGACACCAATGGTGAGTGAACTGTCATGCCTTCTGGTTCTTTTAGAGGGTATATATTTAAGTCCTCATACGATGCCCATTGCTCTGATATCTGAGACCATTCTTTTGTCCTGCAGTTCACTGACTTAATGCCATGTGGGATGCGGTTCAGACTGCCTCTCCAAATGGAGGTTCTGTGGAAGAGCGTTAGTGGAAAATTTGAGTGAAGACAGTAGAAACTGGGATCGCAGGATAATGCAGCCTTAGAGCTACAGTGAAACATAACCTTCTCTTTTGTTCTAGCTCTTGTACAAAGAGGCTGTAGCTTGGTGCTTCCTACTTTTATAAAATTAAGGGAGATCCTGAAGCAGCATAGAAGGGTCCATTTTAGAGAGAGGTTAATTAGTGGATTTTTTCTAATTGATCATATTTGTGCTGTTGATAAGTGTTGAATTGATGACTCTGCAGACCAAAGTGCCTAATCTACAAAACAGATGAAAGGTGGGTCTAACGTCTGAGCATAAGTTGGTCTCTAGCTGAGTTCATGAAGAATTCTCTCCATTTGGTATAATACTGAGCAGTGAGATACATGAAAGGGATTTTATACCCTCAAAAGGTATTGACTCCTGTGTGAAAAGTATTGATCTCTGTCAGACAAGATACTATATAGATGAGTTATTGAGCAGTTCCATTGTATCAGTTTTTATATTCTTCATTGTTGAACACAATATAGCAGTTAAAGATCGTACTTACTGTTTTTAATTACATAATATATTTGAGGGTCAGCCCTGTGTGTGCTTGTAAGTAGGAAATGGAAGTCAAGGATTATCACCACAACTACCTTGAGGAAGTTAGCTAAACCGAAATTAAAATTACAGTGCCAAAAGTGAAATCCCTGCAAGCTGCATGGAATTTTTTTAAAGACACCATAATAGAGGCTCAACTTAAATGTATACCTCAAATTAAAAAACATAGGAAGAGAACCAAAAAAGTGCCACCATAGCTAAACAAAAAAGTAAAAGAAGCAGTGAGAGACACAAAGGCATCCTTTAAAAAGTGGAAGTTAAATCCTAGTGAGGAAAATAGAAAGGAGCATTAAACTCTGGCAAATGAAGTGTAAAAATGTAATTAGAAAGGCCAAAAAAGCATTTGAAGAACAGTTAGCCAAAGACTCAAAAAGTAATAGCAAATTTTTTTTTTAAGTACATCAGAAGCAGGAAGCCTGCTAAACAATCAGTGAGGCCACTGGATGATCAAGCTGCTAAAGGAGCATTCAAGGATGATAAGGCCATTGCAGAGACACTAAATGAATTCTTTCAATCAGTCTTCATGGCTGAGGATGTGAGGGAGATTCTTAAATCTGAGCCATTCTTTTTAGGTGACAAATCTGAGGAACTGTCTCAGATTGAGGAGTCATTAGAGGAGGTTTTGGAGCAAATTGATAAACTAAACAGTAATAAGTCACCAGGACCAGATGGTATTCACCCAAGAGTTCTGAAGGAATTCAAATGTGAAACTGAAGAACTACTAACTGTAGTTTGTAACCTATCATTTAAATCACCTTCTGTACCAAATGACTGGAGGATAGCTAATGTGATGCCAAGTTTTTAAAAGGGCTCCCGAGGTGATCCCAGCAATTACAGACCAGTAAGCCTGATTTCAGTACCAGGCAAACTGGTTGAAACTATAGTGAAGAACAAAATTGTCAGATACATAGATAAACATAATATGTTGGGGGAAGAGTCAACATGGTTTTTGTAAAGGGAAATCATGCTTCACCAATCTACTAGAATTCTTTGAGGGGGGTCAGCAAGCATATGGACCAGGGGGATCTAGTGGATATAGTGTACTTAAATTTTCAGAAAGCCTTTGACCAAAGGCTCTTAAGCAAAGTAAGCTGTCATGGGATAACAGGGAAGGTCCTCTCCTGGATTGTTAACTGGCTAAAAGATAGGAAACAAAGGATAGGGAGAAATGGTCAGTTTTCAGAATGGAGAGCAGTAAATAGTGGTGTCCCCTGGGGTCTGTATTGGGACCAGTCCTAGTCAACAGATTCATAAATGATCTGGAAAAAAGGGTAAACAGTGAGGTGGCAAAAATTGCAGATGATACAAAACTACTCAAGATATTTAAGTCCAAAGCAGACTACGCAGAACTACAAAAGGATCTCACAAAACTGGGTGATTAAATTTCATCTGCCATTTTGTTGCCCAATGTTGATAAATGCAAATTACTGCACATTGGAAAACATAATCCCAACTATACATATAAAATGATGAGGTCAAAATTAGCTGTTACCACTCAAGAAAGAGATCTTGGAGTCATTGTGGCTAAATCTGTGAAAACATCCACTCAATGTGCAGTGGCAGTCAAAAAAGCGAGCAGAATGTTGGGAATCATTAAGAAAGGGATAAATAATAAGACAGAAAATATATTACCTCTGTATAAATTCATGGTATGCCCACATCTTGAATACTGTGTGCAGATATGGCCGTCCCATCTGAAAAAAGATATATTAGAAAAGGTTCAGAAAAGGGCAACAAAAATTATTGGGATATGGAACGGCTTCCATATGAGGAGTGATAAATAAGACTGGGACTTTTCAGCTTGGAAAAGAGACAACTAAGGGGGATATGATAGAGGTCTATAAAATCATAACTGGTTTGGAGAAAGTAAATAAAGAAGCGTTGTTTACTCCTTCTCATAACACAAAAACTAGGGGTCACAAAATGAAATTAATAGGCAGCAGGTTTAAAACAAACAAAAGGAAGTATTTTTTCACACAACACATAGTCAACCTGTGGAACTCCTTGCCAGAAGATGTTGTGAGGGCCAAGACTATAACAGGGCTCGAAAAAGAACTAGATAAGTTCATGGAGGATAAGGGCCATCAATGGCTATTAGCCAGGGTGGGCAGGGATGGTATCCCTAGCCTCTGTTTGCCAGAAGCTAGGAATGCATGACATGGGATGGATCACTTGATGATTACCTGTTCTGTTCATTCCCTCTGGGGCACCTAGCTTCCACTCTTCTAGTTACATTTTGTTTCCAGTGCAGTTCCTGACAATAAACTCAGTGACCATATGGAAGTTCAGCATTCTTACAGAAGATAATTTGAACCATGAGGTAGTAAAACTACAAAACTATTCTTTTAAAGAGGGCATTTGATATACAATTCATAGGTTTAACACTACATAGTTGTAGTCAAAGTTAGATATATTATTACTCCTGAGGGCATTCTGCACCAAAAAAATTAAAAATTCTGCACATGATATTTTAAAATTCTGTAAAATTCTGCAAATTTTATTTGTCAAATAAATGTGGAGGCTTCACCATGACACTGGGGAGTACAAGCCACTGGCTGCAGAAATGGGAGATCACTGTGCAGCTCCCCTCTGGCACACAGACTCAGCGGTGAGTCCGCTCAGCACCCAACCCCGACACAGCACAAGGACCGGGCCTGCCTCAGAAACATCCCAGCACTCTGCCCCTCCGTGCCAGGTGCATCAGGTGTGCGCAGGCAGGCTCAACAAGGCAGGATCCAAGTGGTTGGAGGGGCTTAATGTGTGGGGATCCAGGTGTGGGATGAGATGGTTCTGTGTGGGGCAATCTGGGTGCGGGCAGCTAGTGGGGGATCTGGGTGTCGGGGGAGATTTGGATGCACATGGGCTTGTTGGGGGATTCTGGGTGCAACAGTAATGGGACTCTGAAGGGGGGACCAGATGGTTGGGGCTCAGTGTGGGAGGGGGGTGTGGGGGGCTCAATGGGGGGGTCCAGATGCTGGAGGATTGGGGCTTAGTGGGGTCGGGATCCACGTGCAGCTGGTTGGGGTTCGGTGGGATGAGGATCCGGGTGTGGGTGGTTTGTTGGGATGGTCCAGGTGCAAGCGGAGTGGGGTTCATCATGAGAGGGTTCTGAGTGTGGGGAGGTAAGGTGAGATGGGAGGGTCTGGATATGAGGTGGGTCTGGATGCATGGGTGTTGGAGAGATGGGGGAGCAGCTTCCTGCACGGGGATCCCTCCCCCTGCAGCTGAGGTGCAGGAAGCAGGGGGAGAAGGAGTTTCAAGAGCTTCCTGCAGCTGGGAAAGAAATCTGGGGGTGGGCCCAGATGCTGTGCAGGGGAAGAGGAAGTCCCATCCTCCCCAGCCCAGTCGGGACTAGCAGCTGAGCCTAGTGCAAGGGTCTGAGCCACCAGCCAGGTCTTCCCCAGTCCTGCCCCACAGTGATTTACCTCTCTGCTGGCTGCCCTGGGCACCTGAAACATACTGCTGGGGAGGGTGGCATGACCGCTCTTGTGGCTTCCCTTTGCTTCCCTGTCAGAAAGTCATTTTTCTGCGGGGGACATAAATTCTGCACATGCGCAGAATTCCCCCAGGAGTAGTATATTCCAGAACAAAAAAGAGAGTACAGTGGGAAGGAAAAATCAGGTTAAATGAAAATGTGTGCTAGTTTATGGAAGCCATTTTATGACATTCTAACAAGAACAATCAAACAATCGAATTTACCTCTTTCATCATAACATCTAGCTCTTATATAGTATTTTTAAATGTATAGAACTCAAAGTGCTTTACAAAGATAATATCAGCCCCACTTTACAGATGGGGAAGCAGAGGCACAGCAAGATGAAGAAACTTGCCTAAGGTCAGCCAGCAGATCACTGGCAAAGCTAGGAATACAACTCTGATCTCCCAGATCCCAGCCTTCATTGGCTCATACTGCCTCGCAGAATGCCAAAAGATGCCTCTTGAATTAAATGGCGGCAAACTGAATAATTCAAAACATAATTTCAAATACTTTTTAACATCATGTACAATTAAACTATGCCTCTTTCTGTCATAGAATAGTGAAGCAAATATCTCTGTATTAGACATTTTATATGAAAAATAATATCTACAGTTAAGCTAGCTGGGATGAAATTACAAGGGCTAGCAGTCTCTGTTTCTGGGCATAAAATGATCATAACTGGAAGTAAGGAAGAAATCCCACCACCACTATGATTCAAGGGACAGTACTGGACAATTAGGTATGTTACAGTAATTTTAGATAGCCCCTTCCTCCACCACCAAAGGAGTCCTTACAGCACTGTACAGCTTAGCAGTGGCACCTGTTAAAGACATGATACAAAGCTAGATGGACCATTGTTCTCTTCTGTGGTATGATTTCTGATGTTCTAATCCTAAAATCCTCTCTCAGTTGGTATAATTAACTCTTGGATCTTTCCTTTCCACCTCATCACAAGGATAGTGAGGGGTAGCTTGTGCCATTATCTCCCACCTGCATGCTTTTTTTTTCTAGCCAGAGCTCTTTATGCTGTTCTGAAAGGTGCCCTCTGAATAGAACTCGGAAGGAGGGAGGATATACAGTAAATTCAAATCTGTCAGTGTATTTTTTTGAAGTGGTTAACTCTCTGGAATCTCATTATCTCCTTTTCTAACATTTTCTAGGCCCATGAGATCTGCTATTCCGTGTTGTGTCTCTTCTCTTATGTGGCTGCTGTTCGTGGGAAAGAGGTAGAAAACAAAAGCAAACCCCCTCGGCCAGTTTCCAGCTGATCACAATATTGGGAAATGCTTGCCCACTGGCACATTGGTGTGTAATACTCCCATTTCTATTCCTGTTACTGGAGCTCACATTACTGACTCCAGTGAGAACTTGGTTATTTATGTATGATCCTGCAGGTCCTTCCCCTTAGAAAAAAATTAAGACTTTCTTGTTCATTCTCCTGCTGAATTCATTCTTACTGGAGTTTTTACACCAGCTGTGCTTATCAGACAGTTCTGAGCATCAGCATCCAGCTATAACTGAGGATGGCTTGCTCTGGGCAATCCTTTGGAATTCCATTTCCAAGAAGACTAATGCATCTGGAGTTCAGTTGTTTTTGTTTCCAATGGTACCTGTGTCATAAATTTCTTCACTTACAGCTGTAGGCCTCTGCTTTCAGATTCTTCAAAAAATATGCACAAAGAAAGCAGCTTAGTCTTGAATGGATCATCTGCTGTTTAACTGTAATAGTTTATATTATTTTCCTTCTGTGTTTTCACACTTTACCCACCAATTTTGAGTTCTTGCCATATGGCCCTTCAAATTTTTTAGTAAAGATGAGTAATCTAGCTACCTTAAACTCCTCTGAAATAGCCTAAAATTAGATATGGTGCTTTAAGATTGAATGTTACGTGTATAAAACTATGGAATTATTTCTTCTCTGGTGGGCAAGAGATAGGCACCATGAAGGGGAGAGACTTGGAGGCTGTGCTTTATGAAATCCCCTTCAAACTGGTATGTGTGTAACATGTGTATTTTTCAAATGGGAAATTAGACTCACTCTGCTAACATCCCAAGAGTGCAGTTAATTAATATATGCATATCGTGGTAGCTAGAACAGTTAATCTAAATGTGTAGGAATAAGTAAAGAGAGGTAAAAAGAGTGCTATTGGCTGAAGTATATCGCAAACTCATGTAACATGTGGGATTATCACTACAATCTCCGTAAAGCACTGCTATTAGAGTCTACGTACACTGGTTCTGTAGAAAACCTGCAGAAACCCACAGGATTATGCGAAGTGCATTGTGGGGATTCAACTTTTTGTGATGATAGTACTGTAAATGCTGGTTCCAGATTTTGGTTTTTTTTAACTACTGCTTCTGTCAAACTGTACGTGTATATCTCAGAGTTTCGCAAATACTGTGTAATGAAGCACCCTCATTAAAGTATCCATCTCACACCTTATTTTAAGTAGGCTGAGAATGGATGTTTGAACACTTTTTGTTCTTTATGAACTGTACTGGACTCTACCGGGGCAGGGGGAAGCCCCTGAGATGCTGGAAGGAGAGAGGATCTAGAGAAAATAATATTAAATGTAAAATATCTAATGGAGTGCTCTAAAACAAGCTGGAGTCCTATCTGATTTGACATAGGGTTCTGAGTAATTGCACCCAGAAATAATCCTATTTGGCTTAGTCAGGGTATTTACCATTTTGAGTGGAATGCATGAGGAATGGGTGGAGAAATGGTGTAAATATTCTAGTATCTATTTATAGAAGAATGTACAGCTGTCTGAATGTGAAAATAAACTATCACTTAACCACGGATGGCTTTTATCCTCCAGTGTTTCTTCCCATTGGTCTATTTGACTCTGAAATGTAATTGTCTATATAAATAATACATAATATGCATATATAAAATAAATTCCATTCTTGAAATAGTGGAAATACTATGTTCTTAAACATGATACAATGTTAATGTGCGTGGCATTCCAAGTTATTTTTAATTTTTAATAGTTATCTTCTAAAGGTTTTTTTTTAATGGTATAAAATCAAAGACATTTTGTCTCCTCCAAGAAAGATTTTAAAGAATATTAATGGTGAACACTGAGGTACAACTAAAAGTCCATTTTCTTCATTCATTGCCGTGACAAGGGGTTCTTTAGGCATAGAAATAAAATCAGGGTTTACAGGATTATGTCTTATCCTTCCCCAATTAAAAAAAGCAGAAATGAACAAACCTTGAGCCTATTGTCCTGACCACTTTGCATTTATATGGTATCCTGTTCTTCTCCTTTTGTCTGTTTTTCACCGATTTAGATTGTAGCTCACGAAAGCTTATGCTCAAATAAATTAGTTAGTCTCTAAGGTGCCACAAATATCCTTTTCTTATTTGTACAATGGTAATCTTAATGGTCCTCTGTGTGCTAATTATCCCCCATTTAAGTATGAAATATCCCAGGATTTAATAAACAAAGTGAATTTACCTCAGCCTAGAAGAGATGTTCCCTTCAGAGCAGTGCTGGGGTTCTATTGAAGGAGCAGTGGAGAATATTTATTGGCAATCTTTCCTGGAGAACCCAGGGATTGTAAATTCCATTCTGCACATAGTTCTTACATGAAACCGAAGTTTGAAGTGAAGCTTGAAAGGACCTGTAACCTAACCTGCCCTGCTCCTTTTGAATAATCAAAGTCTTTTAAAAAGGAGGGCTGGATAAGTATGGTTCTGCAAAGGCATTACGGATGTAAAAGTTGTTTATATGTAAGCTATTAATAACAGGTATTGCTTCTGAAGATTTGTATTCTTGGGGGGGTTGACCATTAGTAACAAACCACTCAGATGGGCTGAACAATATTTAATTAAATAAAAACTGGAGTACTCTTCAGAAAAAAAGTATCTGACTTGGTTTCTAATTGGAGGCAGTAATGCTGACTAAGGGAGTGAATTGAACTCGTGTATGCTGAAGAAATTGGCTTGAATCAGATGGAGTCAATCCTAATGCCCTCTTGCACTGCCTCATTGTTGTACGTCTCAGTACAGAGCATGATCTATTTATGTAGTGTAGCTGTGTTGGTCACAGGATATTAGAGACATAAGGTGGGTGAGGTAATATCTTTTATTGGATCAACTTCTGTTGGTGAGAGAGACGAGCATTTGAGCTAACCAGATCTGGAGAAGAACTCTGTGTGACTCGAAAGGTTGTCTCTCACCAACAGAAGTTGGTCCAATAAAAGATATTACCTCGTCCACCTTGTCTCTCCATGAACTATTTTGACAGTCTGACCAAAGATTGGTTTCCCAAGCACCTATTCCTGAAGATAGTGAACTGCTTTGGAGACTTCTTTTAAAAGGCTTTATCCTATCCAGATAACAGTGTATTACTCTTTTGATACCTAATCTATGCAGGCTAGCTTCCTCAGGAAAGTTGTGAATCTTTGGGAAGAAAACTGGAAGGTTACTGGACTGATAAGAGGTTGAATTAGAAGCCACCAGAAAGACATTTATAATGTACAGTATGATCTTAAACTTATGGAATACTGGCAAAGGTGGGTCAGATTTAAGCATCTAACTCTTGCTCACCATCCTAGACAGTGTAAGGCCTTTTAGGGGATGGTTTACATTAGAGAATAATAAACTCAGGACCAAGGCAAGATGCTGTTGATAGCTCTGACCTGGCCTTGACAGTTTTGGTTCTCTGACTTTCTAGAACTAACATCAGAACTACACGTCTTACTTCCTGGTCTTTGAGATCTCTTGTCTTAGGTTCAGGACAAGATTCTCCACCTGGATCCAAAATGTCTCAGGTTAACAGCTAGATCAAGTGTTTTGCTGAGGTCCAAAAGCAGGAAGCTTCAAACTAGGGAAACTTGCTTAATGAAATGGAAGTGTGTCTCCACCTGGGAAGTTCAGAAACAGGAAGAGACTACATAGTCCAAAGTCAAAACAATAGTGGACTATCTACTATGCTTAACGCAGTTAAATCTGTGTCAGAGCTCAGTCCATCTAGCTGCAATTTCAGTTTTCCCTTCCCACAGCATTGATGATGTATCTTCACTTTCCCTACAGTGAGTTTCTAAAAAGGTTTGCTTCCCATTATGGTAACTCTTACTAGATTATCCTGTGTACCATCTCTTTGAAGATAGCATTCTTCATATCAGCTTGGTGTGTTAGTGAGATTCAGGCCCTGAAACAGGTGGTCTTGTGTTCTCACCCCAAACTCTTATCAAAGTGGTTTCTAGTTTCAAGCTCAATAAAGTAATTAATCTGCTTCTATTTTCCTCCAAACTTCATTCACATCTAGATTTTGTTGCATATATGGTTAAGACCAGGATCGGTCCATCTCAACACACTATTTAAGTGTGTGTTTGTGTGTGTGTGTATACACTTGGCAGGTGTTCAGCCCGCTGTGGGGATTACAACATGTTCAGCTGTGGGTAAAGCAGCCTCCACTACATGCCTCAGCAATGTTTCCATCATTGAGATGTACAGAGCTGCTGCTTGGATGTCTATTACACAGCATTATTCTCTCAGTGTGGTCTCTAGATCATGCCAGATTTGTGAGCGCAGTTTTACAGTCATTTTCACCTTTTGAAGGTCTCTACTGCTGGTTAATCTCACAAGACAAGCAATCAATGTAGACATTCCTTAGCTGGGAAAAAGGTTACTATAGATTGCACATACCTCTCACCTTTTCCACTCTGTTTAATTTTTGATTAAGGATTACTCAGTGATAGGAGCTCAGGGATTGTAGGGGCCCCTTCCCCTTATGCCCTTGGAAATCAGCTCAAGCCTTTCTGATTTTAAATATCTTGCAGTAACAGTGCAATACCGCTAAGTCTGGCTGAGAGATCTATTTTCTGTTATATAAATATTCATACAAGCTTTTTACTACTAAGAGGGGCCTGTGCCGCATAATGTCCAAGTATTTCAAGGTGGCTGAGATATCTTTTGTTGGAGCAACTTCAGTTGGTGAAAGAGACAAGTTTATGAGCTACACCGAGCTCTTCTTCAAGTATTTCAATCTAATTAATATTCATATTGAACTGTCCAAAGAATTGTCTCTGTTCTTTGCTTTTCCTGGATTTGCCAGTTTTGGTTTACTGCTTTTTTTGCCTCCCTGTTGTTGTTCCTTGTCTTGTTATTGCGGAATTCTTTTGCAAAATGACGATCAAAGTATGCTCTGAAAACACTTAGGCTTGGGATTAGTTTTATCTTATCCAGTCGGTTTTCTAGAAGTGGTGGTTCTTGGCCAAAATTCCTTGATCTCTGGTCCTCACAAGCTTTGTCCTGGACCTTGTTGGTTGCCTGTGGGTTGCGATTAAGGGATTGCTCCTTAAAGACCACATCTTAAAAGATCTGAAGGCCTTAAATACTAAGACCTGGGAGCCTGTGACAGGTATGGAATAGTGATATGCTGTGTTCTTTTCAGTTTTCTCTGGAAAGAGTGTGGGCTCTTGTATCTTGTACAAGTTGCCACTTTTTTAAAATTTCCTAGAGATTTTCATGGTGTGTGTTTTATAAAGTTACCCTTTATAACTCAGGTTTGTCTGTCAAGCAAATTTAAGGGTTCTCTTAGCCCCACTGCTGTATATGGGATTTTCACTCCATATAATAGTCAATGACTATACGAGGGGTGTGACTGGTTCGCTCACAGAAACCCTGTTGGGACGGTCACCTGACGTGCTGAAATTACCGCTGAGCCCATTTTCCCTGCCAGGTTGGGACTTCCAGAATCCTGTCTTGTTGAGCCAGACACACTAGCCAATTGCAACACAGACCTAGGGTCTGGTCCACACCCCCAAAACTGCAGACTTTAACAAAAAAAACTGCTCAGCAGGTTTCCTATCACCAGCACTCAGACACCCAGCTCCCAATGGGATCCAAACCCCAAATAAATCCGTTTTACCCTGTATAAAGCTTACACAGGGTAAACTTATAAATTGTCTGCCCTCTATAACACTGATAGAGAGAGATGCAGAGTTGTTTGCTCTCCCAGGTATTAATCACTTAATCTGGGTTAATTAATAAACAAAAGTGATTTTATTAAGTATAAAAAGTAGGATTCAAGTGTTTTCAAGTAATACCAGACAGAACAAAGTAAGTCAGAGCAAAATAAAGCAAAAACACGCAAGTCTAAGCCTAATACATTAAGAAACTGATTACAGAGAATACCTCGCCCTCAGAGATGTTCCAATAAGCTTCTTTAACAGACTAGACTCCTTCCTCATCTGGGCCCAATCCTTTCCCCTGGTACAGTCCTTGTTAGTTCCAACAGACATCCTAGGTGAAAAACAAGGGCTTTCTCATGACTGCACCTCCTTTGTTCTGTTCCACCCCCTTTTATAGCTTTGGCACAAGGCGGGAATCTTGTGTCTCTCTGGGTCCCACCCCTCCTTCTAAATGGAAAAGTACCAGATTTAAGATGGATTCCTGTATCAGGAGATATGATCACATGTCCTGTGAGACCCCAGCCTCCGTTCTTCCTGGGCTGGCCCACACATACATAGAAAGGTTTTTAAGTAAACAGAGCCATTTACAACCAATTGTCCTAGTCAATGGGAGCCATCAAGATTCTAGACCACTATCAATGACCCACACTTTGCATAATTACAATAGGACCTCAGAGTTGTACTTCATATTTCTAGCTTCAGATACAAGAATGATACATACATACAAATAGGAGGAATATATTCAGTATGTTATAGCCTTTGTTATATCTTACAAGAGACCTTTTGCATAAAGCATATTCCAGTTACATATTCACACTCATAAGCATATTTCCATAAAACATATGGAGTGCAACATCACAAGGGGTTCATGTGCATTTTCTACCAAGCAGATACAAATGACCAGATAAAAACTTCTGAAGAAGCCAAGGAAGTGACACTGAAAGGAAAAGGGGCTGCTTTTAATTAAGAGCCACTTCAAAAAAAAAAAAAAAAAAAAAAAAAAACCTCCCTCCACCTGACTCTTAGCTTCAACATTAAAACACACACACACAAAGCGAGAGGAAAAAAAGACAACTTCCACTGAAAATTCAATTTTTCTTGATTAAAAATGATGCATTTAGGGATCTAGAAACTGTTGAAGAATCACTGAAGGCCCTAAATCATAGAAAAACTTGATTCCCACCAGAAAGATACCACATCTAAAGCCTTGAAGGATTCCTGTGACAGTTAATTGGATTTGAGTAGTTTTAGGTGCAGTTAAGGATATAAGACTCTCCCTCCAGCCTTTAGCTATCTTAAAGTAACATCTGAATATAGAACTGGCAGAACCAGCTCTGCAACATACATGGGACAGCGCCTGTGTATGCGGTGCACAGACACCTACATCAGAATGGACATTTGCAACACTTCTGGAAGAACAACAGTTACGGAAAGGTTGGTAACTATTTTTTCACTCTAGGGAGGGAAGGGAAAAGGAACTGAATGAAGACTTATCTGGACAAACAGTCAGTGCCTGGCATCTTGGGGTGTAAATCTACCTTGCACTAGCATGCCATGCACTATCTGTCCATGAACCCTGCTACCCTACACTGAAAGTTCTCTAGTGGACTTTGATCTACTCCTGTTTCAAAGCAGTGTAGATCAAAGTGCACTAGAGTACTTTCAATGAAGGGCAGCATGGTCCACACAGACAGTTAGGGCATAGAATATCAGGGTTGGAAGGGACTTCAGGAGGTCATCTAGTCCAACCCCCTGCTCAAAGCATGATCAATTCGCAGGCTTTGTCAAGCCTGACTTTAAAAACCTCTAAGGAAGGAGATTCCACCATTTCCCTAGGTAACCCATTCCAGTACTTCACCACCCTCCTAATGAAAAAGTTTTTCCTAATATCCAACCTAGATCTCCCCCACTGCAACTTGAGACCATTACTCCTTGTTCTGTCATCTGGTACCATTGAGAACAGTCTAGATCCATCCTCTTTGGAACTCCCTTTAAGGTAGTTGAAAGCAGCTATCAAATCCCCATCCCCCCATTTTTCTGCAGACTAAATAATCTCAGTCCCCTCAGCCTCCCCTCATAAATCATGTGTTCCAGTCCCCTAATCATTTTTGTTACCCTCCGCTGGACGTTTTCCAATTTTTTCACATCTTTCTTGTAGCGTGGGGCCCGAAACTGGACACAGTACTCCAGATGAGGCCTCACCAATGTCGAATAGAGGGGAACGATCACGTCCCTCGATCTGCTGGCAATGCCTCTACTTATACATCCCAAAATGCCATTGGCCTCCTTGGCAACAAGGGCACACTGTTGACTCGTATCCAGCTTCTCGTCGACTGTAACCCCAAGGTCCTTTTCTGCAGAACTGCTGCCTAGCCGCTTAGTTCCTAATCTGTAACAGTGCATGGGATTCTTCTGTCCTAAATGCAGGACTCTGTACTTGTCCTTGTTGAACCTCATCAGATTTCTTTTGGCCCAATCCTCTAATTTGTCTAGGTCCCTCTGTATCCTAGCCCTACCCTCCAGCATATCTAGCATGGCAAGCTAGTTCAAGATAGTGCGAAGAAGCCTGGGGTGTAAATCTATCTGCCCATCCAGACAAGCCCGGAGGTAGGTGCAAATTACAAAGGCAAGTGTGAATCTACTGTAAATAGTATGCACATTTGTGGTTTATGTAAATAATGCATATTTGGAGACACCTTATTCAGAGCCATCTCTGACACCAGGAAATGCTGTGTACAATGTCATGTTGAGTTCCTTGGAAACATACATACGGTAATTCACATTGCTGCTCTGCTGTCACTCTGATAATGTAACAAAATGTGCCTCCTTTGTGTTTTTGTGGCTTTCCATGCCTCAATGAAGACTGTGTAAAAAATAAATTCCAGTTGGCAACAATGAGAAGAGAAAGGATGGTCTTCTGGTTAAAGTAAAGAATTGAAGGGAATGGAATCTACAATTCTCTACTCTCAGTGGTAGGATTTTCTCTTAGCTGGGACATGATTTTCAGCATTCAGCTCCCCTTGTACGTATGTATTATGATTGTCTTTAATCACATGATCACATACTTCCCCCGCCCTCCCGCCCCGCCAAAGAACCTCCACCTTATTCAATGCACAGGATAGACCTGCTCTGAGGATAAATGAGGATTGTGTACTAAAGGAGGCGGCTGTTGTGTGTAGCACCCTTGTCTCATTTTGTAATAGGAATTGGAATGTATGTATCAAATGAGATGGGGTTGCAGGATGAGAAAGGAAGGATTAATGATTTTTAGGCAATTGAATCTTGCCTTGGAGTACTGAACTCTATTCCTGCCTTTGCCACAGAGCTGCTATGTGATACTGGGCAAATCACAAAAAGAAAAGGAGTACTTGTGGCACCTTAGAGACTAACAAATTTATTAGAGCATAAGCTTTGGTGAGCTACAGCTCACTTCATTGGATGCATTTGGTGGAAAAAACAGACGGGAGATTTATATACACACACACAGAGAACATGAAACAATGGGTTTATCATACACACTGTAAGGAGAGTGATCACTTAAGATAAGCCATCACCAGCAACGGGGGGGGGGGGAAACGAGGAAAACCTTTCATGGTGACAAGCAAGGTAGGCTAATTCCAGCAGTTAACAAGAATATCTGAGGAACAGTGGGAAGTGGGGTGGGGGGGAGAAATAAGATGGGGAAATAGTTTTACTTTGTGTAATGACTCATCCATTCCCAGTCTCTATTCAAGCCTAAGTTAATTGTATCCAGTTTGCAAATTAATTCCAATTCAGCAGTCTCTCGTTGGAGTCTGTTTTTGAAGCTTTTTTGTTGAAGGATAGCCACTCTTAGGTAGGTCTGTAATCGAGTGACCAGAGAGATTGAAGTGTTCTCCAACTGGTTTTTGAATGTTATAATTCTTGACGTCTAATTTGTGTCCATTCATTCTTTTACGTAGAGACTGTCCAGTTTGGCCAATGTACATGGCAGAGGGGCATTGCTGGCACATGATGGCATATATCACATTGGTAGATGCGCAGGTGAACGAGCCTCTGATAGTGTGGCTGATGTGATTAGGCCCCATGATGGTATCCCCTGAATAGATATGTGGACAGAGTTGGCAACGGGCTTTGTTGCAAGGATACGTTCCTGGGTTAGTGGTTCTGTTGTGTGGTGTGTGGTTGCTGGTGAGTATTTGCTTCAGATTGGGGGGGCTGTTTGTAAGCAAGGACTGGCCTGTCTCCCAAGATCTGTGAGAGTGATGGGTCGTCCTTCAGGATAGGTTGTAGATCCTTGATGATGCGTTGGAGAGGTTTTAGTTGGGGGCTGAAGGTGATGGCTAGTGGCGTTCTGTTATTTTCTTTGTTGGGCCTGTCCTGTAGTAGGTGACTTCTGGGTACTCTTCTGGCTCTGTCAATCTTTCTTCACTTCAGCAGGTGGGTATTGTAGTTGTAAGAATGCATGATAGAGATCTTGTAGGTGTTTGTCTCTGTCTGAGGGATTGGAGCAAATGCGGTTATATCGTAGAGCTTGGCTGTAGACAATGGATCGAGTGGTATGATCTGGATGAAAGCTAGAGGCATGTAGGTAGAAATAGCGGTCAGTAGGTTTCCGATATAGGGTGGTGTTTATGTGACCATCGCTTATTAGCACCGTAGTGTCCAGGAAGTGGATCTCTTGTGTGGACTGGTCCAGGCTGAGGTTGATGGTGGGATGGAAATTGTTGAAATCCTGGTGGAATTCCTCAAGGGCTTCTTTTCCATGGGTCCAGATGATGAAATGTCATCAATGTAGCGCAAGTAGAGTAGGGGCATTAGGGGACGAGAGCTGAGGAAGCGTTGTTCTAAGTCAGCCATAAAAATGTTGGCATACTGTGGGGCCATGCGGGTACCCATCGCAGTGCCGCTGATTTGAAGGTATACATTGTCCCCAAATGTGAAATAGTTATGGGTGAGGACAAAGTCCAGCCACCAGGTTAGCTGTGCCATTATCGGGGATACTGTTCCTGACGGCTTGTAGTCCATCTTTGTGTGGAATGTTGGTGTAGAGGGCTTCTACATCCATAGTGGCTAGGATGGTGTTTTTAGGAAGATCACCAATGGACTGTAGTTTCCTCAGGAAGTCAGTGGTGTCTCGAAGATAGCTGGGAGTGCTGGTAACGTAGGGCCTGAGGAGGGAGTCTACATAGCCAGACAATCCTGCTGTCAGGGTGCTAATAAGCGATGGTCACATAAACACCACCCTATATCGGAAACCTACTGACCGCTATTCCTACCTACATGCCTCTAGCTTTCATCCAGATCATACCACTTGATCCATTGTCTACAGCCAAGCTCTACGATATAACCGCATTTGCTCCAACCCCTCAGACAGAGACAAACACCTACAAGATCTCTATCATGCATTCCTACAACTACAATACCCACCTGCTGAAGTGAAGAAACAGATTGACAGAGCCAGAAGAGTACTCAGAAGTCACCTACTCCAGGACAGGCCCAACAAAGAAAATAACAGAACGCCACTAGCCATCACCTTCAGCCCCCAACTAAAACCTCTCCAATGCATCATCAAGGATCTACAACCTATCCTGAAGGACGACCCATCACTCTCACAGATCTTGGGAGACAGGCCAGTCCTTGCTTACAGACAGCCCCCCAATCTGAAGCAAATACTCACCAGCAACCACACACCACACAACAGAACCACTAACCCAGGAACCTATCCTTGCAACAAAGCCCGTTGCCAACTCTGTCCACATATCTATTCAGGGGATACCATCATAGGGCCTAATCACATCAGCCACACTATCAGAGGCTCGTTCACCTGCGCATCTACCAATGTGATATATGCCATCATGTGCCAGCAATGCCCCTCTGCCATGTACATTGGCCAAACTGGACAGTCTCTACGTAAAAGAATGAATGGACACAAATCAGACGTCAAGAATTATAACATTCAAAAACCAATTGGAGAACACTTCAATCTCTCTGGTCACTCGATTACAGACCTACCTAAGAGTGGCTATCCTTCAACAAAAAAGCTTCAAAAACAGACTCCAACGGAGACTGCTGAATTGGAATTAATTTGCAAACTGGATACAATTAACTTAGGCTTGAATAGAGACTGGGAATGGATGAGTCCATTACACAAAGTAAAACTATTTCCCCATGTTATTTCTCCTCCCGCACCCCACCCCCCACTGTTCCTCAGATATTCTTGTTAACTGCTGGAATTAGCCTACCTTGCTTGTCACCATGAAAGGTTTTCCTCCTTCCCCCTCCCCCCCCCCCCCGTTGCTGGTGATGGCTTATCTTAAGTGATCACTCTCCTTACAGTGTTTATGATAAACCCATTGTTTCATGTTCCGTGTGTGTGTATATAAATCTCCCCTCTGTTTTTTCCACCAAATGCATCCGATGAAGTGAGCTGTAGCTCACGAAAGCTTATGCTCTATTAAATTTGTTAGTCTCTAAGGTGCCACAAGTACTCCTTTTCTTTTTGCGAATACAGACTAACACGGCTGCTACTATGAAACCTGGGCAAATCACGTAAACCAAAGAAGTTGATAACTGTGTGTTCATTTTCTGAGTGCCCAACTTGAAACACTGCAGCCTGATTTGCAGGCGTACAAAGTATTCACAGCTGCAAGTGAAGTCAATTGCAGTTGTGCCTGAATATATTAAGTGTTATTAATGCTAAGTACTCTTAAAAATCATGTCCGAGGCCTCTCAAATTGGGCACCCAAAATTAGTGGATCCTTTTGACTTTAAACTTTCTCTGTGTCAGCTGCCCATCGGTAAAATAGGGATAGTACCACCACCCCCATCTCACAGGGTTTTATAAAGATTAATTAATGTAATTAATGCTTGTGCAGAAGCACTCAGATCTTATAGAAAAGCCTAGGAAGAAATTAATAATTCTGTCTTCAGAGCAGGAATTGAATAGCATGCAGTAAATAAGGACTTTGGTCACATATTGGACAATGCCAATAAAACAAAACATTGAAAAGCCACTCATTAATTGAACATCTATCTTGTGGACTGAATGAAGCATGTGCTCATGTAACTAAAGACTATACCATAAATTCTCAAAGATTTAAAAATCTTAATGATTTTTAAATAGTTTTGTGTGTTTTAATTTCCTAGCTTTTTAAAAAAGCAAACTGAAAAAACAAATGTCATTATGTGGTATCATACTGACACCCACATGGTTCATCAGCAGGAGTGGGACCTTTAGATCCATCACCCAGACCTTTGTCATGTTATCTAATGAAGTAACTGATATAGATCTTTGCTAGGAGGAGATGAGATGGACACTTCACCAGTGAGTTTTTCACATTTCCTGTCAGCAGAGGAATGATGAGATTCAGGAATTGTAGATTCCATTCCAGACTCTGAAGAGGAGTGTGGCGTGCTGTAGTAGGCAGACTCTTATCCATTTTCCTGAGGCTTGATCCCTTCTGCCCCATCCCCTTCAATCTGTCCCAGTCCTGTCTCTTCCCTCACTCCAATTCTCTTTGCCTATCTAGTCTCAGTCTTTCAGGCATTCAGGCACTCCAGCATCCTGCCCGAACTCCTTATACCCAGTCTCCTTGCCCAGCCAGTCACAGATCTTCCCTGCTGACTCCTTGTCCAGTTTTGTCTCTCCCCACCTCGCTACTGGCTACCAGTCCAAGTTTCCCTCCTTTGGCTCCTTATTCAATCTGTCTCCCTGTCTCCTTGTCCCAGTCTCATTTCTCTCCCCACATCCCAACTCCTTGTCAGATCTCTCTCTCCATTTCCCTGCCCCTGTTCTCCCCCCCCCTCCATTGGTTCCTAGTCTCCTTAGCCAGCGAGTCCCAGTCTCGGCCCAGTTCCTCATTTGACCTCAGTGTTCTTTTCCCAATCAGTCACAGTTCCCCCAACAAATCCCAGTCAGTTTCTCTCCCCCACCTCTTCAATCCCAGTCTCACTACACTCCTCCAAATCAACTTCTCCCCCTTCCCCCCCCCTGCTGTTCTCATTTTCTACATTCACATCAGATAGCTTATTCTTCCATGCTGCCTGGGTCCCAGTAATAGGATGTGGGGGAATGTCAAAGGAGAGAGAGATACCCTGCTCTCATTTCTGGTGCCCAGCTCCACTCCACCTGAGGAAAGCTAGGAAGAAGCAGTCTCTAGCAAAGCTCCTTGTGAGCTGGTTAGCCCAGCGCTGGAGCATGCTCGGGTGCTCTGGGAATGACACATGAGCAGTCTGGTCAGCACTGGGAGCTGTGGAGAGGTTTGCATATGCTCAACAAAGATGGACTCTGGAGATTTTCTATGTTAAACTCTAGCTTATCTGAGTGTGTATAAACTGCATTTTTTCATAGACTTCTAAATTGGCCAAATGTGGATGGATTTTCACATCCCTGGTACAAAGGTCATCTCTCCCCCTGTGCCAAATTTCAAGTCCCTGTTCCAAAGCAGGAAGTGCTAGAGCTGTTATAAGAAAAGGTCTCAAGAATTTTTTTAAGATTGGGCAAAACATATTTTTCCCTAGCTTCATTCTCACTACTGAACCATTTTGGCTGAAATGTAAAATATATAAACCAGAGGCACATGAAAGCCTTAAATTTTTTAAAAACATTTGTGATTTACATTAATAATTCAAATGTTATTGATCGTGCTTGTCCTGGAAAAGAGTATGGATTACTGGACAATGACTAGGTTATGATATCAACTATCAAGCAAGTGCAACCTGAATGAGGGATGAAATTCTTCCTATTCACACCCCTACTCCATATTTTTCACTTCTCCATGTAAGACTTCCAGGAAAACAGGAGAAACTAGACTTGGTATTCTTAATATTTCTAAGGTAAAAAGTAAACTAAAACAAAAAAAGGTTTCAAACCTTCTTTATCCATTGTAAACAAGGGTAACACTTCCCCACCCCCTTTCTTTAACTCCCTGTAAACTTTCCTACCCACTGATGTGTCATAGTTACTGGTTTAGCCTCCCTACTCTGGGGTTATCTGTCTGCCATGGAGGGCTCAGAATGGGGAAAGCACAGGACAGTCCACGTGGAAGTGAAAGAGAATCCTGAAAGCAGAAGAATGAGTACCATTACATATTTGTGGACGTTGAGGCCTACCCTAGAAGAACTGTTGTAACTGAAGATAATAGATAGTACCTTGGTTCTTTCACTGTGACAGTTCTTGAAGAGTGCTGAATGATGTGCAGTCAGTGTACAAATGAATGCTGAATGATGCAGCATACCATCTACAATTTCGCAATCTTACTCCCTTACTTACATCCATGGAATCTCATTGAAGGCAGCGGGGTGGCACAGGTGTAACTGGGGCCAGTAGAGAATTGGTCACTATCAGTGTATTTATAATGGAAGTACAATAGGATTTGAAGTGAACCAAATTTTAAAATAGTGTCACCCTTTATGGCAAAAAAGCATGATAGGACAATCGTTATACAATTAATTTAATGCTGGATAGTATTTCTGCACACAACCCCTAATATTGTCTTCCAACATTTCAAAATTATTTTCTTTTGTTTATATTTCACAGCAACACTTCAATAAAGAATGACATACCAAAAAACCCCTCAGTCTTCTGATTTACAAGTGTAATTGAGCTCATGGCTTGCTGGCTGGTTATCTGTGATTTTAGGACACTGTTTATTGTCAACATCTACGCCTGTCATCAAAAGCAAGCGCTGGATGTTGTCTTCTCTAAATCAGGAGCTAATGGATGAGGCTGGTCTTTACTTTCTCTCAACCTTTCACCAGTTCATGCTGTTTCAGTATACTCTGCTGATGTAGAACTCTGTAAGCCCTGATTAGACACAAGTGAGGACATCTCAATGACAGCTTTCGTTTCCCTAAAATAGGGCTCTGTGACTGGAAAAGCACTTCACAGATATCAATGAGGTTATTTCTAATCCAAACTGGACCCTCCCTCTGGAATTCACTAGGGATTGTGTCATTTGCAGAAAAGATAGAAGTGTTTTATTTCAGGGTCTGGAACTCCTACTTTAAGACAGTATGTAACTGACATTTTCTCCCTCTCCTGAATATATCTGTGGCTTTTATTTCTTGTTTGGAAGAAACACTGTAGTATAAAATAGTTTAAAGGACATTGTAAATTAATTTGCTATTTTCCAGTTGTCTTTTTTTATTTGAATGGATTAAATGAATGTTATACAATAAATTTAAAAAACAAACAAGCGAACAACCTATCCTCCCCCTATACTTAGTGTTCTCTGAGGTGATCTGACTCATTCCACTGGCGTGTCCACCACAGGGTCTGGAATTTATCCTCCTAGGTATCCTGAGGAAACAACTACAATACCACCTTCCCATAGGAAATGGGGCCTGCAGGTAATGTATGCTGGGATTAATTTAACCACCTACTATGTACTAATTAATTATTATGCATTTCCATAAAGTATAATTTAGAAGGTAAGCTATCCAAATAATTACCAATCAATAAAGAAATTTTGCAAACAGGATCTGCTCATGCCAGATTGGGTACTCTGTCTCATTGTTAAACTCCTTTCAGATACTTTTGGTCAAATCTGTGCTTATTTTCATTTGAGTGTCACCAATGACAATCACGGAGATTTCACTGGTGTAATTTAGGGCAGAAAGATGGGGGTGGGGGGCAGACCTTTGGCAAGTATAAATCATCATGGCTCTACCAAAGTCAAAGGTGCTACTCTGATTTATACCAATGGAGAATCTCACCCTGAACGAAACACTTATCCCTAAAGGGAGGTCACTTGAGGAGATTAGAAGAGAGACTAAACAAAAAGTAAAGAAATTTAAAACTATTTTGAACAGGCATGTAATTTTATTTCTGTAACTTTGTTTCCTGCATGCAGCAATATCACCTGGCACTGGGAAGATCTTGCAAACTCATCTGTGCCAGGCTGGTGAATACGTTGAAAATTTAGGACTTAGCTATATTAGGGATATTTGTACCAGCATAGCTGTGCTAGGGCAAACTCCCTGTGTAGATGTGCTACTCCAATGTGATATGGGACTTGCACTGGTGCAGTTTATCCTGGATTTAAACTAGGTTAAGCCACACAAGTGCATCGACTCTGGGGGCATGCACCAATGTAGCTACATTGATAAAAAGTATTCCCAGTGCAAACCAGCCCTTAGATGAGTCAAGGAACAATTACATATGTAACAGGAAGGGATGTTGGTGTTTGAGTAGGTAACCCCCTTCCCTTTGAGGCAGCCCTACTCCATTGCCCCAACATGGTTCTGTGGGGCACTGTGCAGTTCAAAGGTGCTGTCTTTTGGATTAGATGTAAATTTGAAGTCCTGATTATTTGTTGCCATTCAAAATTCTATGGCACTTTTTCCAAGACTTGATGTTATCTGTGGTGTCCTGGCCAAATTTCATCACTAATGACAACATTCCACCTCCTTAAATTTGCACTGCAGTTGATAACTGTGCTGCTTTGTCCTTCCTGTAGTATGGTGTTGTGCACAGTTAAACAGCTTCTGTGTTCCACCAATGGCAGGTGAAAGGATTTCTTCATTAGTTTACATTAGTAAAATATTTTTTGATCCTGATTTTTTTCTTCTTTAGCTCTGGATAACCTAGCTCGGATACAGTATTCTCCCCTTTAGTTTATGGGAAGGATTAATTAGCAGTGGACTTTGAATTAGAAAGCAGCCCTGTCCAGTGTAGGTCATGATATTTCTCTGTGATTTATATTTACTGCACTGTTTAACATCATAAGTGATGTTTCCAGCAGGGACTGTCAAACAATCAGTTCACACATAACCTGGGACTATTTCTCCTACGTAAACAAAGTGGGCTAAAACTAGAACAGGAATTTAATCAAATCCAGGATGCTTACCTTATCCCTCAATGCTATCGCCACAAGATACTATTTCAGACTTTGAGGACTAGGAAAAGCTGACCCCTTCCACAAATGCCCTACAGGAATTGGTTCTAACGAAAAAGAAAAACAATTTTCTCTATTACCATGATGTACCTGTCCTATTTTTATGCTGAAAAGATCACATTGCATCATCTTTCAGATGCACTGTACCAGAACATATATTTATTTTGTTGTTGTATTGGGTGCCATACTTTACACTAGCAAATGTGTTCATCCACAGATGAGGTAATATCCAATTTACAAGGACAAGGAATTTTTCTTAATAACCGCATACTCAGTAGTTTACTATAATTTTTTCTTTATAAAAAATTAAATGCAAAAACCTACATTAGTGCAACAAAATATGAAGATTTGATATAAAAGTCTAGGTTCTGACAACCTTACCTTGGCCATTGTGGGAAGACTGTATGTATTGAGGTATATATTTAACAGCATAAAGAATGATCAAAAAAGTGTATGTAATATGGGTTAATTCCTTTTGAAGTGGGAACTTGACCTTTAAATTCTCGAGTATTCTATCCTGTCTAATTTTAAATGACAAAAGCAATATTAAGACTTCCTTGTTAGGAAATTTATTCCTGATACCTATATTTTTTTTTTTTTTTGCTCAATAATAGGGGACATGGTGTAAGACAAATTTCTTCATTCATTTTTCTTTTTTTTGAACTTAGACTGAGGGTACTTATCAGTAAGTAGGAATGAGATGAATTTTACCATTTGTTTAGTATATGCACACACATATATCATGAGGTGATCCGATAGAAACATAGGGCTTGTCTATACTGCCACTTTATAGTGCTGCAACTTTGTTGCTCAGGGTTGTGGAAAAACACTCCTCCTGAGTGCTGCAAGTTTCAACGCTGTAAAGCATCAGTGTAGACAGTGCACAGGCGCTGGGAGCTATTCCCCTCGTGCGGTTGGGGTTTTTTTAGAGCACTGGGAGAGAGCTCTCCCAGAGCTATGCCACGACTACACAAGACATGTTAAAGCGCTGCTGCGGCCAGCACTTTAACATTGTTAGTGAAGACATGCCCTTATTCTCATTACTCCTAGTTATAATACTATGGATAATCCTAAACAATTCCTGCCCCTTCTTAGTGTTTAATAATGCTTTGCCCTTCTCTAGCCTCATTTGTCCAAGAATTTCAAAGCATTTATAAATATTAATTTAGCCTCACAAAGCCCCTGTGAGTTGAGTATTTACTGGTGAGGAAATGGAGGCACTTAAGGTCTGATCCTGCACTCATTGAAGTAAATGGTGGCATTCCTATTGACTTCAATAGGATTGAGCCCTGAGCATGTCTGTGGCAGAGACAAGATTAGAACACTTTTTTTTTTACTCTGTCTTTTGCCTTAACTACAAGAGCATCTTTACATCCTTCAAATGCCAGTACACACTTACATCTCTTAATTTCTTCATTATTTTAATATTTGCTCTTTTCAGGGAAATTGTATTCTGTGACTGGAGGAAGTGTAGAGGATGGCATCGTCCCTCCCTCCTCCTCCTGCTTCATACTTACCTTGGATATAGTGCTTTAGTTGCTAATATTGTAAACTAATCATTTATATTTAAGGTGCCCACCAATGCTTGTACACAGAGGACCAAATATCCATTATTGTAATAAAAAAGATCAGTTTTTCTTTAGATAGTGGTTATTCCACTCAGGACTGTTTGGGACTAATGTACTGTCAGTTCCAAGCAGTAACTCATATGACCTATAACGGGTCCTGAAGAATCAGTTAGGGGGATCACTGCAGGAAAGCTATTATTCTCTTGGCAGCATAAGTTTGCCCCCTCAGTAAAAAGTTTATATATTCCAAAGTAAATGTCTTTCATGCTGCTTAGCTAAGTTCATTTGCTACTGCCTGCAATGTGTTGATTCTCCTAGAGGACCTTAGTTTATCCATCACCTGTCTTCCCGCTAGCAGTGCTAATGTGTCCTACTGGATGCAGGGCTGAAAGCCTTGTTATGTATATCATAGCTAATGCTAAGAAAATAAGGGTACTTATGTCACTACTGCCTAAAATCTTTGGAAGCTCTTTTTACCTGGACAGTTTTCTCCTTTAGGTTCTCTTTCATTGAGTAATATTACTATAAGGGTTCTGAATACAGATGACAAACTCATCTTAATAGGATAATGTGTTTGTACAGCATGTAACACAAAGGGAGCCTGGTGGGAGTGTGCACATCCTAAAACATTTTTAATTAGTTGCAATATAACTCTGGTCACACCATCAGAAACTAATAATTATGAGTAAGTAACAAAAAGAGGCTAAGGTGTCAATTCATGGCCTCAGAGTAGTAGTCAGGGAGCCTTAATTTCTTTATCAATTGTACACCAGCCTGAAATATGTCAAGGGTTCAACACACAGAGAAGCTCTTCAGAGAAGCCATAAAGAACCTATCTTTTCTCTCTTGTATAACACTGAAGGTTTAACTAGGATGAAACCCTAAAAAAGCTTTATTTGTCTTACCACTCCACCTCACCTCAGCTTTCCAGGACGGCTGCAGGTGTCAGCATTTCAGTGTGATTTTCAGGACTTAGACACAGGAAGAGGATTCCCTCCAGCTATCATTTTCCTAATTTCTGTAGTATGGCAGAGATTGGATAGGAACTCATTACAATATCAAATTTAGTTTGACACCTTCTTATGTAGAGCTATCATCTCCGCCAGTAAGAGCCATTGAGATGGGCAGGAGGGTCACCTTGAGATGAAGAACAAGATGTCTCTGTGCATCACTACTCTCCCCCCCCCCCCTTACTGTGCGAGGCTGTAGCCCATCTCTGGAACCCTGAGGAGGCCCCCTCAGGAGGCTGTCGCCTGTCACTAGAATCTTGCAGAGGGCCCCGTGAGGAGGCTGTCCTGTTGCTGGAATCCTTTCTGGGCCCTGATGGCTGCCAGCTGCAGTCCCTCGGCCCCTGGGGCTGAAACAAACATAGCCTTATTCATAATATAAGCTGTTGCTTTAAATTATAAGGGATTTCCTGGTCCTGCTTGCAGGCTAGGGGGCTCTATAGGGAAGCATGCAATCTGGGTCTTCTGCAGTCTGCGAAGAGCTGTTGTACAGCACAGTGGGGTGAACTGTGCCAGTCTGCCTTACTGAGCAGTCTGCTTTCTGTGTTTTCGGTTTTTGAGTGTTTAACGTTCTGGATTTTAACAAATAAAGTAGTGTTATGTTGCAATCATCCGGAACAAGTATCTTGTGTTTTTACCTAACATATCTGGTTGCATGCTGACTCTAACATCCCTCTCCATCCCCACAAAGGGGATGGGAAAAGAGACAAATGGTTAGGTTGAAGTTATGCTTCAGAATGTGAAATATACAGGAAATTAAGTATCAGGGTGTAGCCTGGTTAGCCTGTATCCACAAAAACAAGGAGGAGTCTGGTGGCATCTTAAAGACTAACAGATTTATTTGGGCATAAGCTTTTGTAGGTAAAGCTTATGCCCAAATAAATCTGTTAGTCTTTAAGATGCCACTGGACTCCTCACAGGAAATTAAGCAGATTTGGATCCCAGCAGGTCTGTTACTAGCCCATGAGTGATAATTAGCTTCAAATTGTTACCAAGATGAACTGTTATTAAGATGAAAAGGAGTACTTGTGGCACCTTAGAGACTAACAAATTTATTAGAGCATAAGCTTTCGTGAGCTACAGCTCACTTCATCGGATGCATTTGGTGGAAAAAACAGAGGAGAGATTTATATACACAAACAGAGAACATGAAACAATGGGTTTATCATACACACTGTAAGGGGAGTGATCACTTAAGATAAGCCATCACCAGCAGCAGGGGGGGAAAGGAGGAAAACCTTTCATGGTGACAAGCAAGGTAGGCTAATTCCAGCAGTTAACAAGAATATCTGAGGAACAGAGGGGGGTGGGGTGGGAGGGAGAAATACCATGGGGAAATAGTTTTACTTTGTGTAATGACTCATCCATTCCCAGTCTCTATTCAAGCCTAAGTTAATTGTATCCAGTTTGCAAATTAATTCCAATTCAGCAGTCTCTCGTTGGAGTCTGTTTTTGAAGCTTTTTTGTTGAAGGATAACCACTCTTAGGTAGGTCTGTAATCGAGTGACCAGAGAGATTGAAGTGTTCTCCAACTGGTTTTTGAATGTTATAATTCTTGACGTCTAATTTGTGTCCATTCATTCTTTTACGTAGAGACTGTCCAGTTTGGCCAATGTACATGGCAGAGGGGCATTGCTGGCACATGATGGCATATATCACATTGGTAGATGCGCAGGTGAACGAGCCTCTGATAGTGTGGCTGATGTGATTAGGCCCTATGATGGTATCCCCTGAATAGATATGTGGACAGAGTTGGCAACGGGCTTTGTTGCAAGGATAGGTTCCTGGGTTAGTGGTTCTGTTGTGTGGTGTGTGGTTGCTGGTGAGTATTTGCTTCAGGTTGGGGGGCTGTCTGTAAGCAAGGACTGGTCTGTCTCCCAAGATCTGTGAGAGTGATGGGTCGTCCTTCAAGATAGGTTGTAGATCCTTGATGATGCGTTGGAGAGGTTTTAGTGGCGTTCTGTTGTTTTCTTTGTTGGGCCTGTCCTGGAGTAGGTGACTTCTGGGTACTCTTCTGGCTCTGTCAATCTGTTTCTTCACTTCAGCAGGTGGGTATTGTAGTTGTAGGAATGCATGATAGAGATCTTGTAGGTGTTTGTCTCTGTCTGAGGGGTTGGAGCAAATGCGGTTATATCGTAGTGCTTGGCTGTAGACAATGGATCGAGCGGTATGATCTGTATGAAAGCTAGAGGCATGTAGGTAGGAATAGCGGTCAGTAGGTTTCCGATATAGGGTGGTGTTTATGTGACCATCGCTTATTAGCACCGTAGTGTCCAGGAAGTGGATCTCTTGTGTGGACTGGTCCAGGCTGAGGTTGATGGTGGGATGGAAATTGTTGAAATCATGGTGGAATTCCTCAAGAGCTTCTTTTCCCTGGGTCCAGATGATGAAGATGTCATCAATGTAGCGCAAGTAGAGTAGGGGCATTAGGGGATGAGAGCTGAGGAAGCGTTGTTCTAAGTCAGCCATAAAAATGTTGGCATACTGTGGGGCCATGCGGGTACCCATCGCAGTGCCGCTGATTTGAAGGTATACATTGTCCCCAAATGTGAAATAGTTATGGGTGAGGACAAAGTCACAAAGTTCAGCCACCAGGTTAGCCGTGACAGTATCGGGGATACTGTTCCTGATGGCTTGTAGTCCATCTTTGTGTGGAATGTTGGTGTAGAGGGCTTCTACATCCATAGTGGCTAGGATGGTGTTTTTAGGAAGATCACCAATGGACTGTAGTTTCCTCAGGAAGTCAGTGGTGTCTCGAAGATAGCTGGGAGTGCTGGTAACGAAGGGCCTGAGGAGGGAGTCTACATAGCCAGACAATCCTGCTGTCAGGGTGCCAATGCCTGAGATGATGGGGCGTCCAGGATTTCCAGGTTTATGGATCTTGGTAGCAGATAGAATACCCCAGGTCGGGGCTCCAGGGGTGTGTCTGTGCGGATTTGTTCTTGTGCTTTTTCAGGGAGTTTCTTGAGCAAATGCTGTAGTTTCTTTTGGTAACTCTCAGTGGGATCAGAGGGTAATGGCTTGTAGAAAGTGGTGTTGGAGAGCTGCCTAGTAGCCTTTTGTTCATACTCCGACCTATTCATGATGACGACAGCACCTCCTTTGTCAGCCTTTTTGATTATGATGTCAGAGTTGTTTCTGAGGCTGTGGATGGCACTGTGTTCTGCATGGCTGAGGTTATGGGGTAAGCAATGCTGTTTTTCCACAATTTCAGCTCGTGCACGTCGGCGGAAGCACTCTATGTAGAAATCCAGGCTGCTGTTTCGACCTTCAGGAGGAGTCCACCCAGAATCCTTCTTTTTGTAGGGTTGGCAGGAAGGTCTCTGTGGGTTAATATGTCGGTCAGAGGTGTGTTGGAAATATTCCTTGAGTCTGAGACGTCGAAAATAGGATTCTAGGTCACCACAGAACTGTATCATGTTCGTGGGGGTGGAGGGGCAAAAGGAGAGGCCCCGAGATAGGACAGATTCTTCTGCTGGGCTAAGTATATAAATCTCTCCTCTGTTTTTTCCACCAAATGCATCCGATGAAGTTAGCTGTAGCTCACGAAAGCTTATTCTCTAATAAATTTGTTAGTCTCTAAGGTGCCACAAGTACTCCTTTTCTTTTTGCGAATACAGACTAACATGGCTGCTACTCTGAAACCTGTTACTAAGATGTATCTCAGTTTCCATCTCCTTCATTGTCTAGCACCAACCATGGGCACCTGAAAACCTTGACTACAGGAACAATCAATGCAAGAAGGGTTTAAAGTGGAGGCTGTTTACTGCATCTCCTGATGGGTGGAAGCGTCCCGACCCGTTTTCCAGCGTTGAGGGCCATGTTACGTAACTCCCCAAGGGAGCGCATTTAGGCATTGGTGGGTTTAGGGGCCAGGCTTGGTGGGGCGTTTGGGGGGGAGCCCCCAGCTTTCTTGCCTGCCGCATTAGCAGGGGCCTTGACTATTTTTGATCTCAAAGGGGGGGGGGCTGGAGCGCCCGACGCGGCTGTTTGGGTCGCGCCCCCGCTCTCTTCGCTCACTTTGCAGAGTCCCTCTACTTCTAACGAGTCAGCCCCGCCCCGTCGCATGCACAGCGGCGTGAGCCGCGGCGCCGTCTAGATGCATGCGCAACCCCCCTTTCTGCGGCCCGCGGGCTTGCGGCTTGGAGTGCTGGTTGGCTGCGGTCTTTCGCCCATAGGGGGCGTGCGCTATCTCCGGGCGCCACCAGGCTCCTCACCGGAGGCGGGAGGGGGAACCCCAGGGCAGCCCCTTACTCAGGCGGCCCGTTTCCTTCCCCCGGGAACACCCAAGGGCCCCCGGGCTCGCCCGTCACAAAGAGGCTGAGCGAGGGGAGGACGCAACCGCCCTGATTCCTGCTCCCTGGCCAGCTTCCCGCCCTTCCTGGGGCACTCGCGCGGGGCCCCGCCCTGCCCCTCCCGTTGGGGGACGTGCCTGGCCCGCCCGCCTGTAACGGTGCCATTGACGACAGTGGACGTTGCCTTCAGCCACCTAAATAGCATGGTGATAAGTGCTTTCGAAATCCAAACAGACTATAGGGTATATAAATAGATCCGTTCCTTAATTTCTGGATGAATTTTAAATGAGCTCTGTATTGTGTTTCGTGAGTAGTGTCCACAGTAAAAGGTCATCCATAAGAACAAAGAAATGCTTCCCTCTGTCCTTGACAATATTTAATAGAAAGTAGACTGCACAGGCACTTTACCTCTGTATTGTAAAAATCATTGTTTTATCTAAGAGTTTTAAATAGAAGAAGGGAGTGAATGGAAGGGGAATTGTTGTGGGGGGGGGGAGGGGACACAACTCCCCAGACATTGAGAGCGACCACAGGATGTCAGTCTTGCTTTGCAGTCTGACTCGGCAGCATAGAGACGATTGCACACAGGAGGCCATTTGTCAGAAATTTGTCACAGATTTTTCTATGTAGTTCCAGTGCTGGAAGTAGTCTGTGGTGAATGGTGGTAGTGGAATGCGGGTATGATATTTTCTTAGCTAGCTAGGTTTGTGACTGGGTAGACAGACCACATGGCATGTCAGTCAGTGCTTAAACTAGCATCAAGCTGCCAGAATTTTTCAATGTCTGAGGAGCTGCCAGCATTTGGGTATTAAAATCAATATTTTGCTTTTTGAAACTCAGCTATATTATGATGGCTATTTATTTTAACCCATTTGGATCACTGTTAAATTTGCCCCCTATTATTGTTTGATTGAGAATTTGACAAGCAAATGCTGTTTCATGTCTGCCCTGTCATAGAACTGCATTATCTTAAGAAGAGCCACTAAAAATTGTATAAGGTAACCCATCCCAATTTGGTTTTGTACTCCAGGAACTGAAAATCTAAAAGCAGCAGCTCAACCAACTTAGTTAAAGGACACTATGCACTAGCTATCATTAGTTTCTAGACTTCACATGTACTAGATGGTGAGGCCCTCTAGGCACAGAGCAGGCTTGTCTGTCTTTTTGTCTTACACCATTTGAAAGTACTATCACTGGTATCTAAGTTATCTGAGTTTTGTATTCTGACATTTATATAGTGGAATTTCATGAAGATGTTATGTAAGTACAAACACATATCTCTGATGAAAGTGTCAATTTCTTGCCACTTTTGATGGAGCTGTTATAGTGAGTGAACATCCCCTTGTCTTTCATAAAATCAGTATGAGTATAGTCAACAGATAAGAATTCAAAGGGGAAGTGCCATCTTCTTCAGGACTGTGAGTTAGTTTTGTGAGTTCTTTTTAATCTTGTGCTAAAATATAGCATGAGTTTACTACTTCTCCAAAACAATAATTCAGAGTACCTTTCAAATATTAATTAAGACCGTTTGTAAAGCACTTTGATCTCTTTCAGGCTAAAAGGTTAAGCTGCTGTTTATAATTTAGTCCTTTCTTTTCTACAGATGCTGTCAACATGGTTGCCAGAGATGATGGTTTGAGTCCACTTTACATTCAGTTTGTAAATTCTTTATGACATGGAGTGTCTCAATTTGTATGTGTGGTAACTAGTAAATTCAGTTAAATAAGAGAGCTGGTCAGAAAATGGGAAAATGTAAATATTTTTGCACAATATTTTTAATTGAAGTTTTCTAACTCCAACAAATAGTAATAAAGTTCATAGGAGATATCACAAAAGTACCTCTTGTTTTAGAGAAATTGTGGTTGCTTATATATCCCTCCATGTTTTGATATGTGAATAAAATACCGCTTAATCCAGCTGTCACTGCACAGGTATCTTTATTATGAAGATGTACTTCACAGTGTTGTACAATCTGCTGAGTCAGAAATACTCATCCATTAACACTGGTACATCTTAGAGGGGAAAACAGGAGCACTGAGTATTAATATGAAGAAACTGATGTAATTCTTTGATAAAGCCTCACTTCCTGGATGGGTGTCCTCTCCCGGCCTTCTCTTGTTTAAACCAGTGTAAAAGGAGAGTAATACCAAGTCAGGGACTTCTAACTACCACTATAAGCTGAAAAAGATTACACAGTGCAAACTAGCAAGTTAGAAGCAGGAGATTCTGTTGGGGCAAAAGGGTTTGTTTGTTTTTTTTTAATCTCATTCAAAAATCTAACTAAAGAACATAACTGTCTGGAAAAACATATAAAAATAGTTTATAAACTTTGAAAAACCACAAACGATACAAAATTAAAATCAGCTTTTGCTGAATTCATCATAAACTTTGTGGTTTGAAATAGTCTTGTATGCTTTACTTCCTGACTGCACTTTTCAATGTCTCTCCTGAGACAGAAAGCTAGTTCTGAATTTGAGTTCTTTCATGCTGTTTTGTAATTCAGTTGTAGTAATATCTGAAAAACAGAGTTCATGCTAGTGTAATTTACCAGACCAGAAGATGATTAGTAAATAGATAGCAGGGACTATCTTGTATACAACAAGCAGTGCAATAGCCTAGACCAGATATTCTCCAATAGCGTTCCATGGACAAGCTGGGATCTGTAGAGGCCTTTCTGAGTCCACAGGTGTAAACATTTTGAGAATCAGGTGTTGGAGTTTGGAAGAGGAAAGAGATCCCTGTGAGGTCTCTCTTTTATCTAGGGTCTTGTGGGGTGATAAAGTTGAAGCACTAGAACAAACGACCTGCTAGGTATTTCTGAGCAATACAAGTATTCCATCAGGAATTTCAGAATTCTGAAAGTGACAAAAGAGGAAAAGGAGAGGATTTATTTTAGCATTGGAGGGTTGATGTTAGTGTTTGTGTTCATTTGAGGGGTGGTGGATCAGTTTTGCATTTAGCTTTAATGTTTCTGTCCTAAAGGAGAATCTCTAGTGTTAATGGAGAAAATATTTCTATTTCCCCTGCATGGTTATTAGGGACAATAACACTTCAACAATTCTGAGACGGGAAACGTGAAATTGTGTAGCTAAACAGAACATCTTTCTCCCCCATTAAATGACACTTAAAGATGCTCAGAGCTTTAGGTGTACATGGGTCTACCCATTATTCATTTTCTTCTTTTGTCCTTTCCTTCTCTTCAAATTCCAACCCCAACACCACCTGAGACAGAAAGAGAAGAGAGAGAGAAAGAGAGAGGTTGGTCACAAACAAGTGTGATGTTTATGATAACCATTTTATTTTTAAAAGTTTAAAGTGCATTGTACACTTTCAGATATATGTATGAACAACAGTTTTTAAACTTAACATGATTCTTAAACTACTACATCCAGATACTGTGTTACAAATTAGCCTTGTACTAATTAGTGGTGCACATGGAACCACTGCTGTGGTTCTCCTACACAAACAACTTTCAGTGAATTAAAAAAGGAAATGTTCCAGTAGGATTATTCCATTATCCTTACAAATTGTTTAAGCCTGTGAGGGGCAGGAGAGTCTTTAATACCCTCTAACTTGAATGGGAGTCCAAAAAAGGCACTTTGCAGGAATATGATTTAAATGCAGTGATTTAAAAAAAAATCGTATTGATTGACCCATAAACTGTGGATTTTCATAAATGGCTCTGAATGGACCTGTTTTCTACCTACCCAGCTTTATTCATCATTATTTTACCCAGTGCTAACTAATTATTTTCCTTAAGTTATTTTGTTTCATACCTTGAATTGGTGATGAACTAAGGTTTAGAGTTTTACTGAGGTGCTGGAGGAGGTAAAAGAATTAAGAGATAGTGAGACACACCATAGAAGTTGAACTGCAAAATTAAGACATAGCACTAATTAAAGCTTAAAAAAGAGGATGGGGGCAGAGAGAGAGAATTTTACAGTGGTCATTTTCTCCCTCACAATCATGGGGAGACTTAACATGCCCAAGACAGACTCCAAGAAAAAGAGGACTTAAAATTTCAATTACTATATTTTAAATATTTTTCCATGTTTAACAGGGAGTACTCCTCTTACACGGCTCCAAACATTTAACTCTGTCATTTGCATTCACTTTCAAATGTTCTGTCACTAAAATGCTTTCTACTGCAACTACCTGTGAAGAGAGTGACCATCTCTCTAGTGGACATATACCACCTTTTTCTTCTTGGGCCATATTATTATTAGTTTTAAAAAGAACACTGTACGTACTTTTCTCCATTGAGGTGAACTACAGTTACTCTTGTTGCTATTGTATTCAAATTACCACGTTTTTGTCCTTATATTGGAACATAGTTGAATCATATTTTTTCTAGCATTTTTGTTTGTACGCATAACAATTTTTAATGATGTAATACCATTTTGATTGGAAGAAGTCAATCTCCTTGTATAGAAAGGACATCTCTACCAATCGCTATTCCACACACGTCCTGTTGGCAGTTCGTTCTGTTTCTGAAATTTATTTGTATGCAAAGCACCATGCATGCTTATGGTACTTTATAACTCTTATTATGGTTTTTCTAACAATATTTAGCCTAAAATGTTCCCTTTTGCAGTGTAAGTGTTTGTCTGACTTCAGCTAGTAGTGAAAATAAGTTATCAATATTCTTTTTTATAATTGCTTGTAATGTAACAGAGCTTATATTTACATATTTTTGACAGCTATTGCATCTCATCACTTTTGAGGCTCTTAGGAATATCAGTTTTGAAATATAGAGTATTGTCTATAGCAGCAGTTCTCAAACTGTGGATCAGAACCCCAAAGTGGGTCACAACTCCATGTTAATGGGGTCACTAGGGCTGGCGTTAGACTTGCTGGGGCCCGGGGCCCAAGCCCCAGCCCCACCGCCTGAGGCCAAACCCAAGGGTGGCGGATCTCAGGCTTCAGCTTTGGACCCCCTGCTCTGGGGCAGTAGGGCTCAGGCGGGCTCAGGCTTTGGTCCCCCTTCCTGGGGTCATCGAGTAATTTTTGTTGTCAGAAGCGGGTCGTGGTGCAATGAAGTTTGAGAACTCCTGGTCTATAGGACAGTACTGTTGTCCACAGCATACTGTTTATTAATTCAGCTTGTGACATTCATTCCAATGTCTCATGCCTTCTTCTGGAATATTAACAATAATGGGAGCTTAATAGCTCCCGTCTTCTTGTCCTAGAGTACCTTGCCCTTGAATACCTAACATATAACAAAGTTCTACCACAGAATTCTACCATATTTTCACCTGTTCCTATGGAGACATTCACTTATTCAGTGGACTTTAGCTTCTGCCCCCCAGATATCAACCATTTTTGCTTAAAGGGAAGCTATGGTTGTTGGAGAAATTAATTATCCGTTCATTTAAAGGAGAATATTGTCTCCTTTACAGAAATCTGGTTACCTCTGACATCCAATCTGCACTCTATTTCAGCTTCACCACATTCATTCACAGCTTTACAGGTGTAAAAGCCTCCATCAAAGGGAGTAGGCTTTCGTATCTCCAGGGTCAATACCCCTTGCTTGCTGAACATACGATACTTGGCATCTCCAGAGAGATCCACTTTGTTCTTGTACCAGAATATCTTTGGCTGAAGAACATAAAAACAAAAGTTAGGAAGTTGAAGATTTATGGCTGCCTGTGCAATCTTAATACAGCCCCCTTAGTTGCACTATGATACTATTTTTAATTACATGATTCCATATTGTTGTTTTCATAAGACCCTGACTCATTCACTACTTAAGATGGACAATGCTCAGAAAATAGATAACTTAGCAATTCAATATTTCTTTTTATCTTCATTCAGTGTGTAGCTCTGTAACTTGTTTACTGCACACTATACAAACCCTGCACTGTCTACAGAATTATTAATTCCCTCTTGGGCTTTTTTTTGGGTGCTCATCACCATAACATATGAGTGCTTTACAAACATGAATGGATTTATCCGCACAAAATGCCTGTGAAATGATATGGTATTATAAGTTCCATTTACAGATGAGGAACTGAGAGACAGAGATATTTTAGACCAAAATTGTGAGGCCTGCTAATTTTGCCTAACTTGAAGTATCTAGGGCTTGATTTTTTTCAGCATAATTATCATTTTATATCATGTTCAAAGCATAGCTCCAGTTAACTTCAGTTGTAAGTGATCAGCACTTGTGCAAATCAGGCCCCTGGTGTCTCAAGCTGAACATTCAGAAAAGGAAGAACACAGAAACTATGACACTAGTGAGTAACTTCCAGACCATCCTCCTGCAGTTGCTGTCACATTAACTATACATCTTCCAATTTCCTGCAGAAAACAGAGTTGTTTACTACAAAACCCTGAGCACCATCCATCTTGTGCACTGAATGAGGCAGAGGTCTTGTAGGAAAAAAGTATGTGATCACGTAACTAAAGGCTATAAAAATGTATACACATAAGAGGGCTGAATTAAGGTTGCATGATCAGTCTAAGTTCTGTCATTTCGTAGCTTTTGGGTTGAACCTTAACAATTTATAAACATAGTTTATCTTGCATGTAATTTCCTAGGTTTCCAAAAAAGCAAATGGAAAAAAATAAACTCCATGTGGAACCATATTAATCCATATGTGGTTTACCACTAGTATTCCACTTTTAAATCCTCACCACAGATCTCTACCATTGGAGGTATCTCAGTTCCTGGTAGACTGTGGGTCAGTCACTAAAGGGGGATGAGATACAGTTTTTTTATCAAAAAGAAAGGGAGTACTTGTGGCACCTTAGAGACTAACAAATTTATTTGAGCATAAGCATTCGTTAGCTACAGCTCACTTCATTGGATGCATTCGGTGAATGAAGTGAGCTGTAGCTCACGAAAGCTTATGCTCAAATAAATTTGTTAGTCTCTAAGGTGCCACAAGTACTCCCTTTCTTTTTGTGAATACAGACTAACACGGCTGCTACTCTGAAACCAGTTTTTTATCACTGAGTTTGCCACCTGTTTGCTGAGGACAAAGGAATATTGGGACTTAGGAATCCTGAGTTCAGTTTTGAGTTCTGTAGGGGAGTGTTCTGTGGCTGTTACAGATTCTTTTGTCCCTGTTTCCTTCTACTTGTGTCCCCTACCATCTCCCCTGCTTCTGTCCCTCTCTGCTCAAATCCCCCAAGTCTGTCCCTGTCCACTTCTGCTCCTATCCCCTAGTCTGTTCCTCCTCCTTCCACCCTGCTTATTATCCCTCTGCTTCCTCCTTCTCTTTCATGCTGCCTGGGTGCCAGGAGGGGAAGCATTGTGAGACCAGGAGGGAAAGTCTCCGTAATCTCAGTTGTAGTGCATAGTATTCATAGCTGCATGAATGCAGGCTATCAAGTACATTTGTTTCTGATACGTTTTTCCCTTCTGATTGCAGTGTGGGACTAAAGAAAGTCTTATATTTTTGCAACCAAGATGGTGGAATAAAAATTTAAATGAAAATAATGTTTCTTGCACTGTGACTCATGTTTATCCTCTGTCTCTAAACCCAGTGGAATCTTTAATGCAGCACTAGGATTTAAACAGTAAGAACCAAACCTTTGTGGATCTGATTTGTTAGAATTAGCAGCCTTGGGCCTCAGTGTCCTCATCTGTAAAATTGGAATAATGATCTCCTTTGTAAAGTGCTTTGAGATCTACTGATGAAAGGTATTATTATTACTATTTTGTTATTGTATGTCTTTGGCCTCGTCTGCTTGATGAATCTTGTGCATCCATACTAGTCATGCTGAATCATATTAACGACACCTGCAGTTTTACTGTTCTTGAACAACTTTTTCCACCCTAGTATTTTTGTCAATAGCCCTCTTGCTCCTTCTGGATGTCCATCTCATGTCACAGTGCTATCTGGGCACGAATATTGGCATCTGCCTAGTGGCAGCATGTTCATGGAATACACTTTATACCTGAGACATCTTTGGTAGTATAGAGTTATCCAAAATGTCAAAGCTCTATCACCAGGAAGTGTTGCCTCTGAAAAAGATGCACAACAGCTGTCCAGTGTGTACAGAGCCATTTGTATGTGTCTTCTGGCAAGCATACAATTGGCATTGCAGGTGCAGAAAGGTGTCTTAGAGAGGCCACTTTGGAGTGATTGTTTGCGCTGTGGGATGGCAGGATGAGCAGGGGTTTGCATCAATTGTGCTAACATGGGAGGAAGAATCATCCAAACTGGGATTCAAATGACTGACTCATTTAATGACCACAAAAAGCATAATCTGGGGTGTTTGTGAAAATCATTGGTAACTGGAACAGTTGTGTATTGGATACAAGATGAGTTTCATTTGATTGAGGAGGAACAATTATTATTTAGCATGGTAAATTTCTTAAGTGTGTATAAGGCCCTTTCTCCCCTGGTTCAATCTGCTTTCAGAGATTGAATCTAATCTTAGCCTGTGGTTGATATTCTTTCTGATGCTTTTTCCTAATATCCATCAATAAGGTACAAAGTATAGTTCACCCTGAATAGAGCTCAGCAAGTAATTGAGAGTGAAGAAAGTGTTCCCTGCCTGAGATTTTTTTTTTATGCTGTCCCCTTGCGCATACATATTACAGCAGGGTATTTTACTACTTGATCACACAATACGCATTTAGAAACACTAAAAGTTACATAGGTGCACTGAAGGTAATAGAAAAAGATGTATTTCCTTTGCATTCTGTTAAGTGACTAGTATGTTGCGTTGTCCTTTGCTGTGCTGAAAGACCCAATTATATAATATATACATGGAAGGGGCCAGAGTTAACATTGCTATGCCAACTGTAATTTTCAACGTCCTGACTTGGGCATTTAAAAACGTAGGTTTCATGCTGTATCACTGTATTGCTTTTTTTGGTGTTTAGGTTTTTCACAGGAACACTGTTTACTTCTAGGGTGTAGAGGGATAGTATGGACTGGGATTGGTGTCCTATAATGTAGATCAATAATTAGAACAGTGTAATTACATGAAGCTGGCATGGATTTTAGGGTAGTTATAGTAGGCTTTTGACTTGTCACAATTATATAGATGAAAACTATTGTAATCTTTACCTTGGGGCTTCCTCTTACAGCACAGCTGAGCGTAACATTGTATCCAGAGATCACAGAACGGTTTACTAAGGGGTGAGTGAATTTGGGGGCTTCAGAGAAGTCATGCTCTTTGTAACTGGGTGGTTTATAAATGGTGCCTGCAATTCAAACAAACAGAGTAATCTAGTAAGAATTTTGTCTTAAATCTTGCCTAGTCAACACTGTCTACTTGTAATTTTATTTTATCTACGTTGTTTTAGGAAAGAAGTAGTGTTAAAACATCAGCGTTGTCAACTTTTGTGATGTAATGAGGTATTTTTTCCTAAAAGCCCTAGCTCCTGGAGTGCTAGGATTATGTGAGAATCTGTTTTCATTTAAAAAATAAGTTTCTAGCCCTCACGGTTTCATGGAAAAGCTTGAAAGAATGTACTCTAAAGACTGAAAACCCAGAAGATAATAAGAACCCCAAAATTTGTTTTTAATTTAATGACTTCTGGGGACCTATCTCATGATTCTTGTGGCTGAAAATAAAGAAATATGTCACAGTCTAATTGCATAAGGAGTCTAAAAGATTAGAAGCTGTAAGTGCCCAGTATTAAGTAATGAAAAAGTCTCTGCTCCTATGCCCAGTAATTCTGTACTCTGCTGTCTATAATGTATTACTCAACTTGCTAACTGTGGCTTATCTATGAGTCAGTCTTTTGTGACCTTTGTTTTAAAGAATGTGTGTTACCTGTCTTTTGTATGTAGGCAGGAGTTTTAGTTGTTGCAGCAGTTTCACTCAGGCCACACAAATTTTCACTGAAGACACGGAAATAATACTCATTCCCCATGATCAGGTCTGACACGACACAGTTTGTGCGTCGATAGTGGTCAAAAACAGTGTACCATTCCTATAATGAGATTGTACATTGTTAGAAAAAGTAGACTAACTTGAAAAAGGTTTAAAGAGTCAGAGATGGTGCTAGTTGTCGTGTAGAGACCTTCCTTGTCAGTGTTAATGAAGAAGACAGCCTACCAAGCAACGATGATTTTGGGAATGGATAACAATTCCTGATAGAGTAAGTGATAGCACACAGATTCCTTTAAGGGAAATTAAAAACCTTACATATTTTCTTACTTTGATCTTCATTCTGGCACAAAATTGTATATGTACTTGCATAAAACACAAAAGTTTCTATCCCTTATGGTTATTGCATATAAAACTTTGTAAACTATGGTAGGTCTGTCTTCCTAAGTCTTCAGAGACTGCTTTAGTACCCATAATCACAGATGAAATCAACATGACTCTACTCAATTTCAACATGTCTCTTCATAACAAAATAAAAAATCATGTCAATTGACACAAGCCCTGAAAGTGAATATGTAGTTTCTGGTTCAGCATCCTACTTCCATGCTCTACCTGGTCCTACTCTCATCCCACCCAATTTCAGTGACTTTAGGAATTATTGGCAAGCCTGAGTGTCTCTCACCATTGTCTTTTTGTCAGCCTTCTGGATTGTGTACCCTGAGATCTGTGCATTGCCATCATCTTGGGGTGGTTTCCACTCCAGAGCAACATTGAATCCCCACACATCTATGATTTTCACGTTCTGAGGTGGACCAGGTTTGTCTACAGAGGAAACAAGTCAGACAAACTCAGTTCTTGTTTCAGGATTTTTGATCTTCAGCATTTTCTTCCAAGCAGGAAAAAAATTGTTATTAAGTTGTGTAATTATCCCAAAGTAAAACATTTATTTTATGGAAAATTGAAGTTGAAAATTAAAACATGAAAATAAAAAAAAGTCAGTTAAGGTACCTGCACTATTCTTAATGCTATCCTTCTGCATGCTATTTAGAGTCAGGCAATCCATTTAACAAAAATAGGAACCACCCAAACCTAAACTTATCCTTTGACTCAAACAAGAAATTTTTGTGATGTTGAATGGGAGTTAACTCTTTTTGCCAGTCTTTTATTATACACAGTGTTCTCTGACTGAATTAATCAGTTTCTCAGTGAGAGGTCTTGTATGCACTGAGGGCAGTGTGTTGAACCACCTAGGCACTGGATCTATGTTTAGCTAGACTGATGAAGGCCAGACACTTAGGAATGCCTGAGCACTTTATAGAAGAGATTGTTAATGTCTCACCTATGGGAGAGTAAAAGCAATGTTTAAACAAGCTGTAGTCCTGCCCTTGTTGAAGAAACCAGTGTTCTACTTGAATATTGCCAAGTCTCTAACCTCCTGTCTCTGGGAACATCAATGAAAAGGTGGTGACAGGCCAACTCTAGCATCCAAAATCCTTAAACTCCTTGGATTGGTAGAATGGGTCCACACATTTCTTTCAGAGGGTGGGTGACTACTTCTTTTTCTTCCAGTGACTCAGCTGAGTCCCACAAGACTGAGTTTTGTCACTGCTCTTTTACACAGTCTATTTAAAGCTGATGAAACATTGTGATATATGGTGGCTACACTGTTATCAGTTTGCAGACAGTACTTAGATATATTTCTTGTCTTCAGAAGTATTCAGTCATATCCATGCTGTCCCAATGTCAGCCAGAGAGTGTGATTTGAATTGAGTTGATGTGGATTGGCAGAGAGAAACATTTTGAGGACCTTTAACCTGTCTCTTGATTGAGGGTATCTGCCCACCTACTGTTAAACTGGTTCATTCTCTTATTAGATTCTTAGATTAGGGTCTTATTAGATTCATCGCTGCACCAGACTCCCAGTTTTTATCAGTGACAGCAAATATTTTTTCATCCATGGCTGATCAAGAGGATAAGTACTTTAATATGCTTTCATCACCATGTTTATCTGTGCCTCTTTTGTACCTCTAGGCTAGATGAGTGCAATGCACTCTTTAGAGCTAACCAAGAACTTTTGACTAATACAAAATGAGGTTCTCCACCTTCTGGCTATAGGTGGGCCGTCATGAGCATGTTACACCTGTGCGTTTCTCTTTTCCATAGCGGACAGTCATTTCTGGGTGAAATTCAAGATGCTAATTTTCTACAAAGCCCTATATGGGCCAGGTTCTTGTTATCTTAGAGAGCCCCATTTCCTCTTTGCCATCTATTTCACTTCAGCTATCTTTCACAAGGATGAAGCTTGCAGGAGTGGAAGCCAGTAGGGGAGGGCTTTGTCTCTGGAATTTGCTCCTGTTGGAAATACTTCCAAGCCTAAACCTGACCACTTTTAAAATGTGCAGAATGGCATCAGGCTTTTCCACTTTCATGTCCACCCTCCGACCCCCATGATATAATCAGGTGACTCATGAAGGAGTAAAACGCACAGTCACACCTTAAACTGGATCATCTGTCTAGATGTGGACAAAGGAAACTGAAGGATTGACTTTTATCTTGGGAAGTCCACTGTAACCTTCAAATTGATATAAAAATGTAGGTATCATGCAGGAAGAAGGTTTTATCAGTAGTCTGCCCCTGTTCTATAAACTCATAGTCCCAGATAATTTCTGAAGCTTCCTCAGTGAAATCCATACCCAACTGAAGAACAAGAACTGGAAGATCTGGTGAAACTTTGACCTTGTACACTGGCTTCTGCTGTTGACCATGCTGGTACCTAAAAGCACCCTTGCATTCATCCCAGCACATCACTGTGGATTTCTGATAAAATGGAGCAGTAGGAAAGGAAACTAATGACACTGATAGAAAACTGGCAGTTAAACTCCAGCACAAGATTTTTCTCTTCTCTAGCTAATATATCATCAACTTTACATGTAATACCCTGTAAAATTTTCCATATTGTGAACCACTTTGTTAACGCAAACTGCTTCCTCCTATCCCAGCAACAAGCTCCTTTCAAAGAGCTGTCAACATTATAAGATCAGGACACCAGCAGCTATTCATGAGACTTAAAACACCTTTCCCCTTCCAAGGAATTTAGCTCCTTCACATAGCAAGAAACTATAGGACTGCTGGAAGAAATCTGATTCACTACTGACTATTGATCTGTGCCCATCATGGGCTAGTTAAAGACATCTGAGGACTCTTACAGAGATTGTCAACTCCACACCACCTTTGATGAGAGAAAGCTATCATCCACCTTAAAGCATACCACCGTCTGGCCTATTTACATTTAACTTCGACTTAACAAACTACTGCTTGTTGATTGACCTCTCATTTTTGAGCAAATGAACTTAGAAACTAGCTACAGGCTGCCTCCAAACACACCTATCACCAATATCCTGCATCCCTCCAACCTGGGTGTAAGGCCAAGCCAGAATCACGATAGCATTTTTAGCACAGAAAGATGATCACCTCCTGCCTGCAAACTGCAGAAAGTTCTTGCTCTTATTTCTGGATATGTCCGTGGCATTTCTACATAGATCATACTATTGTCCAGCGGTGCTAGAACAATTTTTATAGTGGAGTTGCTGAGAGCCATTGAATCAAATGGTAAACCCTGTATATAATGGAAACCACTTCAAGCCAGGGGATCTGAAAGCATCCCCAGGACCCCTAGTTCCAGCACCTATGCTACTGTCCTGCCTAGGAGACGGCAGGAATCCCTTGTAAAGTGCTGAAATGGCTCCATTTCTTCCTTTCAAGACAACAACAGAGTGTGGTGATGGAAAACTGCTCTTTTATCTCTGGAGCACTCAGGAAGTCCCATAAAGATTGATTCTCTCCTCCATCCTTCTTAACATATACCCAGAGTTGTAAAGGGAAATTGAGACATTGTTTTAAATGCCAGCAATATGCAGACAGCCCCCAATTTTAAGTTTTCCTTTGCCTTTTGACACAAATAGAATGATTTTCTAGCCCCCTCACTGCCTGGCTGAATAAGAGATGCGAATTCTGTACTAGCATGAATAGAAAAGAATCACAAAGGACTGAGTCAAAGGTTATTTATATTTGGAGCTTTCAAATGTTCGAACTGTTGTTTGTTGGTAACACTTCTGCACCCTCAAGAGCAGTGTGAAGTGATGATTTGGAATGCACATTTCAGACACAGAGTAGAAACTACATCTAAATGCATTTAACTAAAAAGGCTCCTGGAATTTTGGGGAAATGATTGATAAAAGTACAGAACTGTATTTCCATTTTAGTTTCCAGGCTCTGTAAAATATAGATACTTCTGCCATCTCACAGGGTATCGTGAAAGATTAATTCAGTGTTTGTGAAGTGTTCAGCTACTACAGTGGTTCTGACTTCAATTTTTGTAGCCATCTCAAAAATCAGTTTGAGTGGAGAAGTCGTAACTAGTCATGTAATGGATAAAAACTACAACTCTGTAATGAATAAAAATACCTAGGGACGCAAAGATAGGGCAAAAAATTGACAGAGCCAGAATTGAGATGAATTGGCTAAGTGAAACAAACCAATATTGTGGAGGACTGTTTTGTGTAATTGAAACCTATAAGGGATGATATTCTACAGAACAGTGATAAATTCAACCCTTAAACAAACCTAAGTGGATTGCTAGGTATACTGTGGCTTTCTGTGCCAAAGCATAGTATACCAACTCACTTCGCAGGCATACGTGAGCCACCAGGGCTATGCTGAAATAAGGCAAAAACAGTTAAAGCCAGCTATTTCCAGCTGCTAATCTTTGGAGCTGAGTTGCAAGTTGGACGAAGGCTTTGCTCTTTCTCTCTTGCTCGTCTTCCACCCTCTCTTTCACACCAGCAGTTCAAAGTAAAACTCTTCCACCTCCACATCTATCAACAACTGCCTTAATTCTTTTTTGTCTCTCTTTCTGAAGTACAGAACATAGAAACAGCGATAGCAGCAGCACTGCCCATCAAATATGGAAATGTGTCATGTTGGATTGGAAGTTTTAAAAACTGCAATCTGCTATAGCAAGAAAAATGTCAGTCTGTCATTTCTATATTGAATAACACCTTCACACTCATGTAAATATAACAGTTCTACACCATATGCCTATGTATCTGCCTGTGTGTAAAACCTCTACAGCAACCCCACTACTTGTGAATCTACCAGTACCTAACAATATTGGACCAGATGACTGTTACGTTTGTTTAGAAATTATTCATTTGTGTTCTTATCTGTATATACACAAATGAATAATTCTAAACAATTTCTCCTTTGTTTCTGTCTTGACATCAAAGGCTGGTGTTAATAGCAGGAAGTATGTGTGATGCTTGCAGACAAGGTGCCAGCTCATACCAAGGACTTTAGGCCCCAACTGAACACTGATGAATGTCTAGCTGGAAACCCGTCTGGCTAATCTGTGTGTTAGTATAATTAAAATAGTATTAGATTTATAAAAATGTGTTTAGACTTTATGAAATGGTTGTAGGATGCTGAATGTATTTATCTCACTTAAGGTTATATTAAGGTATGCATTGCAAACCTCTAACTATGACCTGGTCTACACTACAGAACTAGGTTGATGCAAAGCAGCTTATGTTGACCTAACTATGTGAATGTCTATGTTAAATTTCACTCCCGCTGATGTAACTGCTCCACTACGCTGATTTAAGTCCAATTCCGCAAGAGGCATAGAGTCAGTGTCGATGTAGTTAGGTTGACACAGTGTCAGTGTAGATCCTGCATTGCTTACATCAACTTTTACTGGCTTTCAGAAACTGTCCCACAATTCCCCATACTGACAGCACAGTTGGTACAAGTGCTCCTGGTGAGGATGCTCACTGCCAACACAAGGAGCAAAGTGTAAACACGCACCAGCGATGTATTACTGCTGCGGCTGTATGCTGATGTAAGAGAGGTCAACTTAATTTTGTAGTATAGACATGTCCTGTAATTCACCAAATAGGAAAGAAGCATTAATTAATGTAAAGGCTGGATTCCTATCAAAGATGCTAGGTCCTGCAGACAAGAAGTTCCATTGAAACCAAATGAGCCATTGTGAAACATTAAAGGACAAAGACTGTGGGTTGCTCCCCCACATCCATGAAGAGGAGGTGTGCACGAGGACTTGTCCCATGATCTTGAACTATGGGGAAGGGGATAAAAGTTCCTGACAAGAAGAAACTGGGTCTATATGCTGCTTGGACTTTGAGAGGGCAAGATTTCTAAGCATAATCTCAGGATCCTCAGTGCTTGGCCTGGGTTAGTCATAAAGGACTTAAAGAATTTGCTTATGATAGAAGCTTCTACCATCCTTTGAACTTAAGACTGTAACTCATTTGTGTATGTATGTTTACCTGCTTTAACCTTATTAATAAATCTTTAGTTAATGTATTATAGGACTGGCTACAAGCGTTTTTTTGGGTGTAAGATCTAAGGTGCAGTTGACCTGGGATAAGTGACTGGTCCTTTGGGACTGGGAGTAACTTGAATATTATTATGATTTTTGGGACCATCTATCACAACGGCAGGCTTACTTGGCAATATAGACCAAAGTACCTAAGTGGACTCTGTCTGACTCTGTGTTCAGGCTGTTACAGTGCTTGAGGAGTTCACACTTGATACTTGGTTGCTGAAATCTAAGTATAGATCACCCAAACAGAGTTTGGGGTTTGTGCTCTGCTTCTTAACAGTCTGTCCTGAAGTTGGTACTCACACTTCTGAGCCACTTCAAACAGCCTGAGAGTGTATAGTTCTCTTTCTTCTCTGGGGATGAAAGGGACTTACTTCAGGACAGTCCAGTTTTTGGTTGCCTGCTTTCTCACCCCAGTCCCCAAAAGGTAAGAGCACATGAGGCTGTAGGCATTAATCCCTCAGAAAGTAGACATCTGTCAAGGAAGATTAACTGATTTATCAAAGGATCAGTGATTGATGTATTGGTTCTTTGACAGCCAGGCTCTGTCACCCTTCCAGCTGACCTATGCATGCTGTTACATAGCAACTGTAGCACTGCCATCAATAAAAAACAGCCTGCCTGTTTCTCCCACGTTTCGCTCCTGCCAAGAACATAAAAATCTGGAGAGCAGAAGGTGCTGTTGACAGAAGTGAAGTAGGGCAGCTCTGATGAATGAGGGGCTGAGCCAATAATTTAAATGCATTGTTTGGCTGCAGAAGGCTCTGCAAATATCCGAGCCCTTTCAGTGATCAGTAGGAGATTAACTGAAATTTATTTAATGTTGTGGCAAAGATATCCACCTAAGAATTTAGAAATCTTACACCAGTCCTGCAGGCCTGGTACATCTTAATAAGTGTAATAAGATTACTCACACTTTGTCAGCCATTAAGTTTCTATGGGAAATGGTTCTCTGACAACTGATATATATATTGTGACAGGGTCGGGCTAGATGGCTATAGGAGAGTAATAGAAGGCAGATATATTAGCTCCAGGCTAAATAGGTCCCTTTTCCCTGGGTAAGGTAACAGGGAAGGTTGCAGAACAATCGGGAACCTTCTGGAGACAATTAAGACAGGCTGATTAGAACACCTGCAGCCAATCAAGAAGCTGCTAAAATCAATTAAGGCAGGCTAATCAGGGCACCTGGGTTTTAAAAAGGAGCTCACTTCAGTTTGTGGTGTGCGTGTGAGGAGCTGGGAGCAAGAGGCACTAAGAGCTGAGAGTGAGAACGCGGACTGTTGGAGGACTGAGGTGTACAAGCATTATCAGACACCAGGAGGAAGGTCCTATGGTGAAGATAAAGAAGGTGTTGGGAGGAGGCCATGGGGAAGTAGCCCAGGGAGTTGTAGCTGTCGCACAGCTGTTCCAGGAGGCACTCTAGACAGCTGCATTCTACATGGCCCTGGGCTGGAACCCGGAGTAGAGGGCGTGCCCGGGTTCCCCCCAAATCCTCCCAACTCCTGGTCAGACCTGGAAGAGTCGACCTGGACTGTGGGTTCAGAAAAACGGCCAAGCTGAGGGCTGCCGTGAAACTCCAAGGCGAGCAAATCCGCCAATAAGCGCAAGACCCACCAAGGTAGAGCAGGAACTTTGTCACAATATGTAAAATATAAAGTCATTTTTACGATATATAAAATGACTATATATATCATGATATATAAAATGACTCTCTCTATATAAAGTCATTTTTATGGTATGAGATGTACCAAACATTGGAAGGAAAATACTTAGTATTGTCGTACAGGACCAGAGCATGCCTTAGGTCAGGAGTGGGAAAACTATAGCCCAGGGGCTGCATCCGGCCCTCCAGACATTTTAATCCAGCCCTTGAGCTCCTGCTGGAAAGCAGGGTCTGGGGCTTGCCCCGCTCCAGCACTGCAGCCAGGGAGCGGGCTTGGGGGCTTTCCCTGCTCTGCGTGGCTCCTGGAAGCAGCGGCATGTCCCCCCTCTGGCTCCTATGTGTCGTGGCGGCCAGAGGCTCCGCATGCTGTCCCCACCCCAAGTGCTGCCCCCGCAGCTTCCATTGGCCGGGAACCACGGCCAATGGGAGCTGCAGGAGCAGCATGGAGTGTGCGGTTGCCTGGCCGCGCCTCTGTGTAGGAGCCGGAAGGGGGACATGCCGCTGCTTCTGGGAGCTGCTTGTGGTAAGCACCGCCTGGAACCTACACCCCTGGCCCCCTCCCACGCCCCAACCCCTGCCCAGTTCCTGATCCCTCTTCTGCCCTCAAACCCCTCGGTCCTAGCCCGGAACACCCTCCTATACCGCCAGCCGGAGCCCGCACTGACTCCCGAACCCCACCCTCCAATTTTGTGAGCATTCATGGCCTGCCATACAATTTCCATACCCAGATGTTGCCCTTGGGCCAAAAAGTTTGCCCACCCCTGCCTTAGGTCCTTTTGTGTCTAAAACCATTAGGTGCTCACTCTTGCCATCTTTATCCTATATATATCTTAAAATTTTTAAAATTTTCAACAATATGCAATAAGCTCCATATATCAGTTCTAAACGGTCAGAAATTATATTAAATAATAAAATTCAATAAAATTACAAATTCCCAGAAAGATATTGACAACTGGAGGAAATTTAAGGAGAACAAAAATGATTGGGTCTGAAGGAAGTGATTTAACCTTTCCTCCTAGAAAAGCACAATATTTATAATATGGCTAAGCAACATTTTACTCTTAAAATATTTGCAGATGGTTAACAGCAAAGATAAAATATTACTTTGTATTATTAGTATTTAGCATTAACATTATTTAGTATGTTACATAGAACTATAACAGAATTCTTGCTGTCTATGAGATATATATTAGTCTGTGAATAGTCTTTCAAGAAAATTTATGACAGGTTTCAGAGTAGCAGCCGTGTTAGTCTGTATTCAAATTTGTTAGTCTCTAAGGCGCCACAAGTACTCCTTTTCTTTTTAAGAAAATTTATGAAAGTGCTATTAAAATGAGAGTAGAAATGTGCAGTACAGAACAATTCTGCACTAGGCTACAAGGGATGGACTGTCTTAGGGCTTGCTTATGGGATATGTTACTCTGCACCAGAGGGCTGTAAATTCTAGTGTACCATTAATGTGTTGTTTACTAACTGGACTTGTGGACACTGCTGGCACCCACTAAACATTCTGTGGTGTGTGTTAAGGTAGTCCTGTGAAGAACTACACTAACATGCACTAGGGAGCTTTTCGTACGTGTCAGCAGTGTCCACACAACCAGTAAGTCCATGACATGCTCATATGAACTAAAATTTACACCTACTGATGTGGACTAATGCATCATGTAGACAAGCCCTTATCTGATCTAATAGGTCTTTCCATCTTGGTCTGCTATAATTGTATTAGACAAGTATTCTCTGAATTCTTTTAGAAAATTAGGGTAAATTCACACGCTGAATAAAGTAGAATCCTCCTACTAATATATTAGCGCCCCTCTCTGACTCTGGGAGGAGTAGAATAATACACATACTGGTCCCATGATATTTTGCATTTACAACCCCTGGGTGTAGAAGGATCATGACACCAGCATACTAATTCCTGGATTCATATTTCCTACCTGTAGTAAAATCATACATAAGCCCACCAGGGCTGGGATCCATACTTTCTACTTCTGTGTGCAGAAGGATACACATACTAATTCCACAATTTTAAATGTTGAGCTTTAGAGTCACCAGTTTCTTACCCATTATCTGCATGGTAATAGCAACCTTATCATTCATGTTTTCTATCTGAACTTCCACTTCATATGTCCCTGAGTGGTGATGCTCAGCCTTCCGAATGAACAGGATAGTGTCTGTGGTGCTGTTCCGAATTCCCACCTCTTTGGCGTCTAGTGTTCGACCATCTTTTGTCCAAGTGACTTTGGGTCTAGGTTTACCCTGTGGGAAGAAAAGAGCATGTTTATTCTCTGGACAACAACAGATTTGCTTTTTTCAGGGTCTTTTTTGGTCTATAAAAATAGAAGAATTAATCTCAGGTGCAGTACTGATAGATGAATGTATGATTCTTTGGCTGCTTCTCCATTTCCTGGGCCCCTCCAGAAATTTCTCTTCCATCCTCGTGGGTCAATAGCATGTTCTGACTGGGTAATGTAGATATAACACAGATATTTTAACAGAAGTCATTCTGGGAACAAACACTGACAAAAGAGTGAAGTTACCTTCTCCTTTGAGATTAATTAGGAGAGCTAGCTATCTCAATGCCCCTTTTCTTTGGAGGATGAAAAAATTGAGAGCACGTGGAAGATGAACAACAGAAACCTCATGTGTTTTCTCTTGAGGCTGTTACTCCAGCTACTGTTCCTCCCACCAGTCCCTGACTCCCTTCTCCAGTTGCTTTCAAGGCCTTTCAGAAGCTCTTGTCCAGAACTGCAGTGTCCTTGGATCTAGAATTTTACTAGTGCAGGACAAATCACATAAACTGATATATTTCACTCCAAACAGTCAGGCACAGTGGCTGTGCCCATAAATGAAGACATTCTGGAGCCAATAAAAGCTCTATAACGTACACTTCCATTAATACCAGCCACTTCCAAGATAGCTGATATTTAGCTCCTCAAAAGTGCTTTCGGTGTTTTTTTTCAATCCTACATTGGGGTTCCTATTGTTTCAGCAGCCTAAGAAACATCCAAACAATTTGGCCCTCAAAAGTACATCCCTAGAACTTCTGGGCAGGGACCCTTATTCATTAGGCACCTTACAATCCATTGTACTACCACATTTGCTAGTTAACTGATTTATTCAACTGGGACAAACTGGTCTCCTCTTCTTGATCAGCTGCTTGAGGACACTAGAAATGAGGCAAAAAAAGTCTCACAAAGTCTCACTCTGTCAAGCTGTCTGAAAAGTGGCTCATGAACGTGCATGACCATCTTATGGCAGTCTGTCAAGAACAAGGGCACAAACCGTCAACTGGTTGTGTGTTCTATAATTAGATTTCACCAATGAAATATCAGATGTGAACTCCTCAAGCACTATACCAGACTTAACATGGAGTCAGACAATTGTCTTAAGCACTGCGGTCTATCTTGCCACCCAGGAAAGCCTGCCTTTGTGATAGATGGTCCCTTACACCAAAAATCACATCAATGTTCAGGTTACTCCCAGTCATTTACCCCAGGTCAATTGTACCTCATATCTCAAACCAAAGACAATGCTTGTATCCAATCCTATAATACACTAACTACACGTTTATTAACTAGGAAATAGAACTTAGTTATTTACAAGGTTAAAGCAAGTAAATATACACATATTAATGAATTACTTCCGGAGGGTGCGGTTTCCAGCTTCATAACAAATACTTTAATAGTTACAAAGCAAACACTTATATATTACCTTATAATGTGGGATACAGATATTATAAAGTGATATTAGTGAATGCAGCAACTCACAAGCATTTCATAAAGTCCAAACACTAAACACATTCTTAGAAACTTAACATCTATTTTAAAAATGCTAACACACTAGTTTCCAGCTATGCATTTGTAAATGTTCAGTGAGGTTTAAGGGCATTGGCATGAGCTGGCACCTGGTCTGCCAACATCACATACTCCTTTCAGGCAGCAATGAATGCTTCTGACAAGCTGCCTTCCCATTTGCCATTGCAGTAACTATGCAAAGATCCTCTGAGCTACAGTCCTCCAGACTTCTCAAGATGCTGCAGAAGCACCATCGAGGAGCTGTGCTTCGAAGGTCCTGAGGTCTTTAAATCAAGATGATTCTCTGCTTACTCTGAGAGACTCAAGAGCATCCTTTAGGTTTTCTTTGCCACTACAAGGAAGTTCTCTTTTAGATACAAGTACCTTCAGGCAAAGGTCTGGCCAGAATGTATACTAAAACACCCACTGAGCCACCTGGAAAGTAACCACACTATTCTAGGAATAGGATCTTTACTCTGTCCTCTGGATCATTAGTTGTTGCATTAGAATGCAAGCAGTAAGTTTGATGGTCAGTTTGAGAGCCTTGGACTAGACCATTTTACAGATCTCTTCCATTTTCTCCCCCATTTTGCAACGCCTTATTTCTTCCTGCCATTGAATAGAATCACCTCAGACCAATGGATTCTCAAAGTACCAGACAAGGTTTCTTCATCCTATTCCAGTCCATAGCTGCCTCCCTCCCTTTTCATCCCATTTCAGGGACCCTTCTGAGGATAAACTTGAAAGAAGAAGTGGTCTCTTCTCTTCAACTGCGGGCCATAGAAGAAGTTTAAAACAATTTAAATGAAAAGGATTCTATTCCTGTTAGTTTCTGATTCTCAAAAGGAAGGGAGGATTAAGTCTTATCCTGGATTTTAGGCATTTGGTATACTTTTTTACTCATCTTAAGTTCTTACTTTCCATCCTCCCCTACCTAGATATGCATAACTAGTTCACTGCTCTCAGTTGAAAGGACACATATTTCCACACTATCATCTATCTGTTTCATAGGAAGTACCTCCATTTCATAGAATCAACGGTAGCAATATTGGATCTCTCCATTTGGTCATATCACAGCTCCAAAGGTCTTCACCAAATGCTCAACAGTAATTACAGTCCATTTCAGAAGAGCGGGAATCCACATGTATCCCTGCTGATTCAAGGCAAATCCTTTCAGGATGCTTCATCAATTCAGGAAATTGTTCCAGATTCTGGGTCTCTGAGATTACCAAAATCAACACTCACACTTGGAGTTCAGAGGCATGGCCTTAAATTCCAACCTAGCCAGCGGATTAGCCTGAACATCATCTACAATACTCAAATATGCCCATAATAAGACAGGTATAGCATGCTAAGGCTCCTGGGTCATATGGCTTCATGCACCTATGTGACCACTTTGCTCCCCTACAAAGGGTGACTAAAGAGGGACTGGTTTCAGAGTAGCAGCCATGTTAGTCTGTATCCACAAAAAGAAAAGGAGTACTTGTGGCACCTTAGAGACTAACAAATTTATTTGAGCATAAGCTTTCGTGAGCTACAACTCACTTCATCAGATGCCTGCAGTGGAAAATACAGTGGGGAGATTTTATATACACAGAGAACACGAAACAGTGGGTGTTACCATACACACTGTAATGAGAGTGATCAGCTAAGGTGAGCTATTACCAGCAGGAGAGGAAAAAAACCTTTTGTAGTGATAATTAAGGTGGGCCATTTCCAGCAGTTGACAAGAACGTCTGAGGAACAGTAGGGGGATGGGAAATAAACATGGGGACATAGTTTTACTTTGTGTAATGACACCATCCACTCCCAGTCTTTAGTCAAGCCTAAGTTAATGGTGTCCAAGTTGCAAATTAATTCCAATTCAGCAGTCTCTTGTTGGAGTCTGTTTTTGAAGTTTTTTGTTGAAGAATTGCAACTTTTAGGTCTGTAATCAAGTGACCAGAGAGATTGAAGTGTTCTCTGACTGGTTTTTGAATGTCATAATTCTTGACGTCTGATTTGTGTCCATTTATTCTTTTACGTAGAGACTGTCCAGTTTGGCCAGTGTACATGGCAGAGGGGAATTGCTGGCACATGATGGCATATATCACATTGGTAGATGTGCAGGTGAACGAGCCTCTGATAGTGTGGCTGATGTGATTAGACCCTGTGATGATGTCCCCTGAATAGATATGTGGACACAGTTGGCAAAGGGCTTTGTTGCAAGGATAGGTTCCAGGGTTAGTGGTTCTGTTGTGTGGTGTGTGGTTGCTGGTGAGTATTTGCTTCAGGTTGGGGGCTGTCTGTAAGCAAGGACAGGCCTGTCTCCCAAGATCTGTGAGAGTGATGGGTCGTCCTTCAGGATAGGTTGTAGATCCTTAATGATGCATTGGAGAGGTTTTAGTTGGGACAAACCAGAGTTGGTATGCAAAGTGTCCCATTTCAATCACTAGTGCTGCAGAGGGAAGGGGTGTCAGTTGCTTTCACCCAAATGTGGGGGGTTTATCCATGATACTTAAGGCACAAAGAATCCTCTCTACACTTAAAAGTTCTGAGCTCAGAGCAATCCAGTTTAACTTGCAAATCTTTCTTTTCTCAGTTGAATTTTATCACTCTCAAGATCTTCACATAAAATACCACTGCCATGTATTATGTCGACAGGCAAGGTGGGGACTTATTTAAAGAAACTTATAACTTTAAGGGAAAAAATTTGGACTGAAACATCTCCTATTTATTATTTACTAAAACATTTAGGACCAGGTCCTTGGCTGGTTTTCCAACCTGTTTGCAAAATGGAATAACTCAAAGGGATTAGAGGAGGCAGAAGATCTGTCCCTAAATTTTTTCAGTAACGAACAGCCATGAGAAATTTTAGCAGCTTTTTCTGAAAGTTATACCTAGAAAATAGAAATAGAAATAGAAAATAGAAACTTACTATGAAAGTGCCCTCTTAGTCATAAACATAGCTTAGCAATTGCTGTAGTTACAGTATGGTTGAGTAGTCACTTTTCTTATAACCCCTTATTTAAGATGCTTAGTAACTAATGAAATAGGGCAAATGTTTGCACTGTTAGTTTTCATATCCCGATACTCTTATTTATAGACTGTGAAAAGCATGAACCCATAGAAAGCATGTTCCTAATTCATATCTTGGAGGATTGAATTTCTGTAATGAGCAATATCTAATCTTGGAGGGAACAGTGAGAGGCAGAGTAGGTGGATGGCACACCAGAAGAGCCTCAAGGGCTTTACTGAAGGGAGATAGAGAAATGATTTTTTCTAACAATGTTTTTTAGACACTAATATTTACAGATATATGATGGGCAGGAAGGCAGTTAAGGAATACCTTGAGTCCCCAATAATAGCACATAATACTCCTTCTAGTACCTGTCTAGTTAATTTTGGAATAAAAGTGTGCTAACCTTCTCCTCTTGGCAGGATGTCCCACAAGATTACAGCGCTCTATTAAAAAAAGGCGTGGTCTACTAATTACTTGGCTTTTGCCCTACTCTAGCACTTTTCATCTAAGGAGTTCAAATTTCTTTACAAACATTAATTCACCCTAATAATCTTATAAAGTAGCTGAATAATAGAATTCCCATGTTACAGATGGGTAGGGCTGCAATTCTGTCCAGACATCACAGAAGTCGCGGATTCCATGACTTTCTACAACCTCTGTGACTTCCACAGCTGCAGCAACTGGTGCAGCTGACCCCAGGGCCACCAGAGCAGCTGGCCCCAGGGACCGCTCAAGCAATAGCAGTCCTGGAGGCAGCTGGAGCAGCAGCCTGGGGAGTGCCTGAGGAGGGGCGGTCCCAGAGGTGGTCAGAGCAGCAGATCCAGGGGCGGTTCTAGAGGCTATTGGGAGAGCAGTCCCCACGGGCCTCAGAGCAGTGGGCCACCGGGGGCAGACAGTCCCCACTGCTGAAGCATGGCCCCCCACCCCGAGCAACGAGGTCTAAGAGCAGAGATTTAGAAATGGGTATTTATAGTAAAAGTCATGGACAGGTCACTGGCTGTGAATTTTTCTTTATTGCCCGTGACCTGTCCATGACTTTTACTAAAAATATCCATGACTAAATCTTAGCCTTACAGATGGGTAAACAGGCCCATAGAGAATAAGTGATTTTGACAAGGTCAGAGACTCAGTCACAGGAGTAGAACACAGGATTCTGACTTACAGTGCCATCAGACAGTGCTCCTCAATTCCTGATTGTGTCTTCTATTCATAGAGGTTTAGCATTAATTCAGAGGCTTGTCTATGTACTCCAAATCTCTTTTTGTATTTTGAATACTGCAGTCTTATCTTCTGAAGTGCCTCTTCTTTCACAAATACAGTCCTAATTTTTTCAGTCTACCTGAAGAAGCTAAACCTCTCAATCTTTATTTTTATTTTCCTTTTGTTGTTTTTTGTTTAGAAAAGGTGATAAAAGTTGGGTATTGTAGTCTAAATATGATTTAATAAGTTCCTTCAGAGCTTTTACCTTAGTGAGAGCTATAGTTAAGGTTACAAATCAACATTCATTAAACTTGTTTTCACTTACAACTTTATGAAGAATTCTTTTGAGTTGAAATTTTCCACTCTTGGTTTCAGACCAAAAAAAAAAATGTTTTGTGGAAAACTTCAGCTGTTGAGTTATCACAGCAGCAAAATTATATCTTTTTTCAATTTAAAAATGTTTTAAAGACTTAACAGTAACTCAACTGTGTCAGTAACAGTAACTCAAAATTGTCTGCCCTATAAAATGTTGCATTCTGTATGTGGCTAGACATGGGATGTTAGATGGGGTGGGATCTGAGTTACTATAGAGAATTCGTCCTGGGTATCTGGCTGGTGAATCTTGCCCATTTGCTCAGGGTTCAGCTGATCGCCATATTTGGGATTGGGAAGGAATTTTCCTCCAGGGCAGATTGGAAGAGGCCCTGGGGGTTTTTCGCCTTCCTCTGTAGCATGGGGCACGGGTCACTTGCTGGAGGATTCTCTGTACCTTGAAGTCTTCAAACTATGATTTGAGGACTTCAATGGCTCAGACATAGGTGAGAGGTTTATTGCAGGAGTGGGTGGATGAGATTCTGTGGCCTGCATTGTGCAGGAGGTCAGACTAGATTATCATAATGGTCCCTTCTGACCTTAATATGAATCTATGAATCAGTGAAAAAATACTTTAGAAAGTTTAGGGGTGAGGGACTTGAGAAAGAATAATGGTAAGTATTTAATTTCATGGTAGCGGTGTTAAGCATGCAGTTCAGACATAAGACATAAACTCCATCTGTCTCAACTTCACACATGACGTATCACAGTTGCTCCAAATTTTTGACTTTCCACTGCTCATTGAAAAGAGACACCCCAATGCATATAAACCCCTTTGCATAACCTGGAAACCACAAGCCAGAACACATGAAAACTGTACTTTATATAGATTCCACTCATCTGTACATACAGTACTCCCACTTCCCATCCATCCTCAACATACGCACTTTATAAGTACTATATATACACATTCTCTCCCTTACTGAAATGATATTTTGCATATCTCTAACTCCATCCATCTGAGATTTCAAAATGCTTTACAAACCTTAATGAATTAATCTCCACAAACACCCACACCTGACACTAAAGGTGTATCATTTTCTTCATTTTCTAGATGAGGAAAATGAGAAACATCAAATTATTTGCCCAAGGTCACACAGAATGTCAGTGTCAAATCCAGAAATAGAATCTGCAAGTTCTAACTTCCAGTCCTATGCCTCAGTCAGAAGACCATCCTTCTTTGTATATGCTCATCCTGGCATAAATTCACATACAAAAATATATATTCTTTGGCATATGTGATTACTGTGATTGCTTATACAATTGCAGCAAATGCATGCACAGATAACCAGTAAGTGGTTTAACTGCCTAGTTAATTATACACTGTATAATTTCAAGTGCATGCACACAGTAACTGTATGTAATTGCACATACGCAGTTTTGAAAATCTGCCATGCAATTTTTCACACTTTGAATACATGCCCAACAAAGCGCTGGCATTGATATCTGCCTCATGCATACAAATTACACTTCTAATGAACATGTAGGCACCATACATGTGTGTAAACTCTGAACACCTCTCTCTGCAGTCTTATTTGCACAGAGATGCATGAACAAACATACTCTGTTAATGAGTATCCTAGCCACATTGTATACATAGACGCCATAAAAGCCACTATTTTCTTCCTTTACACTCTTTTCAAGGTGTATGCAAGAGGAGAAGTAAGCTACATCCCTTTCCAGTGTTGTAGCTCTCCCCTTCCAGGGAAGAAGGGAAGAAAGAGTCACAATTCCTTCGGAATGCTTCTGAAGTAGCACAGATACATGCAGCCTCACATTCAGCTGAGCCTAAAGGCTTGGCTCTTCCCCCTGTTGATTATTTTTATATCAGTGTGAATGATGACAATTATTTGTATGAAATAAACTTTTGATGATTGAAATTTGTGTAGATTTTTTTCTTTCCTAAGATGATTTTGAGTACTTATCTTTTTTAATTAAATGTAATGAACATGATTGATTTTTTGTTGTCTTTTTTTCTTTAATATTTTGTCCTAAATGTGAAATGTTAAAAATACTGTTTATATTATTTATTACAACTGGAGCATGTAGTGAAAGCTATAGGTAAGGTGGACTAAGCATTTCCATTATTATCCCCCATTTTTAGTTGCTTGTCACTTTCTGAAGTTTTCACATTTGCATTGAGAATTTGATTTTAAATGGTTCATTTGTTTTTAGGAGGAAAGAGGGAAACAATCTTAACCCGTTGTTGTACCTCAGCAGCAGGGGGTAGAAATTTGAAGTTTGGCAAGCAAGTCCTTAAGGAAGTGTGATATTTTAATTTGATTTGGCCAGGTTATTTATTTATTTCTATTTAAATAATAAAAAGATGTCTATACAAAGCTCTGGCACATAATCAAAAATGGTTATAAAGAGTTCAAAATCTTACTTTGGACATGTACCATTTTTTCTGAGAAAGGGTGCCGTGCATGTGCAATTTGGATTGTAGTAAAAGCCATCAAACTGAGGACATGAAATAAGACAGCACTGCCTCATTATATAATTTCTTTAAATTTGCACTCACAACTTTAACTCTATTGCCTGGCATTATAGTACATCTTTAATTGCATGAGCATAAGCTGGTATCTTGTCTTATTCATTGTGCGGATTGTACAATGTATTGTGAATGATGCAGGGCAGGAACACTCCATTTTAAATAACTTATCAGAACAAAAACTAACAGGAGGGACATACATAAAATTATTATTTGTCAACAACAAAAAATTCTTTGTGTTAAAATATATTTAAACATAATTGAATTTGAACTATATATCTTAAATACATAAAGCCAGATCTGGCTCATTCTTCTGGTTCATTGTTATTTTGATTCTCTCCATTAAATCATTGGACCCTTCTTTGCTGTTCACTGCTTGCTATTTGATCTGTGAACAGAGAGCCAAATTCTACTCAGTTACACTGATGTAAATCGGGAGTAAATCCATTGATTCCAGTGGATGTACTCCAGACTTACACTATTGTAAACAAACTGAATTTGGTCTAGTGTGAGGACTGGTCTAACATGCTGCATATCTCTGCTTTATTTACAACAAACTATCCAACCATATAGGGCTACTATCACATTTGATTCTAGGTTAAAGGTCACACGAGCCTATCATTTTTAGGAACCAGTGGCCAGCCAGCAGGGGAGCTTGGGTAAGGAAAAAATAATCTGTTAGATAAGCAACTAGAGAGACCCATGTCAAAACTGAATCAATCACATACCTGGAAGGGAATCACAATATTGATTGTCTCTCCTACTTTCTTCACCAGAGTCTGCCGTAGATAGCGAGGCAGCCAGAATTTGGGACGTTCTGTTGATAAAGACAGATGTCATATTTTGGTTATTTGAAATGTTAGGAAAATGAAAGAAAAACACCAATGGAGACAGAGTTTATACCTAATACTGGGAATCAATACACAGTGCTTGTGAGCATGAGAAAATCAGAATGAAGGCTACTCATACAGTTGGGAAAATTGATAATTTCCTGTGCATATTCATCTATAACAGCAACTCTTGCCCTTGTTTCTGTACTTCTCCAGGCTCAGTTGCTAGCAGGACTAGTGCATTTCCACTGAATGAAGGAAGATTCTGGAGGTTTTTGCATAGAATATGCACCTATTTGTGGAGCTCAGCTCCACTGGGTACCCATCTGCATAGCAACAAGGGGGTAGGGCATGGGCAGGCTTGGCTGAGAGGCAGGGAAAGTGCTGCTGCACAGATCCTCCAAACCTCCTCCCAACACTACATCAGCCACTGGGTTTGCATCGCTGTTGTGGAGTGGCTCAACAACACCTCGGTGACCAGTGGTGGAAGGAGTTGCCCTTCATTACTCAGCATCAAGGGAGTAATTTGTGGCAGCTTACTTTTCCTTTACAAGTGGGAATCTTACTGCAAAGTGTATTCTGTCTTTTCAAATCCTTGCTCATTTGAACTTTTCTTGCTGTCATAAATATAAAGGGAAGGGTAAACACCTTTCTGTATACAGTGCTATGAAATCCCTCCTGGCCAGAGGCAAAACCCTTTCACCTGTAAAGGGTTAAGAAGCTAAGGTAACCTCGCTGGCACCTAACCCAAAATGACCAATGAGGGGAAAGATTCTTTCAAATCTGGAGGAGGGATGGGGGGGATAAAGGGCCTGTCTGTGTGATGCTTTTGCCCGGAACAGATCAGGAATGCAGCCTTACAACTCCTGTAAAGTTAGTAAGTAATTTAGCTAGAACATGTGTTAGATTTTCTTTTGTTTAATGGCTGGTAAAATAAGCTGTATCCTTTTGTAACTTAATGTTTTGCCTTGAGGGATTCTCTATATTTTGAATCTGATTACCCTGTAAGATATTTACCATCCTGATTTTACAGAAGTGATTCTTTTACCTTTTCTTTAATTAAAATTCTTCTTTTAAGAATCTGATTGATTTTTCATTGTTCTTAAGATCCAAGGATTTGGGTCTGTGTTCACCTGTACCAATTGGTAAGGATTCTTATCAAGCCTTCCCCAGGAAAGGGGGTATAGGGCTTGGGGGGATATTTTGGGAGAAGACATCTCCAAGTGGGCTCTTTCCCTGTTCTTTGTTTAAAACGCTTGGTGGGGCAGCATACGGTTCAAGGACAAGGCAAAGTTTGTCCCTTGGGGAAGTTTTTAACCTAAGCTGGTAAGAATAAGCTTAGGGGGTCTTTCATGCAGGTCCCCACATCTGTACCCTAGAGTTCAGAGTTGGGAAGGAACCTTGACACTTGCATACTCTGTCTTACCTTTTCTCCTTCCCTCATCCATATCAATTATCTATAGAATGAATTTGTAAGCCTGGATTTGGAGTACTCGTTCTTATATCTGTCTGGTTTTCGGATGCTCTGTAACTCTAGTTCATTACACTAGTGGGACTCTGGTAGGCATCTTGTGTGAGTCAAGAGTGAGGAATGTGCAGTTAACAGCTCTTAATATCTTTTGGACTGCAGTCAAATGAATTAAAACTTATTGCTGTTGAGTGGTGGATAGGATGGTAATCAACAAAGTAGGACATGCAAGTGCAGATAACAGCTTTTATCCAGAGAGTCCTTGGCCTCAGTTCTCAGGAGTGTGAATGTTTGTCATTAACATACCAATCTATTTCAAGAATACTCTTATAAAATAAATAATTAAATAAATAAAGCATCTTTTAGTCAGACTTTGAGACAACCATTTCAGGAAGCCGAATGTAAACATTTTAAAAACTGAAATATGAATAAAAATATACTGACTATGGTCCAGATCCTGTTATCTCTCTTGTATGTTTCCAGAATTAGGAAATGAATAGTTCAGAACCACCTTGAGAGAACTGTCTAGTATTAGAATATGGGCAGAGTTATACTCAAGTGAGAGAATGCCTGCTCCCTGTCCTCACTCTAAAGAAAGTGTTTACCCTACCAATCCCAGAATTTCCTCTCAGTTAGGACAGACAAGCTTTCAAGCTACACAGAGCTCTTCCTCAGGTCTGGGGAAAGTATTCAGTGTGTCACAGTTAAATACAAGGCCAACAGATAGTTTAGCATAAGTAGTTAGCACATATTCTAAGAGAATACTTCAAGGTGAAGTAGCCTATTAATACCCCTGTTTCATAGGACAAAAAGGAGGCTTAGTGGGTTACAGATTGTTGTAATAAGCCATAAATTCAGTGTCTTGATTAAGACCATGGTTTTTAGGGAAGGTCTACACTACAGACTTGCATTGATGTGGCTGCACTGTCTGGGGTGACGATGCTCTAAGCTGATCGGAGAGAGCTCTCCTGTTTGCTTAATAACTCCATGAGAGATGGTAGTTATGTCGGTTCGAAAAGCTCTTCTGTTGACTAGGACTGTCTACATGGGGGGTTAAGGTTGGTATAACTACATCGCTCAGGAGTGTTGATTTTTCACACCCCTGAATGACATAGTTATATTGAAGTAAGTGTGTAGCGTAGACCTGACCATAGTGTCTAGCAATGTTAGGAATTTAAGCTCCCAGGCTCATCTTTTGAAAATGTTGTGCAGGTTTCCTTTGAGGATGGGGCTGATAGGTCAGATATAGAGTGGTCGCTTTTTGAAAACTGTTCACCCACAGGTGATACAGTGTTTTTGTCTTCTGTCCACTTCTTCTGTAAGTTCATTTGAGAGCATAGTGATTGTCTTGTTTCACCCAGAGAGGTTGGAGGACTGTTTGAAGACCAAGCTCATCATCAGAAGCAGGCTCCCCATAGACCAGGACACACCAACTCAAAGTAGCACCAGATCCTACCAGAACAACAAAAGCAAAACCTGCGGACATATATCCACTACTACAATGATCAGCACACCTCACAACACACCTTTTACGATCCATTGGTTCTGTACATGCCTATGACAACATATGGTTTATCTTATCCAGTGCACTAAATGCCCCAATAACAACTATGTGGGTGAAACCAGAAAATCGCTATGATCTTGAATGAACTCACACAGGAAAAGTATAAAAGACAAAAAAACTGTATTAACTGTGGGTGAATACTTTTCACCAAGTGATCACTCTATATCTGACCTATCTCCCCATCCTCAAAGGAAATATGCACGCTTTCAATAAAACGAGGAGTACTTGTACAAATTAACACAGCTACCACTCTGAAACCTGTCGCTTTCAAAAGACAAACCTAGGAGCTTAAATTCCTAACTTTGCTAAAGACTAAAAAATCATGGGTTTAATAGACACTGGATTTATGTCTTATTACAACAATCTGTTAACCCACTAACCCCCTTTTTTGTCCTATTACTACTGCCCTGATAGTCCCTTAGTTTAGCATAAGTAGTTAGCACACATTCTATCTCTTCAGGCTTGTATTTAGCTGTGATGCCCTGAGTACCTTTCCCAGACCTAAGGAAGAGCTCTGTGTAGCTGGAAAGCTTGTCTCTCCCACCAACAGAAGTTGGTCCAATAAAAGATATTACCTCACCCACCTAACATCCTGGGACCGACATGGCTACAACAACACTGAATACTTTCCATTAAAGGACATTATTAGAATTGTCCTGAAGGAAATAGATAAGTGATACTTGTTCACTCCAGATACTCACGCAGGATTTCTTGGATGGTGACAGGCTCTTTGGTTAGAGCTGGTTTGCTCTCACCAGCCAGGTTTATAGCCCTGACACGGAAGTAGAGTTTGTCCCCGGTGACCAGATCTTTAATGAGTGCAGATGTTCGCTCAGTTAGGCCCTGAAGAGCTGGAACCCACTCTGTAGCTGCAAGTAAAGGGTTTCTGTTTAAAAATAATACAAACTTTCTAAACTAAAGTTCCCTCTGGTTTCTTTAGGACTGTGTCTTCAGGAAGTTTAGTGATGACTGTTGAGGGCTTTCTTTGCAACTGATTTCATAAAAGTGGAAGGTAGTGGCTCTAACAGGGAGGCAGTGAGTTAGGTTAATTCTTTCCTGAAATTGATATATCCCTTAACTATGTATATGGTACTTGGATACTATGGTGTCAGAAACATGCTTCTAACAACAATAGTGCAAATAATGGAATTTATCACCTCATTTTTTTTCTGCAGTTTTACAAGTTGATGGCAGCAGGAGGACAGAATTTCTGTTGCTTCTTCAGTAATATTAACAGCATAGAAGTCGTGATACAAATAGCACTGTTGTCATGCTGTGATGATGTAACAGTGATTCTGGTAACTCTGCAGTGACGAGAGCTGTAGCTCATGAAAGCTTATGCTCAAATAAATTTGTTAGTCTGTAAGGTGCCACAAGTCCTCCATTTCTTTTTGCTGATATAGACTAACACAGCTGCTACTCTGAAACCTGTCATTAGTGAATAGATACTAGTGAATAGACACTTTAGAAAAACCTAATACAGATTACATGGCATCACCATATAGTAACGTGGTACGCAGTGACCCTAAGAGATACAGCTGCTTTGTTAATGGTGATTGGTAACAGAGAAGATTCTATATTCCGTTATTCCATGTTGATGCTATAATGATTGTGGTGATTATGATTATGATGCTGCTGCAGTAGTTGATTTGATGACATGATAATGGTGATGTTGTGAAGATACCATGAACATGAGGATTCTAGACTTGCTACAGTAATACTTTGGTAACCATAGACATATGCAAAAACAAAAGGAGTACTTGTGGCACCTTAGAGACTAACAAATTTATTAGAGCATAAGCTTTCGTGAGCTACAGCTCACTTCATCGGATGCATTTGGTGGAAAAAACAGAGGGGAGATTTATATACACACACAGAGAACATGAAACAATGGGTTTATCATACACACTGTAAGGAGAGTGATCACTTAAGATAAGCCATCACCAGCAGCAGGGGGGGGAAAGGAGGAAAACCTTTCATGGTGACAAGCAAGGTAGGCTAATTCCAGCAGTTAACAAGAATATCAGAGGAACAGTGGGGGGTGGGGTGGGGGGAGAAATAGTTTTACTTTGTGTAATGACTCATCCATTCCCAGTCTCTATTCAAGCCTAAATTAATTGTATCCAGTTTGCAAATTAATTCCAATTCATCAGTCTCTCGTTGGAGTCTGTTTTTGAAGCTTTTTTGTTGAAGGATAGCCACTCTTAGGTCTGAAAGCGAGTGACCAGAGAGATTGAAGTGTTCTCCAACTGGTTTTTGAATGTTATAATTCTTGACGTCTGATATCTGTCCATTCATTCTTTTACATAGAGACTGTCCAGTTTGGCCAATGTACATGGCAGAGGGGCATTGCTGGCACATGATGGCATATTTCACATTGGTAGATGCGCAGGTGAAAGAGCCTCTGATAGTGTGGCTGATGTGATTAGGCCCTATGATGGTATCCCCTGAATAGATATGTGGACAGAGTTGGCAACGGGCTTTGTTGCAAGGATAGATTCCTGGGTTAGTGGTTCAGTTGTGTGGTGTGTGGTTGCTGGTGAGTATTTGCTTCAGGTTGAGGGGCTGTCTGTAAGCAAGGACTGGCCTGTCTCCCAAGATCTGTGAGAGTGATGGGTCGTCCTTCAGGATAGGTTGTAGATCCTTGATGATGCGTTGGAGAGGTTTTAGTTGGGGCCTGAAGGTGATGGCTAGTGGCGTTCTGTTATTTTCTTTGTTGGGCCTGTCCTGGAGTAGGTGACTTCTGGGTACTCTTCTGGCTCTGTCAATCTGTTTCTTCACTTCAGCAGGTGGGTATTGTAGTTGTAGGAATGCATGATAGAGATCTTGTAGGTGTTTGTCTCTGTCTGAGGGGTTGGAGCAAATGCGGTTATATCGTAGCGCTTGGCTGTAGACAATGGATCGAGTGGTATGATCTGGATGAAAGCTAGAGGCATGTAGGTAGGAATAGCGGTCAGTAGGTTTCCGATATAGGGTGGTGTTTATGTGACCATCGCTTATTAGTACCGTAGTGTCCAGGAAGTGGATCTTTTGTGTGGACTGGTCCAGGCTGAGGTTGATGGTGGGATGGAAATTGTTGAAATCCTGGTGGAATTCCTCAAGAGCTTCTTTTCCATGGGTCCAGATGATGAAGATGTCATCAATGTAGCGCAAGTAGAGTAGGGGCATTAAGGGACAAGAGCTGAGGAAGTGTTGTTCTAAGTCAGCCATAAAAATGTTGGCATACTGTGGGGCCATGTGAGTACCCATCGCAGTGCCGCTGATTTGAAGGTATACATTGTCCCCAAATGTGAAATAGTTATGGGTGAGGACAAAGTCACAAAGTTCAGCCACCAGGTTAGCCGTGACAGTATCGGGGATACTGTTCCTGACGGCTTGTAGTCCATCTTTGTGTGGAATGCTGGTGTAGAGGGCTTCTACATCCATAGTGGCTAGGATGGTGTTTTTAGGAAGATCACCAATGGACTGTAGTTTCCTCAGGAAGTCAGTGGTGTCTCGAAGATAGCTGGGAGTGCTGGTAACGAAGGGCCTGAGGAGGGAGTCTACATAGCCAGACAATCCTGCTGTCAGGGTGCCAATGCCTGAGATGATGGGGCGTCCAGGATTTCCAGGTTTATGGATCTTGGGTAGCAGATAGAATACCCCAGGTTGGGGTTCTAGGGGTGTGTCTGTGCGGATTTGTTCTTGTGCTTTTTCAGGGAGTTTCTTGAGCAAATGCTGTAGTTTCTTTTGGTAACTCTCAGTGGGATCAGAGGGTAATGGCTTGTAGAAAGTGGTGTTGGAGAGCTGCCTAGTAGCCTTTTGTTCATACTCCGACCTATTCATGATGACGACAGCACCTCCTTTGTCAGCCTTTTTGATTATGATGTCAGACAGAGACCTTTCTGCCAACACTACAAAAAGAAGGATTCTGGGTGGACTCCTCCTGAAGGTCGAAACAGCAGCCTGGATTTCTACATAGAGTGCTTCCGCCGACGTGCACGAGCTGAAATTGTGCAAAAGCAGCATCGCTTACCCCATAACCTCAGCCATGCAGAACACAGTGCCATCCACAGCCTCAGAAACAACTCTGACATCATAATGTGTATGTATGATAAACAGTGTGTATGATAAACCCATTGTTTCATGTTCTCTGTGTGTGTATATAAATCTCTCCTCTGTTTTTTCCACCAAATGCATCCGATGAAGTGAGCTGTAGCTCACCAAAGCTTATGCTCTAATAAATTTGTTAGTCTCTAAGGTGCCACAAGTACTGCTTTTCTTTTTGCGAATACAGACTACAGGCTGCTACTCTGAAACATAGACATATGGTATCAAGTAAGATTAGGTTTCAGAGTAGCAGCCGTGTTAGTCTGTATTCTCACAAAGTCTGTAGCTCACGAAAGGTTATGCTCTAATAAATTTGTTAGTCTCTAAGGTGCCACAAGTACTCCTTTTCTTTTTGCAAGTAAGATTAGGGTAACTGTGGTATTTAATTAAGGGTATGTCTACTCTAGAACTACTAAAGTGACATAGCTGTGGTGCTGCAGTTACACCATTGTAGCGCTGCAGTGCAAATTAGGGCTGTCAAGCTGTCATAATCATACAGCTAAGGGTAGCATAAAATCCCTCCTTTACCTGTAAGGGGTTAAGAAGCTCAAATAACCGGGTTGGCACCTGACCAAAAGGACCAATAAGAGGGTGGTCTTATTCAAATCTGTGTGGGGAGGTTTTTTTTGTGTGTTATTTTTGTTGCTCTCTCCAGGACAGAGAGGGACCAGGGCAGGAAAAAAACATCTTCTAAAACCCTACCTGAAATAAGCATCTAGATTACAAAAATTGTAAGTAAAGCAAGGAAATGAGTTAGATTATCTTTTGTTTTAGCTTGTGAATTTTCCCTATGCTAAGAGTGAGGTTTATTCCTGTTTTTTTGTAACTTTGAAGTTTTGCCTAGAGGAGACTCCTCTGTGTTTTAAATCTTATTACCCTGTAAAACTACCTTCCATCCTGATTTTACAGAGGTGCTGCTTTTACTTTTTTCTTCATAATAAGATTTTTTCTGTTTTTAAGAATCTGATTGGTTTTTAGTGTCCTAAAAACCCAAGGGTCTGGTCTGTGCTCATCTTGTTTACCTATTTGGTTGGAATATTATTCTCAATCCTCCCCAGGAAAGGGGGTGAAGAGGCTTGGGAGGATATTTTGGGGAAACAGGAACTCCAAGTGGTCCTTTTCCTGAATCTTTGTCTAACTCACTTGGTGGTGGCAGTGATACCGTCCAAGGACAAGGAGGAATTTGTGCCTTGGGGAAATTTTTAACTTAAACTGGTAGAATTAAGATTAGGAGGTTTTCATGCAGGTCCCCACATCTGTACCCCAGAGTTCAGAGTGGGGAGGGAACCCTGACACAAGCAATTTAAAAAATTGCAATTAATCACGCAGTTAAATAATAATAGAATATCATTTATTTAAATATTTTGATGGTTTCTACATTTTCAAATATATTGATTTCAGTTACAACACAGAATACAAAGTGTACAGCGCTCACTTTATATTTTTTTACAACTATTTGCACGATAAAATACAAAAGAAATAATATTTTTCAATTCATCTAACACAAGTACTGTAGTGCAGTCTCTTTACCATGAAAGTTGAACTTACAAATGTAGAATTATGTACCAAAAAACTGCATTCAAAAATAAAACATTGGAAAACTTTAGAGCCTACCAATCCACTTAATCCTACGTCTTGTTCAACCAATCGCTCAGACAAACAAGTTTGTTTACATTTGCAAGAGATAATGCAGCCTACTTCTTGTTTACAATGTCACCTGAAAGTGAGAACAGGTGTTTGCATGACACTGTTGTAGCCGGCTCGCAAGATATTTATGTGCCAGATGGGCTAAAGATTCATATGTCCCTTTCATTTTTCGATCACCATTCCATAGGACATGTGTCCATGCTGATGACAGGTTCTGTTCAATACCCAAAGCAGTGCGGATCATTCATAGCATGTTCATTTTCATCATCTGAGTCAGATACCACTAGCAGAAGGTTAATTTTCTTTTCTGTTCTGTAATTTCCGCATTGGAATGTTGCTCTTTTAAGACTTCTGAAAGCATGCTCTACACCTTGTCCCTCTCAGATTTTGGAAGGCACTTCAGATTCTTAAACCTTGGGTCGAGTGCTGTAGCTATCTTTAGAAATCTCACATTGGTACTTTCTTTGTGTTTTGTCAAATCTGCTGTGAAAGTGTTCTTAAAACAAACAACGTGTGCTGGGTCATCATCTGAGACTGCAAAAACGTGAAATATATGGCAGAATGTGGGTAAAATAAAGCAGGGGACATACAATTCTCCCCCAAGAAGTTCAGTCACAAATTTAACTAACGCATTCTTTTTTTAATGCATGTTATCATCCTGGAAGCATGAAAGGGATACAAATGTTTAGCATATCTGACACGTAAATACCTTGCAATGCCAGCTACAAAAGTGCCAAGCAAACACCTGTTCTCACTTTTAGGTGACGTTGAAACAAGGAGCGGGCAGCATTATCTCCCATAAAGGTAAACAAACTTGTTTGTCTTAGCGATTGGCTGAACAAGAATTAGACTGAGTGGACTTGTCGGCTCTAAAGTTTTACATTGGGGGGTTTTTTTTGAGTGAAGTTATACAACAAAAAAACCCTACATTTGTAAGTTTCACTTTTACGATAAAGAGATTGCACTACAGTACTTGTATGAGGTGAATTGAAAAGTACTATTTCTTTTGTTTATCATGTTTACAGTGCCAATATTTGTAATAAAAATAATATAAAGTGAGCACTGTACACTTTATTCTGTGTTGTAATGGAAATCAATATATTTGAAAATGTAGAAAAACATTAAAAATATTTAATGAATTTCAATTGGTGTTCTATTGTTTAACAATGTGATTAAAACTGCAATTAATTGTGATTAATTTTTTGAGTTAATCACGTGAATTAACTGCGATTAATTGACAGCCCTAGCACAAATGCTTCCTACATTGACAGAAGCAGTTTTTCTGTGGACAAAGATAATCCATCTCTCCAATAGGCAGTAGCTAGGTCAATAGAAGAATCCATGGCCTAGGCATGTCTACATGGGGAGAATGGGGGCAGAGAAGCAGGTCCACCTAACTACGGTGCTGCGGGTGCAACATTTTTTACAGCCCTGAGCAATGGAGCTAGGTCAACCTAAGTTTTAGTGTAGACCAGGCCTTGTGTTTACTTACGTGTTTAGTTTAGTTTAGTTTAGTTTATTTGTATTACTGTAGCACCTAGGAGCCTTAGTCAAAGACCAGGACCCCAAAATGCTGGTTATTGTACATACGTAAAACAAGAAGACATTGCTAATGTGTTGTCTGTAAAGATGATATGGGTTATTTGACTTGGGTTGGATGCTGCAGAAATGCTAAGATGATGATTGCAGTGATGCACTGAGTCTTTTGGCAATACTGTGGTTATATGCAAGTACTGTTTGTGATGATTATTGTGAAGATGATGGTGTGACAACAATGTTATGGTTGATATGATTATATCATGGTACTATGAGAATGCTGAAGTAAATGTGGCAATGCTTGATAATTATATTGGGATCACATCCGCCATCGTTAGTGGTAAGCTTTAATGTAATGATGCTGGATGTACTTATTTGTAGTGCTGCTGTTGTGAAGCTGTAGTAGTTATGGTGATATTTTAGTTATTCTGTTCTGACTGATAATGCTCAATAGATACTGTGGTACTAGGGCTTACTCACATCCTTCTTTGCAGTACTCCACATTGTAGCCATCTAGTCCCCCTGCTCCAATCCGCTCAGGGGGTCTCCACTTCAGGGTAACAGTGCTGCCAGAGATGTCTTCCACTGTAAAGTGGGTTGGTTCACTTGGGGGAGCTAAAAGAAAACAAGTAGAAAGTAAAATCCTGAGATATAGGATTATAAGTGAGAGAACATGGTAGATGTACAGGGAGTGATCAGTGTATGAATTATATTACTAAGCGGAGGGCAGGCGGGCAGTCAAAATGATATAGAATCATATCAAACCCCTGCTCTAAAATGTAACCTTTGTCGTTCCACTTGATGGAAGAGTCAGTGACTAAAACCCCAACAAGGAGAAATACAAGATACTTGTACAGTAACATAGGAAGTCTAGCTAGATAGCCGTTGCTGTGCACAAGTTCCTTTATAGATAAAAGCTGATGAAGAGACTAGAGCTCTGGAGAAATGAATCAGCTTTTCAGCTGAGGAGAGCAGGGGAATGGGAAAAAACAATATCTGTACAATTTGTTTCAGAGTAGCAGCCGTGTTAGTCTGTATTCGCAAAAAGAAAAGGAGTACTTGTGGCACCTTAGAGACTAACAAATTTATTAGAGCATAAGCTTTCGTGAGCTACAGCTCACTTCATCGGATGCATTCGATGAAGTGAGCTGTAGCTCACGAAAGCTTATGCTCTAATAAATTTGTTAGTCTCTAAGGTGCCACAAGTACTCCTTTTCTTTGTACAATTTGTGTACTGCACTTATGACTTGACTATTATCAGGTAAAATTCATCAATGGCACAAATAGGTGTAACACATTTTACTTCAGTAGTGGTATGTTGGTTTACCCCAGTGGTAAAAATGGCCTATAGTATCCATATTGATTTACAAGTGCAACTAGATCTGATCTGTGCAATAGAAACAGAAACATGAGGAAAAAAACATTTTGGTGTCAGGAGTTTCACTTCTGCTAAATTTATCAGCATGCCCCCTCAGAACAGGAGCTTCTTGCCCTGTGAGTCTTCTGCACTTCGTAGCTCAGCAAGAACAGCAGTTAAATACAGTCCTAGTGTCTCATCTTATCTTTGGGTGTGCTTCTTTTCTACTAGTTTGAAAAAACAAAAGTCTTGCTAAAGAGTTCTGAAACCTGAATAGGCCTCAGGAAAACAAAACTTAGATTTAGATACCAGTACCAAAACCATAATTCAAAAATGTGAGCTGAAAGTGAACTTGCTTAAAGTCACATATTGCATGGCTGAAACACTGTATTGAGAAGTTTTCCAGCTGTTGTTATCTGATCCCTTCTTCATCCAGATAGATATTTAAGTAGGATATCCCCAGGGCACATGCTCTGAGGAGTTACTTGAAGGTTGGAATTGCAGAATTGTGCATTTCTAGCATTTTATATCCCTTGTGGAAAAAATACTCTATTCAGGACACATTTCATAAAAGGACTGCAGAGAACCTAATACATGTGAGAGGATGTAAATTGTGTACCAAAGTATTAATACAGTAGCTCATTCACACACCACTTTAAGTTATATGGTATGGCAGAACACATTTTAAATAAATTATTTTTGCCATACCAAATATGTATATATCATAAACTGAACAGTTCTGGAATATTTTAAACATTTTAAATATTGCTTTAAATATATCAATTATGCTGTAAGCTCAGTATAGTAATACACTATTTACTAGATTTATATTATATTATTAGCATTGTAGTTTATTAGTGCTATTAAAAAAATCAGATTTTAACCAGTTCCTTGCTGTTGCTGAATTTCATCAACAGCCTTCATTTTCAAAATGAAATAAAGATTGAGCATCATACACACGAGGAAAAGGTAATTAGCAGCACACATGAACATACAAAACATACTGCAAACTCAAATACTATTCTCTGAAGCAATGGGCTCAGGCTTTATCCCTAATCTAGTAAATCTCTGCCTATTCCATGAAAACTTTGGACCTTTTTGTTCAGTAGCTCCTCTTGATGGTTCTTGTTGCTTCCCTTCTGTCTCCATAGCCCAACTGTTGGGTGACTGAAGTCCAGAATTAACAGACCCCTCTTGCAGTTCATCCTGCCCTCCTGGTCCCTTGCAGTGGCCTTTTGCTTTCACACTGTCTCCTTCAGAAGACTGTTCCCCCTGGCTACAGTCTGCAGATTGGGCCACTTTAGTCATTTCAGACTCTAGCTATTGGTATTTTTGTTACTGCTGTTTCTAAAGCCCTCAGATGGCTGGCTTCCTGGAGACTCACACAGTTTGCTCCCAGCTCAGGGACTGCTGAAGACACTGTACTGCTGGGTTGAGAGGAATTATTTATAGAAAATAAATTCCTTGGATATTTTCTTAATCAACTAGCCTTGTAGTTCTGGAAGGGGCTAGGATTAAAGGAGGAGGGATACTAGGATATTTGCACCCATAAGGGAATAGGGGAAGCTGAGAGGGGCTGGGAAAATGCTATTAATTAGTTCCCTCTCCTCTCCAGACCCGGCCTTGGCTCTCACACTTCTAATTATAACAGCTAGAAATTCATCAGCAATTTCATGAAACTAGAATCGCTGTGCTCCCCAAAGGAATGGGAGAAAGAGAAGAGAAAAATGACAAAGAAAAAAGGTTTGACCTGAAGAAGAGCTCTGTGTAAGCTTGTAAACTTGTCTCTCTCTCTCTCACCAATAGACGTTGGCTCAATAAAGATATTACCTCACCCACATTATCCCTCTAAAGAAAAAAGGTGAGAAGTATGGAATGGAGAGAAAATATCAAAGTTAGCTGTCTCAAAAAAGTAAACATTTTTTCTTTTTAGAGATGGTGGAATGAGAAGATGAGAGTTCATTTATCTGTTTCTTTGAGATCAGAGAGATACTGTACCATTGATGAAACTCACCAATTGGCATGAAGGGCTGTGAGGCAGGGCTAGGCCGGGACATGCCAATGGAATTCACAGCATAAAGCCGCATCTCATAAACAACACCTTCAATCATTCGCTTGGCTTCATATGACAGCTCCTTCAAAAGGTCAAAGTTCAGCCGCATCCACCGGTAGCTCTTCTTCTTTTTCCTTTCTAAGATGTATCCTATGAATGAAAAACATTTCTGTGATGTACAAGAATTAGAAGTGGCTGAGACAGCATAATTTTCTGAAGCAAAAGAAAAAGGAAAATCATCCTTCTGACTGTATGGAGGGGCCCAATCCAGGTCCAACACTCCTGAGTTTGCACTTCAGAGCCTCCTCTCTGGAGATCTATGTGGCATCCAGTACTATCTACCTCCTGTGCTCCAGAGTCTTGCTGGGCCCAGTAGTAGCCACTCTACACTGCCATTAGTTCTTGTCATCAGATTTGATTTCTCTGTTCTAAGACCTGAAATTTGCCTGAGCTTTTGAGAAGGAATATGATGACACCATCCTTCTCAACTGAAACAACAGTGGAAGGAAGGAAACCCACATTGCTGGAATTTACCATTTCTTTTACTATATTTCCCTTTTCAGTCAAATTGTACTAAGCCAGAGAGAGTGGCAAGTAAGCAAATAAAAGGCAATAAGAAACCTCTTTAAAACGAGAGAGAGAGAGAAATATAATTGTAAATGAATCGCCAGGATGTGCACATAACTAAATTGCTGTTGCTCTCCACCTTCCATGCTCTGTTCCCTCTCTACTATTTGACATTTTCATTTGTTTGATCACACTGGAAATTTAGATTGTAGCTCTTCTGGGGCTGCAGATGCCTTTCTATGTCTGTTGTTAAGCACCTAGCACGCTCTCGATGCTATACGATAATAGTATTCTATTATGTATAATATGTAAAAATAGTAAACAAAGCTGAGAAAGACTAGAGTTCCCATCTGCCCTCTCTAGACCCATTACATGGCTTGGGAACAAGTATTCTTCATTAATCACTGAACCAATTAAGGCATGAGCGCCTCATGTGAAGGTAAAGATTTGAAATATTGTAGGCCCATTATTAGATAGAGATGGTAAATTTGTTAATAATGATGCTGGAAAGACAGAAATGTTCAGTAAACATTTCTTTTCTATATTTGGATGATGTACTCATATCATATGAGAATGATGAAGTACTTTCCAGCCCATTAGTACAGAGTAGGATGTTAGGCAACATTTAGTAGGGATAAACATTTTTAATTCAGTAGACCTGGATAACTTTCACCAAGAGTCCTAAAAGAGTTGGCTGAGGAGATCTGTGGCCAGGTGGTGGTAATTTTTAATAAATCTTGGAACACTAGAGAAATTTTAGAAGAATGGAAGCCTGTTAATGTTGTTCTACTATTCAAAAGGGCAAGCAGGATGACCTGGCTAGCTTTAGGCGGTTAGCTTGAAATCAGTCCTGAGCAAAATACTGAATAAATTGATACAGGATTCAATTGGTAAAGAGTTAAAGGATAGGAATATAATTAATGCCAATCAAAATGGTTTTGTGGAAAATAGGTTTTGTCAAACAATCTGATTTAATTTTTTAAATTAAATTTAAAAGAGATTACAAATTCAGCTGAAAAAGGTAACTGCATAGATCTAATATATTTAGACTTCTGTAAGGTGTTTGATTGAGTACCAGACTACATCCTGATTAAAAAATTAGTACTATGCAATATCAATAGAGCACATGTTAAATGGATTAAGAACTGGCTAGCTGACAGATCTCAAAAAGTAGTTATCAATGAGAGGGAATCATTGATTAGGGGTGTTTCTGGTGGGGGTTTACAGGGATCAGTATGAGGCCTAAAACTATTCAACATTTTCATCAATGTTCAGGAAGTAAATTTAAAATCACTGCTGATAAAATTTTTGTATGACACAAAGACTGGCTGTCAGAAAGGTAAATAAGGAGGACAGGGGAATCATACAGTGTGATCTGGATTGTTTGTTAAGCAAAGCCTCAAAGAAAATGCATTTTAATACAGTCCAGTGCAAAGTTATACAACTAGGAGCAAAGAATGCAAGCCATACTTGCAGAATGGGGGACTGTATCCTGGAATATAGTGACTCTGAAAAGAATTTGGGAGTCATAGTGGATGAACAAGTGAATTCTGTGGCAAAAAGAGCTAATGTGATCCTTGGTTACGTAAACATGGGAGTAGGAGCAGAGAGGTGATTTTACCTCTGTATATGGTATTGGTGAAACTGTTACTTGTGTACTGTGTACAGTTCTGGTGTCCACATTTTAAAAAGGATGATGAGAAACTGGAAAGGGTAAAGAAAAGAGCCGCAAAAATTATTCAAGGGCTGAAGAAAATGGTTTACAGTGAGAGACTTAAGGAGCTCAATATGTTTAGCTTATCAAAAAGAAGATTGAGAGGTGACATGATTACAGCATATAAGTAAAAAGAAAAGGAGTACTTGTGGCACCTTAGAGACTAACAAATTTATTTGAGCATAAGCTCACGAAAGCTTATGCTCAAATAAATTTGTTAGTCTATAAGGTGCCACAAGTATTTCTTTTCTTTTTGCGAATACAGACTAACACAGCTGCTACTCTGAAGCATATAAGTTCTTTCATAGTGACGAAATATCAAGCACTAAAGGGTTATTTAATGTAGTGGAGAAAGGCATAACAAGAATCAGTGGCTGAAAGCTGAAGCCAGATAAATTCAAATTAGAAGTTAGGCAAAAAATTTTAACAGTGAGAATAATTAACTATTGGAACAAATTACCAAGGAAAGTGGTAGATTCTCCATCTCTTGTGTTCAAATTAAGACTGGATAACTTTCTGGAAGATGTGCTTTCACCAAACACAAGTTATGCTTTATTAAATTCATGTTACTGGTCTCAATGTAGGGGTAACAGGGTGAAAATTAATGACCTCTGACTAAGGTCCCTTCTGGCTTTAAACTGTATGAATCTTCCCACATAATTGGTATATGATATGCATTTAGATTCTTGCATGGAAGATAATTTAAAAAAACAAATATCATTCTAGTTTGATTTGAGTGACATCTATTACTATGACTTCCCCTGACATTTTTCACTTCTGACGCTGGGAGACCAGATGCCAGCTTATGCCAGGACCCCTAGGCCTCATGGCACAATGACAGATGCGTAGCTGGAAACCAGTCTGGCTCACCTGTGTGTTAGCATTGTTACAATAGACATTAAGTTTATAAGAATGTGTTTAGTGTTTAGACTTGATGAAATGCTGGGAGGATGCTGCATGCATTGATCTCACTTATAACATCTGTATCTCATGGTATAAAGTTATATTCAGTGTTTGCATTGTAAAACTCAGTAATTGTGTAACTCACCAAATGGGAAAGAAGCTTTAATTAATGTGATGTGCTGGTCCCCACACACAGGAAGGCCCATTGAAACCAAATGAGCCATTGTAAAACATCAAAGTACAAAGATTTTGTTGATTGTCCCACACATCCCCATGAAGAGGAGACAGGCGCAAATACTTGTCCCATCAGCTTGAACTATGGGGGAAGGGAATAAAAATCCCTGTATCATTATACTGCTTGGAATTTAGAGAGGGCAGTAGTTTCTAAGCATAAGCAAGGGATCCCCAATCTGCTTAGCCTTGGTTAGCGCTAAAGGACATAGAAAGCCTGCATATCACAGCACCTTCTAATACATTTTGGAACCTAAGATTGTAACTAATTTGTGTGTGTATGTTTACTTTCTTTAACCTTGTAAATAACTCTCTTATTTCTTAGTTAATAAATCTTTAGTTAATTATAGGATTGGCTACAAATGTTATCTTTGGTGTGAGGTCTAAGGTGCAATTGAACTGGGATAAGTGTCTGGTCCTTTGGGATTGGGCGTAACCTGAACACTGTTGTGATTTTTGGTATAAGGGACCATCTGTCACAAAGGCAGGTTTGCTTGGGTAGTAAAATAGACTGGAGTACTGAAGGGGACTATCTGAGACCCCATGTTCAGGCTGCTGTAGTGCTTGAGGAGTTCACACTTACTATTTGGTTGGTGAAATCTAAGTATAGAACTCACAACTAGTTTGGGATTTGTGCCCTGCTTTTTGACAGTCTGCCCTGAGGTTGGCACTCACACCTGTGAGCTACTCAAGACAGCCTAATACCACTGACAACTTTTCCCATTAAAATCTTCAGTTGTTTATTATGCACTGGTGCACTTTAGCTAAGGTTGCATTACAAAGTTCAGTTTTAACAGGAACTTCAAACCTTTGTTTTGTAAAAGTCTTATTGACATGGCAAAAAATAAAACATTGAATATAAATTTTGAGAACTGTTTGAATTTTTCATGGTATTTTTCAAAAAAATGAATTGATACAGAGAGAATAAGAAGAATTTAAAAATCACCCCCTTTGGCAATTTTTCACTGGTTTGCTCATTTTTTGTCTGCTTCTCCAAGAAATCTGAAACACTCTGGGACTTGTTCTTTGTCCACATTGTTGCCCTATATGTGCTAGACTATCAATCATAAATTGGTAACTTTTGTCTGTAGAGGATTTTATAACTTGTTAGTAATTATGGTAAATATTAGCTCCAAGATGAACCTGCTGAATTAATTTGATGATGAATCTGTTTTGGCTTGAGCGCTGTCACTCACTCTTGGAGACAAAGAAACACATGAGTGAGAGAGATTCAACAAATACCCATGTAGTGTACAGGAAAACTTCCTGGTCTTGGAAAGATAAGTCCAATAATTAAAAATCTCACCTCCCCTACTTTTGTTTAAATTCCAATGCAATTCAATACCCTTATTGTTGACTAACCCCATAAACCTCAAATTAGAAGATGGTTAGGGAGTCGCTGCTGAAGACTCCCCTCCATTTTAAAAATATGTTAGCAGAGATCTTATGCAAGGCCACCTCAGGCTCATAACTCAGGTCTCTAAGGATAGGTACACTAGTCAGTAGTAGAATACTGGTGAGCAGCAATCCTGGATTCTATCCCTGGCTTTCGGAGAGGATCATGGTTTATTCTTTAGAGATAGGACAATCCAAACTGATTTTTAGTCACTCTGTTTGGTGCCATGGACAAGATTGGGGTTTGTCATGTTAGGCTATGTCTATGGCTCCATGTCTAGTTGGCAGCCGGTGTCAAGTGGAGTGCCCCAGGGGTCGGTCCTGGGGCCCGTTTTGTTCAATATCTTCATAAATGATCTGGAGGATGGTGTGGATTGCACTCTCAGCAAATTTGCGGATGATACTAAACTGGGAGGAGTGGTAGATACGCTGGAGGGGAGGGATAGGATACAGAAGGACCTAGACAAATTGGAGGATTGGGCCAAAAGAAATCTAATGAGGTTCAATAAGGATAAATGCAGGGTCCTGCACTTAGGATGGAAGAATCCAATGCACCGCTACAGACTAGGGACCGAATGGCTCGGCAGCAGTTCTGCGGAAAAGGACCTAGGGGTGACAGTGGACGAGAAGCTGGATATGAGTCAGCAGTGTGCCCTTGTTGCCAAGAAGGCCAATGGCATTTTGGGTTGTATAAGTAGGGGCATAGCGAGCAGATCGAGGGACGTGATCGTTCCCCTCTATTCGACACTGGTGAGGCCTCATCTGGAGTACTGTGTCCAGTTTTGGGCCCCACACTACAGGAAGGATGTGGATAAATTGGAAAGAGTACAACGAAGGGCAACGAAAATGATTAGGGGTCTAGAGCACATGACTTATGAGGAGAGGCTGAGGGAGCTGGGATTGTTTAGTCTGCAGAAGAGAAGAATGAGGGGGGATTTGATAGCTGCTTTCAACTACCTGAAAGGGGGTTTCAAAGAGGATGGCTCTAGACTGTTCTCAATGGTAGCAGATGACAGAACGAGGAGTAATGGTCTCAAGTTGCAATGGGGGAGGTTTAGATTGGATATTAGGAAAAACTTTTTCACTAAGAGGGTGGTGAAACACTGGAATGCGTTACCTAGGGAGGTGGTAGAATCTCCTTCCTTAGAGGTTTTTAAGGTCAGGCTTGACAAAGCCCTAGCTGGGATGATTTAACTGGGACTTGGTCCTGCTTTGAGCAGGGGGTTGGACTAGATGACCTTCTGGGGTCCCTTCCAACCCTGATATTCTATGATTCTATGATTCTATGTTGCAATGAAAAACCTGTGGCTGGCCCACGCCAAATGACTCAAACTCATAGTGCTCAGGCTAAGGGGCTGTTAAATTGCGGTAAAGATGCTCAGGCTCCAGGTGGGGCCCTGTCTTTAGGACTCTACAAGGTGGGAGGGTCTCAGAGCTCGGTTGCAACCTGAGCCCGAACATCTACACAGCAATTAAACAGCCCCATAGCACAAGCCAGTTGGCACGAGCCAGCTGCAGGTATCTAATTGCAGTGTAGACATACCCTAACATGATAAATCCCAATCTTATCCACAGCAACACACTACCTTTCAGAGTGACTAAATCAGCTTGTGTTATCCTATATCTTATAGCAGGGTTCTCAAAATTTGTCATAGTGAGACACGGTGAGCTATGAAAAAAATGACTACACCTCCCCATAGTTTAGTAAATATAACAAACTGAAAATCCCATATGTTGCAAAAAATAATAAAAATGTAAAGATTTGATCAATTATAGATCAATATGAGTTTCAGAAGTATTAATTTTAAGTTCAAAAACAGTATAAATGGAAGCAGCTAAAATAAAACTTCACAAACATTTTAGGAAACATGACACCAAATAATGATATATTAATTCAGTATAATATCAGTCAGCCCTATCTTATCAGTGGAAGGGGTGTGTTTGTTTCCTTGCTGCACAAAGTAGTGAAATTCAGGGTTGCAGTGTAAAAAGGAAGAGACATAAGTCATCTTCAACAGAAAGCTGGGAGCCATACTTTGTTTTCATTGCAGTTAATAGTGAGAAGCCTGACGTAAGTAGGTGGATAAAAAAGGAATGAGGGCTTTAGGTACCTAGTGTATTAATTCATGAAACTCAGATAACCACCAATAACCAGTAGCTGTGTAGCATTTGATATATCGGTAGACTCATCTATCTGAATTGAATAATATGGGCTCTGACAAACACTTTCTAGGAGCTGCTCTTTTATATTAGGTTTCAGAGTAGCCGCCGTGTTAGTCTGTATTTGCAAAAAGAAAAGGAGTACTTGTGGCACCTTAGAGACTAACAAGCTGTAGCTCACGAAAGCTTATGCTCAGATAAATTTGTTAGTCTCTAAGGTGCCACAAGTACTCCTTTTCTTTTATATTAGTGGCCATCTCCGCAATACGGTGAGAAACTGTGTCATTAGAAAGTGGGATCACGTCTAGCTGTGATGCTGCTTTCTCTTTTATCATCACCACACATATCCTTTGCAGCTGGAAGTAGTAGTTTCTCACCTATGTTGTGCAGCTTACCAGCTCTGGCAATGCACAAAGCCACATGGTAAGAAGCCTCAGTAGCGGTCATGTTAACAGTGCTTAGACTTCAACAACTTTTTTTTGTCCTGTTAATGAGGTGCATAGCTTGCAGGGCCACATATTGTCATTTACCAATTCATCGCCGCCTACAACACCTTGAGGCCTTGGTGCATTGGTGGACCAGCACCATGTAAAGCCCAGTTTGAAATAAGCTGTCTTATTTTTGTCTTCTGCGTTTTGCTGGAACTTACACTTCTTCCCTCACTTTGGCTTGCGTTGTACACTTTTCTCCCTTTGTCACAAAATGATCCATTTCTCATATAAGCTGTTTCTCGCTGTTTCTTGCTGATAATGTTTTTAAGTTCTTGGGGGAAAAAACATGCAACAGATGTCTGACGTTTCCCAGTTGCTAAGATTGTCCTTCATGGGACTAGTGAAGAGCCCTGCAGTGCCCCATGCGGCTGTGCTTCCCACTGGCAGAGCAGGGCAGGCTGCGGTTCCCTTTGTCACCTCAGGGTGGGCTCCAGTTCTCAGCCCAGACTCCCACTCTGTCAGAGCAGGGCAGGCTGCGGCTCCCACTTCAGCCCGGATTCCTGCTGTCAGAGGGTCTCCCCTGCTTTGTTTTTAATCTACAGAGGCGTGAGTCTATGACAGGTCTCAGCTTGAGAAGCTGGCTCTTTAGCATAAGCTGTAAAGACTCATGTTTTTCCCTCTGGAGGTCACTGATTCACTCCCTATTGTTGTCCAAGATGGCAGCCATCATACCAGCAGGTGTTCCACAGTGGGATTTTTGCAAGCTGAGTGGCATGCTTCATACTGGCGGGGATGGGAGATCCATATAGATAAAACTGCTAGTGTAATGTCAGACTTGAAGAAGAGCTCTGTGTGCTCAAAAACTTGTCTCGCTCACCAATAGAAGTTGGTCCAATAAAACATATTCCATCACCCACCTTGTCTCTCTAATATCCTGGGACCAAAACAGCTACGACTACACTGCATAGTGTAATATAGACACACACACCCTGCAGCTGCTGCTGGCTGTATCCAATTTTCAGAAGTCCAGGCAAGACTTTGGAGGGTTTTAGAAGTGAGTGATGACACAGACTTCTTCACGGAGGTTCCTTCCAGCTGATAGATTATGTAATCAGTTCTAAACATGGAGGGTGTTTTACAGTGTACTTACTTTCATTAACTTTTAAAAGGGGTAAAGTATTAACTTCTAAATGGGGGTAAAACAAATAATTTTCTGATGTACATCACAGTCTCACACACACTCTTCAGGAGGATCAATGTAGTCAGGAGCAGCTTCAGCAACACAGTTTCTCCCTCTGATTCCCAGGCATGTTCTGCTCCATTTCTCCCCTGACTGTGGGAAGCTATCCACTGTTGTACATCAAAACCATAAAAAACCTAGGAAATTAGTAAACAAAAACTACAGTGATAGTAGTATCAATGACCTCTACAGTGTTAAGGCAGAATAACTTTCCAAATACATGGAAAGCATGACAGTCAAACGTGCTGATCTATTGATATAAAAGCATATGAGGTCACTTAAGATTTTGTGCTAGAGAGAGTGTAAGTTTAATGAAGTTATATTGCTTTTTGTTATCTATTGGAGATGGACATGAAAGCCTTATGGAGTGTTGGAATGCATCAAAGATAATGTTGTGGGTAATATGAAAATGGAAGAGAATGCACAAATCTTTCCCCTTCTTATTTTCATTCTTTTAAGGGTTTCAATGAAAAGACTGAATTCTGCTGCAACCTTAACTGTCACTAAACATAGTATTTGCAGTTTTTGTTCTAGTTTTCCTGATATTAAAATCCTTGACATATTAGCTAAAACTTTCATTAGGGATTGAAAACAATACTTAAATGACCTGACCCAACTGAAAGCAGCTCCACATAACTGAACCATTGGTTTCAGAGTAGCAGCCATGTTAGTCTGTATTCGCAAAAAGAAAAGGAGTACTTGTGGCATCTTAGAGACTAACAAATTTATTTGAGCATAAGCTTTCATGAAGCTACAGCTCACTTCATCGGATGCATTGGTGTGACCTTTTCAAACTATTTTGTGAGCTTTTGATAACAGCAACATGGCAACTGCTGGTGTGTTTCTTCACATCTAATAGTTTAAGCTATTAACTCCTTGGTGGCTGGAGTGGACACTTCGCAGGTCCTATTATTCCTGCACAGGGTACCAGTGATTCCTATAGAAGTTACTCCTTTCTTTTGGGGAAAAAACGAAGATCTAATACAAACTCTACTCTCCTAGAATATAGTACGAGGAGTTAAAAGGGAGGAATATAGTAGATCATCCATAGCTACAGTGCTTCTCATGAGGCTTCATAAAGAGTGTATTGTGCTGAAACAAGGAAATTCAAGCAAGTCCAGACCCTATAGACTTCGGTAAAGTTTCAGAGTATGGAATGGGAACGTCTAACTTTAGTTTCCTTCTGTCTTGACACTAGACATTCCCATTTGTGCCCTTGTCCAAACACAGACTTAAGTCTGTCAGTGAAATGTGTCCCTGATTTAGATGGGGCAGATACAAGGCACTCTGCCCCCAAGATTAAAGGACCAGGATTCTGATAGCTTGAGAATGAGTAGTGTGCATCTCTCAGTTTTAAGAGTCAGCATATCTGATTTCTGTATGAATATGTTGATAAAGGCCCCAGGTCTCATTTTAAAGGGCCAGTAACTGGTATAGATGAGTCTGCTGAGGACTCTGTCTTTTTAGCAACTCTTACCCAGTATTGGTTGGCCTCCATCATATTTAGGGGGTTGCCACTGCACTGTGCAGTAATCCTCTCCTACATTGATGATCTTGGGAGCTTCTGGAGGATCAGGAACATCTGAAGATTGTATGAGAGAGGGAGTGTCAAAATTGTTACCCTTGCCATCAGCTATGTTACTAAACATTTTTGTTGAGCATTTTTCCACATTATATATCTCAAGGATATCCGCACAATCAAATCAAACCTAGTGAGAGATCTCTCCTCCTTCATTTTGAAGACACTGTCCGTCTGTCTATGGTATTTCTAATGTGCAGATCTAGATCTGTAGCATCTAAGCACCAGATACAGTATAAGTCATTACCTCAGTCGAGACTGAGCCCTGCTCTTTGATGCTTCTAGGTTAGGTTGCTTTTACTTTAAATTATGTTTGATTATTCATATATCTTAATCTATACATCTATAGACACATCTTTGTAAAATACAAAATTTTAGCTGCATAGTACTCTGTATAATCTGCCCACACCCCACCAAGGTTTTGACAGCTGCAGTCATAACATGTTTCCTCTGGCCTGCAGAATAGGTGCATTCCTGAGTTGCATCATTGTTGGTCCATAATTTGGCAGGCAGAGGGAGCTGTTGCAGAGAGAAGTTGCCTCTTGCTACTCCTGGGGAAATTTTGTGCCACTGCATATTCTTCCTGCTTCTGAATCGAGATTGGGAGTAGAGGTGGTTGTGTGTATTTAGGAAAAAAGTTATCCACATATTTTTAACAAGAAAACATGGAATACTGGATGTATCCAATCATGGTACATGGTAGCTGGAGCTTGAAGGTCATGAGGTTAATCTGTTGAATGATCTAGAATGAGCCAAGATAACAGTGGTTTAGTTTCCTTGAGGGTCGGGAGATGTCCAAGTGCTGAGCTGAGAGACATATCCTGTCGATGGAGATCAGTGTATTGTTTGTAGTTCTCTGTGGCTGAGTTTGTGTGATTTTAATTCCTCTTGAATGCAGTGGAGATGTTCACCAAATTGGAGGCCGTAGGGTCTCATGGGAGGTTGGCGGTACAGATGGATGAAATCAGGGCTGGAAGCAATAATTGAAATTGAAGGGACTTTGGCAGATTGATTTGTGATCGGAGTTATTGTAAGCAAACTTGGCAAAAGGCAAGAGCCTGATCCAGTCATGTTGATGAAGCAGTGAAGACATTTTTCTAAATTTGGCTTATCTGTTCTGTTGTTCATCCATCTGGGGTGGTAGGCAGAGGAAATGTGTAGGGTGACTTCCAGGAGTTGGAACAATTCTCTCCAAAAAGGGAGACAAATTGTGGCCCACAGTTGGGTGTAATCTCAGTTGATAACCCATGGAGCTTGAAGATGTGGTTGAAAAATAAGTTAGCCGTTGCTTGTGCAGTTGGGATCTTCTGACAAGGCAAAAAGTGCACTATTTTGATGTGGAGGTTGACAACAATCAGTATAGCTGTGCAGCCCTAAGAAGTTGGGAAGTCAGTGATTAAATCTATTTATTGATTTAACCGCTACTCCTTCCTGCTTCTCCATGTGGGCACCAATGATAGTGCCAAGAATGACCTTAAGCAGGTCACTGCAGACTAGGTGGCTCTGGGAAGAAGGATAAAGGAGTCTGAGATGCAAGTTGTGTTCTCGTACATCCTCCCTGTTGAAAGAAAAGGCCCAGGTAGGGACCATCGAATTATGGAGGTAAATGCATGGTTGCACAGGTGGTGTTGGAGAGAAGGCTTTGGATTCTTCGACCATAAGATGTTATTCCAGGAAGAAGGATTGCTAGGAAGAGATGGTATCCACCTAACAAAGAGAGGGAAGAGCATCTTCGCAGGCAGGCTTGCTAACCTAGTGAGGAGGGGTTTAAATTAGGTTTGCCAGGAGATGGTGACCTAAGCCCTGAGGTAAGTGGGGAAGTATGATACCAGGAGGAAACAAGGAGGAGGGTGCAACAGGGGAAGGCTCCTGATTCATACTGAGGAAGTAGGGCAATCGGCTAGTTATCTTAGGTGCCTGTACACCAGAGGTGGGCAAACTACAGCCCCCAGGCCACATCCGGCCCACAGGACCATCCTGCCTGAGCTCTGAGCGGTGCTGCAGAGCCTGGCCTGACCTGGTGCTCTGTGCTGCGCAGCGCAGCTGCCAGCCACTCATGCTTCAGGAAGCACGGTAACGGGGGGGTTGGATAGAGGGCAGGAGAGTTCCGGGGAGTGGTCAGGGGCATGGATAGGGGTCGGGGCGGTCAGAGGGCAGGGAACGGGGGTTGAATGAGGACAGGGGTCCCGGGGGGGGAAGTCAGGAAGGAGAGGAGGGGTTGGATGGGACGGTCAGGGGACAGGGAGCAGGGGGAGTAGATGGGGCAGGGGTCCCGGGGGGGCAGTCAGGAAGGAGGGGGGATTGTATGGGGGGGAGTTAGGGGTGGGGGGCAGTTAGGGGCGAGGGATCCAGGGGTGGTCAGGGAGAAGGGGTGGTTGGCTGGGTCAGGGGTCCCAGAGGGGGGCAGTCAGGAAGGAGAGGAGGGGGTTGGATGGGGCGGTGAGGGGGGCAGTTAGGGGCGGGGGGGTCCAGGGGCGGTCAGGGGACCAAGAGTAGGTGTGGGTGGATGCGGCAGGGGTCCCCGGGAGGCCGTCAGGGAACAGGAGGGGTTGGATGTGGCAGGAGTCCTGGGGGGGCTGTCAGGGGGCGAGAATTGGGGGGGTTGGATAGGGGGCAGGGTCTGGGCCATGCCTGGCTGTTTGGGGAGGCTCAGCCTCCTCTAACCGGCCTTCCATACAATTTCAGAAACCTGATGCGGCTCTCAGACCAAAAAGTTTGCCCGCCCCTGCTGTACACAAATGCAAGAAGCCTGGGAAACAAACAGGAAGAATTGGAAGTCCTGACACAGTCAAGGAACTGTGATAAGATTGCAATAGCAGAGACTTGGTGGGGTAACTCACATGACTGACGCACTGTCATGGATGGGTATACACTGTTCAGGAAGGACCGGCGGGGGAGAAAAGGTGGAGGAGTTGCACTGTATGTAAGAGAGCAGTATGATTGCTCAGAGCTCCAGTATGAAACTGGAGAGAAGCCTGTTAAGAGTTTTTGGTTTAAGTTTAGAACAACAAGAGTGATGTCGTGATGGGTGTCAGCTGTAGACCACCAGACCAGAAGGATGAGGCTTTCTTTGGACAACTAACAGAAGTTTCCAGATCACAGGCCCTGGATCTCGGAGGGGACTTCAATCACCCTGACATCTGCTGGGAGAGCAATACAGCAGTGCTCAGACAATCCAGGAAGTTTTTGGAGAGTGTTGGGGATAACTTCCTGGTGCAAGTGCTGGAGGAACCAACTGGGGGCCGTGCTCCTCTTGACCTGCTGCTCACAAACAGAGAAGAATTGGTAGGAGAAGTAGAAGTGGGTGGCAACCTGGGCAGCAGTGACCATGAGATGGTCGAGTTCAGGATCCTGACAAAGGAAGAAAGGAGAGCAGCAGAATATGGACCCTGGACTTCAGAAAAGCAAACTTTGACTCCCACAGGGAACTGATAGGCACGATTCCCTGGCAGGCTAATCATAGAATCATAGAATATCAGGGTTGGATGGGACCTCAAGAAGTCATCTAGTCCAACCCGCTGCTCAAAGCAGGACCAATCCTCAACTAAATCATCCCAGCTAGGGATTTGTCAAGCCTGACCTTAAAAACTTCTAAGGAAGGAGATTCCACCACCTCCCTAGGTAACGCATTCCAGTGTTTCACCACCCTCCTAGTGAAAAAGGTTTTCCTAATATCCAACCTAAACCTCCCCCACTGCAACCTGAGACCATTACTCCTTGTTCTGTCATCTGGTACCACTGAGAACAGTCTAGATTCATCCTTTTTGGAACCCCCTTTCAGGTAGTTGAAAGCAGTTATCAAATCCTCCCTCATTCTTCTCTTCCGCAGACTAAACAATCCCAGTTCCCACAGCCTCTCCTCATAAGTCATGTGTTCCAGTCCCCTAATCATTTTTGTTGCCCTCTGCTGGATGTTTTCCAATTTTTCCACATCCTTCTTGTAGTGTGGGGCTCAAAACTGGACACAGTACTCCAGATGAGGCCTCACCAATGTCGAATAGAGAGGAACGATCATGTCCCTCGATCTGCTGGCAATGTCCCTACTTATACATCCCAAAATGCCATTGGCCTTCTTGGCAACAAGGGCACACTGCTGACTCATATCCAGCTTCTCGTCCACTGTAACCCCTAGGTCCTTTTCTGCAGAACTGCTGCCTAGCCATTCGGTCCCTAGTCTGTGGCAGAGCATTGGATTCTTCCGTCCTAAGTGCAGAACTCTGCACTTGTCCTTGTTGAACCTCTTCAGATTTTTTTTGGCCCAGTTCTCTAATTTGTCTAGGTCCCTCTGTATCCTATCCCTACCCTCCAGCGTATCTACCTCTCCTCCCAGTTTAGTGTCATCTGCAAACTTGCTGAGGGTGCAGTCCACACTATCCTCCAGATCATTTATGAATATATTGAACAAAACCGGCCCGAGGACCGACCCTTGGGGCACTCCACTTGATACCAGCTGACAACTAGACATGAAGCCATTGATCACTATGCATTGAGCCCAACAATCTAGCCAGCTTTCTATCCACCTTATAGTCCATTCATCCAACCCATACTTCTTTAACTTGCTGGCAAGAATACTGTGGGAGACCATGTCAAAAGCTTTCCTAAAGTCAAGGAACAACACGTCCACTGCTTTCCCCTCATCCACAGAGCCAGTTATCTCGTCATAGAAGACAATTAGATTAGTCAGGCATGACTTGCCCTTGATGAATCCATGCTGACTGTTCCTGATCACTTTCCTCTCCTCTAAGTGCTTCAGAATTGATTCCTTGAGGACCTGCTCCATGATTTTTCCAGGGACTGAGATGAGGGTGACTGGCCTGTAGTTCCCAGGATCCTCCTTCTTCCCTTTTTAAAAGATGGGCACTACATTAGCCTTTTTCCAGTCGTCCGGGACTTTCCCCGATTGCCATGAGTTTTCAAAGATAATGGCCAATGGCTTTGCAATCACATCCGCCAACTCCTTTAGCACTCTCGGATGCAGCGCATCCGACCACATGGACTTGTGCTCGTCCAGCTTTTCTAAATAGTCCCGAACCACTTCTTTCTCCACAGAGGGCTGATTACTTCCTCCCCATGCTGTGCTGCCCAGTGCAGTAGTCTGGGAGCTGACTTTGTTCATGAAGACAGAGGCAAAAAAGCATTGAGTACATTAGCTTTTTCTACATCCTCTGTCACTAGGTTGCCTCCCTCATTCAGTAAGGGGCCCACACTTTCCTTGACTTTCTTCTTGTTGCTAACATACCTGAAGAAACCCTTCTTGTTACTCTTAAGATCTCTTGCTAGCTGCACCTCCAGGTGTGATTTGGCCTTCCTGATTTCACTCCTGCATGCCCAAGCAATATTTTTATACTCTTCCCAGGTCATTTGTCCAATCTTCCACTTCTTGTAAGCTTCTTTTTTGTGTTTAAGATCAGCAAGGATTTCACTCTTAAGCCAAGCTGGTTGCCTGCCATATTTACTATTCTTTCTACACATCGGGATGGTTTGTCCCTGTAACCTCAATAAGGATTCTTTAATATACAGCCAGCTCTCCTGGACTCCTTTCCCCCTCATGTTATTCTCCCAGTGGATCCTGCCCATCAGTTCCCTGAGGGAGTCAAAGTCTGCTGTTCTGAAGTCCAGGGTCTGTATTCTGCTGCTCTCCTTTCTTCCCTGTGTCAGGATCCTGAACTCGACCATCTCATGGTCACTGCCTCCCAGGTTCCCATTCACTTTTGCTTCCCCTAGTAATTCTTCCTGGTTTGTGAGCAGCAGGTTAAGAAGAGCTCTGCCCCTAGTTGGTTCCTCCAGCACTTGCACCAGGAAATTGTCCCCTACACTTTCCAAGTGTATGAGAGGAAAAGGAGTCCAGAAGAGCTGGCTGTATTTTAAAGAAGCCTTATCTAGGGCACGGCACAAGACATCCCGATGTGCAAATATGGCAGGCAACCACCTTGTCTTAACAGAGAAATCTTTGGTGAGCTTAAACGCAAAAGGAAGCTTACAAGAAGTGGAAACTTGGACAGATGACTAGGTGGGCATGCAGGGGTGTAATTAGGAAGGCCAAAGCACAATTGGAGTTGCAGCTAGCAAGGGATGTGAACGGTAATGAGGGTTTCTATAGGTATGTTAGCAACACGAGGAAGGTCAGGGAAAGTGTGGGATCCTTACTGAATGGGGGAGGCAACCTAGTGACAGATGATGTGGAAAAAACTGAAGTATGCAATGCTTTTTTTGCCTTGGTCTTCACAGACAAGATCAGCTCCCGACTTCTGCACTGGGCAGCACAATATGGGGAGGAAGCGAGCAGCCCTCAGTGGTGAAAGAACAGGTTAAGGACTATTTAGAAAAGCTGGACATGCACAAGTCCATGTGGCCACATGCAATGCATCCAAGGGTGTTGAGGGAGTTGGCTGATGTGATTGCAGAGCCATTGGCCATTATCTTTGAAAATTCATGGCGACTGGGGGAGGTTCTGGATGATTGGAAAAAGGCAAATGTAGTTTCTATATTTAAAAAGGGAAGAAGGAGAATCTGGGGAACTACAGACTGGTCAGCCTCATCTCAGTCCCTGGAAAAATCATGGAGCAGGTCCTCAAGGAATCCATTTTGAAGCACTTGGAGGAGAGGAAGGTGAACAGGAACAGTCAACATGGATTCACCGAGGACTGGTCATGCCTGACCAACCTGAATGCCTTCTATGATGAGATAACTGGCTCTGTGGATATGGGGAAAGCAGTGGACAGTGGTGATATATCTTGACTTTAGCAAAGCTTTTGATATGGTCTCCAACAGTATTCTTGCCAGCAAGTTAAAGAATTATGGATTGGATGAATGGACTATAAGGTGGATAGAAAGCTGGCTAGATCATCGGGCTCAATGGGTAGTGATCAACTCAATGTCTAGTTTGCAGCTGATATCAAGCAGAGTGCTCCAAGGATTGGTCCTGGGCCAGTTTAGTTCAACATCTTCATTAATTATCTGAATGATGGGATGGATTGCACCCTCAGCAAGTTTGCAGATGACACTAAGTTGGGAGGAGCGGTAGATACGCTGGAGGGTAGGGATAGGGTCCAGAATAATCTAGACAAATTGGAGGACTGGCCCAAAAGAAATCTGAAGAGGTTCAACAAGGACAAGTGCAGAATCCTGCACTTAGGATGGAAGAATCCCATGCACTGCTACAGGCTGGGGACTGACTGGCTAAGCAGCAGGTCGGCAGAAAAGGACCTGGGGATTACAGTGGATGAGAAGCTGGATGTGAGTCAACAGTGTGCCCTTGTTGCCAAGAAGGCGAATGGCATATTGGGCTTCATTAGTAGGAGCATTGCCAGCAGATTGAAGGAAGTGATTATTTCCCTTTATTTGGCACTGGTGAAGCCACATCTGGAGTATTGCATCCAGTTTTGGGCTCCCCATTACAGAAAGGATGTGGACAAATTAGAGAGAGTCCAGCGGAGGACAACAAAAATGATTAGGGAGCTGGGGCACATGACTTATGAGGAGAGGCTGAGGGAACTGGGCTTATTTTGTCTGCATAAGAGAAAAGCGTGAGGGGAATTTGATAGCAGCCTTCAGCTACTGAAGAGGGGTTCCAAAGAGGATGGAGCTAGGCTGTTCTCAGTGGTGGCAGATGACAGAACAAGGAGTAATGGTTTCAAGTTGCAGTGGGGGAGGTTTAGGTTGGATATTAGGAAAATATCCTAATCACCACTAGGAGGGTGGTGAAGCACTGGAATGGGTTACCTAGGGAGGTGATGGAATTTCCATCCTTAGAGGTTTTTAAGGCCCAGCTTGACAAAGCCCTAGCTGGGATGGTTTAGTTGGGGTTGGTCCTGCGTTGAGCAGGGGGTTGGACTAGATGACCTCCTGAGATCTCTTCCAACCTAATCTTCTATGATTCTATGATATCAAGGCCCCAGGTTGAGATATGGGTGGAAGTGGGATCCAGACACCCAGAGGTTTGGCAGTGGGGGTCTTCATCCAGCTGCATGTCTCCCTGGAAGCAATGTAAAGATTTGATGGAGGAGAATAGTTTTGGCCACCAAAAATTGTGAGAAATCAGCTTCTTTGTCTTCCAGTACCCAAAATGGCCTGCCAGCAGGGAATTGTGACATAGCCAGAGTACAGCTAGATGGGGTGATCCATCAAGGAGATAAAGGAGATCTTTGAACCAGAGTAACTTGTTTTTGACTGAGAAGTTTGGGTCAGAATTGGCTGACATCCATTTCACTGAAAGGAGATCACTGACCAGTGAGGAGTTTACAAGGCCAAAAGATCAACGTTGGAGCACATTCACAAAATGGCACGGCTTTCAATATAGTGGCAGGTTCAAGAGGGTTATCCCCTTTATCTAGGAACTCCCCCTTGCAGGATAATGCACTGAGTTCGCCATTTTGGGTTCCGGGCTAGTAGATCAGGGTGAAGTTAAATCTAGTAAGGAAGAGAGGCCAACATATTTGACATTGGTTGCGGGCTGTGCCCATTCAGAGATGTTCCAGGTTTTTATGATCTGTGAACACGTTGCCTGGAAAGTGCACACCTTCTAGAAGGTGGTGCAACTCCTGAAATGCAGCCTTGATGGCTAGTAATTCATTATTGTATATTTGGTGATTTTGTTCCTTAGCTGTCTATTTCCTAGAATAAAAGGCACAAGCATGGAGGTCAGCATGGAGGTCATTTGAGGACCACATCGCTGAGATAATACTACCCCAATTGCGTAATTGGAAGCATCTGTTTGAACAACAAAAGGGTTTAGATGCATCTTGGTGTATTAAGACAGGGGCAGAAGTAAATGCTTTCTTTAGCCAATCAAAAGCCAGTTGGGCTTCTGGTGTCCAGTTGAAAGTGGAGTTTTTCTGTAGCAGTTGGGTAACTGGAAACACCACTTTTGAGAATCCTTGGATGAATTATCTGTAGAAGCTGGTGAATCCTAGAAAGCATTGGATATCACAAGTGGTCTTGGCAGTTGCCCAAGTTAAAATTGCAGAAACCTTTTTGAGATCCATACTTATTCCACTGGGAGAGATGGTATAACCCAAGAAGTCCACAGCAGTGTGATCAAATTCACATTTCTCAGGCTTCCCATATAAGCCATTTGCTCAAAGACATTCAAGTACCAACAGGACATGCTGGTGATGCAAGGTTTGGTTTTCAGAAAAAAATAAGAATGTCATCTAGATAAATTATGATAAATTGGTTCAGAACCTCCTTGAAGATATCATTAACCAAATGCTGGAACATGGTGGAGGTGTTACAGAGACCAAACAGCAGCATGAGGTACTCAAAATGTCCATACCAAGTACGAAAGTCTGTTTTCCATTCATCGCCCTCTCAGATCCAGACCATGTGATAGGCGCTTTAGTGGAAATTTTTGCTGAGCTGACCCTTTCTACTTCTTTGCTGATCAATGGCAAAGGATATTTATTTTTGATGGTTATATTGTTCAGTGTTCGATAGTATATGCAGAGGTGCAGGGTGCCATCCATTTTGTGAGAAAACAGGTTTGGGGCCACAGTGGGGGACACAGACAGATGGATAAAATTCTTTGCCAGATTTTCATCAAGATACTCCCGTAGGAACCTGAGTTGAGGTTCTGATGGGATAAATTTTGCACAAAGGGGATTTTGGCCCCTAGTTGGAGGTCTGTGGGGCAGTCATAGGACCTATGTGGGGTGCAGAGCATCAGTATTATTTTTATCAAATACATTTGCAAAGTCCTTGTATTTCACAGGGATTGGTGAGTTATCCTCATTTAGAGCCTGCTGTATGCAGAAAATGGTGGCCTTGCCCAGATTACATCTAGGGGTCCTCAATACCAGATTGGACTAGGCACTGATGTAGACAATAGTCAGATTCAAACCAAACTTCTTGTGCTCTCCAACAAATGCTCATATCATGGAGAGAGAGCCAGGGGATGCCAGGCATTATTGGGAAGTGAGGTTAGTTAGTATGTGTGATAGTAATACAATAGTAATACATAGTAATACAATGGCTGCACGTATGTTATCTTACCTTATTTAAGAATAGAAATTAATAATATAAAGAACCTATCCCTTTTGTAAATCCTGTCTTAGTATTTGTCCCTATGACTTCATACAGCAATGAACTACAAAGGTTTACAATATGGCATGCAAATAACATTTCCTTTTATTACTCCTAAATTTGTTCAGTTTGCCCTTGTTCTTATAATACGGGCCAGGATATAAAGAAGGAGCTGATTGATTTTCACAACACCCTTCATAATCTAGAGTACTTCAGTCAAACTCCCCTCTAGCTCTTCTCCTTTGTAGGCTAAATAATTCCAGTCCTTTTTAATATCTTATACCGTATGTATATATCCCTTCATTCCATAACTGTTTGCCATACATATAATAAAGTAGTTTCTGTTAGAAAACTTACACAACAAAATGGCAAAAAGTGATTTCATTCTATAGACATAAACTTCTATAAACCCCACTGAGAGAAGAGACTGGATCACTGACATTCAAAAATGTAGGGAAAGGGAAGGGAAGGATATTCATATAGCCTAATTTTTATGAATGGGAATGATTCTTTCTCCTCCCAGATGGGGAATACAAGGGAAGCTACTTAGAAAAAACATTTCTGTCAAGTTTTATAAAACATATTCCTTCCATATTGTCATTTTTCACCTCTTTGAACTCAGAGTCAGAGCTGCTCTCAGGTTTACAGGAATGCGGGTAGGTCTGTCCCACTGAACTCAAGAGTTTTTTCAGAGACTGGTTATTCCTGTCAGTCACTTACCAATAACCTTTACTGTGATATCAGCCTTATCTTCTCCTGCTGGGTTCTTTACTGTAACTCTATAAACCCCCTCATCTGGCTTCTCTGCTCCTTCAATGATGAAGATACAGTGGTCTTCATGCATTTCTACACGAACTCTACCTTCAGATTCAGAGAGAAGCTGTGGGCATTGAAAACAGCAAGTGAAGTCATTTGTATCTAGGGTGGAAACAGAAGAGCCTAATGCTGTGTCTGAATGAAGGGAACAGGGATTTGCATAAACATGCTGAGCCTGCAGCAACATGTAAGTCTTTCTGACTCCAACCATTACCAATATCACTGAAAAGCTATCAATGAAGTTCTATTCTGTTTTAGGGTTCTATTTTGTAGGAACAACAGGACATCAGTGGATAGCCATTAACAGTTCCGAACATTCTCCTTTGGGGAGAAATTGGTTTTTAAAGCTCTGTAAGCACCATTGGTAGTTAAAAAGACCCTATTGCATTTCAAAGTTTCAAACTTGTGACGTGGGGATTATCCTCTGCTCCCCTCTCTGCCTTGGCCCACACATTTTGTCTGTGTCCAAATCTTGTTGCTTCTTCCTCCTTGACATTTCTAAGATCTGAACTTTTGACCTTTTGTTTTTATCCACAATACTAAAACCCTTGTCAAAGCCCTCATCTTCCATTTTTGTTACTGTCACTTCCTCATCCTCAGGGCTCTTGGATGCCCACATCATCCCCGCCCCCACTTAATTAAAAATACTTTGACCATTTGATCAGTGCTAACATGTCTAAGCATAACCATCACCACTTTGTTGTATCCTTTTCCTTTTCCCTGTGTCACATCCTTGTATTTTTAGACTCTATGCTCCTTTGGACAGGGACTGTCCAAGACCTATGTGTATGTACAGTGCCTAGAACAATGGGGTCCCAATCTTGTCCCAGGCCTCTGAGTTCTAATGTAATAAAAATAGTAAAATAATTCTTCTGACTGACTACCACACATACACCAATGTAACAAAAATTAATGCAGGATAAAAGGGATTTAATGTGAAAACAGGTAATGTCATGATCTTGTATTGTGTCCTTCACATTCCCATCACTTTACCTGTTGTCATCTCTCCTCACCTCCTACTAATCTCTTCAACTAGTTATCTTTAGTAAGACTCAAAAAAGGGTTAGATAGCCTTATGTAGATAGAGTTATGTAAAACAGAATTTACAAAAAAATATTTAGAAGTGTTATAAACCCTCATGCTTCAGGGCAAAAGTCCATCATTAAACAATGGTGGTTAGGAAGAAACTTTCCCCTATAGACAGGTTATTCCACAAGTGTCCACTAAGGGGTTTCTTGTGCCTCCCTCTGAAGCATCTGATAATTGCCACTGTGAGGCAGGACACTGCCCTAGATGGACAGTGGTCTGATCCATTATGTTAATGCCTATGTTCTATATACTTTAAATTTTAAGCTCCTCTTGGCAGGACCATTTGCCTGTAAATACACCAGATATATTTATGGGTTTGTATAAATAATAAGGAACTTACCTTACTCTCATTACTTAAATCACTGCTGTAGTCTGGGGAATCCATGGAATCAGCATTGCTTAGCACATTGCAGCTGTTCTAGATGAGCAAAGAAATACATGAAAGATAATGGAGCAAATAATCAAGCAATCTATTTGCAAACACTTAGAAGATAATAAGGTGATAAGTAAAAGTCAACATGGATTTGTCAAAAACAAATTAATGTCAAACCAACCTAATTTAACAGGTAACAAGCCTTGTGGATACAGGGAAAGCAGTAGTTGTGGCATATCTTGACTTTAGTAAAGCTTTTGATACTGTCTTGCATGACCTTCTCATAAACAAACTAGGGAAATGCAACCTATATGGAACTACTATAAGGTGGGTGCATAACTGGTTGGAAAACCGTTCCCAGAGAGTAGTTTATCAGTAGTTTACGGTCAAGCTGGAAGAGCATATTGAGCGGGGTCCCTCAGGGATAGGTCCTGGGTCCAGTTCTGCTCAATATCTTCATAAATGATTTAGATAATGGCTATAGAGTACACTTATAAAGTTTGTGGACAATACCAGTACTGGGAAGGATTGCAAGTGTTTTGGAGAATAGGATTAAAATTCAAAATTGTCTGGACAAACTAGAGAAATGGTCTGAAGTAAATAGGACGAAATTGAATAAGGACAAATGGAAAGTACTCCACTTATCAAGGAACAATCTATTGCACAAATACAAAATGGGAAATGACTGCCTAGAAAGGAGTACTGTGGAAAGGAATCTGCAGCTGATAGTGGATCACAAGCTAAATATGAGTCAACAGTGTAACAATGTTGCAAAAAACCCAAACATCATTCTGGGATGTATTAGCAGGTAATGTTGTAAGCAAAACATGAGAAGTAATTCTTCCACTCTACTCCATGCTGATTAGGCCTCATCTGGAGAATTGTGTCCAGTTCTGGGCGCCACATTTAAGGAAAGATGACAACAAACTGGAGAAAATCCAGAGGAGACCAACAAAAATGATTAAATGTCTAGAAAACATGACTGTGAGTAACGCTTGAAAAAATTGGGTTTATTTAATCTGTAGAAGAGAAGACTGAGGTAGAACATGATAACAGTTTTCAAAAACATTAAAAGGTTGTTACAAGGAGAAGGCTGAAAATATGTTCTTGTTAACCTCTGAGGATAGGACAAGAAGTAATTGGCTTTAATTGCAGCAAGGGCAGTTTAGGTTGGACATTAGGAAAAACTGTCTAACTGTCAGGGAAGTTAAGCACTGGAACAAATTGCCCAGGGAGGTTGTGGAGTCTCCATCATTGGAGGTTTTTAAGAACAGGTGAGACAAACACCTGCCAGGAATGGTCTAGTTATTACGTAGTCCTGCCTTGAGTGCAGGGGACTGGACTAGATGACCTATTGAGGTCCCTTTCAGTCCTACCCTTCTATGATTGTATGAAGAGTCAGAAAGATCTCATTGAGCAGAGTTGGTCAAGCTGTGTCTGAGACACAGAGAAGAAGGATCTACGCAGGGTATGTTGGCTGCTTGGCAGGGGAGATGTGACAAAAATGAAGATCAGAATGAATGAACAAAAATGAGAAGGAAATTAACTGATAAAAAAAACCAAAATGGTCAATGCATTCCCAGAGTGAAATAGAATTAAAGGAAGCATCAGCAAGACCAGTTTCATGGCCTCATAAACCAAAGTTTATGAGATCCCTGCAGCAGATGCCTAGATAGAAGTGATTCAGTCACTGTCCCATGAAAGTAGTAGGTTAGTGGGCTTATGTATTTGTGCAAAATAGAGAGTATTCTTTCTGTATTAGTGGGGTATTGGGTTTATGAACATCTTTTACAGAAAGGAATAAATTCAGCCCTTTAACACCAGCCAAACTAGATACTCCGAAGTTATGCTACTGCTCTTCCTCCACTAGTCCCCATGCTTCCTTTGCATCAGGTTCAGCTTCTTGTCCTCATGGTCCTTCATGGTCATCCTTACTTATTTACTCATGTCTTGTATCTCATCCAAAGTTGCCTGCTGCAGCTGATTTACTCTGTTCTTAAAAACTTTTTGGGTAATCCTTCCCAGAAGATTTTCTTCCACAAACTTATTTGGCTTGAGGGGGGAGGGTGGGGCTGTATGGGCTCTACTATTCCCAGAGAAGGAATGGGATCTTTTTGCTGCCCGTTATGGAGCTGGGGGAAGAGGTAAGACTGGTTTGGGGCTTAGCTTCCTCTGTGGAATAATATTAATAATTTTAATTTTAAATAATAATGAAGTCTGCATATGTTTTTAGAGGCAAAATTATTCTAGGAACTGTTTTCTGGATTTTTTTGTGGACTGATGATCAGAAGATAATATTCAGAAGATTGAATTCCCTCTCCATCTTGTCACTGAAGGAAATTTCCTAATTCTGGGTTGCAAAGGAAAACATTATGATTTATTTAGGAGTGGGTGCTGGGAATATGAGTGAACTGGAAGCAGAGTCTTTACTGCACTCATGTTTAGAGGCAGGTCTCAAAATGAAATTCTTACCAGACATGACTGCCACAAGAGGTCAGCCTTTTGATATCAACAAAAGAAAAACATTTATCTGACACTAAGAAGTAGCATTTCATTCTTAAAGAAGAGAGATTGAAAAGTCTAAAAGGTTCAGCAAACACCATAAAAGGAGTAAGTACCATTGGCTGCGGTATTACTTTATACTCCTCTATTTTGTCCTCCTGCAATTGCTCCAACAACCGGGTAAAATAGCAGGTACCCTCTAAATTCACAAAGTCTAAATTGGCAGAATGCCCAACAGAACTGGCCACTAGTATAGATAAGTCTGCTTCTAAGACATTCAGTAGGATATTGAAAGTACCATTTGTTCACAAACTGACCAAAAGAACTCGGGATGGGAAAGGAGAGACTCTAGAACATTTCCTTCCTGTGAGGCATAGGTGGTGGGGAGGGCTGATGACCATGGCTTACTTGTTTCCTGTGATGTGAGAAGACAGTACTCTAGTGGTGGCAGCCCTCTCCCTAGGCATGTAGATACTATGCTGATGTGCAGTAGAGAAAGAAGGGCAGAACACATCCACTTCCTTCCTTTTGTTTTCCCCGTGCTGAAAATAAACACTTTAGAAAAAGAACACTGTTCAAGAAGACTACAGCAAAATCAACTAAATCACCAGGTGCTGCCTTGCTGCTGTTTTAGAAATGTCTTTGTTTTGAAGGGATATGGAAAAGTTTTTTAGGTAAGAATTGGAAATTCAAATCATATGTGAAAAAGAGAAGAAGTTCCTTGGTATGACCTGTTTGCTTTAGCCACATTGTCAGACTACACATTACCTTGTTTACTTTCTGCCAGATGACCGTGGGTATTGGATCTCCTGATATGGGAACGTCCAATCTAAGTTTGTTCCCAGCCACCACAACAATAGTGTCAGGGGCTGCTTGACCCATGCAGTCCAGATGGATTTTGGGGGGTTCTGTAGCAAAAGTGGAGAAAATAAAATATTTTTCAACATGGTTTGAATGCTTTGCAGGAAAAGGGAGGCATTTCTCAGATGTTATGTTAAAATTGAAGAGGTTCTGCTACTGAAAAGCATGCAAGATGACTTGTTCAGATGTTACTCACGTGTTTCAATAATGAACATTGTTTTTACCTTGTCTTGGCACAAAATCAATCTTGATCTCTGGAAAGGGGAAAAAAATGGATCTGAAAATAGCTAAATTTCATATAATCAGCAGACCAAAAATAATTTAAAAACAAATAATAGACTAAATAATCTCTCAGTGGATATAATATTTTGGAAACTGGCTTGGTAAAATAAGAAAATAATACAAAAAATAGAATAGGGCTTACAAAGAGTTTTTCAAGTGAATAACTTTGCTCCCATGTGTAATCCTATTGGCAGTGATTTAAACCCCCTAATCCTGCAAACACACACATCATTTAACTTTACTCATGCATAGACCCATAGAAGTCTCTGGGACTGTGTGCATAAGTAAATGTAACCCCATGAATAAGTTTTTGCAGGATCAAAGCTATAGTTTGTAAGTATTTGCAGGATCAGACCCAGATAAAATGACAAGAAAACAATGTAGAAAAATAGAAATAGAAAATAAGCAACTTTTAAAAAAAAGTTTGGAAAATGTTTAGGATAAAAACATACAAAATAATAGCAGTAGTATATGCAAGGGTTAAAAGTACATAGAGATTGTAACTAAGCAATGGTTGAAAGAGAAACAAGAGAAACTAAGAGTGGCTATGGGCATTTTGGAACTATTTTACATGTATATTAAAAGGAATGAACATATCATATGCCAGTCCTCAGCCTAATCACTTCATTTGTTTGTTTCTATCCCTTCCCCTCTTTGCGATCCAATCAGTACACCAAATTTGGTGATGAATCCTGGTCACGTGCCACCTGAAGCACTTTTCACATACATTAAGAAGAAAACCTCCCAGCATAACCCCCACGGAAAGGTGCTCTGGGGGTGAAAATATCTATGGGGGGGGAGCAGAATATCTCCCTGCACCTGTGTTTAGGTGGGATCCCCCTCACACAGAAGAGGTTGCAAGGCTTGCTCCAAACCTGATGGATCCTAGTAAGGTCTGTTGAAGGCCAGAGCCATCTGCTTGGAGGGCCTGTGTCTCCACACTGAGTTCAGTTCTTCCTCACCCTGGGCTCTATTGAAGCCACACTGCCAGGGTTTTCCCTGGCTGGAGTCTTATGGGATCCCCAGCTTATGGGATCCCTCAGTTGAGCCCTACTGAAAAACATAATACAGCATTGGACTGTATTATCTTTTCTGAGGAATCTTTGAGATCTGATGGGCTGCCCAGACTCCACTCTGTCTCCCAGGGTAGATGCACAGAGAAGCCTTTCTGGAGGTCTGGAGAAAGGAAGGACAGTGCAGTGGAGGAGACTACCCTACCCCCAACTCCTGTCCATATAGTAGTGGTTCTCAATCAGGGGTACGTGCACCCCTGGGGGTACGGAGAGGTCTTCCAGGGGGTACATCAACTCATCTAAATATTTGCCTAGTTTTACAACAGGCTACATAAAAAGCACAAGTGAAGTCCAGTACAAACCAAAATTGCATAAAGACAGTGACTGGTTTATACTGCTCTATAGACTATATACACTGAAATATAAGTACATTATATTCCAAATTATTTATTTTATAATTATATGGTAAAAATGAGAAAGTAAGCAATTTTTCAGTAATAGTGTGCTGTGACACTTATGTATTTTTATGTCTGATTTTGTAAGCAAGTAAATTTTAAGTGAGGTGAAACTTGAGGGTACGCAAAACAAATCAGACTCCTGAAAGGGATACAGTAGTCTGAAAAGGTTGAGAGCCACTGTTGTAAAGGATCTATCTGCAAGGCTACCTCCACGTGCAAGGATCTAAATGGGATGATCCAGGTCACTGACATCTGTAGGATTACTCACATGAATAGTTATTCATGTATGTAAATGTTTGCAGGATTGGGCCTTAGACTATCAGTTCTTTTGAGCAGAGGCCATTTCTTCTTATGTATTAAAGTGCCTAGGACACTGTGAGCTCTATAACAATACAAAATACATATGCCATGTTCATACATCAGGAAGGGAAATCTCCATACAGCTTTCTGGAATATTCAATTAAATGATTTGGTCCCACAACTCCCTATAGTGCTTATATATAGATAATTCCTCCTTTGGAAGGCCCATGGTATTCCCATTACATATTAGGAACCAGATTCCACAACACTCACCCAAAAATCTGAGTTTGGCAGAAAGGTTGTAAGCAAATCCTTCAGGGACAAAAGAATAGTCAGCCTCGTCTTCTGGGGTTACATCGTCAATAGTTAGCTTATGGATTCTGAAAAATATACACAAGCATGTGACTCTCTTAATTTTAGTCAGGAGGTACACTGCTACAGAGAATGAGGGCATTCAGGCTGCAGCACACAGCAAGCCATTAATAACCTTCCCAGTATCAAATCAACATGTTAGGGCAAACAGAACCAGTTTCCTCTCAAGCATATTGTAAACTCAAGCAACACTATGGCAAAAAAGTGCAGGCTTGTTCACCATCCCCCTCCTTGGAAACTCAGCAGACAGCACATCAGAACAAAACAAAACAAAACTTTGGGAGCCTAAGTCCCATTAAGAGTAGCAGCCGTGTTAGTCTGTATTCGCAAAAAGAAAAGGAGTACATGAAAGGTTTTCCTCCTTTCCCCCCCCTGCTGCTGGTGATGGCTTATCTTAAGTGATCACTCTCCTTACAGTAAAAAGAAAAGGAGTACTTGTGGCACCTTAGAGACTAACAAATTTATTAGAGCATAAGCTTTCGTGAGCTACAGCTCACTTCATCGGATGCATCCGATGAAGTGAGCTGTAGCTCACGAAAGCTTATGCTCTAATAAATTTGTTAGTCTCTAAGGTGCCACAAGTACTCCTTTTCTTTTTGCGAATACAGACTAACACGGCTGCTACTCTGAAACCTCTCCTTACAGTGTGTATGATAAACCCATTGTTTCATGTTCTCTGTGTGTGTGTATATAAATCTCTCCTCTGTTTTTTCCACCAAATGCATCCGATGAAGTGAGCTGTAGCTCACGAAAGCTTATGCTCTAATAAATTTGTTAGTCTCTAAGGTGCCACCGGTACTCCTTTTCTTTTTGCGAATACAGACTAACACGGCTGCTACTCTGATCTCCTTACAGTGTGTATGATAAACCCATTGTTTCATGTTCTCTGTGTGTGTGTATATAAATCTCTCCTCTGTTTTTTCCACCAAATGCATCCGATGAAGTGAGCTGTAGCTCACGAAAGCTTATGCTCTAATAAATTTGTTAGTCTCTAAGGTGCCACCAGTACTCCTTTTCTTTTTAAGTCCCATTAACTTTCAGTAAACTTAGGACCCTAAGTAATTTTAGGCAATTTAGAAAATTTTAGTCATCTAAATGTGTGTGTGTATGAGTATATACTATATATCGGGGTCTCAAACTCAAATGACCATGAGGGCTAGTATATTGGCCCAAGGGCCGCACCACTGTCCACCCCCCACTCCACCCCTTCCATGAGGCCCCGCCCCTGCCCTGCCTCTTCCCACCCCTTCCCTGCTTCCATTCCAACCCCTTCCCCGAAATTCCCACCCAAGCTCCGCCCCCTCCCTGCTCCCAGGGGGTGCAGGGTGTGGCAGGGGGCTCAGGGCAGGGGGTCAGGGTGCAGGGTGTTGCAGGGGCTCAGGGCAGGGGGTTGGGGTGCAGGAGGGGTCGGGGTGCAGCAGGGAGCTCAGGGCAGGGGGTCAGGGTGCAGGAGGGATGTGGGTGCGGCAGGGGTCTTAAGGCAGGGGGTCGGGGTGCAGGGTGCAGCAGGGGGCTCAGGGCAGGGGGTTCGGCTCCAGGAGGAGTTCGGGAGGCAGGTCCAGCCCGATGCACTCCGGGGGCAGGGCGGCCAATGGGAGCTTCGGGGGAGGTACCTGGAGGAGCGGCCAGGGCAACACACAGACCCCTGTGGCCCCCCCCAACCCACTCCTCTAGGTTCTGGCCACTTCCTGGAGCGGTGCGGGGGAGCCTGCCCTGCCCCGGTGCATTCAGGACTGGAGCCGCTCTAGGTAAACTCTGTGGGGGGGGGGGCGCCACAGGGAGCTGGCAGGCTGCAGAAGATAACCCTGTGGGCTGCATGTTTGAGTCCCCTGCTATATATATATTAAAAACTATAGTAAATTAACATAAACAGACTTACTTCTCGGTACTGATATCTGTCTATCCTTATCTAATGTATCAATCTGTTTGATTATGTCTGTTCTCTAAAGTGACCCTCAGTGTGGTCTCTAAGCAATTTAAATCCACCCAAAAATGAAAGGCAGAGTAAAGGCTGAGAATCTGGGCTGATGCTTCATTGTTCAGATGTAGACCAACATACTATACGCACACCTGCAGAATTACATACATGCCGGTACTGTACATGTGATGCACACAACCAGGCAGATCACAGAAGGGAGGAATGGCTACATGTTAATTGTGCTGAGGAAGGTTCCAACTTTCTCCGGTTAGCTGAAGGCAGAACAGGATCTTGGCTTATATTCATTTCCTCATCACTATCTAGAGAGGACTTTAGTGTCATACCCAATCCTGTCCAAGCTTTTTGAAGCAGGACTAACCTGCCAATATGAGAGATCTTTATCCTCTCATCTGGGATCACCTCCTTCCCATTTTTCAACCAGATTCCTTTCACATTCTCATCGGAGACTTCGCACTTGAAGACTGCCTGGTCCCGTGCCCTCACTGTCAGGTCTGCAATACTCTGGTACACTTCCAGCTTTTTCTCTAGGGTTGTGAGTTGTGGGAGGAAGCAACACAAACATCAACAGGTCAAAGGTTAGTTTGTACAGTAAAATGTTAATGTTGCTTTTAAAGAAGAGAGGGAGCCAGGGCTGAGGATGCTGTTTGTTGAGAGGTGAAATGTGAAGCGAAATCCACAGTATGCAGGATTTAACAGGACAGGTAGCCAGGCACCTGTTGCAGTCAGGATATCTATTACATCTGGCTCACAGATCTAACAATCTTCTTTCTCCTTGAGGCCTCTGGTCATTTCCCAAGCTATGGTTTAATTTTTCTCCAGGCATAAGGACTAACCTTTTCATCCCATTATGGAAAAGGTTACCTAAAGCCCTCTTGCACATTTCAACCTCCTTGATTATCTGGCATTGCCTGTAACTTACTGTGACATTCCCCTGGTGTTATCTGGACCGGTGATCTGCTAGGTCACTCCAGTCCTCGACTCTGGGAGCCAGCCTTACCTTGCTGTGCTGTGAGAACCCCCATTCCTGGGCAGTTCACGCACAGCCTCTGGAATGTAAGCTGCTCCTTGGATTGTGCAACCAAATGACACTAGCCAATATCTCCGGTCCCAGACACAACCCTAGGAACCTCTGTCTTGCAGTTTCCAGTTATGCCCTCTGGACGCTGCAAGCTTATATGTGTTCATCAGTTTAACAAAGAAATTGATATGTACCAGGCTTGTTATCCCAAGGGGAGTCTCTGACATGTTTCAAACCAAACACACTGCTTCAGGTGGAAAAAACAAATAGATTTATTAATTATAAAGATAGATTTTAAAGATAGTGATTATAAATCAAAGCATAACAAATCAGATTTAGTTAAATGAAATAAAAGCAAAACACATTCTAAGCTGATCTTAACACTTTCAGTGCCCTTACAAACTTAAATGTTTCTCACCACAGGCTGGCTGGTTGCCCTTCAGCCAGGCTCTCCCCTTTGATCAGCACTTCAATCGCTTGGTGGTGATGTCTGTAGATGGAGGTGGAAGTGAGAGCAAGAGCATGGCAAATGTCTCTCCCTTTTATCATGTTGGTTCTTCCCTCTTGGCTTTGCCCCCCCTCTTCAGAGGCAGGTGAGCATTACTTCATCGCAGTCCCAAACAGACCAAAGAAAGGGGGATGACTCACTTGAAAGCCCAACAGATTCTGTCTTGTTGTCTAGGCCAGTGTCCTTTGTTCCTGTGAGGCTGGGCTGGGTTTGTCCCATACATGCCCTGATGTGGTGTGAATTGTCCCCCTGCTCTTGGAGAGTTTTTGCCTGGGCTTGCTTTAAGCCATGAGGACACATTTTCAGCCTCATAACTATATACATGAAATTACAACCTATAACAAATACTATAACATTACCATAACAACAATGATTAGTACATCATGAGTCTTCCAAAGACACCCGACATGACAAACTTTGCATTAGATACCAAAGCATCATATTATAAGGATGAACATGGGGGATGTAGGGTGTTCCCACAAGTTTCAGAACGTCACACTTACCTTGTATGATCAGTTCAGCAACTGACTCCCCACCATTGGTCTTCACGGTGTAGTGTCCGCTGTCCTCCTTGGTTGACTCATTAATGATCAGGTAATGCTTTTTCCCATCCTTCTTGAACCGGTACTTGAATGTCTCTTCCCGTTTCAGCTCATTTCCATCCTTTTCCCTGCAGTAACAAACAGTATTGTCACTCTGCTTTCTGCTTCACTCTCTCCCTTCTGGGGCAGGATAAAAGTCAGCTGCATGATATTGAGGGTTGGGGGCATAGGACAGCAGTGCTGGATTGATGGTGACCTAAGTGGCAAAAGACTGCACATTTCACACAGTACCAAAAGGCACAAAGCTGACACTACTACTTGCTGACAGTTCATTTGCACTGAAATTCTGATTCCTAGTACAAGAGGGTTAATTATTATTTTTTGTTACATACTTACCCCTGACAATGTGTTGAATGTTGTACAAGAGGCAATGATAAATACAATCCTTGCCCCCCAGTGAACTTACTGTCTAAAAGACTGACATAGAGAAGACAGAACTCAGTGGAAAATCCAGAATGTTAAATTGATTAAGGTTCATTTTAACTGTTGTTATTAATTATTATTTACTTATTATGAACTCACAACTTGTGGGCATCACAGAAGAAGTGAGATTTTAGCAGGGATTTACATGAAGAGGGGAGTTGCTCTGGACTTTTCCCACCCTGTTTGTCCAAGGATCTCCATGTATTTACAAACATTACTGAGCCTCACAACACTCCCTGGGAATGTATGTAATTATTATAATTCCCAGTTTCCATATGGGGAAACTGAAGCACAGAGCAGTGAACCTACTTGATCAAGGTCACACAGCAAGTCATTGGCATAAAGCTTTTGTAAAAACTCTTCCCTATTTAGTAGGGCTGTCAAGTGATTAAAAAAATTTATTGCTATTCATCGCAGTGTTAAACAATAATAAATACCATTTATTTAAATATTTTTGGATGTTTTCTATATTTTCAAATATATTGATTTCAATTACAACACAGACCACAAAGTGTTCAGTGCTCACTTTATATTTATTTTTATTACAAATATTTGTGCTATAAAAAACAAAAGAAATAGTACGTTTTAATTCACCTCATACAAGTACTGGAATACAATCTCTTTATCATGAAAGCTGAACAAACAATTGTAGAATTATGTACAAAAAACTGAATTCAAAAATAAAACAATGTAAAACTTTAGAGCCTACAAGTCCACTCAATCCTACTTCTTGTTCAGTCAGTCACTCAAACAAACAAGTTTGTTTACATTTGCAGGAGATAATGCTGTCCACTTCTTGTTTACAATGTCACTTGAAAGTGAGAACAGATGTTCACATGGCACAGTTGTAGCTGGCATCACAAGATATTTACATGCCAGATGTGTTAAAGATTCATATGTCCCTTCATGCTTCAACCACCATTCTAGAGGACATGGGTCCATAATAATAAGGGGTCCTGTTCGATAATGATCCAAAGGAGTGCAGACCAACGCATGTTCACTTTCATCATCTGAGTCAGATGCCACCAGCAGAACGTTGATTTGCTTTTTTGGTGGTTTGGGTTCTGTAGTTTCCACATTGGAGTGTTCTTTTAAGACTTCTAATAGCATGCTTTACATCTCATCCCTCTCATATTTTGGAATGCACTTCAGATTCTTAAACCTTGGGTCAAGTGCTGTAGCTATATTTAGAAATTTCACATTGCTACCTTTGCGTTTTGTCAAATCTGCAGTGAAAGTGTTCTTAAAATGAACAACATGTGCGGAGTCATCATCTGAGACTGCTGTAATATTAAATACATGGCAGAATGTGGGTAAAACAGAGCAGGAGACATACTATTCTCCTCCAAGGAGTTCAGTCTCAAATTTAATTAATGCATTATTTTTTAATTAGTGTCATCAGCATGTTCTCTGGAAGGGTGGCCAAAGCATAAAGGGGCATACGTATGTTTTATCATATCTAGCACATAAATACCTTGCAATGCCGGCTACAAAAGTGCCATGTGAACGCCGGTTCTCACTTTCAGGT